>NC_139986.1:11289851-12516351 GCF_963993115.1 Abramis brama | reverse complement strand
CACACACACACATATATATATATATATATATATATATATATATGTATATATATACACTCACCTAAAGGATTATTAGGAACACCTGTTCAATTTCTCATTAATGCAATTATCTAATCAACCAATCACATGGCAGTTGCTTCAATGCATTTAGGGGTGTGGTCCTGGTCAAGACAATCTCCAAACTGAATGTCAGAATGGGAAAGAAAGGTGATTTAAGCAATTTTGAGCGTGGCATGGTTGTTGGTGCCAGACGGGCCGGTCTGAGTATTTCACAATCTGCTCAGTTACTGGGATTTTCACGCACAACCATTTCTAGGGTTTACAAAGAATGGTGTGAAAAGGGAAAAACATCCAGTATGCGGCAGTCCTGTGGGCGAAAATGCCTTGTTGATGCTAGAGGTCAGAGGAGAATGGGCCGACTGATTCAAGCTGATAGAAGAGCAACTTTGACTGAAATAACCACTCGTTACAACCGAGGTATGCAGCAAAGCATTTGTGAAGCCACAACACGCACAACCTTGAGGCGAATGGGCTACAACAGCAGAAGACCCCACCGGGTACCACTCATCTCCACTACAAATAGGAAAAAGAGGCTACAATTTGCACGAGCTCACCAAAATTGGACAGTTGAAGACTGGAAAAATGTTGCCTGGTCTGATGAGTCTCGATTTCTGTTGAGACATTCAGATGGTAGAGTCAGAATTTGGCGTAAACAGAATGAGAACATGGATCCATCATGCCTTGTTACCACTGTGCAGGCTGGTGGTGGTGGTGTAATGGTGTGGGGGATGTTTTCTTGGCAGACTTTAGGCCCCTTAGTGCCAATTGGGCATCATTTAAATGCCACGGCCTACCTGAGCATTGTTTCTGACCATGTCCATCCCTTTATGACCACCATGTACCCATCCTCTGATGGCTACTTCCAGCAGGATAATGCACCATGTCACAAAGCTCGAATCATTTCAAATTGGTTTCTTGAACATGACAATGAGTTCACTGTAATAAAATGGCCCTCACAGTCACCAGATCTCAACCCAATAGAGCATCTTTGGGATGTGGTGGAACGGGAGCTTCGTGCCCTGGATGTGCATCCCACAAATCTCCATCAACTGCAAGATGCTATCCTATCAATATGGGCCAACATTTCTAAAGAATGCTTTCAGCACCTTGTTGAATCAATGCCACGTAGAATTAAGGCAGTTCTGAAGGCGAAAGGGGGTCAAACACAGTATTAGTATGGTGTTCCTAATAATCCTTTAGGTGAGTGTATATATATATATATATATATATATACACACACACACACACACACACATATATATATATTTTTTTTAAGATGTTCAAATATATTCTCTGAACAGAAGACATGACATACACAATTTTGCAGTAAAACAACAAAAATACTGAAATGATTTTTGCAATGTGCATGAACAGAATCATTTGAGAGTCACACCTGTTAGTTATATGGTTGTCAGTCTCAAACACTGTGTGGATTCAACACCTAAATTGATTCAAATATTGAGATATTGCTGTGCGATATCATCTCGGTGCCACCAAAGGAGGACATCTTGGTGGTTTCATTTCTGTTATAACTTCTAAATAATGGTGCCCATAAAATGTTTGTGACATCTTGGGTTTAAGTGCAGTGTAGAAGAAACATCTCTGTTTGATGACTTTGCAGTGAAGAGTTCATTATCAGAACGTTGAGCAGAGGTCAGGCATCTGTCTGCAGAGCATTGCTCTGGTTCCTGCAGAGAAGACAGAAGGTCATTTATTCATTCTAATGTGTTGCCCATCTGTTTTTCAATGTTTTCTTTCAAAAGGTATATGGATAATTTGAGTTGACACTTTCTGGTATGCGAGTCGTGCTTCAGTGTGTGCAGGAATAAGGTTGATTTTGGCATGAACATGTGAATGGAAGAGGCTTTAAGAGTCTAACCTAGGCCATCTTGTTCTGTCATGGACTAAATCCAGTTCAGTGTATAGGTCTTTTGTACAGTGTATAGGAGTAAAGTTGTTTATCTGATCTCAGCAGAGTGTCTGGTGAGTCACTCTTCATTCTTACAAAGAAGAAGTCTAATGAATTCATAAGAATTATAGTGAAATGCTTATCCTCATGTATCACAAAAATAAAAGCTTTGACATTCAGAGTTTCCAGTACACATGAATTATGTTCCATTTATTCAGAGGAAAAATATAGCCAAGAAACATTCCTTCTTTAGTTATTTTTCTACCATTTTCATAGTTCTGAAAATGTATTTTCTTTTCACTGAAAATATAAATGTTCCCTTGCGAAATGAACTTTGATGCTGCGTCATGCCATAGGAACACTTCCAAAACGAGCCATTCTCTTGGTCAAGCTTTATGGACATAAAATATATGCCTGAAATACACGTCATAAGCTTCTTTGTCTTCAGAAGCCGTATGTTTAAGCGTGTGTCTGTGTTTCTCAATTGTCAAATGTGTGTGTGGAAATATTAGTCAGGAGAGCAGTCTGTTGACGTGGCAGGGTTGAAAAACAGAAAATGTGTGACTCTGTTCCTTCGCTTTATTACGGTGGACGATTCACACCTCATGTGAGTTATGTGTTTAGGTGAGGAACATACAAGTTCAGTCCTTGAGGGGGCTGACTGTGAGCATTGCAATCACTTCAACATCCGCAAGCTACGATACCATTTGGCCCTATTCTCGAGGGAAAAGGGCGATGGCTCGGTTCCCGTTGCTGTCGAGGCAGTGTTGCGACATTGGTAATGGGGTTCGCAGGTTGAGTCAGCGGAGGCGGCGTTTGAGATGGATGAAAATGTCCTATCTCTCGTGCTCTCTGCTGACACAGAGGTCCCCGCTCTGGATCTTGAAGCTCGCTCTGCGAATTCTTCAGACCAGAACGAGGAACTCGTGCTATCTGCAGCTGATTCTGAGGGGTTGGATGTAGACATCCGCACATGAGCAGCCTCCCCGCCGCCATCTCCTGTTCTTCCCTGATCTCCACACTGAGGTGTTGAGATTGTAGAGGAACCCATATTCCACTTGAGTATATAACCAAGCCACAGCCACATACACCACAGTGGCCAGGATGCGTGACCAGGGGTATGGGACAATGAAGAGATTTAGATCATGGTGAGAGATTAGGACCTCAGGCGTTAGAATTCAGTCGAGCCACAGATTTAGCCCTTCATGCAACCAAGCAGATGTGCCGTGATATCGCCGCGCTATGGCTGCCATGGTTGCCACAGAGAGACACCTGTGGATCAACCTGACAGGCATCATAGAACGAGATAAGTCCTTCCTCCTTGATTCCCTGATTTTGCCTTCTGCCCTGTTCGGCGACGCAGTTAGCACTGTTGTCAACTGTTGAGCTGATGTACGCAAGTGCAGCAAAGAAACAATCCTGAGGGAAGTCGGTGGATGCGCTCTTCGTCATTGTGTGCCCGTTTTCCCTCAGGGCTCTCAGGAGGCGTTTCTACTTACCCCGCCACCACCGGTGATTCGGGAGGCAAAGCCATCCAACGGGCCATTCCAAGCAAATCCTCCTTTCGGTTGGTTTGGCTGTTCCCTGCCAGTTTGCTGCTTCAGGGCACCGAACAAATCAATTCTATAAAAAAAAAAGTTATCTCTCTGTCAGACTTTGTGACAGTGTGGCAACTTCTACCCAATATCTCCCAGTGGGTACTGAACACTGAGTACGTTTACATGCACGTTCTTTACCCGATTACACTTAATCACGCCACCGGACTCGTGCCGCACTCTCACGGCCGTTGGCCTCATCCTGCTTGCCACATACCCCCATCACCCCTCTACTCCCCCTCCTCCGGGGAGACCGGACACGGCGGCTGCGGTACCTGGGGATATGGACAGACGAGGCGAGAGCGAGAGTAAAGGAGACGGAAGCATGAGGAGCGATAGAGATGAGAGAGGGGAGAGAGAAAAAAATATAATAATTCTTGGTCCGGCTCCCACAACGCGCTGCCATCTGGTCCTCCACCAGTTGGGCGATCTTCTCCGTGGTGCCTGGCGGTGGCGCTGGATAGCCCTCGGTGGATGGCTCGACACTCCTCCGCCGCCTGGTGGACGGCGACGGCTCCTCTGTGTTCGGGCAGTCGGCAGGAGTCCCCCGTTCCCTGCTCCTCCCCATCATGGCGGATGACAGCAGGCGGACACGGCCCACGGCGAACGGCGGCGACTCCTCCGCTCCCTCACGGACGGCAGCCGCCCCTCCAGCACCCAGGCGGCCAGCAGCAGCTCGACCGTCCCCCTGGCAACTCACTCCAGCGCACCGCCTCGAGCGTCAATGGTGACGGAAGCTGCCCGCCATGCTCGATGGCACCGCGGATTCCCCACAGCGGCGAGGGCTCTTTGACAGTGCGTTCCTCCTTCTTCCCGGGTTTCGGCACCAGTGTAACGCAGTTCAGATGTTATGGGAAGGAGGAGGCAGGAACTGGCGAACATTCACGAAGCTTTAATATAAAAAATAAAACAAATACAAAACGAAAGTAAAAGACAGCAGCCCCTCACGGACGACTGCTGTCACAATAAAACAAAACACAACACAAATTCAGGCCTGTCCTCTCTCGCTCTTCACTGTCGTCGCTCCTCCTTTATGCTTCCGCTCCTCCGTGAGCGATACGAGACTGGTGCGTCGCGCAGGTGTCGCTCATCAGTAATCACACCACCGTGCCGCTCTCTCACGGCCCTCGGCCTCGTCCTGCTCGCCACAATCATGTAAACGCATTAACCCGTTTTCCTTTATCGGAGTAAAAATGGCTTAAGCATAAACCGATCGTCACAGCTAGATTTTTGTCCCTTATGCCAATTTCGCCGGCATGTAAATGCATTAACCTGATTTCTGTCGGCTTTTTGAAGTGCGCATGTGTGATATGTGACAGGAACACGTCCTTATTGTTAATTTAAGCGCATCCATACAGAGCTAGTGTTTTGCAGTAAGGGAGGAGGAAATATATCGCTAACTCTGACTCTTTCTTGACTCAAAAAATGATAAAAGTGCTCTCATCTTGTGCAGCGGAAGAAGAAGTGGTACAGTCAAAATGCTGCATCTGTAACTGCATGAGAGGATAATATACCAGCCGTAAGTTTCCCGCTGACATGTTGCAATAGTCTTCTTCGGTTTTTAATGCTTTATTTAACATCACAACCGATATAACAAATGAAATACTCTGAGTCAGATATGCATATTAGTATGTCAAGCTAATAGTGTCACAAATTCAATTCGAAGCATATTAATATCGAGTTCTTTCTTTCGGCCAAGCGCTGTCTCCATGCACGTTGACTAGGTGCATGGATGCTGTCCTGGTCCTAACCCTTCTCCAGGGGCAGCCAGCATAAATTAACTAAATTAATAACTTTTTGACAACAGAAATTAACCATCACTGAACTTACTTAAGCTGGCCTATGATACTATTTTCTTCTAGATCTTTTAGATCTGCTGTACATCCGAAACCCCTTGTTGTTAAATTCAACTTTTTTTTTTAATATATATATATATTTTATAATCATACTTAGATCATGAAAATATCAACATCTTCCTTCCTCTTTCTCTCGTCACAGCTACCTCATCCCTAAACTCTCAGCTCCAGCATCTCCAACAGCTCCAACAGCTACAGCATCACCAGCAACAGCATCATCATCATCAACAGCAGCAGCAACAACAACAACAACAGCGAGAACGAGAACGAGAACAGCGTGAAAGAGAACAACAACAACGAGAACGAGAACGGGAGCAGCACCAACATCTCTGCGGCCCAACGCATCTCCAGCCACCCAGCCATCATCAGCTCACTCCTCCGATCCAATCACAAGCGTCTGGACCTTCTCCAGGCTCCGCCTCCACCTGTACCACCTCTAATCATAGCTCAGCTCAGCCTCCCCAGTCTCCGCCCCCTCACAGGCAAAACCAATCACCAGCTCGCAGCTTGCCATCACCTGTTACGCCTCCTCTACCACTACAGGTAAGATTGGAAAAGATTTTATTTATTTTATTATTTAATTGTATTTTGTTTTATTTTACACCATTAAAGTAATGAGTTGAATTCACTAAACACTTCTCCTTTAAAATAATAACTGCATTTTTCTGCATTCATATTATTTTGCATTCTGCATTTCTTCTTTTTCAATGCATGTTATTTTATACAATTAAAGTAATGGGATGAATTTCCGTAACACTCCCCATTTATTCCATATTCCCCAGTTCCATAATATTTCCTGGTGTGCACTTATAATGTTAGTATGATTTTTACATTAAAAAAAATTGTCATAATTTAGAAATAAAAGGCCTTTTTCCTAGCCTGATTTTAACCTCTCATTTGAATGCTCTGTTTGAAGGGGCGTGTCTGTTGTGAGACTTTAGTGTAAACGCCCACTGCTGTGATTGGCTAACATCTTTGCATATGAAATAGCTAGAATTAGATGTGAAACTCTCTCGAAAACTTTGAACCCCTTTTTTACTATTACAGCTCTCAAGGTTGACTAATTGTGAAAAGTGTTGATTATAGCGTTATATTTAGATCTAATGCATCATATTTAGATTGTGGCTTGAAAAGTTGCAGTGGATGAGGATTGTAGCCGATCACAGACAGGTTGAGTGCATGAATGCAGCGATCTCGTCATTGCAACTCAAATTCTGCACACTAACAAATCCTTACATCATAACTAATAGTGCAAACATGATGTGAATAAGAGATTCGTTGATTATAAGGGGAGTTTTTGCGAGAATGAATGAAGGGAACAAAGGACCAAGTTCTTACTGATGTGGTCTGGACTGATGTGGTCTGAACATTAAAAATAAAGTTCATCCACTCTTTCCTAATGTTGGGATCAGAAGGAAGGCAATGCAAAGACTGTGTTTTTTCACAACTTGGCACTGCACAGTGTGTTGTCTTCGGAGCCATCTTTATCGTTTAGTTTCTGCATAGACCTGCATTTGCCTCTCTCGTTATTTTCCTACTACATAGACAGCCATAATGTGGCACATTCCACAACCTGTCGTTCTGGCAGATTGGCTTCAATATAAGCTGTTTTTAGACTAACGAGAAAGTTTTGAGCTCTGAAACTTGCAGGATGTTTTTATAGTAATGACCTCTTATATGTCAAAAGGTCAAGGGAATTTTGATTTCTCAGTTCATGACTCCTTTAAATTAATTCACTGAACACTTCCCCTTTAAAATAAAAACAGCATTTTTCATTTTTGCATGCTGCATTCTTCATATTTTTTTAATGTTATTTTATATTATTAAAGTAATAGGTATATTAGGTGTATATATATATATAGGTAAAATAATAACTGCATTGTTCTCATGTGACAACAGTCATGTGACAACAGTCCGGAATTTTAGGTGGTTTTGATCTGGAAAAAACAAAAAAACAATGTGATATCAAAATAAATGCCTCACATTTCCAGACAGCCGTAGCCAGCAGCCTTCCTTGTATTGCTCCTCACCCAGTTCAACTCTTGTTTACACACTAAAAGTGAAGTTATTTAAAGCTATAATATAAGTTGACTCGTGATGGGGAGCAGCTCCAGAGTGCTGCATGGCACGGGGGCAGCAGAGACCGATCGACTCAATGTAATGACCCCTAAATATGATGTCGCCTCACTTAAAGAACTCATTCTTCTACATTATTCACAACATGTCTGGAAGAATGGAGCTTTGGAGTGAGACGAGGTCTAGGATGAATGTTAGAGAATGGGGCAGTAATTCAATTGAATGATTGAATCTGTCTGGGGAAATCTTGGATATTACAAATATTGTTTCTGGAGGAGGTGCCTGTTTGCCAAGCCTGTCCCTGAAAAAGAATGAAAATTGAAAGTTTATTGTTAAGAGTTTATCCCAGCCATCTTGCTAGCGACAGCAATAGACTATTATTGGAAATGAAGAGCTGCGGAATATTGAATTACGAGTAATGATGGTTTTGGTGTAACTAGATTTGAAACAATTTTATGATAATCACTTATTGACATGTTGTGAAAATGTATAGTATATGCACCCGACTGAACCAGATTAGTTTTCAACATATTTTATTTTTTGCAAATAAGATCTTGCATTGGGAAGTCCAAAGCACCATATGCCAGTGATGACTGGCTAAGATGAGTTTGTTGATATTTTATTTTGTTATCTGTTATTGTCATGCAGGCTTATAAAATTGAAACAAACTCCACAGATGGCACACATGAAACTTTGTTGCTTCAGTTACTGTAGCTCATGTCTTTTAAAGGGGTCATGTCATATCAAATTTGCCTTGATCTGACATTTTCATTAATAAAAAAGCTTTTTCGAACTCAAAGCTCCCTCAAAATGAGCATTTATTGGAACTAATCTGCAAAAACAACTGCAACTTTGTGTAAAACTAAATATGACATAAAAATTTTACTAATATTATCATGTATGATCTGACCCCTTTATTTTTTCACACAACTTGTGTTTTAAATGGGAAACATAAGTGATCTTTTCATATCTTCTGTCTGTCCATCAGTTCCTCCTCTTCCTCTTCTCATCTGGCTGTCTGAGTCCGTCACTAATAACATGTCCGCCTCCCTACATGTCCCAGTGGTTTCATTTTGGTTTGAGAGAGGCCAGGGTCGCCTCTCCATCCTTCCCCGCATTCATCAGCGTCACAGTCCTTATTGCTCTGTGCTGTACCACAACCCCACTTCCCCTTCCCCCTTTTTATGGCTGCCATCAGTTTAGTCATTTATTTCACCTTCTGTCCCTCTGCCCGGCTTGTATCACCAGCTGGACCCTATGGAGCCCCACACTTAATGGTCTCCAGAGCCCAGAACTAGTGGTTTCCAAGGGATTCCTTAGGAAAGGCCAGCCATATATTTCTTCATTTATAGTTGAAGCACACCTAATTCGATCTGTCAAGTTATCATCAAGCCCTTCTGATACGTGATTCAGATGTTTCAGAGGTGGAATAGATTAAATGGGGGTGGGGAGTGACAATGGGGTCTCCAAAAACTTGGCTTGGATGCATGATGTTGCCAGCATCAGTATATGCATCCTCAGGTCTAGATGTTTGTGAATTGTCTTAAATGGAATTATTTATCTGAGCATCTGTGCACAGGTTTTACTTCATATTTGTGGTTGTATAAGGTGTGTTGAAATTTGATCTGTTTTAAGGGATGATGTACAAGCTAGTCAATATTGCAAAAATGAACCCCGACATGGTGGTCAGTAAAGGGTTTATTTTGCGATAATTACTGATTGCCTACATTATCCTGGTTCAGGGTTACTAAAGTTAACTAAAATAAAAAACATTAAAAAAAATTCCGTTACTTAAAATACAATAAATGTTAACTGAAATGTCAGCTATTTTTCTCACTTGCATTTAGTTTTTAGTCAACTTAATTTAGTCAACTTAATGTACTTAACTAAAACTTATAAACCAAAATTAAAAGTAATAAAAAATATGTAGACATTAAAAAAAACTAAAACTAATAAAAATGATAAAACACAACAATATTACTAAAACTTGAACTAAAATAAAAATAATGGAAAACATAAAAATAAAAATTACTTCAAAATATGATATAATATAATTCAAAATATAAATTTTAACACAGAAAAGTTACGGAATGCAGCTTTAAATAAATAAATATTGATGAACAGCTACATAATCATTTTCAAAGTCAGAGAAAGTGTCTTTGATAATACTGAAGCAACCCTTTTTAAATTGTCATATTTATAAAATTACAAGATTCATAGTTGTAGCCACTTTTATATCAGGTATTACTTATGAAATATAAAATATTGCCCAATACAATTAATCCAATACAATTAAATATGAGTTGTGTGAGCAGGTTAAATTCTTGTACTTACCAGGGTTTTAAACCGAGAGAAAACTGCATGAGGACCCAGAACAAAGCCTTGAGGAACACCCTTCGCCTGGGGTGTGTTAAGAAAGCTTCTCTACAGGTTTTTGATCTGTACTCTCTGGTTTCTTTATCCTAGGGGTCCATGATTAGATTTTACTGCTAAGAGTCATGTGTGACCCTCTTGTTAATCCAAAGAGAGAGTGGCACCAGAGACGACAGCGTCATTAGCCCTCCGCTGTGTGAGAGTGAGAAAAATAGAGCGATAAGTGTGCATGTGTGTGTCAGGAGTCAGAAGGGGTTTAAAGTTCCCGCTTCATCGGGGTCCACATTACCACTTAACCAATGTGATTGTGTGTGTGGCAGGGTTTGCAGGCTGCCTCTCCTGAGGGGCTGGAGTCCGTAATTGGGCTTATGTGTGCGTCTGCTTGAGAAAGTTACAGCATACTTCACCTGAGTGCTAATACCAGCCTTTAGGGACAGCCACAGTTAGACATTGTGAACACCTAGAGAATTTTAGGAATGTGTATTTCCAGGGTTTGTCATAATTATCCCTTCTGGTCACACAGGTACCACCCCACCCTCTTGCATTCTCTTGCCTCCCATTCCTCTCTTTGGGTGTAATACTTTTGGTAAGGGAGGGCAGACAGGTCTCCTATTATCTGAAGACACCTAAAGACCCAGATAGAGGCCTTCTGTTGCTGAACTGACAACATGACAGCGTGTTAGCATCCCACTCTGATAATACAACAGTCAGTGTGTCCAGTGTACGAATCTAAGTGCTCACTGCCTGCACTCTCTCTCGCTCTTTCTTTCTCTCACTTTTCTTGTCAGGTCTTTTTCTTTATTTGGTCAAAATTTCAGACAGGGTGTTTTGTAAGTCTCTGACACTGAGATCCTTTAGACAGTTGAAATGTATGATTTTCCAGTAAGACTTTTTCTGTAGGCTGTGATGTTTATACACCGCGTTTGGTGCAGATTCGTACATGTCATTTGGTTTAACTAAAATAAAGAAACGGCAAAACGCACATTATTAATGAGAGCATTATTAACAGATCATTGAGATCCAATATTTGGATTTGGAACTTATTAATGTACTGTAAATACAAATACATTTAAAAAAAAAATCTATGAATTAAAAATAAATAGCAGTAAAGGAATAGTTCACTTAAAAATAAAAATTCTGTCATAATTTACTCACCCTCAAAGGTTTGAAACAACTTGAGGGTGAGTAAATGACGACAGAATTTTCATTTTTAAGTTAACTATTCCTTTAACTACATTTTCAATTTGCATTTTTACTATTGGATGATGGCCCATTTGAAGTCTTTTTTTTGTTTTGTTTTAAGCTTATGAAAAAAAAAACTGTTTATATAATAAACAAAAAAGTCATAAAATAACATAAAAAACAACAATGTAGCAATGTTTTGTCATGCACTTTCAAAAAATTACACTATTTACACAATTTCAAATGTGCTTAAATGGATAGTTTTCCTAAAAAATTTAAATTCTGTCATCATTTACTCATCCTCATGTCGTTCTGATCATATGTGACTTTCTTTCGTTTACGGAACACAAAAGAATATTTTGAAAATGTCTCAAAATGTTTTTTGTCCATACAATGTAGTTTTGGGCTCCGTTGACTTAGCTATTCCACAACACTGTTACCAAAATATTACCATCACAATCATGTAAACAGAAAGTTTAAAACATCTCCCATCCTTCTCTCCATCGGTTTTTGAAAAACTGTGATTCTTTTACCTCCAAGTATACTCTCCTTTGGAGAGCCAGCATTAGAAGAAAAAAAAAAGTAGAAGAGGTAGAGACTGGCTTTTGTGACGACAACCAGGCGGTGGAGATTATGAAATTTGCCTAAGTGTGTTAATTGGCTGATTAGCAGGGTGGCTGGATTTGCAGGTGCTGATTGATTGGAGCGACGGGGTTTCTCCACGCTGAGGGGACTCGGGGATTTGAGGAGGAGGGGGCGGCTCGGTGGGCAAGCTGGTTACACCAGAATTGATCTTAATTAGATCTGAGAGACCTGCCACAGCAGAATGGTCACAGCGATTAAAATGAAAAACAGGAGAAATTACTGATCAAATTAATCATAATGTCAGCCTACAGCTGTAGGTCTGCTGTAATTTGCCACTCCACTGGCTTACATCAGCCCTGAGCCACACGCACACACTGATCTGTGGCACAGGGAGAAGGAGAGAGAGGGAAGCAGAGCAGACCATACACACACACTGATGTAGGCACATATACAGTAGACACACTCGTGTTGTGATGATTTGTGTGTGTGCTCTTGTATATATGGTTTATGAAGACACAAATGTGTATAATGGCATGGCTATTACAACATAAACATGGTTTACGAGGCAATTTCCTGTGTCCTCATAAACCAAATGGCTTAAAAACATTCAAAAAATGCCGAAAGTTTTCTGTGATGGGTAGGTTTTGGGTTAGGGAACAAAATATTTTATTAATATTCCTGTGATATAAGCAGAATTTTCAGCAGCCACCCAGTCTTCAGTTTCACATGATCCTTCATAAATGAAACCAGAAATCCTCAAGAAACATTTCTTCTTATTATCAGAGTTGAAAACAGTTGTGTGCTTAATATTTTTGTGGAAACTCTGATAGATTTTTTTTTTTTTTGATGTTTTTATGATTCTTTGATGAATAGAACGTTAAAAAGGAATGTTCTCTGGTGTCTTTCTCTTTCTCTCTTACGTTCCGCCTCTCCCAGCATGTCATACTACTGTGCGCTGTCTGTTCAGTCTTTGACCTTGCCACTGTGTCTGCCTCCATGGTTCCAGACAGAGAGACAGAAATACTCTGGCCAAAAACATTTGTTCATTGCTGGCCATATTCTGACGCAATCAAATTTTTATGTAAAATAAATACAGTTTTATTTTTGAAGGACTTTTAAAGGGATAGTTCACCCAAAAAAAGAACATTTTGTCACCATTTACTTGTTCCAAACCGGTGTGACTTTTTTTCTTCTGTGGAACATCACAGAATGTATTCTCAGAAATGCCTCAGGGTTTTTTACTTCCCCATACAGTACAATGGAATTCAGTCACCCAAACTATTAGCTTACCAACATTCTTCAACAAATATTCATTTGTGTTCCACAGAGGAAAGTCTCACAGGTTTGAAACGGCATGCGGATGAGTAAATAATGACAGAATTTTCATTTTTGGGGTGAGCTATGCCTTTATATTGACTTTTTGTGTATGTGTGTGTGTGTTGCAATGATGTAATTTCTTGTGGCTCCAGGAGTAATTAGTCAAATAACATTTAGGCTACAGCTCAAGTGAAAAATGTATTTAAGCCTGTGCCCATGCGCAAAGATGCCAAAATTCAGATTGTGTACATCTAGTGGGTTCTGCACCACCTGAAGAACTGCCACTGAGACAGCTTTAACGGACTATTTTCTCCAGGTATTATAGACCACCTTGGTCTTCGCTGTCTCTCTTTCTCCCTTCTCTCAGACAGAGTGGCTTTACGGGTCTGCCAGGACCCACCGAGCCAAAGTCTTAAGGCAGTAATTACAGGCTACTGCCCGGTATTCAGCCAACGCCAATTTATTGCCTCAGAGTATGGCAGACTTGCTCTCTCTGTCTTGCTCTACCGTTCCTAACTTTCATCGCTCTTCCAGTTCCCTCTCACCTATCCCCCTTTCTATCTCACTCTCTCGCCCATTCATACCTTCCCTCAACCTCTCTAGACTCTCTAGACTGCCTTTACTTGTCCATCCTTTACCCCCACTTTCTCTCCCACTCGCCCGT
Source organism: Abramis brama (assembly GCF_963993115.1). Classification (NCBI taxonomy): domain Eukaryota; kingdom Metazoa; phylum Chordata; class Actinopteri; order Cypriniformes; family Leuciscidae; genus Abramis; species Abramis brama. The sequence goes on along the minus strand of NC_139986.1, from coordinate 12,502,734 downwards.
CGCTGTAAGACACACCCCTCCTGATGTACTGATGTGTGCCACGGGAGGCTCAGACCCACGAGTGCTGCAATTACACCGGCCTCTTCTCCTTTCCTCTCATCTGCCTCCCTCTATCTTTGTCCATTCTCCACCATTCCCCAGCAATCAGCCATCATTATAGCTCGTTCCTGAAACCCCATCCCTGCCAAGGTCAGGCGCCCTTCCAACACTCATATGATCATGGACAGACACGTATACGCTCACACATGCTGTTTTTGTTTCTCGCAGTGCCCCCTTATGCAGTTTTTCCCGTCTCCACACGCTGATCCTGAACCCTGCCCTTGAATTTCCCCCCAAACACTAATTATCTCGTTTTTATTGAAAGGGAACATCCTACTTTTCAGAAAATGATCAAATTTAGACCACCGTTCAAAAGTTTGTGGTTGGTACATTTTTTATATGTTTTTGAACAAAGCTGCATTTATTTGATCAAAAATACAATGATTACAATTATTTAATTATTAACAATTATACAATTATTAACATTGTAACAAATATTATTACAATTTAAAATAACTGTTCTTTTTTAACATATTTAAAATATATGTAATTTATTCGTCACTACTGTTTCCCGAAACTATATTGTCACAAATTTGTCATTCAACTATGTCACGCAGGTGGTGGAGTAATAATTTCTTTTAACTAATTCATTCGAGATTGAATTAATGCCGGATTTTTTGTTATACATTATGGCCATGGCCTAATTAGTCCAATTCTAATGTTTCCAGATTCAATCATAGGCTCCTTACGTACTAGAGCACGTATACACGTGCACACTTTTCAAAAACGGTGCTTTAAATTGCTTGACAAACTAAAAGATGTAAAAGAAGACATTTTTGTATATCTTTTAAATGAAAGATATAGATTGTACTGGATGTCATCTTAAGTATTTTGCTCAAGATAAGGATGTATTAAGTCCTCATGTAATGCAAACAAGAAAGTGTGCCTCCAACCACACAAATTTGTGATGCTTCGTTAAAACTAAGGTTTCCTAAAACACAGTCTCAGTGAACTAAGCTGATAACGACAGAACTTACGACCATAGTTGATTAACAATGCTTTTGAGAAACGCGCCCCAGAATGGCAGCACAGCTGAAAGGTTTGTTCGAGCTGCGCCCTCTACTGTACAGGTGTGAGTTTGCAATTCCTTCAGTCTGAGGCTAATTCAATTCACTTTTGGTGTGAAATGGCCTTTACATTTGCCAATAATAGAACTTTTTTTGTTGTTGTTGTTGTTGTTGTTAAAAAACATACAAGCAAGCCCAGTCCAGGTGAGAAAAAGCAACGCAGAATTAAAGTAACATTACTTTCCATAAAAAGTAACTAATGGCCTTTTTTTAGGTTGTAATGCAATATTGTAACACATTACTTTTAAAAGTAACTTTCCCCAACACTGGTTGCGACTCTCCACAAATCAAGCTTGTCAGCACTTTTCAAAATCCAATAAATTCCGAATGGATAAAGTTGAGTCCTGCCCAATTATTATTATTATTATTATTATTATTTTTAGAATATCCCATTTCACTCTGCATATTACAGAATAAAATCGTGTGCTAGTGTTTCAAGTTGACATTTAAAAATGTTTGTAACATCGCATTACAGGCTGCTTAAAGAGTGTGTAATTATAGGGTTATAGAATTAATGTATGATTATTTTATTTACCAGCAGTGTTTTGTTAATTATTCATGTTAACTATGTAACTGGAAGTTCACATTTTAAATGGCAAAGAAATATCTAACCTCTGTCCTGTTCTCATTTTTCTTTTCCTCACTTGCTTCATCCATGCCCTCTATGGTCTCTTTTCTCGCTCTTCTCTTTTTTATTCTTCCTTCCCCTTCATTCCTCTCTCTCTCTCTCTCTCTCTCTCTCTCTCTCTCTCTCTCTCTCTCTCTCTCTCTCTCTCTTTCTCACACTCTGTCACTCACTCATTAATGCAGCCCAATAGACAGCCCTCCTTAAGAAGGCAGAAAATTGCCTTACATAACGAAACTCCCACTATATGAAAATACAAATGTGCACTGGTGACTGAAGCAGAAAATAAGACTATTGCCCATCAAAAGTAGTACTGCATTTGGTATGAATAATTATAAAGCATGTGATGCAGCCAGTGAGGAAAATCTGAGTGCTGAAAGCAAAGCAACTTTTTATTTACTCAAAATGAGGGATTATTTTCAGGGGGAAAAAAGGCAGCACTGGCGTCAAGGAATTACCATTTATAAGACCTCCACCTGTAGACATTTGGATCTAACATTTGCAAATATGTCTTTGTACAATGACAATTTTACATTTTACAATGAGTTGTCATTTGCAGGTTATTATTACTTAAATGTGAGTTTTCATTAGTATTGGCAGATATTATTGTGAATAATCGGCTATGGGTATCAGTGGGAAAATGTAGTATTGTTGCATCTCTACAGTAGATTTCATGTTTTGTTTTTGTTTTGTTTGTTGCTGTCCAGACTTTCAAAAACACATCTGTATAAAATCTGGATATGCAAAAAATATTTTTTTTGCTGGCAGTCTGGAAATAGCCTCAGTACCTCTTTCCCCCTCTCTCTTAATGGGGTAATCCTCAAGGCTCTGTCCTGGGCCCCATTTTTCTTCTACAACTCTCCTTAATCGCTATAATATTTATCCCTGCATCACCCACTCCATTTACAAATATCAAAAAATGTATTAATGTGGCATGTTGACACAGGAACACTTTTTTAATATCATTCAGCACTTAAGTTTCTTCTGACCTTTTTAAACTGCCCAGAGAAACACTGGGAAGTTTCTGATCAATGTTGTGTCCAAATGTGGTCAATTCATCATTCCACTTAGGGATGAGTGTTTGTGTTAAAGTTTGGTTGAGTCTATTTGCATGTGTGTGTGCGTATAAATGGATGAGTGGGTCAGGTTTGTGTGTGTGTGTGTGTATTATCGATCGGACCTCTGACCACATCATAGCCACAGAACCCTGCTCAGTCACCATTAATCTCGGTGCTCCGAGTTCTCAAATGGCAGCTGGCAGCCCCAGCTCCAAACCCAACCATTTCTCTTCATTAGCTCGGCTCACTCTGAGACGCCATGTGGAGGAGTAATCATTTACCATTATTCTAGTTATGAAACTCGCACACAGCTGACGCTGGCCTTTATTGAATAGAGGCCATCAAAAGATCACCAGCCATTGATTAAGCCAATATTAAAGTCATTCAAATGCGGATCTGTATGTCAAACAACAGCAAGTGAAAAGAGATGGCATTCTGTTCAAATGCCGGAGAGGAGAATTTGACATGATGAATTAAAATAGTTGAAGTTACCTCGGAAAGAGACATGCTGTTCCATATTTTCCACTTAGATTAAGACATGCAATATTTTGCTCTCAGTCATTTTAAGACAAACAACCATTGATCATTTTGCATTTGATGGTTTAATATTTTTTTTTATCATTTTTTCATCATAGGAAATCTGATAGAGACCTTGTCTCTGGTGGCCAACGGAAATGTAATATGAACTTTTCACAAAACTGATGGTCCTACTGCACTGTTCGGATCTTCTTCTTCTTTATGGAAATAACAGTGCTATATGTGTAACACTGCTGTCAGCAGTTCTGCTTGGATCTTTAGTATTGCAGCAAACATATTCTTTAATAAATCACATGGAAATGTGGACAAAACATTCTGGTAATTTTTCAATAGGAAAAATGATAAAATATGGAATTTGTAAGTAAATGTATAAATAAAATGTACATTTGTTTAAACTGTACTGGAGGTTACCCAGGCCTGCCTCTTTGCAGCGAAAATAGAGCAAGAATGACTAATGGCTTAAAATTACTCTATGGATTTTGAGGGCCACAGTTATGGAAGCAGGATTTTATATAATGACACCGAAAGCAGTTAATTATGCTTGAGTTAATGAGTCACATGATTGACGGCCAGCACTGGGCAGTCCATCACACCTTTATAGGTACATTTGTCATTAATTTCCTTCCTTGTTCCTCTGTCATTTGCATTCCGGCCCGTTAAACGTGACCCCTTTTGCCCCCTCTTTTCCCAACATTTGTGCTTTTTATCTGATGAAGTGCAGCATTTTAAACAGCCCTTGTGTGCGTCAGAAGATGAGGCTCTTTATGCCGCCAGCGCAGTGCATCATGGGAAGGCTGACCAAAGAACGCCAGCTTAGCTTCTTCAACTTTTCAGCATTGCATGTCTCTTCATTCCTGTTTTTCTTTTTTACTCTCTCACCTATTCTTCCCTCGAGTCAGTATATTTCTGTTTTTCTCTCAGCTATTTATTTATTTGTCAATGGTCAGGTGAAATGGGGCTCTGTAAGTAGCGTTGGTAGTGTGAGGAGAGTCCAGAGGAGACGGCAGGTGATGTGCTCCAGGGGTCCAACAGGGGAACTGAGGTGTTTGGGACAGTCTAATGGTGTTTTGATGTATCCGGGCAGAGGGGAGGCTCCAGGCTGGGGAACGTGGGAGAAAGAGAGAGGGTTTTTTTGGAAGGAGGTAGCATAAGGTCTGGATGTGACGCTTGGGAGACTGTGAGCATGCTCAGATGTGTCACTTCTGATTATGTCCACTCTCTATAATGGGAAAACAGAGAGACAGAGAGAGCAAGGGAGAGAAGAAAAAAGGGTGAAACAGAGGTGTGATCGTCTTAGGAATTGCTATGATGCAAAAACAATTTTCTTTCGGCTTTTCAGATGTTTAATAACAGTCCTTGTCAGATCTGTCCAGACACTGGAGACATTGTCTCTCATCCCATTTAAATGACAAAGTAAATCTGCACATTGAAAAAAAAAAAAAATCGTAATCAATGTTTTTGTTTTCAAGTAAAAACATATTTTAAAAATGCACTTAAAAAGCAAAATTGTGTAAGATAATATGATTTTTATATAATATATCTTGAATTAAGAATAAACCTTTTTTTTTTTTCACTTGGAATTTTTAAAGCTTTTTTTTCTTTTAAGCACACAGTAAATCTAATAAAATTTAGTGAGGTTTAAAAAAACATTTGGCAGTCGGTTAAGAAAAATACATTTGTTAAAGTTACATTCTGTGAAAACATCCTGCCAACATACTTTTTTAAGCTTTTTTTTTTAATCTTTAGAGATGGTGTTTTAGCTCTGTTTGTACTTGTAGTGTTAGCAGTAGTCTGTCCCTTGAGGCCTGCCTCTTCCTATTGTATTAGCAGAGAAAGCGATTAAGTCTAAATTTGCAGTCTGAACGGAACGGGCGGAAAATGAACTCCTGCTTCACTTTGATGTCCAGAAGTCCCTTGCCATGGTAACAGCAAGCTGTTTTTTCCCCTTGTTCAGGAGATTACATGGGTTGTTGCTCCATATGACCCCGCTGGTCAAACGGCCATTGCAGGCCTCGCAGAACTTAATAGAGTTTAAAATTTACTCACCCACTTTGCCATGAGGCACAAAACCTCTGAGAGGGGTCTTTATTTCTTTCTTTCTTTCTTACTTACTTTCTTTCTTTCTTTCTATAGAAAGTCGCTGTTTCAATACATTGTAGCTTCTCCAGAAACAAGCTTCTGCTTACTTTTCATATATGCACAGCATTTATTTATTATTTTTGAATGGGGATATTTATTTAAATGTGACTTAAAATTGTGATTTTAATTGTCCTCAAAACTCATAAGACATGTAAACTTTTCAGCCTCTTTATTTTCCCTCAAAAAAATAAAATAAAAAATAACAAGCCAAAGATCGCTTATAACAAGTAGTAACAAGAGTCCTCTCCTCAAACCCCTTCAACTTTAACCTGGACCTCTCCAAGAGGAGAAAAAGTGAAAGTGTGAAAGAGCAGGCGTTTTGTCACATTTACTCAGATGTTTACCTGCTGTTTTTCTATAAAAAGGATGCCAGCTGTTTAGACCCACACACAAAAGATACAATCAACACAAATAGTGGAGCGGTAACGCAGTTTCCTGCCTCCCCACATGGCTCCAAGTGGAGGCAGCCTGCCGGAAAATCACCTGTTTAGATGACAAACACTGCAATCCCCTGCAATCCACACATTCTCCATGTCTCCTTCCTGCTTCCCCACCAGTAACAGAGTCTTTATCTGCCCCGCTGTGCTGCTGAGTGTTTTATAATGGGCTTAAATACTATTGATCGAAATGGTAAACAATAACTGGGCACTTCTCCATATATGCCAAAATATAAAAATGACAATCTAGGCTCTTTGGCACATAGTATTTAATGCCGTTTTTTTGTATTTACTTGCCCTGCTTTCTTAAATAAATAACCTTAAGATCATTGATTGCATTATTTTTTTAAGGTGTATAGTACATATCCTCAAAATGAAAATGATAACGATGCTTCGATATTAATATCTCATACCAACATATGCTATGACGATAACGGTAGCTTGTTAGCTAATATGTACTTGTTATAGCAATTACAATAACTGGGTTATAACTAGTAGTAACTGTAAAGTGAAGTGTAACCCCAATAACAGATAGACCAACATTAAAATTTATGCTATTTTGTCTAAATAAATGTAAAAAACCATGCATGTTAAGAGTTAAAAGTGATAAATTCACAGCATTATAAAGTACAGTATGAAAATGCATATTCATTTTGAGATTTGCTAAAGATTGCATTTGACTGTTATTAAATTATTGTTAGTGTTAGATGATGACAAAGGTAATCAAAATGAAAAAACGAACATGCACAATTAGAAATATCCAATATTTTTATAATAATAATAAAAAAATAGACCTCAATTTGGTGCTTGTGAGCATGAGACCATATTTGGGACAGGGTATACACTTCATCTTTAAGATACTTCCTCTGAAACAATGTTTGACTTTCCTTTCAAGTTAAGCTAGGAAATGAACTAAAGCAGATTCAGATGTCAGTGGATCACTAAAGATGATCCTATATGTATCAGCTCATGTAATTCATTGGACTTCTTATCATTCCAGGAGAACGTGTTTCATCTTCTCCGTCAAAGTGAAAGGGAAGGCGAGAGAAAGAGAGAGTGTTTGCCCTCAGATAGGGTGAGAGGATTATCTATGATTTCAATCCCTGCTTGATATTGCCATCCTTGTCCATCTCTCTCTCGTGCGCTTTCTCTCTGCGTCTCGCCCCTCTCAGAAATACATGTTTTTATTATCTGAAGATGTTAGCCCAAGATAAGATGCTCTCTACACAGGCACCTTTCCTGCAATCACAAAGCTATTCTCCTTTTCTGTTTAACAGCATAAGCACTCACTGTGTCACTGGGATACTCTGCAAGAAAATCACAAGCAGTTTGAAATTATCCTAATGCGCAACGATAAAAAGGCTGAGCGTGTTTGTTTTTAAGTAACGTCTGTTGCCTCTGCATAGAAGAATCATTTGCAAATCTCTTGACAAATGCTAAAGATGAAAGGCTGAAATGTCCTGAAGTCTTTGAGAGCTTTTACCGCTCACAATAGCCACATGGTGAGGCATTGAGGAGCTAAAATCGTTGCCCTTAACATTTTGGGTCGCTGATATTATCAACTGGCACTTGACTTTTGCAGAAGGACAAAGAAACGCCGGCCACAAAGAGGCGATTTCTGTGATTAGTGATAAAAAAGGGTGACTTTCAGTCCAGGGGACATAGTATCAATCTCAGCCAATTTTAGGCCACCAACATGAAATATGATTTCATAAGACAAATGCAGTGTCATTCTTAATGTGCTTAACCTTTACTGTCAATGAAAAAGTATTGATCGCTCCGTGGTATTTTCTCATCATTTGATTTCAGAGAGCCTGGTAATATATGACGGTGTGATAAGATGAAAGATGAGTAGCAGCTGAATGCTCTCACTTTAACAAAGCTGAATGGCCCCTGCTGAGAGATGGGGGGTGCGGACAGAGGAGACAGGAAACGCGAATATAGGCTGATATTTGTTAGAGACGGATACTTCTTTAGTTCACCCCAAAATCAAAATTATGCCACCATTTACTCACCCTTGTGTCATTCCGAATCTTCTGTTTCCAAGAAATAAAAAGGAAATAGAATAGAATGTTCTTTAACGGACGATTCGCAAGGATTCAAAGGGATAAAAAAACCCAATCAGTCCCATTCATTAACAAACTCGTTCATTCAAAAGATATGACTCAAAAGATAACTACTTCGTTCGTGAACTCTTATGAACATGCAAAGAAGAGCTTGTAATATTTCTTTTACAGTACCATTCAAAAGCTTTAAAGGAATTAATGCTTTTTTCAGCAAGGATGCATTAAATTGATCAAAGGTGACAGTAAAAACATTGTAATAAAATAGATAAGATTTCCATTTCAAATAAATGGTGTTCTTTCTGTTCACAAAAAAAAAATCCTGAAACAAAAATATAACGGTTTCCACAAAAATATTAGGCAGCACAACTATAAGAACGTTTTCTTGAGCACCATCAGCATATCAGAGTGATTTCTGAATGATTAAATGGTGACCGTGAAGACTGGAGTATTGATGCTTAAAATTCAGCTTTCCCATTACAGGTATAATTTACATTGTAAAATATAATAAAATAGAAAAGAGTTATTTTAATCAGTTACATGCAGCATTGGTGAGCATAAGAAACTTTTGAATGGTAGTGCGTGTCCTTTTTGAAGCCTTAAAGCTTCACCCACTGTATTATTTCAAATTTGATGTTGATGTTCCACAGAAGAAAGAAAGTCTTACATGTTTGAATCGCCGTTAAGGGGAATAAATGATGATAGAATTTTAATTACAGGGTGAACTATCCCTTTAAGGCAGTGGCATCAAAAATATCATCACCGCACGCACACCTGTGAACTATTGTTCTGACAGCATCTTTTGGGATTATACGCTTTGTGATTCATAGCAAAAGCAAACTCAGAACTTGTCAAAAAAGAATAGCAATTTGATTTCAGAAACAACCTGCTGTCTATATCACTGTTGACTGCCATTAGGTTATGCTGTTTTTTTATTCTTTCTGTCTGCTGTCACCGCGCCTGCTCTCCTACGTCTGCTCGCAGCGCTGTTTCCATTACTGCCTCATAGTGATGAGTAATTGGGGACTCTGTGTGCAGTCCTGCGTGAGCTCTTGATCTACTTAAAGAACCTAATAAGCCTGTATTCTGCAGCTCTGCAACCAAATAAGCACTGCATTCGCCCGGCTTATTAGGAGGTTAGCTTGATTTATTCAGCTCTGCATTTGTATGTGTGCTTGCGTGTGTTATTAACATGAGATGAGTAAAAGAGAGTAAAAGTTTGTAAAAAAGAGTAAAAGTTTGCCTGCCTGCCTTATCTATCTATCTATCTATCTATCTATCTATCTATCTATCTATCTATCTATCTATCTATCTATCTATCTATCTATCTCATCCTTAAGATTTGCAAACCAATAATGGCATTTCTCAAAACAATTCATACAAACAGCACCACCATATACATACATATATATACATACATATACATACATACATATATATATACACACACACACACACACATATATATATATATACAGACCCTTTCCAAAAAATTAGAATATCATGGAAAAGTTTATTTCTATAATTCCATTCAAAACGTTAAACTTCCACAGATTATAGATTCAGGGCCCACAACTTAAATGATTTCAAGTATTTAGTTGTTTATTTGTACATAATTTGGGCTTCCAGCTCATAAAACCCACGAAAACAGGATTTCAAAAAATTTGAATATTACATGAAATCACACAGTAATTACACAGTGATACCATGGTCATTGAACCAGGTTTTGGTTATTTTGGCAGTGTGGGCAGGTGCAAATCCTGCTGGAAAATGAAGGAAGCATGAAGTGCTCTGAAAATGTCCTGGTAGATATATTATATATATATATTGGTAGATAAATAAATCGGTGGATATATATATTGGTAGATAAATATTGCCAATAAATATATTGGCAATATTTACAGACTTTCAGCTGTTTGCAATGAACAAATCAAACTGAGTAATTGAAATAGCTCAACACATGACTTCTGCAGTCTCAAAATTATTCAACCCCCTGAATAGAATCCCTCACAACAGCACAAATCTGCAAAACAGGTGTTGTCTCAAGCACACCTGATGCAACTAATCAAGGGTTTCATTAGTTGCACCAGGTTTGCTTGAGCTAGAACACATGAAATATCAAATGCAAGTTCAAAGTTAAAGGAACAGTGGTTACACTACCTGGACGGGCCAGAAAAAGGAAACTATCAACGGCTGCAAACCGATTTCTGAGAAGGCAGATTCAGAAAAACCCTTACAAAAGACCTGCAGCAAGATTTTGTGGCAACAGGCACAGTGAAAAGAACACTATGTCTGTTAAGCATGGTGGGGCTCAGTGATGCTCTGGGGCTGCTTTGCATCCTCTGGCACTCGAAACCTGCAGCGTGTGGAAGGCAAGATGGATTCATTGAAGTATCAGGAAATCCTAGGAGAAAACGTCATGCCATCAGTGAGGAAGCTGAAGCTTGGGCGTCATTGGACCTTCCAACAGGACAATGACCCCAAGAATACCTCAGATTCCACCAAGGCTTGATTGCAGAAGAAGTTCTGGAAGATTCTACATTTGCCTCACAATCACCTGACTTGAACCCCATCTCTGGTGGGATTTGAAGAAGGCGGCTGCAGCACACAAACCCAAGAATATTACTGAACTGGAGGCCATTGTTCATGAGGAATGGGCTAAGATTCCTCAGAAATGCTGCCAGAAGCTGGTGTCTGGTTGTACATCTCATTTGCAGCAGCTCATAACAGCAAAAGGGTGTTCTACTAAGTACTAAATATGCTTGCCATGAAGGGGTTGAATAATTTTGAGACTGCAGAAGGCATTAAAAGTTGCATTTTCAGTTGAATTTGGGGAAACCACTTGAAACATTTGTTGTATTGAGCCTTTTTTTATTTTTTCCTTTTTTTAAAAAAGGATTTGTTCATTGCAAACAGCTGAAAGTCTGTAAATTTTGCCAATAAACCTGATTTGCAAGGGTGGTTGAATAATTTAAATTCCAACTGTATATATATGTACAGGTGTGTGTGTGTTACATTGTCAAGTATGTTTACTGTACAATGTCAAATGCAAGTGGACTACTGTAATATAGCATTTACAGTAAGTATACAGTGTTACAGTATAGTGAACATTTTCTGATTACATACCTGTTCTACAACGTGATTGAGGACACGGTTGTTCTCCCAACATTCGGCTATATCTTTTGACCCCCCACAGCAATAAGGCTATTATTGAGAACACATTTCTTCAATTTTGTCCTCTTCTTCCTCTTCCTCTGTTTTGCCTCCGTACCCTTCCACCACACATCCTTACTCCTCTTCTTCTTCCCAGCTGTTGACCCTGTTTGTTTCCTTGTTGTTCTTCCATTTTCAGAATTTGTAACACTGTGTTGTGCTCTGTCTATATATGCTTGCCAAATGAAGCTTCATGAGATGCACCTCTGAGCTATCTTAGAGAACTGGAGAACTGGTTTAGAGATCATCTAGCCCTTCATTAGTGAAATAAAAAATTCACCTCCGCAATTCAGGACACATTTACAAAAAAAAAAAGTCTAATAGAAATGTATAGAAAATATGCTTGACAGTTTATGACAACTAGTTCAACCATTTTGCATTTAATGACTTATGCAAGGAACTATTGCCTAGATGTTTTGAGGGGTAAGACTATTCAACAGGGAACCAGTATAATATAATTTGATCAACATGACATAAGCAATTGATAATGTAGGAAACAGCAGACAATTGTACATAATCAATTGCATAAACGTACCAAAGCATTTGCAATTTGTTCAAAAGAATGAGAAATTGCTTTTATGATGTGCACAAGTGACTAGATGATGTGGAGGTTGAACAAGTACAGTAGTTTAGAGAATTTCAGTTATGATCTGAGAAATGCACCAAAGCGTCAGTATTGTATTGTTTTCTTATGTTGGCAATGATGTTGACCAATGCAAATTTTACAAAGTTTATTAAACCTTTTTTTATATTTTTAGAGACACTTACAAAAGAGGAGAAAAATACAATTTACCATAAAGAGTGGAAAATGTTATAGCAATTACACTTTTATTGAACGTTTTTATTGACAAATCTGAGAAAAACAAGTTGCATTTTTCCTTTTATGCTGCTTTTTTAACAAATTCAGCTTTATTTTGAAAAAACAAAAAAACAATCAAAACTGTTCATTCAGTTTCACAGTTTTGTTAACTTTCTTAATTGTAAAATTGCACACAAAAAAAACATTAATATACATACATACATACAAACATACATATATAAAGGAATAGTTCACCCAAAAATGATTTTTTTGTAATTTACTCACCCTCATTTCATTCATCCATGGAACATCTTTATCTTTAATCCATTAAACACAAAACATGAATGTGCTCTATTTCAGTTCTTGTTTGACTTAAGTATTATTGGTTCTATTTGATATAAATTTATCTAATTTAAAGTTGTCACCATATTTTATATACCTCTAAATTTAATCAATTCTTACTGTAATCAATTTGTCAAATCATTAGTTTCTCATTCTGTGTTCACTTCCTTAGCTCAACCCTCTGGCCAGTCAGGCAGCGGTTGCCGCAGCAGCAGCGATGGGATCAATTGCCGGGTCACAGGTGTTTGGGAATGCTCTCTCCGGTCTGCAGGGGGTCACTGGACAACTGGTCACCAATGCACAAGGACAGGTACATGCATAAACAAACCGCACATTTAAAAGATTATTCCCACATGAAATGCACATGTAAGCTGAAGTGTTCCCCACGTTACTCATAGAACTATAAGACGAAGTACAAGTAGACATGGAGAAGTGTTCTGGAGTGGCATGAACATGATTTTCTTTATTAGTGTAATGTTACTCAGATACCTAAATCCACTCTTCAGTTCTGACCTTCGTGCCCCGTCTTTAGCCATGTTAGAGCGAGCCAGAGAGGGGCGTTGTGTTTAGATTGGACAGCAGTGTGGGAGAGCAGGGGATAAAATGCTGACCTTGTCATATTTACGGAGCCGGCTGCAGAATTGTTCCATCAGTATCCAGAGGCTTGAACGATGAGGCTTGTCAGACCAGGGCCCTATCTAATGAATCATCTTATCGCAGGTGCGCACCGCTCCCATATTAAAGGAAAGATTGTATAGCCAATGTGCCCTTTCACGCTACAAACAGCATTATTTACCTTAACCCTTGTCTCATTCCCCTCCTCGCATTGACACTTTCTCTTCTGTACGATGGAAAGCATTGTTTGAGAAATTGCATGCTGGGAGCCTCTTTATGTAGCACTCTTATTGAAGGCTTTATGGGTGCTTTTAACAGTTTTGGCTGTAAATGTAATCAAAAAAAATCTAATGACGTTTTATATGTAAAAGGAACCATATGCACAGTGACGGCAGCACAATAAATCAACTTATCAACTTTTAACAGGGAGGAGAAAATTGTCTCCATATCTTTTGTTATTGACGTTAAAGGCAATTTGTCAAATCAAACTCATCTATAACCTAGTAGAAACAGGCCACATTAGGCAGATGCATTTGGATATATACATTTAGTACACACAAATGTGTTTATTAAACATACACTACCACTCAAAAGATTGCGTTTAGTACGATTTTTTTTAAAGAAATTACTTTTATTCAGCAAGGATGTATCAAAAGTGACAGTAAAGATACTTATAATGTTACAAAAGATTTCTCTTATAAAATATATCACGGTTTCCACAAAAACATTAATCGGCACAACTGTTTTCAACATTGAAAATAAGAAGAAATACTGTATTTCTTGAGCACCAAATCAGCATAAGGATGATGTGACACTGAAGACTGGAGTAATGATGCTGAAAATTCAGCTTTGCATCAAAGGAATTACATTTTAAAAGATATTAAAATAGGAAACAGTTATTTTAAATTGAAATAATATTTGACAATATTACTGTTTCTTACTGTATTTTTATTCAAATGCATGCAGCTTTGGTGAGCATAAGAGACTTCTTTCAATCTTACCAACCATATACTGCATATAAAATGTATTTTATTTGATATATTTTTATAAAAATTGTATTATTATTAAAATTGTACATATTTATATATGTATTTTTTTACTTCTTTTTATTATATGAGAACATTTTACAATAAGGTCTCATTTGTTAGTTGTATTTACTAACATGAACTAAAAATGAGCAGTACATTAGTTACACAGTATTTATCAATCTTTGTTTATGTTAGTTAATAAAAATCCAGCTGTTCACTGATTGTTCATGTTAGTTCACAGTGTATTAACTGATGTTAATAAATAAAACTTTTGTTTTGAATTAATAAGTAAATGTTAAAATTAATATTAAGATTAATAAATGCTGTAGAAGTATTGTTAATTCTTAGTTCATGTTAACTAAAGTAGTTAATATGGAAGCTTGTTTCTGCCACAGAATGAAAAATAAAAAAGGTGATTGCGACTTTTTATCTCAAAATTGCGAGTTTACATCTCGCAATTCTGACTTTAAATCAGCAGGTTAGAATTGTGTGATATAAAGTCGCAATTGTGTGTTATAAAGTCAGAATTGCGTGATATAAAGTCGCAATTGCATGTTCTGACTTTTTTTCTCAGAATTGCATGTTTATATCTTGCAATTTTTATTTATAAAATGCAATTGGGAGATATAAAGTCAGAACTGCATGATATAAAGTCGCATTGCGTGTTATAAAGTCAGAATTGTGAGATATAAACTCGCAATTCTGAGGAAAAAAGTCTCAGTTTTTCCTTAGAATTGGACTTTATAAATCGCAATTGCGAGTATATATCTCACAATTCTGAGAGAAGAAGTCAGAATTGCGAGATATAAACTCGCAAATGCGTGTTATAAATTCATAGTTGCGTGATATAAAGTCACAATTGCGAGAAAAAAAGATAGAATTAATAAAACGTTTAAAATTTCCAACTCTGTTGGAATCCAAGGGCCCGTCCACACGGAGACGCGTTTCGCTGTATACGTATAAATTTTTTATCGTATTGGCGTTTCGTCCACACGGATCCGGCGTTTTCGGAGACTGAAACCGCTATTTTTTTAAACCGGGTCCCAAGGTGGATAAATCTGAAAACGCCGCCCTTGCGTTTTCGTGTGTACGGCCAATCCGTACATTTTGTGAAACGATGATGTCATCACACCAAGCGTCAACTAGTCAGACACCGTTAAGTCACAGCAACTACATTTATGGCTTTTCATATTGTTCAACAAAGTTCTTGATAAAAAAAGAATAAAGAAAAGATAAAAAGAAGCTACTGTGCCTAATGTTGTATACAGCGCGCAAGGTTTATGCGCATGCTTTAAGTCTTCTTCTCCGTTTTTAGTGTATGTCTGTGGCAGAATTACAGCGCCACATACTGGTCTGGCATGTATACTACATCGTTTTGAGTCGGTTTCAGTGGTTTCGTGTGTACGCAGATATTTCTTGAGACGACGCCGTGTTTACGGAATTTTTTTTTTGAACGGGGAAAAAAACATATCGGATAGGGAAAGCTCTGGCTTCGTGTGGATGTGGCCCAAATCTTCCAATTCTGACTTTATATCACGCTATTCTGACTTTATATCTCGTAATTGTGAGATATAAAAAGTCAATTATCTTTTAAAACGTTTTATTCTGTGGCGGAAACAAGCTTACATAAGTTAACATATGTTATCTAATGAAACCTTATTGTAAAGTGTTACCAATTATATTTATTTCCATTTTGGTACCATTGTTGGGTCACCACATGATGTCCAATGTAAAAATGCACAGTTCTTGTCTGTATTTAAAAAATTATATTGTGTACTTCAGTGTATGATAAATTGTCACTCATGTGAGAACACACCAAGTGTGTGCATGTGTACGGTAGATGTTACCTAACAAACTGGTATGGCCTTGTCTATACTGAAAGTGCCTGCAGGGCTTGGCTGGACGTATTGGCATGGCGATGCCGTTGATGGGATGCGCTGTGTTTGTAGTGTCGTGGCGGCTGACACTGGCTGACATAATCAGGTCACTGAGACGGTCAAAGCCCAGGGCTACAGGCTCTGCTCTCGACCTTATTACTGAGGCACATTATTCAGTTTGAGCCTGCTAAAACACCCACCACCCTTCTGAGCCTCGTCCCCTACCCTTCTTTTGCTTTTAACATTAAAATGATACTAATACAGGCCGCAGACGTGGCCAGGGGAGCAGCAGATGCTGCCACAGACCCCCCCCCCCAAAAAAAAGAAGAAGAAAAAGGAAAAGGTTGGAGTGAAGGGATGAGGCAATGTGTTGTTTTAGACTGAAGCACTCTTTGTTCGGATAGGGTGTTGATTTAGCTCTTAGGCGTTAATGTTGGGCTGATAATAGATTACTGAAATAACACAATTCTGGCCGTGTTGCTTTGAGCATAGTCTATAAGTAGCAGAGTTTTTCCCTCAGCTGCCACACAGCTGAATATCTCCTCGTTTTGGGTCTCAGAAAAGGATGTGCATTATGTTTGTGGAGGATTGAGCGTTAAAGGATTAGTTCACTTCAAAATGAAAATTCTGTCATCATTTATTCACCCTCAAGTTGTTTCAAACCTGTATGAATTTCTTTCTTCTGCTGAACACAAAGATATTTTGAAGATTGTCGGTAACCAGACAGTCGGTGAACCCCATTTGGACCTGTTTGATTACTGACATTCTTCAAAATATCTACCTTTGTGTACAGCAGAAGAAAGAAGTTCATACAGGTTTGAAACAACTTGAGGGAGAATAAATGATGACAGAATTTTCAGTTTGAAGTGAACTATTCCTTTAATGGTAACATTTGAAGAAGGAAATAAATAGTAAATGTTACTGTATCTTAGAATGAACAATATTCAAATAAGCATGTTTATTACTTGAATATGACTTAGTCTGATATGTTTAACTGTATTATTTATAATTTGACAAATAATAGGTTTATGCTAAATGTCACATGAACAAACAGGTCTGAATGCATCCACTTGTATGGTAGTACGGACTGATGGCGTTATATGGACTTGTAAGGTAATCAGCTAACCTAGCTAGTTCTTTTTATTGTTGCCGTTCTGTTAATTTAAAATATCAAAATGTTAGTGAGAAGAAGAAAAATAAAATAAAACTTTTAGATATCAATCTGCATATGCGACGGACGGTCTAAAACGGTCCTCTGCCATTCCACTGTCAAGTCTAGTCATTCGTCTTTTAGAAGGAAAAGAAACAATTATTATTTTTATTTTTTTGCTTAGGATCAAATGAGTAGGAAGATCAAAGTTTTTCATCACAATGACTTTAGCGGTCTCTTCTGGGCCTGACTGATAGCAGGGAAATTCACAGCTCTTTTAACACTGTTTGGCTTTAAACATCTCCCTCCTTTGAATTTTCAACTTGGTTTCATCATCCTTGGTTTAAATCATTCTAATTTTATGTGGGTAAAGACTCCATTGGAAAATAGTGAAAAAATAAACAAATAAATAAGTAAATAAATAACGGAGTGTCTATTCACGCTAAGTGCAAATAGCCCGCCTTTTTGGCAGAGGCTATTTACACTAACTCCGCCCCCTGACGTCTGGTTGGGACAGACGAAATTACAGAAGACTCTGGATCGTCAACAGTAGCAATAGTGTTGGGGTAAGGCGCGTGGCAGAAAGTTTTGCTGCAAATCAACCAGCAAGGGGCGGATTCAACCTATTCCCTTTCCCATCACATATCAGATCGGAGAGGCATTTATTTTCAATAAAAAAATAAAAAATAAAGTGGAAATAAAGTGTCTAACGTTTGTTTAATATTAAAGTGTTTATCGGTTAGGGGTAGGTGTAGGGAGGGCTTTATTGTACCAATAAGGAGCCATCCATTTAATAATTTAATAAGTATAATCATTTACACTGTTATTATTGCATACTGTTTAATGTACAACAACACTGAGGTGCAAATAGTATCTGCCAATATTTATAAGTATAAATAGCATCTGACCACTACACTTATTGCAAAGAAAATACTGCTATTTTTACACTGTAAATAGAATCTATTGCTATTTAAACTAAATAGCTGCTATCACTAAGAAAATATGCTATTTTCACTTAGTGTAAATAGAATCTAGTTACGTCCCAAATGACGCACTATACGCTATGTACTTATGCTCTATGTACTCAACCGTGTAGTGTATGAACTTAAAAAAAAATTATTATAGTACTATAAATTTTAACTTAAACATTTATTAAATACTAGTGAACAGTTTATACTTGTTGTGTATATCTTACTTTTAAAATTATAATTGTCGTATAATTGGATTAATTATATTAATATGCAATATGAATAACATGGACACATATAGTGTTACTGTTTTAGCATAAACTCTTACCAATAAAATCCCGAAGTCATGTTAATAGTTTTCCATTGAACTTTAGATATAATTTAATCTAATAGAAAAAAAAAAAAAACTTGCTATTTAACCATACTGCTAAGCAGTTGATAACTTTTTCCAAGACTGTAGTGTTTGACCGTTTCTGATCTGTGTTTTTTGCTCAGTGACGGGTGTTAGAAGTTTGGAATTCTCTCTCAATATGTGTCCCCATCTTATTCCCCTCCAAACAGCGGGCAGTAGGGCAGAAAATGGGCAGGGATATTGCCTGGCGGCCATGGCTAACGCTGAAGATTGGCCTGGCTGCAGGAAGAGATGACATTCCCTGGGAATCACTGCCAGTATAATCCTAATGAGTTCTGCTCAAAGAGGAGAAACAGAGAGAGAGAGAAAAAAAGTAGGAAGGGAGATGAACGCTCACCACAGTGTAAAGCATGTATAAAGTGCAGAGGAACAAAAGCAAGTCATATATAAGAATAAGAAAATAACAGATGTATGACACAATATATGGACCCTATAGAATTTACTTCATAGTAATTCTTTTATCTCCTGCCATTTCAGGCAGGTGTTTCTCATGCGGACAAATACATGATCAGATTTAAGAGTGTAGCACAGGCTCATGCCGGATTGGTTGACAATGTTTCAGGAGATTGTTTACATCAAACACCCAACGTGATCGAGTCACCGGCAAAGTCCACTTATGTCTCACACGGTTTTACCAAATCAGATGGATTTTTATTTGCTACTTATAAGGATTCATGAGGCACACGTCAACTCTAACATGTCAAACATTGAAGGAAACAATTTTATATTTAATTTGTCCTTCAGCATATGTTTTCCATCTTAGCTGTTTTAAGACAAACATCATATAGCACATACATAAACAATTTCAATCCACATCAACATAAAAAAACTTATAAATACTGATGATTCTGAAGCTGAAAATACAGAATTATTTTAGACGAATATGCTTGCACTCTGTCACTGACTAAATATATTTAAAATAATGTAGGCCACTTTTTACTGGTAACATAAGACATTTGGCATTATCAGGACCCACAAATATTCTCCCATTGCATTATTATACATTATATTCAACAATATATAGTATAGTAGTTTAATGTAGTGACACTAAAACTCTGTAAACTTGAATCTCTCAGAAATTTTCATTTTGGGTGAATTATACACAATGCATATTGATGCATTTTTGTATTGCGATATATTGTGAGAATTTGTGACACGATATATTGTTACACCCCTAGTCATCATTTATTCACCCTCATGCCTGTATGTCTTTATTTATTCTGAGGAACATTAAAAAAAAGAATTTTAAATAATGTCTAATCTAATGACAGTCAATATGGTTGAAAACATAGAATTGGATTCCATTGATTTTTTTTTTCATTTTCTTTTCAAAATTGTCTTCTTTTTTCTCTCAAAATATCTTCCACAGAAGAAAGAAAGTCATGTTGCTTTGGGAACAACATTGCGGATGACAGAATTTTCATTTTTGGGTGAACTACTTCATTAATTTTAATTTCTGAATCTGAAATCAATTTTAATCCTCACTTAGTCGATTGGCTTTGGATTGTTCGGTGTTAATTAGAACGTTTAGATAACAAGCCTTGACATATCCCTATTAAAATGATCTGAACAGACTGAGGAGCCATCAAATTAAAATATTAGACACACTTACATGTAGCAAACAATAACGGTAATCTGCATAATTTAGTTTTGCCACAGTGCCTGCTGGGAACAAAAGTACAGCATAATTGATTGCATAATTGAATTAGTGAAAGAAATCGAATCTCTAAAACTTCATAATAATGTGTAGAAATGCCAGATTTTTTTTTCTTTTCTTGAGGTTAATGCAGTTGCAGTTGTAAAAACAAGGTCCTGTATGCCACAGTAAGCTGAGAGCGCAGTGAACGTGGCTATTCAGAGCAGCCCGGGACAGTATGTAGCTGTCAGCTCGTGTGCTGTATTATTGCTCGTGTTAGAGCAGCCACTTAGTCCAATGAGAGTGAATAATTGAGCGGAACAAGCCCTGAGACAAGACGGCATGCAAATGCCATGTCGGGGGACACGAGCGCCACACCGCACAATAAAATATGCTAAGTGGCAGTAGAGAGGGCCTCGGAGGATTGAGAGGGAGCGATAAAGAGCGACGGAGGGAGGGAGAGAGAGAGAGATAAATTATCTGTCGCTTAATGCGAAGCAACGCAACCAAATGAGCCGTGGTGAGGGTGAATTACACATAGTCAGCCCTCCTTTTTTCCACCGCTCCATCGTCATTATGTCAAAAAGAGGAGGGAACAGGCGGAGGAGAGGAACGGTCAGAGATTATACAGATGCAGAGCTTGTTAGCGCAGCCGGGGGTCCGCTAGCAGGCGAGGTTAAAATATACACGATAGATCAATGGTGCTTTTTCTGTCTAGGTGGTATATCAGACATGTGCAGACTAGTTTTTTTTTTTTTTTTTTTTTAATTACCCTTTTATTTCTTGACAGTATGTGCTAGACTCGAACTTGCAACTCTCGCATGAGCACCACAGCTCAATGTGTCTGCAGCCCATGTGTGTACCAGTATATAGCATGTTCATTTATTCACAAACATTGTGATGTTCACATTGCAAAGCCATTAAAACAAACATTGGTGAATATAGAGAGGATTTGTACATTATATTTTAATTTTACTTGCATTTTAATGTGGGAGTGGCTGTCTTGAGTTTAAATTAACATAATATTGAGCTTTTGTTTTAATTCAAGGCAGATTTAAAATTTTGACAAAAATGAGTTTGAAGTCAAGAAATAACCTCCTGCCTCTATGCCAAGTGTAAATACTAAAACAGTATATACAACACATTTTACTATCATAATGTGACGTTTCAAAAGAACAGCATTTAATTGAAATGGAAATCTTTTGTAACATTTATATCTATTTACTGTCACATCCTTGCTGAATAAAAGTATTATTTTCTTTTATTAAAAATCTAATTGATCCCTAACTTTTGAACGACAGTGCAAATGTTACTGATCTTCTTGTGCAAAATTCATAATTGCAAAATCTTCCATGGAGGACCCCTGGTAGTTCCTATGCCCATTGCACTTTGAAAATTATGGGAGTAACTTCCGTTTAACTGTAAACGATCAGCGAAAGGTTCTCTTTATGAACGCAATTGTACGCATTTTTAAAAACTGTGTACAAAGAGATAGCATTATTCTGTTCACCGTTCAACCATTAAACACTAAAAGGACATTTAAAAGTGTAAAAGTATATCATATATTAAATCAGAAGAACAGACCACAAAAGCACAGTATATGTTGTCTTTTTTCACACTGTTACATCGGAATACAAAGGAAAAGAAAAAATAATCAGGTGGAAAATAATTCAGCGAAAAGCTCTTGCCATAGATATTCTTGCTTTGTCATGTCACATTAAAAAACAAAACTGATGTATAAGGATTATTTGTAGCGCAACCTGATTTAAAATGTTTTGTTTCAGTCTTTTTAAGTGGAACTTCCCCAAGGAAGTTTAATGCTAATTAAATCCATTAGAAATGGCTAAAAATGTCCAGCCTTGTCCAGGAGTCAGGACATATTATTTCCTGACTGAATATCCATTTTCATTTGTAAATTTATATTCATCAAAGTATCCTAAAAAGAAGTGGATCACAGTTTCCAAAAAAGTAGCACAACTGTTTTCAACATATGGAAAATAATAAAAAATGTTTCGTCACCAAATCAGGATGATTTCTGAAGGATCATTCATGTGACACTGAAGACTGGAGTAATGATGCTGAAAATCCAGCTTTGCCATCACAGGAATTAAAATAGAACAGTTATTTTAAATTGTAAAAAACATTTTACAATATTACTGCTTTTACTGTATAAAAAAAAAAAAAAAAAAATGCAGCCTTGGTGAACATTTCAAAAACAAAATCTGACAGACCCTGAAACATTTGACTGGTAGTATAAAGTGTTTTGATCTCATGGTGAGTAATATATAGGGCCCTTTTTTAACGATCTGAAACGCAAGTATCAAACGCAAAATGCAAGTAACTTTGTGGGCGGATCTCGTGCTGTTGCTATTATACCGGCGGGATAAATGACTCGTTGCGCCCGACGCAAATCTAAAATGGGTTGGTCTGAAGTAGCTACATTATTCATAGGTGTGGTTTGGGCGTAACGTGAAATAAACCAATCAGAGCGACATCTCACATTCCCTTTAAAAGCAGGCACGCTTGTTCCATGGCGGGTTGCTATTATAACGGCGGATTTGCCAGGCGCACCCCAGTCGGTTCACAGCCGAGGAGACCGACGTTCTCGTCAAGGCTGTAAAACACAGAGAAGTGACATTGTATGGGGATGGGAGAAACCCACCCAAATTAGCTTTGGTTAAACAGGCGTATAATAATTTGGGTAAATGTGTAAGCTAGATTTATGCCTATTTTTTCACATCTTCATGGACACAACAATGATTTGTGTGGTAATATATTTTTCCTTGTAATTATGTATGGTTTGCAAAAATGTCAACTGCATCTGTGTAGATGAGAGAAGCAAAGTGTATGCGCGTTGTGCACACGCTACATTATGGCCAAGCATGCGCCCTTAAAATAGCATATGAATAACGCGCCACTGACTTTAGACTAGGTTTTTCCTGGTCTGTGGCGGAATTGTTTTCTGGAACTGCAAAATAGCACCAGGGAACGTTTGCGCCGGAACACACCTCCTCTTTTCGCTGAACCGCCCCGGGAGCGCAAGTTCATTCCCTAATTTACTGACGTGCGTCCGTGGAGTAGGATGTACAATAGGAATGATACATGCGTCGGTGTACAAAGTCAATTGCACTGGGTGCAAGATAGGACCCATAGTGTATTATGAGTAAAAAAACATGTGCAAATGTTTTTATATTATACTGTTACTTGACTCAAGCATTTCGATCTCCTGCATTAATGCATTTCATGAGTATAGTTGTGGCGCTCTGGATGAAAGAGGCTTTAAGTCTTGCAGTTCCACTGACATAAACCCTTGTTGTGTGTCGGGAGGAGGCGTTGAGTCCTTTTCTCCAGCGCTGTTGTTCTACATGGCTCATTGAAGCCGTGGCCTTGAGAGGTAAAACACTGCAGCTACAAAGGGTTACGGCCTTTGATCTGTGACAACTGGAGAAAGGGGGTGCTGAAGACCAGTGAAAAGGATTGTGGGAGGAGGGCGTCCGTTATATAGGACCAGAATTATAAAGGTGTGTGTGTGTGTTTTATTGGGGGACGAGTGGTTAAGAGGCTACGTTATTAACTCGGCCCTTCTCTGCATTTTACACGCACACACACACACACACACACACACACACACACACACACACACACACACACACAGTTTTCCTCTGGTCTTATGATAGATAATACAGTCAGTGGTGTGCACCAGCACACATAAAGGTACTCAGAGCCTGACCTTTAGAGAGGAGCAGAGAGCACATTTTGTGTGGGGGGCTTTCATGTGCACATACTTGTGTCTGTGTGTAGACTATGTACGTTCAGCCAGGTTTGTGGTTCAGTGCAAGTGGTAATGTATGAGTGTGTGTATGTCTTTCAAGCCTCTCTCAAAAATAAAAAGGTTATACAGTCTATTTTCTCCGCCCAGTACTAAGTAGCCCTCGATCCGGTAAAATCTGAGGGCTTTGATACTCTGACACTGATGAGGTCCTCGGAGTGTATGAAGTGCTCTAATTTGATGTCTTTGTTGTTTTGTCAGGTACAAAGATTATGAGTGTGACTTCACATTTTTGTCATGTCCATCTCCTTTAATACCACTATATATATATAGGACTATTTTTGTGCAATTAATATTTTTGTACATTAATATGCTTGAGTAAGATCAATCAATCAGTAAGATTTTTTGGTAACACTTTACAATAAGGTTCATTAGTTAACATTAGTTAATGTATTAACTAACATGAACTAACCATGAGCAATCCATTTGTTACTGTATTTCTTAATCTTTGTTAACGTTAGTTAATAAAAATACAGTTCATGTAAGTTCACAGTGTATTAACTAATGTTAACAAGGTTTTAATAAAGTATTAGTAAATGTTGAAATCAACAATAACAAAGATTAATGAATGCTTTATACGTGCAGTTCATTATTAGTTTGTGTTAACTAATAAAGTTAACTAATGTTAACTAATGAACCTTACTGTAAAGTGTTACCGATTTTTTAAAAGAAATGCATTAAATTGTTCAAAAGTGACCGTAACCAGCACAAATGTTATCAACATAATAAGAAGAAATGTTTATTGAGCCCCAAATCAGCAAATTAGAGTGATTTCTGAAGGATCGTGTGACACTGAAGACCGGAGTAATGACCAAAGTCCCTTTGAGGCAAGTCATTTCACTCGGCGACCATCTTTGTAACGCCTCTCGGGGCTATTTCAGTCATGCAAGTACAGCTTCTATCTCTTTGAATGGGGAAACGTCAAATTCTCCAAAGCTGTTCACCAAGCTATAAGTATTTGAAAGCACCAATAAAATGTAACAACAACTACCTCATAAACGTTGTTTCTAAACGCTCAAATCATGACAAAAAATTGCTGTGTTTGATTATTCAGTGATAGCAGAATAGATTATATATGGTTGATTACTGAGTGAATTGTTTAACCTGGATTTATGTCTCTTTTCTTGCGATTTTTATAGATCATTGGTACGATCCCTCTGATGCCAAACTCTGTAGGACCTTCCAGCCAATCAGGGGGCGGCACTCCCTCCCTGCAGGTCCAGCCAATCACACCACAGCTGCTGACCAATGCACAGGGTCAGATTATAGCCACTGTGATTGGCAACCAGATCCTGCCAGTGATCAACACCCAGGGAATCACACTGTCACCCATTAAACCTGGACAGCAGGTACGTAATGACTGTTTAAAACAATGATTTCAAAAACTGTGATGTGAAATTATGTGAAGCTTAATATGCCATATGAAAATACCAGGAAATGTGCATGATATATCCTAATAATCACATAATAACCTATAATATACAGCATAATATAGCCAGAAACATGTGTAAGACAAAGACAGAGAGACTGTATGCCAACAGAACCCAATACAACTCTCCACTCGCATAGTAACACTGTATTTCAAAGGCTTGCACCTATAATAATACAAAACAATAATCAAACTTTAATATAAATCATCCTCAAATAGCAATGATCAAACTCCTATATCAAATAATAATCAAGAAGGTAGTAAGAATATACAGTTAAAGAGCCTAACAACAGTGCAAAACAAAAGAGACTATAGAGACATGCATATTATCCCCAGTCCCACCCTATAATCTACAGCGGGCGGCTATAAAAGCATCTATAGGTCACCCTCATTTCTGTTGGAGCAACTCTGTGTCAAATTTACTGGAAACTTTGATCACGGACGTAAACGCAGTAATGCATTTGTAATAATGTTTATGGATTTGTCTGCGTTTCAAATTGACTCCCGAACATTTTCATGCAGCGATAATTTATGGCTGTCAAACACGGTGGCGGCAGAGAGATCCACCGAAGCTCGGTAATTCTCACAGACCTGTCAACAGTTCTGACAGTGTGTGCAACACTACTGACATCTTTCAGCATCCAAAGAAAAACACACTCGCGCACAAACACACAGAGGAGAATTAATAGTGCAAGAGAACAGCAGAGAGAAGCCAACCCACTTTTAGACAGATGAGACGCTTGTTTCTTGAAGAGTGGAGATGCACCATCTACAAGAGGCGCTCGATGGTGCATAAAACATGAAAATGTATGGTGCCGCAGTCATGCCACATTGCCCATAATAATGACTCATATTGTAGCCACATAATTTTGATTTCTGGGCTCAGTAAATGTGTGTGTTTTCCTTTTCGTGTTAAGGTTTCGGTGCTGAATAGCCAGACGCTGACGTTTCTTTTGTGTACTTGAAAGTATCTGACAGCCGTGTTGAATGAGAAATTGCATGGGGAGTGAATGCAACCTCTATCATCTCCACCGGTCCGCATCTCTCATCACTAATAAACAGACGAGTCTAGTTTGCTCGTTCTAATAAACAGACTCAACAGTTTTACCTAGTAAACAACCACAGGACAAACATCTTTTATCTCTTAAAACCCAGGGAACCATCTTAAAAATACAAATTCCGGTTTCAGTCAACAGCACTTGTGACGTAACGTTGATTAAAACGGAAAAATAATTTTAATTTATTAAATTATACATACATTTACTATTATATTAGCTATTTACAAAAGAAAAACTAAATGGGGCCAATCCGTAAATGTTAAAGTACTCAGTGTTTCAATAGAATAGCCACAAGACTTAAACAATATGTGTTAAGTGATTTTAGTTTGAAAATATCAGTATCAGAATCATTTTAATAAACATTTAAAAAACATATAATACCTATTCGAAAAACAGTAGGTGAAATGTGTCCGTATGACCTACTACTTCCGCCAAGATTCTCAAGTGCTCGTTCGATGGGCCCTTTACTATCCCATGAGGCCCCGGGAGATGATTTTTGAATGGAAGTGAAGCGGCGCAAGTGACGCTGATAGGTCACGTGACAGTAACAACATGGCGGATGTAGAATGTCCAAATTCCATTCATACTACCCATAAACATGCTATATAGAACACACATTTTGTCGCAAAGTAAGTTCAAAATTAAATGTAGTACCTACTCAGTATGCGATTTCGGATGCACTGAAAGTAACACCATTAAAAAATGCCGAGAATTTAAACAAATTAATGGTTTTATTAGAAAAAAAAAATTGGTAACACTTTATTTTGACAGTCTCTTTTGAACATTCTGTTGATATAAGTAACTTTGCAACAACATGTCAACCAACTCTCATTAGAGTGTTAGTAAACTGTCTACTTAAAGGGATAGTTCACCCAAAAATGAAAATAAATGTAAATGATGACAGAATTTTCATTTTTGGGTGAACTATCCCTTTAATATCTGCTAACTCTTTATTGTGATGCTCCTTCAACAGACATTCTACTGAACATAAATAACTTTGCAGCTACATGTCAACTTAGTCTAACCCTACCAGTCTATTAATACTCTATTGACACTCTAATGAGAGTTAGTAGACATGTAGGTTCAACGTTACTTATAGTCAACAGAATGTGTTAAAGGGACCATCAAAATAAAGTGAAATCAATATCACTTTTATATCCCATTATCTTTCATTATAAGTGCCTCACTCAGTTTTATTTCTTGTTTTTCATAACAAAGGATGTCAAAATTAATTTGCCACAAATGCTGTCAATTGAGTTTAACTTGAAGTAACTATTCCTTTTAATCTACCATGGTACCAAGATATTTTAAAATGTTTTTGTAAGAAGTCTCTTCTGTAAAGCTGCATTTATTTGATCAAACATAAGTTCAAAACAGTAAGATTGTGAATTATTATCGAAATTTAAAGTAACTTTTCTATTTGAAAATATTTTTGAATGTAATTTACTCCTTTGCTGGTGTAATTTAATTTTCAGCACCATTATTCTTTGATGAATATAAAGTTCAAAAGAACAGCTTTTATTTGAAATGGAAATCTTGTGTAACGTTATAAATGTCTTTACTGTCACTTTTTATCAATTTAACATGTCCTTGATGGAGAAAATTATTAATCTTACTGACCACACTGACTTTTGACCAGTAGTGTATATTGTGTTCTCCTAGTGTGTGTGCAACTCAACATGTGTGTTTTTCCACAGCTGCCACAGGCCGGCCAGACTTCACAGGCTCCTCCCGTGTCTCAGCCAAGTCTGCTCCGCATGCCCCACAGCCAGAGCCCTCTCCGCCAGGCCTCTTCCTCCTCCTCAACATCATCATCCTCATCCTCGGCCCTCAGCGTCGGCCAGCTAGTCAGCAGTGAGTGTGCACTGCATCTCTGCATGTTTGCTGATCCACTTTCACTACACATAAACACTTTATACTGATTTTTTTTTTTTTTTATGTTTTTATATAAGTGTTAATGAAAATATGCTGCCTTTTCATTCAGTTTTTATCAGATTTTAGTTGATTCGGTCATCTAGCTGACCAAACTGTAGACCTAATGCGTGGAAGGTTGTGTTTTGGCCTCCAGAAGCACCACATATAAATCACTCCCTCCAAGCCTGTCAGAGCCACGGCGGCCCTTTTAAAAACGGTTTTACTTAGATAAATTCTCATTTGTCAAAGCCAATTGGCCTAAAACCATCTACAGTGGAGTTTTAAATTCAATAAACAGGAAGTTTCCATTGATCAACTTGCTGTGGATATAACCAATGGACTTTGGTTGTGTTTTCATTTTTTTCCCTCTTTTTTGTTTTGCTCAAAACATAGACAATACCTTTAGCATTCTCTATTCATTTCATCAGTTTACCGCCGTGGTGCAGCTCTCCATGCCAGATTGTGTTTGTTGCGATGTCCTTGGCTAACGTTAATTCCCCAGAACATGTTTTGAATGGAGGGGGGATAAGTCTGACTGACCCCACAGCCTCCACATTCAGCTCAGATGGAATACATGCCGAATTTTCAAGGACCGTACACATTTTGTATTTGGCAAATCTTTTTATTTTTTATTTTATTCAATGAGGTGGATGTCATGATAGCAATATCAAATCACACTGCTGGGCTTTGTTAAGACATTACATGATTGAGTCAGGGTTGTCCTTTTGGGGTCAAATTCTTCAGTCTATGAGTTTTATTAAAAAGGGATTCATTTTAACGGATCAGCGATGAATAATAACATCGCAAAAGGCAATGTGCCATTACAATTTGTCATAAATCATTATTATGTGGTCAAAAAGACAAAACTGCTTCATGTAACAGGAGTTTTCAATATTGCGTGGGAGCAAGTTCAGGTTTCAACAACTAATTTGCATATGGGGTGTGACAGGGTGCTGGTTCAATAGATTTTGACTTCAAATATGGCTGATGCATTCTTTTAATAATTCATTTATAATGACGTCCATGAATTATTTAGTCGGCCAAATTTTTCTTATGTAAGCAGGATGTAAGCCCACCTGGCAGTGATGTATAATGCCCAATCACATTTTATTAAGCTAAAATGCACAAAATAAAATCTTGAATCTATAAACCTTGAAGTGCAAAGCTGCTAAATGAATCCAATTGAAATCGAACCTCTGCATACCTCTGTCTTTCATAGCTAAATGTTATGTTCAAAGAAAGAACTTGGCATAAAAATGAATATGCATTGCTTAGAAAGGCATTTTAGAATGCTATTCACATAAGCATTTGGGAAGTGCCTAATACAAGCATTATTCAATGTAGTGTTGATTTTGAAATACATAGGAATGTCGAAGTCATTTTTGTCAAAGTCATTCTGCATTTAGTGTATGAATCCATGTGAATGGAGAGTTGCAGCTTTAGTCTTTTCTCTTCTGTTTTATAGACCCTCAGACTGCACCCAGTGAGGTGGATGGTGTAAACCTGGAGGAGATTCGAGAATTCGCCAAAGCGTTTAAAATTCGCCGGCTGTCTCTGGGTCTTACTCAAACTCAGGTGGGACAGGCTCTCAGTGCAACTGAAGGACCAGCCTACAGCCAGTCTGCCATCTGCAGGTATGGAGGTCACCAAACAGATCAAAGTGTACTAGCACATTTAAAAAAAACTATTATTATATTATATTATATTATATTATATTATATTATATTATATTATATTATATTATATTACATTATTCTAAAGTAGCTTTTTATAAATAATAAATTAAAAAAACGGGTTTACATACAAGTAGTACCCAATTTATATTTCATCACAAATAATTAAGATGTTAAAGAGAGATGTTAAACATTCATAACTGGTGAGCAATATATGTCAGATACATCCATTTTATTCCAGTCTGTGCCCATCTCCACTCATCTTTGCACGGTCTATATGAAAAGATTCAGTTACTAATGTAAAATACATCAGCTTTGGTATTACAAGAAGCACTTAAACTGCTTAATAATTTCTAAGGTCCAATGCCATGTATTCACATGACATTTAGCTGAAAGGAACTTGACAGGACTTTTAATAAAACGTGTTCCACAGTGCAAACTAAACTAGGACATTATGTGTAAATGAAATATTTAGCATCATCATTAGAGCACTATTTTATGTGTGTGTGTGCATTTTAAGAAGTTCAGTAGTTACTGTATACACCAGGGGACAATTTGCACCAACATGCGGACAAATGTGATGTTAGATTACATTTATAAAGGATGCACAATATCTTATCACACCGAAATTTACGCATGTTAAAAAATAAATACGACCTCACGTTATGTCAATCACGCTTACACACTGCCTCAGAAACTTTCGTCCATCATTAAAAAAAATTTGGATCGGGTTCGATTTTCTGTGTTTTCCGCATCCGTAGCAAGCATTTTGAGAGGTGTTTTGACAATTCAGAGCCACCGAATGACGAATACGAAAAATTTCGGACTCAGTGTGCAAGGACCTTTAGGGTTCGGGTTCGGGTTAGTAGAATAATTTGACATGTAGTTGTAAAGTTACTTATAGTCAGTAGAATGAGGGACCCTCAAATTAAAGTGTTAGCAGATATTAAGCAGACAGTCTGCTAATACTGGTAGTTGACATGCAATTGCAAAGTTACTTATAGTTAGTAGAATGTCTAAAATGGACCGAAATAAAGAGTTACCATGTATTATTTGAATTGTGTGATACATTGTTATCAGTATATCTAACATTTATAATACTTCTCACAACAAAAACACAGGAGTTGTACCTGTAATACTCTAGAAAAGTAATTGAAAGTGTGCCCTATTCAACAAAAGTACAAAATAAGCAATATGAACAATACTCTAGATAATAAAGACACATTAATTACCACTTGAAATAAAATTCCTTGTTTTTAAATTCCGCACAATGTCTCCATGTGCATTTTAATGCTTATAGGATTGTAAAAGGCTTATAGTTTGTCTGATGAGACACTTGTGTTTATCTGACATGCCGCTGTCGCACGCTTGTTAAAATTTCATCATATCAGCAACGAGCGACCGATAAAACCTGAAATTGTTGGGTGGGGGGAGAGTGCGGGAATTCCTTATGAAGCTTCAAACTAGTGCAGAAAGTCTTAAAAATCCTGCATGAAATATTTAGCCGCATGCATTATTTAGATATTTATAGCATACATTAAAAGCCATTAGTTTCCAAAATAAACAGGTGATGTGATGTTTTTCTCTATATGCGTCCTTTCATCTCGTCAGAAAGGAAGGGGGATTTTTTTTTTCCATTATTTGTTCATTTGTATGACATTGGACATGACAGTGTGCAGAGCGTTTTTGGCTTTAAAGGCAGACTTCACATGCTTTAGTTTAGTTAACATCAGCAGAGACAAGAGGGGAAAGAGGTGAACGTGCTTTCGCTTGTGAGTGTGTGAGCTCTTGGGGCTCTTGTAGTCTTTGCTCAGTCAAACTCGGCCTGACAGATGTCTCTATCTTGTCCGATCTCATAGTTCAGAGCGGAAAAAAGCATTATTGGTTCGTCCGAACAATCAAAAAGGTGCATCGTCAAACTGATCAGAGACAGGGGTCATTATTAAAGCCCGGAGAATCCAGATGCCTTATGACTGATGTGAAGCATTTGACATCAATGGAATGAAATCATAAAATACATGTTTGACATACTCAGTTTATTGAGAATAACATATTTTTAAGAATGCAATAAAATCTAAATCATATTATTAAACTCATTTGCTCCCTCATTTATTTAAATCAGTTAAATACACCATACAAATTAGATTTTATGCAGCACGGTTCGCTGCCTTTTCTCTTTTGCATGCACCGTTGCACACAGACGCTCATAAGATGTCATATCATCACATAATTGCGAGATGGGAATCGCTTTTCCACTTTTAAGCTGTGTGGATTTACAACATTAATCCACACCGAAACACTGGATTCACATCAATGATTCATGTCTCAGGCTGCAAAGCTGCCATCTATAATTTGCACGACAAATTGGGCAGAAGAGCTGCTTAACATGACTGTATTTATATTTAATCGCACCTACTTTCTCACTGCCTTTTGATTCATTTCTGTCTCAAGGCTGTCCTCTGTATTCGCCTCAAAAAACATTTCCGGACATCTTTTGAATGGGGAGAGTGGAGAGAACTGTAACATACGCATTCATTAAATGTTCAGCCCAGACTTGAAAAGTAACTGTTATTACAGTCAATTCAATGTATTAATCATAAGAGTCGGAAACTATATACATATTTCTGTTCAAAAATATCAGATTTTCTGAATCAGATTTTAAGTTTTACAGTGTTAACAGGAAAATAACGCAACAGAGTTTGTTTCTGCTGTACAGCAGATCTAGAAGAAAATAGTGTCATAGTCCATCTTAAGTAAGTTCAGTGATGGTTCATTTTTGTTGTAATAAAGTTATTAATTTAGTTCATTTATATATATAGCCGCTCTGGAGAAAACAGTGATGTCATTGTCCAGCTATTTCCACAAAAATGTTAAGCAGCAAAACTGTTTTTAACATTGACAATAATAATAAACGTTTCTTGAGCAGCAAATCAGCATATTAGAATGATTTCTGAAGGATCATGTGACTCTTAAGGCTAATCATTCTGCTTTGCCATCACAGGAATAAATACACTTTAAAATATATTAAAATATAAAACAGTATTTGGTAACACTTTATTTTACAGTGTCCTTGTTACATATGTTACATGTACTTACCATAGTAATAACAGTAAATTATGTATAATTACATGGAACTAACCCTCAACCAAATCCTAATCCTACCTTAAATCTATGGTAAGTACATGTAGTTAATTAATATTACTCAGTAATTAAATGCATAATTACACTGTAACAATGTCACCTTAAAATAAAGTGTAACCCAGTATTTTAAATTATAATAATATTTCATAAGATATTTTTTTTACTGTATTTTGATATAAGAAATATATTGCTTAAGTCAGATCTCAAAATAGCACAAAACCTTATCACAATTATGAAATTTATGTACGATTTGAATTATTGTCAACAAATAACTGACCAATTACAATTACCATAATGTAGTCACTACTAAACCCACTCAGTTTTATATGGCTTTGATAAAGTAGTGATTTTTGTTGATCCTGCATTAGCATTATTATATTCCCGCTGTCTCTCTCCAACCAGAAGCTGAAATATTTCACTTATTTCTGGTGTTACTGCAGTGAACAGGATCTAAAATTAAGAAATTAAATAATACATGACTATAAATAAGTCGGCATCTCAATATGCCTGGACTTTTTCCTGCTCAGTTGGCTTTAACAGGGTGCTGTCACTCATCTCCGTTCTGAAAAAAAAATTGTCTTTTCGTTTGAGGACCTGGGAGAGCGAGGGCCTTTGCCCCCGCTTCAGGCGTCTTTTCAAATGCCAGTTAAGATTCCATCAAAGGCCTCCTCACAGGAGCCTGTCCAGGAGTTCAGGACCAAGAGAGACTGTGTGTTGTTTCAGAGAGCAGTAGTTCACCTCTCTCGGCTCCCTCAGCTGGGCTTTTCTCTGTCTGCCTGACAGATGTCCATGTGTCGGATGGGAGCGCAGGTCAGGGAACTCACTGAAACATCTCCCCATTAAAGACACACCTGGAAATCTCCACGTTCAGTGGAGTCTTTGGAGACAAAAGCTCTTGTATGGTTCTTCTGTAACTACAGTATATACTCTGTAGCTGGTTATACAGGCTGTAGATCAGTATCAGTGCTTCTCAAGGGGATTTTACATTGAACATCCTGTAGAGACGCACCACATTTATTTTATATTGATGATTATAATTCTAAATAATAATGCAAAATAAAATAATGGTATGGCATATGGTTAGTTTCTTTCACAACAAACCTGTTTTTAGTTTTTGACCCACCAGTTTTTACTGCTTTAGAGACACATAAACAGCTTGTATACTACCGGTGTATCTATCCAAACTATATCTATTCAAAACAATTCCCATAGTTCAGTGTAACCCCAAATAGAGCACTAAACTTTTACCTGGCTTTTTCTTTTCTTTCTTGCAGCTCAAGCGGCTGTTGTGTGAAATTTAGCTTTACTTAGTTTAAACTAGTGTAAAACTAGTAACCGTGACAAATTTTTCATTATTGTTTTTGTTCAGAAAGCAAAGTTTCTACCTAAATTGCCAAGTAAGACCTAAATATTAGACTGATTTACCTCCCTGGAGACCCTAAACTTGCAGACATACTCAAAAGTGAAGGTGAAAATGTATTAGCATTAAACATTAAATGAGCATCAGGCTTGCTTGAGGAAGACGGAGAAGTTTTAGAAGTGTATTCAAATGTGTGTGCATTTGAGTGAATAATTTAAACCATTTGTGAATTAATAATGCATTTAATGTTTTATTGCATGCTAGTGTTATCCATTTGACAATATGTATTAAAATCTCTCACAGAAAAGAGAATTCCTAATCATATGTGATGCCACATGTGGCTTTGATTGTACAGAGGAGCTAGAGAAGGCAAATAAATTAATTCATTCTTTATGATATCAGTCAGGTGCTTGTTTGTATTTGGACCGGCCCGTGGAAGAGTCCTCTTGGTTCAATGCATCATGGGTACAGAGAGTCAATCATTTGAAGGAACATTTGATGTACTGGAGTGCAAAAACTAGCTCTTTTGGCTTAGATTCATTTGTTTCCCAGCACGCAACAGCTGAAGCAATGCAGCAGAGGCCATGAAACTCTCTGTCCCATTGGCGGCTTGGACCAAGAGACCCCTTCTGGGCAACTGGGTCAGACAGGAAACCCCTCACCCGGTCTGGGCACTTGAGTAAGCTTGTTCTCTCTCAATTCTCCCCCAGACACACCATCCTGAGAAGCCACTTTTTCCTACCACAGGAAGCCCAAGAGAACACTATAGCTAGCAGTCTGACAGGCAAACTGAACCCTGGCCTTTTATATCCTGCCAGGTTCGAGAAGTTGGACATCACCCCAAAAAGCGCCCAGAAGATTAAGCCCGTGCTGGAGCGCTGGATGGCCGAGGCGGAAGCCCGCCATCGCTCCGGTATGCAGAACCTGACCGAGTTTATCGGCAGCGAGCCCTCCAAAAAGCGCAAGCGGCGGACCTCTTTCACGCCGCAGGCTCTGGAAATCCTCAACAGCCACTTCGAGAAGAATACTCACCCCTCCGGTCAAGAGATGACCGAAATCGCGGAGAAACTGAACTATGATCGCGAGGTGGTGCGCGTCTGGTTCTGCAATAAGAGGCAAGCGTTGAAAAACACTATTAAGAGGCTGAAACCCCCCGAGCTCGGGCCGATCGCACCAATGGACCCTCTGGTCGATAACATGGAAGAACATCCTTAGCTCGATGAGGCGAACACGCACCGATGGCGAAACTTCTGATGTTGTGGACTTAAACCTGGACAATTAGTATCCGATGCATCGTCGACTGGATGAACTGTCGACAAAGACAAAAAGAAATATTGTCAGTGTTATCATCACAAAAAGCAAAAACCAAAAAAGTCAAGAAAAAAGAGAGTTAAAGTATTGATTCATTAGCAGTGTGTAAGGATTAAGAACAAGGATCATATTTAAATCAAGGATGGTGAAGAAACTACTTACCAAAGTTTGTTGCATCTGATTCCTGAGGTTTTTTAATTGTAAATGTTTTACATTTTTACATTTTTACGGGGGGAAATGGCACAAAAAAAAAAAAAAGAAGAAAGAAAGAAAGAAAGAAAATGATCTGTGTAATGGGGTTGGTGGGTGTGACATTGAATCTTTGTCTTATTTTATCTCTTGGGTTTTTATGTAAATATTTCTGGTAATCTGTCACCAAATTGAAATCACAAGTTCCAAAAAATATCTTTGAGAAGTTTATTGTCACGTTTCTGCTGTCCATATAAGGCCATTGCCAACTGTGTCATCTCGCTCTGTTCATAAACATTAAGGCATCTGTCATAAAAGACTGCACTTGGGAGGAATATTTTGCAAAGAGATTCTCAGTGAACTTACCATAGATATCCACATTCGTTGCAGCTGTGATTAAAGCTATTTTACGGTGTTGCCAAAGCCTCCTAGCCAAAGAACAACGACCTTTCTCAAACCATTTTATTCATGTGATCGGATGTTTTTATTTTTTGTCACACTCAACTAAAAAACTAAAAAAATATTTATATATATCTATATATATATGAGATGAATTACTTTTTTTTCACTTGGGTTATGCAAGTTATCTTTTGTCCTCATGTGTTTTCATTTTTTCTGATGCTTAAGGTTGTTTTTTTTTTGGCTTTGTGCAAAAACTCAATTGTGTCAGTCAGAAAGACTTGCTCAGATGGAAGAAAGGACTGGAAAATGTGGACTCGTTTTTGATGTAAGCCAAACATTTTACTGAATATAAACCTTAATATATATAACAAATAATTCATTGTCCCAAATACACCATCATACAAACCTACAGCCATCTTCCAGTTACATTTACAGTAATTTTATGAATTATTTTCTTGTCTCTTTTTTTTGTATAATTCTTATATTGTATCACTTCATACTTAAAGACAAAAACAATAAAAAGGTGTCTGTTTACAGATCAATTTAAATATTTGTTTCCTGCAACATTAAAAATTAAAATTGGTTCGCTGTATGACATTTATATATTTAACTCAAACACAGTTATCAAAAGTTGCTAAAAACTACTTAGTAACGATACTGTTGATATTCCTTCCTATACAATTTTGCTATTTAATTCAGTCTGTATCTGTCCATCAGCAATGAACAGAAAATGGCCAGAACAAAGAAAATCTTTTGAGGTATTTATGGACATTTGCCATAATTATAGTGAAAAAACATACAGAAAAATTGTCCGGCTTCTGGCAGCTGTACGCAACCGATATCTTGACTCACATTAAAAGAGCTGATTACATTAACTCAACTCGTATTGTATAATATGACATTCTCCCAGCTCGTTCATTTTCATGATTTCAGAAGCATGGCATCTTTGTATGGTTGCAGAGACAGGACGTCTTAAGGGATACACGCTTACGAAATAAAGCTGTAACCAAAAATTAAAACCAAGAGACAAAAATCTGCGTTCTGCCTTTGCTCATCTTTTCAATGCTGGACCAAAGCTCAATAGTTATATGCACATTGTACAGAGAAATGGCTAAATGTCGTTGACAATCTTGAAATATGTAACTGATTGAAGAAAATTGATTAAATGGAGTATATCATAAATTACCTCAGCACTGTCCTGCTAAGT
Organism: Abramis brama; assembly: GCF_963993115.1. Taxonomy (NCBI): domain Eukaryota; kingdom Metazoa; phylum Chordata; class Actinopteri; order Cypriniformes; family Leuciscidae; genus Abramis; species Abramis brama. The sequence goes on along the minus strand of NC_139986.1, from coordinate 12,465,156 downwards.
AGTGAGCAATGTCATAACATGATACTTTTCTGCAAAGGTTCACAACCAACCATAATGGACTTGTGTATATGTTTGTAAGTAGTTTTTAAGACCGTCATGGATTGATTCTCACCTGCTTTTCTTTACGATGTGCTTTCCAGGGTCACGTGTATAGAGCCGACATAGTTTCATGACTTTCTTCTTTTTTTATTGCTTAGTTTCTGCATTATGTTTGTTTATCCCCTTTCACTATGTAAGATACATTTTTGAGTTTGATTGCCCGGAATTGCCCAGTATAAATGGGGAACAAAGAAAACTTTGTGGTTCAACTCAATTGTTTTCGAAAGATGATGGAAAATCTTTTGAGAATTATTGAAGAACACACACACACACACACACACACACAGTCGAGTTTGAAACGTTAACGTTGTTATTACTCTCAAGACCTCGAAACCAAAGCTGTTTAACCTGCTAAGGATGCTTTAAATTTTATAGACTGAAAACTGTATGTATTATATAGAGCAATATCTGTTCGGTCAGTTAAGCTGCACTTTGTGTATTTCTTAACAGCTTCAAGTCTGTCACATTAATTTGTACCATAATAATTAATAATAAACAATTGTTTGAGATGAAACACAATGGCTGCATTTCTTACTGAAGAATATTTTACACAGCAGAAGAAACAAAGATTACTTCATTCACATTTCATGGTCTTAAAAATCCTGTTTTAAAGTTTAGTACCAGAATTAAAAGAAGAATATACAGAGGGGATAAAATCCACTTTTACCAAGCAAGTGAATATTTATTATTACACCACTATCTTGGTGGCATTCCACTTTCTGATATTTTATTCTTCCATATGGCAATGCTGTTTGTATATCAGTCCGCTCAGGTAACTGAACCCAACGCTATTTTAATGTCTTTATCTACTTTAATGCACATAATCTTGCCGCTATGCTGAATTATTTTATTTATTTTTTTACATTGGATTGGACTTTTTTTAGGGGAAGCTTTAAGAGAAGGTAAGATTAAATCTTTTCGATTTAAATCAATATTGCACAGATTTATTCGATCATTATGGTAAAATAAATTCCTTAAAAATGACAGTAGATCCCTGATCCCTCAGCGGCTGACATTATCCCATAGGCCAACACATAGAGCTATTCCACAGGGCTGTTGAATGCTTGATTCTGATTGGTTGACGAATGTACTAAGGTGTCCAATTATTTTCCAGTGAACGCGCAGCTACAAAGTAGTTCTAGGCCTTTGGACCACATTAGCGTTCCATATCACTTCGCCAAAATAATAGTTAGTTTATATATACATATATATATATATATTTCAAAGGTCTTAAGCAAAAGAACCAAAACCCACTATTGATTCAGCTTTACAAAGTGATCACAACATCACTTTTGCATCCTCAGTATATGTTGAACAAATAATCAATATTGTTGAATCAGCATTACACTATGATTGATTGACATCACCGATGCTGAATCAACACTGAAATTAACAAAATAATCAATGGTAATATTGTTGAATCAACGTTACACTATGATGTTGAATCTACATCACTGCTGTTGAATTAACACTGAAATTAACAAAAACAATCTTTGGTAATACGGTTCGATCAATGTTACAATGTTGATTCTAAATACATTTTGTTGAAACACTGAAAATACAACTGAAAAGGAATGTCAAACAACGTTACCATCTGATGTACCAAGTTATTGTTGAAACAACATAAATATTTCAACTACACTTCAATGGTGCGTCGACAAATCCCTGACCATTTCAAAATTTGGCGAAAACCTTTTCAAATATAAATGACACCTTTCCAGCAGTTGAGTCAATTTATTTGATTCAATCAATCAATGACAAAGATATATTAAAAGATCATTCTTTAAAAAAGAAAGGGGGAGAAATAGGACAAAAGCATTTCAACCTTTAAAAATAAAATTGGCTTCAGAAGTCTGATGTCATAACTACAGGTGGTCCAAGGGTTCAGGTTTTTAAAAATCTGTCTTACATCAGACTACTGCCTCTTTTCCTTTGGGTTCTCTGAAATCTGAAAAAGAAAGCACGATGTTACTCAAGAACGAGTCAATTCAGTTGCCATACATTCACATTCAAGAATGTTAATATACTAAACACAATATGATTTACTTTTTTTTTTTAAAGTTGCTGAAAATAAAATATTCTAACTACGATTATTGTATCGTTAAATTCTGTTTATTAAAAAAAAAAAAAGTAAAATCTATTATTGCTTCAATATCAAAAGAAAGCACTATGGCAGGGGTGTCCGATTTTATCTCCAGCCCTGATTAAACAAGCTAATCAAGGTCATTAGGATCAATGAAAACTTCAAGGCAGGTGTTAGAGCTAAACTCTTCATGAAAAGGAACAAACACCTCTGAGCTATAGTCATTAACTATATCTCAGTTCATTTTCAGTGAAACTACACAGCATACAAGTAACAAGTTTATCTTGTAGAATAAAAAAGCTTAGGTTTTTTCAATGAAAATTTCTTTGAAGGGATAGTTCAGCCCGAAATGAAAATTCTGTCATCATTTACTCACCCTCAAGTTGTTCCAAACCTGTATGAGTTTCTTTCTTCTGTTGAACACAAAATTAGATATTTTAAAGAATGTTGGTAACCAGAAAGTTGACGGTGGCCATTGATTTGCATAGTAGGACAAAAATACCATGGAAGTCAATGGCTACCATCAACTGTCTGGTAAGCGTTCCAGTCTACTTTTAGACACGCACTTGCGAACTTCCCTAAGCACTTCCCCTCGGGGGAATCCCTGCCGCCATTTTGAAGTGCATTCCACTTCGTGAAGTGTAGGAGAGAAGTTTATATGGACAGACCCTTGTTCCCTTGATTTTGACAGAGGGAGCGAGTCTACTTCATATGTACACTTCAGGCACCTATATGTCCCACAATGCAGTACGATTGTGACGTCACCACATATCTCGTCTAATCACCACCATAACAGACAACTCTATGATATATTAATTATAATTTTTTTAATTTAAAACAACCCAAAAACACCTATAAACATTTGGATGCTGCATTAAACAAATTCTAATAGGACATTTTTTTTAAATAATAAATCAACTCCACAGCTGATTCCAAGTGATCAAGGGCTTAGGACGTTCCAATTCAGCCCATTGCAGTTTCCGCCAGTAGTGGGCACTCGTGCAACGTAAGCAATGACGTACATCCGAGTGAACGAGACGGAGGGAAGTTAGCGAGTGAAGGGCATGACAATTTTGGACTGGAACGCAGCACCAATGTGCTATGCATGCAAGCATTGACGGATGCAAGACATGGGCTATGTTTGCAGTGTAACATTCTTGCTCATGTTCATGTCTCCTGCACTTCAAGAAGTCTGTTAAATGACGTTAGAACTTTATTCAGGAAATTCCTAATAAACTTTACTAAAGCAAGATGCATTTTTTTTAAGAATGTAGAAAAATAGATGCTTTATTCAAACAGTTTAATAACTTTTTAATGTATTTAATTACAGTGAGTAACAACACAAATCAAATGCAAATAAGCACGCAAAACAAAGGAACAGAGAAATAAGGTGGATGCACCATTGTTTGAAACTGTGCTAGAGAAGTCATATCAGTATGTCAGGTGCTTCAACAAACATGTCTTCTGTATAGGATGCACTTATGTTTTCTCTCTAATGAGGAAGCATTAGACTACTGAGAAGTGCACATGCAAAACCAAAATGGGCGTTTGCCAGTCAGTGGCCAATTTCAAACTACAATAAATGTTTTTCAACCATTTTTCAATAGACTTGCTAAAATCATGAAGGCCCACCCCTAAACCAAGCCCCCAGTGGATTAGAGCAAATCGGGTAAAGCGGTTTAAAATGCCTATTGTGGTTTGAAAACGCCCCACTGATTGAGAAACACTGCAGAGATACATGCCTGAATGATCTTGTGCTCATCAACTACTAATGTTGATGCTAATGCTACTAATGTAACTACTGTTAGTTCAATGTCACTGTCTCCACCCATGTGTGCTGTTGGCTTTCATCAAAATTTCAATGCTGATCCAACACACTTTAAACATTGAAATGTCAATCTCAACCAAAATGATGGTTTGGATCAAAACTCAACATTGTATCAATGTCACCATGCTATCTGGGATTACTAACAATAGGATAGAAATGTCCATATTTTTTTTCCACTAAATGACCTTTTATTATCTATGGAAAGCACACTTTCTTTCCCCCCCCCTCTCTCTCTCTCTCTCTCTCTCTCTCTCTGCACGCACACACATAATACAAACACACACTCTCAGAGAAACTTCTTGTCAGCACTGCTGCCCCGCGATTTACTTTTTTGTTCAATAAAAATAAAGCTATGACGTTTTTCAGTGGCGAGGTAATCGCTGTTTTTGAGGCAGCTAAATGTCAGTAGAGACACTGCTGCCAAACACTGTTAGAGCCGCACAGATTCAGGTAATTCACACATGCTTAATCATTTAATCAATCTCTCTCTCTCTCTCTCTCTCTCTCTCTCTCTCTCTCTCTCTCTCTGTCTCGCACACATACCTGCAAATCATTGGCTCAAGCCTATGTTACTACCTCAAACGTTATGTTATGGAATTAGCAATGGAGGCTTGGAATGAGATGCGTAAGAAATTAGTTCTAAGAGCGTTTTACCGACAAAAACCTGACAAATGTCCTGAAATAAAACATCTGAACAATATCTGGTAATCACGGTATAAACAGAATAATTGACTTCAGTCCACTGAATTATTGAAATTCAATGGACACTTTACTTAGCCTACTTATTATGACCGCCGCTAGCGTAGCTAGCGAAAGCGGTCATATAGGGATTGTCAAAGTTTTTTTTTTTTTTTTTTTTCGTCATCTACTGAATTTTTTCGTCAACGATACCAGGGACACCGAAACACCGGGGAACATGAAATTTGGTGGGCATGTAGCCCCACTAGACTTTTACGGAAAAATTTCGTTTGGTCCCCGGGGGCCACTCCCCCCCCGCGCTGGGCCCCCCCAAACCCAAAAAATGCAGTTTTTCCTAAATAACTACCTGAACCGTGGCACCGAGGATGAAGAATTTTTTATGGTATGTTGGTCTACTAGACTTTTACGGAAAAATTTCGTTTGGTCCCCGGGGGCCACTTACCCCCCCCGCGCTGGGGCCCCCATGAATTTTTCGTCAATGATACCAGGGACACCGAAACACCGGGGAACATGAAATTTGGTGGGCATGTAGCCCCACTAGACTTTTACGGAAAAATTTTGTTTGGTCCCCGGGGGCCACTCCCCCCCCTCGCTGGGCCCCCCCAAACCCAAAAAATGCAGTTTTTCCTAAATAACTACCTGAACCGTGGCACCGAGGATGAAGTAATTTTTATGGTATGTTGGTCTACTAGACTTTTACAGAAAAATTTCGTTTGTCAAAACTCCCCCCCCCCGCGCTGGGCCCCCCATGAATGTTTCGTCAACGATACCAGGGACACCGAAACACCGGGGAACATGAAATTTGGTGGGCATGTAGCCCCACTATAGATTTTACGGAAAAATTTCGTTTGGTCCCCGGGGGCCACTCCCCCCCCCGCGCTGGGCCCCCCGTGAATTTTCCGTCAACGATACCAGGGACACCGAAACACCGGGGAACATGAAATTTGGTGGGCATGTAGCCCCACTAGACTTTTACGGAAAAATTTCGTTTGGTCCCCGGGGGCCACTCCCCCCCCCACGCTGGGCCCCCCCAAACCCAAAAAATGCAGTTTTTCCTAAATAACTACCTGAACCGTGGCACCGAGGATGAAGAAATTTTTATGGTATGTTGGTCTACTAGACTTTTACAGAAAAATTTCGTTTGGTCCCCGGGGGCCACTCCCCCCGCGCGCTGGGCCCCCCGTGAATTTTTCGTCAACGATACCAGGGACACCGAAAAACACCGGGGAACATGAAATTTGGTGGGCATGTAGCCCCACTAGACTTTTACGGAAAAATTTCGTTTGGTCCCCGGGGGCCACTCCCCCCCGCACTGGGCCCCCCGTGAATTTTTCGTCAACGATACCAGGGACACCGAAACACCGGGGAACATGAAATTTGGTGGGCATGTAGCCCCACTAGACTTTTACGGAAAAATTTCGTTTGGTCCCCGGGGGCCACTCCCCCCCCCCCGCGCTGGGCCCCCCCGTGAATTTTTCGTCAACGATACCAGGGACACCGAAACACCGGGGAACATGACATTTGGTGGGCATGTAGCCCCACTAGACTTTTACAGAAAAATTTCGTTTGGTCCCCGGGGACCACTTCCCCCCCCGCGCTGGGGCCCCCGTGAAATTTTTGTCAACGATACCAGGGACACCGAAACACCGGGGAACATGAAATTTGGTGGGCATGTAGCCCCACTAGACTTTTACGGAAAAAAAATTTCGTTTGGTCCCCGGAGGCCACTCCCCCCCCGCGCTGGGCCCCCCGTGAATTTTTCGTCAACGATACCAGGGACACCGAAACACCGGGGAACATGAAATTTGGTGGGCATGTAGCCCCACTAGACTTTTACGGAAAAATTTCGCTTGGTCCCCGGGGGCCACTCCCCCCCCCGCGGTGGGCCCCCCCAAACCCAAAAAATTCAGTTTTTCCTAAATAACTACTTGAACCGTGGAACCGAGGATGAAGAAATTTTTATGGTATGTTGGTCTTAAGGGCCCACATCAACCTAGCCCATAATCACTCATTTGTGATTTGCGCCCCTCCCATAAAAAATTAAAATGCAATATTATTCTGCTTTAATCGCCCCTATCTTCAGTGGAGATGTTCAGAACTGCACCATATTTCATGTGTATGATTAACTTGACATCCTCTGGGGGTATGCTAAGTTTCGTAGAATTTCATCCATGGGGGGGTATAAAATAAATTCATTTATGTGCACATTTAGTGACTGTACACTCATCGGCCTGTAGATGGTGCTGTTGAGCGAAGGGTTGCTGGTTTAGGATGATACTGTCACACACACACATGCAGGAATACAAACAAACGCAAGCATGCACACACACTGACATCCACAGGCACAGACACACACCCATACACACACATACAAATCCACATGCACAGACACACACACACAAACACACACGCGCACACACATGTACGCACGCACACATACACGCACAGACACACACAGACACACACATACACAAACACACACACATACACACACACACACACAGACAGACATGCACATACTACTACTTTTTTTAGGTATCAGCCATATACCCGATTTACCAATACCCAATGTGTTATGCTTGGGCAGTATACTAATGACGTGGGTGGGACATGTTTCATGCCATGTTAGATCACATCCTGAATGCCCCACTAGTCAAGTCTACGCTTTCAGAAAATATATAGTTTATATAGTTGAATCAGTTTTCTCTTCATGGTACAGACCAAAATGTATTATGTGTACACTTTCTTCACCTAAATCCATAAAATCCCATTAATTTCAATGGGACATTTACTTAAGTGTTCTACTAGGTACAGTGGGAATGAGTTTAATTTTGTTAACATTGTTTTTTTAAAACTCTGGGACCAGGGCTACAAGATAAAACCACTTTTTTTGGGGAAAAATGTTTTTTATTTCAGTAAAACACAACAAACCCATGCCAAAGTCAGATAACTGACTTTTACCATCAACAGGCACCTCAACGGTTTGGTAGAGGTTTGTATAAATTGAATGGGAGGGTCCTTTGGAAAAAAAAAAACACAGATTTTTCATACTTAGTATGTATAAGTATAAGTATATATACTATTTTGATCCCGTGAGGGAAATTTGGTCTCTGCATTTATCCCAATCCGTGAATTAGTGAAACACACTCAGCACACAGTGAACACACAGTGAGGTGAAGCACACACTAATCTTGGCGCAGTGAGCTGCCTGCAACAACAGCGGTGCTCGGGGAGCAGTGAGGGGTTAGGTGCCTTGCTCAAGGGCACTTCAGTCGCTTTTTACTGTTAACCACTGTTATGGATGTGACGTTTTCACATTATGGATGTTAAGTGTCTAAACTAATGACTTTTGATATAAAACTTAAATAGTAATGGCAAATAATTACAAAACTCTAAATTATCCATGATCCACAGGAATACTCCAGACAGTCTTTTAAAATATACAACTTATATACATAAACACGCAATACAGCCAAATTGCTCCACGTCATTTATTTTTGTGGAAAGCCAGTGCAGGCCTGAGCGGCGGTCATATTTTGTACCGCCATGCGGTACATCTAGTTAAGTTGGAGAACGTCTCGGTTACGTTCGACGTTGTCGACGTGTCGACTGATTGGGATCCCTATTAAAATGCTACTAGTGCTGCCACCTTCCAGTGCCTAGATAAAAGCCTCCTGATCCCCCGCATTATTGAGGCGGAGATAGGACAGGGCCAGGGAAGTCACTGCTGTTCCGCAAGACCCAATTAGTCAGACTTGTTAACACTGGGAAAGCGTGCCCATTCGGGCACATCCTGCCCGTAGGGAGGTATAGATGTGGAGGATACACATATGGACTGGGTGTTACCGGGCAGTACAACATATGAGATGTCACTGAGGTGGCTCCAACCTATAACAGGGGGAGACACACGTAGAATGACGGCAGAGGGGGCTCTGCCAAGGGAAAGACACGGGCTCGCCGAAGGAAGAATACACATATGGGATCACGCCGTAGGGATCACAACATATGGGCCCAGCCTAGCACAGGTTCCACCAGTGCATACGAGTGCTAGGCCTGGCATGGGACGCTCCGCCACGTCCGTTGCCGAAGGGTGTGGAGGAACTCGACAGGGTTCGGCTAAGAGGAACTCTACTGGAACAAGAATGGCGCACGTATCTGGTACATAGGAGGGGAATGGCGCAGCAAGCCGACACTTCGAACCGGGCTTACAGTGTAACTGGCTTCATGTGAAGGGAGCAGACGGGAAGCAATCGGCTCGACACATCGGTTATTTTTCTAGCAAACGTGTTTGGTGTCGCCCAACCCGCAGCTCTACAAACATCGGTCAGTGAGGCACCCTGTGCCAACGCCCAGGGAGAAGCTACACTCTCATTTTAGAGGAGTGGGCTCGCAACCCAGGGGGGCATGGTGCGTCTTGGGATTGATACACCAAGACAATGGCATCCACTATCTTTTTGTTTTTCAGTGGGCCAACCTCTGCTTGGAGACAGCCTTTCCCTTCTGCTGGTCTCCGTAACAGACAAAGAGCTGGACTGAGGTCTTGAGGCTTTGCGTTCTGTCCACGTTAACCGAAGGAGCAGACGGGACAGAGAAAAGCCAGGGCTGGGTCTGCCTCCTCTGGGGCAGCGCTTGCAGGTTCACCACCTGGTCCTTTTTAAGGGGAGAGGTAGGAACCTTGGGCACATATCCAGGCTGGGGTCTCAGGATAACGTGAGAGTTAGCCGGCCCGAATTCCAGGCACGATTCGTCGACCGAAAATTCGTGCAAGTCCCCCACCCTCTTGATAGAGGCCAAGCAAGCAGGAGAACTGTTTTTAAAGACAGGACTTTTAACCCAGCTGCCTGCAGGGCTCAAAAGGAGATCTCTGCAGTGCGGTAGCACCAGAGATAAGTCCCAAGAGGGTATAGAGGGGGCGCAAGGCGGATTCAGTCTCCTCGCTCCCCTCAGGAACCTGACAATCAAGTCGTGCTTTCCCATGGATTTCCATCCGCTGCATCATGTTGTGCGCAAATATAGCAACATACACTTTGAGGGTGGAGAGAGACAGCCCTCGCTCCAACCCATCTTGCAGGAAAGAAAGCACAGAGTGATCGAACACCTTCGGGGGGTCTTCTCGGAAGAGAAGAACACCATTCAATGAAAAGGTTCCACTTCAGGGCATAAGCAAGCCTCATCGAGGGTGCTCTCACAGAAGTGATGGTATCTACTAAGACCTGTTTGTGGTAGATCACCTAGAACCTCCGCGTCCTGTTCTTTCGGTACCAGACATGGAGATTCTAGAGGTCTGGACGTGGGTGCCAACGGCGCCTCTTCCCTGAGAATGTCTCAGAGGAATGGGTCAGGGAGGGCTGTCGAGAGGAGCATACGCTCGAGAGAACTAGGTCCGGTTGGACCAGTAAGGGGCAACTAGCAAGACCTACTCCTCCTCCTCCCTCCCAGTTCTGTGCAAGAAGGCTCACTGGGGAAACGCATCTTTGCGGCAGCCCCGAGGCCAGCTGTGTGCCTGTGTCTCTGTGCCGAGGGTTCTCTGCTCGGTTAGGGAGTAAACAACTGGCAATGGGACGAGTCTAGAGAGGCAAACAGATGTAACTGTGCGGCCCCGAAGTGGTCCCAGAACAGCTGGACCACCTGGGGATGGAGTCTCCATCCTCCCTGGGCCACAGGCTGTCGTGAGGCCTCATTGAGCAGGCCGGAAAATTAAGTGGAATGAAGTGACCTCAGAAGCTTCTGACTCCATAGGAGGAGGTGGCGGGCGAGTTACGACATGTGAGGGAAGCGTAGCGCAATGGTCGCCATGTTGACTGTACAGACCAATACATACTTGCTGAGCAGTGGCATTTTGCGGCGTCTCAAAGCAAGGTGTACTGCTAGAAACTCGAGGCAGTTGATGCCAATGCAGTCGGAGGCCCGCCCAGACCCCTGTTACTGCATGCCCATTGTACGTGGCCCCTCAGCCGGTGTTGGTGGACACTTGTTCTAAGGGCGGCTGGCCCAGAGAAACAAAAGGTCTGATCACGGGCTGAGGGTATGGCGGCAGGCCAGGGTGATTATCACACAGAGCGTGCTGCTCTGCCTACTAGGGTGGGGCGTGGTAATGGGGACTCTTCTTCACCGTACCAGTGAAGAACTCACTTTCTTCGCCCTCAACCAGCTGTCAGACAAACAAACACAAAAAGGAATGCTGTTAAGACAGCAGTTGAGAGCTCAGAAAGCTCGCGACCACCGCTGCACTCGTCGTTGTAGAACCACCAGCACCAGGAAAGATTTCCAGAAGAAGCACCGACACACTCGCTCTTTGAATGAATCAACACTCTTCAGAGACACCGTCATGAAGACCGATCAGCTCCAGAGCAAAAGACAAGTGGTGCGTGCATCCACTTCCGTATTTATACCCGCGCTGCGGGGCGGAGCGTGGATGCAAAGCTCGCACGCCAATGTGTGCATTGGCTCGTTTTATCAATACTCGAAGATGACAGGCTTCCTAAGCGTGATCCAAATCAGTCAACACGTCGACTACATTGAACATGAGCGGCTGAAATGGAACTGAATATGCAAGCGTAATTTCAATTCTTCCTTTTAATAAAAATCAGCATTCCATATCATACTTTATCAACTTTATCACCTATATCAGACATGTGGCTTTTGGATCATTATCAGAAAGCTTATATTCACCCCATTCTCAACTCATAGTGCAGGTTGTTCAACTTCCAACTATAAAACAACAAAAGATTAGAAGCTTTATATAACACATATGAAACAACAAAAGGTTAGAAACTTTATATAACAACTACAAAACAACAAAACGTATGCTGTATAATGATGATGGCAAATAATGGCCATGTAGTGATGGTAAATTTCTTGCACATATAGTTCAAATGGTGCCTCAGAAATCGTTGTAACGTAACAGAGTTGGATTAACAAGAGTGAAAATTTCAAACATTCACTCTGCAAAACAATCCCATTTATCCTTTAAAAGACACATTGTCTTGCTATTTTAACCATGTTAAACCCACTTTACTTCCCAGTGGTTTGTCTCTTCCTCTTAACAATAGCCGTCTTTCATTCTGTCCTCCATAATGCGCCGTCCTTCCATGTAATCGCTGATATAAAGTGAAGAGTCACACACAAATGCTTTTCTCCTTACAGCCGAACAAGCTTTCAATGCTGAATTCACACCTAAAAGCAAAGCGACGGCCCACAGGCTTCCAGGGTCAGCAGCAATTCATTTAGATTTCCATAGGGTCAATAGAAAGGAATCCATGCCAGGGTTATTTCGCATCAATATTTCATTTCTTTGCTGCAACAGATAACAATAATGAGCCGTCTCTAAGAGAGAAAGCACATTCTCTGCTGAAAGGCTTTTGAAAGTAAACTCTGAAGTTTGTGACGGCTTCTCTTGTCCATGAAGTCTTTGAAAGCTTGACTGGCTGGCAAATTGAAGAGCGGTAAATAAATAAATATTAATCATAAAGAAGCACACACAACATAAATTATTAACATTAGGCTGAGAACTGATGTTGAAGATGTTTGCGCTGTCCTTTCTTCCCTTCCTGCTCTTCTTTTTAAAAGTAGCAGATGTATTTTTTTTTGTATTCTTTTGTTTTGTGTCCCATTTCATCATATTTGCCATTAGCTCTGTAATGAACGTGCAGAGATGTGCTATTTTTGCAATCATAGACTTCAGCATTCAGACAGAAGCTTTTCAAAAACTTTGTCAAGTGGGAAGACATGGAGAGAGTACATCAGCTCCATTTTTGAACCAATTACAGGGATATTTTGCCAAATAAGCCAGTTTTCTAGTTTCTTCATGTGACTTGGACACTGAAAGGAAGTGTAGTAGATGTGCTTGGAGTCCAAAAGTCTGAAACCATAATAATTAGCATGTATAATGTCATTTTTAAATTACAAACAATGTTATCAGCATAACAAATTGAGTGGGTAGAATTGAAAAATGAACATGAATCCTAGAATGTCTTATTTGGTGTGTTTGATTTAATGACAGCAGAACTTAAGTAGCATGAACTCCACAAGTTTGTGTCAAACCTCATGATCATGATCAACGTTTTTAATCCTAGATGCCTTCTGTTTATTCCCAGGTGTAGATTAGATTTAGAATCTTAGATCATAATGACTCACCTTTACCAAAGCATTGCTTTTTGACCAAAACTACATTGGGTTGCAAAAGTAAAGGCACGCTACACATTCTCATGATAGTTCATTACTATTTTACAATTTGGTAAATTAGTGGCATCTGTGGCGAATTTGTACAATTCTTGCTTAAGGCTTGCTCACACTAAAAGATTTTTAAAATCTTGTAATTATTATTTCTTATCATAAATATTCTGAGTTTGGTGCGGCCCCAACGTTCTTCTAAGACCGAAAATTGCCTGTCGAATATTATAGGTTGTATTTTTAATGAATATTTTGGAAGTGAAATCTGAAAGGTGAATATGGATTATTGCATTTTTAATAATGAAAACGTGTGTGAAATGTTTTGAATTGAAATATTAATAGCTTAACAACCATGTTGCATTTCAGCCCATAAAAATGCAAGCCCTAAAAATACAATGTATGCAAGCAGGGTTAATGCAATGCATCTGTTTTTTTCCAAGTAGTGCAGTTCAATAAGCTTTTTTTGTTTCAAAAACATCCATAGATGTTATCAGATTTTAAAAACTAGTGGTGGGGTTAGGGGTGGAACTTTATTCTATTTTTTTTTTCTAAAACTAGTGCGTTTTCGTACGATCAACAAGCATTTTCGTACGATCAGCAAATCAAATCATAATTAATAACTTGGCCACTTGTAAAATAGTTACATTTTCTTGTGTTATCGGGTTGGCCTGGTCACATTTACCTTCCAATGATGAAATTCCGCTGGCGACATGTTGTCATCTGATGGATATTAGGTGGCGAATCATTTTCCCTTGCAGATATCACGTCAGGGTTTAAGTTTGCTGTGCTTCAACATGCATCAATGAATTTTTGGCACACATTTGCCTCATTGGCCACTTGGAAGATGCTTAGTTTGACATTTGTGACCTTTGTGCTTCATACATATTGTACAATGTACAATGGACCTTCTTCTCCAACAAAAATGTCTCATGGCCCTGCCATATGAAATTAAAATGATGAATTTTCCAACAATTCTTGTTAGAATACTTGTTTCTGATTGGTCAAATGCAGTATTCTATCAAATAGTTGTATAATGACAACAATACGTTGTCCCAGACACATAACTGTTGTTAATTAAATTAATTAAATATTAATTTAAATTCAATTTTCACATCTATTTATTGTTTTATATCATTAGTGTGATAACTAAGACAATGTACAGTTAGCCAGTCATCTTCAGAACAAACCTTGAGCTAAAGCTGAATGGAAACAAAATCCTGACTAAAGCAATATACCAACTAAATACAAATAACTTCTATGTAGTCTAATTTTGCCAAAACATTTTATGAAGCAAACCTATGACTGCAAGGTCTATTTTCTGGCTATAAATTGTAAGAACTTTAGCACAAGATGAGGTAGATGAATACACCAATGCTTGTTTTCGCTCTGCTTTCCTAAATGTTTTCTGATCTATTATGAAAAACAGAAGGGTGTCTTGTGAACCAACTTCTCTTAAAAGCACAAGTATCCATAATGCAGCGTATCTGGATCGATTTGTTCAGGGCAGTGAAAGCAATAATTATCCTCACGCTAGACTTCACGCTGCTTTTCAAAAGCAGAATCCTTTCATATTTACGGCTTGCTTCAATGGAACACGTTTCTGCTCAACTTCCAAGTGTCAGAAATTGCCCTGAGAGAGAAAGAGAGAAGGAAGACAAGAGGGGAGAAAACATTATGAAATGTCAGCAGCTCAAATGGATTACTGTTCAATATCAGTCAAGACACTCTGAAAAGGAAAGTGAGAGAGAATATTCGGCTTGATGCCGATGCTTTTTAAATTGTTCTTTTTGTTTTTCCATCAGCGGCGAGGTGCTCTCTTGGCTTATCTCCTCAGCAGTGGACGTGTGGCGGGACGATGTTCTGGGAAAATGAACTGTCGCCGTATCCCTTGAACGCGTCTACTTCGCACACTCCCGAGGCGCATACACAAATATATGGCCACTCAGGCATCTCTGCTGTTTGTGCACACCTTGTTGCCTCCGGAGGGGCAATTACCGATGCTCACAGCCTGTCTGAGGTGTCAGTGGATGGGCTCCCATTCCAATCCTCTCCCTCAGTCCATCTCTCCTCTCCATTATCAGCAGGGTAAATAATGCCCCTTGCCTCTGATGCTGATGGAGATGTGACTGGGACAACAGATCCAATTGCCCTCCGCTCCATTTATCTTTAGCGGCGTTTTAGCGTTCAGTAAGTTGGAGGTGAGACCAACAACAAACCTGCATGGCCTCTGGAATGCAATGCTACTATACATAATATTCTAGTTAATTGTTACCTTTTTTCTGGAAATACATGCTCGTTCTTGTGATTTAATATGCACAGTGATTCAATTCAGTTCATTCTCATTCATAAAAAAAAAAAAAATTGATTTATGGTTTTTAGTCCGCCAATGAGTAATCCACTTCTAGTCAAAATAATCTTGAATTTGGTTACAAGTTGTTTTTGCCAAAATAACTTGCGAGATGTATGATATTCCATCATGTAAGCAAAGTCAACAGTGATTACAAGGTGTTTGGTTTTCATTTATTTGACATGTTCTATGCATAGCCTGTGTGTCTATTCTTGGGCTACGGTTAGACATCTATTACATTTTCACTGACAGCCCAAATTTTGCCTTGTTTTAGCCTAGACGTCGGAGCTGTGTTTGGACGCAGGTATTAAATGCAACATTACTTACTGGGTGGTTTACCACAGCAAAATCAAAAACTTTTTAGATTACCCTATGCTTAACTACCTGCATATCCCAGGCTAGGAATCACTGAAATAGAGGACTTTTTTCCTACGGTCAAGGACAATGTAGTTGACCACTGACACAACGATTATCATGATTTCCATCACTTTGTTTATGCTAATTAAAGTCACGATGTTGCGAATGTTGTGAGTATTGACATATCTTTTCGACCATATTGTGACGTACAGAACTTTCCAATGAAACAGATTATTGAAAAAGAAAAACATGTGGAGCGGGGACTTGGTTTCATCCACTGGTTGTTGATTGGGTGGATGCAGATCTGAATGTGAACTGAGTTGATTGGACTAAATAATTTAAGTCAGACATACATCACCTTTCCGGTGATGTATGTCTGACTTAAATGATTTAGTCCAATCAACTCAGTCTGCTATAGAGTTGTGATGTTTGACTAACAATAATGAGATGCACACAATTTCTCTAAAGTGATTTTGCTGACTTTAAATACTACTTTATGTAAATGCCCCATGTTTTCAAAATGTAGTTTTCACGTTTAATTGTTTAAGACATTGGATTCACTGTCAACTTGTTTTTTTCTGTTCTACAAGAGACAAGTGAGTGTCAAAATGAGCTGGAAACCCTCTGCCGCAGGAGACAGGTTGAGGGTAGAGGCTTTATGAAGCCCGTTCAGGAGGGTCCACTCATTAGTGGTCAGCTGCACATTGAACATTCGGACTCTCCTGTCCCCTCCTCTCCAGCCCCTGATGAAACCCTTTTCACCCACTCAAGGGAAAGAAAATGGCTGCAGGAGGAGGAGAACATCTTAGAGGTGCATTGCACAGAGTGTCCTGGATGTCAACAGGCCCATAATGATACCTGATAGCCCCTGGAAAACACTCCTCTCTCTTTCCCTCGTTCCTTCTTTCTTTTAATTTCCCTCTTTTCCGTTTCCTAGAGCCCTTCTCGGTCCTACATGCCTCAGATGCGATGCACTTGAAAGCATAATTAGAGGTAAAACAGTAACTGTATCTCCATCATCCTTACACGTAACCATCTCACAGTCCTTTGGTTTTTAAACCTCTCTCCTCAAAATTCTCCTTTTCTCCCTGACTTTTTTGAAAAGCTGCTCAAAAGGAGGTGGGGGGTCGGGGGGGGGGGGGGGTGAGAGGGTGAAAAGTGGGAGCAAGAGAGAAAGAGAAAACGCAAGAGAGTTCCCTCTGTGAGTCGCCAAGGTGCTCTCTAGTCCATTGTGCAGTGTGCTGTCAGGTTAAATTAGGGAGTACAGGCTCTGTGAGTGTAAAAAAATCAATACTTGATGGAAGATTGCTCCCCGGAAAATCTGTTTTGATTCCAGGATTAATTCTTGACCAAAGGCTCCGCTGAAATGACATGCCATTAGGGCCGAAAATGAACACATTCGGCAGTGGAAATTGGATGGAAATGTGTCAGGTGATTGCCCCGGCTGCTTGTTTTGCTCTCCTGGAGAGCGAGAGAGGAAGGGAGAGCGTGCGAGGGGGGAAAAGTGCGGCGCTGGAGGAAGGTGTGGCGGCAGAAAGCCTCGGATCCGCAGGCCCCTCGGAATCCATTTTCAGGCCTTCGACGCTGCCCTCCGGAGTATTCTCTGGGCCATTGTTGTCCGGCTCTTGCAAATGCACTCTGTGCAAGGTGAAATGCATTTGTCCACGGGCTGCATCTCTCCTGTGTGTTCCCTTAAAGCGCAAGATGAAGAATAGCCCATCTTAAAATAAAGCAGGGACCTCTTTTCTTTGTCTCTGTGGTGCGGAGGAAAGAAAGGAAAAATGCAATATTGATGAGTGTAATGTGTTTGTCATCACTTGTAGCGTAAAAAAAAAAAAAAAAAAGACCCTGCCCGCTATATTGTGGTTTAAAGGCATTATAAAGTGTTAGAACTGGTGTTAAAATTCTAAAAAGTAATCAATATAAATTCAGTTTACATTTATTTTTATGTTTTTTAATGTTTTTTTGTGTAATCTATAATTTAAAAATGATTTATACATGTTTAAAAACATATTAATGCTTATTAAGAACTGCATCTAAATAGCTGAATACCTTCTAATGCATTCTATACTAATTTCCTAATTATTTCACCTCAAATACAGGTAGGCTATAAGTGAGTACACTTTCAGTTCTGCAATTCTACTAGCTAATGTATATATTTAAGTTTTTTAAGAAATTATTTGTTAATTTATAAGTGTTTTAAATATGTTCCATATTTTGAAGGTACTATGTAACTTTGTTCAAAATTAACAAAATTTAAATACTCAATAGTCAATACATCATCATAGCCTACTTCTTCCAAAACATGTTTTTGTCTTACCCTGATAAATGGTAAGCCTATTATAAATTGCGTAGGCTAGCTACATCATTCACCCTTGCATATTAAGGATTTGAAATGTTGTAAAAGCAACGCAGACATTTTGTATTACTCAACAGATACATTGCCATATGTAGCTCTCTAACAGGATTCGTTAAAGCATTTAATTGGGAAGGGTAATTTCATTGTGGTTGCTGTAGCACTGTGCTGGAATTTATTTTTAAGGAAGTAGCCTACCATGTTTATTAATGGGTATACAGTAACATCTTCAGCTTGTCAGCTTGAGATCCTTTCCATAAACTGGTCGTAAGCCTAGTAGTAGGCCTACTAGTGAATATGAGCAGCAGGAAATGTGTCTCTCTTTTTAGTTATGAGAAAGAACCATATTCATCCGCACAGTCACGCAGAGCCGAAGCGCAACCAAAGTAATGTTCTTCCGCAAAATGCGTGCAGTTTTGTTTTTAACCGCTAGAGGGCCAAAGGTTAAAGAAGTGAAACTTTAAACATTACTGTACCTAAATAGTAAAAATAAAGCATTCAAAATGACCTAAATAAAATATGCTAATTTCACTAGATACTTACAGGTAGCTTATATGAGTGAATATGCTTTCAGCTATGAAAGGCAGTGAGTTTTATTTAAAAATAAAAAAAATTCCAAATTTTCTTATGTAGAAATTATTTGTACATTTATACATTTTTTGAAATGTTTAATATTCTAAATTCATAATTACATTAATATATTTAAATAGGCCTAGTTGACTGCATTCAAATCAACCTACGTAAAATAGGCCTTTTATAATTATTTCGCTAGATGCTTACAGTGAGTGAGTGCACTTTCAGTTCTGAAAGTCTAGTAAGCTGAAACTTGCTTAGCTGTTTAACTTTTCCATTGAGTCTAAGCAGTAACATCACTGTATGGTGTTTTTTTTTTTTTCTCGTTTTTTTCAATTAAATTTCACCATGGATTCCTGAGGGTTCCCAGCGCCTGTGATGAATTTGGATTTTCCACTCTGATATCAGCACTGAACAAAGTGCTAACGGTGAGGAAAAGAACCCTAAACGGACACATTTCTACCCACTGGGCAATAGAGGATGATTCTCTTCTCATAAAACTCTCACCTGCTGCGCCACTTCACTGTCTGAACCATCACACGAGCTTGTAAGAATTATGAGACATCATTTATAACCAGGACCACTACTCACAGTTACACAAGGCACTTTGAGGATGACAGATGTCTCATGTAGAGCTTATTTTAAAAGTTGCATACCTGAAAAGTAGCCCTGTCCTGAAATAACCGTAAAGATAAATGAGGTGTTTTAATTAGCATAATTGTAAAGGTCACAGTTCTGTTGAGGTAGATTAATCCTCTTCACATTACAGTACGGCTCTATTTAGCATATGTAACATAATACTTCAAAGAGTTGGACTAGCCAAATTAATTAGACTCCTCATTAAACATGGCACTTTTTGAGAGATAAAGTCTTGTTTCTTAAAAGTGTATTGACAGTTTAATTCAATGTATCTTATAAGGCTTTCAGTTCCCTCCTTTAATTTGACTAATTGTCCCAGTCAGAGTAGCTACGGGTAGGTAAAACAATCACTGTCAGCTCCTTTAATTTCAAATGAAGAGTTACAATTTTTTATTTGTGTCGTTGAGCAATGACATTAGCTACATTAAATATGTTTTCACTTTCGATTAATTCATTGCAAACACAGACACAGTTTAATATGAATCTAGCGCCATCTAGCGGTCATACAGGACATACTTTTGTTCAATGCAACACTTTTTTTTATTTACTTTGAATTCATTTTACTTTTTTTACTTTTTGTGTGCACTATTAATATTTCATTTTGGTAATATTATTCATATTAACGTTTCATTTTATAATTAATATTTCACTTCTTCTTTTTTTTTTTAGATTGCAACATTGCATTGATTTTCCAACCTCTAGCAACTCGCAAACCCGGGCAAGACAAAATGAACAGTTTATGTCATGCCAGTTAAAACAGCAAATTAAAAAAGTAAAATAGTAATATAGTAGTGATAATAATAATAATACAATTAATTAAACTAGTTTTACATTAATGAATTAAATTAAATTAAATGAATCAATTACATTTAAAAAAAAAAATACATCACAGGCTCCTTTTCAATTTCATTCATAATATAGCCTAATAAAACAAAATCCAAATTTTTTGCAGGTATTAAAATGGCAATATGCACACTGTTTAACTACAGCATTGTTATTGATATACAGTAGTGACAAAATTTGTTAAAGATTTGTTAG
This sequence comes from Abramis brama, assembly GCF_963993115.1. Taxonomy (NCBI): domain Eukaryota; kingdom Metazoa; phylum Chordata; class Actinopteri; order Cypriniformes; family Leuciscidae; genus Abramis; species Abramis brama. The sequence goes on along the minus strand of NC_139986.1, from coordinate 12,444,965 downwards.
TACATTGCTTAGTTGTTCTTGAAGTCAATTGTTTTATTTGTGATAACACAATGAAACATGCTGAACTTTGTGGACATCATTTTTAGCCAGTCTGTCATACAAATGATGAATTATGAAATTATGAACACATGCAAAAACAAGAGAGATCCAATGAAATATGAATAACGGATAACTTGCCTAGTAAAATAAAATCTGTCGCTGTAGTTTTTGTCAGAGAAATGCCTTCCTCATATACGATTATGTATCAAATGGTTCTTTTCCTAATGACTTATTTCATGTATTTGATGTTAAGGTGAAACCTGACCACTAAATGTGCTTAGCAGATTATTTTTTTTTTTTAATTTGACCCAAAATATTATCAATAAAACCTATAAAAAGAAAAGAAAAAAAAGAGTGATTTTATTTTGATTTATACTCATACTCATGTAACTATTTCATTTTTGAATCTCAGGTAAATTATAAAATATCATAGACTGTAAAAAAAAAAAAAAAAAAAAAATAATATATATATTATTATTATAATATATAATATTTCACAGGTTAACTAAAAGCATGTGCAGACCAGCAGGCGGCGATATGGCGTGTGAATACTCCCAGAAGCGACCAGAAGAAGAAAACAGCCTCATATGCATTCTGATGACGTAAGTCACATGACCACGTGGATGTGAAAATGGTTTATGAATCCTGTCAGAGAGGCCGAAACGAGCATATTTTACCGATTGGACACCTTTAACGTTGAGTTCACACTCGGTGAGATTAACTGTCGCGATTCGTAGATTGCAAACATGTCGTGGGTGAAATCAGCGGCGTCTAGCGAGGATGTGTTCGACGAGGATGTGGATGATATCAGCCTGCAGAACAAAGAGTGGAGATACAACATGGAAAAACGCGCAAAGGTACGTCAACAGTCATTTATCAACGATGAACCTTTCACAACATGCTTGTACTGAAATATTGTATCGTTTTTTTTTTTTGTCCCTAACCTAAATGAGTGTTCTCGTTCATGCAATGTAAGAGTTTTTAAAAACACCGGTGAGGTGACACACACAAAAGCAACATTCACGATGTGTAGCGAGTGAAAGCAGCGCAGTCTAGAAACGACTGCCGTGTGGTTTTCTGTCAGGATGGTTTCAGAGATGGTGTTGATGCAGGAAAAGAAGCATCACTACAGGCTGGTTTCAACGTGGGATACAGAGAAGGAGCCACTAAAATGAATGTCATCGGTCAGCTCAAAGGAATCATGAGGTAAGCCTGTGCATTTATCTTATTTGTCATCATTTGAGGGCGTTTTACATGTGAAATACACCCTCCAATGAAAATAAATTATTCTTATAATTGTTAGCATTTCAGAGGTATTTTGTGGGTGTAAGTTAACACTACTTATTATAGTTTTTTTCTTTTTTTTTCATGATTATGCTTTACAATTAATATTGAGTTGAGTGACTGCTCCATACTTAAAATGGTGTGTGCATACTAGTGAATTGTCCCTGTTTGGCAGTGTTTTGGGAACCAATTCCTAGTGTGCTAGTTTTATTAGTTTTTTTTTGTGTAGGTTATGCTTTGTAACTATAAACTAAAGTTCTCAGGATGTCAATCAAAAGTATGGATGTCATTGCATTAGACTGCAAAACATCAAATTAAGTGAATTTGTTTTAACAAAAATAGCTTAAATAAGGCAATCATTTGGGTTCTTATTGGTTGTCAAGCAGTGTTCTTGTTATTAAAACTATGTAAAATGTTCTTTATTTAAAATAAAATAGAAATATCACATGAAAAACTTACAAATTACTACTAACAAATAGTAGAAATGGTCCTTTATCAACTAACTAAAATACAAAAAGATCTAAATATAAATATAAATGTAAACCGGTAAAAGCACAACAATATGACTAAAACTTAAAGTAAAAAGAAAATTAAAATATATATAAAAATGCTAAATACTGTAATAATATAGAGATGCGCGATTCTGGGTAAATTGAGAATCACGATTTTTCCACAATTCTGAATAAACAACTAAAAAACATCATCTGACAAAATGTTAATTGTTCTAGTTTATTTAAATAATATTTAATTATTTAAAAAAAATGACTCACTCATAAATACTTCACTTGTTTCCTTACTGGATGAATCAGCGTTTTTTGAACGAATTTCTTGAATGATTCAATTACAAATACACTTTTTAACAGTCACTTGTCGCCACCTACTGGTGTAACAATGTAATTGATTAGATAAGATTTTTTTATTTTTTTTACTACATTTTGATCGCTATTATCATAGACATCGATGTTTATATCCGGAATATATCGGATAACTTGAATTATTGTAACAGAAATAATGATAATACGATGTGTGAAGCTGTTTCATACCTAATACATGACAACTCTCTCTGGATCAGCAGTAGCTACGTAGATTTGAACGTTCGCTGTGATCGTACTTGCCAAAGGTTTAATAGACAGGTGAATTGTTGTCGTTCAGATTGTGTGGGTGCTTGAAATCATTCTTTTAACGATTAATCATGCAGCTTAAATAAAGTATACTAAAATAACAAATAAGTTTACTCTGCTAGGACACCTGTGTGAGCTTGAGAAGATGTGACATGAAATGTTCACTCATTAAAGAGACCATGCAGTAAATGAACTATAAAAAAAAAAATCTCTTTTTAGGCCTGAATCAAAATCCTAAATCTATTCTGTCCATTGCTCTGTGGTTTTTGACCATGTCTTCTTTCACAGTGCGGTGCGGTGCTGGTGTCAGGTTCAGCTCCCTGGAAGCCCAGCTTTAGCGTCCGTCACCGATATGCTCCAGAGATTGGAGACGCATGAGGACGGGCTGGTGGAGGCCATGAGAAAAGCCCAGCAGAAGCCTCTGCCTAGTGTGACCGAAGTGGTGGATGACATGGAGGACCTAAATGTTGAGCAGAGGGACCAGGATGAAGAATCTAGATGCTCAAACAATGCAGACTGTTGTGGGAGAGATGGAACGAACAATGACTGCTGTGGTAACGCCGGAGGCGTGAGTGAAAATTCACCAAGAATTCTTTCCCATGGTTCTTTCTCTACAAGAGAGCTGCTGAAGTGCTGCTTGGACCTAGTAACAGAACTGGGGCTTCCTGAAGAACTCAAACTTCACATTCAGAAGCTCATAGACACTTGAAGTGGATCCAGGGTGTTTGTGGTGTACACTGCAGCAGACCGTCTGAATAACATCCTGTGTGGGCAGGAAACAAGCACAATTCTTGGAAAGAAAATAGTCTGTACATTAGTTGACTCAAATTAATAGTGTACTTGAGGGAGTTGTTTTTATGTAAGTGCTGTGATTCTGTTAAACTGCATTTTTGCTGGATTAATAGCACAACAACACTACATTTATTACCCATGGTTCTATATATGATATGACAATTTTCACGCATAATATGGCTAACACATTTTATAATGATATACATTACCTTTGAACTGTATATTGATTTGTGTGATTAACACTGTACATGGTGAGCTGCAAACTAATTTAGTGAGTTGCACATTTACCACCAAATAAAAGTTATTTATCTAATCAAGTGGTTATGTAATTTATTTATCTGAAGTTAATATGTGCCATTTAGTTAAATATGATCTATTTATGTAATCATAACTGAGCCGTAATTAAGCTTGGAGCATGGGTTGGATATTATGTAACGAAGTAGGCACACAGTTCCTAATGTGTGTTGATTTTGTAGTGTTTGTAATCTCTGGAAATATCAGCAGAATTATGAATAAACCAACACTTCTGTTTCGTGATGCAACTTTCAGAATTTTAATCAATCAGAAAGTGGACTTTCTGGCGCTTTCATGACTGTTTCATAAGTACACTTTTGAAAAGTGCACTTTGTAATAATGTCAAATTAAGGTTTACTTTAAAGTACATTTTAAAGCATTATGTTTTAATAATCTTTTTGTAATTTTCTTTAAAGAAGTACAACTATTTTGATGTGTTACGAGACCTGAAGCACAGGTAAAGTACTTGATTTTACTTCTGACTGTAGTGTGTTATTCTATATCACATTTAAGGTCAGTCTTTTTTAAATGTATTAAATATGTGAAATTACATTACATTTCTGTTTACCATAAATACTTATCAGTATATTCAGTAGAATTTAACCATATTTAAAAGACAAAAGAAGTAATTATGAAATTACATATAGGCCTGGTTTCACAAACAGGGCTTAAATTTAGCCAGGATTAGGCCTTTGTTCAATTAGGACATTTAAGGAGCTTTTATAAACATTACTGGTGTTCATCTTGAGACAAAACAATGGCACAGACATTTTGTAAGATATGCCAGTGCAAGTTGCTTAAAGTTAAAACAGATCAAACATGAATTTTAGTCTGAGACTAGGCTTAAACCTTGTCTGTGAAACTGGGGAATAAAGATGTTTCAGTCCTACTTAAGTCCAAAGACCAAAGGTCCAAAAAAAAATTCTATAAAAGCACTATGCTAAAGTGTACTTTTCATAAGGGTGGATAAAGCAGCTGTCATCTTAACTTTCCTAGTTTAGACTGACTGAGTTAATAGGTTCAAGATAGTTGTGTAGGCTACTGTATATGTGTGTCTAATGGATGTGGAGACCTTTGGAATCAGATTTCACTACATTCCTTTAATCTGAGACCATGCTCTGCCCTCTTCAAGAGCTTTAAATGAAGAACAAGAGCGAATAAAATAAATTAAGCAACTCGCTGGCTGGACTTTTTCCTCTTTTGGTTAGGTTTAGGGTTAAAAATGAACTTACTCTGTTAAAAACTGATATTATCAGCTCGAGAAACCTTAAGTTCACAGGGTTTCCTGTGGCAGTATATATAGACGGAAAGTGAAACTTCAGTCATAATACACGTCGGGTCTTCCTGGACGCAAAAAGAATGGCTGTCTTGTCAAGTAAAGGGAGAAATCTTTACATTTAGGTAGGAATTATGACATTTGTGTATTTTAACATTCATGGATTATTTTGTCGATATAAAGTATCGATTAATTTCGAACAGCCACGCGGATGACGTTGACAGTTGTTATGGTGGCTCTTATTAAATAACACTGAGCTTGGAAATCTCTGTTAAATACATTAGGCTTGCTTAAATAATATTTTAGCCTCTGTTTGTTGACGTTACGTTACTTTAAATTTACATGTAGGACAGAGTGTTGCAATATTATCTCTGGTAAACAATGTCAACATTCAGAGTGCTGACGCTTGTGCCATGCGCCGCAAAACACCCTCACTCACCATGTATAATGTACAAACAGACTAAAACTCAAATGATTAACATTAACATATGGTACATTATTGTGAAACTGAACATATAATACGAAACTGAGAGTTAACCTTGTGTATTTTAGCTGGACTTCTGAAAATAGATGTACAGTAATTAGTTAGAATACTGTAAATCTTCTATTTAAATGTTGTGTCGTTCTGGTACAAGGAGTAACTTGTTATGAAATATTTTGTGATATTATGTATTTTAGCTTTAAGTTTGAATTTGCTCATGCATGGGTTATTTTAGTGTATTATCAGGCAAAGAATGGAAACTCCCTAGCAAAAATGTACCTTACTAGGGGTTTTAATTAATTCCGCTGACTCGAATCTCTTGAATCTATTCAGCCAAAAGATTTGTTTAGACTAATTTACTGTTTTGTTAAAGGGGTCATCGGATGCCCATTTTCCACAAGTTGGTATGATTCTTTAGGGTGTTCATGTAAAGTTTAATATACTTTGGTTAAAATTCCTCAATGGTTGTGTAAAACAACACCCTTTTTACCTCCTCAAAAACAGCTTTGTTGACAGTGACCTGTTTCAGTGCATGTCTCTTTAAATGATAATGAGCAACTGCTCACCCCACCCCTCTCTTCCATGGGGGGTGTCAATGGCTGAGGGCAGAAATATGCTAATACTTGAGACTCCAAGTCAGTGGTCGTGGGTGGAGCATGAGCATTATGACATCATAGTGCTCAGACTGATTGAGTGTTTAGACGTTTTGAGGATTAAAAAAAAAAAGGAGTGAATGGATTTTTTTCATTGTATGATTGTTGTGTCCACACACTGCAAAGACACATTTATATGCAAACACCATATAAAAGTGAATTTTGCATCCGATAAGGGGTCATCGGATGCAAAATTCACTTTTATATGGTGTTTGTGTAAGTGACTCATTGTCATTGTCTTTGAATCATTCACTCAGTCGATTTGTTTGAAAGCACAAAGCGCGAAGTACTATTTTTTACATTACCTCACTAATAACAGTCCACTGAATAAGTAACCAGCGAGAAACGTAGGAATTCATTTGACGCTCACAGTCCATGGGTATTTTCTAGCGGCTAGCTGCTCAGTGTACATGGTTGTACACTCATTATTTAGATGCATTATGGGATTGAGTGCACTCAGTAGTGTCCACTATATATGGTTTCGGAAATTACTGTAAATAGCTAGAAAAAACACATTAACTTAGCATGTTTTTACATGTGATCACATTGATTGGATTTGGTTTCCAAAACCACATTTTCTGTGTGCAAAGTACAGTATGTGTTTAACATATGACCAGATGTGTTTTTGCACATGTGAAATACATGTGGTTTTTCTCACCTCAAATAGTGCACTAAAGGGAGTGATTTCAGACACAGCCAGAGTCAAAGCAAACAAGTGGAGCGTCAACAGTGCCTGTCCACTTTTTCAGCAGTTTTGGTTCTGGAAAGAAATTTTTTTTTCTATAGGGATTTTAAAAAATTGTTAAAGAGCTACAGTCATGATCAGAATTATTGGCATCCTTGGTAAATATGATCAAAAAAGGCAGTGAAAACAAATCTGCATTGTTTATCCTTTTTATCATTCATTAAAAAAAATCACTGTGTAGAAACAATATTACAATTTATAAATAAGATCTCATTAATGTAAGATGCTTTCAGAGTCTTATGATCTTGACTTAGTTTAATTTTTTATGACTGTGATGGTTGCTTAACCATGTTACAGCAGTTTAACAGTACTAACAATAAATGTATTATGGCATTTTTTGCAGAAAATGTGGTTACCATGGTAAAAATATGTGCAAACCAAAATCTCCTGAATGTTGACACAACTGATGTTCATGCTAAACCTGTATTTTTACTTGAAGAAATGGCATGTTTAATACTCATGTGGGACTTTGTGTTTGTTTTCAATCTGCAGGTTTGAACAGATGACCAGATACTTAGAAGTTCAGTTCACGGTCAGCTCCTGTAGCTGGACTAGTCTTACAGAAATACTTTATTTACAGACACTGCTCAAATGTATTGGTACGAGACATGTAAGATCTTGTCTGGAGAAATAATATTTGTATATGGCTAGCCCTGTGGAAGTGGAAGCTGCTTGCACTTGATAACTGCACATCCTTCAGTCAGAACTTAAACCCAGAAAGTGGATTTATTGAAAACTATCCCTGTATCCTGTGCCAACATGGGGAACAGTTTGGACTGTTGTGGAAAAAAAAACCCATGTGACCATACAGAGGATGAGACTAAAGGTTTGCTGAACAGCTCTGAATCAAAGACATCAACTAGAGCAGGAACAGATGTCGGCAGTCCAGATGAGGAGCACAGGTAAAGTACTTTTAACTTGTTGAATTTCTCTTATTTATACATTTTTTGGTGTAACAATCTCCCTTTCTCAAAAGTCGCCATGAAACGGAAATAGCAAATATCTTTTCTTCACTATTGTGACCTATTTCTGAGTAACGGCTTGGGATGCACTGATCATGATTTTTTATGGCTGATTCAGATTTCTGATTTAAAAAAAAATATATATATATTACAAGAAAATGGGCCTTTTCCGATACAGGTTGCCGATTATTTTTTTCTTTGTTTAAGCTAATTTATTTGTTTGTTTTTGGTCTGACTTTAGCTTTGTGAAATTAAGCTACATAAGACACCTGAACAAAACAAAAACAGCAGACAGACTGAATGAAAATGCAAATTCACTTTCTGACAGTAGGTGGCGCTTATGGAACAGCAATGATCTCATTCAGCTCCCTAGTTCAGTTATCAGGGCACTGATCAGGGAGTCTGCAATTTTAAGGGCTATCTCAATTGCAAAATCCTTCCAGTGCACTGAAACGTTTGCTCCCTAAAAAGTTCCACAATGCACCGTGAAAACCAGGGAGCATCTATGGCTGTGTCCGATATCGCCCCCTATACCCTCATTCACTATTCCCTACATCAATCCACTAATATAGTTCACTTGAGGGAGTGAATGAAAACTAGTGAGCGAACTAGTGCACTTTTGCATAGTTTGTGCTTGCTGTTTAATAATTTATTTGAAACTTGGCAAACTGGCAGCTCCAGCACTAAGATATACAAATGTATCTTGAACTGTGTCATGGAAACTATGTATAAACCTTAATTAAACAATTTAATAATCAAGTAAAAAGGAATTTATAAAGCATAAAAATACAAACCATTATTTAATTATATTTCAGCATAAACATACATTGCTAGACAAGTAATAAACATAATCTAGCTAACATTTATAATTTATTTACGGCTAAAATGTTGCATGAATATGTAACAAGCAAAGTATTTATCATAATGTACTTTAAATAACATAAAAAATAATAATGTGAGAAAGATATTCAGCTCTGCTGGTCATAAATACCAGTAGTGATGTTGTACAATGTCCTCATTGCCATTGCCAAAACATTGCCATTTTGCCAGAAATAGTCACCAGTGTGCCAATGTATAGTGAGCCAGCGTCCTTACTGTACTTACCAGTGCCCGAATTCATGTACTCAATATACTTTTTTTGTGAACAATTGTTTTTGAGTAGTCAGTTCAATATAAGAAAAATTATACAAGATATTAAAGAGTAACCGACACCACCCATCCTCCCAACCACCCACCAGGTAGACTAAGGAATCGCAATACTATGCTAAGGAATCGTAAGACATTGCAGTGGAAAAGGTAAAAAATAAAATACCTAATCAATAGATAAATAGAAAATATTCATTAACACAAAACAAATTTTACATATATTTTTTTTAAACGAAACAAAGGATTTAACTATGTCAAATGTTGCACTCCAGTTCTTTAAAGTCTTTGCTCCATGAATGCGAGCTGTTGATGGCTCCAAAGAAATAATATCCAGCATAGATAAGTCCCAGTACAGAACTGGTACACTGGTGCCTGGTACAGTACTTTCTCTGCTGGTGCGATGGTGCGTCTCTATAGTGGTGGGTTTCCAGGTCCCAGAAAAGTTTCCAGCCAAAATGAATGAAAAGACGACATTAACATGTCAAATGCATAGAGTATAATGGTTATGTCCTCATAATATTGATGTCAGTATTGCGAAAATTTCTGAATTATTTACTTTTGCGGCTCGCTATTTTTTTTAAAACCTTATTTTTCATAGATGATCTGGAGAGAGCTTTATTTTGTTCATGTTTGAGTGGTACATCAAACTTGTGAATCCTGTTTTTCATGTACATAACATCCACATTTGACTTAAATGCATTTCAAATCATCAGGCATAAAGAAGAAACAAAACCACAACTGGATGAATTGATTGTAACCAAGCAGCCAAATGCAGAGGCTCATATTCCTGAAGCACAGAGCTCTTACTCTACAACAATATCAATGTTACACACCGAAGCCTCTCTTGCTCCTGAACTTAATGACAATGTTTCACCTGAAACTGCTCCAACACAAGCTATAATCTTAGGTAAAGAAACGCCAAAAACAAAGACTGAATTTACTGAAGAGATCCAAAACACTGCAGCTGAAGTCTCAGAAGCACCTCAAGACACAGTCGAAGCACCTGCCGAGATCGTTGCCTCAGTGAAAGGGGAGATAGAGGCTCAGCATGGATCAGTTGAAAAGGTAGACGTCGCAGCTGCTCAGTTGACGGATGATGCAGGTGCCACCGCAACAAGTTCAGACTCAACAGTCGCACCTGCTGAGGAGACATCTGTTAAGGAAGCACCTGTTCAGGAGGTAACTGCGCTTACTCAGGTTGAAGCTGAGAAGAACTTCTCCGAACCAGAGCCAGAAACGCACGTGGAGATGATTGCAGATGAGAAGGAAATGATCCAAACTGAGGAAGTGCCTCTGAATGACACCTCTGAAGTGACGCATGAAAAGGCTGGTCTTAATGACACTGGGGATAATTCACTGATGGACACCAGCTGCACAGAACCCGACTCATGTGTTTTAGGTCAGTCTAATGAGTCGGATGTTACTGAGAAAAGCATAGCTGACGTGACTGCTGAGGAACCCGTCACTGAGCCAACAGCTGAAGAGGAGGAGAAACGTTCAGAGACCCATTCTGGGATGGAAGGACAGAAGCAAGAAACATCTGAAGCTTCTCAAACTCAGGAACATTCACAGGAAGTTTCTTCTCCAGGTGTGGATATTACCAATGCACTCTCTCCTGGCATTGAAAATGGTCTCGTGAAGGACTCTGAGAATGAAAGAAATGCTGATGTCATAGTTGTGGAAAAGCTGCCTCAAAAAGAAGGCATAGTCCAGAAACCAAGTGATGAAGCCTTGGAAACTGAGAGTCAAGAGCAACTGCCATCTAAGCCATCTACACAAACTGACAGGTAATGAATTCATTCAAAATTAAATAAAATACAATTGGGAAGAAATGTTCCTACGCATCTGGAATTGAATTGTCCATGATAGGGGTGGGTGATATACTGGTCGACATGATAAACTGCAGATATTTGATAATCGAATTACATTGCAGTACTGCATCATCATGAAAGTTGATCTTTTTCAAGCGTTTTAATTGTATTTTAAAATTCAAGCTATTGTAAGATGTGAAAGAGAACTGAATTTGGTTCTTGCTTGAATAATTAATTTCTTTGTTCCAATTTTATTATTTAATGTTTACTTGTTTTCAGTAAGCTTGAGAACATTTTTCTTTTTCTTACATTAGTTAGACTAGTATTAGTTTTTGCTGTGATATTGAAATGAGAATCTTGAAATTCCTATGTCGTCTTAAATTTTGGCATCTTAACCTTATTTTCATTAAAAATTATTACTACTCTATCATGTTTTAAGATTTTAGTCTTATCGTCCACCCCAGTTATTTTAGTATCATTGAGATAATATTATAGTTTTTATTCATATTTTTAATTAGTTTTTATTTTTAGATTTTGTTTTCATTTTTATTAATTTTATTTTAAGTTATTTTTGTACATCAAGTTAAACAAAATAAAAATGAGAAATGTTACCTTGGCAACTAGCTTAAATAAACACTTGAAGTTTAAGTTTTCTATATTTTATTTTATTTCAGTTAATGTTTATTTCATATCAAGTTTATGGTTTCAGTTTTAGTTAACTGTAATAACTCTGGTATGTGTGGATTCTAACCAGTCTGTCCATTCTATTACAGCACTATTGAGGTGAACAAACTTGAAGTCACAGATGTTATGACAGATCTAGAAAAGAGTGAAAAGGTTGCAGAGCAAGAGCATGAGGCTCCAGAACCCACTGAGAATGGCCTGGACTCCACATGTGCCTCAGTGCCATCAAGCCCCATTGAGAAAACCAGAGCCACTGACACAATGAGGCTAGTACTTCCTGTTCTTCAGTTATTACCATTAGGTGGCGCAAAACCCTCATGAGTTCATAAAAATGTTCTGCGATTAAGTGTAGTTATTAGTTTGCAGTGTAATCACACCAATCATAATAGCAACAATTAATTGACAAAGTTTATGTCACACCAAGCTAAACACGAGGTACAAACACTAGGACCAGTGTAGCGATATTGTGTCAACATTTCTTTTAGAAATCAGATTTTTGTCTCTTAAATGAGTCACTGTTTGTTTTTTAACACCATACATTTGTTATATGTATGGCTTTGTCTTCTTGTGGGTAATAACGTTTATATAATGTTTTAATGTGTTAATAGGCTACTGATGTATCAGGTCTAAGTAGTGTTTATCAGGTGTTTTACAATTCCTCAAGACAGTTTCTGTCTGAGCAGCATTCCTTTCATTCTTATTTTGAGAACATGTTTTTCGTGATTGTAGATTATAGTGACCTTTGACTCGGTTTAAAGCTATGAAATGGCCACATTTAGACAGTTTAGAGATTTATTTATATATATATATATAGGCCAAAAGTTTGGAAACATTACTATTTTTAATGTTTTTGAAAGAAGTTTCTTCTGCTCATCAAGCCTGCATTTATTTGATCAAAAATACAGAAAAAAATAATAATATTGTGATATATTATTACAATTTAAAATAATTGGCTTTCAATTTATTATACTTTAAATTATCATTTATTTCTGTGATGCAAAGCTGAATTTTCAGGATCATTACTCCAGTCTTCAGTGTCACATGTGACATCCAGTCTATCACATGATCCTTTAGAAATCATTCTAATATTCTGATTTATTATGAGTGTTGGAAACAGTTCTGCTGCCTAATATATTTGATGAATAAAAGGTTAAAAATAACTTTTTATCAATTTAACACATCCTTGCTGAATAAAAGTATTGATTTATTTCAAAAAAAGAACATTTAGTTTTCTTTTTCCCAAATTACTGACCAGTAGTGTATATTGTTGTTACAAAATATTTCTATTTTTAGATTATCTAATTTTTTTAATTTTCTTTTTTTTTTTACTTTTTATTCATCAAAGTATCCTAAAAAAGTATCACAGGTTATGAAAAAATATTAAGCAGCAGAACTGTTTCCAACTTTGATAATGAATCATCATATTAGAATGATTTCTAAAGGATCATGTGATAGACTGGATGTCACATGTGACACTGAAGACTGGAGTAACGATCCTGAAAATTCAGCTTTGCATCACAGAAATAAATGATAATTTAAAGTATAATAAATTGAAAACCAATTATTTTAAATTGTAATAATATATCACAATATTAAAAAAAAAATCTGTATTTTTTGATCAAATAAATGCAGGCTTAATGAGCAGAAGAAACTTCTTTCAAAAACATTAAAAATAGTAATGTTTCCAAACTTTTGGCCTGTACTGTATATATATGTGTGTGTATATGTATGTATGTATATATATAGGTCAGCACATATTCAAACAATTTCTGAAGAATTGTCAGACTCTGAAAACCGGAGTAATGGCTGCTGGAAATTCATTCTTGCTATCACAGGAATAAATTATGTTTTAAAATATATTAAAAAGAGATAGCTGTGTTATATTATAACAATAATATTTCAGAGTATTACTGTTTTACTGTATCAAATAAATGCAGCCTTGGTAAACATATGACTCTTTTCACAAACGTAAAAAACGTAGACCCCAAACTTTTGAACTGATCTATACTGATATTTGCAATATTTTGGGTCTTAATGTAGTTTATGACAATAAAATAGAATACAATAATAGCAATTTAAAATATACATATAAAACATGCCTCTAATGTTTTTTAAAAGTATTGAGACACCCAATTGTGTCATCTTTGTCAGAATTGCCTAATAAACACTCAACCATTTCCCATTTACAGTGATTCTGTTGCTGTAGAAAACACTGAGGCCAAAGGTGAGGTTACTGTGGCGAGCGATGCAAAATTACTGGAGGAAGTTGTAAAAGGTGTTTCAGAGACTGGACCTCAACAAACAGAAGAGGAAAAGGAAAAACAGGAAGAGGAAGCTAGTGTTGTCCAGGAAAATGAAGGAAAAGAAGACACTTCCAACACCCAAAAAGACGATATCATTTTTAGAAGTAGCACGGTAGAGATAAAGCTGATACCTGTAAAAGAGACAGAAGAGACTGTGGAGGAAGTGCAAGAGCCACTGGATGAGTATGTGTCATTCTTGAATTCAGTCTTTCCAGCAATATCACTAGTTTGGAAAGCCGATGGTCAGAAAGCATTTGGACATCAGAATCAATTGTTAATTAGACAAATGAATGAAGACTAGAAAATGCAGTATTGTGAGTATAGTCTTGCAACTCCTTGAACCGGAACTACTGTATGTTTACAATAATGTTGTTTATTTATATTTTCATTAAAATATGAATATTTAGAAAAAAGTGTGAAGAACCGATGTAGAGGAACAAAAAAATCAGGACAAAGCTTCTTTAGATCCAGATAGTTAAATTTGCCCTTCATGATGAATCATTATCTTTTGGATGTGAGTTGTACATGTTGTACTTTAATATAGCTCTTCCAACTAGACTCCTCATGACTGCTTATCATTGTGAATATCTGCAAGATAGTTCCTCTTTTTGTTTTAGGAGTGCAAACCTGTATCTGGGAGCAGAGGACATTGAAATGGGAGCCAGCAATAACCAGCCATCCAAACCACTACTAGAGCTCACAAGTATTAATGATTCATTTGTTTGTCACGTTATATCCCTACTATAGCATTATCAGTGATTATATGCTATCCACCAGCCATTAACATTGCTGTTAAGGAAAAGTATAAGAAAATCAGATCACTGAAAATGTGATTGGGCCCTGTTGTTTTGTTTTTAAAGGTACTGGTCCAAAGTTTTTCTGCATCCATCTCATTGGGTAATTGTGTTTTCTTCCTGTCTAGTTCCTGGTGTAGAGACCAGATGTAGCTTAGCACCAGCTGTGGACATACTGGCCTACAGTGAGCAAGAATGGAAGGGGAACACGACCAAAAGCACTCTCATCAGAAAGGTGACCTAACTTTTTTGTGTGTGTGTAAAATGTTGTGCTTAAAGTATACTATTTTTTAAATAAATGTGACCCTGGACCACAAAACCAGTCACATGGGTCAGTTTTTTGAAATTGAGATTTATACATCATCTGAAAGCTGAATAAATAATCTTTCCATTTATGTATGGTTTGTTAGGATAGGATTTGGTCGAGATACAACTATTTGAACATCTGGAATCAGAGGGTGCAAAAAATCGAAACATTGAGAAAATCGCCTTTACAGTTGTCCTTTTACGTTCGTGATTGTGCTGCATTCACTCACAAAAATAAATATTTATATATTTACGGTAGGAAATGTACTAAATATCTTCATGGAACATGATCTTTACTTAATACCATAATGATTTTTGGCATAAAAGAAAAATCGATAATTTTGATCCATACAATGTATTGTTGTATATTGCCACAAATATACCCCGTGCAACATGTGACTGGTTTTGTGATCCAGGGTCACAAATGTAATTTGGTTTGATATTTTGCTGAAATATGTGTAAAAACAAAAACAAGTTAAAATCTCGAGTTTATGGCCTAAGATCAATAAAAACACATAAGAAAAAAATCCTGACTGAAGTTGTCATAATTCATGCATGAAAGGGTTAAGTATTAAAGTCCAACTGAAATCAAAATTGACCCTATTTACTTTGTTAGCGCATATTACTAGTCTTGTGGTGAACAATTAATCCGTGCAAGTTAATACACAGAAAAAAATTGTTTTCCGTCGTCATCTTTAATCAAAGTCTGAAAAGTTACTTCCGGTCTGGAATGGCGTTCCTTCTCTGATGACGTAGGTTTGACGGCTTGGTTTGGGAAACGCTTAACCACTCCCCTCAAACCGTTAGTCTGTAATGAGCGAGAGATGGAGAGGAGGAGCGCTAGAGTAAAACCCTGCCCTCTGTTCAATATTCCCTTTCACTGGGAAATACGTCACAACACTGGAGAAAATTCGTTTGCAACTTCCGGTTCACGCGGACTTTAAGTGTGCTTAAAGTGTCCAAATGCTTTTTGGGGCCACTGCACTCTAGTTTTACCTGTCTGTGCTTGTTGTAGAAGTCTGACTTGCATCAGTGTGTGTGTTTCAGGGCTACAGTGAGATGTCCCGTAGCTTCAGCGGTTTGAGGAGAGTCAGAGGAGATAATTACTGTGCTCTCCGTGCCACGCTGTTCCAGGTGCTGGCGACCAGCACAAACATGCCCACCTGGATACAGGATGAAGGCTTTCTATTGGTGAGGAGACCCCTCTAGACCTCAGTCAGGGTAGATGCCATAATCAATTTTTCATTAAAGGGGTCATTCATAGCTAGCAAGATGGGCTTTTTATAAAACTTGGCCATCTATGCAGTAGAAGATGATTTTTTTTTTTTTTTTAAATCGTTGCTACATGACTATATGTCTGGGCTTGATCTGACTATCTATTGGCAGAAATACAAAAATGCAAAAGTGCAATCTGTATTTTGAAACTAACAAAAGCCCTAGAGCTGTCAAATGTATCACACATCATCTGGCAGACTTTTGCTGACAAATAAACCTGGACATGTGGGTGCAGGTAACATGGAGAATGAGTAAACATTGTTTGTTATATTTACTACCAACATGATTGGTTGAAAATCAGCAAACTTTCCTTTTAACTGAAAGCATGCTTTACATTTTCATTTGTTTCAGATTACATATGGGCTCTAGGGTTTATAAGATAACACTGTATGTGAGGCTTTCTAGCTCAGATTAACAGCTGCTGGTTATTCTCACAGTTGCCAGAGATGATTGAAGCTCGGGAGCATTTGATTGGTGGATGGGTGTTTCCCCCAGAATGCAAGTGGGCAAGTGAGGAGGACGACTCTGTGGAGAGACTGAAATACTATTTGGATCTCCTTAAGAAAAAGGTGAATCTCTATACAGTATATGTAGCCTACATGTATGTATATATACATGTGAAAAGTAAAATACACCCTTTTGAATCTCTATGGTTTTATGTATCAGGCATAATAAAAAAAACATCTGGTCTCTGGCAGGTTTTAAAATTAGGTAAATGCAATCTCAGATGAACAACAACACATGACATATTACACTGTTTCATGGTTTATTTAACAAAAGCTAGGCCAAAATGGAGAAGCCATGTGTGACAAACTAAGTGCACCCTTCACTGTTTCCATAGGATTTAAGAGGGTAAGTAGCAGTCAGGCGCTGCTAATCAAATGTCTTTGGCTATGCAGCCAGAGACATTTGATTAGCAGTGCCTGACTGCTTGGAAATAACATGCGATCTCCGTTATCCGATCAAGCAGATTGGATCGTTAGCCAATCAGGACATGGCGCGTTTACATTTGTTCACATTAAGTAGCCTCTGTATCTGGATAACCGATCGGATTTCTGTTTCCTGCATAATATTTAAATTAGGTCTGTGGCACGACACCAGATTAAGAGTAAAGATGACACACAATGCGTCCCCGACTACCTCTGGACCAGGACACGCTGATCGGATAACATTCCTATCAGAAGCGCGTTTACATTTGTCTTTTCAATGTTTATGTGGACAACATCCGGATACAGGTCGCATGTTAATGCCAAGTGTAAACGCAGTCTTTGATTAACTGATCATTAGCAATTGTGACCAACTCTAAAAAAGCAGAAGTTTTGGCAGTTTGCTGGTCTAGATCATTCAGGTGTGCGTTAACACAATGCCAAGGAGGAAAGACATCAGCAATGATCTTGGAGAATCAATTGTTATTGCCCATTAATCTAGGAAGTGTTACAAGGCCATTTCCAAACAAATTGTAGTCCATCATTCTAGTCAAGTCAAGTCACATTTATTTATAAAGCGCTTTTTACAATACAGATTGTTTCAAAGCAGCTTTACAGTGATAACAGGAAAATGCAACAAAGTTTGTTTCCAGAAGAAATTGGCAATATTCTACAGTGAGGAACATTTTTCAGAAAACATTCAAGACAGATACCAATCTTCCCAGGAATGGATGTCCCAGCAAATTCACCCCAAGGTCAGACCGTGCAGTGCTCAGAGAAACTGCAAAATACCAAAGAGCTACATCTCAGACTCTACAGGCCTCAGTTAACATGTTAAATGTTAAAGTTCATGGCAGTACAGTTAGAAGCAGACTGGACAAGTATGGATTGTTTGGAACGGTTGCCAGATGAAAGCCTCTTCTCTCTAAAAAAAGAACATGGCAGCACGGCTTTGGTT
This sequence comes from Abramis brama, assembly GCF_963993115.1. Classification (NCBI taxonomy): domain Eukaryota; kingdom Metazoa; phylum Chordata; class Actinopteri; order Cypriniformes; family Leuciscidae; genus Abramis; species Abramis brama. The sequence continues at coordinate 12,427,115 of NC_139986.1, read as the reverse complement.
TGCAAAGTTGCATCTGAACAAACCTCAAGACTTCTGGAACAATGTCCTTTTTTCACAGCATATCAGCACACACACTTCATAACAACTGTCAAGCACGGTGATGGAGGGGTGATGATTTGGGCTCATTACATGAACATCTAACGTGACCAAGCCAGCGTAGATGTCTCTGGTGAGCAAGGCAAACATACTAGGTATCTCCGCCTGCACAAGAACTTTTTTGTTTGGAACGTGGTCTAGTCAGGATATTCCCAAAATCCTACTTAGATTGCGTAGCGTAGATGGAAGACATTGATTCTGCGTTCTTAGTGGGAATATAGGGTCCATGTTTTGCTGCTGTAGAGCAGTGTGTCGAGTACGTAGGCTTGGTACACCTTTATACTTATTATACTTTACACTTTTTTTAATATATATATATATATATATATATATATATATATATATATTAATAACTATTTAATTACACCGAACATTAAAGTTTGTATTATATTTTTAAATGAATAATTTCAAATTTAATCTCCAAATTAATGTTGAAACAACATGAAGACAGTAGCCTATATTTTAAATATTGTCTTTTTATGAAAGAAGGCCAGTATCACCGATACCAATACTGCTACTGATGTCTTTATGCCTGTATTTAATTATAGTCATTCAGCATGACAGTATAATTGAAAGCTGGCAATTTTAACATTTATTAGTCTCTAAAAAATATAACAACTTTTAATTTAAGTGAACTTAAAACAATCTTCATATAACCAATTATAATAAATGTCACATTTACATGTGCCCTTCAATATATCAGGGCTCAATTTTTTTTCTATTGGCCCAGTCAGACCGGTTCAGATTTTTACTTGCCCTGTCGATGCACAAAAGGTTAGTTTTCATTGTTTTTGACCCATTTAACCTTGTAATCAGTGTTTTAACAGTGTCTAACCAGTGCTTTGGACCTTGTTTACACCAATATTCGCAGTGCTTACAAGGCTGCACCCCGCCCCTACATCGGCAGTTCGGATCACATTTCTGTTATGCTATACCCAGCATATAGACCACTTCTGAAACATGCCAAACCAGTTCTGAAACAGGAGAGAACCTGGTCTGAGGGAGCCATCTCAGCACTTCAGGACTGCTTTGAGCACACAGACTGGAATATGTTTAGAGAGGCTGCTACATATCACAACATTACAGACTTGGAGGAATACACAGCATCGGTGACTGGCTATATTAGCAAATGCATAGACGATGTGACTTCCTTCAAGACCATCATCACACGTGCAAACCAGAAACCGTGGATGACGGCTGAAGTGCGATTGCTGCTGAAAACTAGAGATTCTGCCTTCAGGTCTGATGACAAGTTGGCCCTCTATACAGCAAGGGCCAATCTGTCCCGGGCCATTAGAGAGGCAAAGCGCAATTATGCAGAAAGAATCCACAGTCACTTCACAAACATCAAGGACACAAGGCGTATGTGGCAAGGCATTCAGGCCATTACGGACTACAAAGCTAAACCACCTGTCTGTGTTGACGACACTTCACTCCCAGATACCCTAAATGATTTCTATGCACGATTTGAAGCACAGAACAACATTCCAGCGAGGAAGACCACTCCAACTTCTACCGATCACCCATTGCATCTATCTGTAGTAGACGTTAGGAATTCACTATCCCGAGTTAACCCACGGAAAGCTGCAGGTCCTGACAACATGCCTGGCAGGGTGCTCAGAGAATGTGCTGATCAGCTTGCAGATGTCCTCACGGACATCTTCAATATTTCCCTGAGCCAGACAGTTGTTCCTGTGGGCTTCAAGACAGCTACCATCATCCCTGTGCCAAAGAAATCATCTGTGTCCTGTTTGAATGACTGTTGCACTTACACCTATCATCATGAAGTGCTTCGAGAGGCTAGTCATGAAACACATAAAGAACAATCTTCCCACCACACTGTACCCATTTCAGTACGCATATCGTCCCAACCGTTTAGTTCAGTCACAACAACTGACAACAAAGCTGAGCCTTTTGTGCTTAAACACCTCCCTCTGCAAATGGATCCTGGACTTTTTGACCGGGAGACCCCAGTCTGTAAAGATTGGCAACTCCACCTCTGGTACCATCACACTGAACACCGGTGCCCCCCAGGGTTGTGTGCTTAGTCCTCTGCTGTTCACCCTGCTGACCCATGACTGTGCTGCTAAGTTTACTTCTAATCACATCCTCAAGTTTGCTGACGATACTACAGTTGTGGGTCTCATCAGCAATAACGATGAGTCAGCGTATAGGGAGGAGGTGTACCAACTGGTGTAGGGACAACAATTTATCTCTTAATGTTGATAAGACTAAAGAGATGATTGTTGACTTCAGGAGAACCCAAGCGGATCACTCACCACTGCACATCAATGGAACAAGCGTGGAAAGAGTCAAAAGATCCAAGTTTCTTGGTGTGCACATGTCAGAGGACCTCTCCTGGACTCTTAACACCACATGCCTAGTCAAGAAGGCCCAGCAGCGTGTCCTCTTTCTGCGGAGGCTGAGGAGAGCCAGACTTCCTCCTCCCATTCTCACCTCCTTCTATAGAGGGACAATAGAGAGCGTCCTGACCAGCTGTCTTACTGTGTGGTACGGGAACTGCACAGCCTCCGCAAAACTCTACAGCGGATTGTGAGGATAGCGGAAAAGATCATTGGGACCTCTTTACCTACTATAGATGCTTTATTCAACAACCGTTGCACCCGCAAAGCCATTCGTATTGCGAACGACCCCTCTCACCCCTTTCATGGATTGTTCACCCTTCTGCCATCGGGCAGAAGGTATAGGAGCATCTGTGTCACCACCAGCAGACTTCACAACAGTTTTTTCCCTGAGGCAGTCAGATTACTCAACACCCGGCTGTCTTCCAATACTCATTTTGGTTAGTTGAACACCTAACCCAATAAGACTCATACCACCATACCCATTAGGGTTCATAACTGGGTTAGTCGAACATCTAATCCAGTAAACATTATACATTATACATACACTAACCCATTAAGACTCAGTACTACTGCAAACTGTACTTGCATAAAGTAGCTGCATCAGTTACTTCACTAGTGTTGCTGCTATGCCAAATATGTTTACATTCACAGTCATACTCAGTGTATCTATTTATTTATTATTTATTTATTATTATTATTCTTATTTAAAAAAATGTATGTATGCATACGTGTGTGTATGTATGTGGGTATATGTATATATGTATGTATATGTATATGTATGTGTGTGTATGTGGATATGTGCATATATACATGTACATATTTGTGTTTATTTGTTTTTGTTGTTTTAAGTATTTGCACTTATGTGGTTTTGGGTAACATGTTGCACCATGGGCCTGAAGAAACGCCAAATCACGTTCTAATTTATACCTGTTATATAGAAGAATGACAATAAATAAGCACTTGACTTGACTTGATCCTAACAGGTAGGATCTATACAGAAATTTAATAAAGTTATTAAACACTTAATAGTCTTCACTGCATAAAAAAGAGCAGTGAGTGATTTTCTCTTTATAAGGCTACTGTCACTTTAAGACCTGCCACGCATCCCATTTACTCACAACTTCAACATTCATTTAAGACTTAATTTAACTCATTTAAGACTGCGCTTGTGATGATACTAGTGTGATTTGTGTGTTTTTGAATGTTCAAGCGCTGTCTGAAGTGGCTTTCTGTGAGCACGAGTCATGTGTGTGTCACACAGACGGGAGATTCACAAATGCGTGCCAGTACAGAACTGCATTCTACTGTGTCATGTCATATATATATATATACTACTGATCAAAGGTTTTAGATCGGAAAGATTTAAAAAGAAGTCTCTTCTGCTCACCAAGACTGCATTTATTTGGTCCAAAATATAGCAAAAAGTGTAATATTGTGAAATATTTTTACATTTTAAACAACTGTTTACAACTATTTTTTAAAATGTAATTTATCCCTGTGATGGCAAAGCTGAATTTTCAGCATCATGGAGTACTTGATTCTCGCAGCCTTTAGAAATTCAGTTTCTGAAGCACCTTGTGTAGTTAATCAGATAAAAACATCATCATAACTTCTGTGATTTCATGTTTTCATGTCTGTCTTTGTTGTTTATTCAGTGGCAGGCAGCAGCGGCCTGTGAGAGCCCAGAGGAGAAGCAGAATCTGTGTGAGCGTGTGTTTCAGGGTGGAGAAGAGGAGTATGGTCTTCTAGAAGCACTCAAGTTTCTGATGCTGGCCAAAGCCATTGAGCTTCATCACAACATGGTGGCAGATCAAGAAGTGCCTGTGTTCTGCTGGCTTCTTTTTGCCCGCGACACATCAGAAAACCCAAAAACCCTCCTGGCCAATCACCTGAGCCAGATCGGCTTCAGTGGAGGGGTAGAACAGGCAAGTACGGTGACACTGACAAACTAACTTGCAGCTCTCTCTCTCTTTAATCTGCCAAAAAAAAGAACAAGTTAAACGTGTTTGCTTTGTGTGTTGTAGGTAGAGATGTTTCTATTGGGCTATGCCTTAAAACACACCATTCAAGCCTTCCGTCTGTACATGACAGACACAGAGGAGTTTGTGTCACATTACCCAGATGACCACAAGCAGGAGTGGCCCTGTGTGTGTATCGTCACAGAGGACGATCGCCATTACAACGTCCCTGTCAGGAGGACCGCTCAACACCAGCACGGAGAAGATCTCACGATGACCTAACAACAGAGACTTCACAGAACAAATCTGTTCTACAAATGGACATGATGTTTTGTTTCTGATATGATCTGTTGGTCATCCGATGAACGAGAAGATGAAGGGAATTTACAGCAATCTACCGAGATCAAATTGCAAGCAGAAGTGCTCAGGTTTTTCCGCCCCAAAATGAATCTCAGAACAAACATCTGTCTGTCAGGAAATGCTGTGATGACTAACACTGATTCAGAAAGGAAAAGAAAAACCTTACTGCCTTTTTACTTTAAGCGTGATATTTGTTTGTATTATGCACTGTTGGATATGGCGTTGATTTACATTGTCAATGTTTTTTTGTTTTTTTAAATACTAAAGAGTTTACAACAATAATTTTAGAGAATTTTAATTCAAAAGAATGTATTGTGGGTATAGTAAGGGAAATGAGGTAATGGTCTTACTGTAAGTTCTTAATTTATATTGTTAGAGACTGTCATTTTTAACATTTCATTGCTACGTATATATGGACTCATTGTGACCGTACAAGTTTCCCATACTGGTTTTGATTTTTACTGCCATGACTGTTTTTTTTAACTGTTTAAATGAGGTTCTACACAAAATATTGCCAGTTTTCAAATTAGAGCAGTTCAACTAACTTAATTATTTTGGTTGCCATCATGTTATGTTTACATGTTCTTAACAGACACTGAAAGCAACAAAAACGTGCATAAATCACGTTAACAGGCAGCTGGTGAAACACGGATGCCAAGAAGAGTTCAAGATAACTTAATATTTAGCTTATTGTGGAATTAAGCAAAAACTACTTGCACTTTTATTTCTTTTTTCCCCCGTTCATCTGAATTTTTGTATTTATCACTGAAGATTAACACTGAATAACTTAATTGCCAAAAATACAAAAAGTTATACAGTATTGGTTGTAAAAAGCAAATTTTTTCAAGAACTGGAAAGCAAGATCATTTGAGGAAATATGAATAAAATATTCTCTGACTCACTCCAGCCTTTCACTTTAATATGCACAAAACAGATGCAAAACAGAAATGCAAAAAAGGACAGCTTTAGCCCAACATTTAATATACACAATGCATTCATAAGGTGCTTAGTTTATTTGTATGTGCCGACATATGATCTGTCATTCAGTTAGGCCACAAGCACCGAGTAACAAGTAAAGCAGGCCCTAAAAACTCACAAAATGACATTCCATTTAGTATTTTAACAAAAGAGGTATTGAAAGAAAAGTGTATAGTACATTTCTAAGATCTGGAAAATGAAATAAAATGGATTCTATAATGTGGTCCCAGCACAAAATACTGGATCAGATGACTTGATCAGAAATGATGTTCATGCGTTCATAAATATAGTCTACTGTACTTCGGTACTGTACTATAACTCCATAGTGACATTTGCAAAGTATACAACATTTGTGCAGTGAATACAAAAATAAATCAATTGAAATATACTATCAAATCTAGTCTGTGCCACAAGTCAGTAAAAGATATTCCTTCTAAGCAATTTATAATACACTTATTCATTGTGCGTCTCAATACAAGAGGAAAACGTTATGTCTCAGGGTCAAAGTTCAGCAGATAACAGGTCTGTCATTAAAACATCTTTCAAGCCTGTTTGTGATGCACTCTTTCTCCATTCACAGGCTGAAGAACAGGAACTCTGGAAGACGTCTGTAAAAATGCCTCAGTTTAAAAAGTGCAGGAGTGCATTTGATGTAGACATGCAAATCTGCTCATTCTACCCCATACAATCTCACCGTTCCCCTGGGGTAATGCAGAGATTGTAGACCTGTAGAAACATTAGTTCTATAGAATAAAGTCCTAGTTAAAACTTATTGTCAAAAATCCAACACACTGCACTGCTGCAGAGATCCACCTCTTCACCATCTCCAAATGAAAGAAAAAACATGTGTACAGTATTCTACCCTTGCTTTTTCTTTCCATGCTTTGATTCACTCATCTTCTCTTTCCGTCAGCTCATTCTCAGCCTCTTCAATGACGTCTAACTCTGTCCTGGAAGTGATTTCAGTCATCGGGGAAGAGTTATTCTCCTCCACAACCATTTCTGCTTCTGGGGTTTTCTTCTGACAACACAAATTGACAATAATAAATATTGCAGAATAGATACTGAACACGAGTATGTTAAAAGTCTAGGACCATTGAGACTATAATACTCCTGATTTGCGTTAAACGGACTCCATGCGCAACTGATTTCAGGTGTTGTGTATGAAAATTGTGACAAAATTAAGCTTTATTTTTAATTAAAATATACATTATACAAATATATTATAAAATTGTTATATGTTTAGTTGTTTACTAAGTTTACAATGTTTAGTAAGTTACTCTAAAAAAGTAATTAATTACTGGGTAATTACATCTTCAATCGTGTAATTAGATTACTGTACAAATTACTCTCTCTAAAAAGTATTGCATTACTTATTACTTTCTAAATCCTAATCAACTTCACCCAGTTGAGCAATACAAGGATAGACATGAAACTGCTCTTTTAGTTCCTTCACATAATTCTTGAACTGACCAAAGTATTTAAAGGGAGAAGGTTACATTAAAAACACACATTTTAACATATTTTTTTATTTTTTATGTTAAATCCACTATTGTTTTATATAGAATTGTTCTATAGTTTATACAGTATTTAATGCAACTACATCAGAAGTAACTAATTCAATTACAGAAAAAATGTTAAATGTAAAAATGTTAATTAAATTGAATCCCCTGGCGTAAACCTGTGATACTTTCAAAACATTATTTTTTTTCACAGCAACAGCTCAACCAATGGTGTGAGTTTAGGCTGGGCAACTTGTTTGAAAATAATCATTATTTTCTGCATGTTTGTGACTCTAGAAGCACAGAAATTATACAGTTCCCTTTTAACCAGTTATTGTATCCAACTTCACATATCCACCTTATTTTTAGCGTAAGAGCAGGTTGACCAATTGTAATCTGAATGTGCAAGGCGTCCGGTGTTATTTGCTTCTAGCTATTTTACCAGTCCATTATGGCTTGATGTTGCAAACTGGTATTTATCATATTTAAAAAAAAAAGTATTATCATAAACATATCTTTTACTGCACTTTGTTATTCTTGTAGCTATTTATCTATAGTGCCTAATAATTTGTAAGTCTCACACAACTGAGCTGGATAATGGCACTATTGTCTTCTGTATTTATTAATTAATTAATTTTAAAATTGATTAACTTTACACAGTTATTGACCTGAACTTAATCAACACTGAACTGATTTGAGCTGAATATTTCAAGAAGTTTGCATCATTGATTCTGTTATTTTCCTGTTTATTACTGCGATACTGCTTTGAAACAATCTGTATTGTATCACTTCTGCATTGAAAATAAGGTAGTACACCAGCTTTAATATTTCTGCAGAACTGTTGACTTTCACGGTCCCTCACCTGTTTTCGGTATACATAACAGGCAGCCACTGCAACCATGGTGGATTCTCCCACAAATCCTGCTAATAAAGACCCCACTCCCAGCGTGGCACCATGCACCCTGCAACAAACAACATTAACATGACAAATGTGGTTTCAATACAGTACCAGCAGAAAAAAACAATTTAATGCTGTACAGTTGCAACACAATGTTGCTCTAATCAACAAACCATAAAGTCCCCCTGTAGTCAACAACTGTATCCCTTAAAACTAATCTTTGGTCACCAAACTGACATATTTAAACATTTTTTTCCTTTGAACATTTTTTATTCATGTCTTAAAATAGCTTGAATGTAACTCTATACCCTTGCTTCATGAAACCATGAATAAATTAGCCCCGCCTCCACTCACTCACACCAGCTCAGAATACCTGATCCACTCGGTCACCTTTACTGTAGTAAACGCTGCACAATGGCAAGTGGAAATACTGGTTTAATTCAGGCCAATATGTTTGAACCAGAAACTGATTCAGAAGAAGAAGTGGAAGAGTGAATCATACAGCCTCGTAATCGTATACAAGCCGATGTATCAGAATGTTATGAGTTTTATGCATCGCTCTCTACAACGTCGGATACATAACGATAATAACAGCTGCCTTCTAAAAATCAGTATCCTTAGAAACGCTTTGAACATAATAGAACGTCAGTAGAGAAAGGCATTTAGTTCATCATAACATCGTAATATACATCATATATATATATATATATATTTTTTTCACCCACTATATTGCTAAATGTACCCGATTTTTCATATCAACAGAAAAATATACTGGAATAACCTGGGCCCGGTTCCCCAAAATGTTCTTAGCGCCAAGTAGTTCTTAACCTATTCCTTAACCTCTCTCTTAAAGGTCCCGTATTATGCCCCTTTTCACAAGATGCAAAATAAGTCTCTGATGTCCCCAGAGTGTGTATGTGAAGTTTCAGCTCAAAATACCCAACAGATCATTTTTTACAGCATGTTTAAATTGTCATTTTTTGGGGCACAGAAAAACGCGCTGGTTTAGTGTGTGCCCTTTAAATGCAAATAAGCTGCTGCTGGACGACCCAGGGGGCGGAGCTTCATGAGCTCGCACTCAGTCTGTCAGGACAATTTCATCTCACGGAATGATGATAATATCAGAAACTCTCAGTAACAGTGTTCATTTCGAGTCGACAATAATGCCTACAGAGTCAGAGTGCTGTATAGAGATGAAACAGGTATAGTTTAGTAGTTTAATTACGGTTATTATAACGTATTTGTCATCTGCTTGTATGTATCCATTATTTATTAATAGCCTACAAGTCTGCTGTCTGAATGATGATCAAACATATACTGATGAGTTTAATAAAGTTTATTATAAATCACACAAAAGATGAAGCGTCAGTTTTACTTCAGAAAATCACTGTAAGAGCTGAGTAAACACAGTAAGTTATAAGAAGTGCGCAAGTACATAAACAAATTTCGGTAGAGTTGAGGGAGCATTCCTGTGGGCGGAGGTTAGTCAAAAAACTGTTCTAGTGACGTCATTAAAGAAGGAAGTAGAGGGATGTAGTCCAAACGGGCCGTTCGCTGTAGGCGACTTCTGTTAAATAAAATATCTCGCTTGGCATTGAACTTTGAGCTTTATAATTTTACAGATATTATTTATGCTCTAACAGCAACATTACACACTAACTAAAGTTTGAAACATGGGATCATGAAGAACGGGACCTTTAACATTATGGCACGATTCCCGACACGTTTGTACACTAAGTATATCTTCTGTAAGTCACACTTTCGTAAGGTTGGTCTGGACCACTCTTAGCTTTACCTTATCACTGTTTCAGGTCTATACGAATATAATTCTGAAGTTTTAAAGGGCACCTATTATGCAAAATTCACTTTTACATGGTGAACATAAATGTGTGTTGGCAGTGTGTGAGCAAAACCACCCTAGAATGATAAAAATCCACCCAGTGTTTTTTTTACAATATCAATAAATCATAAGCACTGTCTCAGAATGAGCTGTTCTCAGATTCGGTGCAATGTGACGTAGAATTGCGCAGGCCCCTCCCACGACGGTTGATTGACACTTCAGTTTGAGCCTAGACCTGCCCCTGAGTGAGCTGGACACAGAATCCGCCATTGTTCGACGCTTGAGCAGCTGTAGACAAGAATGTCTCCTAAGCGATTGAGGTGTGTTGTTGTTGGATGTAAGAATGAACATAGCAGTCTTCATTTACTCTCGTTGTTACTCGAGGATGGATCTGTACTGTTTCGTGATCCAGCTTACGGTCTTCAGAGCAACAGGCCTAACGTTACTGACCACGGCAGAGATGAAAGTGAGAGCGCGCTCTTTATGACAGCTCATCGAGTCGTTTTACGGATATAAGGTTTACCAGTTTATTTAGCACCCACTGAAAAGGTGTGTCTATATTTGTTTACTGTTAGTTCTAACGAGTGTTTTGTGTATTTCGCTGTGTATGTTGTTGATAATGAAAGGGAGGGAGAGAGAGAGAGTTTATGGATAAGACTTTAATGCTCACTTCTTATACTATGTTTATTCAGCTCTTACTGTGATTCTCTGGAGTAAAACTAACGCTCATCTTTTGTGTGATGTACAATAAACTTCACTGAACTCATCAGTATATTTTGGTCATCATTCGGACGGGTTTTGCTACAGCAGGCTTGTATTAGTGGATAAAAGCAGATGACAAATAAGTTATAACCATAATTAAACTAAACTATACCTGTTCTATCTCTATACAGCATATATTCTCTGGCTCTGTGATGAAATGAACACCGCAACTGAGAGTTTCTGTTCTGATATTATCAGATGAGATTGTCCTGGCTCAAGCGCAAGCTCGTGAAGCTCCTCCCCCTGTGACGTGCAGCAGCAGTTAATTTGCATTTAAAGGGCACACACTAAAACAGCGCGTTTTTCTGAGCCCCAAAAAATGACAATTTAAACATGCTGTAAAAAATGATCTGTTGGGTATTTTGAGCTGAAACTTCACATACACACTCTGGGGACATCAGAGACTTATTTTACATCTTGTGAAAAGAGTCATAATAGGTGCCCTTTAATACACCCAGACAGTTAGGCTAATTCAAGTTAGTGTTTTCATGCAAAGAATAAAATTGTCATTACACTGATTGTTGTTAGATTTTTAATTATATTATTATACAATATTATTAATTTAATTAAAAAGCGCTTTTAAAGGCTAGTGAAAGCATAGGCTACTGTCAGTTAAGTCCTATTCGGACGCTAATATTGTTTTTCATGGGCTTGTATGGTATTTTAAACATTTACAGGGGTGAGTCGGTGATTTTAGTGCCGTCCGAATCCATAATATCAGTGTTTTTTCCTCACCCAACCCGCGTAAAAATCCCTGGCCAAATTAGTACCTACTGTTTTTTGACAAACAGGTTGTGTGGTAATTTAATTGCCGTCTGATTCCACATCTCTGAGTTTACAAGAAGAGATACAAAATCCACTGTTTAAACCCTTTTTGATCACTGCCGAGCACCGAGATGTAGGCCTACACTTTTATTACTGAAATGCTGGAAAGTATTTCCAAGAACAATATTTCATTGCAGCTCCACCTCAGCGAACAAAAATGGAAAAGAGAAGAAAGCACGTACAAATTTGAAATGGTTATTATGGCAGCAATATATGATACAATTTAAAAATATGTAGGCTAGGCTATTATAGTTTGGATTATTTTTTATAATATCCCATGAGTCCTAATAAATGCAATTTCAACTATTTCTGAAGTGCTTCTTTTATAAAGAACACCGCTTTCTCACATAAACAGCCCCTGCACGAGAGAATAATTGATTCTCGAGCCATCGATATCAACCAATTCAGCACCATCGCCACGGACAGCACCCAGTAACGTCGTACGTAAGAAGGTATATCTTAAGCAGCTTCCTAAGGTATGGTTCGGGGAACACACTTAGGAACATAAACAACTTTGGTAAGATATATCTTTCAAGTCTTCTTAGCGCGCTAAGAGTGAGCGTTATCGGGGAACCGGGCCCTGGTTTCTCTTGAGACTCCCCTGCTTCGCAGCATAGTTAATGATATGCTAAAGCCCGCCCCCCAAGTGAAGTGATTGATTACAAGGTAGTTTGTGACGCAAGGAACACCAGCGATTTCAAACCACGTTTTCTTTTTTCACTGCAGTTTTAATGAGAAAATGGTGTTGACATGAATTTGCACATGGTTTGTCTTAAAACACATTAAAAACACCACATAGACATATAAACAACATTAAAAACTTGATTTTCACTACAGGTGGTCTTTAAAGAACAATTTTCTGAGTTGATTTTAAACGTTGCTGCAGCAGTCTGCATAAGCTCTAGAGCGGAGTCATAATTAATTCACAAAATGCAGACAGGGATTTAAATTGGTTTATTTTTAAACCCACTAAAAATTCAGAGGCAGTATGACAGCTAATTACTTCACAGATCGCATACTGAGCAGAAGCACATTCCCAAGATATTTAAATGAGGATAATTTAGCATATTTGCATATTCCTACAGTATACCAACCCCATGTATGGCAGCACCAGAAGACTGGAGATGAGCACAACGATGCGCAGAACTGAACTAGGTGCCAGGACGAAAGTTTTCTTCAACGTCATTAACCAGCCTGTTAGATGAGCTCGAATCGTAACTGTACACACAAGACACAAGGTCACATTGATGTAAGGCACTGCATATGATATAAGGTTGTATATAAAGTTAAAATGTAAAATAAGAGACTTAATGGTACCAGGTAGAGGGAAGAAGGAAAAGACTCTCAGTGGAATGATGCAGAGCTGAGCGAAGGACGTGTCCACCGCGATGACATCTACCAGGATGCGCTCAGAAACATGAGGGGTCCAGAATATAATCAAACACATCTGGCAAAACACAGACATAGACATAGCAAAATTACACTTTTTCTGTCCAGTGGTAACTGTGTGTGCACAAATCACTTCATTTATCAGTTGTGTGTCAAAATGCCAAATTACAAAAAAGTGACATGGTAACGCATTAGTTAATGCATTGGGTGGCCATGAACTAACATTTATCAAGTTAATTCATAAATATTTAATTGTTTATTGTTAATTCATATTTGTTCATAAAACATGACATTTACATTCATTTAGTAAACACTTTTATACAAAGTGACTTACAAATGAGGAATACAATGAACTAAAATGAATGATTCAATTTATTTTAAATAACCTGAAATATGTTATATTTATATGTTATATCACTGTGAGATATACATATACTGTATGCAAGAATATAGTATTACAATTTAAAATAACGGTTTGTATTTTAATATATTTTAAAATGTAATTCATTTTAAGCCGCCAGTCTTCTTAGTTCATGCTTACTGAAGGGTTACAAATTTAAGAATCTATTTCAAATATGCTTCTGTACATAACATCATGGTAAAGAATCTTTTAAGGTTAAGATCTCAGCAAAGTTGCAATTTCTGTTCTCTTCTTATTGTCAGACTGATGGGATTAGCACACGAATGATTCACTGAGAATCTCACCTTTTGTTCTGCAAATGGCTTTCGGACCCAAATGGCTCTTGGAGCCTTATGCTGATTGAATTAGGATGGGCCAGACCCTCAGTCTAGGGTGTTACCTTAACCTGTATACTTAATTTGCATGCTTTGTTCAGAATCTCCACCTCTATGTAATCCCTCCCCCTTGGAATGTATATAACTACAATGCATACTGTATTAGAGTTAGATCATGTTGGAAGTACTACAGCAACGTACAGCGGAGTTCTCAATAAAGAATAACTTCCGTTGAACGCGATCCCAACTGTCTCCTGGTCTCTGCTTCGATGAAAGAAAACTTTACAACACTACCTAATGCATTACTTCTTCAGTGACACATGATCCTTCAGAAATCAGTCTAAAATGCTGATTTGGTGCTCATGAAACATGTTTGTTTCTCCAACAGCTGTGCAGCTTAATATTTTTGTGGACCACGATTCCTTCTTTTCAAGATCTGATGAAAAGAAAGTTTAAAAGAACAGCATTTACTGTATTTAAAATGGAAATATGGTAACACTTTCGTTTAGGGTATATTGCATATTACTAGGATATACTTATAAGCACATATTAATGCCTTATTCTGCATGACCATATTCTACATCCTTACCCAATACCCAATACCTACACTTAACAACTACCTTGCTAACTATTAAAAAGCAGTAATTATTTTAAGTTTATTGAGGCAAAAGTCGTAATTAATAGTTAGTTAATAGTGAAAACTGGACCCTAAACTAAAGTGTGACCAGAAATCTTATATAACATTATACATTTCTTTACTGTCACGTTTGATCAATTTAATGTGTCCTTACTAAATAAATTTTTTTTTTTTTTTTTTTTTTTTTTTAATTACCCAAACCTTTGAACGGTAGTGTGTATCTAATGTTAACGAATTGAACCTTATTGTGTGTCAATGAAATAAAAATGTGCACCATGATATGCATTTTGTCTAGGATACGTTTTTGTGTCACTCCATCACCCTTAATCTTGGATGTGCCAGTTAGTTTTGACTGTGTCTTTGTTATGAGAATCTTCTCATTCCAGCAAGACCAGATTATACAATTGTCTCACGCCAGGCCTGCTCGACGCCCTGCCTACGGGCATTCCTCTCTTCTGGCACAATCGAGTCAGACAAAGGCCTGGCGTGCCTGTTTACAATGAAAGATACTCCGATGGGCTTGAGTCATATAATCTTCACTTGGCTTTGACCTTCACTGCTCACTCCTCACCACAGTTCTAGCCACAAACCCCCGTAGTAATTTTAGTTTTTCCTCAGCCTTTCACACTCTGAAAACCAAACCAAGCGTAACGATTTTGCACTGTCAAAAACAATACAGTAAACAGACCAGCAGATCAATGCATGGCTATAAAGACAGACATATCAAGTTTATGAGTTTGCAACATTAACATCAAGGAGCATTTCTGTAGCTATTGTTTAGGATATGTGAATTCCAATTTAAAAATCCTCCAGGAAAGCTGCCAAAGATCTTCAGGCTGTTTTAAGACGTCTCGACTGGCATAGGTGTTGCATTTCCATTCAGAAAAGAGGGTGTGCATTGAAAGTTGTTAATTTGTGCTTTTAATTTGTGCTATTTAATTAACACATCGACAAGTCATGTCACGGAAAACAAAAACAAAACTGTGTCCATCCAAGCTCTATAGTTTGTTCTGTATTTTGCTTTTTCACAAAAAGGGTACATTGTTTATCCTGACTGCATATTGTAAAAACAAAACAAAAAACTTTTTTTATATTATTTTTTATTTTTATTATAAAGTAAAAACCTTCTCCATGTGTGTAACATCTGCTTTCCAACAGCGCTGTTGGACTTGCATTATATAAACTGACTCATTTTAGCTAGTTGTTTTTTTGTCGTCAGGCCCTGAGGTAAAAGCAAAACAAGTAAACAGATGAAAACCCTTACGACCTAGGTGGGAACTGAAATCAGTGTTTACTGGTTTTATGGCATGTGAAAAATGCACAGTGTTTTTTGTTTTACTGTTGGTGACAGTTAAAGAGCTAGTTCACCCAAAAATCTAGTCAACACTTACTCACCCTCAAGTTGTTCCAAACCTGCATGAGTTTCTTTTAACAGAAAGAATGTTGTGCACATTTATCATATCATATTTTGAAGAATATTGGTAACCTGACAGTTGGCGGTAGCCATTGATTTTCCATAGTATTTTTTTTTCCTACCTATGAAGTCAATGGCTACCAATATTCTTCAAAATATCTTCTTTTGTGTTCAGCAGAAGAAAGAAAGTCATACAGGTTTGGAACAACTTGAGGGTGAGTAAATGATGATGGAATTTTCATTTTTGGGTGAACTATTTACCAGGGGTGCCATTAATTCTGACCACACTTTGGATCAATTTAATGCATACTTGCTGAATAAAAGTATTAGTTTCTTTAAAAAAAAACAGTGACCCCACCCACACATTGAGATGTTTGATAAAGAGATCTTACCATTAAGGAGAGAATAAAACAGCAGAGAGTGAACCTCTTGATGTGTGATGTGTTGACTGTCAGACCATTGGCAAACTTATTGGTAGGGTTATTCTGTAAAAAAAAATAAAAAGGAGTACAGATAAATGTTTATTATCCTCAAAATAAAAAATAAAAAATGAGTTTTGGAAAGATTTAACAAAGAAGGACAAAGCAATGTAATATTTTCAATCCATGCTTGAAAACATTTAATTTGACATCATCCATCAAACCATCTAAAAGCAAAAAGTGTTTTCACACCCAAAACACAAAAATGTGCATCAACCATTAAAAAAAAAAAGTTGTTGTCTTTCTCGCCTATCAGAAGAACACTGAGTGGTAGTGATGGCAAAAACAGCATTTAAAAGTTACAAAACAAGTTCTCCCCAACCTAAACCCATTCAAACTCACCGACCCAACAACCCTAATGAGAGAACACAACACGAAAACCCAAATAAGTTGGACATATATATGGCTTATGAAGAATCAGAAGGAGACTATGATTCAGACACCACATCAGGCACGTCTGACTGTGCAGGTCTTTCAATGGTATGTAATTACAGGTCTTCAGGATGAGGCATTTTCTGGTGAACTCTATTCATCGGGTGTTGACTACAAACTTGTCAAAGCCTCAGGAAAAACCAAACATACAAAAGTTCCAAAGGTCTTATATAAAAACTCATACCAAACAACAAAAGACAATTATATATTTTTTGCCAGTGAAAAAAATTCTGTGATATTCAGGGTGCTTGTGAGGGCATTGCTGTGCAATTGATAGTAAAAACTACCACTTACCTTATCAAAAGCTGGGTAGACGGCACGTAGTTCTGTTAACCAGCCGTAGGGCACGTGACCCACCGGATATGTAGCTGTGAGGACTGCTACCGCCTAGCAAACGCACACAATTCAGTTACAGATTGCTGTGTTTTACTGTTAGCTGCAGTACAAACTAGCGCCCATCAGTACTCACTTCAGTTGAAGCAGCGCTGCCCTTAAGGTCCCGAGAGACAAACAGATTGACAATGGGTCGGCTGATGCGCTGAGTGGCTAAAATAAGGGCAAGCGGCCACCAGAAACTAAGCATCTTCCTTATAGTGACATCGCCCTGAAAGTGACCATAAGTATAGTACTAAATATAGGAAGCAATTTTCCAATTTTTCTGCAAAAATCTGCTTTGATAAACGTACCCCCTGATCGAGACTGTTTGATTCAGGGATGTTGTCGTGGACGTTACAGTAGTAGCCCAGTCCTACGATAGTGAATCGCACCAGAGCTCCCATGTACAGAGAGAGAATGGGAATAAGAAGAGGCTCTAAACATTCCAGGTTGCTCTGGAGAAGGATCGCCACAAATATTATCTGCAGGTGAATAGGAAAGTAAGAATCAATTAAATATTAGGCAAGTTTAAGTACATGTTTAAACATGACAAACCTGCAAAAAAAATATATACATTCAATATTTAAAAAGGGTATAATCTATCTTAAATAAAAACAAATTACAAGATTTGCATATGCATGATGTGACAAAAATTTGTGAATATATAGATGAAATGTTAAAATATTCAGTATTCGTTTAATCAAATCATATTATTTTAATAATACTTTAAACTGATATTTTTATAAGATTATTATTATGATTACAAGTACAACAATAAGTGCACAATAAGTACAACACAAAAATGCATAAACATTTTAATGTAGTATAGCTTGATTAAAAATATTATAATAAATTATTATAATATTGCATGATTAAAAATATTATAATACATTATTATAATATTAATCATGCTATACACTACATTAAAATGTTTATGCATTTTTGTGTTGTACTTATTGTACCTTAATGATGTATGAATGTTTTTTTTATGACAACTTTAAAAAAAAAAAGTTAAATATTATTTTTTACTTATACACACTACCATTCAAAAGCTTTTTTTTGTTGAAAGAAACTAATATTTTTATTCAGCAAAGCATGCACTAAATTGACCAAAAGTGACAGTAAAGATGTTCATAATTCTTTATATATATATTTTTTTTTATTTCAAATGAATGCTGTTCTTTTGAACTTTCTATTCATTAAAGAATCATGAAGAAAAAACATATCAAGGTTTCTACAAAAAAAATATAAAGCACCACAGCACTGATAATACTGAAGACACTGAAGACTGGGGTAATGATGCTGAAATTTCAGCTTTGCTATCACAGGAATAAATTCCGTTTTAAAAAATGTTAAAATAGAAAACGGTTATTTATATTGTAATAATATCTCAAAATATTACTGTGAGCAAAATATCTTACCGACCCGAAACTTTTTAACATGATTGTATATACATATGTCATTTTACATTATTTTGGTAATAATGTCTCTATTTAAAGTCAGACAAAGACAATGTTGTGAAGTAGTCATTTTCCGTTGCTTGTTATAATAAGACTTTGTGCTAGTCAGAAGGCCAACATTGAGAAAGACACAACTAAGATTTTCTTTTTAATAAACTGCATTTTTACCATAACTTTATCTCCTCCTCCCTGCTTTTCTCTGCCACTTTGCTAGTTGAAAAGTTAACAAGCATCTAACTTTTGAATATCAGGCCTAAATATGACATTTCAAAGGTCACTACAACACTTTTTTTCATTTGTAGAACAGGGTATTATTACCTGCGTAACAACATCAGATATGGAGGCAGATCCTACTAGCAGACTGTACTTATGCTTCAGGAGGATGCCAGCATGAATCCACGCCTTTGCAGCAAAATCAAAACAGAACAAATTAAAAGAATATGTAACATGTATATTCAATTAAAAGCATTAAAGGGTTAGTTCACCCAAAAGTAAAAAAAATCTGTCATCATTTTACCATCATTACATTATTCTGCCTCGTGTAGTTTCAAACCCGTAACTTTCTTTAAATTTTGTTCATCTTCGAAACAAAGTGATGAAGATATTTTAAATGAAATCTGAGATATTTCTGTCCCTCCATTGACTGTATACACAACTACCACTTTGATGCTTCAAAAAGTTCACAAAGAGATTGTAAAACTATTCCATATTAGCTTATCTTTTATTATTAATAGTAAAATTCGGTCCGATTTTCCTGTGGCGTCTGTCGTTGCTATGCAACCATGTACTGCGCTCTCCACAACGACAAAGAAGTTTTAATAGCTAATGGATTTCCACCATCGAAAAACGCTTGCTGTAGCTCTGCTACTAGATTTATTTACGGAGAAGAAAAAAACACCCGTAGTTTGGGTGCACCCCCATCCTTCATGTTGACTCGCTGCGCCTGGAAAAAATGAGCGCGTCGCTTCAATTATTTGAAATAACGAACTTGAGCACGCAAAAGATGCGATATGTGAACGGCCCTTGGCGAGCTACCTCCAATCAGGCCACGAGCTACTGGTAGCTCGCGAGCGACGTGTTGGAGACCCCTGGTCTATGACATCACTACTAGTGCGACCCGGAAGTACAGTGAGGAAAATAAGTATTTGAACACCCTGCTATTTTGCAAGTTCTCCCACTTGGAAATCATGGAGGGGTCTGAAATTGTCATCGTAGGTGCATGTCCACTGTGAGAGACATAATCTAAAAAAAAAAATCCAGAAATCACAATATATGATTTTTTAACTATTTATTTGTATGATACAGCTGAAAATAAGTATTTGAACACCTGTCTATCAGCTAGAATTCGGACCCTCAAAGACCTTTTAGTCTGCCTTTAAAATGTCCACCTCCACTCCATTTATTATCCTAAATTAGATGCACCTGTTTGAGGTCGTTAGCTGCATAAAGACACCTGTCCACCCCATACAATCAGTAAGAATCCAACTACTAACATGGCCAAGACCAAAGAGCTGTCCAAAGACACTAGAGACAAAATTGTACACCTCCACAAGGCTGGAAAGGGCTACGGGGAAATTGCCAAGCAGCTTGGTGAAAAAAGGTCCACTGTTGGAGCAATCATTAGAAAATGGAAGCAGCTAAACATGACTGTCAATCTCCCTCGGACTGGGGCTCCATGCAAGATCTCACCTCGTGGGGTCTCAATGATCCTAGAGAAAGGTGAGAAATCAGCCCAGAACTACACGGGAGGAGCTGGTCAATGACCTGAAAAGAGCTGGGACCACCGATTCCAAGGTTACTGTTGGTAATACACTATGACGTCATGGTTTGAAATCATGCATGGCACGGAAGGTTCCCCTGCTTAAACCAGCACATGTCAAGGCCCGTCTTAAGTTTGCCAATGACCATTTGGATGATCCAGAGGAGTCATGGGAGAAAGTCATGTGGTCAGATGAGACCAAAATAGAACTTTTTGGTCATAATTCCACTAAACGTGTTTGGAGGAAGAAGAATGATGAGTACCATCCCAAGAACACCATCCCTAATGTGAAGCATGGGGGTGGTAGCATCATGCTTTGGGGGTGTTTTTCTGCACATGGGACAGGGCGACTGCACTGTATTAAGGAGAGGATGACCGGGGCCATGTATTGCGAGATTTTGGGGAACAACCTCCTTCCCTCAGTTAGAGCATTGAAGATGGGTCGAGGCTGGGTCTTCCAACATGACAATGACCCGAAGCACACAGCCAGGATAACCAAGGAGTGGCTCTGTAAGAAGCATATCAAGGTTCTGCCGTGGCCTAGCCAGTCTCCAGACCTAAACCCAATAGAGAATCTTTGGAGGGAGCTCAAACTCCGTGTTTCTCAGCGACAGCCCAGAAACCTGACTGATCTAGAGAAGATCTGTGTGGAGGAGTGGGCCAAAATCCCTCCTGCAGTGTGTGCAAACCTGGTGAAAAACTACAGGAAACGTTTGACCTCTGTAATTGCAAACAAAGGCTACTGTACCAAATATTAACATTGATTTTCTCAGGTGTTCAAATACTTATTTGCAGCTGTATCATACAAATAAATAGTTAAAAAATCATACATTGTGATTTCTGGATTTTTTTTTATAGATTATGTCTCTCACAGTGGACATGCACCTACGATGACAATTTCAGACCCCTCCATGATTTCTAAGTGGGAGAACTTGCAAAATAGCAGGGTGTTCAAATACTTATTTTCCTCACTGTATATAAGGGGAGCCTGGAGAACATGTCAACAACTTGGGACTGTTCAGCAGGCATCCCCGAGGCATGGCGAAAGACGCAGTGTCTCGTTCCCTGTTCTCAGGGAACAGAGGTTACAGTTGTAACCTAGACGCTCCCTTTCGAAAGGGAACTCGCACTGCATCAATGACGCAATGGGGAATGATATATCAACGCCACCATGCTGAGGGAATGCATGCAAAATTATGGCTGTGACAAAAAAAACGTAAAAAACCTCCGGTTTCACTGAAATGCCAAAAACACTCCCCTTTTGGGTCACATATGATGACACTGTCAGTGACAGTATTTGCCACTGCCTAAGGTATAAGCCTCAAAGAGGCCTCTGATACAATGAAAGCCTACCAAGGCTGCTCAAAGGTTTTGGAACCAACAACTTCCGTGGAAGGGGTTCCGTTAAGGGAATATGGCCAGGGGGTCCGAAAGGAGTCCCGTCCTGTCACTTTCTGAGGGGGACATGAAGTCAACCCCACATGCCACCAGGGAGGCTGAACTGGTCTCAACCTGTCTGTTTCCTAAACAGAGTCTCTAACATTACTTGCCTCACTTGTGGAGGCATCCGATAGGGAGGACTGCAGATAGTGACAGTAATCAATCACTCTCGTAAAGATCATAGAGACCTGGAGAGTAGGACTCAGCATAGCGCTTTCTAATAGTGCTTTTTCTACTCGATCCTGGATCTACACAGTGCTTCAGGGTCCTGTGGAGGCTGGGCACTCTGAAAGGGACCCTAATAAGGGGAGCACCTCCAGCTCTAAGGTTTACATTGCCAACAGGCAGTGTACTCAGCAGAAGTGCTATCGCCCCTTTAAAGCAAGGGGAGTACAGTCTTACACTACCGGACTATCGAGGAGGCCTACTATAAGGCCTACAGCTTCGAATGTCATGGCTTCATTGCGTCAGTGCTTCGGCTCTAAGGGAGCATACTCAACCATCCCAAATGGGAGGGAGTAACCAAAGTACTCTAAATAATGACCCACACAAGGAGAGTACTATCAGTATGACCCTGAAAAATGTATCAGGGTTGAGGCCTATTATCTTGTATTTTTTACAAGACAGATTTTACATTCTCTACTAAACCCAAGGAAATGGAGGCCACAGTAAGTGGCCAACTACATTCAACCTTATGACTTGAATTCTTTTATTCAAAGGGCTCAGTGGAAAAAATCCTTTTTCAGTTTTAAGACCTAGCTGGATAAACTAGCTACTGTACTCAGCTCTAAAGGGTGGAGGCCTGAGCATACTGCTTCTTACTGTACTTTCTAGAGAGAAAGGCCTGACAACGCCCATGAGATATCTGCATGGGAGGCTTTTTTGAATATGGCCTGCTACCAATGCTGCTATCTACCCTGTAACACCACTAGCATTTTTACACCTAGTGCAAAAGGTGGGCCAGTACTAGGAAAAACTAGATTTACAGGAATAAAATCTCCTGATGGGCTCTAGTTCTAGGAACCTACTCTCAGATACTGAGAGACTCAAGGCAAGAATGCTCAGCATTTTTCTAGTTACTAAGCCTAAGCCAGATATCGATGCGAATGCCCAGACACACAAATATTATATGACTGAAGTTCAGAGCTATAATCTCAAAACAAATCTCAAAGTGAGAGGAGACCTGCTGCTCTAGTATAAGGTGGCAAACAAGTTGGTCCAACGAGGGCCAAATGCTTGACTCTGTAGTCCTATGTGGAGCTTGACAGAGTGGTGGCCTCAGTAGAATAACTCCCGATAGGGAGGAAGCCATCTCACAAACAGAATGTCTGTTTGATGCTCAGATGAACGGTGGCCTCACTAGAGAATTTTCCATATAATAAAGCCAACCTGTTCACTACTACAGATTGGCACTACCCACTACATAAGCCTGCCGACTCTAACATAAGAGAAGGCTTCTGGGAAGGGTATGCATAGCCTACCTATATATGGGCCCTAATTTCACCATCCTATAAAACCCCTATCTAACACCCCCATGACACTTTGTCAGGGAAGCGTGGTCTACTGCTCAACCTTACTAAAAACTCTCGTAAAGGGAGGAGACCTACAGAGCTCAACCTGCTGCCCATAGAGCGATGGCTTGAACGACATTCACAAATGGATCTCGAAAGAGCGCACTTACTACCACACGCGAAGCCAGACCCACAGAAGGGTTCCAAATTGAAGAAATAACTCATCATGGGTCCAGCCTCAGGGCTGATGCAAGAAGCGCTTGGGGTGAGGAAGTGCAGATTTGTTCCACAGTGTTTACAGACAAAACAGTCCCTGAAGACGAAAAAGTTGTTGATGTTCTCCAGGCTCCCCTTATATACTTCCGGGTCACACTAGTAGTGATGTCATAGGCTGTCTCCAATAGGATTGCCGTGATTAGATAAGTGTTTCAGACACAGATTCACGCGGAGGCGTTCCCCATAGCGTCATCGATGCAGTGCGAGTTCCCTTCCGAAAGGCAACTTGGACTAAACCGTTCCATTCATCTGGATTAGTTTTACGATCTCTTTATGAACTTTTTTAAGTGACAAAGTGGTAGTTGCGTGGACTGTCAATGGATGAACAGAAATCTCTCAACTTTCATTTAAAATATCTTAATTTGTTTCGAAGATCAACGAAATGTCTTATAGGTTTGATCGACATGAGGGTGAGTAATTGATTAAAAAATTACTATACTATGATATAATACTTCCCTGTATTAAAGTAATGCATACAATTATACAATTATAATTTTATTTTATTTTTGTCATTGTTTACAATCCTTTTCCTGGTTTGCCTCAGTAAAAAGCCCCAATTTAATTTGCCTAGTCCTAATTTCTCTTTATTTAGCTGTTTATTGATTTGTACATGCCCTCTAATTAACGAATCACTGCATCTGTGTGCTAATGGGTCCTGATATATAAATGCCTACATTGATTCACAATAGACAGAGACTTTGGAGCTGCTTGATTTTTGTAGTGTGTTCATGAGAAATGTAAGTTTCTTTTCTATTGTTTCTTTGTTTACATTGTGTATCTTTTCCTTGTGTAATTTGAAAAAAAAATTGAACAAGATTTATCTTTATTGAAGTTTGTATTTCTGTTTTTGTCTAGAAACCACACTCTGACCTGTATTACATGCTCAATTGCTCTGTTCTACCTGCTTCAATGGGTAAATAAAGTGAACAAATGGAACTGTGTTTTAATAGACACCCCTGCTGGGATCAAGCCATTCATTCCTACTTAATTCCTAACATACCTTACAATACCCTTTAAAGGTGCAGTAAGAAATTCTGAGAAATGCTGTTGAAATACACATCCCTCCCTTCATTGTTCCACCCCAAAATGCATGAACATGCAATGTATGCTTATGTAATATAATGGAGATGACAAACAAATGACAAGGAAAAAAATTATCATACAGTAAACTAATTTTGGTAAACTATTTTGATAGCTAAATATAGTAAACAAAACACACATATCAACTTTTAGATGAACTGCCTCCAACTGATTGATA
The DNA here is from genome assembly GCF_963993115.1 of Abramis brama. Classification (NCBI taxonomy): domain Eukaryota; kingdom Metazoa; phylum Chordata; class Actinopteri; order Cypriniformes; family Leuciscidae; genus Abramis; species Abramis brama. The sequence continues at coordinate 12,402,365 of NC_139986.1, read as the reverse complement.
TTAAATACAACTCATAGGTGCAATTAAACTTTAAATAAAGTGTTGCTGAATAATTTTTCAATCTCGTGTTATTGCTTTACTTCATCAATCAGTTTATAATATCTGAATATTTTATATTGAACTATTCTATTCATTATAAATTACTTCCTTTTAATTTTGTAGGATATTAGTAATACTAGCTATGTTTAAATGTGTTCCCAGGTACATTTTTGCCATGTCTGCTGCTTATAATGTGTTTTTAAGGGGCTTGTTTTGCTCTTTGTGAAATCTGGCAACCCGTCACCTTGAGCTTCATCAAGTTCAGAAGTGACTAGAAGGAGAGCAGCAGTATGAAAATCGAACAGCAGCTGTTAGTGTTGACTAAGTAGTATAACTGCTTCATTATTTCAGGGTTGCCAACTCTCACGCATCTGGCTTGACAGTCACGCATTCAGCCTCAATCTCACGCTCTCACGCTTAACAAAGAATTCTCACGCTAAATTAGACATTCCCCGTTGGAGAAGTCTCACTCCGAGCTAAACTGAAAAGTTGGCAACCCTGTTATTTTACCATAGCCACATTTACCAACACTGACACACACCACGCTCCCTCTCAGTGCGTGTGCACGCGCGCGTCTTTTGCATCAGTAAAATGTGATCGGTTAATTTGAGTGTCAAGTTGTAATCAATTATCGAATCAAAGGAAGATTTTAACAGCTGGTTCAGTGGCCAATTGTTTGGAGTTAGAAATATATAATTCGTGCTGCGTATTTTGTAATTTTGTATTATACATTCGCTTTAATAAGCAGGTTGTTCATTACCACGGCAACCGCTTGTGTGTCATGCTGAATGCGATTTTCGTGTTTAAAAAGTAACTATAGATAAGAGACGGAAAGATGCAGATAACTATACATTTTTTAGGCTATTTCTATACGTTACGATATTCATATATGAACTGTTGTTGTCAAGTAAACTTCATGCTTTCCCCGTTGCGAACGTGCACTCCTCTAAACTGTAGCCTACGGGTGCTGCGCTGCTAGTTGACTGCTGCGCCTTTTTTCCAGAAAATATCACGTTAACAACAACCCTTTAGAAAACGTAATTCCTTTGTGGATCCTCTTGATCTGCTTTCTCCATGTTTCTTTGACATATCTCAGTGTCTCAGTCTCGCGCACGCTGCACATGAGTTAACCACACCCACTTATTAACATGTTGCGGTATACACGGAATAAAAAAATCTGTTTTGGTTGACATTTTCTACTGCGGTAACGATATATACGGTCATACCTCCCAGCTAACATTGCAACAACAGCCTATCTTGGTTATGTGAAACATAACAAAACCAATGTTACCCATTTATGGATGGAGCAGAAACAAGGCAACCTCTGCGTCTGTTTTCAGGCCTTCCCGCTTAGGTCTCTCCAGCACTGGAAACCTGTCTAATATTAACGCAGGTCCTAAAGCTCTTGCCTGATCATAGCCCTTCTTTTTCCAGTGATATTCCTCTGACCATTTCTCTTATGTAATGTCTCTAAGGCATCTCTCTTTCTACAGTCTTTCTTCAATCTCCCTCTTCTCACTCTCCTCCCTCATCATGAGTGTATACGCCCCCTACTGCTGATTGGCTAAAAGTGTGTTTTGGTGCTCAGTCCGATCTGTACGTTTAACAGCGTTTCTCAGAAATTGCTTACTGCACCTTTAAGCATGCAGCAAGATGTAGAGCTATAAATAGTCTATTATCCCAAACAAATACATGATTTGGTATTTCCTGTACTTCACCAGAAGTCTGAAATATGTCTTTAAATGACGCTGTATCTGGATAAAGGCGGGCGTACACGGTGCGAGTTCGGACCAGGATCGGACACTCGGGAGGTCGAGAGATATTGCACACGCTGCGAGTCAGTTTAACTGATAATCGCGTCAAAGCAGCTGGTACACGGCACGACTGTCTGTCCTGCACGAATTTTATCCCGAGCCGGCAGCAATCACGTGAGCTTTCGCGCTAAACACAGAGACCGTCAATGTTGCATGCAGCAGGCAAAGCTTCAGATAGAAAAAATGACAGAAATGTGTGTGCAAATGATTTGTTGTAAAGCAGAGAACAGTAGCCATTCCTTTCAACATAAAAACTAAAGAGAGAGAGAGAGAGAGAGAGAGAGAGAGAGGGGTGTGTGTGTGTGTGTGTGTGTGTGTGTGTGTGTGTGTGTGTGTGTGTGACAGTGTATGCGCACCCTGTATGGTTGCTGCCACTGAGGTATAGCCCCACGTGGTTGTGTATGATTAGCAATAGGGGACAGCTGGTGAAAATCGGGCCGACTCCCCGAATTTTTTAAACATGTTTAAAAATGATCGGGAGGTCGGGGAGGTGCTCATAACGTGCTCGGCTCGGCTCGTGATTCCTCTCACACGCTGCGAGCCGCGACCATGCGAGCATCACCGATTCCACTCGATTACTCCCGAGTGAAAAAAATCCTCTGCGAGCTCGTAAAAACAGCAAAAATCGCACCGTGTACGCCCGCCTTAAGGTTAAAATATATGCTTCACACTTACCATTGCATCTAATATTGGAAATACTGCGAGGTACAGAAAGGCCTTCCTTGTCTTGTTTCCAACTGAATCATCCACATGGTGGAGCTTATTTATGATGTAGTAGCCCAGATCTGTGTAAGCTGGGAAAATATGAGAGTTTTCAAAACAGGTTTTGAATTGAGGAAATCTAGTAAACTATGCAAATTAGCAGCTGATTTGTCGCCAACATGAAACTTTATAGTTATAGTGGTTCTTTTGCTTAGATCTTTGAGATATTGTATCCACAAGAGACGCACCAATGAGGATGTGGAGGATGATGGCGATGACCCCCGCCACAGCCATGCAGAGGATCGCCTTGGTTCTCTCCCTCTTACTGTTGACAAACACGAGTCCCACATTTTTGAAGTCACTCATTGGTCCAGTGAAGAACTTCATAAGCGAGTATGCCAGACCATAGCTGGCCAACATTTCAACCTTGTCCTCTTTTACAGAAGCGATGCCCCTGTTCAGAGCCTGAAGAAGAGAGAGAGAGAGAGCGAGAGCGAGAGCGAGAGAGAGAGAGAGAGAGAGGACATAGTTTTATAGTACACAGTACCATTCAAAACTTTGGGGTCATAAGAATTTTGAATGTTTTTGAAAGAAGTCTCTTCTGCTCACCATGCCTGCATTTATTTAATCAAAAATACAATGGTATTGTGAAAAAATGGTGGTATTGTGAAATATAATAAAATTTTATAATACCGGTTTTCTATTTTAATATATTTTAAAATGTAATTAATTCATGTGATGAATTTTCAGCATCATTACTTCTTCAGTGTCACATGATCCTTCAGAAATCTAATATGCTGATTTGATGCTCAAGAAACATTTCTTATTATTATCAATGTTGAAATCAGTTGTGCCTCTTAAGCAAAAAGTTTTTGAGGAACATAAAATTCAGCATTTATTTGAAAACTTTATACATCATAAATGTCATTACACATAAATGTGCCATTCTTCAGTGTCACATGATCCTTTACTATGGTGATCTGGTGATCAATTATTTTTGTGTAATGCGTAACAATTAGTTCATGCGTTCATGACATCAAGGCTAGATTGTAATGGTATTATGGGCGGTTGCCCTGCACACTTAATAAACAAACTACAGCTGGTCCAAAACGCAGCAGCTCGAGTTCTTACCAGAACCAGGAAGTATGACCATATTAGCCCGGTTCTGTTAACACTGCATTGGCTCCTTATTAAACATCGTATAAATTTTAAAATATTGCTGATTACTTACAAAGCACTACATGGTTTAGCTCCCCAGTACTTGAGCGAGCTCTTAACGCATTACAGTCCTTCAGGTCTATTGCGATCTCAAAATTCCGGCCAGTTGATAATACCTAGAATATCAAAATCGACTGCTGGCGGTAGATCCTTTTCCTATATAGCACCAAAACTTTGGAACAGTCTTCCTAACATTGTCCGGGAAGCAGACACACTCTGTCAGTTGAAAGCTAGACTAAAAACACATCTCTTTGACCTAGCATACACATAACACATTATAGACTTCTATAATTCAATGTTAGGCTGCATAGATTAGGTCAGCCGGAACCGGGAACACTTCCCATAAATCCTGATGTACTTGTTACATCATAAGAAGAATGGCGTCTACGCTACCATTAGTCTCTCTGTTTATCCCGAGGTTTACCGCAGTCCACCGGATCCAGGCCGTATCCAGATCTGATGAAGGACCTGCGCCTGGACGAGACGACAACACAGTCCTGAAGTGTCAACTAGTCTCTCCCCAGTGAAGGCCTCCTTCCCTTCCCTTTACCTTTGTACAGATAAAACGATTGGAGACGGCCCAGGTATTTAAGCGTTGATTGGAGACTTTAGGGATCATCGATTGGAGATGGCCCAGGGGGATCGTCGATTGGAGACGGCCCAGGTATTTATTAAGCGTCAATTGGAGACGTTAGGGATCGTCGATTGGAGACGGCCCAGGGGGGTCGTCGATTGGAGACGGCCCAGGTATTTATTAAGCGTCGATTGGAGACGTTAGGGATCGTCGATTGGAGACGGCCCAGGGGGGTCGTCGATGGAGACGGCCCAGATATTTATTAAGCGTCGATTGGAGACGTTAGGGATCGTCGATTGGAGACGGCCCAGGTATTTATTAAGCGTCGATTGGAGACGTTAGGGATCGACGATTGGAGACGGCCCAGGGGGATCGTCGATTGGAGATGGCCCAGGTATTTATTAAGCGTCGATTGGAGACGTTAGGGATCGTCGATTGGAGACGTCCCTGGTAGACTTAGGTCAGACGTAGGGGTGCGCCAAAATATCGTTATGGCGATATCTCGCGATATTTACTCCCGCGATCGATTCTCGATGCGCTCTTGCCAAGTATCGATCTTAAAAGCCGTTAGGGCGGGCATACACGGTGCGAGTTCGGACACTCGGGAGGTCGTGAGATATTGCACACGTTGCGATTCAGTTTAACTGATAATCGCGTCAAAGCAGCTGGTACACGGCACGACTGTCCTGCATGAATTTTATCCCGAGCCGGCAGCAATCACGTGGGCTTTCGCGCTAAACACAGAGACCGTCATGATGCATGCATGCAGGCAAAGCTTCAGATAGAAAAATGACATAAATGTGTGTGCAAATGATTTGTTGAAAAGCAGAGAACAGTAGCCATTCCTTTCAGCATAAAAACTTGAGAGAGAGAGAGAGAGAGAGTGAGAGAAAAAAGTGTGTGTGTGTGTGTGTGTGACAGTGACAGTGTATGCGCGTGCTGTATGGTTGCTGCCACTGAGGTATAGCCCCATCGACGTGGTTGTGTATGATTGATTTGGCAATAGGGGACAGCTGGTGAAAATCGGGCCGACTCCCCGAATTTTTTAAACATGTTTAAAAATTATCGGGAGGTCGGGAGGTGCTCGTAACGTGCTCAGCTCGGCTTGTAATTCCTCTCACACGCTGCGAGCCGCAACCATGCGAGCATCACCGATTCCACTCGATTTCTCCCGAGTGAAAAAAATCATCTGCGAGCAAAACAAAAATAGTGTCTGTGACTGTTTTGTTGCAACTGATAAGACACAAGTTGTTTTTGTTATTGTTTCATCCAAAAAAATAAATGGAGATTCATTTTCCTAATAAAAAAAAAAAAACGTTTTATTTCTTAAAACACGATATATTGTGAGTTATTACTGATAATATATCGATTATCGCAGTATCGCCATATCGTGATATTATCGGTATCGTGAACAATGTATCGCGTATCGTATCGTATCGTGAAGTACCCAGTGATTCCCAGCCCTAGTCAGATGAGATAGGACTTAGGTTAGGTTTAGGGAAAAATCTACGACAATATATATATACCGTAAAACTTCAAATAATAGCCGAGTCCCAAATAGACGCCTGTCTCTTTTACACGCCTGGTGTGGCTAGAGGTTTGGATAAATAAAGGCCGGTCTCAAATAGAGGCCCGGTCTGTTTTTTTAGTTTCGGGTTGTATTTAATCTTCTAAAACCCGTCAGATCGTCTGTTTAAGCCAGTTCTATGGAGCAGATTGCGCACGCAAGAGAGACCTGCGCATTTGGGTGGGAGCTGTTAGCGCAAGCAAGGCAGGCAGAGTTAGCGGAGGCCGGAGAGGGAGAAGTGGAGGAGAGCGACGAGGAGGAGGAATTCGCCAATGAACTTGTAGTTGAGGATCGCGGTGATGATGACAGTGATGAATAGGGTCCTTTTGTTTCACAAGATTACAGTTGTTTTACAGGGTAGCCTTCATTCTTTCTTGTTGATGTGTTTCTGGCAACTAGTTCATAGGCTCGATGGATATTACCGGTAACTTGTATTGTTCAGCCCATGGCTGTCACATCGTTTCGTTTTTTTATGCTGCCAATAATCTAAAGGGGGTCGCACACCGTACGAGAAGCGCAGCGCCGCGTCGCATCTATGACAACTCGAGGTATCACACACCGGACGCACACTTTGTCAGTTTATGGCCAGCAATATTGTTATGTTTAAGGATATTATGGAATTAAGATCATGTCTGTACTATGTTATGATTGTACTGTACAATTAAATACAATCGTTGCTTAGTCTGTAGTCTGAATTCACTTTACCTACATACATACATACATACAATATATATATATATATATATATATATATATATATATATATATATATATATATATATATACATATATACATATATATATATATACATATATATATATATATATATATATATATATATATATGGACAGGGCCGGCGCGTCCATATAGGCGAACTAGGCAATTGCCTAGAGCGGCACTTTTGTAAGGGCGGCAAAATGTGAGCCAACCGGGAATGAACAATTCACAAAATAGGCTATATGATTTGCTGAGCTGCCGCTCCCCCGCCCCGCCCCCTGCTCTCACGAGTCATGACTGAGTGATGGGAAGTTCGGATCATTTTACTGACTGTCTCTTGTTCGATCTCGTTCATAAAAATGAACGAATCTTTATTTGAGTCATTTCGTTAATTTAAGTGGCTTTAAATGTTATACTTTTAACAGCCAAATTCCCCGATCACATCCACCTACGCAATGTTGATCATATTCTGAATTAAGAAATCATTATAATGCAGTCAAACATAATTTACAGAACATAATAATTACTTTACCTTCCGAGTCTTTCATTCATTTGTCACCTGACATACGCAATGAACATACGTTCATGAATCGAGACTTTTGAAGGAGAAAGCACACCAACAACAGAGGGGTTCGTTGTTAAAATATATTGATCCAGGGAGTATTTGCAAGGATGACACGCCATCAAGTCCACCACAGAACCAAGAGACCGCTAGCACAGCTAACGTTACTGGAATTTCTATTAAAAAAAATGTTGCACACCTGGCATCCGGGATGCCGCATCCCTCTCGAAACCTCATTCGCGCTTGAATATGTTCAACACTATAAAATCTGGTGAAATACAATAGGCCTACTCTTTTTTTTTTTTACAATATAGCCTATAGCCATTTTAATAGGATGGACAGTTGAAGGAACCCAACCTAATATATTTGCTTCCTCTTGGCCTACTAAAGTGTTCATACAACGGGAGTATTCTCTGGTTAGAGCAGAACAGCGGAGTGTGTGTGGACAGAAGTGCCTGAGCTTGTGTTTTGGATTAAGCTGCGTTGCTTTGACATTGTGGAAAATAGAATAACAGAAACAAAATGTATTAGCCTTTTTACCCGTTATTATCAATCTAAATTAATTTCGTATTTAATTTAACTTAATTTCGTTTTTATTTATTTAAATTTCGTTTTTATTTATTTAAATTTCGTTTTTTCTTTATTTAAATTTCGTTTTTCAAATTTCGTTTTCTCTTTATTTAAATTTGTTTTTTTCTTTATTTAAATTTCGTTTTTATTTATTTAAATTTCGTTTTTCTTTATTTAAATCTACCCTTTACTGTGTCAGTAATTTTTTAGTCAGACAAATATTAGACTACCTTAAAAGTAGCCTTGTTTAAGTTAACAGACCTGTGTGTGTGCGTTTAATAAATAAGCAAATAAGCCCTGTCCGCGTGAGGCGCGCCGCTTCCCGCTCGCGCTGTTCTGTTCTAAAAGTTGAACGTGTCGCGTCTAGCGTGTCCATCTATATTGCACCAAATGCGACACTGCACTCCCTTGTGAAGTCGATTGGATGAACGGTTCTCGAAATAATCAAAATGCAAACAGACAGACAGACATATAGATATTCCTGCCTTTATTAGAGAGAAGAATATGTTCAGCCCCCTTTCCCGAAGCTTCAAATATTCGATGTTCATTACTACCGATGCTTCGAAGCTCAAAAAATGGTATTCGGACCAGCCTTAGGGGCGGCACAATTGTTTTTCGCCTAGAGCGGCAGAAGTGCACGCGCCGGCCCTGTATATGGATGGATGGATGCCTGAGCAGCTTCAACATGCTGTCTTTTAGAGACGATAACATACGCAATACATAACGCACCCGAGTATAAATTTGTTCTTCACTTGCTGAAATTGAATCAGAATGGTCAAGCAACTAAGTGAAATAACTTCACCGCATGCTAAAGAGAATAAGCGCCAATCCAAATGAAAAACTTTGCTGGGTTAGTGAACATTTTTCAACAAGTGTTGGTTTTGACTGGCATTTTTTATGCACGAACTACGCATTCTGATTCTGACATTCTCAATGTTTTCAATGATTTTCTATTCTTGACTGATCATAGATGAACTGTTAAATGAGTGATCTTGAAATGAGTCCCTAGTCGTCCAATTTGACTCTCATATGCTGATGTAATTTATATTATAAACTTGAAAGGTGATTTGTTTTTTAAAAGTCGTTTGATCTTCTCAGTTGTTTAAAAGATTAAGGCAACTATCAAAGTTTGATACAAATGTTGTTTAATTTTCCAATAAAATATGATAATTTTTTACATAATATATACTCATATGGAAAACACAATTTTGTACCCCATTTATGCAGCTGTCAACAGCAGAGTAAGAACAAGACAGACAGAGGGACAATAAGAGTGCTGCTATAAATACACTCACACAATGGTTACATAAGACTAATCCTTACCCCGTCTACTCCTCGCTCTAATGCACACACACTGGTACTAGATAAGACGGTCACTGTCCTAACACTTCAGGACAAAAACCTAGGCACATGTTAACCTTCAATGTGAAACACATATATTAACAGATCTGCCAGAGACTAAAGTAACAATATTAAGACATGGGCAGAAACTATTTATCAAACCCAACTTGGTTGAGCTTTGCACCCAGATGAACTTGATGAACCGTCCTATGATTACAAATCATTCAGTGCATATCTGCTAGTATAAAAAAATATTGAATACTACATGTCCAAAACCATTTCTAACACATTTCAAATATTATCTTCGCAGTCAACCTTTCAGTTAAATCCATTATGAGTTATTACTGTATGACAAATGTAAAAGCATCTAGTTTTGGCATATGTATTCAAACAAAGATATAATCAGAGCTTCTAACATGCCCTTCCACATATTTCTGTAGTAGTTTTAATGACACTGGACAATGACAGTGTGAGCAATTTATGGACCTGACTGCAGGTTCAAAGGAGGTTATCAGAGGTAGTATGTAGTATGAAAAGGGTAAAGATTTTTGTGCACTGCTTTTGTTGCCATCTGAATTTCTTCTCTGGACCCAATACATGTAAAAGACACTAATCTTAAAAATAGGTCTTTATCCCAGATTTCTCTGAGGAAATCTACTGTTTTATTTGAAGCAGATGTATTTTGAAGTGTTTTATTTGAAGCAGATGTATTTTGAAAAAGAGAGGCTGTCATAATAGCATGTTATGTAAAAAGAGTAGCCTAGACTATTCATGCACACAGAGACCACATCCTCAAGAACTGACTTAAAACCTACTGCATTCTGGGAAATTCAATCAATAATTAAAAACACATGGTTATCCATGGCATAATTTCCAAGAATCAGCATTCTCCCCTAAAAGTGATCGGGCAAACCAAACCGTAAGTTGTAGAGAATTGAAACTTCAGAGGGCTGGTAGTAACCAACCCGTCTACAAAGTTGCCACGGCTCGCCCCAATCGGCCTGATGGTGGCGCTACAGCAATCAAAGGTATGTAATGGCTCATAACTCCTAAACCGCTCATCACAGGCTCAAGTGTCTTATATCAATGGAATCATCTTGGATTTGATAGCCACCCTGGCAATATTTCGGGTATTTTGGATTTTTTCAAAAAACCTACGTTTACAAACTAGTCCTAGGTTTTTCGCCCGATCGGACCAAAACCAGTGCAGAAAGATTCTGATTGTCAATGATTATCAAGTTTAAGTTTCGATTAATGTCCACGACGGGACGCCTAAATGTTCGAAGTGGACGTGGCCACTTTCACTACAATGAATGAAATGAGATAACAGGCATGTCCGACTTCATGCAGCGCTGTGCAGACCGATCGGTGGCTGACTTGAAGCAGCGCATGCCGGTTAGAAATTTTGTTAGACTTGAGACAGTGTCGATGCCAAGTCACTGTGACATATGACATCAAAGTACCAGGAGAGTGATTCGAGAGCAGAGCGAGGACTCAGCTAGTGCAGCTGAGCTTCTCAAGAGCGTCTGCACGAGCTCTGATGACGAACCAGCTGTTCCACGCCTGGTGTGATTCACTGCAAGACAACAATCATGTGTGTTTTGTGTTTATTCCAGCACCTTCAGTTCCACTAATGCTCACAAATCTGTAAAAGCTCTTTTCATGTAGTCGCCATGTTACATTGTGTCATGTTTATCAAAATAAAACTGATAAAAAATGTAGACCCCTAGCCTGGGTTTCCCCATGCTGCCTTGAGCGCAGCACGATTTTATTCACGCTGCTAGGCAGCCTGGATACCATGGACCAGATTTTCCCCTCAAAAAGGGAACCAATCACAGAACGGGGAGGAAGCAGCAAGACACACCGAAGCAGTTTGTTTATATCTATGGATCCAACATGGCATCAGACGCGAAGTTACCTTTCGATGCAGCCTTAGATAGTGTTCTAAGTAGTTTAGAACGCAAGTTTATTTTGTCTTCTTCCTCGTCGAATTTCTGTCGCTCTACATACGTCATCTGGTATAACTGAAACGATCGGCTATGAGCTACGTACAGGCGCATTTGATAGACATTCGTAGCGCCCAATAAACGGCTCTGGGCATTCGTAAACCACGCCTCAAATACGAGAAAATGAACATGTGGTTCCCAGACCACGTCTCAATGAGAAAGAGGTCTGACGTTAGCCAGGCTAGTAGACCCCACTACATTGGTATTTAAATAGTATGGCTTATATTGACCTTTATTCTTGTACAAACAGATGCTGTATTAATCAGTGTAAAGTATTGAATGAATAAAAATGTCTCTGAAACATCTGTATATTTGACAAATATTGTGGTTTGAGTATGCAAACAGAGCGCGAGCGTCACTACGGGAAGCAGAAGGTGTCCGACTTCACGTCTACGTTTTCAGCTCCTCCCCGCCTGCATGCAGCAACTCTCGCCGATCGGTTACATCCAGCCGCAGCCGATGTCTAATACACCTAATTTCACCAAACTCGGTACACCTATGTATGGGCTCGGTCTGTGGTCGCGTGTAAAAAGATGTGGCAACTGGCCACTTGGTGGCGCTATAAAAAAATAATAAATAAAGACACGAAAACTGCTAAAACTACGCAGCAGTCAGTCCAACTGACTTGAAAACTGGCATGTGGTGTCTTTGTCCAAGGTGCCGTGATTGTCTACAAGGACATTCGCGTATCTCAAAAAACATGGCCGCCATCGGCCAATGAAGTTCGAGCGGCTGTCAGACAAGGTTAACGGAGGCCGATTGGAAAGAAAAACGCTGAGCCCTAGAGGCCAATTCGAAATAAACTCCTCATTCTGAGCAACTTTGCCTGTAGGACCGCCTCAATCGAATCATTCATTAAATATTGGAAATTATTTCAAAAACCTACTTTCCTAGCACATGTGTAAAAAGGTATTAGCTATGTTTTATTTAGCAAGCCTGTAACCACCTAGATCATAAATGGAAAAGACCATTTACAGCCAAAACAGGCGATTTACTAAGGAAATGTTTTATGTCTGCTGCTTGCAGTTTTATATACGTTACCGGCAAAGTGTGTAATCCGGCATTCTATAGAATGCCTAGGTAATGTATAGAATTAGGTAATGTATTTTTTGCAAAAAACATCAGGAATTCTATACATTGCCTAGGCATTCTATACAATACCGGGATTTCACACTTTACCGGTAACATATATACATATATACATTATATGTAGTGATGCCAAACAAAAAGGTGTAATAATTTAGTTATCCAAAGAGACTGGTATTATTAGATTTTTTTTTTTTTACTCATTGCAAGTATATAGCTTAAAACACGTCGCTGTTAGTGTAAATAAATGCAGTTTATTAAACTAGACCAATAAAAAGTTAACATCCAAAAACACCAAAACAATGTTTTGGTTGTGTGATGATAAAAGAAACTAACAGTTCAACTTCTAAAATCTGCCTTCATCGTTTGTTTATTTGTGCCTTGAACTTGTGGTAACCTTGAGCACTACGGGTCAACTCTTGTGGTATTTGAACCTAAAACCTTTTGGATTTCGAGCTCAGGAGTTTGACCACTACGCCACACCATCCTAAATTAGATTCATGAAAAATACTAACCCACTATTATTGGACCCAACCTGACCTTCGTGCATCTTCATAAAAGTTCAACGTATTTACATTAAACCCACTTTTAAATTTTCGTATTTAACGCACCCTTACATGTGGCGAAGAAATACAATCTTTTTTCATTCATTTCTATCAGCGCCATACATAGCGTCGCGTCATTTAAAGGGGAAGCTCACGCGTCAATAAGTAACAAACGAATACAGTTAAATGTCAAAACAGCAGGGTGTACAAGTTCAAATCTATAATGTCATAATATCTCACCTGTTCTCCGAAGTCTATGGCTATATTAGTAATGGCTAGTGGCAGCAGAAAGCGAATAAGAGGCCAGTACGCAGTGCGTGATAGACAGTCCATTATGATGAATGGTGATAATAATATTTAAGCATTCGTCCTTCTCGGGCTGCATTGAAGAGTTGCTTTATGGTTTGCGTCTTCCAGGTGCCTGAATTCAACCTGAAAAAACTGGAGACACATTCCCAGCGCTTCCGATGAGAGAAGGTCATCCAAACATTGCGCATTATATCATAATGACATTCACCCGCGAATGCTGATGTAGGAGACCGATGAAATGCAGCATTTTGGTGTCTCACAGGCTGAAGGAATGTCGACTGTCCGCGCTCGCGCGTGTTATTTATTTTCGTGCAGAACACACGTGGGACGCGTCACAAAACCAAGCCCTTCTCCAGCTGTTCGCGTCAGTCTGTGGGTCGGGGGTTGCGCCAGGAATGGTGAAGATTGATTCTTTTTTTTAATTTTATTTATTTTATTTCTTTTTTATATAGGAGGCTATATTAGTATCTCTGTGTTAGAAGAATGCACTTAGAATCAAATGTCAACGGACATAAGAAACAACGGAGTTACCTTTATATTGTTTTTAATCTCTGCTGCCCTCTGCTGGATGTTATATGGAGAGACTCACTGTCCAGGGGGAGGAGTTGGATCCAGATCCAACTCCTCCCACCTTACATTAAACCTAAACCTACCCATCTCCACCCCCTGATCCCTAAACCCACCCCTAAACCTACCAATCTCCACCCCTTAGATCTCGTGTACTGCAGTGAGGTGCTGCTGAATTATTACCCCCTCCCTCGTTAAAGGTGCTACCTGGTTGCTTCCTAATAATCTCATCCCCTAATCCTAACACCACCCCCACACCTAATCAATATTTCTAGATTATTTTTAGAAAAAGTTAGAGTGGGACTTTTTTTTGAAACGGGTTAAAATCCATTTTACTATAAATAAGCATCTCAATTGCAGCATCTCCTATATTTTCTCTGTAAATCCATGATCATACATTGGGTGAAGTCAAATAAATCTATTCTACCCACTTTTCGAAGGAAAATGGGTGTTAAAAAAATGAAAAGAACCAATTTTTGTTCTACAGCCGTTCTCAGGTAAATTTGGACACATAATTTCATCTAATTTGTGCTTGGATAATATAATTGCTTACAACAGGATATTGTACACATCTTTTTTTCTTTTCTTTTTTTCTCTCAATAAATATTTTTCAAAGTGTAAAAGAATAACTTTATAAATACAGACACACTAGCGCAGTGGTTCTCAACCGGGGGGCCGTTGCCCACTAGGGGTCCTCAGTGATCTTCCGGGGGGGGCAGCGAGATAACTTAAAATCAATTTAAATATATTAATATAATGAATTAATTTTATTATTAATAGCCTACATTAAAATTCTTTTAAAAAAAAGTTTTGGAACCAGTAATAGCCTGCTTTGTTTTTAGTTTATATATATATATATATATATATATTCAAAAGCTGTAGCCTATTTATAGGCTATATAGTCTTTTGCACTATTTTTTTTTTTTTTTTTTCTGGGAAAGAAACTTTCTAAGGGTCCTTTCACACCTACCTTGTTTGGTCCGGATTTTCGGACTTTTCAGTTTGATCCGAATCAAAATTGCAGGTGTGAAACCTCCCCCGGAACACGGTCCGGACCAAACAGACGAAATCTGGTCCGAAAAGAGGTCTCGGTCGGATCAAACTGAACAAACTGAAGTTCGTTTCTAGCGTGAAAGCTATAGCCTATATTAGATTGAAAAACCTTAACGATTTTTTTAGACGTGCTTTCTCACACATTCCAGCACTTGACTTGAGTAGTAACCACGCCCACGTGGTTTATATTTGACCAATCAAATGTTGATATTCAAATTAAGTAGCCCATATTAGCCTACAACATTTCAAGACCACCCACCATTATTGCAATTTAAAACATAAAACTACACCAAAAAGCGTATTTGTCCCATTTTAGCTGATGCCCCCCTTTTGCTGACTTCGCCCTATGAGGTTTACATTTTTTTGTATAATTTTATATAGATTATTTTCAATGGAAGGCAGTTGATCAACGTGATCACTATAATAGTTAACAGCAGAGGGCGCCACATACCAACGTATTATATACAAACCATCCTGTTGTGGGGTCTAGTCTAGTCTGATCATTGCTTAGGAGAAAAGTCTTCTGTTAACTGTATTTTAAGATCCTTACGTACAACGATATTTAGAATATGACATTTCATTTTATTTTAAAAAAGCATCTGTGCTCTATACTTTTTTTTCACATTCCATGACACGAAACATCCACATTCAATGAAACGTGAATTCAATGAAATGTGTCTACTCCAATATATAACTCCAAGGATAAACTAAGTAAATGTTTAAATAACACTGTAATACTGAACTATAAGTTAGTTAGCTATATTTGCTTCACTGTATGTCTGAAGGATGTGTTGTTTCATTCATTGAAAACAAATTTTCATACACCAACATTGTATTTAGTGCAATGGCTGACCTTTTTGTCTCCAAAACCACATACTGACAAAACCAATACTGGATTATTTTCTATATTATTATAAAATAATCGAACAATTATCAAGCATCTCGTAACATTCCAGAACATTTACTGAGGGCCACTAGTGGACCCCGGGACCTTGGTTCAGAACCACTGCTCAGATGACATTTCTTTATTGTTATGTTGCAGCAACATAAATAATCCATATGCTTTGTCACAGTCATAAAAATAAACTCTTTTTTTGTCAGCACAGAAAATATATGATGAAAGAAAATAAAGAAATACATTTAAAAACACCTACAAAAAAACAGAAGTATACTGCTTTGTGCTTTATTGCTGTGCAGTGTTTCTATTTAAAATAACAAAAAGGTGTTTTCTTTCAACCCATTTTGTCTCTCTGTCGTGGTATTAAATACATAATAAGACAGAAATCTATAAGAAAGATCTGATTTTGTTGTATCCTTGTCTACTAAAAAAAATAAAATAATAATAAATAAAAAAATCACCCTTTTTCAAGTGAGCTGTCAATGCTTGACTAGACCACTCCACACTCCGATGACGTCAAAGCCTAAAGTGCGTGTCCTTCCGCGAAAAAATAGTCCCAAATTGATCGAATTCAGAGATAAATGCATCATATCTGCTTAGCCAATAAAGACTAATTATGGTTTAAAAGAAGGCATTGGGTTTTACATTTGATGTGTGAGCCTAACGGGTCGATTTAATACGCAAACAACCGTGTCTTCGTTTGGCGGGAAATTTTACTACCGCAGTCAATACGTCAGTGGGCGAAGCTTGAGCTCGCGGGAGCTACAGAACTTATTCATCCTGCTTCTGTCACACAAGCGATCAGTCTGTCCAGCCTCTGAGAGGTGCAGGAGCGCGCAGCCTTCATTACATTTCACATCACTTTCCATTTGACTGCGACTCTGATTCCACTTATGCGTCAAGCGACCGGAGTAATCTGTTGGATTTTAATTCTTGCTCCTTATTTTTTATTGTCTTTTCATTGCATTGCGTCTCGAAAGAAGCCATTCTGAAGCTGCATTTGTTAAATACACGGTAAGTATCCGGTCTCTGATGTTGCATGCATCTTTTTGACTTAGAGTCAAATGCGTTTGTGATGATATGTATGCAAAAATAATTTTCTTTTGTGCGATTATCTTTTCTTTTGGAATTTTGCATGTTGCACGCTCAAAAAACAACAACACTAGAATCAGGGATGCTTTGAAATGTTTTGGTATTAACCCCGCTTTGGGGTTCATTCGCCCCCTTTTTACACATGCTGTCTTTTAGTTGCATTATTTACCTCATTTTCTCATCCCATGCATGTCATGCGTAGTCTAAATATGTTCACTTTAGGTGAACGTTGCATATGCACTATGCTAATTTCAAGTTGTATTTTTCCCACAAGTGTCAAAATGCCGGTGAGTGCGAGTTTGGTGTATAAAAACTACGATTATGACTACGACTCCATCCAGCCGTATTTCTACTTCGACAACGAAGATGAGGATTTCTACCACCATCAGCAAGGACAGACTCAACCTCCAGCTCCCAGCGAGGACATTTGGAAGAAATTCGAGCTTCTGCCCACACCACCCCTCTCGCCCAGCCGGAGACAGTCGCTCTCCACCGCCGAACAGCTGGAGATGGTCAGCGAGTTCCTGGGAGACGACGTGGTCAACCAGAGCTTCATCTGCGACGCGGACTACTCCCAGTCCTTCATCAAGTCCATCATCATCCAGGACTGCATGTGGAGCGGCTTTTCCGCCGCTGCCAAGTTGGAGAAAGTGGTTTCCGAGAGACTGAAGTCCTTGCATGCTGCTAGGAAGGAACTGATTTCTGACAGCGGCTCGAATCGACTCAATGCACATTATTTGCAGGATCTGAGCACCTCTGCATCAGAATGCATCGATCCCTCTGTGGTCTTCCCTTATCCCCTCACTGAGCCCTGCAAAACCAGCAAGGTTGCACCATCGCAGCCCATGCTGGTCCTGGACACTCCACCTAACAGCTGCAGCAGCAGTGGCAGCGATTCAGGTATGTAATGCATTATGTCATTTAGAGCTCTATGACACGCATGATCTAGCTGGTATCCGCATGTGCGAGTGCTTTCATTTAAGTAACCTTCACTTGTCAAAGGTGAGGTGGTGTGCTGGTCACGGGACTTTATCCTCGTACCCTTCATGCAAGTTGTAGTTGCATAAGATCTCTCAGTCTCCACCTCCCCCCTGCTCGACCCGAGTCAGATCTGTAGGAAAGTCTGCAATGTTCAAATATCAGCTGACAGGGAAAGTGGGAGGGGATTGGAATGCAGAGCACCCCCCCCCACCCCAACACCCCACCCTTTGTGGAAAGCCACTCGCCAAATTCCATTATATTCCCATTCTGCTGTAGTATGGGGGTTTATTCTTTTAAATGAACTGATGTTTAAAGCTAATAATTCTCTTGTTTTTATGCAATTCCAGAAGATGATGAAGAAGAAGAGGAGGAGGAGGAAGAGGAGGAGGAGGAGGAGGAGGAGGAGGAAGAAGAAGAGGAAGAAATTGATGTGGTGACAGTGGAAAAGCGACAGAAAAGGAGTGAGATGGAGGTGTCGGATTCGAGGCACCCCAGTCCCCTGGTGTTGAAGCGCTGTCACGTCTCCACCCACCAGCACAACTACGCCGCCCACCCCTCCACGCGGCATGACCAGCCGGCTGTCAAGAGGCTACGACTGGAAACCAGCAGCAACAGCAGCAGCAGCAGCAACAGGCACGTGAAGCAACGCAAGTGCTCGAGTCCCCGAACGTCGGATTCTGAGGACAATGACAAACGCAGGACTCACAATGTGCTGGAGCGCCAGCGCAGAAACGAACTCAAACTCAGCTTTTTTGCACTACGGGATGAGATTCCCGAGGTTGCGAATAACGAGAAAGCCGCTAAAGTGGTTATCCTAAAGAAGGCGACAGAGTGCATCCACAGCATGCAGATGGATGAGCAGAGGCTGCTGTCCATCAAGGAACAGCTGAGGCGAAAGAGCGAACAGTTAAAACACAGGCTGCAGCAGCTGCGGAGTTCACATTAATGAATCTGTGTCACAAGAGTTAAAGCGAAAAGACTTTTAAAGAACCCCTTCCCCCCCAGCTTTTTTATGCAAGTTAAAGACTGTTGCTCTGTATAGTTGTGATGATGTTGCATGTCCAATGCATTCTTTTTCTTTTGGATATTGTCAGTTTTTCCATGTTCGAAACTGCCGAAGTTTAAAATTTAAGGTGATTAAAATAATTTGTATTTAAGTCATTTATTTTTATTAAGAAAATAAGTAAAAAATTGGGCTGCACAACCCTAAAGTAAAATCTTTTGTATGTTTTTGTATATAATGAATTAATATTTCCTAAGAAATGTATTTTTGAATCTGTATCAGCTACTGTGTTCTCATAAACCATATTCTGTTTCACTATATGGTTTTTCCATGTTTTCACTTATTCATAAATGAATTTCTTTCTGAACTTGACTCTTTTGGTCTCTTGACTCGCTGATCTCCTCAGTTCAGACACTGTTTGGGGAGTATTCATTCAGAGAAATTTGATCTTTGCTTGTTACAGTAGTTCACCAAGTATGATACTGTAACTTTGTTTTACATCACAAATTGTCAATCATTTCAGGGATTTTCCAAGTTATAAAGGTCAGTACGTATTCACCCGTCTAAAATTAAATGTATAATTGCACTTTCTTGCATGAAATCAACATAGAAAAGCTCACACAAAACAAAAATATTCAATTGCATCCCCACCCAGCTGGATTTCAGCTAAAGTTGAGCTCTTTCATATTTGGCATTCAATAATAAGCAACAGTGCCCAAAAATGAAAGGCAATGCAAAGTTATTATTCCTGGAAACCCAGCAAAGGGAATTTTGACAGAAAAAGAAAGCCACTTTCAGACGATTCACCTCAGATTATAGAGGTGATGATGAGTCACATGCCACAGCCCTCAATAGTTTAGAAGCAGGGCTCATGTAGCTCATAGAGCATCTGTCATGGATGTGGCAAAGCCCTGCTAATGCAGTCTGAGCTGTTTACTTGACCTGCAAACCACTCAGAAATCAGTGCAGCAACACTGCAGGTATAATTGTGGACAGTGTGTGAATTATAGATTTATATTTTTTAGATTTTAGACTATAGATTTAGATTTTTAAATGACATTTTAAAGGAGTAGGCTAGTTCACTTAAAAATGTTTTTTTTTTAATAATATCGGTACCAAACAGTTGATGGACCCCATTGACTTTCATAGTATTTTTTTCCTACTGTGAAAGTCAATGGAGTAGCCATCAACTGTATGGTTGCTGACATTCTTCAAAATATCTTTGTATATCTTTGCAGTGGCGTGTCAATTTTACAGTACATCTGTTTCAAGCCATGACTATTTAGATCACCTATCAAAACATAAATATGTGAACTGTGATCCACTTGTGATCCACATACAGCACCTGCTGCAGTAAATTATATATAAAAAAAACGTAACGTGAAAAAAACAAAACAAAAAACACTTAAAGTAGTAGCCTACTAAAACAGCTATATTAAAAGATCAAATTCAGTATGCACCGTACTGATGATGCAAACTATATACAGGCGAACAGATGAGCCCAGAATGCAACATAATTAATTGGTTATTGCGTTTATATTCTGGGTTCATCAGCTTGCCTGTACATAGCAGTGGCGAGGCTACATAAGGGCCCACTCTGATTGACGTCTGGTCCACCCAATCATTTGAGACACAAAATAATTTTTTTGTGGGAAAGGAGAAAAAATGACGCATACATGACAATAATAATCGCTCAAATACATTAATTTAGACAATGTCACTCCCGAAACTTTGCAGCATGTATGCGGCATTATTTACATAATAATTTACATAATGTCGATACACTCGGTTATAATGAGAGGATTTATGAGCGTGCAGAACTCAGCACTGGACAAACTCCAGCTTTGAGTGGTTGCCTAAGTGAATTCTACACATCTGATTGGCCATTGGCATGTCTGTGATTGGCTACATTGCTCTACGCTGCAAAAAGATGTTGTAAATAGATATGCACGGGATTGTTTGTCAAATCGCTAATATATGGGATTGTTTGTCAAATCGCTAATATGCTATTATTACGGAGCATATCATATCTGCCTATGATTATTTATCTTTGTTATTTGTTCTTATTCTGTTCATTTGATATTTTATTTATGAATGGATTCTGTTGTTTTTATGAAACTGTTGGCTGACAATAAATCACATTTAACTAATCTTAATTGTCTTAATTGTAAAATGCTGTAGTTTGAGAGTAGGCATTGTTCCTATTTCACCAAGGTCCACTCACTTTAAAATTTTACTATTTAAAAAAAATAGTATGCACCATCAGGTGTATAGACCTCTTCCGGATTATATTTCCAGAGCATGAATCTCACGGATTTTTGAATTAATTGCTCGTTTTAAAATCTTCCAGGTCTACAGACATTTATTATGAAATCCGCTTCAAACATTGCAACGCCCATGATAACTTTTGTTAACTCTAAATCCACTTCACCAGATAATTACTCGTCTCTTAGACAGCGATGACACAGGATATAGGCTTAAACACCGCAAAACGGAAGTGTAAAGATGAATTTGTCTTACATTGATTGTGCAACCCTAGTAAAAATAACAACAAATTGGGTGTTCCTATAAAAGTATGTATTCAAGCGAAAACTAGATAGCACACGTACGTCTGCAACTGCAAGATGTCTGGTAAAAAAACTTCATCTGGAAAGCATCTGTTTGCTAACATCTGATAGACGTCTTTAAGATGTTAGTTTTTTTTAAGAGTAACATTAAAATAAAATAAAAGACATTCGAAAGTTCGCCCCGAGCCACCTTAATAGGTTTGCTGACAATAACGTTTTTTAATATATATATATATATATATATATATATATATATATATATATATATATATATATATTAATATATATATTATTTATTATTATTATAAATCAACAATAAACTGTTAAATAATGGCAGTGTTTATGTTTTAACATTGTTCCATACTATTCTGTTTGATCTGCTGTTGCTATGGTTACCTTAAGGGAACGCGATTTCGGATTGCAGACGTCTATTTACTGAAAATATAAATAGGCGAACTGACTAACTAGTAACCCATCTTTTGTACTTAGGGACTGTTCGTTATTTATTTAAGGGGCCACCGGAGGAGTTTTGAGATCTGTTGTCAAAAAAGACATGACCCTCCCTTCGCCAGCAATAATTTTTTCTATGACCCTCCAAAATGATTGTGAAAAAAGGCATGACCCTCCCCGATAATTTATTGATTAGCCTAATTCTGTACTGGTTTGCGCTTGGCAAAGATGTTCAGATAGCCATTGTTTGTTTGTTTTTTAAACCATAAACTCTTGCTTTCTCATCTGGCTGTAACGATAGACCAAACCTACGATTCGGTTTGTATCACGATTTTTTATTTTAGATTTGAAAAAAAAAAAATCATGTTTTCGGTTGCGAATAAAGCATCTAAAAGCTGTCACAAAGAACCGGCAAAAGTAATGATTATTAATATGTCATATATAGCTAGACATTTTAATTGTTTTTAATAAACAAGTGTTTTCTGTGTCTACTGCAAAGATGAAGTTGACGATGCGTCGCGATCTTCTCAGAACGCGCCAGAGAGAAATGCACATTTCATAAGGAGAAAGCAGTCTGTTTTCCTTCGTTTTGAATTGTTCTGCATGTTTAAAAGTAGACATTTCAAGCTTTCTATATATTTATCAGGTCTATGAGGCAAGTAGCATAGCCTACCTTACGCTGAGTTTCGGTTCATTTATGAGACAAGAGTCCAGTTCACTCGCCCGCGCCTCCGTGTCATGATTATCTATTTTCTACTATATTTAGACTACTTCTTATTTATTAAATCCAGATGAAACATTGATTAAAATTAAGATAAAATTAATAAAAAAACGAAATTCACTTTAAAGAAAGGCTTTGTGCTTTCTGTTTGAGGTCTCTGTGCAATTTTTAAAGTCGCTTCAGAGCAGTCATGTCCGTGCGTAATGGAGAACTGTCATGTCCGTAACATTTTTTTTTTTTTTTCACATAAATGTAAACACGAAAAATAAAATAAAAATAATATAAAATGTAATTTTCTGTGGAGGCCGATCTTTATTCATCCGGTGGGTATATATATTTTGGTTTGCACAGTGTAATTTATAGAATTACTAAAAAATATTTTGCCACCTAAAAGTTAAAGATTTTTTTGTGTCACGTCACGTGTATTTCCCTCATATTAAATATAAAATGCGTGTGTAGACTGATATTTTTCTAATGTCTTGACTCCTTTCAGACGTTTCAAATAAATGCATTTTCTGAGAATTTTTATTTTAAGTTTTGACTGCAAATGTCACGTCCATTCACTGGAATCGCCCAATTTTAACGAATTTATCCTCAACTAGTTTTTGTGGTGTAGGTCTATGTATTTTATGTTAACTTAAATAATAGCCTACTAATAGTGATTTAAAGATGTGGTAGCGCTGCGAAGATCGCGAGTCGTCAACTTCATCTGTCTAGCCGACACTGACATAAAAAATAACTGTTTTATTAGTAAACAATTAAAATGTCTCCTGCTATATTGAACATATTTGCCTGTTCCTTACAAAACACTGACAGTGGGGTTTTTGACTGTTTTTTTTTTTTGTTTTGTTTGTTTGTTTGTTTTTTTGAGCCGCTGCGGACAAATTATTTCGACACACACACACACACACACACACACACACACACACACACACACACACACACACACACACACACACACACAATATTGATAAACAGGATTTGTTTGTTGCTTTTTTAATACAATAAAAATTTAATTTCATTTATTGTTTAATAAAATTAAAAGCCTATTATTTTTAGTTTATTAACAGCAACAACAGCTGTAAAGATGAAGTTAACGATCGCCATCTCCGTAGTAGTGAACACGCCGAGAGAAATGCACATCATTACATAACCAGAGAGTAGCCTATTTCTTTTCGTTTTAAATTGTTAAAAAGACATTTCAAGCTTTCTTAAGATATATTTCATGTGAGAGGCATATGCTGAGTTTCGTTAAGTTAGGAATAGGATGAGATGCGCTCCTGTTTACGAGCAGTGCAAGTGACCACGCGGGCGCCTCTATGATTTTGTTGTCTGCTATATTTGGTATTTGGCAATTGGTTGATAAAACAAAAATATTAAAATTAAGATACAATTTATACAAAACGAAATTCACTTAAAAAATCTTTTCTGCAAAACAAAACTTAAATCAAATCATCAAAGTGGTCAAAATCATGTCCGACCCGCTCCATGTCTCTCGATATTGCGTATACTCGTGTGTGCGGTTCACTTTTCATAATCAACATAGATGAAAAAATAACATTATTATATTTTAACAAAAATGAAAATAAATGAGCTTATTTAATGGTAACAACACAGTAGGCCTACAGACTCTGTATTTGTACAAATTGCTGCACATTCATTTAATTCTGAATTTTGCACACACAAGTTGAAAGGCATTTGTTTGTGCATGCATGTAAAACATCTGCAACATTTATCAAGTTCACTGATAATTATGCGTGCATTTATTAATTATTATCTTAATGAATAATGTAACAAGGACGAAGCATGTAAACTGTTTGTTTAGAATTTGGATCGATCATCGCAAATAATAGATCCGAATGAAGAAACGTACAAAACCATAGGCTATAGAAAATGGGTGGGCCCGGACCTAAATGCCCACCCGGGCCCAATGGTAGCGCCGCGGCTGGTGGTAGGCTAATCCTACATCTTAAACATCGTGGAAACAAAATAAGAATGGAAACTAAAATATGCAGTATCGCCCTACAGCGCACATTCTATCAGCAGTTCTGGCGCCTCAGTCCCTATACTGTTAAACTCGACGTACGTTCACATCACATGTTAATGCAGCGCTAGAGTTACACTCACAGGACACTGTGCACTTAACAAAAGTTCATTATTTGCTCGTGCTTTAAAGCTTTGCCGGGTAAACATTTCTTTGGCATTCTGTTCTGACATGATGCACTTTTTCTAAGCGCGAACTGAAGCGCACACTGTCAAACAGCGCCAAACTGGATTTTTGTTGGGTCATGCCATCTGATATCGAAGGGGGGCTGGTAACGCGAGATCAACATGGAGCTAAATGGAAAAAAATAGCACCAAACAAGCCATTTTGAAATGTTGCTGTTTTAATGAATATAAAAGTTGGGTGACCCTCCCCCTAGACTAAAAAAAGTTGGATGACCCTCCCCTCAATAAAGAATAAAAATACATGACCCTCCCCTATTTTCCTCCGGTGGCCCCTTCCATAAATACCGAACGGTCCCTTAACCTACTAAAATGTTTGAAACTCTAATTGAAACTATTATGAATAGTAGTATTCTATTATAAATAGTATTTATTACTATTCATAAATATTATGAATCTAATATTACTATTATTATGACACCCCATAATTCACACCTTATTTGGAAACAGATAATGTGTAGACATTAGATGTCTATACTATAAAGTGTTTTTCATATAAACGTCTGATTATAAAGCATTTTATGTGATGATGATGATGATGATGATGATATGATTTAGCAGTTCAGACAATTCCTGCATCAAGGAGCATGCTTATCACAGCAAAGCTTTGCACTCTTTCTCCTTTGTCAAAATGCTCAGTGCTGAGCTCTATTAAATGCAATATCTGTTTTTTGCACGAATCTATATCCTTGCCGACTGACAAAGCTGTGATTTTTCCCGACGCATGCAGCTGTATTAGGGCAACGTGACGTCATCGACTGTATGTGACTGTATCCAGCGCGTGCCGCGGAGCGCGTGCTCTGAGCACATGGAAAAGGGCTCGAGACAAAGTGCCCAAAGAATAACCTCACACCTGAAATGGAATATCAGTTACAACTTAATCAAATCTGGAGCAAAAGGGGTAGGTGTTGCAGTATTTTCCATTGCACTGCGATATTATTATTTTTTTTAGAAGCACACACGTGTTCATCTTATTATTGATGCATAACATTGATTCTTTGACAATAGGGTATATGTGCATGGTATTAGAAATGTTAATTTAAGGTAATAGAAAGATATATTCTGTCTTAAGGGTTTTATAATACCTATTCATATCAAGCAAGTAGGAATACATTGTTTATAAGATATTAATTCGAATGTATGTCAGTCTCCTTGTATAGAAATGAAGAGCAATTTTATATTCTCACCTGCCAAAGGTAAAAGAAAGGCTATTATTCTTGTAACACATTTTCTTTCAATCCAGTGTTATTTTCTTTAAAATTTTGTTATATTATGCCTGCTGTTAATCTGAGATTGTATTTATTCTATTTGATTTATGTTTGATCATGAGTTAAATTTATTATCTATTATCTGTCATTTCGTCTGTATTATAGATTGCTTAAACTTTGATACCAAAAATATTTGTTTTCACTACCAACAGCTGCAATTTGTTTGATGGAGTTCCTTTTGTCTATATGTCATTTGACAAAGAGGTTGTGTGCAGCCATATTGCACCACTACGCTTTCATTGTTTTATATTCCCCCTGCATTAAAATAGTCTTCATAGCATCTCAATATGATGTGCTGATTAATCTATTTTTTTACCGTCCTAACATAAACCTTAATTTACCATATTATATATTCTGAGAAATGCTTGTAAGCATTTTACATTAATAAACAAATTTCAGTTTTCAGATAAGGTATAAACAAAGCATGTTTCATCTCCAGCACAGGGCATAATAGTTTTGTAGACAATATAGAATGCATTGATTGTTTATATTTGAGTTTTAGCATGAACAGTCTGTGCATTTCAGGTGTGTTTGTAAATCTTTGCATAGATCAGAATAGACCATCTTTTTCGGTATCTGTTTTGTCAGCTGATACGTGTATGCATGCAGATACATTTCAAAGTTGACTAACAGGTGTATGTTGTTAAGGTGTATGCAAACGTTCTGTATGTACAGCTTAGACTATTTCTATACATTTTATTCTGCAATATTAAACACCCAGAGTGTACATTAAAACGGTTGTGTGCAAAGAAGAACACCATCTAATACCTTTAGGCTCATTCATATAAGTATTCTATTACAGAAAAAGTAAGCAGTTGCTTGTAAGCAGAAAGAAATTGGTTCCCTTAACCCATCCCTCTCCAGGGTCACATGGTTCCCCTTGGCAATGGCAGCACACGTCTGACTGAGGGAGGTAGACCACACACTAACACAGTCAAGGTCTGTTCTGGCCTCAGGGTTAGTCTGAGACAGAGGCAAATCCTGGAGTGAAGACCACATGTCAGTTGTTTTTGCTAGGAATATAAATGTAAATACAGGGCGCCTCAGATAGGACTGAAATAATAAGCTATTATATATTGATTGCGATCCACAAATGCAACCAATAAGTGCTAATAGACATTCTCTTGACAGACCCTTTTTATCAAGTGACCTGCTGCACTTTAAGCGCACATTAAGAGCACATTGGTGCGTCATTTGAATTCCTTCTTGTCTTGTTGGATTCCCTAAGTTTATGCATGCAGATTAAATGTACTGCCAAACTTTGAACAAACCCCTAACTGGAATTCATTAGTTCGCCTGCCCATTCAGCTTTAAAGGTTAATAGTAAACTAACTTGGCTTGCTGTCCTTGGAGGAGGCTCGGCTTGAACTCTGTGTTAAAATGATGGAATCGCACCTAAGAGGATAGAGATAGTTTACTGGAGGAGAAGGGGAGGAGGAGGGCTGCCGGAAGAATTTGTCAATGGGATGACGTGGTGTCTGCTGTTTATATAGTACGTTCGTAATGATGATGGACAGGACTGAATGTTAGGCTCCTCCCGAACTTACGTTTGGAACTTCAACGTATAATAAATGTGCTTTGTATGAGAATGATGACGTGAATCTTGCAGCTTGTTGAGGAAAGGTGTACTACTACTATTACTATTTGACCAGACTTATGGTTTTCATCCAGTAGACCAAAAAATGGGTGAAAAAATCTCATATACACTTCAGGGAAAATCAAAGAACGAACTGGTGTGACGTCATTCCAAACAAAATCAGGCCTAAACAAAGTTCGTTTGGAGTTCGAAACAGCTTGCCGAAGCGAACTTTCTGGAAAAGTTTGCTTTAGATTGTAAAGCACCTTTGGTCTGTGGCGATGACGCAATAGGTAGGTGTGCTCTGGGTCTTCGCCTTCTTTGATGTTTTTGTGGTGGTTCAGTTTACATGGGTAACTGCTCACATTTAACTTTGTATTCATCTGATCTTTATTAGTGCATCTGTTTTGGGGAACAAAGTCTATTAAATATAGTTCTGTGTATAACTTTTGCTATATGACGTATGCAAGTGGACTCCAAGAACTCTGTTGAGCTGCAGTGCAGATAAATTGGATCCATCAGCTGTGTTATAGGCTGTGAGAGAGGGTGGAACAGGCTCCTTTGGCAACACAGAGGCCGGCCTGTTTTCGTTCTTTGGATGATTTTCCATGTGTTATGTAATCCCTCCCCCCAGTTTGGAATGGAGTTCTCCACTACGGCAAGATCTGAGCACACTGCAGAACTGTGTCTTTGTCTTTGCCGTCTCTTTCTTTAACCTCTTCCCCCCTAACCCAGGCCCCTGTAAACAATGACATCACTTCCTGCTGACATCACTCTTCTCTCTGCCTACAGACCTTATGCACCAGAGAAACAAGCGCACAGCCATCTTTAGAACATTGTCTTTGAACTTCTGTTTTGCAGTCAGTCACTCTATATATTTCTATGGCATCGCTGTCCAGGAGTAACTAGCTGGTGAAGTAGATTTACTTAATGTAAAGTTAACGAAAGTTATCATGAGGATTATAATGTTTAAAGCAGATGTTTTAACAAATGTCAGTAGACCGGGAAGATTTTAAAACGAGCCGTTCATTCATAAATGCAAGATCGCTGTGAAAATACAGACTGGAAGACAAAAGACAACGAGCGGAGAGCTGAAAAGGGGCGGGGCTACACAAGGTCTTTTCATTTTCGAAACACAAATGTAGATATTTTCAAGAAACCGGAGAGATTTCTGTCCCTCCATTGACAGTCCATGCAACTACTTTGTTGCTTCAAAAAGTTCATAAAGAGATCGAAAAATTAAGTTTAGTCCAAATTTTCGGAAGAGACACGATCGTTGTTTTTGTTACTGAAGTTAATCACAGTGACAATGCTAAAACGCGAGACCCAAGAATGAAAAAATATAGTTACAAATTTCTTTAGGAAACATAGGGCTTTTACTAAAAGTTAATGAGAGTGGAAAGTTCTGCACATAATCTACTGACGACGCACAAATTAAAGAACACAGACACAGCCAGATCTACCAAGAGCAGCGCAAATGAGTTAGCCTGACTACGTCAGACTTCGTACTTCCGCTCAATTTCATTTCGCTTCTGTACTCAGTCTGAGACAGCGTCAGAGCTTTCCGTTTTCCTCCGGCCTGAAAACAGCCAGCCAATCAACGAACAGAGGGCGGGCTGAGAGCCGTGACGTAGACGCTGATTGTACCGTGGATGCGTAGATTTACTTCACATAATCTGCAAAAGTCGTTCACAGCCATGTTCACTCCGGTATTTCGCTCGATGGTTTTGTTTTCGCATCATACATGTGTTTACAGTGGAAGTTAGATGCGGCTGAGCATGCGTATAACACACGCCATAACCAAACGTTATGTGATTGGCTTACGGGTAACCAATGATTTTAAACTTCAGACAAGCCCCCCCCCCCATCCCCCCCATCCCCCCCCCCCCCCCCCCCCGCGAGAAAGAAAACGCTTTTCAATTATGCCATGCCAGACTCTGTCTACGAAGCAAAGCGAAGTAGCAGAGTTTGGTATTACCAGGCTACAAATGAGTGCAAATACCAGTAAATTGACTAGCGCAAACCTTAGTAAATCACCTTTTATGAATCTTTTAAATTCTCCTCCCATAAATTTTGCATCTGAAAGGGAAACTCCTACAAATGCATATGCAATACGGTCAGCCGCAAAAATAACTGTGCCCATGCCTTTTCAGCATTTTTCACTGCCTGTCTTTAGTAAATCCTGACAGTAGTTTTCTAACACCAAAAGAGGGTTTGCCTGGCGCAAACTGTTAGTAAATCTGGCCCTATGTGAATTAAAATCAATACACTATTCATTAACTTATAACATTTTATATCACCAGCAAATCATTTTTAACATATCATGATGCAAGCATGCTCTCTCTCTCTGTCTTTCTTTTAATCAGTTGCCCTCTCCCTTTTCTCACTCTTTCCATCAGACGGCAGTGACGGTGGTGGCGGCGTCTGTGTTTTGCCTGGCCCTGCTGACCCCGTGCTGTCAAACTGCCAGTTGGCTTTCTGCTTTTTCTCGGGTTGTGTTAGCTATGTGAGAGCTGGCGTTCACAGAGTGCATTCTAGGTATAAAAACAGCACTGGCAAATTAAACCCTCCAGATTTACACACTTAAAGAGACATGTTTGGACCACCAGAGTTCAGGACTCCCGCTGTAAGCCTGCTCATTTACAGTCTGGGAGCGCAAGGCACCTCTGTGAATATTTAAGCAGACCTCCCCAAGACAAACATGCAGACGGATACATGCGCGAAAGCACACGCAAAGTCTTTTTCAAACAGATGTTGAGGAAACAGTCTGTGATGTCAGACTCTACTCCAAAAACAAGCTTGTTTTCAGAATTATAGACTGAATTATGTTTATGTACTTAGGGCTCAACACTAAGGATTTTGTCTTCTGGCCCAGTCAGTCCAGTGGTTCACATTTTTACTTGCCCTGCCAAAATTTTCACTGGCCTTGCTCTAAGAAAACTTAAAACAATAAAAAAAAAATGTTATTGAGCCATTTAATTCTAAAAACTACTAGCCTAAATAATATTTATAGCCTAAATAATATAAAGTCAGTAATAATAGTGCAAATGTAATAGTATAAATGAAAGCAGTAGAACAAAAACATTTTTTTTTTAAATAAAATAAACAATTCTTTAAGTTTTAATGTAGGCTAGATATAACAGTAGTATTCAGGTATAGAAATTGAACTATCAAATATAAAATAACACTGCAGAGTCTTTACTGTATAAATTAAATATAGATTAACCCTTAATGTCACAAAAGTTATTTAATCAAGAGGAGTAAGTGATTTTCTCTTTTTCTTTTCCTTGTTTAACATTAATGGGATAGTTCACCCAAAAATGAAAATTCAGTCATCATTTACTTACCCTCATGTTGCTACAAACCCATAAGACTTTCGATATGAGAAAAGATATGTTTAATAACATCTGAGCCAGTTCTTTACTCTCCATTCATTCACAGTCCACACAACTACCAATTTGACACTTCAAAAAGTTCATAAAGAGTTCGCAAAACTAATACACATGAATTGAGTGGTTTAGTCCACATTTTCTGAAGAGACACAATTGCTTTATATGATTAACAGATTGAATTTAAGCTTTTATTCACATATACACATTGATCAGTGAACATAAACAGAACCGATCCTGCTTGACACACGAGAACAATTGGTTCAATCGTGCTGCGTAACACATGAGAATGAACCTCATTGGTTCTGGTATGTCAAGCATGTTTGAGCTTCTGTTTATCATAACAGATGTGTGGATTGATGAATGTTTAAATGTGAATAAAATCCTAAATTCAATCTGTTCATCATATAAAGTGATTGTGTCTCCTCAAAAAAATTGGACTAAACCACTCAATTCATATGCATTAGTTTTACAATCTCTTTATGAACTTTTTAAAGCCTCAAAGTGTTACCTGTAGTTGCGTAGCTGTCAATGAAGAGACAGAAATCACTCAAATTTGATCAAAAATATCTTCATTTGTGTTTTGAAGATGAACGAAAAGTCTTATGGGTTTGGCACGACATGAGGGTGTATGCGGGTCTATGCCTCGCCAAGACAGGCATTTTGACATATTTTATGTGTAGTTGTCAGTTCATGCGCAAGAAGATGCGAATGAGAAGTCAGTATTTCAGTATTTGCACACAGCTTTCTGTGCGTCCTTATTGTCAAGCCCTGAGACTCTCTACTATGTGATCTGTGATGTGTCAGTACTCTGCAGTAGAGACTATTTATGTCTGTCTCAGGCTTAAATGAAAGGGTATTTGTATATGCAATAGGTACCTCAGTGTAAGGGATGACTGTTGAATGTAAGCTGCTAAAGACTTAGTATAGACTAGCGCTTGTGACAGTATGTAAGCAGCTCAAACAGACTCAGACACACATACGCAACAATTCCAAGCAATATGGAAATATCTAAGGACTATTTGTGCTTGAGCATAAGTAAATTATTTGATTTTCCACTGTTATATTGACATATGAGAAACCAGGTAAGGAAATAAACAGCCTAGCGATTGGACAAATAATTTCATTTCTGATTGCATTTGAATTCTTGTAAACAAAAGCTTCTTTTTAAATATATTGGCATTATACCGGTTATTCTCAAAATGAAAAACATTGTGCAACTGGTGTTTGAAGAATAGGCAGGCATCTGATGCCTGACCTGGGATGACCTGACTGTGAGCGCTGTGGGATTAGTTTATAGAGAGTTGAGCTTCAGGACACATGCTCTGACTGTTTTAACACTGCAAGCATAAGCAGTGTGTAAGTGAAGTAGCAGCGTACCTGAAACAGCGGGCTCCTGTCAGTCTGGTCTCATGGTTAATATGTAGGTATCAGTACGTAACGTTTTCAGGTGCAAAACGTACATTTTTGTTCGTTTGGAAAGATGCTGAAACGTACAATATGGACGTACTGACAACATTTAAACGTAAACATTATTATGTATTTGGGTCAATGACGTATAAGGATTTTCGACAGGCCAATTTTAAAATACTAAAAATAATAATATCTGTTGCAATTGTTCAAACATTAAGGATGTTGTGTACACCTAAATTCATTTAAAAAATTAAATTTAAGTGATTTTAGTGTTTTTTCATCTAGATGAATTGTCTGTAGCCTTTAAAAAATGTCACGTGGTGCGACCGTGATTTATCTTAAAATTTATTAATTTCCTTAACATGCTTAAACATTATTTTACAAGTTCTTAGTAATTAAAGTGTTTAGAAACCAAGTATTTGCATTTCTTTTGAGTTTTTGTAAATAATGATCTCATTCTTTGTTCTATAATTTCTGAGCTGCCTTCTTAAATCTAGTTAACAGACTTATTTTTCCTGTAAATCACATAAAACTGATAGAAATGTTTTAAAAATATAATTTACTAAAGCATACTGTATCTGTGATTCATATTTCAGCCACAGAAATAAGATATTTTATTTTAAATTTAATACAGTGATTGCTTTTATTGGTCGCACCAGATAAGTGGTCGCTCCAAATGACACGAAGACCTTATATAGTTAAAAATCTATTTAAAGAGATCAATGAACAATACATTTTATACAAACAAATTGATTTAAACCAGATTTTATACAAATTTCACAGAATTTTCCTGAACATAAACATTTAATAAACTTTTTTTTCTAAAACTCACATCACAAACACAAGTGCACCATTTAATTTAACTTGACTTAGAATTTCTTTCTAACAAATAATAATGTTATAGATATAAATTATTTCATAAAAGTATTGTATACAGTTAACATTTGGGGTCAATCGTTTTTTTTAAGTAATACTTTTATTAATCAAGGACACATTCAGTGTCACATTCAGGCGCAGGCTATAATGTTACGAAAGATTCTATTTCAAATAAATGCTGTTCTTTTGAACTTTCTATTCATCAAATAATCCTGACATATAAAATGTATCACAGTTTCCACAAAAATATGAACATTGATAAAAATCAGAAATGTTTCTTGAGCAGCAAATCATTAGTGACTCTGGATCACAAAACCAGTCGCACAGGGTATTTGTGGCAATAGCCAACAATACATTGTATGGGTCAAAATTATAGATTTTTTCTTTTATTCCAAAAATCATTAGGATATTAAATAAAGTTTTATATTTTGTAAATGTCCTACCATAAATTTCTAAACATTTATTTTTGTGAGTGAATATAGCAATATCGCAAACATAAATGGACAACTTTAAAGGCGATTTTCTCAATGTTTCGATTTTGTAGCACCCTCAGATTCCAGATTTTCAGTTGTATCGGCCAAATATTGTTCTATTTTAACAAATCATACATCAATATAAAGCTTATTTATTCAGCTTTCATATGATGTATAAATCTCAATTTCAAAAAATTGACCCATATGACATTGACCCATTGAGTGGTTTTGTGGTCTAGGGTTACATATTAGAATGATTTTTGAAGGATAATGTGACACTGAAGACTGGAGTAATGATGCTGAAAATTCAGCTTTGATCACAGGAATAAATTACAGTTTACTATATATTCACATAGAAAACAGATATTTTAAACTATTTCACTCTTCTATGTAATACTATTTCACTCTTCTCCTATCAAGGTACTCCGCTCTTGCTGCAGGGTCAGAATTTTTTCGCTTGGCAGGCAGTGGCATCTGGTAAAATAGATTAAAATAGTTTTAAATAAATAAATAGGCAATAATAAATACACTACAAATAAATGCAGTATTACTAAACTGAAATTACATGCTCTAATTCTTTTTTTCTTTTTTTTTGCATTTTTCTCATATTGTACAAAGAGTGAACATAAACTGTCTGAAATATATTTAAAAAAATCCCAAATTGCATAAAAATCTATTCCAAATGATACTAAAGTAAAGTACTTTTTTTTAATATAAACCGTCGATTGAATATAAAAGCATAAAACTGCCAATCTAGGACATATATCTATCATTGAAAACAGTCTGCAGTGGTCGAACCACATGATATTTGGTCGCACCACATGATATTTTCAAATTCAGTCATAATTTACAGGCACAGAATTGGCCACCTAAACAAAACAAGCTAGCTTGCCAAAAAAGGTCACTATGAAATTTATAATAAAAATATATATTTGTAGAAATAACTTTAATATTAAATTTTTTTTTGAGGTCATACCACATGACATCCAAATTTGGGAACTACATACCAACCATTACAAAGGTTTATTTTTTTTCCAATTTGAGAGAATTACAAACCTGCTTGCTGCTTCCATGGGTCCTTGGTAAATTGGTTTATGATGTAACTTCCTGTGTTTGAATAGTTTTCAACATATAAGTCCCAAAATGGTAGTTCTTTGATGGTCACACCACATGATATTTCATAAAATGGACATCATCGGACAAAGTTTGTTTGTGTATTATGATGGAAATATAAATGCAAATGCTTTGAATTTTTTTAAAGGATTACAAAACATTTTGGAAATCATGCCAAATAGTGCAGAATATAAATTTGAATAAATTCAGAGTAATTTCAAAGATGTTTTCAAAACAGAAGTTATGGCCGGACGGTCGCACCACATGATGTTTTGACACTTTAAATAACAAAAAAAATAACAAATAAGTAAAGGTTTTTGAAAAGTTAAAGTGAGTACATACATGGGAGAGGTACTACAAATATGCAGTATCTTTTTAGGCATTTAAACCCATTTTTGCCAGAAAAAATGCAGTCGGACACAAAATTTCGGCGTCACGTCATTGACCCATTTACAGCTTAAGAAACGTAAATTATTTAGGAATCTTTACGAATAAAAATTTACGAATTTGTATTCATTTCTCATTCAAACGCATATCACCCAAAACACGGCATGTCACAATCTGTGACGAAGCAGGTGAGAACCAATGAGCGTTTAATATCACTTTAATATAACACATAATTCTTTGAATTTCTAACTAGCGCAGGATTTGACATTTGCAGTCGCTGCTGAGAATGGAGATTTGTTTCATTGTTTAATTTGGGTCTGTTCTTTGCAAACATTTGGATTCTAAAGATGTGGATTATAGCGCGCAAATAAAATGATTAAAATAATTGCGTTTTTGCCGTATTTTATTGTTCTATTGTCAGTCACAGCATAGGACTATACTGAGAAAACGCCTTAGTACTTAAAAAACTAAGAAATATATTGTAATACTGTTGGACTGTATAGTAAAAATTGAGGGTTTAATATAATAATAAAAAAATAGTTTAGTTTTATAGTACAACTACTATTAAACGTAAAACTGCCAAGATTACAATACTAATATTTATGTCTTAATTTCTTCATTTTCAAACAAACCAACAAACGTTTATTTTAGTGTGGTACTGTGTTCATTTACATGTGAGCTTTAATGAACCGGCGTTTCAGCGTCTCAATCTGAAACCCGCATTTACTTAATCAAATCTTCGCAAACTGCTTATATCATCTGAATAGAATCAGCTGGTTATGCACTCATCGCTATATGTAGAACTTGCATCAAACTCAACTGTAACACACGTGTGCAGGCAGATGGACGAAGACACAGAAGAATAAAATTCCAAAACAAGGTTTAATATAATAATCCAAACAGGTAGAGATTCAAACAGGTAGCGGTATTCACACCGATAACTGAAACAAGACCGGACAAACTCAAAGGAACACACATGAACTTAAATACTAAAGATAACGAGATGAACACAGCTGAATCAAACCAACTAATCACAGTCACCATAGGAACTAAAGAGTGGCGGGAATCAAGACAAAGGAAAACAGAAATTAATGAAATACAAACTAAGAGTCCATGAAACTAAGGAGCTGTTTACACAACACCGATTTCAACTAAAAACGTAAAACCTTTTATGCGTTTTGGCCGTTCATTTACACGACAACGGCGTTTTGGGTGCCTGAAAACGCAAAGTTTTGAAAACGGGTTTCAAAGTGCAAGTTTTTAAAAACAGTCTCCGTGTAAACATCAAAAACGTGAATCTCTGAAGATGATGACTTCACGTACATGCATATTATGTGCTCAATCTATAGTGTTTCATCGCCATCTAATGGCCTGGCAATGGAACACAGTGTTTTTAGTCGTTTTCGTGGATCCGTGTGAACCAGGGGGGTAATCGAGCTCTCGAATTCCGTACCACCCCCGGGGGCCGCCATTGGCTAACAAGCCATCACCTGCTGTTAGCCAACCATTGACTCCCATTCATTTTGGCGTCACTTTGACAGCGAATAACTTTACATCTGAGGCGTTTAAAGACTCCATTTGTCCATTGTTTATTTCTAAAGAAACACGACAATGTATAAAAGGCTCCATTTGTAAAAGCAGGCTAACGATTGCATCATAACCACGCGACTCTCTGGAAATTACCGTATAGACAGGAAGAGAAGCTCGCAGTCAATCGGGGGGACGTAGAGGCATAAAGTCCGATAAAGTCAAGGGAGAAGCCCATAGAGAATCATAAAGTTGCTCCTGCTCCTAGCTCATGGACAGCTCCTACTCACGCTCTCCGTCTCTGAAAGATTTGGAAGGGAATGATTCAGATTTCTCTTGGCACAGCTACTAGAAGACTTACAACTTTCAGACAGGTTGCTCACGTCACATCCACGTCGTCAAGCTCAGTTTGAGTCTGCGCAGTACGCTCAGCCATCAGGAAGTGAGTGCTTCTAATTTACTTCACTTTTCTTCGTTGAAACCTATGGGGTCGCTGTGTCCAGTTTATATACTGTCTATGGTGTGAACGGGGATCGTTTTGACAATGGTGTCATCTGTACGCGAAAAACTTCTCTGTGTTAAGCATATCGTTGTCGTGTAAACGTACCCTAAAACTAACTGAATATAATGGTGACACCAACAGGCATCTTTTGTGAATAAATGGGTGAGTAGTACACTACATAATATTATGATGCTTCATACAAGCCTATTTTACAAAACAATTGTTGATAAATGGACTTAAATAACACACTTTAATGGCAATTTGTTGGCTTAGGTTTAGGGTACTGTAGACTAGAGGTTGACCTTGAGGCTATTTTTTTTTTTTTTTTTTTTTTACTTGTGTTTTTGTACAAATCATATGAATTCATAAGAAAATCACCAACTTGTAAAATAGTGACGTTTTCTCATGAGATCGTGTTAAGCTTATAATGAATTTTCTGTGTTTTCTTACAGATTTAGCACACTGTGTATGGCAAAATAAGGCTCAGCAAAACTCTGATAGCCTCACAAACACTATGCGCACAGCGAAAATGCTGTAAACTGTTAAAATGGCCACAGAAATAAATACGGTTTGCTTATGTTTGTGGTGTGAAACAGGTTCCTCTGTACTTTTCAAGTTTAGGAGCCAAATTGACATCTTAAAAATTGTGAGATAACATTGCCACAGGCAGACACCCGCCCTTTCTCACGCCCTTTGACACAAAAAAATCAAGTTGTAACTCATCTCATAATCTCCAAATCTCCTCTCCATTCATTCACCTGTGTGTTAACAGAATTTAGTTATCATTGACCAGTCAGTTCCCATATGGGGTGTGTCATCATAGTGATGTAATTTGCAATGAAAATGAAAGTTACAACTGGCAAGGCTCTGATGAAAACAAAGAACAGCCATTGTGGGTCAAATGGGGACTCTGAACCGCAACATTGTCATAAAATAGGTGCATTAGGTTTGAGAAAAAGGGTGCAATGAAAGAGAAGAAGAGAGCGATTAAGAGACATATTGGTTAGATGTTGAATGGTTTGAATTCACTGAATAGGCTGCTCTATTCAGGTAGACCTTCAGCACACACTGGCACACTGCTTACATCTTTAAGACTCAGATTGTGAGTGTGAGTCAAACCAGTTGAAAGTCAGCAGCTGCGGAGGTTGAAAAGAGATGGATTGAAAAAGCCATAGACCGATGATGGGCTGGTCTCACTGGTCCATTTTTCAGCTTCTGTTAATTTGTGAGTCATTGCTACTACAAACAGTGTGTTTGTTTCCCTGCCAACACACTGCGTGCCAGGACAACAGACACTGATGGACAAAGAACTACACACTGACATGCAATATTAAACTAAAGAGTTATTCAAATTCAAACTGTATGACTGACCTACATAGATGGTGCACTAAAGAGGAAGGGCGGTTGAACAGGACACCAGAGCATTTATCCATTTGGAAAGCTCAGGTATTAAACAAGTGGATGTTTTTAAGAACGTTGTTTTGATTGTTATGTATGGAACGGTAGCAGATGATTTGTGTGCTTTGGCCATGGCCTATGTACTTTTAGATTGTGGTGTTTACTATTACTACTAATATTGCTCATTCATTTTATTTGGATATTTTAATTGGACATGAATGATTGTGCAGCTTAGGAAAGGTATTCTATTACTTTTCAAAACAAATAGGTGATATCTAGAAGATAGAATATTGAGACTAGAATATTGTTGAGACTTAAAGGTGAACTCTTTTGTCTTGGGCTAAGAAAAAAAAGTTTAAAGTTGTTATGTAATGGAAGTAGCGACAAATATTTTCTTCCATATTGGGATGTACATACGAGGAAAGCAGATTATTGAAAAAAACAAAACAATTTGGGTGCAGACTTGATTCAATCCACTGGTTGTTGATTGTATGGAGGGAGATCTGAATGCGATCTTGCTGTTGAAAGTGCTGGCGTTTACGAGGACAAAATTATTGGAGATGTCTGGCAAACATCACCAGAAAGAAGTCAACGGAAGATCAAGTTATGACATTTTAAAGGGGACCTATTATGTTTTGTTTTATTTTACCTTTCCTTTAGTGTGTAATATAGCTATTGGTCATGTAAACAATCTGCAAATTTACAAAGCACAAAGTCCACCCCACAGGGAGTTAATTTCTCCAACTGAAAACACCTGCCCGAATCACTTTAAGGCTGCCCCACACTTTTCACAGATTTCAAAATGTGAGAGACCACAAACATGATGATAAAAAAAGATTTAAGAGTTTTGTTCCTATAGTGTGTGGAGTGCCGCGATGTGACCAAGACAGCACACCACACACAAACAGATTCCATTCAAAAACAACCAGATTCCTGAGTGAGAACACTGGAAATCTCGCAAAATCTCTCACGGTCAATCGTGCCTTTAGAGTTAACAAACATGGCGGACGACGGGCAAAAAGAAATGCCGATAATAGTGTTTAGACTGATTTTATACAGAAAATTTGTGGGGGAAAAAAGAAAAAGGTTTGGATGTCGTGCTCGCTTTCTGATTCTATATCGTTTTGTTTCATGTGACAATCTACAGAGTGCGTGCACATTTGTCCTCGGGGTTCCCCCCACACAACAGCATTTCTGATCGTAAATAATCTACATATTGGATATTTACTATTTGAGATTGGTGCGGCACCGACTTTCTTCTGTGCAGATTCAAACATTCTTAGGACGCAAGTATCTTTTG
Organism: Abramis brama; assembly: GCF_963993115.1. Lineage (NCBI taxonomy): Eukaryota > Metazoa > Chordata > Actinopteri > Cypriniformes > Leuciscidae > Abramis > Abramis brama. The sequence continues at coordinate 12,362,534 of NC_139986.1, read as the reverse complement.
CTAGTTTCAGCCCGACGCAGTTATCATTTTCACGTCCTGCGCCACATTGTTTAAATAGCGAATCCATTTGCGCCTATTTGTGCGCCATTGGGCGTGCTGGTCTGAAAACGAGGTGTGTTGGGCGCATTGTTGGCAACAGAAATAGACTGCGCCATTGACCAACAAAAACCTGGTCTAAAGTCAATGGAGCAATATTGTTTTTGTTATTTAAAGCGAGTAAGTAATGTGCACCTAGAGGCGGGTGCACAACTCGTGTACACTCTGCTTATTACACACACAGGGACGTGCAGCAGCACGCAAACTAGCCATATATTAAAAATAAAAGGATTACAATATAAAAGATTAATATTGTGTACATAAAGATATGGTGTATCCCATAGATGGTCTGCTTGCGCGCTTTAATCTCACGCACGAGCAGATCCGTTCATTCAGCAAATTCCTCCATGTAAACAGCAATCTACCATGGCGCAAGCGCAACTGACTTAAAGGGAATGGGAGATGAGACTCTGATTGGTTTATTTCACGTTACGCCCAAAACACACCCATTACTCATTAAGAGAATACGGACAACCCTTTTAGACCATGCGCCGGGCGCGTCAACCATTTTTCCCATCGTTAAACTAGCAAAAGTGGATTCGGACAAGCCCTAAGTGCACTTGCACCGTGCGTTTAGATTGTTAAAATAGGGCCCTTGGTCTTAACATACCTCACACTGCACTAAAATCTGAAAAGTTAATCTGTAGAACAGGGGAATTGGGCCCAAATTCCCCCGGACTAACTTGTAGTATGTGGGTGACTTTATTTGTAGTCCTGCCATTATATCCGTGATGTAGCTTTGTCACTGTGTAACAAATTTGCATAATGCCCACCTGCTGGCTACTTTAGCTCGTCCTTAAAGGATTAGTTCACTTCAGAATTAAAATTTCCTGATAATTTACTCACCCCCACGTCATCCAAGATGTTCATGTCTTTCTTTCTTAAGAAACGAATGTTTTTGAGGAAAACGTTCCAGGATTTTTCTCCATATAGTGGACTTCAATGGGGTCATTGATCATTTCGCTAGATAAGACACTTATTCCTCAGTTGGGATCATGTAGAGCCCTTTGAAGCTGCATTGAAACTGCAATTTGGACCTTCAAACTGTTGTACCCTGGTTGTACCCCATTGAAGTCCACTATATGGAGAAAAATCCTGGAATATTTTCCTAATTTCCTTAATTATTTTCAACTAAACAAAGAAAGACATGAACATCTTGGATGACTTGGGGTTGAGTAAATTATCAGGAAATTTTCATTCGGAAGTGAGCTAATCCTTTAAAGGTAGTTATATAAGACCAGGAAGAGTTTATCACTTTTTTCACTGTGAGGGCAAAACATCATTACATGGACTTTCAAAGGCAGAGGAACTGAAGAATCAGTGATTAAAAATATATTTATTCCTCTTTCCTTTTTCTAACCACTGCTTTTTTGAACTATGTGGTTCAATGCAGGTTAGTGTGTTAACAGTAACGGAGAAATAACACAGTAATAACATCACATCTGAAAAGTTGTCCACAGAGAAGGAGAGCATCATATTTGGGGGTCTGTGGCATTAAAAAAGTTTAGTAACACTTTAGTTTCCACTATTAATCTAATTAGCTTGCATATTACTAGCATATTGACTGTTTATTAGAAAGCACATATTAATGCCTTATTCTGCATGACCATATTCTACATCCCTTAATTCTACCCTATACCTAAACTTAACCACTACAACCTTACTAACTATTAAAAAGCAGTAAATTAGGAGTTTATTGAGGCAAAAGTCATATTTAATAGTGAGAAAGAGTTCCCCAAACTAAAGTGTGACCAAAAGTTTGAACCCCCAAGTTTAAACTCTCATAATGACAACTCTCATTGTTTGGGTGAGAACTTTGGAGAAATCTTTCACATTGGAGTAAATGCACACTCACAGGACTTGACTGGTCACCATAATAAACCAGACAACAGCATGAATTCCTTTTTAATAGGAAATTTAAATTCCTTTTTTCTCAGTGTGAATAGAGTGATGTCTTGAGTTGATGTCTTTGAGACAAAGATTAAGCAGCAGTACAATCAAATGTTTGTTTAGAGTTGTTATCTGATAACTGCTGTTTTGGACGTTTGACTCTGAAACTTGATCTGAAGCAGAAATGACAGTTACAAAACGTTATTAAAGGGAACGTCTGATTTCTTTCTTCTTCAATGACAGTCATAAGGATCTCTCTATAAAGGAAGTGAAGCTCACAGGACCAGTGCAGACCAGTGCAGATTTGCGAACCATTGACTTCTATGAGCTAGTTTGTTTTAATGAATTGACTCACTAAAAGAAATGCATTGGCTGAATGGGTAAAGCAGTTCTTGACATATTGGACCACAAGTTAATTTAAGTTAATTGCGTTTCGATTGTTTCTATAACTGAGCTGAAAGTGTTTTTTTTTTTTTTTTCTTGTACAAACTTTTTAGAAACCTTTAATTTAAGATGGATTATTTCCCAAGGCATGTTGTTAATTTATTCTGGGAATTGTGGAAAATTGTGGAAAACAAATGTTTTAGTTTTACTGTTATTAATAATTGGGGGATTCTTCTGCAACTGCTACAATAATCACTGATGGAATCATTACACAACAACATCTTTGTTGACCCTGGAACAACATTCCAATCAACCAATCAGATTTGAGAGACAAGCTTGCAGTTGTCAAGTTTGGGCTTACAACCACATTTAGGTGCTTCTACATCAGTGTCATACACCTATCATTTCCCTCTGATTTTATATATACGTTATGTGATTAGGGTTTGGACTACATTTTGAGACAGGAATGTTGTGTCTGTCATGTGAATCTCATAACCCCCCAACCCCTCCTCCATTTAAAATAATAATAAAATACAATAAAGCAAATATTACTTGTATTTTAAATAACTGTTACATTAAAGCTAGTTGTGATGGTGTAAAGATGCTGATTTAAGTTACTTCTGATGTTTAAAGCTGATAAAACTACTTAGGATGTGCATTTTTGATAGTCACGATTTAGTTTTTCAAATCAGAAATATGGGCTGGTTCTGAGAGGTACCTAGATCATCCCAGCTGAGCACCAGCACTAATTTTGGTGTATCTCTAAAGCACTGAATACCTAGGCTTTACTGAAACTTCAATGTGATTATTCTCTAATCTCCTAGGGCCATATTGACTTCAGTGCTTTCTATCTTCCTGAGGCCCGACATCTGAAGAGGAGATACGTATTTTGATGTGCCCCGTCTGAGGGCTTCTTTCAGTGCTCTCCTCTCTGTTCCACAGAGGGATTTATTACCCCTTTCATAGTCCCACTGAGGAGAACGGCCACCATATGGAGGAAGTGACGTTCTCTGCTGAATCATAGTGTTGTCTTTCTTCTTCTTATTGTGTCTTACTCTCTCTGTCTCTTTGTCTCTGTATAGAAGAGCGGTCTGTCTTATCTCGACTCCTCTGAGAGAGGAATCTGGTTAATTCTTTTCACAGAAACTCCCTCTGTCCTCCGAATATGTCAGAGAAAACCTGCTGGTATTGAGTTCACAGAGAGCAGACTGAATCCTTACATGACCACCACATCTGCACTCTTAATGTAATCAGATAAACCTGTGCTGGCGACTATGTTATACCGTACCAGGTCAGTGTAAAGATGCAGATAATCTGATTATTATTTATTAGTGTCGATGTGAAATATTCAATGAACTGTAAGCTGTTCCGTATACAGACTACCGGATGTCATAAGGACCTCACAATGGCAACAAACTACTTTAAACTTCCCATTATGTATATCTTTTCTCTTATGAGAGCTTGTCAGTGGGACAGGACACTTGTACAATGTAGGTGCTAATATACACCATCTTGGGGTTCTGAACTTTATTTGTCAGCACTTATCTGGAAAGCTTTCTTATGTGACAAAGACAGAGTTTGATTAAACTATTATAAAGAATTAAAGAAAACTAAGGGTGAAAACATATAAAATCCAAATTCAATAAAACTAAACCCAAAATCACCTTTTCTCAGCATAGTGTTGCTGTTGATTTGCTTTTAGACAAAATAGTATCAATGAATATCTAAGAAAGCTGCTTGGTCTATTTCTTATGGCTTAGTGAAATGTTTTGGAGACATAGGTTTCACAGATGTCTTGGCTTTTTGGCTTTCAAGCTTTGGCTTTAGGCTTTCTTATCTAGTACTATGTTCTCAATAAATAATATATATATATATACATAGCTTTTTTGAATGTGAACACTGATTTTGCATTACATAAAAAAAAAAAAAATCTAAATCACAAGGACAGACAATTAAATACTCTTTAAATAAGAAACAGTGATACAGATAGCATTTACTGGTAGTAGCCTACAGATATATCATAAAGCATATATAGTTCTACTTCATAGGGTGTATATCTGGTTTTGTTTCTTCCAGTGTGTGACGTATTCTTGGGTAAACAGCTGCATTTGATATGCACATTGCAATTGGTATAATAGTGTCTTACTTCAAGTTTAACACAATATTTTTTTGGCAATCAGTCATAAAATTCCTGTACAATAATTTGATTTAGCCAAAATATTGAATGACATATCAGATCAACAATCTGCTGTATTCGATTCAATGTTTATGCTGTTTGTGTTCGAGTGCTGCTGGGATGACGTATTTTTTGTATTTTTTTCCTCGACAAAATGCAATAGGATATTTTCACTGACTTTTGGACTATTTCAGAAAATTAGCTCTGTGACCAACTAAGGTTTATGATTCTTACACATTTTGTTCATCAAGATGATTACAACTTCAACGAAGTTTGAAGCCATAAAACAATCATCAGCAGTAAAAAGATAAAGTTAGCCGATAAACGAACTACACCACGGTCACTTTGATGTCACTGTTACTAACCTTCTGAGAACTCAATCCACAAGTTGTAAAGTTTGAGTTAGAATAGTTTGCAAGAGTGCAAGCATAAACACAATGTGACTGAAAAAGCGGAGTTTACTTGTTCGGTATATAATGACGTTTAATATGTTTAGTAAAAAAAGGAAAAAAAATCCCATTGACTTTTAGGAAGATGGAACCATATGCATAAAAATGCTCCAAAAAGCTAATTCCTGTGTTTTAGTACTCATTCATTCAACATTCTAATGTTGAAAGCAGAAAATAAATATATAAATATTTAATCCATTATTTGGGGGGTGATCTCTCCAAAGCCCATTTTTCAAACTCAATGACAGGAAGTAACAGGTGGGAGGTCAGAAGTCACTCGGCGGGGGCTCGGCAGGGTCAGAGGAGAAAAAGACTGATGGGACATAAACATTTGGAGCTTCTCAGCATGACAGTGTGTGAGAGATTATACGCAAGGACGAAAGTGTGAGGAACAATAAAGAAATTGAGCCGTGTGCTTTCGTGTTACGGTACAAGTGAACAGGAGCTGAGTGGGAGGACAGAAAAAAGAGAGAGGGACCGGGAACTGTATGGCTTTCATATCTGAATTTTTGTCTTGTTAAGGCTTGTCAACATGAATTGTTCTATTCATTTGCACAATATGGAGCCTTGACAACTCAGTCTAGCAAATAACTTCATGTCAGAAAATAACTTCATTGCCACAGAACAGAGTCAGTCCCATTGAAGTCATTGTCAGTCAGTAATTCTCAGCTCTTTAGGCCAAAAACTGTAATGCGTTAATTCAGTACATTCCTCAACAATGGCTCTACAAATCGAATTAACTGCTGATCCATGAAGCAACATGTTCACAGACACTGTAAAAGCAATTATCTCTACAGAAGGAGCCTTTTTGTCATATGTTTTTAATCACCCTATATATGGGTATTTTTCCAATGTAACACTAGTTTCCACTGTTCCAATGGGAAATTTTATTTTTCTGTATGCAGTTCTCACTAATAGAGACAATACAGAAAGTACTTAAAAAGTACTACACTATTACTACCACATTGTTTAAAACATTATATAATGACATGGTTTTACCATGTTGTTGTTGTCTTTTTTTTGTTTGTGTATCATGGTATTCTTTGTAAATACCATGGTATATTAATATGGCAGTCATTCATTACCATGATACCAAAGTATCAAAATACTTTGCTATTACCATCTGATACATCACTGTAATGTGGTACAAAGGGTCTTGTGTAAATAGCACTGTGTATTACAGTACTGAAACCGTTGAGTAAAGCATCTTGTTCTCTCATTTGCCAGATTGTGGATGTCTGTTAAATATTTGATTAGCTCACTGGTAAACATTTGAGAACAGTGAGGGATGGAGCAGTTTTCCGTTGATGCTGAATCACTATATGTGTCGGTCTCCGATTAACTGTCCCATTGTGGTGAACTCAGCAGTTACTGGTAAGGTCTGAGAGTCTAGATAAAAACAAGCAGAAAACCTTGATGCATGGACTTGGAACATGATTGTCATGAACTATGTATCCCTGTATAACTATGAATACAGTTACTCTGTAGATGATTAGCACAGATGTATACCTGGCTTAAGAACACTATCTTTCAAAAGTTTGTGGTCATTTTTTTTTTTTTTTATGTTTTTGAAAGATGTTTGTTTTTGTATCTTATGCACAGCAAGGCTGCATTTATTTGATCAAAAATATAGGAAAAATAATAATGTGAAATATTTTTGCAATGTAAAAAAATCTGTTTTCTTTGTTAATAACTTTTGAAATGTAATTTATTCCTGTGTTGGCAAAACTGATTTTAAGCACCCATACCTGTTTTCAGTGTCACATGATCCTTCAGAAATCATTCTAAAACTGCTTATTTGGTGCTATATAAACAATTCTTATTATCAATGTTGAAAAAATGTTGTGCTGCTGAATTTTTTTTTGTGTGGAAACTGTGATGAATTTAATTTAGGATTCTTTCCTGAATTTGAAGGTCAAAAGAACCATATTCAAGTCTTTACTGTGACTTATGATCAATTTGCATCTTTACTGTATAAAAGTATTAATTTATTTAAAAAAAAATCTTAAGCTGTAGTCACACTAGACGTTGAGCACGCAACATTTCTAAGAGCACTTTAACGGTTGGGATGTGACGTCACACTCTTTGGCATTTTTTTTTAAAATTCAACATATAACAAACAATAATACATCCCTTAAGTAAAAATATATAATCTACTCCAGTTTCTTTTAATTCAGCGGTCAAGCCATGGCTTATCGATCTTCTATTGGTCACATGTCTACATGTGATACGAATTTGTGTAGTGTGACTTTTTCTGTTGACATAAAGTGTATGTCTTGTAAACATTATTGTTCACATTCATTATATTATTTTGGTAATGCTAAACTTCTGTTATCTGACATATTTCTGAATGAAATAGAGGAATTAATTTGTATGAATCAATGGATGTTTCATACCAAAACGTGACTAGCAGGTTGGAGGAAAAGGGCTGGAAAAATAAGAGAGATTGGTTATTCCAAAAATTAGTTTCTGTGGAATAACATGCACCGATGAACCAAGTATAATAGATTTTAGTCAGTGTTACACCATGTTGAATTTTACGTTGATTAAATTGAAGCTGTAAGGGATATATTTACAGTCTTTACAATGGCAAGCACCATATAAAACTCCTAGATCACATGTAATGTAAAGGGGTTTTTGTATACTGAATGTTTTTTGGAAATACTTTTTATCAGCTGAACAATTGGCATGTTGTAAAACAACAGTTCACTCCATTGAACACACTGTACTGCTATCCCTCAGTCTTGTTTCAATTCTTGTCAAAAGTAAATATGCCACTCCCCAAAGATCTATAAGACCAATATGTATTAAGAAAGTAACTGAAGTCAATTTTGTTGATTGTTGACTTTAAAGAATTAGATTGAGTTTAAAAGTGTTAGACAGCTTAGTTCCAATAAGTTCCTTTACTTAATTGTGTCCAAGGCACTTGATGCCCTGATATTTTAGTTAATGAATAGACTCCTATTGAATCGAATCCATGATCTTGCATTGCAAATGTCATGTTCTACTCTTTGACCAACAGGAATGTTTGAAATATGATATATCTAAATTAAGTACTTTAAGAGCTTACTGAATGTACAGTTTGACTAACATAATTGGATGTATGCAATATTTACTCTTCATTTCGTGTGGAATCCATACCGTGATTTTGAAATGTATAATCTTAAGACCAGTCTGATTCCCTCAAAAAAGAGATGTGTTAATGCAGGCCTGACGTCTACACTTCCTCATGCCCTCAAAAGGAGGCAAAGAGATGACGTCCCTCAAAAGTAAGACAGGCGAGACCAGCCTGAAGGTGGTCTGGCAGTCATCACAACCAAAGAGGTGTTTTGAAGAAGTTGTTCCCCCGCGATTGGCCCCTTCAGCTTCTCTGGTGTGTCTCCTAACTTTAAACAAACAGAGGCACCTCAAGTAAATATTTAGCGCTCTTGTGGGAGCGTTCAAAGGCTTCTAGAGAAATGAATGAAGGATTTTCTCTGCACTCACCTCTAAACAGGACAGTTAGACAAAAGCTCAGTGAAGAGAAGTGCTGGATGAATGACTGTAGGGAATATTTGCACAAGAGAGAACCAGATGCTTGAATTTCTTTGATCATTTCATCCATGTATTAACATTATATGTGATCAAATTATGATTAAATATTAAATTAAACATGTCTTTGATGTGCAGACATTTCTATGTTCATGTTTTCCATCTGTTTGGCTTGATCAAAACACCCTGACAACCCTCAATGATCCAGTTGACCTCTCTGTTTCCGACACCCAGCTGTCCCTGTGAGATTGTGGGAAAAAAAGGGAGGAAGAAGTGATCAGTTTGTTCAAATCTGAAAGCGAAATGAAGCAAAGTGAGGCCAATTTCACTTTTAAACTAGGTTCTGAGGTCAGGACGATTTTAAAATAGAGTGCTGAGACCCAGCCCATCCCAAAACTAAAGTGAAGCATAGCATCTGTGGTCTCGTAGTGTCATCATCTCTGAATTTCATATCCTCCCCACTGCTCGGAAAATGAGATGCGTCTGTCTGCTTGAGTGTGTATCTGTCTGTGTTGTTAAAGCAGTTGGCGTCACAGCTCTCCATCCATTAAGTTTGTCAATTTTATCATGTTTTTTTTTCTGTCTATATATTTTGATGTTCTGTTTTCTGATGCATGTTAAAGTTTTTTTATATTAATGTTTTATCTCTGAAAACAAATACTAGTACCATTTGTACCGTGATGGTATGAGATGGGAATACCACAGTACTTTATTATATATTATGGTTCTGTATGATTGCCATAGTTATATATCTTTGGATTTACATGGTATTCCATGTTAATTTAAAGAAAACAGTCATATTGTTTGACATTATTACATTTTATTGTAATTGTCACAGTTTCTCTGTTTCTGTCCAAGAACTCTTATTTTGAGTATTTTCAGTTCTCTGTGTTTCCTCTGTCGTATATACTAGGTGTGTTCAACTTCGGCTGCGGCTGGATGTAACCAATTGGTGAGATTTGTCATTTGCTGTCGGGGAGGAGTTGAAAACAGACATGAAGTCAGACACTTTTTGCTTCCCTCTAGTGACATTTGCGCCGTGTTTGAGTACTTTATCACAGATTAAGTGAATTAGATTCAATATTTATCAAATACACAGACATGTTTCATGAAGCAACAGAAACACTTTTCATTCAATATTTTATGTACTGCTTAATACAGTGCTTGTATGTACCCCAAATTGGGGTCTATATTTGGAAAAAACCTGATTTCACCAAATGCAACATGTTCTTGGTTCAACATCTTTGTTGATCCTGGAGGAACACTCCAATTAACCAATCAGATTTGAGGGACATTTTTACAGTTTATGTCAAGTTTAGGCATACAACCAGGGTTAAGTGCTTCAACATCAGTGTTATTCACATATCATTTCCCTCTGATTTTAGGGATGGCTCATGGTTAGTTTTAGGTTTAGGGGTAGGGATATGGTTTGGACAAAATTTTCAGACTAGAATGTTGTTCCAGGATCAATAAAATATGTTGACCCAGGAAGACATCTCTGCAAAATCAGTACATGCCTATATTTGATCGTTGTCATCCGTGAATTGGTAATTGATTACTTTCACCTGTGTCTTGTTTGGTGCCTCATTCAGCCTTGTTTGCATATATAGCCCTCGGTATCGGTGTTTTGTCTCTGTTCTGGTAGCGTTAATGTGTGGTTTCTGTTAATCCAGCGTTTCCCTGTTATCATTATTAAAGGGGCGGCAGTGGCTCAGTTCATGTAGGTTGTCTACAAACTGGATGGTTGGTGGTTCCATCCCCGGTTCCACCTGAGTGTCGGAGTGTCCATGAGCAAGACACCTAACCCCAGCTGCTCCCGACGCGCTGGATGGCGCCTTGCATGGCTGACACCGCCGTCGGTGTATGAATGAGTGAATGAATGGGTGAATGTCAATGTGGTGGCCATGTGTCTGTTGAAAGCAGTATATAAATGCAGTCCATTTACCATTTAAAGCTCTACTGCTGCAACAATACAGATGTGAGTTTTTTAGTAAACATTATCATATCAACATAATTCACTCTTTTTCTAACACTCTCATTAATTAGCGCTATAATTTGAAGAAGATTAAATTAGGAAAGAATTTAATCAAGAAGTTTTACCATTTATGTCCTCGGCACATCCTGACAAGAAGCAGTGGTGTAAGAAATGACCTGGCATTTTATCTGCTGCTCCCGTTGAAACACTGATCAACTCAACTGCCAGTCGCAGAGAAGGACGTCTGGAATGTATCACACTGGCTCATCACTGTCACTGACATGTGCTCCAGAGGATGGAGCGAAGTTTTCAAACACTGTGCCAACAGTGGCACAATTATTAATTGAGATGAATAGATTGTTATTCATTGATTATTGATTATGCTTTTTCGAATATTATCTTTCATGCAGTGTAGAATAGAGCTGTTTGTGACTGTAAAAGGTCTGAAAAGTTCAAAGTGGACGACCAAAAACTTTATTATTTAATTTCATTTCACTTCCTGTTAGCATGTAACAGCGTAACAAATTAGCATAATGCCTGTCTATGGTATTTTTTGTACCATAAAAATCTATACTTTGAAACCCCACCAGTTGTAGTTGTAGCAGAGGTCTCGAAAAGTTAGGCTCGTGTTGTTGACATTTTTGCAGTTTTCAGCACTGCAAATCCACTATGAATGCCAATTCCAAAAGGACACAGACTCAGGCTCTAACTGATATGGAAAAACCAACGCCATCGTTAATATTCATATCACTGTGTATACAAGTGCTGAGGAAGCTTTTGGAGCTGAAATTCAGATATGGTAATGGACCTTGCATTTCCGACACGCGCTGTATGCGGTAGACCAATCACTACAGACTGAGCCGTCTGACCAATCAGAGCAGAGTAGACTCGGAAAGCAGCGGTTTAGAGAGACAGTTAGAAAAGAGGTGATGCTGCATACCATGGAGACCTAGATAGATAGAAGACCTCCAAAACAAAATTAGGAACCTTTAAAATAGCATAACATGGGTTTTAAGATGTCATGACTCATGATTGGCAATTAATGAAGATGCATGTACAGTATGGTACAGTATTTCCTTATTTTTTTCCTTCTGTTTAATGCTAATCATGTTAGAAATTACATTGCCAGGGGACCCCAAGGTCTTGTATTTGTATTTTGCTGTCAAAGTTATTAGGCCCTATCATACAACCGGCGCAATGCGGCGCCAGCCACAACGCAAGTGTTTTTTGCTAGTTTCAGCCCGACGCAGTTATTATTTTCACATCCTGCACCACGTTGTTTAAATAGCAAATGCATTTGCGCCCAGTTGTGTGCCCATGGGTGGACAAGATACGGTAGAATCCGACTTGTCCCGTAGATGGTCTCCTTGCAGGCTTTAACCTCGCGCACGAGCAGATCTGTTTCCTCTCTGGAGAAGCTTTTAGTCTTTCCGCTTGCAAATTCCGCCATGTAAATAGCAATCTGCCATGGCGTGAGCGCAACTGACTTTTAAAGGGAATGGGAGATGAGACTCTGATTGGTTTATTGCATGTTACGCCCAAAACACAAAATTTTCTCATGCATTGTATCTTCATGCAACTCTTATTTATCTTGTTTTGAAATGAAATGTTCAGCATGCGCTTATGGTATTTAAGTGTCCATATTGTTTTCCCATATAGTGTACAGTACACATGACAACCCATTTAAAGTCTCCTTTTTCAGTTGGTTTGCATCAGACATAAATGACAGGAAGAGTTGTAATGAATGGAAAAGACAATTAATTAGAGGACAGATGGATGGGGTCGTGGCCTGTGTATTCTGAATCACCTCTCAGAGAGTCTTGCTTAGACAACAGGGTTATTCTGTGACATCATTCCTCCAGGCTACATCGTAAGCCCCTGTGTCATAACATCCACATTATATTAATTAAAGAGAGGATGTGGACGTGTTTGTCAAAACCATTTCTGAATGCTGTCCTTCATGTTCTCCCAGCAGCTCTTGCTATTAGTGTCGGACCGACTTCCTGTGCAAGTACTATTGAGCTATACGTAGCTATAGATTTTAAGCATGTTCCTTGCAGATTTTCACAAAAAAAAGGGAAGGAAAGTACTGCACACTTTAACTGCAGATACGTTACATTTTAGTACGGTAGACCATGGTACCGAAAATACTGTAGTCGGTACCACCGTACATTTTACTGTAAGTATTGTAGTACTTTTACAGTAAAGTCTACTGCAACTACTGCTGGTACAGTCAGTGTTACACTTTCACCCAAAAGTATTAACTTGAATTGAGATTGACAGGAAGTTGTTAGTCTGGTCCTAGATACTGTTGTTACTGTACTGGTGCAGACTCAGACCTAGAATGGTGCAGCATTTCACCTAACTTTTCTAAGGGAGAAGGTGTATTTATGTGCTCTTTTGACTGTCTATTTTCTATCTTGCTGTATTTCTGTCTGTCTTTTTGGTTGACTTTCTTTTTAATTTTCTTTTCTTTTAACTTTCTTTAAATGTAATATTCAACAATTTTACTTATCTGCCTGCATTGACACCATTATATGAGAACTGAACTGAACTGGATGATGACAGCACGGCTTTCTCCAGAGCGGCTATATATATAAATTAACTAAAAATAAACTAAAACTTTTTTACTACTGCTATTCTCCTGTTATCACTGTAAAGCTGCTTTGAAGCAATCTGTATTGAAACTCTCTCTCTCTCTCTCTCTCTCTCTCTCTCTCTCTCTCTCTCTCTCTCTCTCTCTCTCTCTCTCTCTCTCTCTCTCTCACTCACACACACACTCTCACACACACACACACACACACACACACACACACACACACACACACACACACACACACACACACACACACACACACACACACACACACACACACACACACACACACACTTTCACTCACTCTAGTAATTTTTTAAACCACAGATGCCTGTATATCAGTAACACTGTATAATCTATAGTGATGATCAGATAATCATCAGAGTTTATTATCAGATATGGGTTAAGAATTCACTATGATGTTGCTGCAAAAATCCCCTGAAACATCTCAGTACTACTCCGAGCAGCATAGCTCCATTCAGGCAATGCACCTGTTGTGTGAAATGCCTGTCCAAGTTTAACGCCACTAATTTATAGGCTGCAGCTGCATATATAACTCCCCATCTTTTAAATGAGCAGTCTTTGCAGTTGTAGTCCCAATAGTCGCACACAGCCGAGAGCAGCACACTTAGAACTAGGACACTCATTTTCTGTTGAGTTATTATAATGAAACTGTTCTCACAGTGATTAATTTTACACCGCACAGGCCTAGTTTACAGATTTACACCTTAATTATATTGATTTAGACAATTGTTTTGTCTGTCATTGCATGTGACTAAGCAGTAATATATACCTTGTAACAGTCATCTTCCTAAACATCTTCACAAACTCTTTGTTTTACAATCTAAGTGAATGAAGCTTAATGCAATAACAGCGTGTGTTGACCTGTTTTGAAATTCCAAGGTGAGGATGACAGTCTGACTTACTGAACATTTAACTGACGTTTAACTCACACTTAAAAGCTCTCTTGGTAAATTACACGCTGTTCCCAAGAATATATTCTCTTTTCTTGTCATTAGTAAGCTGGAGATTAGTGAGTCATTGTGTCTCCTTGGCCTCGTTCACATGCTTTTCTTGACATCTAAAACAAGTTAAATGCATGATAATGTGGTGTTAATGCACTTCAAAAGCATCTATACGTCCTGACAAACCTGTTCAAGATTTAGTGCAGTCGAATGAAGGAAATGCTTCAGGTCACGTTGAGTTCTTACAGGAAAACAGATCAAAGATGAAATGAAACCTCATATTAGCCCTGCCTCAGTAAATAGAGCTGGAGCAAACACAGCATAATTTAGCTAAAACTGTTGAGGAAAGGTTGAAAGGCTAGAAGGGAGAAATAAAAAGCAATGTACACTCTTAAAAATAAAAATTCCAAAGGTGTTTTTTGCAGTAATGCCATAGAAGAACCATTTTGGATTCCCCAGAGAACTTTTCAGTTCTTAAAACAAAATTTTTTTTTCTTAATATGAAGACAATGTTATAATCCAAGAAACCTTTTTCCAAAGAACCTTTCGAGCATTGAAAAGGATATTACATTTTCTTCATGGAACAAAGATGGCAATAAAAAACCTGTATTTTTAAGAGTGCAAGTGTTTGGCCTCCAGTGAAACAGCTGGGGGGGTAATTTTAGAAACAAAACCTTTCAATTCCTCAGTTTGGGTCATTTCTTCTGCCTAAGCGAGAGTGATCTTTACAAAAGATACTATAAGTAGTTCCTCCCCCTAATGCACTGTGGAAATTTTAGAAACTTAATTAGTGGACATTTTCAGTTTTAGTATCACTTAGTCATGCTCATTCATCCCCATAAACTGATGACTTGCCTCCCTCATTTCCTCACAGACCTTCAGAACAGCTGCTAGTCAGCCTGTCATTCTCTTGTTGGAAGCCTGAAACCGGAGCCATGAGGGAATGCCAAACTTTTCAGGAAAAGACCTACACATTCTGCCCCCCGTGAGCCGACAGCTTCTTGCCATCAAAGTCAACGATGCCGCTTTGCTGTGAAGAGATGGGGATCTGCTGTTGCCTGCGGACAGCTGGGTTTTACACAATGGGAGTAAAGATATGGAAGAGGGTAAGGAATGCTCTGGCATTTGGAGTTAGCATGAAATCAATATCAGGGCACCGTACTATTTTTATTTCTCACAAATATGTTATAATGCATTTCTACATACAATTTTGTAAATCTATATTCACGATTCAGCTGTTGAATCTGTAATGTAACCAAATAAAAACTCATTGCAACAACCTTAAACTATTATACTATTATTATATACTAATATACTTTTGAGATTTTCGCTCCAATACTTATTAATTATTTATAAATGATGAAATGATGATTGCAATTTGAGAAATTGGTACTGTGTGCTTTTGCCTTTACAAACATACTTATAGTTTGAATAGAGACTAAGCTTTGTTGTAATTGGCATCTGCCAATAACCAATCTTCTTTGGCTGAATGAATAATAAACTTTTTCTGTTTTCAAATATTGTTTTGTCATTTATAATAATTAAATTGTAGATAGAACTGTATTAATTCGTCTATTATATATATATACTTACTTTTTGTCATTAATTAATCCAGTTAAGTGCTTTCATATGATCTTTCCGGGTGTCACATTTTGAAAGGTCGGACCTTCATTTCTGTAACTCTGTAAGTCAAGTCTAGTCACATTTATGTATATAACGCTTTTTACAATACAGATTGTTTCAAAGCAGCTTTACAGAGAAAACAGGAAAATAATGCAAAAAAGTTTGTTTACAGAAGAAAATAGCGTCACAGTCCAGCTTAAGTAAGTTCAGTGATGTTTCATTTTTGTTTTTAAAAAAGTTATTCATTTAGTTCATTTATATATATGCAAGGTCCGTGTGAATGAGCAGAGAGCCGATGAATGAGACCTTCCTCATCATTGACGGTGCTCTATTACGTTTGCCTATCTGTGATTGGACGGGGCTGACTGGCGCACATTCCTGTCCTATCACATTTCACCAGAAGTCATTTGATGAAAGTTGAGTGGATGAGCAAGCCTGCTGCGAATGGCTGACTCTTCTGTTTCACAGAACGGCCGCCTCACATGCATGCATACACACATACGTCACCTTGCTTGTCTTTCACAAACCCCCCTGCTATAAGGTTTCATGGGATGGGGTTTTTCTTTTTCTTTTTTTTTATCTCTTCCTTTACAGCCTGTTCCATAAATAGTAGGGTTTATTCAGCTCCGTTGCTGACCTGACAGAACTGGTCTTGGCCTGCGGAACCACAGAGAAGAGAAAAGATCATTACACTGCAGTTCTGCTCTAGATTTGTAGTCCTAAGTCAACAGATCTTCACGGACACAGTTTCCAAGTACGCAAATGCATCCCAGAGGCTTGAGTTCAGGTTTGTTGGAATAGCAAATTTGCTATGGTAATCTTGAGAATATTTCCAAAGTTTATATACAGAAATGACATGTTCCTAACAAAATACACCTGCTTTGATAAAACATGCCATTAAGATAAAACGTCTAGTCTGCGGTCTGAATTACCTCAGGAGAATCTCAAGATCTTTTATCTTGAGGTTAAGTTTACTTGGAATTTGCAAACAGGATCCAGGAACACTTTTGTTTCATTCAAGTGTAATATGGATAATGTACTGATCATGTATATTGGTGTGTTTGTGGAGTGTGCTTTTGATAGCAAGAATGAATGATTTTATAGTCTGTGATAGAAGAGGGGTTGAGTATGAATGTGTGTACTTTATTAATCACAATATAAGTTCATAATAATTATATATAGACCACCGTTCAAAAGTTTGGGGTCAGTTAGATTTTTAAAATGTCTCATGTTCACCAAAGCTATTTGATACTACTAAGATACAATAAAAACAGTAATATTGTGAAATATTATTACTGTTTAAAATAACTTCAATTTTAATGTTAAAATTGTATGTATTCCTATCATGGCATAGATGAATTTTCAGCAGCTGCCACATGATCCTTCAGAAATGTTGAATATGTTTTTTCAGTGTACAAGTAGAATTAGTAGAAGACAAAAAACAGTGGATATGTTGCAAGCCAGAGTTAAACTGCCATGAACCAAATAAGCCCCAAGGCTCAACATGTTACAGCTCCAAAAGGAGCAAATAAATGGGGTTGAATGGGTTTTCACTCTGCTTATAATATATTGCATGGTCTTGTTAAGTGAGAGAAAGTGTCTATCTTTCCTGTGAGTCATACATATTTGAATGACACCGGCAACTTCTGTAGGTTTATTGTCAATAAGCAGTCCCCATATATCAGGGCAGAGGCAAGAAATATTGAGTGCATCCATGTGTGTGCGTGTGAACATGTCAGGCTGGTCCTTTTTTTATACAGCCTCTCCCTTTCATTCACATTCCTGACAAAACCTCATCACCATCCCAGGAATATCGCACAGCCAACATGTTTTTGCAACACTATCTCTGCATCGGTAGCGATGCTTTCACACCCTTCAGCCCCTCACATGCTCTTATTGTTGACACGTATGACTTATGAAACTGCAGTGTGGCATTTTTACACACGTCAGGGGATAACAAATAAATGTAAAAGAGTGGTGAAATACAGTTTGTAAACTCCTGCGAAAATAAATGAATGTGCGAGGAAAAATCAAATGTGAAGTGCAATATATCATCAGGACACCATACAGAGTGACCTGTCAAAGCATAATACACACTTTGTAGACATATGGGGCCAAATATTGTTAAAATATATTTCAAATATTGACAGATTTTTACCCTAAAAATAGGTTAAACCTTTATCAGTATTTTTTTGTGCTTGTTACAGCGGTACATGTGAAAGAGATGAAAAGCTTTATTGTATTCATTTGGTTGTAAAGTAATAAAACAAAATGAACACCATTTCCTTCTCTTTTATACTGAACAGTTTGAAGTTTTATGGTTCTGTGTTTTTATTGCTGATTGGCGGTACTATTTGATCAGGCGAAGAAAGATTCCATCCGGCACTTCGTGACACTTTGACACACTGTTGATACATCATGGCCATATTCCAGGATGACAATGTCAAGATTCATCAGGCTCAAATTGTGAAAGAATAGTTGGGAGGGAGCATGACAAATCTTTTTCACACATGAATTGGCACCTTTGAATCCAGACCTTAAATTCATTGAAAGTCTTTGGGATGTGCTGGAATAAACTTTACAGAGTGCTGGACACTTGCATTGCCAATACAAGATCTTGATCAAAAATTGATCCACCTCTTTGATGGAAATAACGTCACAACATTTATTTCCATCAAAAGGTGCATACATTTTTGGTCAAGATCTTGAATCCTACATGGTTGTTTAACAAATGAAAAGCTGAACACTCCATCAATTAGGGTTAGAAGAACTGTTGCCAAACATATAACATGCTAGAAACATAATAATCACTGCAATAACAATCCAATCATAGACCCTTAAGCATTTGCCTATTTAAATCCAAACAGCGGTACCAATTTTTTATTTTTTTTTGGCTGGCCAGTGTGAATATACCTATTTAAAATAAAAATTAAAAATACAATTAATTTCAAAATGTTCCCAGTTTGAATATCTGCAAGCAAAGACATTTTAGAGCTACAGTTTTCAGTGAATAATGACTTAAATTTAGGTCTTTCCCTCACACAATGCTGTCATGTGACTTAAGAACACTTCATGGGCTACTAGTGTTCGTTCTCCTTAGAGTTTGACAACAGTTGGTCACTATATACTTTTATGGTTTGAAGAAAAAGCAGCATGAACATTCTTCAAAATATCTTCTGTCCCATGTATGAAATAAACTTTAGAATTAAATGATGACAGAAATGTAATTCTGAGTGAAAATTCCCTTTGCTGTTGTTAGTAAGAACAGTTCTTTCTCTCAGTCTGTCTGTAGTTTAATTGTTTGAGAGATCTCTCACAGGTTCTGTAGCACACAGGGTTACAGAAGCAAGTTCTTTTACAACCTGTTAAAGCGGTTTGAAGTGCTTTCATGACAGAACTTGTTTAAGTGAGCAGTAATTTTTTGGGATAAACTTTCCCTGAGTGTCTCTCTCTTTCCCTCACTGCAATTAGACACGTGAGTGGACGATGAAAGGCTGCCAGAATGTTGAAAGACGGTAGCAGCTGATTCCCAGGAGATGAATGGCATCACCTGTGTTTAGACAAAACAGATGATGTTGGTAGACATTTAGTATCCTGCACAATAGCTGAAGAATGATGCTTTGATTGAGATTTCTTTTCATTGACTTCACAACAGTTTTAGCCTCAAGCATTGAGATGTTTGAAGAATGCTTTGGGGTGTATTTTAATAGATTTCTAGCAATATCTTATTTTGTGTTTCATATGAAAATGTGGTTGAATGAGATCTTTAGGTCCTTATATGGCTTAGGGTATCATTCTGTTCACATAAACCGCTTTCAGTCGCTCTTAATGCCTGTGCGATTCCAGCAATCCTAGAAGATAAATACAAATCACACTGATGGTTGCAGACACGTATCTAATAAACTTGGGTATGACATGTATGTAGATTGTATGATGATGACACCTATTGAATCAAAGGGTACGACATAAGTTTTATAAACGTCATCAGCATGTGCTAGTGTTAAACAAATAGAACAAGATGAATCGTACTTTTGCAATTGTGGTTTTTAATGTGTGCTGGAAAAAAGAGGAAAGTAAAGGGAGAATATAGTCTTGGCTAGGGAAAAGAGGCCAAATTGGCATGCCAATTTTGCAAATGGAGCTTGAGGTATAAGTAGTTTTAAGTTTTAGCTCCATGTCGCGTTGATCAATAACACGCCATTTCATGTTGCATTTTTATTGGCTAGTCAGTATAGACCTTATGTAGCCCCGCCCCTTTTCAGCGCTGCGCTCGTTGTCTTTTGACTTCCGGTTTTATTTTCACAGCGATCTTGCGTATTTATGAATGAACGGCTCGTTTTAAAATCTTCCCGGTCTACTGACATTTGTTAAGACATCTGGTTTAAACATTACAATCCTCATGATAACTTTCGTTAACTTTCGTTAACTTTATATTAAGTAAATCCACTTCAAAAGCTAATTACTCCTGGACAGCAATGCCATAGAAATATACAGAGCGACTGCAAAAACGGAAGTTCAAAGACAATATTCTAAAGATGGCGGCGCCCTTGTTTCTTTGGCGCATAAGGTCTATAGATGTAGGTCGTAGCAGCAAACACACTGTGAGATGATCATGCTACATTTCTGACACTGTCAGAAAATTATCGCAGGCTATCTTTGGTCGCAAGAACGTGACAACGGCCATCTTTGAACCTCTCTCATTGTATGACGTAGGACCATCATTTAGAAATCTCCAGGGTTGGTCATCTTTCATTTGGGACAGTCCAAAATCGTACTATGTGTATCAGGCATAACACAGGACCAGACAAGGAAATAAAAAATAAAAAATTCCACTGCAAGGATATTTGTATGTGTATGTCAGGTCAGAGTTGAGTTTCACATCCTCGTTGATTCTGTCCTTTCTGTCCTTTCTGTCTTGCTGATGTGGATATGACTCAGCCACTCCCTTTCTCCTTGAGTACACTGAGATCTGTGATTTCAAAATATGTAGCAATGCAAATGTCAACAAAATTCTCACTAAGAGAAAATGTTGCTACCAAAAAATCTGAGGTCTTAAAGGTTTTAAATTGGAGCATTAACTTTAATGAAAGCATGATCTGTGATTTGTGACTGCAGAAAGCCAATCGTTGATTGGAGGATATTCAAGAGCATTATTATTATTGTTATTATTATATAGAAAGACAGTATTTGAAATAAGATGGAATGTGGGGTTTTGCATAACAGTTTTAGCCTCAAGCATTGAGATGTTTGAGAAACTCTCTCATCTGTTATAATTAATTTGAAATCTTTGTGTAAGGGGAACACACTTCACCCATATGCAGTCTGTACTCAAGAAATAACTGCTTTGCATGTTGGTTTAGTGCATTAGCGGTTGATAAACCTTTCCCAAGGAGTGTCCCATTCCCAGTCGTATATGTTCAACGTTGCAGAAACACTACATTGCAATTTCAAAACATGCTCTTGTGACTTTCATACTCATACTCATGTTTATCACAGGTAAGATTTTATCTGAACTTTCTCATGGTTATACGGACATGAAAATCCCAGAACATGATTAAGTTACTGTGATATTATGAAAACATATTGTTCATACAGGTTCATGAAGTCTTGCCACAGTGTTTCAGAATTGATTGTCTTAATGTACTAACATTTAAATTAATCTATCGATACAATGCACTTATACACGTTTTTTCACTGTACAGGTATAAAAAGGATACCTGCATGTAATTAGAGCTGTAATTAATTAAAATAAATTACATCTTTATTTACACTGTTGACCCTTCCCTTACACCTTAACCCACCCTTAAAACTAAACCTATATCTCTAACCATCTCACCTCAATAGCAGCAAAAGATTTGCAATACAACATGAACACAATAAGTATGTTGTACCTAACAGTTTTTTTTATGCAAGTACACTTAATTTAAAGTGTGACCATTGCTTCTACTAAGCATAATCAGAATATAAGCAACTTTCTCAACACTTTCTCAACTTTTAAGTTGAGAAATAGAATCTTGTTTTCCAGTTAATGCTAAAAAGCTGCATATTACTAGTGAAACACACGGATGTAAAAAAGAGGATATGAGTTGCATAATCAGGTTTACTGGAAGTTTATGTGAGTGTGTATTTGTTGTTTTAAGTGTGTGTGTGTCTGTGTGAGATTGATGTCAAGTTATTCTGCCTCATTTTGTGTTTTTAATTCTCAAGTGTTTTGCATATACCACAGATGTCTCAGTTGCTGTCATCAGGTTTGATCATCCCCAGAATTCTTTTCAGATGACTCCGTAATCGTGAGTGTGCAATGTAAAAATGAATAAACTGATGTCTATGACAAGCTTTTCAATTAGGCTCTACAGATTTCCTCTTTACTGTACACACGATTGAAGGTGTTATTTTTTTATCTCACACACTCACACACACACACACACACACACAGTAGATCAATGTGTACCGATGTGCTTTCACACCTATATGTTGGGGAATAATTGAGTAAAACTACTTAAAAGTAAATATTGCGGGGAAAGTCCAATTCATTCTAGTGAATCATATGTGCTGAATTATCCTTTCTTATTTTGGTGGAAAGTCTGATTCATTCTATTGAATCAAGTTGTGCTAAACAGTCCTCTCTCTGTCACTGCTGTGTTGGAAAGCTCAAATTACTTAATTCTAGTAAATCGATTAATCCTAAACAGTCTTTAGACTTTCCCACACTACAAATGCAAGTTCAGTCGTGTTGTGCTAAACGGTCATCTCTTACAAGCGTTGAAAAGTCTGATACATTCTAGCGAATCAGTTTTCTCTAAAGAGTCCTCTATTTCATACTGTTTATAGCATTGAACAAGTCTGATTGATTGATTCATTCTAGTCATCTCTCAAGTATTTTGTTGAAAAGTCAGATTCATTCTAGCATATCAGTTAATTCCAAACATTATCATACTGTATGCTGTATTAGAAAGTTTGATTTAATGATTCAAGTGAAACAGTTTGTCCAAAATGGTAAACTCTCATCGTTATGTTCACTGTAAAAAAAATTCTAACCCTCCCAAATCAAAAATTTCAAGTGACCGATAACATCTAAATTTTTCAATTGGCCCAAGTGAAATTCTTGTTGCAATAGTCTGTTAACATTGGCTCAATGAGAAATAATACGTCAGACTAATTGAAAAATTTAGATGTTATCGGTCACTTGAAATTTTTGACTTG
The DNA here is from genome assembly GCF_963993115.1 of Abramis brama. NCBI lineage: Eukaryota > Metazoa > Chordata > Actinopteri > Cypriniformes > Leuciscidae > Abramis > Abramis brama. The sequence goes on along the minus strand of NC_139986.1, from coordinate 12,339,646 downwards.
GGGATGTAATTTTTTTTTACAGTGTTGGAAAGTCTGATTTATTCAATAGCGGACCAGTTCATCCAAAACGCTCTGGAAGAAATTCAACGACATGGATGGACACTGCCCTCCTTAGTTAGTCAGAAAACTTGTGCAACAGATCTTAGTTAGATGTGCCTGTGGTCAAGGAACATCTTTAAAATCAACTCCCTTTGAATTGCGCTTGATTTTTTGATTTTGCAACATTATTTTTAATGCTGAATTTTCTGATTGGTGTGTTTGATGTAAACTCCCTTTATCATTTGTTTTGCTGTCTTTTCTTGTTCCTGTTGTTCAGTAACTACTGTTGCCTTTATTGTGCAATATAAATAAAAGATGATTTGATTTAATTTGATTTACCTCATGCCTGCTAACGTCATTCTGTCATGGCTTGTCGTTTACTTCTTTCTGCCTTTATCTGTTCTGGTCACAACTCTCTCACGCTCTCAGGAAAAAAAAAGTATTTTCCCAACATTACAAAAATGTCCTTCCTACACAGAGTCAGGCTGGAGTTTGTGTGTACGGTTCAGCTCAGGAGGAATGTGTATGTGTGTGAGAGATAATATGAGGGGGTAAAGAATATGGGTAAGTGAGTGATGGCCACTCAACAGTAACCTGTCTACCTGATAGAGAGGGTGGAAGTGGGTGACTGATTTTCCCACCAGCCTCTGCATACCATCCCTACCTTTTAGAGTACAGCCCACCGAAGGCTTCATCCGCAGACACAGGTAGGAATGCACATACTCACAGACATGTAAATTGTATCTATTTTCTTGAAAATACAATTAGATCGGAAGCATTTTTGATATAATATACTCCATGTAACTTGCACCACGCAGGGATACATTTGATTATAAATGTTTGCAGGGCAGGAAACAACAGTCACAGTGAGAAAATGTTAGCAAACATTTGCACGGTAAAATACTCTCTAAAAAGAAAGTAGAGCATAAACTTAGTGAATCATTCAGATTCCCACTTGGCTCTTGTGATGTTTCTCAGCTATGTCTCTGTAATCTGTAATGCACAGGGCTCTCCCCTTCTTCTCTGTTTGACTTGGTGATTACTCAAACTGTTCAGTATATGTCTATGTAAGCAGACGACTGCCCGCTCAGGGGATGTCCCATGCCATTGGAAATAAACTAAAATGAAACTGACCACAACAGATAAAAAAAGAAGAAAAAATTCCAGGCATTTTAAACTTATTGTAAAGTTAATTGCTGATTGTACAGTTATTCACGCACACAAAGGTCGTAGCTGACATGACAGTTTTAACTGAGCTTAAAAATTTAAATAAACTGTGACCAGCTACCGGACCAGCTACTACTCTTTCCATATATGTATATAAACATTTTTAATATCAGTTAAAACTTTCATTGCAACTACAACCTCTCTGTGATACTTCTACATCATGCTGTCATGGTCTTGTGTTATAAAGGTGTAATAACAACTCATGAGCCTTGTTATTAATGCTTTATAACAGTAAAAGAGGGTCTAATCCTTATGCAATCCTCATAATATACCCCTCTTATGTGCACTTATACAAAATGGCATCAGAATGTTGGACATAGTCTGTTGGAAAAAGTGTAGGATGAGGGATTTCTTAAGTGGAAAGATAAGAAATGAGCCTCTGTGAAGTTGTCTGTTTCCTGTGTGAGCGGTTGATGTACGGAGGCCGTTTAGGGTGAGTCATGCAGGTTTGACCTGTTTCAGGATGTGAGATTAACTGTTAGTTAGTATACATCTTGCAACGGTACACTGACTTCTGTAAAAGCACAGGACTCAAGAAACGTAATTGTGCGTTATCTGTGACTGAGGTGTCCATCAAAGCGAACTGGCTCATGAATGCTTGTGCTTAGTGCATATGTATATTGGAGAATGCATTATTTTGGCTGTAAATTTTAGACTTTAGTTACACTTTGAAATAATATGTACACTAAATCTGGATCCAATTATTTTTCAGTGTATTGAATGTTCCAGTCAGAAAAGTGTAATACCATACTACTCTTATTATTGGTGCATATAGTATGCATACTGTGTAAATTATGCCAATGTTTTGTTTTAGATGCATAGAATACATTTTTATTATTAGGTATTTATTACACAAAATTGAATAAAAATGCAAAATAAAAAATGTTATTTCCAAAATGATGACTTGTAAATAATATTGCAAATATTCCATCATTTCCTGTTTAAAAGTAGTTCCCCACGTTTTTTTTAAGTATGAGGGGCTTGAAGAAGAATTCAGTTTTTTTCAACTCAAGTGTTTTCCGCATACAATTCAGATCGAAAAGAAAGTCGAAAGTACTTGTTAAAGACACAACTTCTTTTAACTTTTAACTTCTTTCAACTCTTTTAAGTGCCTGTTACCAACAGAATCCAATCAGAATTTAATTAATTAATTAATAAATCGCTCGACCGGATCTAACTGTTTTATATGTTTTCTAATATGGTCCAGGGGTAGTATTGTACAGATTTCCTGGTACAGGTGATATCAGTAAGCAACGTAATATGCACATGATGACGTTGTGTGTTAATCAAGTTACCCCTCTCTCTTCTGGTAGTTTTACCAGTTTTAGATTTCTTATCCCCTGCGTATTGGTTACAGATGTCCTGTGGTAAAATTACACTACTCCATCTACCCTTGTAAAACTAATCCCACCAGAATAGACTATAGCATATTGCTATTTGAAATGTGTATTTTAGAATATTGCAGACTATTTCACAAAATAGTAGGTGATGTAGTAAAATAGTTGGCAGTAAACAGTATATACTGTGCAGTTTTCAGTGAGTGGTAAGTGAGAATGAATGGAAAGTGATTCATAATAGGAAGGGGATGGTTGTTCCAGCTTATGTTCAGAAGATGTTTCAGTCATAGCACCTAAGGGGGCTTCAAAAGCTCAGCATTAAACACCTATTCCATTCCATGCTTAAACAGATCCTGTTCAGAAGCTGAAAAGTGGTTTCTCCTGTCAGGCTAATGGGAGCATAACAGCAGAAATGGTCAATCGCCCTCAAGGTCCTGGTTTGTTTGAAAACAGTTGGTAGAGAAAGTGAGTCAGACATGAAAGAGAAACAAGCAAGCAGTCTCTTTGTCTTAGTAACCCTGATCCGGGTCAGGGGAAACTGAAATCCCCACTCTCAATCCTCGTTGCCTTTACTCACACAGCTGTGTCACGAAACAGGTGCTGCAGTGACAGCAGGTTTACACGTTTGACACCTCTTGCTCTTTTTTCCCCCTCAAACTCTTTGTAAAAGCTTAAGGATTAAGGGAAGAAGCCTTGCTGGAATTCTGCCAAAAGTTAGCACTCAGCCAAAGCTTACCAGCTTACTGAACCCAAAAAACACTCTTCCAAGAATTTATCCAGGTTGGTGAATTGCACTATGACGACCTTATTAGTTTCATTTAAAGTGACCATGAGATGACTGTGGACTCCAAAACCACACTGTAAAAAAATATTCAAGAAAGTGTTCATCAAAAAGTTGACAATTCTGTCATTATTTACTCACCCTCATATCGTCCTGATTGTCCATCTTCCATTAAAAAAAAAAAAAAAAAAAAAAAAAAGTTAATCGGAATGTACACACTATTGTTTTTCATACAATATCAAGCTCTAAAAAGACTCATATATACAATAATTGTATTTTTAAATGAGGCAAAATGAAAGTGAAAAGATTACAGAATTTCCAAGTTAAACTCTTTTGAAACAGTCCACATTAGCAGGTGAACTGGTAATAGGTGAGGGTATCTGTCAGGAAGTAGAGGCAGATTCAGTAGCGAGTGAGCAACTGTTTATTGAATAAACAACAATGATGATAGAAAGAGTCAGATCAGTTGGATGGCAGGTAACAGACTCAGAGCAGCACAGGGCAAAAAACAGATCCTCGGTAGTCACCACAGGAACAATCAGGAAGCCAGGGACTGAGAACCAGTAGAGAAACGAATAGTGTCAAGGAACACAGACGGGACAGGAATTGACCACAGGATTACCAAAAACGATCTGACAACACAGGATGGAATACACAGACATTGGCCGAGCTGACGAGCCACAGTTGGCGCCAATGAGCTGATCAGCCACAATCAGCAGACACACCCTCAAGCACATGCACACACAGGGAGAGAGAATGAGTCAATGAATCCATGAACTGTGACAGTATCGGGATTAGGTATAAAAGGAACATCCACTAAAGGCTCAGTCTTTGAAAGCAAAGATGAGTCATGGCTCACCACTTTGTGCCAAATTTCATGAGAGATTTGTCAAACAATTCAAAAATCACATTTCTCAAGGCAAGATTGCAAAACATTTAGGTCTTTCACCATTACTATACATAATATTGTGAAAAGATTCAGGGAATCCAGAGAAATCTCAGGCTGTTTAAGGCAAGGCAGGAAAACTTTGTTGAATGTGCGTGACTGACCTTCAAGCCTCATTGTAAGAGGAACCAAGATGCTACTGTGTTAAAAAAAGCCACATAGGCTTGGGATTTCTTTAAAAAACATTGTCACGTAACAGTCTGCTGCTGCAACAAAAAAATCAACTTGAATCTCTGTTAGGAGAAAGCTATCAATTCTATGTTATATGAGTTCTCTGGACCCGAGCTCATCTCAGATGATCCAAAAGGCAGTGGAAATGTGTACCGTGGTCAGATGAGTCCACATTACATCGAGTTCTCAGACCCAAAGACGAAAGGTGCAGCATTAGCAACAGGTGCAAAAGAAAACATCTGTCATGGTATGGGGATGCATTACTGCAGACGGCACGGGTGACTTCCAAATGAATAAAGGTACTATTGAATTGGAGGTGTATATTGGGATTGTACAGAGACATATACTGCCATCCTGGGAAGCAAGACAATGCCAGGCCTCATTCTACACATGCTACAAAAGAATGGTTTTGTAGAGACACTACAGAATAGAGTGGATGTGCTTGACTGGTCTGCGTGCAGTTCAGATATGTCTCTTATTGAAAATGTATGGCCCATCATGAAAAGTTGAATCAGACAGAGACGACCACAGACTGTTGAGCAGCTGTTTTGTATCAGGTGAGAAATTGGGCAAAAATTCCACTTGCAAAACTGCAACAATAAGTATCCTCAATTCCCAAATTATTAAAAAGAGTAATTAAAAGGAAAGGTGATGTGACAGTGGTAAAAAAAAAAACCCAAAATTTGTCTATATTTACAAAATACAGTCATCAGTGAAAATACTGAAAATCTTTTCTTTGTACTTTTGTCAGTTTAATATAGTATTAACAAATCACAGATTCTTGATTTAATTGCATTTTACAAAATGTCCCATTTTTTCTGGAAATGGGGCTGTATATACAGTTGTAATCGAAATGATTCAACCCCCATTGCAAATCAGGTTTATTGGCTAAATGTACAGACTTTCAGCTGCAATGAACAAATCAAACAAAAGTAATTGAAATAGCTCAACACAACAAATGTTTCCCCAAATTCAACTGAAAATGGCACTTTTAATGACATCTCAAAATTATTCAACCTCTTCATGGTAAGCTTATTTAGTACTTAGTAGAACACCCTTTTGCTGTTATGAGCTGCTGCAAATGAGATGTACAACCAGACACCAGCTTCTGGCAGCATTTCTGAGGAATCTTAGCCCATTCCTCATGAGCAATGGCCTCCAGTTCAGTAATATTCTTGGGTTTGTGTGCTGCAGCCGCCTTCGTCAAATCCCACCAGAGATCTTCTATGGAGTTCAAGTCAGGTGAGTGTGATGGCCACTGTGGAATCTTCTAGAACTTCTTCTGCAACCTAGCCTTGGTGGAATCTGAGGTATGCTTGGGATCACTGTCCTGTTGGAAGGTCCAATATCTTCCTCAATGACAGCATGACATTTTCTCCTATTTCCTGATAATTCAACGAACCCATCTTGCCTTCCAAACGTTGCAGGTTTCCAGTGTCAGAGGATGCAAAGCAGCCCCAGGGCATCACCATGCTTAACTGTAGGCAGATCATTCTTTTCAGCATATGCTTCAGTCTTCTTCCTGATCCATAGGGCTGAAAAGTTCCAGTTTTGTTTCATCGCGCCACAGAACAGAATCACAAAACTTCTGTAGCTTATTTATCTGATTTTAAGCAAATTGGAGCCGACTTTTCTTGTGCTTTTGGGTCAGTAGTCTTAGAGCATGTGCATGTGTTTAGTACGTGCCCTACTTTGCAAGCTGAAACCTACTTGTTGCTACCAGTGTTACTGCAGGTCTTTTGCAGACACTCGAGTGTTTTTCTGAACCTGAAATCTGGTTGCAACCATTGATAGCTTCCTTTTTCTGTCCCATTGAGGTAGTGTAACCACTGCTCCTTTAACTTTGAACTTGCAAACATTTTGTATCCTGTTCCTTGTTTGTAAAGGGCAATTATTTCTTCCCTTAACTTTTTGGACCATACTTTTGACCATATTTATAACGTGCTTGAGACAACACCTGTTTTGAGGTGTTGTGAGGGATTCTATATATACTATATATATGACGGCAAAAGTGTGTAAATAAATAAGAAACAACAACTGAGTGTCATTAAAAACTACTTCCTTCCGCCATGGATTCAAATCGCAACACTGTAAAATCTAATTAGTTGGACTTACTTAAGAAAAAGCATGCAAACCGATTGCCTTAAAAAAAAAAACAAGTAAAGTGAAATAGGAATAGTATGTGGTACTAACAAATGCTTAGTTAGTATAGTTCACTTACACAAGAGTTCTAGTAACTAAAAAAGAACTGTAAGAGTACTTGATGATTTACTTTAAATAAAATATAATTGTTACCATTGTTGTGTTTTGCATGCTGAATGTTGAAGTCTGTGTGACTCAAGTATGATCAATTGCACGATTGTCACAAATATAGAAGGATTATATAAACCCAATTAAAAGTTTCACAAAGTGTTTAGGACATAAGTGTTAGCAACACAATTATAAAAGAACATTAAATGACATGAAATATAGTTATGTTATATGTCATTCATACATACATACATAATACGCATAATAAGTTATATATATATATTCTTTTTCTTCCTTTGAAACCAAATAACTGATTTCTTGTTGCAATCATTGCATCAATGGGAAGAGAGTTACAATAGTATAAATGAAATTCCAAGTGCCCAACAAAGGGATCACTAATCGCTATAATGGTGACTAAAAACATTTCAGGAAAATCAACATCAATTTATGAAGTCAGCTTATTTGATGTTCTCTCCAATTTTTCAGTTGTATTAAATTTTCAACATTCAAGATGACTTTGGGAAAAAAATGACTGCAGAAGTGGAGGAAATTAGTGAAAAGTCCATTAAGATTTCCCCGCCTCAAAAACCACACTCAAACAAATCAATTAATCTTTTTTTTTTTTTTTTTTTGTAAACAAACCATAGTATGTGAATAGTACAGATTACTAGATTTTTACAATTAAGTTAAGACATTAAGTAAAGTTAACTAAAAAGTGTTAGTTAGAATCACTGTTGGATTTTACAGTGAAGTTGACAGATTGACAGTTGAGCCCAAGCCTTCGTTACAAATTTAAAACGTATAAAATAAGTGGTACATGAGTGCTGAATGACTGTCTGGAGTCAAAAACGACCTATGAGGTCTAAATAACTACATTCTTGCCTGAAAAACTCTTAAAACTACGTTCCATGACACAATAACAGAAGTTTTTGTAAAAAATATAGTGGATATATTTATATTTTTATATATTTAAATAGCCTTTACTCCTTTTTGGAGTTTGGCAGCTGATTAATAGACAGTGTAAACATTCTTCAAAATTCTTTCAAAGTGAAAAGTTTTACCACTGTAAAAAAAATCTAAATAACAGAAATATATAGTTAAAAGCAAGTCTTGCAATGATATCAGGTCTTCACCACTGTCTCTTTTCACTTGTGCCACATTTTTTCCATTGTTGTTTTTTCTTCTCAGATTAGAGGTCTACGGCGGTGTGTTTGATGACTGTGTCAAGGTCAGTGTTCTTATGAGTGAGTGTGACCTGCAGTAATGTATAACTACATGACAAGCATAAGGAAATGAGTTTACAATCAATCCCTCGGTAAACTACAAACACAATGAGAGTGACAAGTTCACAATAATGATGGACTGTGGGAGACTTATCAGAATAACAATCCTCTGATGTAGATCAGGATCACGTGATGTTTACTCAGGTATTTCCCAATGTCTTAAACAAGCCTGTTGATATACAGCAGCCGGATATCATCCACTGGTTTGATCCTGTGTTTGAAAAGAGGATTGTTTAATGAAACCGTTTGAACGTTATTGCCAGTGGTGAAAAACTTCCCTCCAGTTTTTCCTACAAAAATTATAACAATAAAAGTAATGTTTTGGGAGGTGTCCATCATCTAGAAGATAGAAATGAAATATCTTCTAATATTGTATTAGATTAAAGTTCTGACTTTTAACAGACATGTTGATACAAGAAGCATTAAGTCCATGATGAAGGGAAACCACACGGCTTTGAATAGTAAAGAATCGAGTGAAGCCTTCAGACACTTCATAATGAAATTCTGAAAAACTAAAGTACAGCCTGATCCATCAGCAGATAATTTGTTTATGAGTTGAATGCTGCTCTTGGGTAAACAGTAGATCTGCAGATACATGTTTACATATTGAGCTTCATTCACAGCAGTTATTTAAAAATCATATCTCAGAGGGTGAACCACAATATGATGAATAAAGAAGATGAAAAAACATCAAAACATTTCTCAAGAAATGAAAACCAAGAACAGAAGATGAGTACGAGGACTTTAACAGAATTGATTTAATGCTGGGAACAAAAGTTGATGAATCATTCTCATAGTGGTCTCTGAATCAAATCTCACATCTTGTAGCTCTTAAACTGAAAAATATGGGGGATTTTTTATAAGTATAAGTGAAACTTTTTTCCTTTTAGTCTTGAAATCTTTATTACATTATCTCAATATTCTGTAATTCTAATGCCTAGCCATGTGAAACCAAAATATTTGAGGTAACCCCCCAAAAAACCCAACATAACAGAACCTCTTCTAAATTAGCACAGCAAAGCATTAAACACTGCTAATATCCCACTTAACATTAATCTTGCACAAAATCATTATATAACAGTTAATGTAAGCATTTCCTTTTCCTTTTATGTGCCATGACAAAGCATAAAGGAAATGGAAATCCCAGCCCAGTTTCAATTAAATGTAAGTTTCTAAATTAAAAGAAACAAGCTCATAAAACTCAAAACAATGAAACAATTCAGATTACTTAAAATGTGTCAGTTTTGTGAACTCAAAAGAAAAAGAAAGCTCTAAAAACTCATAAAAGTTAATTTGATTTAATTTGTTTAATTTATGTTTGCCCTACTCAAACCAATTACTTATTTTGAGCGTTAGGGTTTACAGTGCACAGTGGGGTCCGCTAGATTTCATGAACATGCACATTTTGGTGCATGCTCATGAATGCTCATACTGAATCTTTTGATGTGTATCTTTGGAGAGTGTGGTTTACACTCATCTTCAACTCATTTGTCACCTTCAACACCCATTTTAGCAGCAAAATGATCAGTTCCTTATTAGCAAATGTTTTGTGAAACAAGCATTCACAAATCTCTTGTACAGAAAAATACAGCTCAAAAATGAATAAAAAACAAAATTGCTTGCAGAGTAGCTCAATGTCAGATTTACCAATCAAACCTTTTAATAAAGCCACTTTTATACAGGCACAATTCAATTAAAATAATCTAAATCTATCTAAATTTGCATTATTTTATAAATTAGTTTTTATTTTAATACGTCCATGTCTTATCATGCTGTGACTGGAAGCTATATATGGACATGTCTGTTTCATTCAACACTCTCATTTTGAATGGACGTGGGTGTCACAGTGCACGTTCCTGGGGCGCAGTAACGACTCAAACAAACCTCAACATCTCATTTCAATAGTATCGGTTTGAATAATCCAACCAAGATGTGGCAATAAGTTGAGGCCACTGGTTACCCTACCTACCCTCACAGATTTGAAACTAAACAACACATGAGGCATCCAATGGGAGTGCAGAAAATGATAGATGACAGGAAGTAGAAAAAAGTGGACGTTAAGACAATTTGTACTCAGGCCTGAGAAAAAAAAGAATTTGCACCAGAATTTGATCTGATGAAATTTATGTGACCTGCTCCATTATTTTGAGTCGTTTTGACCCAGAAATCCATTGAACTGAATTAATGAAAAAGGGAAGTCTCTGTCTAATTATACAATTATGGTGTTTCCAAACCGTTGACGAGATGTAATCATTTATATGGTGGCTGTCATAAAACCATGTTTTTTGAGATTTTGAAGATTCCAAACATTTTTTTTTTTTTTTTTTTAAGATTGCAAACAAGTTTTTTTTTTTTTATTCCAACAATCTTTTTTGCCAAGATTTGTTCAAAATTATATAATTACGACATCCATAACAGGTTGTCAAAATATAATGCATTTATAATATAGACATATATATAACTTAAAAAAAATTGCACTATTTTTTACAACAGGATCTGCATTTTAATGGGTTTAAATAAAATATTTTTGTTACAAGGGACGAGAAAAACTAATTTGTGCATCAAAATCACTCCTTTCCTGGTAAAAAAAAATCACTTGATTTTCAAAAGTCAACGAATTTGCGACAGCTGAATGTACCATTTTTGACAAGCCAAATATGTGAGTCTCTGAGTAATATAAAAATAAATTAAACTTCATTCTGTAAAATAAGTATAATGAACAACGCAAAAAGCATTTCGGACATGAAGCACATTTTATAATTACCAAAAAATGTGCATGAGGGGTGAACTATGTTATTTTTGCACATTTTGTTCATTTTTATATTACTCAGAGACTCACATATTTGGCTTGTCAAAAATGGTACATTCAGCTGTCTCAAATTCATTGACTTTTGAAAATAAAATAAGTTATAAGTTAATTTTTTACCAGGAAAGGACTGGTTATATATATATATATATGGTAACAGGTAACAATAATGGTATACGGTTTCATAGTTAAGTACATTAATTAACATGAAATAATAATGAACTGCACTTCTACAACATTTATTAATCTTTGTTCATGTATTTGTTAACATTATTTGAAGCACTGAACTAACATGAACAAATAATGAACAACAGTATTTAACGTTTAAAAAGATACAGTAACAAATGTATTGCTCGTTATTAGTTTAGTTAGTTAATACATTAACTAATGTTAACAAACTAAATCTTATTGTAAAGTGTTAACCCACTCATAATTTGAGTCTGTGGTGTTGTAAATCAGCACAGATGTTGAGATGTCAGCACATGTCTTTGAGTTTTAAGTGCAGAATCACTTGTCTAATCGTCAGTGATGGTGTATAAATAGCACCAGCCCATTAAGCCTTAATATATCGTTATCAGCTAATCGTCAATTACTGTTGCAGGGCAGGATATCACTCATTTAATCTTGTTATCTGAAAGGCTAATGCCTGGCTACACAGATCTAAACTGTGTGTGTGTTCTCCTCTACTTTGTGTATCATTACTGTGACTCATTTGATGTGACTTTCTTTTTCTTTTTTCTTCTTGTTTTTTTCTTTAAAACTTTTGGACTGAATTCAGCCTTCATAGTTCACCTACAGCTGTTAGAAACAGGCTCTGTTCTGGCAGCTCCTCAGAGCTACCCTGAGGTGAAGTTGTTGACCTCACTGACCGTGTCTTGCACTGGTTGACCGCCAACTCATAGAGCCGGCAGCTGCTAAAAAAGTTGCGCGTGGAGCCAGCCAGGCCGCTTGGCAACCTCAGAGTTTCAAGATTCAAGAATCCCATCTCCATGCCAGCTGAACAGGCAGATACCTGCTCCTCGTGTCCCTGCAGATCCACCCGTATGTGAGAACTCCAGCAGGAATCACGCACTGTTACCTCTCTATGCACCTTCGCTCACCTTTTCCTTTCCTTCCTTCTCAGTACCGCCAGCTAAATGCTTCACTTGAGTTACACAGATTAATAACACAGGTGGTGGAAACATCTGGCCGTATCAATGATGATGCCTTTCAAATGCATAATTGTTAACTTAGTAGCTCAATGAGTCACTACATGCTTATATAACAGTGTAACCTGTTCATGTTTGCAAGTAATATAATTTTTAATTTTTTTTAATTAAAAACCTTCTTTAATATGGAACAATAATAATAAAAAAACATTTTTAAAGAAAAAATAAACACAAGGAAACACACTATAATCTAAAGTGTGATGAACTTTAAATCATTATTGAAAGAAAATCATACCCTGCCATAGCTAATTGTCCTTGACTTGTTGCATTTCTCATGACCGAGCATCATTATCATAAAAAAACAAAAACAAATGCATAATTCATACTGTATGTGCCACTGTTATGAGTTATTGTCACAATAAACAATTGTCATGAATATCACTTAAAATTCTCCTTTGTCACAGAAAAAGTAACAGCATATGTTGGAATGTTAGTAAATTAAGACAAATGTTCTATTTTGTCTTTAATAATACATTTTTCTGATTAATTTCCAAATGAAAACAAAGCAAAAGCTAGAAATTGGATTTAACAGGCAGTAAACCAGGCAGAAGGGTGGGCAGAGATACAGAGGAAGAGATGGAACTGTTACTTACAGTAAAACCCCCCTCACTTCTCCATTGTCAAACGTTAGACGTCTTTGTTGTTCACAACTTCAGCATCTCTGTTGGCACCCCACAGGAAATTTAACACTTGTTCTTGTTAGGGAACACCTTTTCTCTCAAACTACCTTTCTCTGGACAAGTAAAAACCCTATGGCTAGCATTTTAACTTCAGAAACAAGCACATATGGGTGAATATGAGCATTTTTCTGCGGTTTTGAACAATCTGTTGACATGTTACAGTATGTTTAGATGATGGTGTTTTGATTTGAGGTTGACATTACATCCACACTTCATCAGCGGTGGAAAACCGCTGTCAACATGTTGCTAACCATTTCTTTGTTTTAGATTAAAGCACAATGGGTGGGCAGATGGGAACTTTTGTGTTTACTTTCTGGTCTGTATTTTCTCTGGTTCTGCATAGACGGTTTTGTCCCAGTTTTGCATTTACACTTACTCTAGATTCCCCTGTTTACCTGCTGACAAAAGAAATTTGTCTGTCAGCATAAATAGCCTACTAACCAATAAGACTGTAGCTAATCATATATAGAAAGGAGAAAAAAAGAGTGAGTGAACAAGATGACAAGAGAAAGCTACAAGCCCAATAAAAGAAAGCACATTAAAAGGGAGGAAAGAAAAACAGCCCACATCCTGATGTAGTGGTTTTACGCTCTGTCTTTCTCACTTTCTCTCTTTTTCGTTGTTCTTCCCACCGTTCAGCCTATCTCATTAGGACTAGAAGTGTGGTTCATCATTAAAGACGATAGGAGTGGCTAACAAACCTGTCTGTTTACACAGATGGTATCATTTATGTGGTATAATTGACAGAACAGTGTGAGGGGAGGAGAGATTATAAACAGAAAAACAGTGTGTGAAAGTGTTAATGTTAGTTTAGGAAAAGGAAAGAGTGCCAGGATTCTCACTGAATGACAAGTGTTAATCTTTAGCGAGTCCACCTCTCTACTGAAATGGTGCCTGCATTTCCACTGACTTGAGAGTTGAAAAAAAATTAAAAATAAAATGACGTAACTGACTACATTAACCAACCCACAAAGCATCTTTTTTTGTTTTTTAACATTTGAACTTGTGAGTGAACTTGTCTTGTGAGTTTTGAGAACGTAATTTAAGTGACCTTTTCTGATGGTTCTTCTCAAACTCTAAGGTATGAGCATCATTTGTGATTGGCCATGGTTGCCAAGCAATAACTATTTGGTAAGGTTTGTAATTGTTGATAGATCATCCTTGAGGATGTGTTAAATTGTGTAGTGTCCTCATGCATATGAACTCTCACCTTTGTTTATTCACTCTCGGGTTTCTTTCTATTTGAATGTTTTACTTGAATGAGTTAAGGGATACTACACAAATAATGAAATAATGTGACTCACAAACTTCCCTACAGAAACTCCACACCCCCTGACTGAAAGCACTGCTGTATGTTTGTCAAGTGCCTCATTAAAACAGCACTGAACAATATTAGTATACGGTTTGACTGATTCCACGAAGACAGCATATTTTTTTTCATGCTATTCATATCCAAAATTATGAAGAAGCCTCACAAAAATGTCAAGAAATACTTCCTGTGGTTGTATTTTCAGATGTCAGTACAGCACATCTCAAAGTAAAGGAAGTTCACTTTAGACCCAGAAAAAACTATCAGCTTCCTTGTGCTAAACCTGTATGCAGACATTTCTCTCAGCAAGATAAACCCAACAGACCTTTTATCTCATTATAGTAAACCCAACAGACCTTCTCAAAACAGCGGTTACAACCAGCCATGGTGCCTCTCAGCAACGACGTATGCACATGTAGTGAGTGTAGTAACTGTGTCAGTTTCTAAGAATCCAGCGCACTATAGGTATAAGACCGAACCACAGCCTCACTTAAAATAGCGCTGCCGTTTGTGTGTCTACATCAGAGTGTCCTCAATAAAACAGACTTTGAAAGCACTGTGCACACATCAGGACATCAGCAGTGCTGTCAGCTGAGGCTCACGGTTGCCTGTGTCATGAGCGTATGTAATCAGTAATCAGAACTGAGATAAGATGTAGAGATAGAGTTCACTGGAGCTTTGCCAGAACTTCAGACTCGTTTTACATCACTGCTTTACATTATGCAAGTGACATAATTTGAGTTGTGCAACAAATGTACGCTTTTTTTTATAAGAACGCGGGTCTTGCCCATGCAGAAGTCACTGCTACAATGATGTTACATATAGGCAAAGCCGGAAATAGTCTGAGGTTGTCATCATGCTGAATAAAGGTGTGCAGGTGTGAGTGAGAGATTGTGCAGTACTTGCGAGTCTCACAGCGTGAGGTTTGTCACTTGGCAAACTTTTTTTGCGTCGCTTCAAGCTGCAAGGCATGTCTCAAAGACTTTTTGAGTAATAGAAAAGCTGTGAAGCTGCGAGCGTGTCTATGAGATGATTTTGTAAGCGGAGCCTGGGGTGCGTTTTCTCGTGTCTGTTGTCCCTCAGCTTTTTTGGCTGAGCCAGACGCCCATGTGGCTTACTTGGAGGTGAGGAAGAGAGAGAAAGTGTGAATGAGAGTGAGTTTTGGATGATAACACAAGGAAAGGAACAGGCCGCATAATCTCCCTGCTGTTATTTGCTGTGCTATCAACTCAAAAATTGTATATATATTTTTAAAGTGATCATTAATATTTGCAGGGCAGAGTTTCTCAGAGACTCTTTGAAGAGAAATCACCTGTGGTTTGAGCTGAGCTTTTGGGGATTTACCCTACTAGTTAAACTGGGCGTAAGTGGTCATCAAAGGATGCTTCAAGCTGGTTTAATTTACATAAAGAACACAGGAGTTAATTAGTTAAACTTAAGCCACTGAGAGGCAGGAACTCAAAGGTGTTCCTGTGAGATCAGCTGATTAGATAGTTTTGATACCCACTGAGTCGTAATCATTTTTAAGAAGTTGAAAGTTATAGAAACTAGCACAGAAATGTGATGCATGTTTTAGGGAAATCCCAAACTCTCAAGTGGGTGAAACTTCTGGCAAATGATTTGAATACATTGCTGATAAAACCTCATTAGTTTCCTTAAAGTCCCCCTGTAGTGAAAATCAAGTTTTTAATGTTGTTTATATGTCTATGCAGTGTTTTTAATATACTTTTAGACAAACCATGTGCAAATTCATAAGTCAAGACCATTGCTGAGTATTTTCTCATTAAAACTGCAGTGATCTAAAGACGCGGTTTGAAATCGCTGGTGTTTCTGAGGTCACAAACTACCTTGTAACCAATCACTTCACGAGGGGGACGGGCTTTAGCATATCATTACTATGCCGTGAAGCAAGGTAGTCTCAAGAGAAGCCACATTATCCCGATATTTTTTTTTCTGTTGATATCAAAAATCGGTTAGATTTAGCAATATAGAGGGTGTATGATGTATATTACAATGTTATGATCATGGATATGGATCTGCTGTACAACATTAAGCCATGCACACTTAAAATGTATGAAGATCACTGTATTACATACAATATCAAACAAGTAATATATATATATTTATTTATTTATTTTTTAAGACAGAAATCACAAGCACACTTTTCGAGCAAAACTTTTTACTAAAGGAAGTTTGTTAAACTTGAAATTATAAAACTGTTTAAAATAAGGACAAGATGTAGTCAAAGTGAACATTCTCTTCAAATTACCTTCAGACCAGCTGGTTAAAGGTCAATGAAAAAAAAAGTTGGTCCTGAGAAAATAAGTAGTATAATTTCTTACAAAACAGAGTGGCACCTGATTTTTTGTTCATCTAAAAAATAATAATAATTAAAGAAATAATATTTCTGTCATCGCATCATCTTAAACCTGTATGAATTTCTTTATTCTATGGAAAAAAAAAAAAATGTTTTTGTCCATACAATAAAAGTCAGTGGGGTCCAAAATAACATTGGATCCAATTAACTTTACACAAACAAACAAACAAACAAACAAACAAACAAACAAACAAACAAATAAACAAACAAAATGGCATTTTTCTAAATACTTCTCGTGTTTTTTGTGTTGAAAAAAACAAGTTATATAGGCTAGGTTTGGAATGAGGATGAGTAAGGCCACTTTTACACAGAAACCAAATATGGTTGTCAGTTCTGTATTTGAGTCCTTAATACAGTTATGTTCAGTGTTCACACACAGTTACATTATTTACGAGAGTGACAACCGCATTAACCAAACTACATTTTCAAGACTCACAACTGCATTCACGGAAAATGTGAACAGAACAGGAGTGGAAAACTAGTTGTCTGTCACCTCATACAGTGCGAGAAAGCCGCTCTGCAATGCACAAACGCGTGTCTACTGTGTGTTGCGGGTTTTCATTTGTGGTTTCGGTAACTTACGGTAATGGAGATATAAGCTGTGTGTCATCTGGAGGTTTTAGATTCAGTCGCCATCTTTGATATTACTTTGGTCACTGTCGCAGTAGTTACTGGTAAGAAAATACGGGCTTGACTCCCATTGCACGTTCATACAGACAGTATTCGAGAAGCTATAAGTTGCTGTGTGAACAGGACATTTTGAGACTCACACCTGTAATGTAATGACGGCAATTGACGCCTCTCGCGGTTCAAACAAACAGGGCTGGGCAACCGTGTTCGTCATTATGTTGTGCGTCAAGTTCAAGTGTTACTCTTTTGGCGTAAATCCATGCGTACGGCCGTCTGCCGGAAGCTAGTTATTTTAGTCGATAAAGTTTTAAATATGGATATTTTTCTTACACAAAGGCATCGCTTCACTTCAGAAGGCATTTATTAACCCCCGCAGAGCTGTATTGGGTACTTTAATCATGAATAGATGCGCTTTAATGGACTTCTAAAGTCAAACAGCCATTCACTCCCATTATCAGGCTTGAAAGAGCCAGGACATTTTTTAATATAACTGATTGTATTCGTCTGAAAGAAGAATGTCATATACACCTAGGATGGCTTCAGGGTGAGTAAATCATGGGCTAATTTTCATTTTTGGGTGAACTATCCCTTTAAGGATAATTTTTTTTTCTCGGGTGTAATGTCCCTTTAAGAGTGATTTAAGTGTTTCAATGAGTTACTTTTTTAAAAATGTTTATCCTTCTTAAAAGCAGTATGACGGAGTCCTTTTAATTCAAGTCTTTTTTATATTCATCACAATAAACACTTCCAAACTGGTAAAAGAGCACACAAACACCGAGGTCTGGAAAGCCAGAAGTATGTGCTTGTGTGTGTTGGGCTGGCTGCCCACGAGCTGCTCTATGGTGCTGTAGAATACCTGTGGGTTCAGAGTCACGTAGCTCTGGGGCTCTGTGACGTTCGCACTTCTGCCTCCTATTCTTTCCTCACAGAAGACTGAAAAATCCAGACCATAAAAAAAGCCTTAAATTGGTCACAACCGCTAGTATCTCTGTCTTTGAATGTTAGAGGTCAATGAGTTAATTTGCTTGCTTCATGTTAACTTCACAAACAGAATAAAGTGAAAATAAATCTCTACATATAAGAAAATACTACATATAAGACATTCCTAGAGGGTTTGAAAGCAGAAATGTGCTGCTCAAAAGTTTGTGAAACCTCTTATATATATATATATATATATATATATATATATATATATATATATATATATACCACTATATATATATATATATATATATATATATATATACATACATACATACATACATACATCCATATTATGGGGGGCCAAACAGGAAATAATTCTATGTAAATCCGAATATATAGTTAAAACTCTGAATATATAGTTGTAAATCCTGAATATATAAATGTAACCCTGAATATATAGTTATAACTCTGAATATATAAATGTAAATCCTGAATATATAGTTATAACTCTGAATATATAAATGTAAATCTGAATATATAAATGTAAATCCCGAATATATAGTTATAACTCTGAATATATAAATGTAACTGAATATATAGTTATAACTCTGAATATATAAATGTAAATCCTGAATATATAGTTATAACTCTGAATATAGAAATGTAAATCCTGAATATATAGTTATAACTCTGAATATATAAATGTAAATCTGAATATATAAATGTAAATCCCGAATATATAGTTAAAACTCTGAATATATAAATGTAAATCCTGAATATATAGTTAAAACTCTGAATATATAAATGTAATTCTGAATATATAGTTATAACTCTGAATATATAAATGTAAATCCTGAATATATAGTTATAACTCTGAATATATAAATGTAAATCTGAATATATAGTTATAACTCTGAATATATAAATGTAAATCCTGAATATATAGTTATAACTCTGAATATATAAATGTAAATCTGAATATATAGTTGTAAATCCTGAATATATAGTTATAACTCTGAATATATAAATGTAAATCTGAATATATAAATGTAAATCCCGAATATATAGTTATAACTCTGAATATATAAATGTAACTCTGAATATATAGTTATAACTCTGAATATATAAATGTAAATCCTGAATATATAGTTATAACTCTGAATATATAAATGTAAATCTGAATATATAAATGTAAATCCCGAATATATAGTTAAAACTCTGAATATATAAATGTAAATCCTGAATATATAGTTAAAACTCTGAATATATAAATGTAATTCTGAATATATAGTTATAACTCTGAATATATAAATGTAAATCCTGAATATATAGTTATAACTCTGAATATATAAATGTAAATCTGAATATATAAATGTAAATCCCGAATATATAGTTATAACTCTGAATATATAAATGTAACTCTGAATATATAGTTATAACTCTGAATATATAAATGTAAATCCTGAATATATAGTTATAACTCTGAATATATAAATGTAAATCTGAATATATAAATGTAAATCCCGAATATATAGTTATAACTCTGAATATATAAATGTAAATCCTGAATATATAGTTATAACTCAGCATGTGAGCTCCGCTCAATATTCCGCTCTATGCCAATGCGCTCCACTCAATCGCTCACGGCCCAAGTGCTCAAATCCCGCTCCGACATGAAATCTCAGTGTAACGTAGGCTACTGTACTATAGCCTTTGTTGATTATTTTTAAGGCATTGTTGGGGGCATTTACCATTTTGCATAGGTGGTCTCAGCACATTGTTTGTGTGATAATAGGCCATTCTTTAAACTTTATTAGTTTCAGAAAGATTCTCGCGGATACAGAGACAGTTGAAACAAAGGTAGATCTTTATTTTACAAAAGCACAAGGTTTTGGTGTTATTGTGAATGTATACACAAATAAAAGTAGACCCTTTGTAGTTGTCTTACACACTAATCTGTATGGCCAAAAATTGACGGAGTTTCTTCCGCTGTCATTAAAGAAAAATCCATGTACAGGGTTAGAGAAAAGCTTATTTAGTTTCATATTTATGTTTAAATAATATGCTGGGCTGCATTTCCCGAAAACCTTCTTTTACGCTATCATTCTTAAAGCCACACCGCGGACTTTGTGACCTAAAGAGTTGACGCATACGAGTTATTTTAAATGATTCCTCAGGCCAATATACAGCGTTTGACACTATTAATGCTCCGAGCGGGGCTGCCCTCTTGAAATACCGCCTATGTAAGTTTGGAGAAGACGGACCGTCGTTGGCCAGGTCATGTGACCTGGAGAACGTATCGCTTTACGGCCATCACGTGACCATAGGCTCTGATATACTCATGGAGCAGACTTTTGCGACAGTGCTGCGGCGCTTGTGGCCTCTAGGGGCGCTAGACGTGAAAGTTACAGGTCTAGCGCCCCTAGCGCCCGCAAAAGTTCCGCGGTGTGGCTTAAGTTATAACTCAGGCTTTACCTTAACGTTAATAAGTGTTTCCCGAAACGTTCTTAGTTAAGAATACCTTCTGTAAGTCATTCGTTCGTATGGTTGGTCTGGAGCACTCTTAGCTATACCTTATCACTATTGACAGTTCATTACGATAGGCCACCACTGTTTCTTTACATCTCAGTCTATACAAATATAATTCTGCTAATTGAAGAAGTGTTTTCATGCAAAGAACATTGTCATTACACTGATGTGATTTTATGTTGTTATTAATTATATTATCCAAAGTTTTATCAACTGGCAAACCGTTAGGCAGTAGATTAGCTGTATGTTTAACCTAAACTCTGAGACCATTTTGAGAGATTTCCGTCTGGATTTGGCCTACCCAAATTGAAAAGCTTCCCATACCCACATATAGTGGTCTAAATACACAATTTTGGTGTCATTTTAAAGGAAACCCTTTGAAGTTTCATAAACCACTGCTAATAGTGATAAACATGCAAGCAGGGCCGGCGCGCGGCGTGCCTAGGCGAACTAGGCAGCCGCCTAGGGCGGCAAGAATAAAAGACCCCCCCCCCCCCATTTAATTTATTTAATTATTATAAAAAAAATTTTTTGGGACATTCGTTTGAATTATTCATTCTAAATTATTCGTACTAAGAACGTTTCGAGAAAAACTTATTAACGTTAAGGTAAAGCCTGAGTTATAACTTAAGAATGATAGCGTAAAAGAAGGTTTTCGGGAAATGCAGCCCAGCATATTATTTAAACATAAATATGAAACTAAAAAAGCTTTTCTCTAACCCTGTACAACGAACGCGCCAGCGCGTTCTGATGGATTTTTTTAATGACAGCGGAAGAAACTCCGTCAATTTTTGGCCATACAGATTAGTGTGTAAGACAACTACAAAGGGTCTACTTTTATTTGTGTACATTCACAATAACACCAAAACCTTGTGCTTTTGTAAAATAAAGATCTACCTTTGTTTCAACTGTCTCTGTATCCGCGAGAATCTTTCTGAAACTAATAAAGTTTAAAGAATGGCCTATTATCACACAAACAATGTGATGAGACCACCTATGCAAAATGGTAAATGTCCCCAACAATGCCTTAAAAATAATCAACAAAGGCTATAGTACAGTAGCCTACGTTACACTGAGATTTCATGTCGGAGCGGGATTTGAGCGCTTGGGCCGTGAGCGATTGAGTGGAGCGCATTGGCATAGAGCGGAATATTGAGCGGAGCTCACATGCTGAGTTATAACTATATATTCAGGATTTACATTTATATATTCAGAGTTATAACTATATATTCGGGATTTACATTTATATATTCAGATTTACATTTATATATTCAGAGTTATAACTATATATTCAGGATTTACATTTATATATTCAGAGTTATAACTATATATTCAGAGTTACATTTATATATTCAGAGTTATAACTATATATTCAGGATTTACAACTATATATTCAGAGTTTTAACTATTCGGGATTTACATTTATATATTCAGAGTTATAACTATATATTCAGGATTTACATTATATATTCAGAGTTATAACTATATATTCAGGATTTACATTTATATATTCAGAGTTATAACTATATATTCAGGATTTACAACTATATATTCAGAGTTATAACTATATATTCAGGATTTACATTGATATATTCAGAGTTATAACTATATATTCAGGATTTACATTTATATATTCAGAGTTATAACTATATATTCAGAGTTACATTTATATATTCAGAGTTATAACTATATATTCGGGATTTACATTTATATATTCAGATTTACATTTATATATTCAGAGTTATAACTATATATTCAGGATTTACATTTATATATTCAGAGTTATAACTATATATTCAGGGTTGCATTTATATATTCAGGATTTACAACTATATATTCAGAGTTTTAACTATATATTTGGATTTACATAGAATTATTTCCTGTTTGGCCCCCCATAATATGTATATATGTATATATATATATATATATATATATATATATATACTACTGAACTACTGTTTAAGATGGATGGACTTCTGGTTTTGTGTCTGGTTACTTCTGGTTATAACTTTTGGCTCTATAAATTCATGTAAACAGTCCCTTTCTGGTATCTTTGAACATATCATTTGAAAAGTATTGGGTATAGCTGGATTTACTTATTTGTTCACTTTAGTTAATGCATGGGTTAACATGATCTAACTGTGAGAATGTTTTTACTATATTTAATTAATATATTTGTTAATGTTAGATATACATATGCAAATACTTTATTATTTGTTCATGTTAATTCATAGTGGATCAACTAATGTTAATAAAATAATTGTATTAATTTTTAAAAAAATTGAAAAATGTACGAGGAAATGTAGACATTTGCATTAACAAAAATTAATAAATGCTATAGAAATAGTGTTTATTGTTAGTTCATGTTAACTACTGTATAATGTAATTAACTCGTGTTAACAAATGAAACCTTATTATTGTATAGTATTACCACTAACTTTGATAACTTTGAACAGACATGCAAGTGATTTTATCCAACTATAGTCTCATTTGTAAGAAAAAAAAAAAAAAACTTAAAAAGACAAAAATGTACTTTAATGTTTAACCTGATGAATTGCCTTGCACCATAAACTGTATATAACTGTAAAACTAACTAACAAAAATATAAACTTTTTAAAACCTGGCTCAGGCTCTTGGAATCAATGCTCATGTGTTTCTTCTTCTCTGAAAAAAAGAAAAGAAAACCTCATTCAGAGTGGAACTATGAGCAGATTGAAGGCTTCTGTCTTTGTCTCCAGCGGTGCGGTTGTAACTCTTTGTTTGTTTGTTTCCATGAGTTAGCGATTATTGAGGTTGTGGGTCATAATCACGCGCCACGACGGCCACTGAATGACTGACTCTCTTTACTGTGAAAGAGCAGCTCTGTAAGGAAAGGAAGGAGGAATGGAAGGAGGAGGAAGATTAGTAGACTAGGGGTCTTCCACTATTACAGTGAACAAGAGAAGTCTGTCAGCTTCGTAGAAGCTGAAACATCCAAACCTCACATATACCCAACTATAATTTTTAATTACGGGAAAGGTCCTCTTTATACAGCATTAAAATACAACCCACTGACTGAAAAAGGTCTTCAGAGTTTCAGCTTGATATATATTTTTCCTCACAGTAGCCTAAACTGAGTCTGAAATTTTCGCATGTTAAAAAATAAATACGACCTCACGTTGTGTCAATTACGTTTACACAGTGCCTCTGAAACTTTCGTCCGCCATAAAAAAATTCACATCAGGTTCAATTTTTGTGTTTTTCGCATCCGTAGCAAGCATTTTGAGAGGTGTTTTGACAATTTAGAGCCACTGAATGACGAATACGAAAAAACACATACAAAAATTTCATACTCAGTGTGCAAGGACCTTAAACGTTGTATTGTTTATGGGTTTTAATATTTTATTTTGGTATATTTAAAATATATTTATTATAATACTTCAAGGAAATGTCTTATATATTGTCTATATAGTCTATTTAGTATATATAACAAAGGAATGGTAAATGCAGGAATGTCCACCAGAGCTGTTGCCTGTGAATTGAATGTTCATTTCTCTACCATAAGCCGTCTCTCCAAAGGTGTTTCAGAGAATTGGGCAGTACATCCAACCGGCCTCACAACCAATATCAGACAGCGTGTATGGCGTCGTGTGGGTGAGCGGTTTGCTGATGTCAGCGTTGTGGATTGAATGACCCATGGTGGCGGTGGGGTTATGGTATGGGCAGGCGTATGTTATGGACAACGAACACAAGTGCATTTTATTGATGGCATTTTGAATGCACAGAGATACCGTGACGAGATCCTGAGGCCCACTGTTGTGCCATTCATCCACGACCATCACCTCATGTTGCAGCATGATAATGCACGGCCCCATGATCTGTACACAATTCCTGGAAGCTGAAAACATCCCAGTTCTAGCATGGCCAGCATACTCACCGGACATGTAACCCATTCAGCATGTTTGGGATGCTCTTGATCGGCGTATATGACAGCGTGTTCCAGGTCCTGCCAATATCCAGCAACTTTGCACAGCCATTGAAGAGGAGTGGACCAACATTCCACAGGCCACAATCAACAACCTGATCAACTCTATGCGAAGGAGATGTGTTGCACTGCGTAAGGCAAATAGTGGTCACACCAGATACTGACTGGTTTTCGGAGCCCCCCGGACCCTTCTCCCCAATACAGTAAAAATGCACATTTTAGAGTGGCCTTTTATTGTGGCCAGCCTAAGGCACACCTGTGCAATAATCATACTGTCTAATCAGCATCTTGATACGCCACACCTGTGAGGTGGATGGATTATCTCGGCAAAGGAGAAGTGCTCACTAACACAGATTTAGACAGATTTGTGAACAATATTTGAGAGAAATAGGCTTTTTGTGTACATAGAAAAAGTCTTAGATCTTTGAGTTCAGCTCATGAAAAATGGGGGCAAAAACAAAAGTGTTGCGTTTATAATTTTGTTCAGTGTAGTAGGAGAAGCGGACTCACTGCACCACTTCTCATTGTTCATTGTATTAAACAGGAAATCAAACAGCTGATGGACAGTCAGTACTCTGGGATGATGTCATCTCTCTTATAGTTCAGGACTGCACACATACAGAAACACACAGAAACACACACACAGCCCGTTTCATTAAAGAAACAGTAGCAAGTCTAACAATGACATCATTGTAGAAGCTCCTGGGATGAGAGCACACACTCAAACACACACTTACACACACATACACACTCTCACACACAAACACTTCCGGCAGTCCTTGTAGGGCATCCTGCCCTGACTTTGCTGTAAATCTGCTTACCAGGAAGCTGTCTATGTTCGCTGACAGACACGCACAGCTGCTGTATAATTCTTTCAGACACATACAAACTCACACACCGCTATTCAATCAGTCAATTTATTCCTCAGAAAGCTTCCAGCATGGTAAGCAGAACTGGCAGTAATCTTGATAAATCTAACAAATTTGAAGGGGTTGGTCCTGACTGTATCACCTGAGTTATATGCTGATAAATGTTACAGAAAGCTGATAATTCAAAGTTCCAATGTTTAGAACACAGTTAACATGATTAGAACATGCAATTCTAATTATCTCTGATTATCTCTCAGTACAGACACTTGTCCATTGTTCTCTTGAGATATGCTGTAAGTGAATGAAACTTTACCAAACTGCTGGACTTGAGACTCATTCAGAGATAACAATGAGCTGCAACAAGAAATAAAGTTGCAATTCTGAAATATAAAGTCACAAATATGAAAAATAGAGCTGCAGTTATGAGATATGAGGCAGAAACAGGATTCTATAGCTTTCCACTCTGTGCTCTGTGGAAAAAGCACTTTAATTTTGGCCTCTTTTAGACTGCCATTATAAAGTGAAAGCAAATTGCTGTGTGAATGAGAGATCATGCTAATGTGTGTAGTATCGTATATGCTTGATGGAAAATCTCCATTTAAAAAAAAGAAAAGAAAGTTCAGCGTTCTAATGTTTGAGACGCTCACGTGTAAACACTCAGTGTGACCTCAACTGTGTTCCTGGAAACCCTTGAACTTGGCGAATGAGCCCTTAGGAGTCTGGTCTTTGGGTCCACAAGGTTAATATTCAACAAGCTTCACACATAAGCGGGAGAGAAAGGGGAGGGGGAGGAGAGCGAGAGATGTGGCACATTCCGTGGATTCCACACAAGCGTTTCCAGAGTCCAGGACTATGAATGGATCTAGTGAGGACAGTTAGCTAATGCATGCAGATGCATACATACTTTCACACATTCAGATATATCATATCACACGGAGGTAAACCGCAGAATCTTGCTTTGAGAGGTCAGAAATGTCAGATGACGCATCACACACAAGCACATATTGACATGCACATATGCAGAAGTTTATGGAAATAATATGGATAAACCGGATTTATCCAGATTTACATTTGCATATGCAAACTTAAGTTTCCTTGTGATTTATTTCAATGATGAATTTCCATCAGCAAATACCAACTTACAACCAAACTACATAATGCCTCAATTTTTCATTTGATAACTTTAAAAAAATTATTTACTTGCTATTAGATTACTTACTTGCTATCAAATAATGTGTTTTGTTCATTGTAAGCCATCCATAAGCTTTTTTTCTTTTTCTTTTGAAGTTCAATTAAAACTTAATTTATAAATATTATTAGTGTTGTTTGCTAAGATTTTCATATAGCATTTCTCAGAGAAGAGCAACCACTTAAGCCCTATTCGTACGGGACTAGTTTCACATGGAGAGGTGGGGTAAAGTAACAATTGCCAGAGCTTCTCAGTGATTTTAGTCCTGTCTGAATGTGCCATCTCAGTAATCATTTCGGACAATGTCAGTAAAGATTACGGCGACTTTTACCTTCAGTAAAAATGTCCAGAAAAATTACCTCAGGTAATACTAATCCCGTGCGAATAGACCCGCTGTAAATATGTACATAAATATTTCGTCATTTCCTGTTTAAAAGTAGTTTTCCGTTTTTTCAAGTATGGAGATGCTTGAAAAAGCATTCAGTTGAGTTCTAGGCGTTGGGAGAAATCTCTGGCAAACCACATACCACAACCACAGTGTTTTCCACATACCATTCATATCAGAAAGAAGATCGAAAGCACTTGTTAGAGGCACGAAACATCTTTTGGCGTTAGGTAAGTGCCTATTACCAATCCAATCCAATCTGAAGTTAACTAATACAACATTCGACCAGACATAACTGTTTTATATATATAAATATAGGTTGTTTGCGCACGTGATATCAGGAAGCAATGCAATACACACATGACGACATGAGGGTGACAGCAATGCGCAAATCGAGTTACCCCTCCTGCTAGTTTTACTGAGATATCTTATTCCGTGCGAATTGGCCATTAGTATTACAGATGTCCTGTGGTAAAATGCCATTACTCCATCTATCCTTGTAAAGTTAATCCCGTCCGAATAGGGCTATTGAATACTGTAGCATGGCTTAACCAACGTATTAGCAACATGCTAAAACACGCAAAACATTTTAGAAACCACATAACAATATGCTAAATAATAATTTAAAAAAAAACACTCCAACAGTTTCAGCTGCATATCAACATGCTAAAGAACACCCAGAACAACTTAGCAACCAGAAAGCAACAAGCTAAAACCACTCAAAATGCCTTAACAACTGATTCAACAAGCTCCAAACACCTTAACATCTTCACAGCATAACTTCTAACATTTAGACCACCTTAGCAGCTGCATAGGAACATTTTAAACCCCACTCAGAACACTATAGAAACAATAAAGCAACAAGTTAATTGCTAAAAAATACCATTAGCAGCTGCATAGTAGCATGTTAAAAACCACCTAGAACACCTTAAGCAATTGCACAGAAACCTTTCAGATAGGTCCTTTAGGGTGTCATGGAGGGGTGAGGTGTCTAATTCGCAACATCTAGCTACTGGGGTGCCTCAGGGCTCAGTGCTTGGACCACTTTTCATCTCCATCTACATGACATCACCAGGATCTGTCATTCAGAAACATAGTTTTTCCTATCCCTGTTATGCTGACGACACACAACTCTACCTCTCATTCCAACCAGAGGATCCGTCGGTAGCTGCCCGCATCTCAACCTACCTGACAGACATTTCTTGCTGGATGAACTAAACTTCGTCAACCTTCAAAACCACCTTCAAAACCAGCACCTTCAACTAAACTTTGCGAAGATCGAGCTGCTTGTGATCCCGGCCAATCCCAAACTACATCAAGGTCAGCCAGGAACCTTGGAGTTGTGATTGATGATCAATTGAACTTCACAGACCACATTGCTAGAATTGCCCGGTCCTGCATATTTGCCTTATACACATTAGGAGAATCAGGCTCTTCCTATCAGAGCATGCTACACAACTCCTTGTCCAAGCGCTTGTTCTATCCAGACTGGACTATTGTAATGCTCTCCTGGCTGGCCTTCCAGCATGCACTGTCAAACCTCTGCAACTGATCCAGAACGCTGCAGCTAGAGTGCTCTTTAACAAGCCGAAGAGAGCACACGTCACTCTTCTCTTCACAAAATTGCACTGGTTGCCAATTGTCGCCAATTGCACTGGTTGCCAGTTGTATATATATATATATATATATATATATATATGTATATATATATATATATATATGTGTATATATATATATATATATATATATATATGTGTGTATATATATATATATATATATATATATATATATATATACAGTGAGGAAAATAAGTATTTGAACACCCTGCTATTTTGCAAGTTCTCCCACTTAGAAATCATGGAGGGGTCTGAAATTGTCATCGTAGGTGCATGTCCACTGTGAGAGACATAATCTAAAAAAAAAAATCCAGAAATCACAATGTATGATTTTTTAACTATTTATTTGTATGATACAGCTGCAAATAAGTATTTGAACAATTGAGAAAATCAATGTTAATATTTGGTACAGTAGCCTTTGTTTGCAATTACAGAGGTCAAACGTTTCCTGTAGTTTTTCGCCAGGTTTGCACACACTGCAGGAGGGATTTTGGCCCACTCCTCCACACAGATCTTCTCTAGATCAGTCAGGTTTCTGGGCTGTCGCTGAGAAACATGGAGTTTGAGCTCCCTCCAAAGATTCTCTATTGGGTTTAGGTCTGGAGACTGGCTAGGCCACGCCAGAACCTTGATATGCTTCTTACAGAGCCACTCCTTGGTTATCCTGGCTGTGTGCTTCGGGTCATTGTCATGTTGGAAGACCCAGCCTCGACCCATCTTCAATGCTCTAACTGAGGGAAGGAGGTTGTTCCCCAAAATCTCGCAATACATGGCCCCGGTCATCCTCTCCTTAATACAGTGCAGTCGCCCTGTCCCATGTGCAGAAAAACACCCCCAAAGCATGATGCTACCACCCCCATGCTTCACAGTAGGGATGGTGTTCTTGGGATGGTACTCATCATTCTTCTTCCTCCAAACACGTTTAGTGGAATTATGACCAAAAAGTTCTATTTTGGTCTCATCGGACCACATGACTTTCTCCCATGACTCCTCTGGATCATCCAAATGGTCATTGGCAAACTTAAGACGGGCCTTGACATGTGCTGGTTTAAGCAGGGGAACCTTCCGTGCCATGCATGATTTCAAACCATGACGTCTTAGTGTATTACCAACAGTAACCTTGGAAACGGTGGTCCCAGCTCTTTTCAGGTCATTGACCAGCTCCTGTAGTTCTGGGCTGATTTCTCACCTTTCTTAGGATCATTGAGACCCCATGAGGTGAGATCTTGCATGGAGCCCCAGTCCGAGGGAGATTGACAGTCATGTTTAGCTTCTTCCATTTTCTAATGATTGCTCCAACAGTGGACCTTTTTTCACCAAGCTGCTTGGCAATTTCCCCGTAGCCCTTTCCAGCCTTGTGGAGGTGTACAATTTTGTCTCTAGTGTCTTTGGACAGCTCTTTGGTCTTGGCCATGTTAGTAGTTGGATTCTTACTGATTGTATGGGGTGGACAGGTGTCTTTATGCAGCTAACGACCTCAAACAGGTGCATCTAATTTAGGATAATAAATGGAGTGGAGGTGGACATTTTAAAGGCAGATTAACAGGTCTTTGAGGGTCAGGATTCTAGCTGATAGACAGGTGTTCAAATACTTATTTGCAGCTGTATCATACAAATAAATAGTTAAAAAATCATATATTGTGATTTCTGGATTTTTTTTTTTTTTGATTATGTCTCTCACAGTGGACATACACCTACGATGACAATTTCAGACCCCTCCATGATTTCCAAGTGGGAGAACTTGCAAAATAGCAGGGTGTTCAAATACTTATTTTCCTCACTGTATATGTATGTATACTGCGTTAGACTAAACTCGGAAGGGTCACAGCACTTGTATTTTGTTGTCCTATTGTTAGCTTAATAGCTTCTATTGCTCTCCTCATTTGTAAGTTGCTTTGGATAAAAGTATCTGCTAAATGATTAAATGTAAATATAAAATTTAAAAAACTGTATTTTTATGCATTTTTAATAAAAATATTTTTTTTGCGTTTCAGCAATAATCTGCCAAGTCTTGCCAAGTCAAAATGTGATTAACTGGTAGTAAAGGGACAATAACTATTTTAAAAAAGGAAAAAAAAGTCGGCACACCATGGCTCCAAAAATGTGAAAGTTTAATAGTAAACTCACACACAGGTGGATGTTATAGGTAATAACTATTTTATAAATATAATTTAGTGGCATAAAATCCCCTAAAAATACAATATTAAATAAAAAACATTATTGAACTAAAATATAGTACATTAATTTAATTGAAATAAAAATAAAACTGCACCAGATTGGTTGTATGGTGTGCCTCAGCCGACAATGGCAGCAGACATGAGGTAATGGGGAATCGATGTGTGTGTGACGAGAACCTCCTTGACCTCTGCTCCACTCTGTTTGTGCTGCTCTCTTTTGATGTTGATGTTGTTTATATGTAGCTTTAGTGTTGCAGTGACCCACAGTGGACAGTGCAGATCTTGGATGGGAATTGAACTCATGTCATGACTTGTCATCATCATGTCATCATCATGTCATCATGTGATCAATTCAAATTCTCAGTGACATTGATGAGATTCACTTACTGGATTTGAAAAACAAAACTCTCAAGAGAGTTTAATTCAAAGGTTTGATAATAAGTGTGAAGTAAATTTTCCAAACAGATGGAACAGCTCTGACCCATAACTCTCCTTCGTCAGAGGAAGTGAACAGGAAAATTACTTCATTGAACTTGGCACTGGCACTAGCAAGCATTAAGTGTGAAATCTTCCAAACAATGCGCAATATGCTTATTTATTCACAATGTATGTCTACCATCTGTGAGCGAAAAGCCCCAGTGGCAAGGTATAAAATAACAGATGCTGTGACATATAGGAACACACTCACGACAAAAGCCAACAAAAGATTCAGTGCATGGAATGGAGACAGAGCCAATTTGCGCAGAGTCCCGAATATAGACATCTGTTTTTTTTTGTTTTGTTTTTTGTTTTTAAATTTCCAAAGCAATCTGAGTTGCCTCTAGTACAGCTCAATTAGGCTGTTAAGGAAGGCCCCAGAATTGAGAGCCCAGTGTAGACAAAGACTATATGATTCATTGTAAAGCCTCTCTAAGCTCTAAGAAGATTTAGCCAGAAGTTATAAACTAATGGAGCGGCAGCTGAGGTGTGCGCTTCAGATTAAGTCACTGATAATTAGCCAATATCAGCTGAACAAATTCAGAAAATTAAGTAATTTATTATGCTAACAAGCATGAGTGTGAATTAGACAGTGTGCAGAAGTGCTCAAGAATTCAATACATTGCACACACATATATATATATATATATATATATATATATATATATATATATATATATATATATATATATATTAAGTCTTACAAAAATTGGTCCCGTTTATTTCCATTGTAAGTGCCACATTGTAACCTTGATTTTTGCTTTTTATTTTTTGTTCTTTGTTTAAAGGAAAACAAGGGACTAGTCAGACTAGTATTTTATGTAGTAATCAACATTATGCCACAAATGCTGCTGACTGATTGTACTGAACATGTAATATGACATACTATACCTTGGCAATTATGGCAGCACTAATTCATCAAATGATAATCAAATGATGGCAAAGGGTATGTGTTACATGTTCGGTCATCTTGAGTTCCTTTGTGTTTCCCCTGTGACCTAGTTTTGCTGTGTTCTGATTAGTTCATTATTCCCACCTGTTGTCTCGTTATTTATCCCATTAGTCCCAGTGTTTAAATACCCTTAGTTTCCTAGTGGCTGTTGGTCTATGTATGTTCATTGATGTCTGGTTACTTTCTACATGTTTCCTGTGAAGATTTGCATTAAAGTGTCTTCCTGTATATTCCTTTGTCATGCGAGTCATTGCTACAACCAAGCACATTGCAGTATGAGAGTCACGGAATCATGCTTTGCATTCTCAGTATATTATATAAAAAAGTATGTTTTATTTAAATATATATAAATAAAAATATGTGTAAAATATTTAAATAATTTAAAGGGGTCATGAACTGAGAATTCAAATTTTCCTTGATCTTTTGACAGTTGAGAGGTTGTTATACTATCAAAAATATAATATAAGTTTCAAAACTCAAAACTTGTTATTCAAAAGTAAATGGAATAAGTGATTAGTGACATGAGAACGAGGAAAGATTAGCTCAGGATCAATAACATTACCTTCAAAGGATCTTAATGCTAGGAAAATGTTTTATTTTTTTTTCAACTGTGAAAGTCTCAGCAGTGCATTATTTGTTTGTATTCGGTACACTTCACTGTGGATTATTTGGTCATTCAGTCGCAATTTCGCCCTGGCTTTGCAAACAGACTTTTACGATATGGATCCGTCAGCAACGCCACAAACATGTAAGTAACCATGTTTCTGTCAGGACCACTATCGTCAAATACGATTGGCAATTGCATACAGGATTGGCGGTATGGCGCATCCATGCAGCCTAGCATGGATAAGAGCAGGGAGAGCAGCAATAACCCCCCTTAGAGTAAACAGAACAGAACCAACATGAATGTATTGCAGATATCATTAATTTGAGATTTTAATGTACAACATAATTCGAGAATTTATTCTGATTCAAGGGGAGTCAGAATGTCATCCTGACTGACGAGAGGAGGAGCTGGGGATGGAGGAGGGTAATTAGCTCCTGAGAAACGCGATAGCTGCTTATAATGAAGGAGCTTATATGAATACAGTGATAGGCGTCGTATTCCTTATAGGTAGACGTGGATCAGCTGAGAGTCATCTGATGCGAGCTTGACTAACATGACCAGCCAGAACTGACGCTATGCTTAATTTATTCTAATGCCTGATCTGATTTCTGATGTGTAATTATTCAAGTTCAGACAGATTTTCTTTGTCTCAAAATCATTCAGTACTGTTTATGCATCATTCAATCAAGCCAGTGACTAAACGATCAGCTTCACATTGCTTCACTGATGAAAATAATCTGTTATTTAAATTGTGATTAAATTATATACAGAAAGCAATCAAAGAACGCTCCCTTTAGCAATTGCTGAAGCTGTCAATCATACAGAGCGATCTGGACACTTGCCAAAACTCCCATTATGTAATCAATGACACTGCACAATAAGCTCTTAATGTATTTACGTCGTGTTTGCACTGTTGTTTATGGTGAAAGCATTCGTGAGAGTACAGAAATCGCGTCGCAATAATGAGATCACAGCATTCACGCGATCAACAGATTGTCTGTCATCTGCTCAATGCTCATCACTGCAACCTTTAATGGTAATGGGAATAGATCAAAATATAATTCTGTAATCAACACTTTTCACGATATGTTAATCTCGACAGCTGTAATAGTAAAAACGTAGTAAAGTATTCGAGAGGGTTCCACTTGTTATAGCAGCAGACACATCTCTTCAAACAGAGCACTCAAATCAGAGGGCTAAAATCAGAATAGAAAATAGCCATTTATTTCTAAATTGTGACCATTTTTTATGTAAAATCTTATAAACATTATAAGTGCACCTCAGGAAACATTATACAATTATTTAAAAATCCAGTTCATGACCCCTTTAAGTGTTGTAGGCAAAATTCCTGTTTTTCTGTGGATCGGTTAACCTAATGAACTTAAGGTCTCTGTTTAATCATTATGCGTTGGTTCTTTGGAGATGCATTGCTTCAGCAAACATCTAATTGTGACAATTGCCCTCACAGAGAGTGTGAATGCCATTCAGGATGCCCGGTCTTTGCAGCCTGGCAAGAGCTGAGCCATCTGCCATTCACTCTTCCTCAACAAATGGCATCATGCGCTTCACGTGTGGCTTAGAGCCCATATGGCACTGCATGTCTTGTATGAAGA
Organism: Abramis brama; assembly: GCF_963993115.1. Classification (NCBI taxonomy): domain Eukaryota; kingdom Metazoa; phylum Chordata; class Actinopteri; order Cypriniformes; family Leuciscidae; genus Abramis; species Abramis brama. The sequence goes on along the minus strand of NC_139986.1, from coordinate 12,305,300 downwards.
TTTGGGAGAATGGACTCTATCATAGAAAAGTGAAAAAAGGGACACAATGACATCAGGATCCCAATAATCCTCTTACGTCTACATGTCTATCTACTCTGAAGTCATGGAACCGCTCCTGTTACCACATAAGGTGCTCAGAATAACAGTAGTGGACACTGACTGGCAGATGTCCAATAAGGTTAAGTTTAAGTGTTTTAGTGTTGCTCTTTGTTTTGCCTTGCATTTAGATAAGGAGTCTGGCTTTAAACAGTCACAGAACAAAGACTAAGAGATTTATGCTTAGTATATAACACTCATACAGCCTCTAAATATGCTCAAGCTAAAAAAAAAAAAAAAGGAAGCGGAAGAGGATGAGACAGAAAAAAAAGACAGACAGCCAGAGAGAGATAAACTAAATATAAAACAGTGATACTGAATAATACAAAATATAGCACGTAAATATTTTTAGCAATACAGTCGTCACACAGTCCGGCTGTAGAAGGTGTGGTCAGTGTCAAACTCAATGCAGTGTTTTATGACTTTTATCTGAATGAGACACCCATGATATCATGTAGTAATGATAATCTATATGGTTTCACACATAGTGTCTGTTAGATAATATGAAATTAAATAGAAGTTATAAAATATATTTTAGTAGTTCAAACAACTTAAAAAAAATAAGAAAATACGATTTTGTAGAATTGTTCATATTTATTTTTTTCAGAATTACTGAACAATACTATCATTGCAGTTATTTTTTTTATTAGAAATTAATAATGAAATATAATAGTAGGCTATTTATTAAATATACAATTCAAACATGTTTTTCTTAAGATTTATATAATTTAATATTACTTAAAACATATTAAATAATATTTATACACTATTTGTTCTTTATTTATTAAATATTTAATATTATCATATTTATTATACAATGTTATTTGTTTTATGTTATTGTTATTTTTATGATGCTTGTGAACACGGGATATACTTAGTAATTAGTTCTCAGTTCATCATAAAAAAATAACAAATGAGCTCAAAAGTCAAGTACACTTTTCCAGTACAAAAGTCATAAATCTCAATATGAACTTAATATTACTTTTCAAATTCTTCCAAGACTTTTGATTTTATTAAATGAATATTATCTTGTTTTGAATTCAAAATTCAAAATATCTGTTTGATATTTTTGAATATGCTCAGGTTTTCAATACCGGCAGGAAATAACTGAGGTGCCCTTGAGCAAGGCACCTATAACTGCCCACTGCTGAGGGTGTGTGTATGTTCACTACTCCTAATGTGTGTGCACTAACTTGGATGGGTTAAATTCAGAGGACAAATTGTGAGTATGGGTTCCCATACTTGGCCTTCACATGTCACTTTCACTTAGTTATGGTATCTATATAATTTTTTATAGCTTTATACTCCTACGGTAAGTCAACAGTTGTTTGATTTGAATTTATTTTTATTTCTCCTAAAAGGAATTTGAGGATAAACATCTGAAACAAAGTTGATAATGAAATGATGAAAATAAAATGATGAAATAACAAATAATGAAATGAAAATGATATACTTGGAAACAGAGTTGGGGAAAGTAACTTTTAAATGTAATGCATGACAGTTTTTCATTACTCCCTAAAAAATAACTAATTGTGTTACTTTTTTACATGCATAATAGGGCATAGTCAAAGAAAGCACTCGAATCAAAATGATCAAATACAAATGTGATGTTTAGTCATTTTTACTTATTGTTATGGTTGAATTGGATCACTGAATGTCGGCAGCAAAGACATTGGTTAATAAAGTGAGATTAAATACATAAAGTACTTTTGTATTATTTAACATATTTAATTATTGCAAGTTTTGCTAATTTTCAGTTTGGATTTCACTGTTTTTAATTCAGTTTCAGTTCAGAGGAATACTGAATCTGTTTTTGTCTAAGATGATTAAATGCATGCTCACATTTAGTCTAGCACTACAATAACCATCATGCTCACACAGCGCACACAACGCTAAGGTCTTTAATATGAAAGATTATGCATAGATTTGATATATACAGTATATTTGCATGTTGAAGTTGTTTCACCCAGGAGAACTTGAGGGCCCCTCTCTCCTCTCCTGTTCTTTCCCAATCTGTCCGTTAGAAAGGCAAGATTGTGCACGCTGGATGCAAGGCATTTGGGGCGGCCTGCACATCAATGCAGCTGCTGTCGTTCTCACAGAACCGATTTCAGGGCCGCCAAAGTGAATTTCACAACACAGCGAGAGCACAGAGCACTGGAGGCAGAGCAGGCTGTTTAACACAACCTCTCCACTCTAATCGCCACAGTTCCACACTGCTCAGCTTGTTTCAGATCTTCATCCAGACACAGCAGGAAAAACACTGCTGTCTTGCTTCTTGCATATACTGTATGCTTAAACTGTAGGCACGGTCTATAAAGAGATAGTTCACCACAAATTGACAAATCTGTCATCATTTACTCAGCCTTGTGCTATTCAAACCTGTATGACTTTCTTCTTCCATGAAACAAAAAGGACAATATTTTGAATAATTAAGAATATATGGAATGGAAGAATACATTATATGTGCTGTCAAGCTCCAAAAAAAGAAAAGAAAAAAAGACAACTTTTAGACAATATTCTGAAGCCATATAGTTTTGTGTGGATGATGTTTAACAAAATTGAGTAATCATCTTTGCTCTAGCTTTTAAATCTCATTTGTACTTGCGCATATTCGAACGTTGTGAGTCAAAATGGCAAATGCCAACAACCAGTTCTGACTTTATTTTTTTGAGATTATTTTTTTTACACTACAGTTTGTTCTATCATTTTTATTTCATCATTTTATTTTATACACAATGCACTGGATCATATATAATTCAATAATACCAATATTATTTAGAATGCATCCATGTTCATGTTCTACGCATGAAAGAAAAAAATTTACTTTAGATAAACTATTGGGGGGTATTCAATAGTTCACTTTCGAATGGGAACTTGCAATGCATCCTAGGATGCTTTGGGGAACGCCAGCGTGACCGGTGTCTGAAGCACGTGTCTAAACGCAACAATAACATTGGCCGGCGACAGCCTATGACGTCACTACTGGTGCGACCAGAGTATAAAAGGGGACCTGTAGTACACGTCAACAATTTATTTTGTCTTCAGGATCCATTTGTTTATGTACGTGTGAAGACGATCACTCAGCCAATTGTTTCAGGAAGAATATGCCTTGAGAGAGACGACACTTGAGGACACACAACTTGTACGTTGTGTGTTGTAAAGAGCAAGAGTAAGCAGCACACACGTTCAGTTCTCCAGAGAACTGAATGCGCTCATTGTGAGGTGCTCTTTGTGATGCATTTGCAAGACTGACTAAAAGAGACAGGTAAGAAGCTTTTACTTCTTTGTTCCCACCTGAGGGATAGTTGTTTGTTTGCACTAGTGCATTCGGCTCTCGAGGGAGTCAAAGGCTCTCATAGTGATGTGTTTGTGACTGTTATATGCGTGATTCTTGATTAGTGATAAAGTCTGGCACTTCAGCTCTCAAGGGAGTTGAACGCAATCCTTATGATGTGGTTGCTGTGATAAGCTCCTTTGTTGTTTATTCTCTCTTGAGGGATGAGAATCTAGCGCCTGCATCCTGAGGTTTTGGGGATAGCGGCAGTCAAGTTCGATCACAGAGGTGGTGGGAGGAGCAAAGGGGGAGTCTTATGAGATTTCTTTTCCTTTCCGGTCTTCTATTACTACTGTGTATGGCCTAATTCTGTGGAATTAGATGCAGGCAGGTGTTAGATTTGCCCCCTATGCTGGCCTGCACAATAGCACTGCTCAGTGGTGGCGATCTCTGAAACCCGACAGGAAGTGTTTTTTTCGTCCTTGTTTGCGAACCCTTTTTTAGTTGTAGGCACCTTTGTGAGCATTGGAGTCTAGAAAGCCAATTTTCGGAGTCAGGTCTTGAAGCAGGGTCCTCCAGCCCCTGGGATGAGCTCTTTTGATCTCGAGAACTTGACAGGGAGTAGGTTTTTCGCACCAGTTTGCGAACCCTTCTTTGTCGTAAGGCACCTTTGGGAGTGTCTGGAGTCTTGAGATCCTATGAAGAAATTTTTGTCTGAGTGGTCCCAGCTAGCACTCAGCTGGCTCCCCTTGATGACAATGTCTTTGTGGTTGAGTGTAAGTGAATCCTTGATAGTAGGATTCCCGACTCCCTATGAGAGAGCTCAATTTGTTGCTGGAGTCTCAGTTGAGTTAATAATGGTGCGGCTAGCACTTTTGCCTAGCCCCCTTTTACTTTCTTGTAATCTGCCGACCAAGGAAGGCTTGGAGCTCTTCTGGACTCTTCCACTCCCTGTAATGAGCTTGTTCTGACTTCAGCATCAATCCACTATAGACAGTGACATCAAGTGGTATGACTCTCTGTAAGCCTCCTTGGTGGAACTATCTTTATGGTGCAGTGTTGTTAGGCCTCCTCTCACTCTAGAGAGTTATCCTGCTGAGGGTTCCACTCCCCAAAGCTACTCTTGGATAGTAGTGTGGAGTTTTTCAGGCTCTTTTGTGATCCTCCTTGGTAAGCAGTCCTTAGCCTAGAGCTCAGTTAGGCTTCCTCTCGCTATAGAGGGTCGCTATGCTGAAGCCTCCACTTAGGCAGTGGACTGGGTTGAAAGATCTGTTTTGAGCCTCCCCCGTTAACTGTCTTCAAGGCGGGTGTTGCTAGGCTTCCTCTTGCTCTAGAGAGTCATCCTGCTGAGGCCTCCACCCCCAGAGCTTCACCGGGATGACAGTATCAAGTTGTCAGGCTCTTTGAGAGTATCCTTGGTAAGCAGTCCTTAGCGCAAAATGTAGTTAGGCCTACTCTCGCTTTAGAGAGTCGTCTTGCAGAGGCCTCCGTTCTTAGAGCTCAGTTGGGGTGGCTACGCCGGGTCATATGGCTCTCTGTAAGCCTCCTTGGCGGAACCATCCTTAGGGAAGCGTCATTAGGCTTCCTTTCGATTTAGAGAGTCTTCATGCTGAGACCTCTGCTCTCCAGAGCTCCGCATAAGATAATGTCCATCTTGTCCAAGATGTGAACTATGATGTGAACTACGTAGAACGTAGTTAGGCCTCCTCTCATTTTACAGAGTCATCTTACTGAGGCTTCCATTCGTAGAGCTCCCATCGGATACTATCAGGTCTTTGGCTCTCTGCAAGCCTCCTTGATGATATTTTTTAGTTATGCTAGGTCTAATCTCGTTTTAAGATTGGGTTTCCTGAGACCTATGCTCGTTACGGGTATAGTGTCCCCTGAAGTGTCTGGCTGAAATTCCTTATCCTTGGCCATATTCCCTTGAAGGTATTTGGAAGAATACCAGGCCCTGAGCTCTGGCTGCGGAGTAAACAGCCGCAAGTGCGTACCATCTAGGACAGGAAATTGTCATTGACTTTATTTCAGCTATTACGGCATTCATTCTTTCAGCATGGCGGAGTGGGTATTTGTTCCCCAAAGTATCCTAGGACACAGTGTGAATTTCCATTTGAAAAAGGAATGTCTCGGGTTACGAATATAACCATGGTTCCCTGAAAAGGGGAACGAGACACTGCGTCTTGTTTTCATTCTTCAGGTATAACTGCCCACGTCTCCTTCAGACAAAAGAAGTTGTTGACGTGTACGACAGGCACCCTTTTATACGTCATAAGCTGTCGCCGTCCAATGTTATTGTCGCATTTAGATACGTGCTTCAGATACCGGTCACACTGGACACACCCAGTGTCTTGTTCCCCTTCTCAGGGAACATCGTTTATGTGAAGCACTTTAAACACTGCTTGTCATAGGCCTCATTCCATTCCTCTGTATTTTACAGTTTCAAGACAAGAGATAAAATCCTATAATTCTGTTACAAGTACTTCAGCTTAATGGCACTAAAACCTGTTAAAGGCCTAGCGGCATGTTTAAAAATCTCTTCAACTGAGTAAGCAATTTCAGTCAGGCCATTGACTATGTGGGTAAAAAGCTCTCTAAGGGCAATTTGGATGTAGAGATGGTGATTACTATCTGGTGCGGAGCTCAAGCGGTGAGCATCCTCTGCATTTCTTTTTCATTTCTTTTTAATAACATACCAAATAACATTAAATTTGATGTCTCACGCATATGTGTAATAAATGTGTAATGTGTAAGTGTGAGAGAGATTGTCATTATCTGTGCATGTTACAATTTTCTGGCTGTATGTTTGTGTTTGTGTGTGTGCTTGTGTGTGAGAACAGCCAATCTGTCTGTGTTTGCTCCATCCTTCACCTCTCTCATTTATCCTACAAGGCCTTAGTTGCATATGAGCTCTCGTCAAATGCCGTCGGGCCAGTCAGGGACACACATGTTGTGATACTGACCCTGGGGCCCCTCTACAAACAAAGTGACCAAGTGCGGTCACAGGTCAAAACCTTGATGTTACATGTGAGGGAACTAAAAACTTTGGTGTATATATCTTTTATCAAGCAATTTTATGGTACAATGCATTTAAGTGTACGCTCCACAACATGTACTTATACATTACTATAGCACCTGTGGCAAAAATAATACATTGCAAATTGCACATATCTAAAAGATCACACATGGTTGCTCAAAAATGAAAATGTTCATTGTGTGAAAAACAGTGCCTTTGACATATTTCAAAAGTTATGTTACACAGACGAAAGAAAGGTCATACAGGCTTGGAACAGCTTTTCCTTTTTATGTTTTCTGTTTTCCTTTTAGTAAGTAAAGGAAAATTTAAAGTTTAATTTAATAATTTTGTTATGTGTTTGTAATAAAATAAAATAAAATCTTATTTAGGTTATATTTATTTCGATGGTCAACTTTTGACATTCTTCTAACTATAAGTAACTTTGCAACTACATGTCAACTAACACTCAATGGAGTAATAGTAGACTGTAGTAGACTGTTAGGTTTAGTTGTTACCTTTAAAGTGTTAAAGTAACTGTTAAAGTGTTACCTTTATTTAATGTGATTTCAGTTTTAGTAATTTTAGTAGGCCTACTTTTAACTTAAATGAAAATAAGAAATATTGCCTTGGCAACTTCTGAAATAAGTGTGAGGTTTTTTTTATAACAACGTGGTTGTGCCATAGTAACACACAAAATGAATAAAAATAGAACAGTTTCTCTGACATTGATGAAGTCCTGTAGTTATGAACAATAGGTACACAGAAGGGTTTAGTTTAGCACTAGTTTGAATGTAGGTCAGGGAAGTCAGCTTCAGGGAAGAGAGGATTGAAGGATAAATACTACACCTCAGGTTGGACTTGCCTTGGAGAAATCAGCAGCTGCTAAAGCCTGAGGTTAAACATTACAGGACTGTATATGTGAGTGCTTGTCTTTGTGTTTGTAGTGCCTGCTTGTTTGCTCAAGTTTCTTTGCTCAAGTCTGACAAAAAAAAAAGAACATATCTCAAGCAGACAAATTGGTAAGCAAACACAAATACCAGAGATCCTGGATGGTTGAAAAATGACATGATTTAAGGGGTTTAAATCCATCTTCTCTTAAAGCAGCACTCAGTAGCTTCGGGATTTCTTCGCTGTATTCTCGCTTTTTGCTCGCAGGTTTCTCTCTAGAGCTCCCCCCACAGCTTCGGAATAGATATTTGACAACACTGTTGTAAAAACTTGTTGGTGATTCTCAGACACCAGAGGCTATAGATCAACGACATCAAAGCAGATGGGACATTCTTTAAAACGTCTTCTTCATTCGGGTTCGGACAGCGTGAGGGAGCGCAATAATGACAGCATTTTAGCAGATTTCTTTTGGCCGTAAAGCAATTGTTTAGATCGCGAGACCTGATATCACGCGAGACTTCCTGACGCGGCGGCCCGCCGGCTCAAAGTTGCAAGTGCGTATTTTCCGCTCACGGGCACCAGGGGGGTGCGAAACGACCACCATTCAACCCGAAATAAGTAATATAACCATTCCAATGATTCCGAAGCTGTTCAGTTAAGGTAAAAAAAGTTACTTAGTTCACCTTTAAGTTAAATGAAGTCAAAACAAAACACAACAATCACTAATCAGAGACAAAAAGAAGTAGACAACACTTTAGCTTACTTTAAAAAAAGTATTTATTACAGAAATAATATATTTTAAAAGAATATACTTGTATTTTCAGACATTTCACATTATATTAATTGCAATTAAAATAGCATGTATCAGTTTACATTTGAATTTAAATATTTATTTTTTTCTTTTGCAATATAGCTGAACTTTAGAGTGCTTTTTTGACTGACTAAGACTTAAATGCATTTTTATATGTAATTTCATAATTACTTCTATTTTCTTTGAAATATGGTTAAATATAATTTGCTGAATATACTGACAATCATTGAAACTAAATATACTTTAATGTAATTTATATTGAAACTTTTACATCATGTATTTAAATATATATGTAATTATACATTTGTAATAAGTTAACAATTGTAATTTTGCATAACACACTACAGTTCAAATTATAATCAAGAACTTTACATGTGCTTTAGCATGTTAGTCAACTCATCAAACACATCACATGTACTTCTTAAAGCATGACAAAAATTATTAAAACATGATTTAGAATGTACTTTAAAGTAAAACCTTTAATTTTACATTACAAAGTGCACTTTTAAAGGGTATACTTAAGTGTGTTAAGACTCTTTATAGAAAGAGTACATTTAAGTATACTGATTTTATTCCATTAATCTGCAATAAAAAAAATTAAACATACTTTTATGATTTGAATTGTACTACATCTTCAATGCAATTAAGTGCACTTATTTTTACAAGGGACAAAGTAGAGCAGGATTAAATGTAAGACTTTTTATTTATACACATTTTGATCAGAAATAATATTGTAAAACTTTTATTTAGGAGGATGCCTTCTTTTAAGACGTCTCATATTACTTTTTTTTCCAACCACTTTCATCCATCCATCATGATATTTCCTCTTCCTCCATCAGTTTGGTGCCTGTCTCTGTTTCAGCATGATCCTTTTCCTCATTCCATTCCCTCAGATCATGAATAATAAATTGAAAATATGGTTTCATAAAGGATTTGCCTGAGACTGAAATAAATCAATATTGTGTGTGTGTGCATGTGTGTTTGAATGCATGTCTGCACAGTGTCCAGTGTTTCTCCTGCAGCAAGAGCCCGCTGCAGATCTCTGACCCTTCTTTATCAATAATATATGCCAAAATGCGCCAACCACACATTAAATTTGACCTTGGTTAATAATTAATGACAGGCTAGTGCAGCAGTCAGATCCGCCTTGTCTTTGGGTGGGTCATGCAACCCTCTTTGTTCCCTTTTATCGGAGTAGATTAAACTGAGAGAGGAAAAAGAGAGATAGTTTTGAGTGAGAGAGAGAGTGAGAGAGAGAGTTATTAATGGGGTTTAATTGCCATGGCTACAGTCCACTCAGACAGAGAAGAGGCTTTGTGTTTGTGTGTGCGTGTGTGCGTGTGTGTTTTTTTCAGGTATTACCTATGAAAGTCCCCATAAAACATGGAAACCCAACAGCATCGATCCAAAAGTTTGGGGTTTTCTAATTTAATCTATTTTACAATGTAATTTATTCCTGTGTTGACAAAGCTGAATTTTCTGTCTTACATAATCTCACATCCTTTAGAAATCATTCTAATAAGCTGATTTGGTGCTCAAGAAACATTTGTTATTATTATCACTGTTAAAAACAGCTCTGCTGCTTTAAATTTTTGTGGAAACAGTGATAGATATTTTTTAGGATTCTTTAAAGCTACACTGTGTAGGATTTTCTCCCATCTAGCGGTGAAATTGTTTATGACTACCAACTGAATATTACTTTCTAGCCCCTCCTATTCCGAGGGCGTTTTAACTCCTACGGTGGCCGTATTATTTCAAATCTGCCGGCAGTCGCGAGTAAACTCCCCCTCGCATTCGTCACGGTGCCACTGAGTGTCAAAACGCGAAAGGCGAAGCTTGAATTTCCAGGTATGTCCCTCTTTGGCTAATGTATTTTCAAGATGGAGGCGCAACATGGCTGCCGCCATTCGAGCGACTCACTCTTATGTATTCTAAATTGCAGATTATACACTTACGAGAATACTTAATTACTTGGTTGAAGTGACTACACATTAATGAGAATGTATAATTTTGAAAGAACAAAGTGTTTTTTGCTAAAAATCAACTTAAAATATTACACAGTGTAGCTTTAAGAAATATTTTGTAACAAATGTTACTGTCTTTTGTAACAAAAGTCTTTTGTTATACTTTCCATTTATGATCCATTTATGTGTCCTTACTGAATAAAAGTACTAATTTCATTTTAAAAATATATATATAATAATAATAATAAAAACATCTTACTGACCCCAGACTTTTAAAGGTATAGTGCTAATTCTCCTAACTTCCACTTATTTATCTTTTAGCAGATGTGTTAAAATGTACAGTCTTTCACTACCAGAAAAATAAAACAAAAATAAAAATGACTTTACTGATACTGATGATTGATTTTTGTCCAATTAAATGTTAGAATGAGAAAGACCCTCCTCCTATTACCTAAACAACAAAAAACATTTTTAAAGGGGGATATTCCATTTTATATATCCCACCTTAATGTTTAAATAGTGAAATATAATACTGTTCAAAAGTTTAGGGTCAGTAATTTATTTATTTATTTATTTATTTTTGAGAGAGAGACAGAGAGAGAGAGAGAGAGAGAGAGAGAGAGAGAGAGAGAGAGAGAGAGAGAGAGAGAGAGAGAGAGAGAGAGAGAGAGAGAGAGAGAGAGAGAGAGAGAGAGAGAGAGAGAGAGAGAGAGAATAATTGAGTTCTGGTCTTGAATGCGGATTCACCGAACTACCATGTGGCATCTGAGGCCAACTATTAACTATAGTGTATGAGTCGGTATGTTTTAGTTGGAGGACATAATGAATGTGCTCAATAAAATTATACCTAAATACTGTAGTGATGCATGCTAAATAATTTTTCAAAACATTCTCATTTCTGTCTGTTCTATCTGAATGTTCCTTAAATGCACAAATTCACAAGTGTGAGTTAGTGTCCTTGTTTGAAAGGTCTACAGGAGTGGGAGAAACAGGTTAATGTCAATAATGTGAATTCTTTCAGAGAGCGGTTTTACTGATTTATGATATTATAATTTTCTAATTTGCATCTTGTCACGTTTACTTCCATTATCATGTCTTGTTTAGTTTAATAGTTTCATTGTAATGTTCTGTTTAGTTTCTAGATCATGGTTTTCTTTGTCACCATCTTAGCCTGAGTTCTCATTCATTTGTTTCTATGGATTCTAATTAGTTTTCACCTATTCCTTGTTTTGTTAATGTCCATGTGTGTATTAGTTCCACCAGTTCAAGGTTCAGCATTTGTTAACGTTTGTTGTGTATATTGCCCATGTTGATTAGAGTATTATAGAGTATTATAAGAGAGAGTTTAAAATGACACGTCTCAGAAAAATAGAATGGCAATAAATATCCTCAAAAACATATATTAATACTGTGAAATTTATTCCTTAGGCTATAAGTGCAGATTTCACCCCTCTCTGAATATATAGGGTAATACGGGGTAAGATGCCTCCTGGGGCTAGATAACAAACCCACCTTAATTTTTTTTTACATTTCAGGCATCTTCGCTTTCATTTAAACCTATATGCATTTGAGGGAAATCATTCAATTTGATTTCACGTGGTTTCGATTATGACAAATCTTCAATTAAAATACAGGCAATTAAACATGTAAATATTCATATGAATGTACATAAGTCATAGAATAATTTTGCCTTTCAGATAAATCTCTTTTACTGGAATTCTGCTTGGTCTGTCATAGGTTATTCAATTACTGAACTAAATTGTCAAAATGACATTTTAAAAAGAATAGTTGATTTAGTATTTTACATTAATGACACATTCAAAATATATAAATATTAAATAAGAATTATAGCAAAAGAAATGTATATATTCTGTAAATATGCATCCAGGAGGGGTGCCAACTTACCAGAACAGGGGCCATCTTACCCTTTTTTAATACTTGTTATTTTGTGCTATAACAACTAAATTCGCAAATGTTTCAATGTATTTCCTATAACAACACATTGGCTGATGCATCATCATCCTGCACATGCTAAAGTTAGATCTAAATATTTTACAGTTTATAAGTAAATCCACATTGTTCTTGAGGGGGGACTATAGCATCAATACTTATTTGTAGAGTGCTAGTCTGATAAAAATGATTTTGTGGTCAAGTAAATACTACAGAAAAAAACTATGTAATTTACATGAAAAAGTTAGTTCAAGCAAGAATATATATATATATATATATATATATATATATATATATATATATATATATATATATATATATATAAAAAACTAAGTAAATTCTATATTAGTACTCAATTCAAGCGTGTATAAATTAAAGTGTAAATATCAACGTTATAAAATTAAGTACAATTACTGATACTGGTGTTCCCATCATGCACTGGGCCTTGAATAATTAATGAGGTTGATTTTTCACCTTTTTTTTATCATTGCTTTTGATGTTAGGATTAGTAACTTACCATTTTGTGACATTTGGAGTTTATTTTCTACTCAAAATGACACATTCAAACACAAAATCGATCCATCAAATGTTACCGTCATTGTGTATTGTCTACCAAGTATTGAGGTCTCTTGAGTTCACATGGCATAACTTTTAATTGATATGGTTGATGGTGTCTCACACAATATCTATTGTAATAAATATTTAGATATTACTAAATAAAGCATATTTTAACAGTGTGGTTTAATTCAATGTTATATTGTTTTAGTGAAATATATTTCAAAGGACACTTCAACTAAATAGATATTACTCAACCTTTTACTAACCAAGTTAAAATTACTTATTTTCTTTGTTACTTTCACTTAACTTAGTTAAGTAGAGTTTACTTAAGTAAAATTTACTTAAAAAATATGCGTGCAAAAACTTGCCAAAGAAAAATTAAGTACATTTTACTTATTGTTTTTTTCAGTGTAGGTGTGTCACGTGTAGCTTTATCTTACTCCCCTTTCTATTCCGAATACGTTCCTGTCACTCTCTACTGTTGTCTAATGAAGAGGTAAAAGCCCCCAAATAAAATAACAGTAAAAAACATTCAAATGTAACGTTTCATCTAAAAGGACAGATCATATTTTATTACACACTTCCTGAGTCAGTCGGATCTAGGTGTTTAATATCCGCAGCGCCCTGAATGCCACGTATGCAGTCTAGACCACTGCTTTATTGCATCAGATCTCCCAATGACCCCCTCTTCCTCTCTTCCTTCTCTCCTCCGTTCTGCTGCTAAGGAAACAATGCTTTTGACATTTAGTACGGTGGGTCATGTCCCTGCCTGACGCATGATCCTGTTTATTTGGGTTTTTTATTGGACCAGATGACTCACTCTTTCCCTTGCACACACCACATCGGTTACCACAGAAACCATCCGGGCCTGATTGATCGAAAGTGGACGACTTAAAGATCCGGATGCATCACAGCAGACGAGCATCAACAGGTGAATCACCATTATGCTGACCCTCTCAACCTGAATGAAGTGCCTGCGACATGTTCATTTGTCATATTGTGACCTTTTAATAACATTCCCTTCAAACATAATGAAACTGTTTGTGAAATTGATTTTGAAATGAGCTGATGCCGACAGCGCTGTTTGTGCAGATGGTTAATTGTCTGTCTGGAGTGAAAGTCACATCAGTTGATGTGGGGTCATTCATTTACACTCACACCGGCCAGAGAATGCAGCTTTATAATACACACGCTCAATATTATTACAGGCCTGTGATGCGTGTCCTAATTATCATGTGTCCAATGTTTCTCACATCGCCTCTTTTCTCTGCCACAGAGCCACTGTCTAAACTGTAAACAAGTCTCACTCACTCCCAAATTTTTCACTTTTACTTTACATTTATCCATTTGCCAGACACTCTTATCCAAAGCCATTTGCATTGCATTCAAGGTAGTCCAATATTGACACTTTATTTTTGATACTTGAAAATGCTTTGATACTTTTGATACTTATCGGTACCGATAACTGTTCAGTTATTGCATTTTACGGTGGCCGAGAGAGCTCAACGCGCTGCAACTGAAGAAAACACATGCAAATAGAAAAAACACCTGCAAATCAAGAAAACATCTTCATCAGTTTCACAACACATGTGTGCTCCAAATACTCACAACACAACCAAATACAGAAACGCGCTGCAAATAGGACAGAACACAACGGAAATGTTTCCGGGGAACCCAATAAGTGACGGACGGACGGCTGGGACGTGCTTATTGCTCGTGAGCTTTACCTATGCCCTACTCTCTTAAAAGGGCAGACGGCAGAGCCCTTGAATTGGGCACTTTGGAGGGAGCGGGGCACTTGTGTGCCATTATGTTGATGAAGGGAGCAACGAAAGACAACGTAATTTCCTCATTATTTCCACCTGGGATGTTCCCATGACAACGCAACACGTGTCCATCAGCTGAATAGCTGTTCTTACCAGAAATATAGTATTATTGCTGTTAACATAACTGTTGCAAATAAATATACATTTCATACAACAACGTTTTTCAAATATGCGTTATATCTGTGTGTGAGTGTCTCAACTTTAAAACTTGCCATCTCATATTTGGACCCTAGCTGCATTCTAACATTTCTTATGAAACTTATTTTAACATAACATGACAAAATGTGTACAATGTAACTGATGTATAGATTAATGTCTTTCCCTCATGTTCTTCTTCTCTCTCTTTATTTATTTATTTATTTTAGTCTTCAGCTCATTGTTCTTTTTAGTATTCTTATGACATTGAACATATTGTAAATACATTTTGTATATTGTATACAAAGTTGTATGTCATAAACGTGTCATCTCTGTATGTTTTGCAAAAAAATTAAATAATAATAAAAGTAGACAGCTGTAAGCACATCCCAGCCGGGTCCATCACTTATTGGGTTCCCCGGAAACATTTCCGTTGTGTTCTGTCCTATTTGCAGCGCGTTTCTGTATTTGGTTGTGTTGTGAACTTTTGCAGCGCGTTTCTGTATTTGGTTGTGTTGTGAGTATTTGGAGCACACATGTGTTGTGAAACTGATGAAGATGTTTTCTTAATTTGCAGGTGTTTTTCTATTTGCATGTGTTTTCTTCAGTTGCAGCGCGTTGAGCTCTCTCGGCCACCGTAGCATTTGTAGTTTAAAAAATAAATAAATATTAAGTAGAGAAGCCATAGATATGAATCAAATTAGTTTGCTTAATTCATTTAGCTAATATATATTTCCTAGATAATTATGCCTGTTAAAATGTATTGAGCTTCCATTACTTTTACTGTTCATTCTATTGCTCTATCATATATATATTTCAAATTTTTAGATGCCAATTTTCAGGTCCAGAAATTGCATAAAATAATCAAATGCAAAATAACACTGTATGAATTAAATATAGACTAATCCTTATTGAAGTTACAAAAGTTATTCAGTCAAGAGCAGTGGGTGATTTTCTTTTTGTCTTTTGTTGTTAGACAGCAGTAGGTTAATTAGGCAGCTGTCACTTTAAGAGCTGCACGTATCCAACATACATGTGCTTTCTTTCTCAAATGTTTAGGTTCACTTAAGACATAACCGATTGTTTCACAAGGATACCCGCCTATATGGGCATTCTGATATCATTTTGTGTGAATTTGTCTGTTCAAGCAAAAGACGACGTGAAAGAGAACTTAATTTAGTTGGTGCTCTGTCTGAGAGGTAGCTTTCTGGGTGCGTGCTTCGGATGTTTGCGCCCAGAAAACTTATTGAAAACGTCATGTGATTAATGTGCCGCTTGTCTGTAATACTGTGTTATACATTTTCTGTAATAATGTGTTATACATATCAATTAACAGTTCAATATTTTACTCACATATACTATTTAGTTTTAATTCAACTGACACATGCTTGCTGAGTGAGCGATCAGCAACCAAGAGCATGCAACAGCAATCTCTCTCTCTCTTTATACGCTCCTTGTTTTACTTTCTTTGCTATTGACATATCTGACCGAACTACAAACTTTCCAGCGATGTCTGAAAATCACGCGTGCTATCTGGTCTGCTTATCAACAGGTGAGCGGCAGCTATACGTGAATATTTAGTTTGTTTAATATTCTGTTAATTAGATACATTAATTGACTGATATCTTGATTATGCTTTCTGTTTGCCTGTTGTCAGTGTTTCTTTGGACACAAGAGTACACAAGTGAAGTAGCGGGCCAGGATCCAGTATCGTGTATCCCTAATTTTAACCATATTTAAAGACAACAGAATTATGAAATTACATATTAAGATGTCCTAAAGTCCGACTTACTGTAAATGAGCACTCTAAAGATCAACTAATTGCATTTAATACAAATTTAAACCATTTAAACCAATGCATTTTCATTTAATTGCTGTATTCACACTTGGCATGTTTGGTTCGATTAAAACGAACCCTGGTGTGAATGCTCTGTTAGCACGGTTCATTTGAATAAGTGTGAATGCTACCATCCAAACCCTGCTGAGCACTGCGCACCAAACAAGCTGACCGAGACCGCTGAAATGATGGGTCTCTGTCCTCTTCCAAATGAATTCTTGTGCGATTCAAATGAAATATGAACGCAACGTGGACCAAAGACATGTAAACGAACCAAAAACACAACATGATGTCACAAGATGCGACCCTAAAAAGGACAAAATGTTCAAGCATACCCGTTTTATTTTGTGTCACTGTTCGGTCTCCTCGCAGTAGATCTTCATTTGTATGTGACAGAGGGATTCCTGCCACTGTTTTGAGTTCTTAACACATTTTATAAGCTCTTCACAAGTTGTCAGCTGGTCAAAAATACCATCATATATTTGCATTTAATAATGTATCCAACATCCCCATCAAGTCTTGTTTTCTATGTACTCTAAATTATTCTGGAAACAAAATAATCAGATGCAGAATTAGATTTCAATATTATATTGTTTATAAATTATATTGCTCTTCAAACCACTGCTATTGCTGAGCAATAGAAGGGTATCCAGCCCTGCACATTCGATATATTTATAGACGTCTGAAGATCTGAGCACAGGAAGTCGTGATAAATTCTTAGAAACTTAACGGGAAATGTCGCTCATCTGCCAGCTGATTATTTTACTGTTATGCCTTGAAACACTGTGCCTTGAAAATTATGCCTTGAAAAACTGCATCAAGATGTTCCATTTTTATTTATTTATTATTATTAAAAGCATTTTCTGATAAGAATAAATAATTATATATCTGGCCTCACTGGCTCCACAAGCCACTGAAAATGTCTAGCCAGTCACAGTCGGTCATGTTGCGTGAACTCTCACCATAGCCAGGGCTTCCCGCTGGCTTCATCCCAAAAGTTTTGATGAATTAAAACTCTCTTTTGTCTGGGTCAGCTCTGGCTTTGGTCTTTTAATGAGGATATCACCAGTAAGATCTATTTTTGGAGGCCTTTTAGGAAGACTAATGAAGAGGCTGTTGGGTTTAGTGTACCATAATGAGGTACAGATTGTCTCGGGAAACTTTTGATGAAAACGCTTTTCTTTTTTCACCATTTTATTCCACTCCCAAAAGTAAAATAAATCCAAATCTAATCTGTCTTCATATTGGCAGTTGATATACGCTGCCTGCCAGAATCCATTCTGCTATTATTATATGACAACTTATTAGGAAAAGTAATATCTGCTCAAAGTTTGTGATTCGAGTTGCTTTGAGCTCAGTAAAAGCAGGTGGTAAATGACTGGCAGATGCAGTAGGACATGCAAATGCACATTGTGTTCCCATCAATGAGGGATTTATAATAAAATGTAATTTCAACCATATTATAGTGTCGAAAATCCCTCTTTACAATGAATGACAGCAAAAAACACCATTGAAATTGGGGTCTTCGATATCAAAGCATTCATTCAATTGTATCAACATCATGATGTTAACTTGTCTGATACATTTTGATGAAGCCAGATGTGTAAATCAATGCAGATTCAGACAGGGCAGCCTCTAATAAGAGGAAGCATTTAAGCTTCGACATGCACTCAAGGAAATCACAAAATCATCAAGGAAATGAACGGTGACCCTTTCGTCATTCACCGCTCTCTATCCTACATCCTTCATCCTTCATCCATCTCTTTGTCTCTGGGGGGAGACCGGTTAGCCCATCTTTCTGACAGCTTTTTAATGGCCACATAAAACAGCAGGATCTAATAGCCCACCGGAACTGGGTATCTGAGAGCCCCTGACTGCTCCCATATACGATTTCAAGGGGTCACACAGAGGGGAATTCAAAGCATCGTATTCCACAGAGAGACTGATTAGGTCTGAGAAGAAAATGCATTCATATCCACTGAATCATCAAACCTCTCTAAAACGGCCAATTTCAGTTTTACCAAAAATAAAAAGGGTCAAAGATAAATAAAGATGTCCAAGATGATAAAAAGATACAGAGAATGTTTTTAAAGCATGTGCCAAGTTCTTGAAAAAATGTGATATTGTATCAATGTTGGTAATATTGTGTGTATGTGTGTTTATACCAATAGACATTTTAAAAACGTAACTAACCATGTCACGCAACACATTTTCTAAATTTGTTTTATAATATCTGATTTTTTACTGGCTTTGACATACTGTCATGAGGGTGTATAGGGAGGATCTGGAATATAATTTCCTGTTTAATCGTTGCCTTGTGGCATGACAACCAAATGGGTTCCCGCATGTTGGTTACACCACATTTTGATTTGATTTGGCTGGCAATTATAAAAGGAAGTTCCTCTTTGGAACTTGTGAATTCCAGATGGAGAAAGGTCACTGGTGGCTTCATTTGTTGTCACACAGAGCAGCATGAGAGACAGGTGAGAAATGTCATTCACTCTTAATGAGCTCCATCAATTACTGATGTACCCAACAGAGGACAAATCGATCATGACTTTTCCGGAGTTATCCGCTTATAACAAAAGCAAATAAGCAACCACATACAGCAGATCTATCAATATTTCGGTTGCATCACAGCATTTAGTGAAAACAATATACTGACCGTTCAGACCGTTATACTGAACAATATACTGATATGTTAAGTCAAAAATGTGCAATTTTCTTGCATGTCCAAGTGGAATTATGAAATCCGGAGGTTTAGCTGCTCTGAAATAAAGAGCTCATTAATACTTACACTCTGCAGCTGTCTGTATACTGGCATAGTGTCAATTTTTACTATTTAATGCCTGACTAATTGCCCAATAAATGCAGATTAAGGGTATATAAAGTGGCCTGCCGTTGCAACGGAAGGGATTTGGATTACAAACGAAAGTCACAAAAGGCAAATGATTTTAGGAGAGGGCCATTATGCCGGAACAGCAGCCGTTAAGGATTTGCGTCATCTGTTTACACAAGGCCAGGAGCTTAGAGAGGGAAAAAAGGAGGAAAGAGGCAACAGGCAGTTGCTGGTGGAGAGCTGGAACAGGTGGGAGATTTTTTACTCATCAGGCTACAGTAGCAGCAGACTGGATGGAGAGCGACCGCTGGGACATGCACATGGAGAGCAGGTGCTCGTCAGCTGCACAACATTGATCAACTTCCTGAATAACTACCACTAAAATATGGGGAAAGACAAAAAAAATTGACAGATGGAGGAAGGGAGAGAAATTTGGAAAGGGAGAGTGGGCAAAAAGAAGGACCAGGGAATTATTACAAGTGTGAAACAGCATGCATCTCAAAAAGGCAATGAGACACAATTAGGCAACAAATAGACAGTGAGGCACAAGTCTGTAAAATCTGCACTAGCATTGTGCAGTTAAAAAGCAAAAGAGAAAAGGACAGATTTAACTATGCTGACTGAATGGGACCTTTAAAAATCACTACTAAAAAAAGAAGGGGAAAAACGAGGAAAAAAAGAAAGAAAGAAAAACAGTGCAACAAAGGTCTCAGCTGCTGAAGTATCCAGCCGAACAGCTGGTGCCAAGAACAAGGTTGGATGACAGAGTGTTTTCAGTTTAGACTGGAAATGTGCCAATCCGGCCCAACCTCACTCAGGGACGCGCGCCAACCAACGGTGAAGGCCTTCATGAGATTATATAACTCACTTCCATTGGAACAGAGGCGGATTCAGACCTCAGCTCCACAGAAAGAAATGATATGCTTTTAATTTACAAACCCCAGTACAGTTTGGTCAGAAAGCGTTCAGCCCAGAGACACTATAAAAAGCAAAAGAACACAACTCCCACCATTTATGCCCTTAGAAAAGGAAATAACTTTCCTTTCTTCACCGCTTTTTGCGGTCTGACAAAAAAAAAAAAAAAAAAAAAAGTGAAAGGAAATATTGTCTTCACTCCGTTTATACCAGCTGACTATTTGAAAGATAAGTTAATTTACTTGTAACATGGGAATCATTTACAAAGAAAACAAGTGCTGGGCCTTTTTTTGGCTTTGCAGAGATTAAATTATTCTAAAGATAAAGCGCAGACGATTGATAATCACCGCAATAATAATCTCAGGAAGCCCCGAAGCCTTCTTGACCTCACACAAAGATATCATGCATGCTAAATCACTCGGCTTCATCTGTCTAGCCTCCACTCCCGTTCCTCAATGACAGAGCTCCTCACAGACAAATTGCTCTCCTCCTGCGTGTTTCTCTTTGAGCCACAGTGGGGTTAATGAAAACGCCACAGCATGGTAGTCCCAACCATCCACCAGCAGACCGCCAGAAATAATTTCCAGCCTTACGGCATAGTTGAGCCTGGGCCAATCTCCCACAAGAGCCGAGCTCCAGCCATCGGCCCAATGTACAGAAATAACACTGGTCCTGCTTGTATGTTTAATGCCCCAGAAAAATGCCCCATTCATTTAGTCAAGCTTTAAATCACTGCTATAATGCATGGTAGGTAGAAGCTGTCCTCAGTGTAGGTCACGTACTAGCCAGGCTGGAGTCAGGTACTTTGACACTTACCGATTTATTTATTTTCTCACACACTGAACAGCTTATTCCCTTTCAGCTCTCATTTGGCCACATGCAAGAAGAGAAATGGGCAGGATTTGCGGTGTTTAAGTGGGTGACTACAGAGTAGTGATATATTATCCAGGTTGAATGATATTTGGCATTTGTAACTGTGTGCCTGTTTGTCTGCTTAACAAAAGTGGTCATTGAAACTAGTGACAGTTCCAAAATCCAAGAGCGTTGTCAATACATTCTGGTCTAGTATTATATATATAAATATATAACTATATTATTGCCTAGCTCTTTATAAAAAGTTTGATATACAAGTATGTCCATCTATATCCACATACAAACAGTATTCTTGTGTTGGGCGATACATACTATAGTTACTGTACTGTATATCTCAACTGCTTGATTGCTTGATCAATTGTAAACTACTGTATATTATCACCCAGCGCTAATCTGCCAAATGTGACCCATCAAGAAATTAAGACATTATAAACATTTAAAACCATGGCTTTGAAACAATGTGTATTGTGAAAATTGCTATATAAATAAATTAGACTTGACACTGCTGTTTGTGCTACAGGAACACCTGGTTTTGCTATAAGTAACTTGCATTATAGGAATACTTCACATTTTAAAATATACTAAAGGTATTTTAAATTGTATTAATATTTCACAATATTTCACTGCCATTTATCAAATAAATGCAGCCTTGGTGAGCATAAGAGACATTCAATAACAAATAACCTTACCAACCTCAAACTATTGAATCATAATTTACAGTATTTATTTAGTTATACATTATATTTGTTCATTTAGCAGACACTTTTATTCAAAGTGACAAACACATTGAGCAACAAGTAATAAAACCAAGGAAGTAACAATACAAGGTTACTGTTTAATATTTTTCTTCTTATAAATTCTTGATGTTTTGTTCCACAACAAAATACAGGTTAAGAATGACATGAGTGAATATGTCCTGAAAAAAAAAAAACATAATATAAGGATAGACGCAGAAAAAAG
Organism: Abramis brama; assembly: GCF_963993115.1. Lineage (NCBI taxonomy): Eukaryota > Metazoa > Chordata > Actinopteri > Cypriniformes > Leuciscidae > Abramis > Abramis brama. The sequence goes on along the minus strand of NC_139986.1, from coordinate 12,283,355 downwards.
TAAAGAAAAGACTTTATAATTTGAAAACTTCAACTTTGAGAAAGTCAGTTAGTAAATAGTAAAAAGTAAATTTTGGGGTTAAATGTATAACAACTCAAAAAAAAAGTGGCTATAGAATTCCGGCAAGAATTTTACAGTATATTGGACTTGATTTCAGTGCAAATAATTTTAAAATCACATAAGCATTCAAAACATTCTGAATTCTGTTTCCTGTAGCTATGCAATTCCAGACAGACAATATTCCTGTAGGCCTACAAAAAGATTTATGTTCAAAAATGACAAAAGCCGGGTGGCGGATATGTCCCAGTCTCGCCACAGAGGTCATGAATGAGACAAAATAATTACTGTGAGCAACTGAAAAAAGGAAGCAGTAAATTACACATCCTCTTTTAGAAACGGCAGAAATGACGTGGCCATTACCAAAAGGTTATGATATGGGTTAATTGCTTTCTCAGTCCAAATGATGACACCTCTAAAGTAAAGTTTATCTGTAACAGCTGTGGCTGATCTCTTAGCACACCTCAAGGGTAATGACAGGGCACAGGGTGAGAGAAATGTCAAGGGTCATCCTGTGTTTTCACCATGCCCTGCCATGACCTAAAATCCACATCAGTTTCAGTTGCAAATTGTAGTCTTGTTCACCAAATTTTTACGTGAAGCTATGGATCAATTCACTTAGGGTTTCTACTACTAAATTTTTAACTGAAAATACTATCAGAGCTAACACATGACATTATTGTGTTTATTTTCCAGGGTTTGTTTCCCAAAAGCGTTGTGAGCCAAGTTGACAGTAGAGAACACTGGTGGCAATGGTCTCCACGATCAACTTGGGCTCACAATGCTTTTGGGAAAGAAACGAAAGGACTAAAGATGACTAGGAACTAAGGCAAAACAGTGGAAGCACAACCAAAACAGACTATACTGTACAGGTTACAAGCTCAAGGTTGTGGGCTCAATTTCTCGTATACCTTAAATCCAATCAGCGTAAGATGTTTGGGATAAAAGCGCCTGTCAAATGCGTAAAAGTAGAGACACTTGCTTTGTACACACACACACACACACAAACAAAGAGTCCCTTAGATGAGCAGTCACCCCACATCGGATGAAAAGTTTCTTCCTCAGGCATGTCCAAACATGTCCTCCCTAACAGAACACTGCTGAGGGATTTAAGCCCTATTACCGATCTTTGTTTACATCTCTGCAGAATTAACTTCATTACATTCAATCTCTAGGGATGAAGACTAGAATCGTGAATATTAAATGAACATTGCCAGAACACTTTAAAACATAATTTTGGGTGAAGGTAAACCCTTTGAATAATAATTAAATTATAATTTTGTTAAATAATATAATACTCTTTCAATCTGACATTATACATAGCTTTTAATTTATGTTAATATATTACGCAAAAAGAAAGATGGTGGAATGATACATGTAAATTGGTTGCCAGGGACAATGGTCAATTACATAGTTTAGTGGGATTATACAAAAATTTAAAACACAGAATGCAATGATTGACCAAACAGAATAAAACATTTTAGAGAGTAAATACACAGTGACAAACACTCAAGTTAAGTACAGTATATGATTTTGAATTTTTATCTTTCATTTTGAAAATGAACCCAAATCTACCAGATTATATAAAAGGAATATGGACAATTCATTTTACCAAACTACACACACAAGTGCAGAATTACAACTCACAGGTCAGTTTATTAGACAAATTAAACTTGTGAGGTAACGCAGCGCTGTTTCACTTGGTCTAACATTACACTATCACACTAAACTGCATTTGAATGTGTTGAAATTTATGTGTTAGTTTGTCTGTATGAGACTAGCAGTAAACTAGATCAACATTAGAATAACATACAGATCATATTCTAAAATTGTATCATTGTTGAACTATATGACATTGATTAGTTTTATGTAAATGTGCTCACCTGTTTAATAAAGTACATGTAGGAGCGGTCGAAGTCTCGGACGTGGAGCTCTCGTTTATATACTGTCTATGGGAGCTCTAGGCATCTCGAAAATACCGCGCTGATATTGATTCTCGTTTTAGTTCTCCTTTTTTATCCAAAGTCTGCTTGCCATGGTCCATAATGTTTGAACGAAACAACAACAGCGTGCAAATAGACATTGCGAACTACACAGTTGTCCTCGTCAGTCGCTTTGGTTACTATTGAGGGCTCTGGTTCATAGCTCTGGTTGCTATGGCAGTAGGAGCGGAAACCAGGGACAACGCGGATATGACGCCATTGACGGCGACAAAACGGAAATAAAGAAACGGGACGTGTCTTCGAATTAAATTACAAATTTCTCCTTGTTTGAAAGTTGTTGGAAACAGTCAGGATAATGTAAGTACACAACTAAAAAAAAAATATAACATAGATATAGTGATTTTTGCTATTTTTAAAGCAAAAAAGTTACATATTGTGCCTTTAACAAATTGCTTCCAACTAATTACCCCCAAACAAAAAGATGCATTGTGGTAATTTTAGCTTAAGGTATAAAGGTAAAATTAAAAAAAAATATATATAGGCCTATTCATTGAACTTATTAAATTGTGCTCAGCCAATCCATCAAGTAGAAGTGAAAAATCTGTGTTTGCTGAACAAGCCTTTCAAAAAAATAAAAAATAAAAAAATAAAAAATACGCATATATGCATGCGCCTGAGAGAAACCGTTGGTAGGCTATAGTAGTGGATTCAAATGTGTATGCGTGGGAGAGTGAGAAGTCAATGCTGAGGAGAACATCATTTCCAGATTTTCCATCATTAAAGTTATGGTGAGTACTGAACTCTGTATTTATTAAGTCTTGTGTACATTATTTTGAGTGCTGGTCTCAATTTCAACATAAAACGTAAAAACATGGGTATTACATTACCGTGCCCGATAAGCATTCGCTAAACAAGTTAGAACGATTCTCCGAATGTTTTACTTTAGGACACAGTGTATTTTACATACATAACATTGTATTTTGCAGAATAACAATGAATTCACGCCTTTCCTGGTTTCATGATAGCAATTTATAACCTAATTTAGCCCATACTAATCTCTCAGTTGCTGTTTATTGAACTAAATAATTTTATCGAACTTTATTATGATTATATTAAATGTATGAGAGGTATAGCCTAGCTTTCTGTTATAACTTTTTTTCCAGGTCTCATTTAGTTAAAAAGACGGAGTCACTAAGTTACGACTTTCACAGTGAGTATTTAACAAGAGTTGATATTGCATATTTGCTCATTCCATATTTGTGTCAAATACTGTTAGCTCTTATGATATCTAATTTGTGTTAAGTTGCTTTATGGAGAGCCGCCAAGAGACCGCTAAAACGTGACAGTGTAATTCAGGCTGCATAAGTTATGAAGTTGATGTCTGCCATTATGTGTTAGTCTGGGGGGAACTCCTAGTAGGCTACTAGCTTGTTGAGGACACAACCTTGCCATGATATCATTTTAGAGTAACCTGACATCCTCAGTTGGTTCTGGCTTATAGTGCCCTAGACAAGATTAGATATGGAGCCTCTAAATTAGGAAAAAAAACAAAACAAATTGAACTATTATTGTTATTAATACAGAACTATAAGACAACATTTTCAAAACATTTTTAATTTATTGAATAAATGTTGTTATTTCAGGCCAAATACAATAAGAATATCAATAAAAATAAAAGTGGTCTTTGGGTTAATGCTTAAGTTAAGTCTTTAACTACTTTAAAACTTAAGCATTAAGTATTATTTGATTATACTTATTATTCATCAATTGACTAATTTAATGATTTTAATGAACGAGGACCACATTTGTTTGTTGTAATCCACTAATGTATCCACCTTATTATCAATGCAGAAGTAAGCTATTTTACGTGAATATGCAAGACTTCCAATTCATTTGCTGCCGCCAATGAACTAGACATCCGCCACTAGACATCCTCATGAATCTAAAATTCATGAAGATGTTTTAAGGTTAAAAATATTGCTGCATGTGATTTAATAATAAGACATAAATCAATCAAATTTGACAGTTTTATGTAATAACTTCTGTTCTGTCACTTTCCGTCAGCTATTTAATGCAAGGCTTTGTCATTTATTTATTTTGCAGGTTTTAAAGGTCCCGTTCTTCGTGATCCCATGTTTCAAACTTTAGTTAGTGTGTAATGTTGTTGTTAGAGTATAAATAATATCTGTAAAATTATAAAGCTCAAAGTTCAATGCCAAGCAAGATATTTTATTTAACAGAAGTCGCCTACATCGAACGGCCCGTTTGGACTACATCCCTCTACTTCCTTCTTTAATGACGTCACTAGAACCGTTTTTTGACTAACCTCCGCCCACAGGAATGCTCCCTCAACTCTACCGAAGTTCGTTTATGTACTTGCGCACTTCTTATAACTTACTGTGTTTACTCAGCTCTTACGGTGATTTTCTGAAGTAAAACTGACGCTTCATCTTTTGTGTGATGTACAATAAACTTTATTAAACTCATCAGTATATGTTTGATCATCATTCGGACCTGGTCCGAAACAGCAGACTTGTAGGCTATTAATAAATAATGGATACATACAAGCAGATGACAAATACGTTATAATAACCGTAATTAAACTACTAAACTATACCTGTTCCATCTCTATACAGCACTCTAACTCTGTAGGCATTATTGTCAGACTCGAAATGAACACCGTTACTGAGAGTTTCTGATATTATCATCATTCCCTGAGATGAAATAGTCCTGAGAGACTGAGCGTCGTCCAGCAGCAGCTTATTTGCATTTAAAGGGCACACACTAAAACAGCGCGTTTTTCTGTGCCCCAAAAAATTACAATTTTAACATGCTGTAAAAAATGATCTGTTGGGTATTTTGAGCTGAAACTTCACATACACACTCTGGGGACATCAGAGATTTATTTTACATCTTGTGAAAAGGGGCATAATACGGGACCTTTAAGCATAAGAAGTTCTGCAAGCTTTCATCACATCACCAAGACATCCTTTTCAAGCACTACAGAACTAGCCATTGGCCAGTTAATGCAACTTCCTTTCCTTTTTACACCCAGAATATGTTTGTATTTTCAAAACAATTAGGGCTTTAAAAACACATTTGTAGAGGGTACATCCAAAGACTGGCATTAAGGAGAATGCCACATTTTCTTGTGACAACTGTGATTTTAAGGACATCTGCTCTCCATCAACTATTCTTCACCATTTAAGAGGACATCATGAGTTCAAAGTACCTCCTGTGAGAATTCTAAAATTCAGATGAAATTACACTAAACACTGAGTGAAGTAACCCTGAAGTACTTCCCGTTTTTCCTTTTTTTCGTGTGTGACTTTTGCAGTCTTACAAAATATTTGTAAATGTTTTAGATGCTTAATATTTATAAATTGTTAAGATGCAGTTTCATGAGCTCAAAGTACCTCTAGTGAGAATACAAAAATTCAAGTGAAGTTACACTGAACATTTGAAGTAACCCTCTCCAGTTACTTGCATTTTATGGTGTTTTTTGACGTTTTTGCACTTTAGCAAATATTTGTATCTGTTTAATGTTTAAAACTGTTAAGCTGCAGTTTCATGAACTCAAAGTACCTAAATACTAAAATTTAAGTGAAATTTCTCTAAACACTGGGTGAGTACACTCCCCAGTTACTTACATTTTATGGTATTTTTTTTGGTTTTTGCAGATAATTGATGTTTTTCAAATAATTGTGATTTTTTAATATAAGGTGCAATTCATCAGCTTTGTGTATCTTATCAGAATCCTGAACTGAAATGCTTGATTTTTCGGTCTACTGTGCAGAAAATTTCAATGTATTTACCATTTTAAGGTATTTTCACAATACTGTTGTAGATTTAATAAAATGTATTAATGTTAGATTTTATTATTATTGTCACGGACCTCTCAGCAGCCAATCACAGCGCACTACCTCACCTGAATAACCACATGCACCTGCACTGTACCTCTCATCAGCCTGCCATAAATGCACACACCTCGTCCCAGCTAATTGTCCGGTTTTGTTTCTACGAAGTGGACTCATACCTGATCTCTAGTGATTTCAACATCGTTTACTCCTTGAGTGATTCCCTCCTGTGAATATTTTCCAGCGTCTTCCTCTCCCTTGTGTTTCCTGTTTTCACCTGCAAGTAATCCATACCAGCATACTTACCCATCCAGACAAGTTGTGGGTGTTCCATCAGCTCTGTCTTCTCATCCACGATCTCCTGGACCTGTAAGATAAGGATACTCATATCACCAAGAATTCACTGCTTCCAAAATATTTCTGAACTGCCTATACTCTCCCGTTATCAGTTGCTGTCAAATCAGTTCATTTGACTGTTCTATCTACACTGTAAAAAATTCTAACCTCCCCAACTCAAAATGTTCTAGTGACTGGTCACATCTAAATTTTTCAATTAGCCCAAGTGAAATTCTGTAAATTTAATTTGATCAATTGTTGCAATAGTCTGTTAACATTGGCTCAATGAGAAATAATACGTTGAACCAATTGAAAAAAAGGTTTACCAAACCATGTTATTGGCCCAATTATATATTTTAAATTGTAGTAGCATTTTTTATTTTTTTTTACTAAACTAAAAATGTATATTGGTAAATTTATATTAGTAAAACAACTTTACTGTATTGTAAAGTATCTATCTAAAATATGTTTTTTGGTATTTCTGCAGTAATTATGATAAAGCTTTCAAACTTGCAAACTTGTAATTATGATAAAGCTGTTTGCTTTCAAACTTTTTTATTAAAAGAGACAGAGTATTAGTATATTATATATACTAATTAATTATATATACTCTCAGTCTCTCTTAATAAAAAAGTGTGAAAGCAAACAGCTTTATCATAATTACAGCAGAAATATAAAAAAACATATTTAATATTTATATCTTTATATTAGAGAATAGCCTATGTTATTCTCTCTGTTTTTCTATTTTAACAACAATTATAGCCAGACTATATAAAGAATGTTTGTTATTGAAACAACAATAATTCTTACAATAATAAATAATGTTTCATGCCAAGATTTATTTTTGTTTTTAGAGTAAGTATAAATCGCACAAATCAACAGATTATGTAATAAAATTCCAGTGGGATGTACATGTAACCTATAACTGAACTCAATCACAGCAGGATTTGTATTCCCTGCCCGCAGCTATATGCGTTGAAAACATTCCTGGATCATGATGGTAATTTTCAATGAGTATCTCAAATTAAAAATGGAAGTTATGATAATGTTTTGCAAATGTGTTGATAGATGTTTTGATCTGTGAACATATAGCACTAACACTAACAACCATAATATACAGTAAATAAATCAGTATTTGCATAAATTTTAAACATGTTCTAGCTTCAGTATGATACAATTTTCAATGAAACACTAATTCTTATGATTATATTATGATTTTCACTACGCTAACACCTTCTTTGAAAGATTGAGTGGTTATATTTCCATTACAAAATGCCAGGCTGCTCCTTAGAGCAAAAGCCATCCCATCCATTACATATAGTGTGGTTGCATTAACTTGCGGAATTGCAAGCTTGTCCATTAGGAGAGTAGTATATGTCCCCTATGCTTTTTGTGAAAGAGCTATAAAACTCGGTAAATCTCAGAAATGGTCCACATAAAAAAACAAATCTTTAATGGAGGCTGAGTCTAAGATGCCACAGCTATCTGAAAAAAAAAAAAAAAAAAAAAAACAGCTCTAATATTTTTGTCATGTGTCTTTGTAAGCATAACTAGTTTGCTTATTTACATTAATAAAGGAGTTCATGCGTCAGAAGGATGCATATACAGTTCTATTCTAAATTATTCAACCCCCATTGCAAATTAGGTTTATTGGCAAAATTTATAGACTTTCAGCTGTTTGCAATGAACAAATCAAACAAAAGTAATTGAAATAGCTCAACACAACAAATGTTTCAAGTGGTTTCCCCAAATTCAACTGAAAATGCAACTTGTAATGACTTCTGCAGTCTCAAAATTATACAACCCCCTGAATAGAATCCCTCACAACAGCACAAATCTGCAAAACAGGTGTTGTCTCAAGCATACCTGAACACAAAAGGTGGTCAAAACATCTCATCTAGACATGTATCCACAGCCGGTAATTTTTTTGTTATGGCAGCAGCCTGGTGGACTGTCTGGCAGTGACGACACTGCAGATGTAAATCAACAAGCATTAGAATAATTCATGTCAGCTGTTTAATATGGAAGACCCATCCACGACTATTAATAGATGCATTTCTCAGACGGTGCATATAAAATACTGGAGCTTGTCTGCTTTAATTATGAGATCAACTATGGCCATATTAGTAGTATATAACTACGGAATTAGGAAAGCCAGCTAGACCACCAGCGCTTGCAATCTATGTCATGAGTGTCAACCACATCACTAAAAGATGAAATGGACATGGGAAATCAAGCGCAGACCTTACAAAAAAGTATTGTGGTGGTGTAACACTAATGATGGTATCAAGCAGTATTACCATGGTGCCTTTTAATCATTCTATCAGACAATGTTGAGAGATGCACAGGTTCAGGTAATTCACATACGCTTACTCTCTCTCTCTCTCTCTCTCTCTCTCTCTCTCTCTCTCTCTCTCTCTCTCTCTCTCTCTCTCACTGCATTAGTCTACTATCAATGGCTCAAGCCTCCATTACTAGTTTTAAAACAATGTTTTGGAATCAGCAACGGGGGCATGGTAGGAGATGCGTAGAAATTATGCGTCCTACACACCATTGTTCAAGACATTTGTCAAGTTTTTGTCCTTTAAACACTCTTGTGTGTAGGAAGAATTTCTTACGGACAAAAACCTGACAAATGTCTTGAAATACCACATCTGAACAATGTCTTGAGGTGTGGTAATCGTAGTATAAGCGGAATAGTTGACGGTCTGTTGAATTATTAGAAAATAATGCACACACCCTTCGCATCTTGGCCGCATTACCATTACCGCATTACTTGGGTGTGCATTGTATTCTAATAATTTAATTCTAAAATAATAAAAAATAATCTAAAATAATTTAAACCTGTCGTCAGTTAATTTTAATGTTTTATATGAATGATCACATTAGATCATTGCAAAGTTTTATTGTTAAGACAATTTTTTTTATATATATTTTAAATCTAACTATGAATGGGTATATGTAAAACTGCACATACTCTTTTGTAAAACTGAATATACTCATTTACAATTTATAAAAAATTATTGTAAAATGACAGATCTCATTAAAAAATGTATAAAATGTTTATAATTCATTTAGAAGACATTCAAAACTGTTTGAAAAGTTTTGCATTTAGTGAACTTCAGTAATTGTTGTGGACACAGATAGTATTTATTTCATAACTCATACACCACAGCATTTACATGATACTCCAAGGAACTTTGAGCATCCATGCAATTACCAGACACCATGTCCAATATCACGGTAGATTTAAGTAAATGAGGCATTTCTAAGATAATCAAGCAAAACATGAATACCCATACAGTAAAAGTCACAAATTCTGTCAAAGTCTGTTTAGCTCTAGATGCAAAGGCTAACCTTTAGCTCTATCATGTAAACAGTACAACTTTTGTTCTACATGTCAATTTTATTAAAACCCTTCACTTTGGTGCAATAGCTCCTCTTAACTACAGACGGACTAACAAAAGTTGTCATTTGTAAATATACAAATGCTTGCCTCTTGCCCTTAGTTTAAGAGTTCTCTCTCTTTCTCTCTGCCAGTAAATCTGTTTGAGGGCTAATCTGCCACCATGCGCCAGCTGCTCCCTTGGCAACAATGGCGTCGCTGTTGCCATGGCAATACTCACTCAAGCCTGATCATGCAGGATCAAGGACTGGCACGATGCCAAGGCAGTCAGCGAGAGTGTCACTCCTTCTGCACGTTTATTAAGGAGGCGTGCAGTCAAGCACAGGTGTACGGATGGGTCTGTGTGAGTGTCAGTTGTGTATAATGTGTGTTGTATGTCAGCTGTGCTCTGGGCAGGTGTTGTTATGAGAGCGAACGCGTTCACGTGGGCTGGTGTGCTTTTGTCCCTGTATATGATGTGTATGTAGTAATGTGCAACTGTTTATGTGTGTATGCATGCAATTAGAGAGAGAAAGACTGTTAGAGAGAGACTAGCTCAGCCATGTGGTCAGTTCTCATTAGCTGGCAGTTTAATAGAGAGATGACCTGAGCCATTATAGCCAAGCTGGACGTCCATTAACTGCCACTAACCAGCTGTTCAAATCTGGGCCAACAATTACAAGTGGTCACACAGTGCACATTGTGTTTGTGTATGAAGGGCAAGGAGTTTTATCAATCAGTTACTAGAATGTATTTTTCTGACGTAGTCGTCAGTCGTTTTTCTACTGTCAAATCTAGTAGACTTCTAGGAGGTAGACTCTGGTAGACAGACTTCCTAGTCCTCATTATGGAAATAATATACATTAAAAGAAAATACTTAAGTATATTCTGAATGTAATGCTTTTGGACACGTAATTGTAATAACATACAATTAAGTGTATGCAAATATGACATGAAATGTATTCAAATGTATTATAGATTTAGTTTTATTAAATGTAATTAGTTTAACTTTTTGTTGAACGTGTTTTTTCTCCACTTAAGTATATGAATACATTTTTATGTATTCATAATTAGTCTTTTAATAAGATCAACTAATATTGTTAGGTGCCGATATTTTTCACGTGAATAAATCCATAGATCCGCAGGCTTTGCTTATGTACCGTAATGGTCTGGTGGTTATTTTTGCCAAGCGTGCTAATGTGCGCTGATATTTTTATTTTTTCATCAAAACCGAATATGTTCATCAGTGGTTACAGTACATATCAAGCAAGCATACGTTTGTGTGCATTTTGTTTTGTGATTTCACCAGAACGAATAGAGAGTCTCCGCAATGGCGTTAAGTGATAGATTGAAGCGTGCGTCCATGTGCGCGAGCCACAACTGTACCCGCACCACCGATAGCAGCGGCAACGAGCACTCTGCATGATTTCAAAAACAACAGATCGTCTCTTATTTAATAATGACCTAGATTAATGCTCTGCTAGATAACTGGAGATGTTTTATTTATTTGTATTAGGTACATCTGTGCCTCGAAATGTTTCAAAAAGTGGTGGGGACGATATCGACCTTGAGAAAAATGGGTGGGGGCATGTCCCAGCCTTCCCACCCGCAAATTACGCCTATGCTTAAAACTCATCTTTGATCACTAATATGACATATTTAAAAAAAATTACAATTTGTCATGCCTAAAAATAGCTTTAATATAACTACACCCTTGCCTCATTTAGTATACATGGTTCTATGAACATGCAAATTAGCCCCACCTCCACTCACTCACACTAGCTCAGAGATCCACTCTGATCACACGTTGACCTGATTGGTTGGAAGGTAGTTTGTGACGTCAGAAACACCAGCGATTTTGGTTCACCACGGATTTAAGGAGAAAATACTCAGCAGTGGTGTTGGCTTGTGAATTTGCACATCTTAAAGCATATTAAAAACACCATATAGACATATAAACAACATTAAACGCTTGATTTTCACCACAGGGGGGCTTTAAAATATTATATTAACTTAACTTATATAAATGTAATTTTGAAACACACTACCGTTAAATTCAAAATCAAGTACTGGTTACACTTTATTTTAGGTGTCTGTGTTACAGTGTAACTATACATTAAGTACTAATAATTAACAATGTACTGTATTGGTAGGGTCAGGATTAGGGTGTGGTTTAAGGTTAGTTGCATGTACTTATGCACAATTTATACAGTAGTAATTACTATATGTAACGTGTAACAAGGACACCAAAATAAAGTGTTAAGCAAGTACTTTACATGTGCTTTAGTATGGTAGTCAACATCATAATAATTTTACAAGGACAGATTACAATTGTATAAAACTTAAAAAGTGTAACCCATGAAAGTGAACTCTCTTTAACTTTAACTTTTTTTTTCTTTTCTTTTGTCTATACTGTGGAATGGAATACTATTGTAACCCAAACTGTTTGATTACCAACATTCCTCAAAATATCATCTTTTCTGCAGACTGATGGCTGAATTTTCCAATAATAAATCTGTGTATAAATCTGATCTCCTTGGAAAGCAACAGTTATATTTTTCTCCCCAAAAAATAAAACGATCAGTTGAAACCCACAGATTGTTCTAGCTAGGCAGCTGACAGCAGATGAGTGACTTCATGAACGCAAAGGTTCAGCTTTATAAGAATTAGTGTGACAGGAAGGAAGTTGCTAATGTGGTTCGGTTGCCATAGAATTTAGAAACCAGGTGATTGCTTGCACTCAGGGTGTTTGGTAAATGACATAATAATTTCCATGACACGCAGAGCTTAACATCACGGGCAAGCGGAGAAATTCACTTTGGCATTTAACAACTGATGAATGTGGGTAAAGCTGAATATTTTGTTGGCACATAAAGATGGTTTTCATTAACGCTTCAGAAGATAGACTAGAACTATATAAATGGATGTAACAAAAGAGCACAAATTTCAGTCATGGTCTAATATTTGAGGGAAACATTTTCAGTGAACCTAAATTTCAGCCTGTTCCTTACATAAAGCTATCACATGGCTTCGGAAGCTCATGCATGATATTGTGAACAAGTCATAAAGTTTCATGGTAATTTATGTTATTTTTGGAGCTCAGCAGCATCATATCCTTATGTATGTAAACGTCCAGCCGGAACAATCCACTAAGTTTTTGCTACTGTATTTCATGAGAGAAATAAAGTCAATGATTTTCATTTTTGGCATTGAGGCTTTAATGTCCTGCCTGCAGAAGCTGCTTAATTGTAGTAGCAGTGATCAAAGCTTCTGGAATATTCTGTGTGAGACTGAGGCATTAACTTGTAGATGCTAAAATTGGAAGATGGCTTTGGGAGGGTTAGATCAGCGAGGCAGGATGAATAATTTTTTTATGTTTCACAAACAAGTGACAGAAAAGACTTGGGAATAGAATTCTGTTTTCAAAAGACTTATTTTTTGGGGGGTGGGGGTTGTCTCAGAGCTTGCACAAAGGGATTTCGTTCCTCATGAATCTCAGTTTTTGATGTTCTTGATGATGTTTTTGTTGCCTTTGATGTAGGTGTCTGTCTGGAACAATCCTGCAAGCGTAGCTTTGCAATGATTTAAAGAACTAATACTATCTTGTTAGTTCTTCAAAAAGAACATTGAAAACGTACTACTCAAGTCAAACGTTTGCCAACATATACAACCATTCATATCTTTACCATATATTTTGGCAAAGCTGCTCACTCTCCTACTGATGTCTCAGGTAAATTATGTCTTCGTGAAGCAGCAGTTTATCAGCACCGATAAACGGAGCATGCAGAATTTCAAAAGGCGACCCAAGCCACGCGAGTCAGATAAGCATGAAAGGTCAATGGCAATCTGACAAAACTTTACTTTCTGTCAGTCATGGGTCAATAGATTATTTAAAGGTCACATACAGTTGATTTGTGCAACTTCAATTGCCACACTCTTTCTTTTTAGCTTTTAGTCTCTGTAGTGATAAAAAAATTAAATACGTATAAATATATTTTACATTTTATTAAAACATTTTTATATTTTTATCAGATCCATTCAGCAATATAACAATCCATATGAATATATGGATATTATGAAACAATTTTATAACAATATTGTTATAAACAATATGCTAAATTATTAATCAACTGAATCACATACAGTACCTGTCAAAAGTTTGGAAGTAATGATTTTGAAAGAAGTCTCTTATGCTCAAGACGTTTATAATGTTACAAAACATTTATATTTAATAAATGCTTTAATACATTTATTAAAATGCAAATGCTTTTCATTGAACTTTCTATGCATCAAAGAATCCTGAAAAATGTAACACCGTTTCTACAAAAAAAATGTAAGCAGCACAACTGTTTTCAACATTGATGATAATAATAATAAATGTTTCTTGAGCACCAAATCAGCATATTCCAATGATTTCCGAAGGATCATGTGACACTGAAGACTGAAGTACTGATGCTGAAAATGACACCAAAGTTGCCTTACTTTGGCACTATTGCCCTCTGTAGAGCTGCTTATTAAACTTGTTTCATAACTGATGGACTTTGCAACACTGACACAGTTATTGAACTGAATTGAAACAACAGTGAACTAAATTGAGCTGAATATTGACACTATTGTTCTATGGAGAGATACTTTACAGTTGAAATTGAGTTTGTTGCATAATTGATGAATTTTACAACATTAAGGCTTGGTTTCACAGACAGGGATTAAGCCAGGATTAGGCCTTAGTTTAATTAGGACATTTACGTAGCTTTTATAAACCTGCCTTAGAAAAAAAAATATATATTACTGGTGTGCCTCTTGAGACAAAACAACGGCTCTGACATATTTTAAGATATGCCTATGCAAGTTGCTTTCAGTTAAAACAGCTCAAACATGCATTTTAGGACTAAGCTTTAGCCTTGTCTATGAAACCGGGAGCAACATGCTTATTTTCGTGTTTATTAATGTGAAGCTGCTTTGAAACAGTCTGTATTGTATAACACTCTATGGGCCCTATCATACACCCGGCGCAATGCAGTGTCAGTTGCAATGCAAGTGTTTTTGCTAGTTTCAGCTTGACGCAGCTGAATTCAATCAGTAATTTGCACATCCTGAGCTACGTTGTTTAACATGCATTTGCATTTGCACCTATTTGTGCGGCCATTGTGGCTGGTCTGAAAACGAGGTGTGTTCAGGCGAATTGTTATTTTGAGGCAACTGAAATACTAGACTGCAAAATATATATATTTTTGTTATTTAAAGAGCGCGTTAGTAATGTGCGCCTGCAGGCGGGTCCACAACGCGCATACACTCTGCTTATTAAAATATTTAATAAAAAGGATTACATTGTAAAATATTAATATTGTGTACATGAAGATATGGTGGAATCCGGCTTGTCCCATACATGGTCTGCTTGCGCTCTTTAACCTTTCACACGAACTGATGCATTTGCTCTCTGGAGAAGCGTTCAGTCTTTCCGCTTGCAAATTCTGCCATGTAAATAGCTTCACTTAGCTTAGCTTTTAAAAATGATTGCACGTTATGCCCAAAAAACACCATTACTCATTAAGAGAATAGGGACAACCCTTTTGGACCATGCGCTGGGCGCAACCATTTTTCCCGTCATTAAACTAGCAAAGGTGGATTCAGACACGTCCTAAGTGCACTTGCGCCATGAGCTTTAGACCATGCGCTTAGATCGTTAAAATAGGGCCCAAGGTATTACAATTTCGTTTTCATTTACTGAGTTTAGCAAGCAGTCTGACACAGATTTAGGGGCAATCACACAAGGGTGCGTTTTCCATACAACGGCGTGACTCGCTGCTTAACTACCATAGTACGATGCATCGTTGAAGAAAACTTGCCAGTCATGACTGTTTCCCCGAAACCATATTGTCGCAAAGTGGTCGTCAAACCACTTTGGTTTATGACGTCACGCTCGTGGTGGAGTAATAACTTATTTTAATGAATCTGTTTGAGATTGAATTAACGCTAGATGTTTTGCTAAAAATTAGAGACATGGCATCTGATGACTAGTTCTCATTTTTCTCAGTTATTTTGCATCATTTCCAGATTCAATCATAGGCTTGTTCTTATGTAGGCCTAGTAGAGCACGTTCGCACATGCGCACTCTTCAAAAACGGTGCTTTAAATCTCTTGACAAACTAAAAGGCGTAAATTACATTTGTATGTATTCTGTAATGATAAATAGGACGGAAGCAATAGCAAGTGCAAAAGTTTATTGAACAGAAGTTCACTCAAAACACCTCAGAATATGTAGAATAATCACAAAGAATACAGAGCAGTAGAAGATCATCCAAGCCACGGGTCAGATCCGGAACACAGACAGCAGGAGAGCATGACGAAGGGACTGAGACGGACGATCCTGAAGTGAGTGAGGTGATGAAGGTGAACCAATGGTGAAGACGGGAGTGAAGCGATCCGTATCCAGTGAACAGGAAACACGAGGAAGACGGGAACAGGCACAAACACGGGAAGCTTCAACAACGATCTGACAAACATGAGACGAAAGACAGGGTATTAAATAGGCTGGTGAGATGACATACAGCTGCCACTGATCACTGATAATCAGCGGTAACGCCCACATAAAACAATCAGCGTAACAAGACAATTAACACACACACACACACACAAGACTAGAATGAGACAGTGGATCTACCAACCGTGACAGTACCCTCCCCCCTAGGAACGCCTCCTGGTGTTCCCCGACGAACCTACCTGTCGATTGTAATCATCGATAAGGGAGTGATCCAGGATGTCTCTAGCAGGCACCCAACTTCTCTCCTTCGGACCGTAACCTTCCCAGTCCACCAAATACCAGAGATGGCAAAAGTACTCACTTCTCGTACTCAAGTAGAAGTACAGATACTTGTGTTAAAAAATACTCTGGTAAAAGTAGAAGTACTGATTTAACTTCTTTACTCAAGTAAAAGTAACAAAGTACAGGCTTGGAAATTTACTTAAAGTATAAAAGTAAAAGTAGCCTTGCGAATGATAACCATTTTTTTTATGCAAAGCTACCTGGACCACACAAATGTTACTAGAGTGCAAGCTGAGAAACCTAAGTGGATTTGGAAAAAAGGTTCTTTATATGCCATTGCCTACATTTTAAATGGATGTCTGCCAATAGGCCTAAAACATCACATAGCCTATATGATTAGTGTGACAGAGACTCATCCAGGTTAATGAGATTCTGACTGAGTAGCAAGATATGAATTCAATTGTGATTCTGTGAGAATTTACAGACCCAGTTTCTCTTTTTTAAACTTCCCCTTAACATTTAAAGGAATCTACATGTAGGCTATGTAATGATTTTTCTGCGAATGAATGCCGCCGAATCTGTCGAGTCGTCTTGTAGTGATGGGTCAAGTGCAACGTATTATTCCCATTCAATTGACCGTTCGCAAACCGGTCTTTGCGAACGGTCAATTGTCTCAAACCATTCCCTTTAGTTACTGTTGCTATGTCCGACAAGCGACGCCGCTCTCACGCCACACCGTGTTCTCACGCAGTGAAAAATACATCGCAGAGCAGAGAGGACACTGACAAGGTGCTGACAGACAGGACAGACCAGGATATTTTTTATATGAAACAAATTCTCACCTTTCAAATTCATTTTGGTCATTTTTTAAAGACATTTAAACAATAAATACCATTTTGTGGCTCTTTAATGTGTCGTGACAGATCGCTGTAGAGCCTCAGTTAAAGCTGCTCGTGAACCGATCATCTCTTCCTTCTAGTTAATTTATAGCATCAAATAAACATGAATGAACATAAGAGGGAAAGATGTTTTTACGCGAAAAGATGTCGGTACACTTCGTTTTTCAAGTTTAAATCCTCCAATGTTAATCTACTAACTCTCCTGACTGCTTTGTCGGACAAAATGGCGGATTATGATTGGTAAGATCGCCTGTCAATCAAACTCCCTGCGAAGGGTTGATGACGCAAAAATAATAACGACTCCACTGAAATTATTTGAAACTAAAGTAACGAGCCAATTTTTTTAAATGTAAGGAGTAGAAAGTACCGATATTCATGTTAAAATGTAAGGAGTAAAAGTAAAAAGTCGGCACAAAAATAAATAGTAAAGTAAAAATATCTGAAAAATCTACTGGAGTAAGTAAATAGTAAAGTAAAGTAAAAATATCTGAAAAATCTACTTGAGATGGGAAGTTACTTCCCATCTCTGCCAAATACTGGAATCCGCATCCCCTCCGTCTTGAGTCCAGAATATGATGTACCGAATATGTAGGTTCCCCATCTACGAGTCGTGGCGGAGGGGGAACCGGGGTCGGCAGATTAATGCGAGAGTAAAACACGGGTTTGATCTTTGACACATGAAAGGCGGGATGAATTATCCTGTACGCCGGAGGAAGTTTGAGTCGGACTGTCACCGGACTAATAATCTTGGTGACAGGGAACGGGCGAATAAATTTGGGAGCTAACTTGTTGGAAACAGAACGGAGCGGAATGTTCTTCCACGACGTATACGGGAGGCCTTGACCGGTGGCCCATCTCAGTCTTACCGGAAGGAGAGTGGATGGTGAGGACTTCCCGGCGGAGATCCCACCCGATAGTAGCCTCAACTTTACTATCGGGCTTGCTCTTTTACCAGGCAAGAGCGTAGAAAATGTCCAGAGTTACCGCAGTAGAGGCAGAGTCCATGGGACCTCCGCCTTTCTCTCTCCTCCCGGGAAAGCCGAGCTCTCCGCACCTGCATGGGCTCATGATCGATGACGGGACCGACCGTGTTCTCCTCACTGCTGCCTCGAACCCCAGCGCCTCCGGGAGTGTGAGTGGGTCGAGCGTGTTGCTCCAGCCGACTGATGCGGGCATCAACCCGTAGAGCCAAGTCCGTTGAGTCTAGGAGGTAGATCCAGCATGTATATTTCCTTTTGAACACGGTCGGCCAGCCCATGCAGGAACATATCCCACTGCATACATATCCCACTCTGCCGCCAGCGTGCGGAACTCAATCGAGTAGTCAGCAGCCGAACATTCACCCTGTTTGAGATCCGTGAGTCTTCTGGCAGCCTCCTTGCCGGCTACAGCCCGATCATTTCGTCGGCTAGTGCGTGGAACGAGGCGCAGCATTGGTCCTTGTTCTCCCACACCGCCGTTCCCCGCAAGGCTGCACGTCCCGTAAGTAGCGTGAGAACGAAGGCCACCGCTCCTCCGTCTCGAACGTTCTGGGCTGCAGCGAGAAATGCATCGAACATCTGGTAAGGAATGCTCTACAGAAGTTCGGCTCACCGGCATAACTCTCTGGAACAGATAGGCGTGGTTCCGGTCAATTACTCGTCTCTGGTACGGCGAGGGGAACAGGCGGTGTGGGCGGCGCAGCGGGAATGCTTAGTTGTTGGATCTGCTGGGTGAGCTCGGACACCTGCGTCACGAGCGCTTGAATTGCACGTCCGGTGTTGGTAATGCTCTCCTGCTGCTGATCCATCCGGGAAATGCTGTGGTTGATGAAATCTGTCAGCGAGGTTGAGCTTGCTGCTTCCATAGTTGGTCAGATCGTTCTGTAATGATAAATAGGACAGAAGCAATAGCAAGTGCAATAAAGTTTATTGAACAGAAGTTCACTCAAAACACCTCAGAATATGTAGAAGAATCAAGAAGAATACAGAGCAGTAGAAGATCATCCAAGCCACGGGTCAGATCCGGAACACAGACAGCAGGAGAGCATGACGAAGGGACTGAGACGGACGATCCTGAAGTGAGTGAGGTGATGAAGGTGAACCAATGGTGAAGACGGGAGTGAAGCAATCCGTATCCAGTGAACAGGAAACACGAGGAAGACGGGAACATGCACGAACACGGGAAGCTTCAACAACGATCTGACAAACATGAGACGAAAGACAGGGTATTAAATAGGCTGGTGAGATGACATACAGCTGCCACTGATCACTGATAATCAGCGGTAACGCCCACATAAAACAATCAGCGTAACGAGACAATTAACAAACACACAAGACTAGAATGAGGCCCTGTTTACACGAGAACGCTCGCGGGTGAAAACGTAAAAATATTTTATCAGATGTGCCTTTCGTTTAGACGGCGACGGCGTTTTCGGAGCTTAAAACCGCAAAAAAGTGAAACCACACTCCAGAGTGGACATCTTAAAAACGCTCCACCGTCGCGTTTCCGTCTAAATGGTAAAAACGCAAAAGTTTGCTAGAC
This sequence comes from Abramis brama, assembly GCF_963993115.1. Classification (NCBI taxonomy): domain Eukaryota; kingdom Metazoa; phylum Chordata; class Actinopteri; order Cypriniformes; family Leuciscidae; genus Abramis; species Abramis brama. Next base: position 12,263,592 of record NC_139986.1, on the reverse strand, counting down.
AGTGAAGGCACCGATCAGTGCTTCACATTGCCACCTAGCCGCCTGGAGTGCATACTACATTGAATTTCACACACTTTTGCGTCACCATATGCACGCAGATTTCCCCCCGATAACGCTCGTCTAAACGCAGAATAAAAAGTGATCACTTTTGCGTTTTCTCTTCAGATCGTTTCCGTGTAAACGTAGCCTGAGACAGTGGATCTACCAACCGTGACATATTCTAAATAAAATACACAGATTGTACTGAATGTCAGCTTGCTTTTTTTGCTCAAGAAAATAATTTATTAAGTCCACATATCTTGCAAACTAGAAACTATGCTTCTGACCACAGGTCGAGAGCTGTCATTCCAACCACACAACTTTGCGATACTGTTTGCGAATGTTCGTTGGAACGATGGTTTCGGGAAACACCGACTCGTTGAACTATACTGATAACGACGGAACTTGCAAACATAGTTGGCTAACGATGCTTTTGGGAAACGCACCCCAGACTGTGTTCTTGTTTTGATCAATTTTAGATACATTTAGTTCTTCTAGAGGGGCATAGGGTTTCCTCTTGTTGATTTCATCATCAAAATGCCACATCCTTCTTGACTTTCTCCAGCGCTGCCTGCCCCAGCATCCTATAACAGCAGCTGGCGGTAAAGCTGTCCATTATTAATGAACCACGGCAGCCACATGTACATGCCACATTTAAGTGGTCTGTTGCAGAGCCAAAATAGCCTGCCCTGGGGCTTTTTAGTAGACAGCGTCTTCCTAAGGAAGGAAACTCAGACCCCCTTCCCTCCGCGTAATGCAGCCCAGCTGTTTTCGCTGCAGATAGGGGCCGAAGGGAGGGAGACAGACTCAAAAGAGACTAATTCCCACTTAGCCAGCACTTATGCCAAGATTTATTGTTTCCTGGTAAGGGAGGCCTGATTAAGCGTCAGGTCCAGTGTGGCAAAGCTAATTCTGATAAGCGCAGGGAGGATCAGGACAAACAGTATCAGATTTAAACTGATGCTGCGACACTATTAAGGTCTTTACAAAGACTCAAAGAGAAAAATATAGACTCATACACTAAGAAATACTGGATCTGTCTAGCTTAGCCAGCAGGATGCCATTCTCAAAGATCTTTACAAAAGATGGATTTCTAACCATGCTAAGAGGTTCTCCATTGAGAATCTTATAACAGAGGCACTTGTGCATTAAAGTGCATCTAAAAATACAGGACTTCACCAGGTGATGCCATATCCACACATCAGTGTGAAAATACATTAATTGTCTGACATGAAGAAGAGGCAGTAAATCACGGAGCACTGTTGAAACTGATGTAATGGGTTATTAGCTTAGCAACTTGTTGTTGAGGTTTCAGATTGTTGCCCAATGCAGACATCTGAAGAAGCGTTTTCTTTTTTTCTTTTTTCTTGACGAATGTGAACAAAAATGTTATATGTAAACAAAAATAAGACCACGTTCAGACTGCCAGCTAAAATCAGATTTTTTGCATATCCAGATTTTATCGAGATGGGTTTTTGAAAATGTCTGGACAGCAAAAAAAAACACATGAAATCTGATTCAAACCACATTGGAGGTGGTTTGAAATGCGATTCAAATCAGATTTTTGCCAAACAGGACTCTCTGGCTGCTCAAATTGGATTTCAAATTGTCTTTTGCATCACTCTTAACATGACACAACGATAACGTCAAAACCGGTGACAGAAACACTTCACCCCTCGCTGCGCAGTGAAGCTGGCCGTGACTACAGTACGGAACATCACAATATACCAGTCTTCTCCATCGCTGAGTTTTTCTTGTGCGAAGGAGGAGTTCTGCACCGTGACTCGACAGGGCGCTTATTTGGAGAGTGAGATATGATGCACCTCTATTTTTCCTGTAGCCGTTTTAAAAGCCTTGTCAGAAACATGTAAGCCTATGTTGTTACCAAATCAACCCATGCAGATGCATTGATTATGTCTGGACACACAAATCTTATCTGATCACATGCAATTTAACAGTGTTGACAGTCCACCTGAAAAGATCTGATTTGCATGCAGTCTGAACATAGCCTAATAGTGGGTTCTTATGACTCATGATAATGCCAGTAAGTAATGGCAATCATCCGTCCACTACACACTAGCAATGCACAAAAAAACCTCAGAACACCTTAGCAACCACATATGCCATGGCAACCACCCACAATACCCTACCATAGCAATGCACTTAAACCACCAAAAAGAGAATTTCCTCACTGTTTTTTAAACCAATATAAAACTCATGTTCCAGTTTCACTTACTGTTGACCCATTGCACTGGTTAAATGGATGAATGAATGAATGAATGAATGAATGAATGAATGAATGAATGAATGAATGAACGAATGAATGAATGAATAAATGAATAAATGAATAATTGAATAATCATTCATAATTGAATTAATGAATTTAATTAATTAATTGAGGATAGCATTTCTTATACTATCAACTCATTTTTAAAATATGAACTAATTAATATTATTTATATTATATTATATTTTATATTATATTATACTAAATCAAGATGTTATTTATTTATTTTATTTTGTGTATTTTGTTGTTGTTGTTGTTACTTTCTTTTCAGATCAGCCATCCGAGCTTGGTAAACACTATATATGTCACAGGCTAAATGTCACCTAAAACCTGTCAGACTCAGATTTTTCTTTCAAGTAAAAAAAAAAAAAAAAAAAAAATGTATTACATAAATTTGCTGCTAATTTGTTTAGAGGTTTCCTTATCCTGCGTTATTCTAAAAACAAAGTAAATGGTGATGTCATTTGAATCCACAAATGCTCACATTTAGTAGAGTTCCCATAGTGCACTCAGATGAATTATAATATTTTGCTTGGAAACACTCTTGTCACTTTTGATCAAAACACATTTTCCTGTTCCTATCCACAGAGCAGGAAAAGTCAAATAATTTATTGTGTAGATTGGAAGCTGTGCCAAAAACAAACTGCGGATGAGCGAACAAGTGATAAAGAGATACATATGTGCTTGAAGCAATAAAATAGTGGCCTCACAATGTGATATATTAACACGACTCTAATCCACAAACATGCTGTAATTATATGAAACTCCACGGTCCCTCCCTGCGAGACTGGGAAACAGATTAAACACTGAAGTGAGGGCCGAGGACGCCAATCACACGCATCACCTCAGTAATCCTCGTGTCTCCTGAGGTCTCGGCGGGAATAGTTGAAGAGGGGTTATCATCCGGAGGGCATAACCCCCCCTTCTCGCCCTTGTTACTAGGGACCCCTCAGTAACCTCCAGGGTTCATCCTGTGAGGTCTGAGCAGTCCTAACAAGGCACTCTGACGCCCCCTAAAGAGCTCAGTGAATAAGATGAGAGAAAGAGGCCTTGTTGCCTTGGACACAAACAGTAGCCTGAGACCAATCAGACCTGATGGATCTCTTCCTCCGTAGACGGTCATCATGAGGGGAAAGGGAGGTGGTGTCATTGAGGAAGACACTTGGAGCTGGATTTAGCTTGAGAAGTTTAAGGGTTCTTCTCTTTTTTTTTTCTTTTTTTTTTAGAGTGTGAAAAGGGACCAGCATGTTTCTTTATTAGTATAAGTATTATCAAAGTATTTTGTTAGGGCTGGATCCAATAAAAAGTTCCATGTGAGTACTGGAGATATATATATATATAAAACATAATTTCCTTCTGTACTCCTAATAGATCCACCATGAAAAGAAAACAGAAGAATAAAGACGCAATTTAGGCTCCAAAGAGTATGTGAACACTTACTTTAAGTCACACTTATAAATGCATGAATGTCTTCATATCACCAAATATCAAACTAAACAACATTTGCCTTAGAGAAAAATAACACAAACACAACCACTTTATTTCACAAGAAGATGCTTTTGGTGCTTATGATTCATATTTAAACAAATACACATGGCCTGTTATTTAAAATTAAGACAAAATATGTATTTTAGCGCTTTCTGGTTGTCAGACATTAGTTATTATGATGAACTACACCTGTTTTGTGAAGAGAACTGACTTCATATAACATCTAAAAGTAATTTTGCAATTAGCTGGTTACAAGTGAATGCAAAAATGGCTCAGAAAAGTGAAGTCAATTCACTAGATAGTTATTTGCAGATGCCATTTGGTTTGAAATCACATTCAGACATTTTTAAGTGTGATATAGGTGTCTGAAATTCCATGTTCTTTCTTTTATTAGGATTTCAAGTGTTAGAACCAGTGTTGTATTTCAGCAGACTTCCGTAACTGGTATAAATCATATTTTTCAATCCTGAAAATCTCTATCTACCCCTTAAGTAAAGCACTCTATACACACTCTAAACATCTGAGTCAGTTGCATTGATTTTTGCTTGCACTGATCAATAAGAGTGGTGCTGGAATAGCTGTTATTATTATCTGGCATCATGACTCTCCAACAGATACAGTTAAAAGGCAGGATAAACACTTCGGTTGGGTTACAATATTGATCTCTGAACCTGCTATTTGCTCTGGCAGTTTGAGCACAACCAAATCGGATGGCATATTGGTGAATCGAAAATTTGATGTAAAAGTCTCTGTGCTGTAGCCATGGACAGCATATCCACTATAATGATCACTGCAACATAAAATACCTCCGTACAATCCCTAAAATCAACCCTAATACGCCCGCATTCCACTCTCAGTTGGAGCTGTCACTCTGTGTGGACATTGTCCCATACAAGAGCTGCTAATGTCCAGTCCACTCTGCTCCGTTTGTCTAACTCATGAATGAGAGCATAATGGCACTCCTGGTGGCTCCCGCCTTCCAAGAGCCGACCAGGGTCTGATTTGCCTCAGTTTGGGGCACCAATCTCAGGAACAAAAGTGGTCTAAAGGGAGGGGGTCTCCTTGTCGAGAGGTCCTCGGGTCAAGGCCTGAGCTAGCGCTAACAGGCTATTCCTCCACTTCAGGGTCCCGACTGGGAAGGAGACAGTGAAGTTCTGACAATAGGATGAAAGGGACCTTCTGAAGGCATTTGTCTTTAAGGAAGTGATGGCCATGAATGGTGACAGAGTCTGAATGAGTGCTTTCAAGGTGTGATGTACGCCTTGTTAGCAAGCATTGTGGGGGCAGCAGGGGGTAGAGCAGTGTGACAGTCCATTTATTCCCATGAGGAACTCATCCTTCAAGAAGGCAAGCAGCTCTTCAAAGACGTGCTATCAGAAACCTCCAATGTAATCATCAGCGTTCCCCTGGGGTGATCAATGAACCCTAGGGATGCCATTGGTCTCCTGGAGGAGGAGGTGAATCAAACAGCAGTTTGCGTAATGTGGTGAGTTCCGCGCTCTCTCTTCGGGATCCCAATGACTGATGGATGTTCTTTGTCATGACAGAACATCCATCAGGATCCTTTCATTAACCTCTTAGGAGATGAGTGTTCTCTCTTTCTTTTGTTGTTGATGTCTTTCAGAGAATATAAGAGCTACTCATCTAATTGGTGTTGAGGCACAAAAACTGGCGAAAACTTCCATTGCATCTTCCAAGAGACACTTTTGTCCTTTTTTATAGTGTTAGACACACACGTACACTTTCGAAGCCTTCAGAGACAAATGGATGTGTTTGTTTAACGTAGAAAGGATTAGTATGAATCAGTCTTCTGGATTGTACAGTTCTGTCAACTGGGAGATTCTTTTCAAGTGACCAACATTTGTAAGACATTGTGGTTATGACAACAAGGTTAGCGGAGTCAAGTTAGCTAAACATCTATATTCAAATCCTGGATTGCATTATATTCAGAGTTAACAATATCTAAAAAAAAAAAAAAAAAAAAGTATATTAACTATATACTGTTATACATACAAAATATTATATTATATTTATAAAATATTTTGACTTTATGTAATGTAAATATTTAAATAACTTTAAATACCAAAATAAATATTTATTAAAATGTAAATGTCTTTTCTTAGAATGCATATTGTCAAGATTTATTGTTTACTAGTTTGTTGTTTAATTTTCACACATTTAAAAAATATTTAAAATAAAGCGAAAATAAAATATAAATATTAGATGGGGGAAAAAAAACCTATACAAAAATTTGATATGATGTATTAGCAACTAGTTGAAATAAATAGTTTAAGCTGAAGTATTAAAATTACTAAACCTAAAATTTTAAAACTGAAATAAAAAAATGATTAAATCTAAACAGAAATATATATATAAAAAACTAAATAAAATAAAAAATATATAAAAAAAAAAAAAAAAAAAAACTAAATTATTTAATTTGAAAATGTAAAAACAAAATCTAATTCAAAATATTAATAAATAATACTAAAATGACACTGGAACTAAAATGTATTTTCTATGTTTCTATATTTTCTATGTTTAAATAATAATAATAACAGATACATTTCTCATCCTGCCACAGTGCAGTCATTCTTTGTTCTCAAAGCATGCTAAATTATTTAGCAAGGAGACATCATCATAAATCTTTGCTATCGTAAGAGACGGTGTTAATTTGCAGAGGGAATAAGATATATGACTAAATGGATTTGAACCTCGCAAAGCTTTTGGCTGATCTAATATGTCAGCGCTTTAAGCATAGTCGAGGTTGCTGAGCCATCTGGAGAAATGAGCAAAGGCTTTAAGCAGATTTATTCTGGTGTGTTCTTTAAGATTATATCACTAACATATGCGTAGGAAACACTGGGGAGAAATGCCTTAGACTCATATATCATTTACTCTGTGTACCTTCTTAATGTGTTTCATTCTTTAAAAAGTCAATGTAATGTAAATGTAGTCTGGGATTGGAAATGACCCTTTAAAGTTGAAGTGAGCAATGTTTTCAATTTTAAAATATTTTCTCTTATCCTATCTTAATGTGCTGAGACAACTATAGTAAACCATTCACATGTTGTCTGTAAACACTGTGGATCAGTGGCTCTTTTAAAACATTGCTGTTTTTTTGAGAAGTCCAACATGTCAACTTTTGGTTCAACCAATGATGTGATTTTGGGGTGGAACTACCTAATAACTGACCGAAAGGAGCAGGACGAAATGGGCGGTGGGTGTTTTTGGAAACAATTATTAAAAGCCTATTTGTAATAGTGTTTTTCTGTGTATAGTTAAGTAGGGTAATTCAGAGCCGCTTTCATAAGGATAAAAAACAATACTGCAACCAAATGATGTTCGTTTCCATTAACGGTTCGGTAACGCTTTAGATTACAGCCCAGAAAGTACTTTGACTCCACATGAATGAGGCCTTGTCCCCCTTCTGCTACCGGCAGATAAAGAACTCCAGGTGGAAGCCAGTGATGACCGTTCCAGAAAAAGTCAACAAATGCCTTCTGTATTTTTATGAAGAAATCTTTAGGAGGGTTCAAAACTGTGAGTTTATGCCACAGCATTGAAGCTCCCAGATTGTTAATGATCAAAACTCTTCCTCTGTATGAGAGCTGAGGAAGAATACATCTCCACCTCTGGATTCTCCCTATCACTTGGTCAGAAAGTCCTTCCCAATTTTTCTCCATATACTCATCAGTCCCAAAGTAAATCCCAAGGATTTTAAAACCACCTTGAGTCCACTGAGACTGTTGAGGTAATTGAGGATGTCCAATTTCTCTCCATTCTCCCATCAATAATGTTGTACATTTCTCCCAGTTTATACGTGCACATGATGCTTTTTTAAAGAAATTTAAACAAGTTGTTAAGTTGTCTATATCATCAACATTGCATACATCAACAGTGACATCATCAGACTATGCTGTAAGTTTTACAGGGGTTAAATCTGGATAACCAGAAATGCTCACACCATGTAGTCTATTCCTTAAAGAAACCAACAATGGTTTGATTGAAAGGGCATATAGTAATCCAGAAAGTGGACACCCCTGTCTTATACCTCGAGTTACAGGAAAGGGGCTGGTCAAGGAACCATTAATTATTATACAGAAGCTTAATAAGAGACACAAAATTGAACTTGAACCCAAAACCAAAAGTTTCTAAAGTTTTAAAAAGATATACATGATCTACCCGATCAAAGGCTTTTTCTTGATCAAGAGAAAGAAAACCTATGTCCAATGCATTTCTTTTCCCAATAGAGATCATACCTCTTATCAAAAAAAGATTATCAAAAATTGTTCGTTTGGGAATACAATAGGTTTGATCTTCATGAATAACACTTGATATAAATTGCTTTAATCTGTTTGTTATAGACTTTGACAATATCTTCAAATCAACAGTTAAAAGTGATACAGGGCGCCAATTTTTCACATTTTTTTTTCAATTTTTAGGGATTAGTGTCAAGACAGCTCTTCGGCAGCACAGAGGAAGAATCCCCTGATCAAAACATTCTAATAAAACTTTATAAAAATCCTGTCAAATTCCAAAAACATTTATAAAAATCTGCTGTCAGGCCATCTATCCCAGGAGACTTTCCAGGATTCAGCTCTAAAACAGCTTTTGAAATCTCAGAAAAATTAAGAGAACTCTCTAAATCTTTTTTTTATTTTTTATCTTGCTCTAAAACATGAGGAAGATCACATAGAAACTCATTTACAACTGATTCTTCACATGCTTCTGCCTGATCATTTTTTTTATTTTTTATAAAAAGACAAAGCAACAGCATTGATTTCTTGTTGATCAGTTATTTCTTGTCCATTAGGAAGTTTTAACTGATGAAAATACTTTTTATCTCTGGACTTTTTTTCTAGTCCAAAACAAAAAGCATTTCATTTAAATGAGTATATCTTGCTCTAATCAAAGCTCCTTTTCCTATTTCTTCCAAAAGATTCTTTAAGAGAAATTTATTTATTTCAATATATGTAAAAGATGAATCATCATTATTGGCTTGTAAGTTAGACTTAAGTATATTTTGTTTCAGTATCTTCATTTCCTCCTTAAGGGCTCTGGTGCTGCCTGTGAGCAGTATACTGTTGACAAAAAAGTTTTATCTGTACTTTGCCTATATCCCACCAACGACTTAAGGATGAAAAACTGTCTCTTTCCTCTTTCCAAGCTTTCCAAAAGGAGTGAAAAGCATGAATAAAAAAATTATCCTGGAGTAAATTATTATGAGTAATTAAATCGATTTTAAAGTGTAACTTTGTTGATTATAATCTACCTATAAAGTACTTACATGTAACAAGAATAATGCTTGGTGGCTCGAAAACGCAAACTTTGAAATAGGTTCCAAGGTGCCAGTTTTGATTTTATTTTTTTTAAACGTTATCGTTATTTAAACGTTAAATTAGCCATCTCATTTTTAGCCAATCAAAAACATTGTTCACAACCAGTGTAGTTTCTGTCCCTATGACGAATCACTCTTATAAACCGATTATTTTCAGTGAATTAAAACAAATTCACAATAAACGTTTTAAATGGTTTGATCATTGACATTATCTCATCATTTGGCAATCAAATTGCATTTCTTTATTCAAGATTTTCCTTTCAATTATTAAATTGTTAAAGGAACCATTAATGACCTAGAACAGTTTTAATTACAATTCCCATCACTATTTCTGAGTCTTTCATGCGGAATCATAAGCATAAAATAAAAATGAAGTTCATGTGTATTGTTTATTTGCACTGATCTGAAGACCCTTTATAATGAGACTGACATACCTTGTGAAGATTATAGAAGCAGGGCTTGCTTCAGATTGACCTAAAATGAAACATTCCAGTGGGGTTACCTCAGGTTTACTCAAAAAGAAACAACATATGTTAACATAAGCCCCCACCCTATGGCTTGTTTCTGTCTAAAGGAATGCAAAGGCAGTGTATGGTCTCTTCAAAATATCATAGTCATTTGAAGCGGGATGGTATATTCGTGTTTTATGAGGAGATTTACTTTATGAGTATGTAACATGTCTGAAAAGCATGGTCTAGGAAAATGTTTGATCTTGAATGCTTTCAACTTTGTAGGATGAAGGAGATTGATGGCAGATTTGTTTTTTTCTTGAGTGTAGCCTATACTGAAGCCTCACTATGCTTTAAATTTCCTTTTATGTATTTAAGTAGAGACCCATAAAGTACAGCAGTGGGTTGCAGGGGTGTAGAAACAACTTGAAAAGTGGGCTGGGACATTATAAACCTTTATAACATTATAGCTCCTTAATATTAATTATGTGACATGATGTTCGCAAAGAAGGCCTAGTCCTGATTTGCTGAAAGCCAGATTAGTAAATAGGTGAAATTTGTAATTAGCCAGTACAGGATTTAATGATTTACACTTCAGTTTGGTCTTTCGTTTTATGTTTTCTGCTTTTCTTTGCACTAATGTAAAGCAAAACTAAGGTTAAAACTATAGTAACTATGCTACAAATACATACTGCACAAATAGATACTGGTCAAACTGTACCTGTTTACCTTTAAAGTCAAAGGTCAAATGAGGGCCACTGACACATAAAAGCCTACAGGTCAATATACATTAAATATGTAGAAGAGATAATGGCAAACAATAAAACCTGACCTTTGCTAATATGTTGCACTATATGAAATGGATGATCTTTACAACAGGACTGAATCAACACTGAACTGACTTCAGCTGAACAATAATCCTCAAATGGTGAAAAAAAAAAGTGTGAGAGCGTGTTATAGGCAGATATAACAGCTACTGCAACATGCATCACTGCCACAGATATGGCCCACCGCAGATGAGAAGCTGCCTGTGTATCTCTTTAGCAAGTGACGTGCAAACTGCCACAAATGAAACGTCTCGGTTACGTATGTAACCCTCGTTCCCTGAGTAGGGAACGGAGACACTACGGCGGATGACGACGAATGGGGTTTCGCTTAGAAAGCCTCTCACCTTCGAGTATACAAAACGAGCCAATGGCAATGAAATGCCATGGGTCTGCGGAATTTGCATAGCGTAAGTCCGCCCCACGTCGGGGGTATATAAGGAAGTACGCTGGCAACATGCAGGTATGTTTCTTCGCTGAGGAGCCGAGACTGAACTCCGGCGTTCCAGCGGTACAGCGGAAGTGGCAGGGAGACGTAACGTCTCCGTTCCCTACTCAGGGAACGAGGGTTACATACGTAACCGAGACGTTCCCTTTCGTGGTCACTCCGAGTTACGTCGGATGACGACGAATGGGGTCCCCAGTCTAATCACGCCACCTCGGCTGTCTTCCAGTGCCCTGCGTAAGTCTGAGCTCCCTGTCGTGAGACTAGCACGGACGAAGGAGTCCTACTTAACATAGGAATACCAAGGTACACTGGGAAGCATATCTCAGAGGAAATATGCAATTATGCCCAGCCCGAAGGGGGGGACTTGGAATACACATATGACCCAGAGGGCAGCATATGGAGTATCACTGGGGTGTCCAGGCGCAGGTGGAATATTTCAACCCCAGGGGTGGCAAGGTGGCTTGCCGAGGGAAAGACACATGCTCAAAGAGGCTTACAGTGGAAATACACATGTGGGGGTCGCCCAGAGGGGGAACCATGCACATGGAGGCACTTAGCCAAGCGCGAAAGCTGCCGGTGGCATAACTCTGGCGTTGACGTCGACAGTGCTGGAGGAGACTCAGGGTTTATTAGGCTCACCTGAGGAAAATATCGCACGTATCCCGTCCGTGGAGAGGAATGGTCGAGCAAGCGAAAACACCTGAGCAGAATCTAGTACTGGCTCGTTGAAGCGAGTACATGAGCAGAAACTGGCTCCACTCGGAGATTATAGAATCTCGCGAATGTGTTAGATGTCGCCCAGCCTGCAGCTCTACAAATGTCTGTTAGCGAGGCACCATGCACTAGAGCCCAAGAGGATGCCACACTCCGAGTGGAGTGGGCCGTCACACCAAGGGGTCGACCTTGCTGCTGGTATGCCAAAGCAATGGCGTCCACTATCCAGTGGGACAACCTTTGCTTGGAGAGAGCCTTTCCCTTCAGCTCCCCACCATAACAGACAAAGAGCTGGTCTGAGGTCCTGAAACACCTCGTTCTGTCTACGTAAGCGGCGCGTACTGGACAGAGCAGTGCCAAGGCTGGGTCTGCCTCCTCCAAGGGCAGCGCTTGCAAGTTCACCACCTGGTCTCGAAAGGGTGTGGTGGGAACCTTGGGCACATATCCAGGCCGAGGTCTCAGGATGACGTGAGAGTTAGCCGGCCCGAATTCCAGGCACGCTTTGTCAACCCGAAAATGCCTGCAGGTCCCCTACCCTCTTGATGGAGGCCAATGCAACCAGGAGCGCTGTCTTAATTGACAGGAACTTAAGCTCCACTGATTGCAGAGGCTCAAAGGGAGCACTCTGCAGGGCAGTTAGAACCACTGAGACGTCCCAAGAGGGTACGAGGAGAGGACGAGGAGGATTCAGTCTCCTCGCTCCCCTCAGGAACCTGATGATCAGGTCGTGCTTTCCCAGAGACTTACCATCAACTGCGTCGTGATGTGCGGCAATAGCGGCAACATACACTTTCAGGGTGGAGGGAGACAGCCTTCGCTCCAACCCTTCTTGCAGGAAGGAAAGCACAACACTGATCGGGCATTTCGTGGGTTCTTGATGTTTAGAAGAACACCAGCTGACGAAGAGGTTCCACTTCAACGCATAGGCATGTCTCGTGGACGATGCTCTATCGGAAGTGATAGTCAAACCTGCCTCGTCCCGTCCAGGAGCCACACGTGGAGGTTCCAAAGATCGGGACGAGGGTGCCAAAGGGTGCCCCGTCCCTGAGAAATCAGGTCCTTCCTCAGGGGAATTGGTCAGGGAGGTGCTGTCGTACTAGTTCTGAGAACCAGGTCCGGTTGTGCCAATACGGGGCAACCAAAATGACCTGCTCCTCGTCCTCCCTGATCTTGCGCAAAGTCTGCGCAAGGAGGCTCACTGGGGGAAACGCATACTTGCGTAGGCCCCGCGGCCAGTTGTGCGCCAGTGCATCCGTGCCGAGCGTGCCCTCGGTCAGGGAATAATACAGGTCGCAGTGGGAGGCAAACAGGTCTACCTGTGCGTCCCCGAACTGATCCCAAATCAGCTGGACCGACTGGGGATGGAGTCTCCATTCTCCAGCGAGAGGCCGAAGCCGAGACAGCTCGTCGGCCGCCTGGTTCAGGTCTCCCGGGATATAAATGGCTCGAAGCGACCTCAGATGCTTCTGACTCCATATGAGGAGGTGGTGAGCGAGTTGCGACATACGGCGGGAGCGTAGACCACCTTGATGGTTGATGTACGCTACTGTCGCGGTATTGTCTGATCGGACTAGTACGTGCTGACCCTTGAGCAGCGCACGGAAGCGGTGCAGGGCGAGACGTACAGCCAGCAACTCAAGGCAATTGACATGCCAAAGGTGCTGGGGTCCTGTCCAGGAGCCCGCGGCAGCATGTCCATTGCACATGGCGCCCCAGCCCGTGGTGGAGGCATCTGTTGATGCAACAACATGCCGGGAAACTCGTTCTAAGGGCACTCTGCCCGTAGAAAACTGAGGTTCGACCACGGGGTGAAGGTCTGACGGCAGGCTGGAGTCACTGGGACTCGGAGCGTGCCGTGTTGCCATGCCCACCTCGGGACTCGATCACGAAGCCAAAGCTGAAGCGGTCTCATATGAAGCAATCCGAGCGGCGTTACTGCGGCTGCGGATGCCATATGCCCCAGGAACCTCTGAAATAATTTCAGTGGAACCGCACTCTTGTCCTCGAATTGGCGAAGACATGTCAGCAGTGACTGCGCGCGCTCACTCGTAAGCTGCGCGCACATGGCTCCATACCGAGAAAAGAGACCCTCTGCACGGGGCAGAGTTTGCTCTTCTCCCAGTTGACCCGAAGGCCCAGACGAGCTAGGTGCCGGAGCACTAGGTCCCTGTTTTCGCAAACCTGATCTCAAGAGTGAGCTAGGATCAGCCAGTCATCAAGATAGTTCAGGATGCGAACCCCGTGTTCCCGGAGGGGAACAAGGGCTGCCTCGACGACTTTCGTGAAGACGCGAGGAGACAGGTCTAGCCCGAATGGGAGAACCGCGTACTGGTATGCCCGCCCCTCAAAAGCAAACTGTAGGAAGGGTCTGTGTCGAGGTAAGATGGAGACATGGAAGTAGGCGTCCTTCAGGTCGATCGCTGCAAACCAATCCTGCGGCCGCACGCACTGGAGGATGCGTTTGGCCGTGAGCATCTTGAACAGCAGCCTGTGAAGGGAGCGGTTCAAGACGCGCAGGTCGAGGATTGGCCGTAACCCACCTGATTTCTTTGGTACAATGAAGTAAGGGCTGTAGAAGCCGGACTTCATTTCGGCTGAAGGGACAGTCTCGATCGCACCCTTCGCCAGTAGGGTGGCGACCTCCGCTCTCATGACAGGGGCATTGCCACCGACCATAGTGAAGCAGACTCCCCTGAAGCGGGGAGGAGACCACGCGAACTGAATCGCGTAGCCGAGCCTGAGCTCTAGCCAGGCTCCCAGAAACTGCGCCAGCGGGGTCATTCGAACCACAGACGTACCGTCGGTGGTGCAGCGAGGCGGAATGACCGGCCCAGGGGAGGGTGGCATAGCGGCCCTGTGCGGGGGCACGGTCATTAGCCGCGTCCTGCCAGAGGAGGCCAGGGGAGGACCAGCGTCCCGCGGGGGCGTGCTCTGGCAGGGATCTGGCGACAGAGGGGGATGAGAGGAGCGTGGCCCGTGGGCGGCGCGTGCTGTCATCCACAGCCTCTTGGGGCTCAGAGAAAGAGCATCAGTTCTTTTTGAACGAGATTCTCCACCGGGGGAAGGAGTGGTCCTGCTACCAGCTCCTGAAAGAACTGAGCCCTAACTCCAAGCTGCCCGTCTCAGGAGTATTTACATTTGTTTTGCAGAGTAACATTTATGCCGGTAAAGCCCTATTCGGACAGGATTAGTTTTACAAGGGTAGATGGAGTAATGCAATTTTACCACAGGATGTTTATAATATTAATGGCCAATTCGCACGGGATAATATCTTACTGCGATAATATTTACTAATACCTTAGTAAAACTAGCAGAAGTGGGAGGAGTAACTCTTCCGTCACCTCTCTGTCGTCATGTGCGTATTATTTATAAAAAAGGTTAGGTCCGGTTGAACAATGTATTAATTCAATTCAGATTGGATTATGTTGGTAATAGTCAATTACCTAACGCTAAAAGAAGTTCCGTGCCTCTAACAAGTGCTTTCGACCTTCTTTTTGATCTGAATGGAATGTGGAAAACACTTGAGTTTTGCCACAAGTCAAGTCACCTTTATTTATTTAGCGCTTTTTACAATACAGATTGTTTCTAAGCAGCTTTACAGTGATAACAGGAAAATAATGCAACAAAGTTTATTTCTGCTGTACAGCAGATCTAGAAGAAAATAGCGTCATAGTCCACAGACTTGTCCCACCGCCTAGAACGCAACTGAATGCTTTTTCTAGCGCCTCCATTATTGAAAAACCGCAGAAAACCACTTTTACACAGGAAATGACAGAATATTTACGTTCATATTTACAGTGGGTCTATTTCGCACGGGATTAGTATTACCTGAGGTAATTTTTCAGACCTTTTTACAGAAGGTAAAAGTCGCTGTAATCTTAACTTACATTGTCCGTAATGATTACTGAGATGACACATTTGGACGGGAATAAAATCAATGAGAAGCTCTGGTAATTATTACTTTACCTCACCTCTCCATGTTAAACTAATCCCGTCCGAATAGGGCTTGTGTAAATGGAACAGTTTTATCAAAATGGGATGGCTAACGCATAAAGTGACCAGGTGTACCAGGTGTAAACAGGCCCTTATTTAATGTCTTTGCCCTCTTATACTTACAGTATCATATTGATGTTGCAAAAAAATAATAATGGGATTAGTCCTAATCTACTTACATTATTATTGTGTTCTGTGACAGACCAGGCAGGTTTGGTTGGTACTTGGCACCTTTGAAGTCTTTTTTAAATTCTTCAGCCCTTCACTATAAAGTTAAACTAACATCATGTTCTCTTTAATCTATAAGCAGCTGATTCTTATTGGCTTGATGAGTTTCCCAGTGAGTAAGCTTCTTTTCACTGCTTGGCGGTCTGGATTAAACTAACCTAAAGAATGCTAGTGACCAAGTGTGTGAATGCAGATCCACAGCTCTCCGGGTATACTGAAGAAACTTGTCTAGACTGTAATTAGGTTAGATTTAAATAGCCTGTTTTATAGCTCTCTCAAGGAGGTGGCCATATGTTGCTGAGCTCAGAAATCTTGGCTTCCCATATTTGTGATGGGAGTGTTATTCACTTCGGCAAGACAACATTAGAGCCAACCAGAAGCATTTTTTTTCTCTGGCCAGGATAGGCCTGCTGGGTGGTGTGTTGTTTACATGTGGTCAAAATCTGGAGAAAGAAAGGCTGGGACAGCTCTGGCTCATCTCTAGAGATGTAGAAGTGAACGATAATAAAGGGCCTAAACCAAGCTGAAACATCCTCTTGGCCCACTTATTATGCATCAATGAAGAGCCATATCAGTTGGTGGTACTGGCAACATGTAAGAAAGGCCGGTTCTCAAGAAAAAGTAAGGGTACGCTAAAGATTAAAATTCAGACTTGGTGCGTACCGGCCTACTTCAAGCACTAAACAGAGTACATTGGGCCCTATTTTATGGACTTTAGATAGTAGCATAGAAGTATATATAGTAGACATCTCCATAGTCTGTCTTTAGCATCCATCCAAGAATGGAATATAAACAGCTTGTCTTGGATTTTTTTAAATCTTATTGTCAATCTGTTTCAAGAATAACTGACACTAGTAGTGATGCTACTAACAACTAAAAGTAGCATGACAGAACCTTAGCTATTTTCAAAACAGAATTTATTGTACACAGAGCTTTACAGTCAAACAATGATGCAATTCAACATGTTCTAAATTATCATTTAGATAATTTAGGACGTCATTTTTCTGCACTGTAAAAAAATGATTTTACAAAGTTGTAAATAAAACAAATATTCTTTACAAGAATCAAAACAAAGTCTTTACAATTTTTTCAAGAAAGAAATTTTGCTTTAAAATTGTAATTGTTGCCATTTCTTTGTAATATGTGAAATTTACCTTTTTTTTGGTGAAAATTATTTCAAAGTAAATTCTACGCCAATTTCTTTCTTTTTTTTACTATTAATCAGTTCATTCAGATGGTTCATTTAAATTAAGTGATTCAAAAAATCACAGGTTAATGTGCAGATTCTGCATTTTAGAGCTTTTTTGATATAGTAGTTTTTCTCCTCCAAATGAATGTACTCTCAAAACAATTAACACAGCAAACTAAACGCACTCGTATGTTGACCAAACAGTTAAATTTTACTGCAATTTATTCTATTTATAATGCATTTATCAAAAATAAATAGTAACATCAAAACTATGTGTGTGTTTTCTGTTGATTTGATAACAAATTCAGCTGTAGATACGTATACATGAATGAAAACACACATTTTCATGCTCTTTAATCATGTTCTTCAAAGTTTTTTACTGTCGAGTTAAGTTGTATAACGATGAATTTTCACCAAAAAATAAATGAATAAGTAGATAAATAATTGTACTGCAATCATTGAATCAATGAACTTTACACAGTATATCTTGCCTCTCATTTACATCTGGTCAAAGAATTCCATCAATATCACAGCATATATATTTCACGAGTCATGGGAAGGGTTGAGATCTCTATACTTTCCATCTCCAAGAGGAGAATGTCCTGGAAGGAGCACCATTCTGAAATGTGGATGATGCTCAAACCACTCTTGCACCAGTACTGAATGGTGAAATTCTAAATTGTCCCAAACAACAACGCTCAATTTACTCCTGATCACCAATGCGGAAAGTGGATTTCATGGGACATCCAGGGACATTTTACATTTAATTTGAAACCTGTCTGTACCCTATCCTTCTATCTCTCCTCCCTCCTCTTACACCTTCTCTTCCCCTCTGTCCATGTCTTCTTATATTTTCGGTAACCCTTCCTTTTACAGTCCCCTAATTACTAGGTATTTACCTGGTAAATATATGGTAAGTCATAGTTGGTTATTGGTAATTACCACAGGTAACAAGTATGTAAATGCAGAGAAACTACAAACTAATTACTAGGTATTTACCGGGTAAATATATGGTAAGTTATAGTTGGTTATTGGTAATTACCACAGGTAACAAGTATGTAAATGCAGAGAAACTACAAACTAATTGCTAAGTTTTTACCTGGCAAGCATATGGTAAATTATAGTATTTTAGTGTGTAATTACTTAAGGTGATTAGTATGCAATTACAGAGAAACTACCAGGGAAAAAAAACACCACTGTTAAATATCAACTCAATAAAGTACTGTGTACTTGTTACCTGTTTAGGTTGGTAATAACTCAGATTTAATTGTGTACTTCCTCAGAATGTAGGCAGCCAATTTTTAGAAACACCTCCAGTATTACCCATCAATTCAAGTTAGGTTTGTAGTTATCCTAGGGTTATGTTGGTAACAGTCCATGTTAATTTATTACTATCTTGAAATTAAGACGGTAGTTTCCAATAAATTACCTTGTCTTACATAGTTTTTGTTCATTGCTACACCCATTTATAGAGGGTTTATCAAATAATTTACCTTACACTTACCTGGTAACTACCCCGCAGGAACAGTTTTCCCTAATGTCATGGCACATCTTAAATACTGGGTATGTTCTTGCAGATGTTTTTACAATTTACTCAGTAAGTAAAGTGCAGCTGTACTGTAAAATGAAGCCTTGTTTATTTCCATGGTATTACCGGAATTGTACCATATAACTTGATCATTCCCTTTTCCATATAGTCACTTTTTTTTTTTTTACCTCGTATGTCCTGCAACGTTACCAAGGAAAACACGACAATTTACTCAGTAAGTAAAGTGAAACTGTACTGTAAAATGAAGCCTTGTTTATTTCCATGGTATTACTGGGATCTTACCCAATAATCTGTAATAGCTAACTTACTGTAACGTTAGCTATTACAGATTATTGGGTAAGATCCCAGTAATTCCATGGAAATAAAAAGGCTTCCTTTTACAGTAGCTACAGTTTCACTTTACTTACTGAGAATGTTCAACGTGATCTCATGAGAATACGTGTGTATTTTTATGTAAAGTGTAATTCTACCATACGTACATTTACTTACGTTTTATACACACAGAAACGTATAATACTGACGTATTTACAGCACTAAAATGTTTATGTATTAACAGCACAAAAACGATTAGCCTACATGCAGTTAAACAAGAATACACTTTAAAACCTTAAAAATACCTTATTTAATCGTTTAACCATTTTAATATTTAGTTTATTTACAGTGAGACACAAAATGCGTTTTCTCCAATACAACAATACACCAAAACCCAACATAAATTCACAAAAGACATCAATTTTATTATACTTGATATAATCCAAATCTTTAGAATCCATACGTTTGCAAGAAAGAGATCCAAATTCAGCCCTTTATCCAGTGAGTGATCTTCATCTCCATTTCACAGGCTATCACAGCAGCGCAGTCCGTAACTGTCAAATCCCGCGCTCGTGATGAATTCAAATTCAAAAATTGCGCCCTCAAGAAGCGTTACGACATGTTTTACGGCAGTGATATCAAACGCTCATTGGCTCTCGCCTGTTCGTCCATGTTCGTCACAGATTGCGACATGGCGTATTTCAGTCGGTAAACTACATTTGAAATGGAGAAGCGCGCGCGCCTTCACACAGAGCGAAGCCGGATTAACATTTTCATGGATTAATAACTTAAATTCTGCTCTGTACCTCATTCAAAACTATTATATACTGAAAGAGAGGACTGTGACTGCAACACATCGTCATGTGAACGACCAGTTTTGGTACTGGTTTTGACATTTTCGCAATAAATAAATTATTGTGATTAACGTTACACGTATATTGTTTTTCTTCATAATTGTAGCCTATGTAGTTTTCTATCTTTGAAAATTACGTATTAATACTACGTATTAATGAGACCAGGCTGGAATGTTTTAGTTAAGTTGCAGAACACACATGGTAAAAGTTTGTGATTTTCAAAAATGTTTAAGCAGTAGCAAAGGATGTGGTAAGAGTCTGGTAATACAATGGAAATAAACAAGGCTTCCTTTTACAGTACAGTTTCACTTTACTTACTGAGTAAATTGTCATGTTTTCCTTGGTAACGTTGCAGGACATACGAGGTAAAAAAAAGTGACTATATGGAAAAGGGAATGATCAAGTTATGGTACAATTCCGGTAATACCATGGGAATAAACAAGGCTTCATTTTACAGTACAGTTGCACTTTACTTACTGAGTAAATTGTCATGTTTTCCTTGGTAACGTTGCAGGACATACGAGGTAAAAAAAAGTGACTATATGGAAAAGGGAATGATCAAGTTATATGGTACAATTCCGTTAATACCATAGAAATAAACAAGGCTTCATTTTACAGTACAGCTGCACTTTACTTACTGAGTAAATTGTAAAAACATCTGCAAGAACATACCCAGTATTTAAGATGTGCCATGACATTAGGGAAAACTGTTCCTGCGGGGTAGTTACCAGGTAAGTGTAAGGTAAATTATTTGATAAACCCTCTATAAATAGGTGTAACAATGAACAAAAACTATGTAAGACAAGGTAATTTATTGGAAACTACCATCTTAATTTCAAGATAGTAATAAATTAACATGGACTGTTACCAACATAACCCTAGGATAACTACAAACCTAACTTGAATTGATGGGTAATACTGGAGGTGTTTCTAAAAATTGGCTGCCTACATTCTGAGGAAGTACACAATTAAATCTGAGTTATTACCAACCTAAACAGGTAACAAGTACACAGTACTTTATTGAGTTGATATTTAACAGTGGTGTTTTTTCCCTGGTAGTTTCTCTGTAATTGCATACTAATCACCTTAAGTAATTACACACTAAAATACTATAATTTACTATATGCTTACCAGGTAAATACTTAGTAATTAGTTTGTAGTTTCTCTGCATTTACATACTTGTTACCTGTGGTAATTACCAATAACCAACTATAACTTACCATATATTTACCAGGTAAATACATAGTAATTAGGGGACTGTAAAAGGAAGGGTTACCATATTTTCTTCTCTAGCTCTTTCCACTAATACCATTGCCTTCCACTCTACCATCTCTTCTCCCTCTACTCCTCTTTCTACACCCTCAGCTCTTCTTGCTTCGCCTAAATCCTCAACTCTTTTTGCTCCATCTTCTCTTCCTATACCATCCATTCCTTTCCCCTCATCTCTTACAACCTCTTCCACTGTTCCTCTCCCTCTCAATATTGCCCTTCCTCTATCCTCTCCAAAATCTCCCAATCTTACATTTCTTCCTTTTCCCATTCTTCTTTTTTGTCATTTTTCTTTTCCCCTTTTATAGTTTTTGCTTGAGATAGCTGTGTATTTGCATTTCCTGTGTTGTGTATATTACTAACTCAGCAGATATTTATTTGGGGCTAATTGAGAACATTCCAAGTGCAATTGAGGATTTAGCAAATAACATAGTTTTGTTTATTTTGTTTGGAAAAATTGTGCACAAATTATTGTGCTTTTTGTAAAACCAATAAAAAGAGCTGCAATTGTTTTTTCCTGATATATTAAAGTTTTGGTTGGCTGTATGAACTAATGTGAAAACATTTGAGAATTGTATGCAGTGTTTTGAAAAAAAATTATGCATGTGATTTGTAATTTGCATGAAATGAAGAAAAATGTACAACCTGTTTAGGACAATTACAAAGTGTTCGGAGAAATATGTCAAATAAAAAAATGTTTTAGAGTGTTGTGTCACGTGTTGAGTATGTGTGTTTGTGTATAGAGTTTATTTTTGACCTGTTTTTCTGTTCATGTCTGAGTTTTCTTGTTAATCTTCTAATCTGTTGATTGGTTCAGTTGTGTTCTCTCCCTGTTTGTTTCTATGGTTACTGATTGAGTTAGTTATGTTCAGCTGTGTCTAGTTAATTAGCCCTCTCTTGTTTTCTGTCTATTTAAGCCCTTGGTTTCTTTCAGTTCATGTTTAGTTGGTTGTTCTTGTTCCTGAGATTCTGTTTTGTGAAGATTTGAGTTTATTTCTAAATAAAAACTGCTGCACTTGCACACGCATCCTGTTTCATCTCTGCTGCAACCAACGTGGCCATATTGGTGGTATTTTGTTTAAACTGATCTGTTCAAATGGTGTTTAATACTGACAACTTAACTGGAGGTACTTGTTTTTTTTGTGTCAGATAGATGCGCTATTTGCAAAATAATCGAATAAAATAAAAGAACTTTAATGTCGTTAGATTAATATGAGCTACTAGCAAAAGATCGCTCTCAAAAGAGTAGGTCTCATAGATTATTAAAAACAAAATGTTTCTGTAACAGTTCTTTACAAATGAAATGTTCAATTTATTTGTACATTAGTGCCCTATATTTACTTGCACTTGAGATTGTTAAATGAACATGGTTAATGAATCAATATCTAAATCCCTACTGTACTGCGGCAGTGGTGTTCCCTTCGCTTGCACGCGAAATGAGCTTTTAAAAAGGCAAGTTTTAACAATTAGCCTGTTAATAATTAGGAAACAGATTGTTTGGGCTCATTAAAACCAGACACATGATGTAGTTAACCAATGTAGACAGGAAAGAGAACTTTGGGCTATGACGTAGCCTATAGTAAACCATGACTCAACTTGCAAATAAAAAATAAATATATATATTATATCCGACTCAAAACTTAGTGGAAACAGCTCAATAAATGACTTAGACTTTCTCAAAACTACTTTTGTTCACTGACTCCCACAGATCTACTCCAGGTTATAGAGCATTAAGAGTTAGTGAAAGTTCAGTTGGAACTTCACTAGCTTCCTAAAGCCCACGGAGCTGTTGTCAGCATGCTAACCAACCTCTGCCTTAAAGCTCAAGGATCAAAATGGCATCAATGAAGTGAACAAACTGGAGCAAGATTCACCATTGTCACATTCAATCATTACAGCTCCCAGCAATTTAATCCAAATCAACAATGAACATTTCAATAGTGTAGAGTTGAGCTATGCATTACCATTAAAGGGTTAGTTCACCCAAAAATGAAAATTCTGTCAGTAATTACTCACCCTCATGTTGTTCCAACCATGGAAGACTTTCGTTCATCTTATTGTAACAGCGCAGCGCTTCTGGGTTGTACATCAGAACGTAGGCTCACTATTGGCCAGCATCACACGGCCAGCGTCAGCCAATAGTGAGCCTACGTTCTGGCGTACAATCCAGAAGCGCTGCGCTGTTACACTACGTGAACTCACGTCAGAGGCCCACACAAAAGAAAATGAATAGTTGCATAAAGTCATTATTTTTGTTTGTTTTTTGCGCACAAAAAGTAATCTTGTCGCTTGATAAACTTAAGGTTGAGCCACTGTAGTCACTTTGACTATTTTAACAATGTCTTTACTTTTTCTGGGCCGGCAGAATGAAATTACATAGAAGCCTATGAAGGAGTGAGCCAGCTCTCATATTTCATCAAAAATATCTTAATTTGTGTTCCGAAGATGAACGAAAGTCTTACGGGGTTGGAACAACATGAGGGGGAGTAATTACTGACATAATTTTCATTTTTGGGTGAACTAACCCTTTAAGGCAGTAAAGGAAAGAATTAGCAGTGGAAGGGGATGATTAACCAAATGCCTCCAAAAAGCTTTGGAAAGAGGAACAAAGCTCATTACTAGAGCATAATAATACTGACGTACAGACTTGAAGTAATTAAGGCTACTGAGACATAACTTATGGGTTTAAATGCTTTTATTGGACAAACAAAGTAGCATAAACACTGCAGTTCAGATCGGCCTTGACACATGATTATTTCCATCCACCGCTTCTGTAGTAATTAGAGATGACTTTAACCTACTGAATAGACACCCTGGTGTCCGCTAATGAAAACAAAGTCTTTTGTTATAGGAGAGTAACAGCATAACTAATTGAATTTCCCCTGGTACCACTCCAACAAATGACCATGTCACAGCCCTCTCTGAGAAAATTTGGCAAGCTCAAGATGTGCTATAATTGAGGTGGACGGAGGAACAATTACAGTAGTCTTATTCCCAAACAATCCATGATCTTCTCAGAGCTGAAGGAGACCTTTCACTGATGGGGTCACAGGGACAAATAGTTGAAGCATAAGAGAGTTGTGTAAGAGAAACCCCAGTTTAAGATCAACATACTTTGCAGATACCATGTCTACATAACCACAAATTCTCAAAATCTCTTGGCTTTTGCCACATAGCAAGCAGTCTTTGATTTAATAGCGTATTTAGGTTTATTAGCATGTGTTTAGAAACTTTTAATGGTCGCAACATTTACAGGTTGTAATGTGTGTTGATAATAGGCTTTTTTACTATCTGACAATAAGCTTTGATGGTGGGTGATTAGCAAAGGTGAAAGGTCATCTAATTAACAACAATTACTTGGACAAGTGGTGAACATTTTCAAGCGTCTTTACTTCTATCGCCTTGATGTCAAATCAATCAATGAACATTCATCTATTTTATTGATGTAGTTTGTTTGGAATGATCATAAAAATGCTCTTTAGACGGCTGTTTTAAGACAGACAAACATATTAAGCTGTCAAGATTGCAAAACTTAAGCATGTTTATCAGACATAGTTTTTAAAATGTATTTAAAATGCACCTTTAATGTATTAAATTTCAACATTAAGTCATGAGGTGTCCTTAGTCATTGCTATAAAATAAATTACTGTATAAGCAGAAACCATTCATGCTGGATAGACAATTCTACTAACCGTTTAATTAGGCTATATTTTTAAATGTCAAACAAATTGAGCTTCTCTGAAAACTGCAGGCTGATGCAGTTCTCTATCAAATGAACATAAATCAATCAAGCCTCTGATGAAAACCGTTGTAAACTAACTAAAGAAATTTTACAAGAAGGCTTCATTCAAATCTATGACCTATTTACTAGTCTACTGACTACTGCGCCTCATTAAAGACATAACTTAAGGGCTTCCCCTGGCTTCTTCAGGGTCAAAGGTCATAATTAAATTAGCCGCTTGGCTTTATCTTCCACTTCAACAAGAAAATCTAATTAGTTTTTTATGCATTTTTGAAAAGATTTTTAAAATAGTTTTCAATTTCAAATCAGATTATTTTGTTAAATGTATGCTTCTTGCATCAAAGTACAGTCCAAAAGAGTGGTGATAGCTATTAGTGGTAAATATATGGCAATGCATTAAGTAACTTCATTCACATGCTGAATTACTTCCAGTAAATAAATTTGATCTTAAGCAAGTGCTTTACTTTAGATGTCTGTCAGAAAAATTTGAATCGCACTGTACATATGTTGACAGTTCAGAAATGTAATTATATTTTATGTGGGGCAATGGAAATACATATGCACATACATGTATGTGAGTCCACTGAGGCGGCAGAAGTTCATGGTCACGGCACATGAACCCAGTCAGATGGAAGCGAGACGTATGGTTGAAACAATTATTTAATACAATGCACTTATTACTGTATGTACATATATTGTACTTACATTTAAAAATACCTGCATGTAATTTTTACATGTACAGTAATCTGTGACCAGTTGCATAAACTCTACTCTACGACTAGTCTTACAAGGTAGTAATTATTATGCTTAGCTGGAACTGTTTTCATCAATAAACTCCCAAAGAGAAATTCATAGTTGCAGCATTTTCATGGTGCACGTTCTACTGTTTTTCTCTATACTGTATTTCACAGACATCCATCAAATCAATTGTCAGTTTTGCAAGATCTCTAAAATTACAATTTCTTCCAGAAGGATCCCAAATGATTATGACACAAAGATGAATCTACACTAATTTATCTGTTTTCCAACCCAACACTTCAGGTTAAAAAAAACAATGACAGTCAACCTCTACGATGAGCCCTATGAGTTATGACTTTTCTCAAGTGTATGCTGACAATGTTGCACTAAAGCAATTATGAATGTTGTTGCATAAGGCCACTGGGGAGGGTTTGAAGATATACAGTCATTAGATAAGACAGGGACCTAATGTGCCGGCTCCTCAGGCGACATTCCCAAATCTCTCTCTCCGCTTGTTCCCTCCATCTGCTAGGTGCTCTTTATAATGTTGCAAGAGTTTTGTTACACAATCATGTCATATCACACGTGAACCCATTTACGACTTCTGTTCTTACTTCTAGTGGGAAGTGCGGGTCATGGTGAAGAGAGAAATAAAGAGAAGGAAAATAATGTGACTAAGAGCCCTAAAAAATTAATTCTGGAATGCAAAGGATGGATAGACTACCAGAGTAAAATAAAGCAACTCTGAATGCTGCTATAGCATAATAATTTGTTGTATACAACATACAACAACCAATTTTGGTCCTAATAATTGATTCCTTGAATCATTCCTTCAAGTGATTTGTCAAAATTTTAATTCAACCAGGAACAAAACAAGTTACTGCTTAGTGAGTCATTGAATAATTAACCCAATTCGTTCAAAAAACTGAATCAAATCAAATCAAATCAAGTATATTTGTATAGCGCTTTTCACAATACAGATTGTATCAAAGCAGCTTCACAGTATTAAAATAAAATAATACAACAAAGTTTGTTTCTAGTGGAATTTATTGATTGATAGAATAAAATTAAATATCCCCAAAATATCCCCAATCATCGTTTAGGAATCGTAAAGAATCGTTTAGGAACTAAACACCACTATGGTGTAGAACAAGCATTATTATGTCTGAAATGAAAATTAGCCAGCATGAACTTCTTGTTGAACTATGAACTATAAACGCAATCACATGCAAGTGTGCCACTGTATTAAATATATTGCTCAATCATCACTGCACAGCAATACAGCTCCAGCTGGCTGCAAAACCTTTAGAGTAATTTTTTTATTAAACGTCATATTTTACAACACGTGTGCTTGCATAAAATGCTGAATTTCAGCTCTGTAAGGAGCTTTTATTTTATTTTATTTTTTATCTTGACCTGACTTGCTTTCTAAGTTGTTGTGCAATTTGTCTAGTCTTAAAGCAATTCAATCCTTTGTGTACCACATGGCGAAACTCATACTTATGGGATCAACAAGGCATCAATTTATAACTTTTTGTATCAAAGATCAAGTAAAAAGTATTTAGAAATCATGCTATTATACATTTAGTTTGCTTTTGCCCAATCTTTTAGTGAAGCAAATCCTAGATCTGCATGGTTACCTTATTCATGGCTGTGTGGAAAGATGATCCTGCAGCTGTTTTTACTAACACATCCTGTTGTGTCAGCAAAGTTTCCCTCTCTCGGAGTGTGTGTAGAAGAGAAGAAATAGGCCAAACATCACTGATACAACACAGGCTCAAAGATGAGAGGGGAGATAAACCTGTGTAATATACACAGACAAAGATAAAATCACAGACACATATGCAAACACATACAATACATGTGCCTGCTGTGTTTGCAATATAATATTTAGTTTTGTTGTTTAACATGCATGCACAAGGGGCCAAAAAGTAAATGTAGTTGGACACTTATGTCACACTTTAAGTATGTATGTCATTATTGTATAACAAAATATCAAACCAAGTGGCATTTATTAAGGTATCAATTCATTTAAGTTATCACAAGCACACTTTTCAAGATAAACATTTACAAGAAGGAGTCTATGCTTTCAGTTATAAACTGCTGACACAGACATACTGTTTAAAATTAAGATAAAGTATTTGGATACTCCATCAGAATCTTGCCTTGCAGTAGGTCATCCATGTATTTTCCATCCAGTTGTTTAATTACAAAATTTGCTCAGAAAAGTCAACTTTGTTCTGAAAATAGTTATAATATGATTTGTTTGCAGATGACACTGAGGATTTAAAGTCAGGATTAAATGAAAATTCACCTTAACTTTTTTCTAAATGCATGTTTTATCTTATTGTGAACGATTCATCCATACATATGGTTAATTTTTACTTTAGATTTTTATAAATAATGTTAAATCAAAATGTCATAAATGGATTTTATATTGAAATGACAGACTTCTCTCTGGTGACATATGCAGGACTTCTCCAATCAATTAGACTGCTTAAATCTCAGCCCTTCGGCTGCATGCTAACATTCAGGTCTGCCTCTATTCAATAGTGCTGTCCGTTTCTTGAAATAATCGCTCTTTTAAGTTGGTTTACTTCCAGGTTGCTGATACAAGACGCACAGCCTGTTCAACTAACTGTCGAGTTTGCCGAGGACTACCGAGGAGTTGGACGAGTGAGTTGCCGAAACTATGCACATGCGAGTCTGAGGCAAAAAATTAAATCATGGAGTTTACAATATTAGTTTATTCTTTATATAGTTCTTCAAAACACGTTTGTGCATCAATGTCTGCATTATGTAGGAACTTACAGTACATAAAGTTACTCAATATGTGTCAGTCTATTCGACATGCAGGATCACAAAATGAAGCTGTGACAATTAAGTGAATGAAAGGAAATAATCAGCGAGATGCGTTGCACATGACTTAATTTGAATGTCTCAGCATGATCATACCATGACACTTAGATGTCAGAAATATAAATACGAGTGAGTGACGCCATTACGTGATTGAGTAAAGGAACGCTGAATCAATTTTGAAACAAACCATACAAAACAACCGGTTTGCAACCATTCTGCTTTAAAAAAAAAAAAAAAAACATTTACGCATCAGAGTAAAAAATAAATAAAAAGTTTGGTAAAAGCCAAACTGACGTTTTTCTGACTGTTCTTGTGAGAGTGAACAGAAGAGTGATCATGGAGATGTGGGAAGGGTTTTTCACCACAGCAGCTCTGTGGTTTGACAGTCCTCACTTTAATCCTGTTAGAGCTTTTCAAAACTGCTGCGTCCACTCAGATGAGCAGATAGAAGCCTGTCTGCCTTTGTGTGTAAATTCCACCTGTAAGGGAGGGTAAGAGAGAGAGCAGAATCACACAATGATTCTTCCTCCCCTGCCCCCTCTTATTGTCCATTTAAATGAGCTAAATCTGTGCCCATGATGGTGGAGTTGCTGGTTCACCATCAGGAAATCATCTATTTATTCAGTTTTGGGGGGGTCCCAGAGACTCCAATGATGGACGTGTTAAAGTTAATGAAAGTTACCTTCTTATTTTCCCTTCAAAAGGAAAAAATGTTGCTCTGACTCTGTCAAAACCAGTTTGTTTGAGCAGAATAACCTTTTTTCCTTTCCAATAACCTATTTCTGTCAGTTGTTTTAGTTTGAAGAGACACCCTTGTCCAAACAGCCAAAGGAGATTAAACAACCTTTCAATACGTACAAATTGAAATCGACAATATAGCAAAGAAACATCCCGGGTGATTTGAACAACCTTTAACAAGTTTATGCCCTGTGTCAAAAGAAATACACAATCTTTTTCGCTTGCTATCAGATTACTTGCCTTGAAAGGACAGCTGTTCCTATGAAGGGAATGATACAGTGCGTGGCTTGAGCTCTCAGATATAACAGCATATTGTGTATTGGATTTCCACACAGTTGGTTGTTGCAGGGATTCCCGGAATCCGAGCGAGCAGCATTACAGGAGCCATGTGTCATTATTCCCGTGACCAAAAACTGGGCTTTAGTCTCATGGAAGCCTGACAGCCAATTATGGATGTGCTAATGGTTGAAGTGTTATTTCAGTTCACTTCACAACAAAATTAGCTTGCTCGAGGAAAACCGAATAATGATTCAAAAAACCTAATAGTCATGTCAGCAATATTCAATTCCAGGGAATGTTTATTGGCTGTTTTATTAACAATCAAAGCCCTGCTTAGTGGTTTTGTGGGCAGTGCATAGTGAGAATGATGTAACTTTATCAAGCAGACTCTAATGTAAGACTTCCATCCTTAATTGGCTTTAGAACAAGATCCCTCAAGCCTGGCTTGTACCCTGTCAACACATTCCACATATAGAGCCAGCACAAGAGATGCTGCCAATGCCTGGACACCAGCCAGCTCTAGATCGCAAAGGTTTTAAATGGGTGTTTCTTCGACTAAAGCCACAGTTTTTGTCCCAGGGGGTGACTTATATATATATATATATATATATAAAATGTTATATGAAGGCCACATCTGAACTTTCACTCTATCATACACCCGGCGGCAGACGCAAGTGTTTTTTGCTAGTTTCAGCCCGACGTAGTTATCATTTTCACGTCCTGCACCACGATGTTTAAATAGCAAATGCATTTGTGCCCATTTGTGTGCCCATGGGCGTGCTGGTCTGAAAACGAGGTGTGTTTAGGCGCATTGTTGGCTCGTTGCTATTTTGAGGCAACTGAAATAGACTGCGCCATTGACCAACAAAAACCTGATCTAAGGTCAATGGCGCAATATTTTTTTGGTTATTTAAAGAGCGCGTTAGTAATATGTGCCTATAGGCGGGTCCACAACATGCGTACACTTTGTCTCGTAGATGGTATGCTCACTCGCTTTAACCTCGCGCACAAGCAGATCCGTTTTCTCGCTATAGAAGCATTCAGTTTTTCCGCCTGCAAATTCCTCCATGTAAATAGCAAATGCGCAAGCGCAACTGGCTTTTAAAGGGAATGGGAGATGAGTCTCTGATTGGTTTATTGCACATTACGCCCAAAACACAACCATTACTCATTAAGATAGGGACAACCCTTTTAGACAATACGCTGGGCGCGCCGACCATTTATCCCACCGTTAAACTAGCAAAAGTGGATTCGGACACGCCCTAAGTGCACTTGCACCCTGCGCTTTAGACCATGCGCTTAGATCTTTAAAATAGGGCATGAAAGTCGGCATGAAACAGAAAATGTGCCTATCTTTTCTTCTCTGTTGTAATGTACATCCGAAAGAAACCGCTTCTCGAATGAGAAATAAATGTAGGTCAGGACTTGATTTTGTCCATAGGGCCCTCGTGCCGTTGCACACATCATCAGAGAAGTGATGTCGTTGCAAGGGGGAGGGGAAATTAATGTTTTTGATTAAAAGATTACAAAGGTATATGAATTTTAAAAAGATGTGCATGGATAAATCATTTATAATAAACACTGTAATATTTCATAAAAAATAAGATTAGTCAATTTTGATTTCATGGTGACTTCAATCAAAAATAATAATATTACATTTTTAAAATTACACTATTCTACACAAAGAGTTAAATAATTAATAATCATTTCAGTATGTACTGTGTGAAAATTTGTTATAGGCCAATCAGTTTTTACACAAATTATGACTTTTGTGTGCGTTGGAAATGATGTTCAAACTGACAATATTTGCTGAAATTAGCTATTTTTAAAAGTTAGTCTACATTTTTACAGAGAAGACAAAAGTGTCAGTAAGAGCATGCTTAAGATGAAATATGAGATGTGAAGAAAACATACAAATCAAGGTAAATTTTAAATGTATTCATATTTTAATATATATAAAATATTATTTAATTGTGTGTATTTAGGGTATATGAAATACTAGCTATGCATTTATCAAGACTGCTATTTAGTTCCAAAAATAATATTACAACATTTTTAAAAATGACACAATTCTGGGATGCCTGTATTTTACATTCACTGTTGAACAAATTAAGTAAACTATAGTGAGAGTGTGAAAAGTCTGTTTTAAGAAAACATATTTTTTAGTGCTTAGCCGACATTCATAGCCCACGAAACATCCATTTACTGTATGCCATTCAGTCACAAATTCTTCCACATATATTTAGTATATAGTTTATATCCGTATGACATATATAGTTTGTGTTGGAATGATGACTATTGGCATTGGCACACATTCCCTGGTCAGCAGTGAGCAACACATCAGGCTTGTCACACATTTAGAGGGCAATCGTAATGAATGGCAAAGCTAATCCAGTGAACACACTGATTTATAATTGAAAAGTCACATTTGTCCTGTCTCTGGAGTTTTACATTAACAAATTAGCTCTAAACATGAAATGCATGACCTGAATTGGCAAAACTAAAATAGACTTGACCTCGTTGATGCGCCAGACAGGTCCATACATTTTTTTTTAACTCATTATGTTATACGTAGACAGTAAAGCCTAGCTCGGATTATATACTCTAATGAAGTTTAAACATAGGTGTAGGTATATATGTGTGCGTTCACGTGTGTCTGAGTGCAATGTGATCAGGCCTGCATGTGAAGTTCTGGCTGGTGAGCGCAACATTTCTCACTCTCCCATTAATCAGCCTGTGTGTCAAGTTCGACAGATGTGTCCTAACTTAGCAAGCTGCACTGCTTCCTCTGTTTCCAAGAAGGCACCAGAACCTTTCTCCTACTCTTTTGAAAAGGTAGCCTATATCAGATTATGTCTATAGGATTATTGTTAACACTTTATTTTGTTGGTCGCTTTTGAACATTCTGTTGACTATAAGTAACTTTGTAACTACATGTCAACTAACTCTCATTAGAATATTGTTAGACTGTCTGTATCTACAAACTCTTTATTGTGATGCTCCTCCAGCAGACATTCTACTGACAATAAGTAACTTTGCAACTACATGTCAACTTATTCTAACCCTAACAGTCTACTAATACTCTACTAATACTCTAATGAGAGTTAGTAGCAGGTGCAGTTTTACTTATAGACAACCAAATGTGTTAAAGGTACCATCAAAATAAAGTGAAGCTGTATTATTAGTATTTGCTCATCTGCCCGGTGTAAATCATTAAAGTTGGCATGAAACAGAAATTAGGATAGTCTTTTCGTACCAGTTGTGACATATATCTGAGTGAAATGGCCCCTGGAATTAGAAAAATCTAGGACTTGGGCTTGTCTGTCAAAAAATAACATCCACAATACACGGTATAGTATTTACAAGAAGCAATGGTCCAGTGACACACATTTCCAGGAAAACCCACACTCCCGGATGTTTTGACTTCATCATTGCTTTCGAAGAAGAGGGAAAAAATGGTGGCCTGAGCAGCTTCAGCATGCTGTCTATCAGAGATTTTCAATAATTTTATATTCTTGACTGACCTTTTTTTTTTATATATATATATAATTTTGGCAATAGATAAACGGTTAAGTGAGTGATCTTGAGATGAGTCCCTGGTCGTCCGATTTGATATGCTAATGTAATAAATATTATAAACTTGACAGGTGATTTCTAAAAAATGTAGTTTGATCACTAGCTTTCTGAGTTGGCAATTATCAAAGTTTGATAAAATGTTTCACTGGAAAATTAAAGACGATACATTTTCACATGATTTGCTACATTAATTACCCCATTGCAGATTTTGACTCAGATCTCAGTTTGCAGTAGTTTGTTTAGGATATTTTAGGATACACACGTCATGAAGAGAGCAGACATTATTATGAGGGCATTTGAATAAAATAAAAAATAATGATGTGCACAGATACAATACACAGTAAGCACTGTAAAATTCTGTAAAAAAAAAAATGTATATTCCATTTTGATTTCATGGTGACTTTAACCAACATTTGGCATTGTCTATTGTTGATAGTGTAGCATTGTTGATAGTGTAACAAGCAATGATGAAGCAAACATCACAAAGAAGTCCAAAACCAAACAGCTTTCTGTTTTGGTCAACAGTTCAAATTTGCATGACCAAACTTAAACCCTTTGCAAAATCTGCATGGGGATATCATACTCAGGCGAAATTCCCAATTGCATGGATTTCTTTTAAAATGGCTGGATTT
Source organism: Abramis brama (assembly GCF_963993115.1). Classification (NCBI taxonomy): domain Eukaryota; kingdom Metazoa; phylum Chordata; class Actinopteri; order Cypriniformes; family Leuciscidae; genus Abramis; species Abramis brama. The sequence continues at coordinate 12,230,047 of NC_139986.1, read as the reverse complement.
TGCTTACAAAAATTTGCAAAACAATGATAAATGTGACCCCACCTTTAGTCTGATCACTTAGAAAAATGATTAAAACAATTAATGATTATAAAACAATGATTAAGCAAACAATTTAGAACAAAATCTTGCAGTAAATACATTGACCCTTTTACAAAGGTTTTATAAAGGTTTTCTCAGTACAAAATATTAAATTGACGTCCAAAATTTTGAGTAAGCCATGGGGTGTCAAATAATTAAATACTACTGACAAATTACTGACAAAAAATTGTAAAAATTCTGTAGGAAAGGCGTATGAGTGCTTTTATGTCAAGATTTGGTGTAGCGATGCACATTTTTATTTTATTTTCTGAACCTATGAACAACAGTAAATGTAAATGACATTGCTCAGGCTCACATATTAAAAAAATAAATAAAATTCTGAGGAAAACACGGAACATCATGGAATGAAATTATTTTATGGAATAAAACATACTTTTGTAACAATTCGACCCCCTTTTATGCATTCTACGGTTACAACTTTGTTCAAAACGCTAACCCAAATATAGGCAATAGTAATAGTGATGGTTGGCTTAAAACACACAGACATACACGCACACACACATTACTTTTTATGGGGACTATCCATAGGCATAAGGATTTTTATACTGTACAAACTGTAAATTGTAGCCCCTAACCCTACCCATAATAGAAAACCTTCTGCATTTTTACATAAAAAAAAATGTATTCTGTATTCCTCATTGGGAACCAAAAAATTTCCCCACAAGGTCAAGGATTTTGGATATTGCCATCTTTGTGTGGACATTTCGTCCCTATAATGGTTTACCTAAACCACACAGGCACACCCACACACACGCGCACTTGCACACACACACATATACACACACACACACACACACACACACACACACACACACACGGGTTTCTAATTGGGAAACTCCTTATCCAACTGACAAAAATCCCCTCAGACTTATCTGTGTAGCAGTTGTCTGAAGCCACACTTAACTAGAACTGATAATGGTATGCAGTGTGACTTCATGCCTTGTGAAAAAGAAGTGTGCTTAATCGTATTGAAAGCGCACTTTTTGTGTGCTTAAAATAATAAAAGTATACTTTTTGAAAAGTGCACTTGCAGATAATATAATAAAATTAAAATTAAAGACCACTTATGTGTACTTGTGTACTTAAAGGGAATACACTTTAATGACAATATTTATTAACACACTTAAGTGCACTTTTTACAAATGCACTTTGTAATAATATCTAATTAAGTTTAACTTAAAGTAAGTACACTTTCATCACAATATTTATAAACACACTTAAGTGTATTTTTAAAAATGCACTTTGTAATAATGTCTAATTAAGTTTTACTTAAAGAAAGTACACTTTTATCATAAATTTCTTGTGCATCAACAGAAAGGTTTTTATGTATTTATTTTAGAGATTATTTTGTCAGTAAATTTATAGGGTTTTACATTTTTGTTTTTGTTGATTGTAACATGCATTTAATTCACACTAAAGTGTATTGTTAACTGACATTAAAGTATATTTTAAATCACATTAATTGCGTGTCATTATATTGTGTAGTGCACTTTAACTATATTTTGAAGATATTAGAAGCAATTATGAAAGTAGATATAAAGTTGTATTAAAGTACCAATTAAATTGTTCCAAAAAATCACTCTTAATGGCAACTTATTGCATTTTATTTCAACTTAATATGTGATATATTTTAAATGAATTGCACTTAATGTGCATTCAGTGTGTCGAAAACATTGCATTTAATTCACACTTAAGTGTATTGTTAACTGACATTAAAGTATATTTTAAATCACATTAATTGCGTGTCATTATATTGTGTAGTGCACTTTAAGTATATTTTAAAAACACTAGAAGCAATTATGAAAGTAGATATAAAGTTGTAATAAAGTACCAATTAAGTTGATCCAAAAAATCACTCTTAATGGCAACTTATTACATTTTAGTTCAACTTAAAGGAGACATATCATGCTTTTAAATTGTTCCTTTTTACATATAAATCATACATTTGTAGTCTATATAAAGTGGAACTGCAATGCTTGGGTCTGAATTCCTCATTATTATAGCTCCACAGGCCCCCTTTCTACCCCTTTTCTGATGTGAGTCTGAGAGCAACTCGTTTTGGTGCGGTCTCTTTAAATACAATTGAGACACTTCATACCCCGCCCCCTCTCCAGGTTGCAGAGGTTCAACTCCACCCCGTTCGGCCATTTTTGTAGTTTGATAGCAGAGATAAGATTATCTAGCGGCACAGAAACTTTTTATTCACACGTTATTAACAAAATGTCAACAACGGAAGACTTGTCCAGCCAGCCTTACATGTTCGAGCCAGAGTCGGAGCCGGAGCGAGATGAAAATGAAGACGACGAACCTGCAGAACAACGTCTTCATATGGATGTATCGCAATGGTGTGTACTGTATTTACACATGAAACTTTGGTCTTCCGACCTTTTACCACCGTGTCGATTTATTTTGATTAATATGTGCGAGGGAGAAAGAGCAAGACAGCGTCTAGTTTGGAGACGGTGATGTCTCCAATGTTTGGATGTTTGGAGACGGTGATGTGTATTGTTAACTGACATTAAAGTATATTTTAAATCACATTAATTGCGTGTCATTATATTGTGTAGTGCACTTTAAGTATATTTTAAAAACACTAGAAGCAATTATGAAAGTAGATATAAAGTTGTAATAAAGTACCAATTAAGTTGATCCAAAAAATCACTCTTAATGGCAACTTATTACATTTTAGTTCAACTTAAAGGAGACATATCATGCTTTTAAATTGTTCCTTTTTACATATAAATCATACATTTGTAGTCTATATAAAGTGGAACTGCAATGCTTGGGTCTGAATTCCTCATTATTATAGCTCCACAGGCCCCCTTTCTACCCCTTTTCTGATGTGAGTCTGAGAGCAACTCGTTTTGGTGCGGTCTCTTTAAATACAATTGAGACACTTCATACCCCGCCCCCTCTCCAGGTTGCAGAGGTTCAACTCCACCCCGTTCGGCCATTTTTGTAGTTTGATAGCAGAGATAAGATTATCTAGCGGCACAGAAACTTTTTATTCACACGTTATTAACAAAATGTCAACAACGGAAGACTTGTCCAGCCAGCCTTACATGTTCGAGCCAGAGTCGGAGCCGGAGCGAGATGAAAATGAAGACGACGAACCTGCAGAACAACGTCTTCATATGGATGTATCGCAATGGTGTGTATTGTATTTACACATGAAACTTTGGTCTTCCGACCTTTTACCACCGTGTCGATTTATTTTGATTAATATGTGCGAGGGAGAAAGAGCAAGACAGCGTCTAGTTTGGAGACGGTGATGTCTTGTTTACACTTTCGCCTGGCTCTGAAGAGAGAGAGTGAGCGCGCGCGCGACCGGGGTCTCTCTCTCTGCTCGTTCTTTCAGTTAAACATGCGCCGTGTCACAAGCGCAGCAGTTCATCTACATTAGACGGTGTAATGAAGCGTGTGGGTTACTACATCCAACAACCGAACATTTTAACTTACCCTCTCGTAATTTCTGCATTCTTTAGCTTGGACTACAAAATTGCAGCGAGAAATAAAAATGGCGGATTGCTTGAAGTGTTGGGCCAGAAGTCAATGTCCTTATTTGGCAGTTCCGCTGCAAATACTGTGACGTAATAGTTCAAAAAACGTCATAGATAACAGAAAAATCGGAACAGGTTGAAAAATATGACCAAAACAGAATATAAAGATATCAACGAAGTACCTGAAGAGAATAATTTCATATTTTCTGTACTTCTAAACACTCCAAATATACAACAAAATGCATTCAAGGGCTAAAAAAGTGCATTTGGCATAATATGTCCCCTTTAATATGTTATATATTTGCACTTAATGTGCATTCAGTGTGTCGAAAACATTGCATTTAATTCACACTTAAGTGTATTGTTAACTGACATTAAAGTATATTTTAAATCACATCAATTGCATGTCATTACATTTTGTAGTGCACTTTAAGTATATTTTAAAAACACTAGAAGCAATTATGAAAGTATATATAAAGTTGTAATAAAGTACCAATTAAGTTGTTCCAAAAAATCACGCTTAATGGCAACTTATTACATTTTATTTCAACTTAATATATGATATATTTGAAATTAATTACACTTAATGTGCATTAAGTGCGCCGAAAAGATGGCATTAATTCACACTTAAGTGTATATATTTAAAGTATATTATTCATGTAATAAGTACACTTTATAAAAGTACACTTAAGTGCACTTTTTTTCACAAGGTATAGTAGCCTACATGCTAACAATAGGCCTTATGCATGAGCAGTATTATTCATAACACATGTAGACTGTGATTATAACATTTCTTTGCTTCGTTTGGGCCGAGTTATGTGTTGCATGGTGAATGAGCTAAATAAAACAAAGAAAAAAAAGCCCTCCTCCTTTAATGTTGATCTCTAACCACCATTTCTGTGTGAGCCTGAACCACAGACACTTAGCATAATGCTAACGAGGTGTCGACTAAGGACTTCAAGGAATTATTATGAGTTTACCACAAAGGCCTGACCACAAAAAAATGCTGATTTGGCAGTGAATGAAAGGGGAACTACATCACTTAGCTAAGCCGCCTGTATGCAGGTCTTTAGGGAGGAAATGTCTTTATCACTAATTAGCAAATGCGCCACAGCACCATGGACAGCAGTTCCTGGTGTCCTAGTAACCAGTGCCGTAATACAAATTACAGTCAAGGGCTCCAGGCGAAGGAAGTAGGAAGTCACAAACAAATTTTCCCAGCAGGCAGTATAAAGTGATGCCTTCTGACTGATGCTGACATGCTGTCATTGATGTGACTTTTCAAGAGTGTGGTGTTAAATCCATACCACCATAGATTATCACCTTTGACCCTTTGTCATAATTCTATATGACCATCCTCTTTATATGTCATTGTGTTTTTATTTTATTTTATTTATGAAGCATTCAATTCAGCATGTCTGATTAAAGTGGTGAGGCTCCAGAGGCTCCAACCTTGGAATATTTACCATTATTTTCTATTGCAATACTAAAACTCATTATTTGGGGAACATTTAGTTATTTCTGTTTTGAAGTAAAGCGAAACATTACATTTTTTAAATAATTTAAAGATTTAACAATGCATTGCGTACATAAAATAAATACAAATGTTTTAAAATAAAATTAAAATAAATTGGAAAAATAGACTTGTATGCATGGATTTAATTATAATGTATTTTTACTATGGTTACAAATGAATGAACGAATGTGTACTTACATGACATACTTATCGACATGCTCCAAAATTCAATAAAAATATTAGAATATTTATGTAATAAGAAATGCATAAATTCATACATATATAAATACATACTCCACTTAAGTGTACTGTCGATCATCTTTTTATATCCTATGTTCGATCTTTTTCATCCATATTTATTTGCTTATTACACAAATGCAAAGATGAATAAAGTATAATATAATTAGAATATATAAATGTATTAGTATGTTAATAAGTCGAAAGTAAATGTCAACATTGTACAAACATTAGTTCTGTTCATACGAGACTTCAGGTATTTATTTGCACTCTGGCATATAACTCTTGGCTGACCGCTACATGATGGCTTCTGTTTGCAATAAGCACTTTCCCATTTACCTTTATAGCAACTCCTTTGAAGTATTACAACCCTTTCCTTCCACAATATACATATAAAACACAATATGCTTTTCTTCTCTGACTTTTGTCAGGCAGGAGCGCGGAATTGGGAACCTTGAGCGAAGCCCCCCTGCAAAGCTCCCTTCATTTCATAAAGCGGTGGAATTCTCCTAAATGAAGGGAAAAGCTCTCACTTCCCCCGTAAACGACACAACTGGGCCGTTTAACAATCTCTGCTCAAATAGCCTCCAACCAAAGTAAATAGCCTTGATTGCTGGTTAATTTATTAGAGACAAGCCGGGTGCTGAGATCAAACAGGTCGTGGTCGCTAGCAGCACCTCCACTGCAATGAATTTGCTGACCCTGCAGCCCTCAGCATTTTTCTAAAGGGGCATGTGAGAGACAAAGCCAAAGAGAAGAGGAGAGGATTGGGGTGAAACCCAAGGGAGAGGCTCACATGTGGTTTGGGTTTACTGTTTTTTTGCCTTTTAATGTTGAGGTCTCTTTTTGATCAAGCAGGGTCGAGAGCTACTGTTACATGCTAACAGGGAACAGAAACACTGTGGAAGTAGGAGTAATGATGCCATGGTGTCAGGTTAGCTGAGAGAAACCAATTGTTGGTTGATAAAAGGCACAAAAATACCCAGGTGCTGTTGTATATCTTCACAAAGTGTTGGGTACAGACTCAGCAGGGCATGCAAACATCCAACAGAGCTAATGTCTGACATACATGCACAAATACCACACACAACTACTGAAAATTCAAGTGTAATAAAGTTGTACAAGTTGACTGATGGCCTATTAACTTTGGAGCGTTTGGTCCTTAGTTTGCTAAAGCCATTATCTGGTTTCATTAGTGCTTGTTTTAATAGATGGGTTATGGGTTGAGTGAAAACACACACACACACACACACACACACACAGTAGGCAACTATACAAAGACTCAGGCTTTCATTTTCAGCATCAGAAGTCACATTGTTTAGCCGAAGCTTGAGGCAGAATAACTGTAAACTTCAATTTTGTGGATCACTGCTCTGAATTTGCTGTGTTATCATAAACAATGTTACATTCATGTTGTGTAAATATTAGTATTGCGAAGTTAACATGTTAATGCGTGTTCTTAATTATCCTCTTTTTTTTTTTCTTTTTTTTTTGCGTTGTTAATGCATTTATTTATTTGACATACCTGTTTTGAACCAAACACACAGGACAAATTAATTTCATAATTATTACAAATCTTTATTCATACCCTTGTGGGAAAAAATGCACTTAATTGTATTAAATGTGTACTTGTAGTGCACTTCAAATCTTAGAAGTATATGCTATATTCTTTTTTTTAAATGTACTTGCAGATAATATGATATTAATGAAATAAAAGGCCACTTAAGTGTAGTATACTTTCATGACAATTAATGTCCATTTAAAAGTTTTTACTTTGCAATATCATCTTTACAAATGTGTAATTACAAATATATTAAATTACATTTCAGTTTCAGTAGAAATGACATTAATGTTTATTTGTCAGTACATTTGGCTGTATAGTTTAATCATATTTTAAAGACAATATAATTATGAAATTACATATAATTACATATAATTATAGTTTTCATTTATTTTAAATGTAATTAGCTGAACTTTAGAGTGCTTTTTGATGCTACATAGTGCATTTAATATAAATTTATAAAATATAAAATAATATATTTTAATTTATTTGTGATTAACATTAAGTGTCCCGAAAACATTACACAATCAGTTCACACTTTAGTAGCCTATATTCTTTAAAAGTGTATTATTTCCGTAATAAGTAGGGCTACTCTTTTTGAAAGTATGCTTTGAAAGTTGTACTTCTTTTTCACAGGCTGGAACTCGACACACACATGGCGCTGAAGACACAGAATCTTTAATAGCTGCTGCACTCTACTACTAGAATGGAAATCAACCTCAGCTTCAAGAGAAGAGGGATTACGTATACTTCAGTGTCTATTTTGTCCACTTTCGACCACTTCTGTCCTGCTTTCTTCGAGCAGCAGTTTCTGCTCTGCAAGACTATGCCAAACGCCGTGAGTCTGTGTTAGAAATCAGAAATGCTAAGAGAACATTGTGCTTGGTATGTTTTCTTCAAACCAAAGTTAGGTCTTCAGCCGACAGTTTAGATCTCGTCTTGCTAGTGCGCTTCCCATAATGTTAACGCATTAGTTCAGTAAGCGAAGAGCAGGAGGTCTTTTGTAGTTGTTCAAACACATTCGACCACATTAGTGTCTAACACCACGAAAGCAATCCGGTCGAATGCGTTTACGACTACTTCTGGAAGTGGTCAAAAGTGGATAAGCTCAAAATGTTTTAGACCCCATTTACATCTGTATTTAGCATCACCCACTTGTGATTGGATTGACGAAAACATTTCTTGATACCAGGTGTAAACAGGGTCTAAAAATCCCATGGCACTTCTCGTAAAACAGTAGGGATGTAGCCCTGGTGTCTTGGTCAAATTCCCTTAATTGGCCCTTATCAATCATGGCCTCCTGATAATCCCCATCAACTGAATTGGCTCTATCACTCTCTCTCCACCTATACTGTAGCTGGTGTGTGGTGAGCGCATTGGTGCCGATACACTGTGGCTGCTGTCAAAGTCCAAGTGGATGCTGATGGTAGTGGTTGAGGAGAGACCCCTGGTATGATTGTGAAGCACTATAAATGCCTCCACTCATTCATTCATTCGGTTAATTTAGTGATAATGATGAGCTGGATAGATCATCCAGCTTATTGCATGGCTACCAACCAAATACATAAATAAATGTACATTAAATATTGATTTAAGTTGAAAAGGGAGATTGTGGAGACCATAACTGTATTCAACGGAATATATATAGTGTTAAAAACACATTTTAGACAGTATTGCTCATATTGTTTTAAAATTATGTCTCAATTCAGATGGGCCTTGCCACTGGCACACAGTACTCATTGTTTTACATTAAGCTACACCTATAAAACATCTTCTATTGCTCCTTAAGGGGAACCTTTCAAAAGGTTTTATAACCAAGTGATGTCATTTACAGTCACCAGATGATCATCGTTAAGAGCTGTGAGCTGAGCAGTTCATTGAAAGATGCAATGCCTGAAATACAGAAAATATTTTCAGGTATAGTAATAAATTAAATTAAATGAAATTGAACCATTTTCAGTTTTCAATCAGTCTTAATCAGAGACCTGGCCGACAGATACTCCGGAGGAAACTCTGGCACAGAATGAGTCACTGAGGCCCTCAGCCCTACTGTAAATTACCCAATACCACTGGAGGAATGCTGATAGTAAAAATTCCAGAAAGCAGCTGGAATGATGAGAGAGTTAATATGACTTGGCCATATGTGGGCAAGATGGGAAATGAAGCATTCTGCTTTCACAGGCCCAAGGAAGGAGAGTGTTCTGTTTCCCCTCGCTGCTGTTCAATATCAAAGCCCTTTGTCCCTCTTAAAGGATCTTTTCCTCCTCTGCTGTCATGGTTATTTGCTCTCATTGTGCTGGATAGGTTTCAGGAATAGGTAAACGTACTTATATGGTGATACTTTTGCAGCCAAGAGCTTTGAAGGGGATTTTGCTGAAAGTGAGAATACTTTGTGCTTCTACGCTACTGAAATCAAGGATTTCCAAAGTGATACAAACATCCTTCTTATCTAGTTGGCCTGTTTCAATTTCTGTGTATATCTTACAATAAGAGATTTTCCATACAAGTATAGAACTTTTATGAAAGACTAACAACGACATACAAGGGGTTAAAGATTAAATAAATACCCTTGAGTCTTCAAGTAAAGTAATAATGAGCACTGTTTTAAAAGAAATTATGGGGAAAAAGCGCAACATTTCTTCTGTGTAATGATACTTTTATGACCATTTTGTCAGCATAATAATAATCATAAAAATTCCTGGTAACAGTTTGATATTCATGCATTACGCTCCCACAGAAAACCTCCCTAGCTTTTCCCAGCATGCATCTCATCAAATATACAATCTTTTAATAAATAAGTAATCGATAATTTGCACAGCAGTCATTTAAAAATAGTTTTCAGATCATAGCAAAAAACATAATTAATTTTAGACTGTGAACCTGTGTGGGATGCATTTGCATAGGATGAATGCTAAAAACAATGCTATAACAGATGATACAATTATTCATACTTGAACCAACTGTTGAACTTGTCCTTTTTATTCTGTTTTCCTACATGATTACATCCAATTGATAGAAAATATACACTATTGTTTTACACTAAAACTAAGTGCCTAAGATGTCAAAATATATATATATTGAATCCCATCTGCAAACAGTTTTTTGTGCATGTGTGCAACAAGTTTTTACTAACGTTTATGCTTACAGCAATGTCAGTGCGATAGAAGATGCGTTATCTGAAATAAATACTTAAATACAGAAATACTAATCAAGACGTACAGTACTTAAACTTAAAAGTGAAAAAGTGAACTACTGTTCACCATCCCATAATCTTGCTCTCAAGTTTTCCATCTGAAACTATAAAAGACATGTGTTTGCCTAGACTAACCCTCATTTCCCTCCTGTGCACCTTCTCATTACATGCTTTATAACAGTCTGTGTAAAGTCAAACCACTTGTCGGCCTTCAGTGGTTTAGATGACCGTGTCACTGCGACTCTAACACTCTGTTTGGGAGGGCAAATAGGAGTGCAGTCTTGACACGGCTGGATTATCACCGGGACGAGACCTTTAAAGAGGAGGACTGGTCAAACAACAGAGGAGGAGAGGAAGTAGACTCAACATGAGTGGAGCAAGGGGTAATTAGAGCCATAAATATTAACCCACACAGACACACACAGTTCCACAGCCAAACACACTTTTGCCGATATACACTGCAAAGAATAATTTTCTTTCTTTGTGTGTGGAATTTTGTCTTGCTTTCTGTTAAAATATCAAAATATTTTTTCTAATTTTTATGATAAACCTCGCTAAATTTCAATTTTAAATCGTATATTTTTTAAGTAATTTTTCATTTTTAAATAATTTTAATTTTAAGAAACACGAAAAAATGTATACTAAAGGTGATGACAACTTTTTGAGCAGTGTTGCTGGGCAATGTTGCCGTCAACGTGCAACCAGATGAGACACAGGGCCCATAACCGATCTAAATTTTCCAGATAGAAATTTACTGCCCATTTTCAATGGGAAAGTGCCCAAGCAACAATCGCTCTGCGAGATTGCCAAGCAACATTGCTCAAAAAGTTGCGCTGTGTATCATCACCTTAAGACAAAATAGACATATTGTACATACTGCAACTCACTGTCACTTTTAGCATGTGGGAGTTGATTTAGGATTTTCAATTTCGATTACAGAGATTACAGAGGGCACAAAATTGGAAAAAGTTGTTCAGTTGGCTTTGGGTTGGTTTAAATATCCAGCATTATGTTAACTGCAAGAGGAAAAGGGAATGGAAACTAACTCAGGTATTTAGGGGAAGAACATGACATACATGGACGGAAATGTTGCATGTTCATTCCGTTTTTAAGAAGCTTTATTACACTGATCTGTCTAAAAATGGAAGAGGATGAGAGAGGGCGGACGTCCAACAGTCTGACTCCCAGAACCAGTCACAGCCCTCTGGAGCACATCATATGGTGTTTGGAAAGAGTTAGTGCAGTAAATTAAACTCAGTGAGGAATCCTTGCAGTATTCACATCCAGGAGTGTGACATGTTCTTACTGATAAAAAAAAAACTACTGCCAGAGGAAATAACTGCCAGAAAAGTGTGTATGCAAACCAGCCATGAAATTGCACAAAACCCAAAGCTGTTCACAATGTTAGCCAGGACCGCCACTAATGGGAAAGGTGGGAATGAATATATGTGTCTCATCCAGGGAATGTCCACAACTATTAAAGTAGGATTGATGTAGGATCCAGTTGTTGAAAATGTGGAATAGACTCCAAATCCCTGAGAAGGGGAATGAGACACTGCATCTGAACAAGCATCTATTATGCCTAGAGCGTGACCAGTGTCTGTAGCACGTGTCTAAATGCGCCAATTGCATTGGCCAGCAACAGCCTATGACGTCACCATAGGTATAAAAGGGCGCCTGTAATCCACTTCTATCACTGAAAGGGATGTAGCAGGCATTCCAGAAGCATGGCAATGAGACTCAGTGTCTCTCAAATGGGAACTCGCACTGCGTCTGGGGAACGAATACCCACTCTGCCATGCTGAGGAGAATGCATGCCCTATCAGCTGTGAATAAGCATTTAAAAACTTACTCTACCGACCTAGCTGATAGAGTCAGATTCCCCAAAGGTATGCACCAGCGAGCTGTCAGTGACAATATTCCCTACGGTCACTGCCCAATACCCTAAATGGGGAAAGTCCTGGCCTTACGCCTTCCCTCCTTTCCTCGCAGGGCCAAGTGGTAGGGCTTGGCCCAAGGGCAGATCTCAAAGGCTTGGAATCATACCTACTGAAAAATTCCTTTAAGGGAATATGACCAGGCACAAAAATAAACCCTGGCCTGTCACTTAAGGAAAAAGCCTATAACCTGTCTGTCAAGCAGAATCTCTAGATGCAACACAGAGGCCTCCAATGAGAAGGCATTTCAAAGAGGCAATAACCACTCCACACCAGATTCTAGAGATGAAAGTCCTAGAAAGAAAAGACTCAGCATACTGACCCTCCAGCAAGGGGAAACTCTACTAACTCTACTTAACTCTACTTAGCCCGAATAAAAGTTCTACGGGACCTATACAGCACATAAACATAGCTCTGAGGGAGTGGAATACTCTACATAATGACCCTCTAAAATAAGGGAAGTACTAACCAAACTTAACCTGAAGTAAGTTTGTCAAGGAGGCTCACAGAGAGTCATTCAACTCAAAATTCATCTACAGATCTCATGGGAGCGGATTACTTAGTATAACAACCCTTTATATCAAAGGGGAATACCAACCAGGCTCGACTTGAAATCAGCTTGTCGAGGAGGCCCACAGGAGGCCATCCAACTCAGCAGCTATTCACAGAGCTCTAGTTGAGCGGCTTCATCAAGGAGGCTCAAGAAAGCCTACCAACTTGACGGCAATGCTGTACATAGCCCCAGGGAGTGAAGCACTCTGCATATCGACCCGCTCAAATGAAGAGTACTACACAAGTTCAACCATGAAGACAGCTTGTCCAGAAGGCTCACAGAGACTGATTCAACTTGACAAAATTGCTGTAAGGGCTCTAGTGAGCAGGGCACTCTGCATAACCATCTAGAACAAGGGTAGTACCAAACTCAAATTAAAGGCATACTGTTTAACTACTTGATATTGAAACTTAGCAGAGCTTAGAGAGCGGAGTACTCTGTAAGACAACCCTCTAAAGTGAGGCAAGTACTAGCCAAACTCACATTTACCTAAACCAGATTTACCTTATCAAGGATGCTCACAAAATAGCCCTACCATTTCATACAAGTCAAGTCAAGTCACCTTCATTTATATAGCGCTTTTAACAATATAGATTGTTTCAAAGCAGCTTTACAGTGATAATAGGAAATTAAAGTAACAGAGATTGTTTTGGCTTTACAGCTGCTCTAGAATAAAGTTATTGTCCAGCTAAAGTTAGTTTTGATTGATTCACTTTCTTTGCAAAGATCATTAGTTATTAATGATCTTACACGCTTACACGACAGAAAACAGATCTAACAGAAAACCGTTAATGCGCTCCGGCCTGCTCATTTGCACAACAACAGTGCCTGGTGGCTCGAGAACGCAAACCTTGAAATAGGTTCCAAGGTGCAAGCATTGAAATTTTTTTAAAAACATTATCATCTCTGTGTAAACTTCAACTTTAAACTGACAGAGTGTGTCTGCTTCCCGGACAATGTTAGGAAGACTGTTCCAAAGTTTAGGCGCTAAATAGGAAAAGGATCTACCGCCAGCAGTCAATTTTGATATTCTAGGTATTATCAACTGGCCGGAATTTTGAGATCGCAATAGATGTGAAGGACTATAATGCGTTAAGAGCTCACTCAAGTACTGGGGAGCTAAACCATTTAGTGCTTTGTAAGTAATCACCAATATTTAAAAATGTATACAATGTTTAATAGGAAGCCAATGCAGTGTTTATAGAACCGGGCTAATAATACTTCCTGGTTCTACTAAGAACTCCAACTGCTGCGTTTTGGACCAACTGTAGTTTGTTTAAGCGTGCAGGGCAACCAGCCATAAGAGCATTACAATAATCTAGCCTTGATGTCATGAACGCATTAACTAATTGTTCCGCATTTGTCATTTAGAGCATTTGACGTAATTTAGATATATTTTTAAGATGGAAGAATGCAGTTTTACAGATACTAGAAACGTGACTTTCAAATGAAAGATTGGTATCAAAGAGCACACCCAGGTTCCTAACCGACGACGAAGGTTTGACAGAGCAGCCATGAAGTGTTAGACAGTATTCTAGGTTATTACGTGAGGAAGTTTTTTGTCCAATAATTAGAATCTCTGTTTTTTCAGAGTTAAGCACTAGGAAATTACTAGTCATCCAGTTTTTTATATCAGCTATGCATTCCATTAATTTTGTGAATTGGTAAGTTTCGTCAGGGCGTGAAGAAATATAGAGCTGCGTATCATCAGCATAACAGTGAAAACTAAAGCCATGCTTCCTAATGATATCTCCCAAGATAGATGCACAAGGTAGCATGTACAGAGTGAACAGCAATGGTCCTAGTACTGAGCCTTGTGGTACGCCATACTGAACTTGTGATCGATATGACATCTCTTCGTTTACTACTACAAACTGATAACGGTCAGATAAGTATGATTTAAACCATGCTAATGCAATTCCACTAATGCCAACATAATTTTCGAGTCTATTTAAAAGAATGTTGTGGTCAATGGTATCAAATGCAGCACTAAGATTGAGTAACACTAAGAGGTAATAGAGAGATACAACCACGATCAGATGATAAGAGCAAGTCATTTGTGACTCTAATGAGAGCTGTCTCAGTACCATGGTACAGTCTAAATCCTGGCTGGAAATCCTTGCAGATACCATTTCTTTCTAAAAAGGAACATAGTTGTGAGAATACTGCATTTTCTAGTATCTTTGACAGAAAAGGTAGATTCGAGATCGGCCTGTAATTGACTAATTCTGTAGGATCAAGTTGCATTTTTTAACAAGTGGTTTAATAATAGCCAGCTTAAAAGTTTTTGGTGTATACTACTGACAAAGATTAATTAATGATATTAAGATGAGGATCTATGACCTCTGGAAGCATCTCTTTCAATAGCTTAGTCGGTATAGGATCTAACATACATGTTGTTGATTTAGATGATTCAACAAGTTTAGACAATTCTTCCTCTCCTATAGCAATGAATGAATAAAATTTTTCCTCAGGGAGACTACAATGAACTGTTTGGTGCGATACTGTAGTAGACGGTTGCATCGATATCATTTTCTCTTCAATATTATTAATCTTGTAAGTAAAGAAGTTCATAAAGTCATTACTGCTGTGCTGTTTGGAAACGTCTGGGGTTGAAGCTTAATTTCTTGTTAATTTAGCCACTGTTTCAAATAAATACCTAGGGTTTTGTTTGTTTTCTTCTAAGAGGGTTGAAAAATAAGCAGCTCTGGCAGCTTAAGGCCTCTCTGTATGCTATCGTGCTCTCTCTCCATGAAATGCTAAAAAAACCTCTAGTTTTGTTTTCTTCCAGTTTTGCTCTATTTTTTTGGCTGCTCTCTTAAGGGCCTGATGTGCTCATTGTACCACGGCATTGGACTATTTTCTTTAATCTTCTTTAAGTGCAAAGGAGCAACTGTGTCTAAAGTGCTGGAAAAGAGAGAGTCAAAAGTTTCTTTCGCAATATTGAGTTCTTCTAAGGTATCTGGGATGCTGAGGAGATGAAACTGATCAGGAATATTATTAATAAAGCAATCTTTAGTGGTAGAAGTGATAGTTCTAACATATTTGTAACACGGAGTCGGCTTTGCAACCTTGGCTAAATGGACTATACACAAGTCTAGATAATGATCTGAGATGTCATCGCTCTGCTACAGAATTTCAACGCCATCAACATTGATTCCATGTGATAATTTTAGATCTAAAGTATGATTATGACAATGAGTGGGTCCTGACACATGTTGTCTAACTCCAAGAGAGTTTAGAATGTCTCTAAATGCAAATCCCAATGCGTCTTTTTCATTATCTACATGTATATTAAAATCACCAACAATTAGGATTTTATCTGCAGCCAAGTATACACATAACTCTAAGGAGTAGAGTACTCAGCAAAACGACCCTCTTGAGCGAGGGGAATACTAATCACGCTCAACCCAAAAAAGAGCTCATCACTAAGAAGCTCTAACAAGCCTATCTACATCCTATGTTAGAGACAGCTGCATCAAGGAGGCTCACAGAGAGCCATGCAACTTGATATCGCTATCCAGTCTGGGGAGCGGACGCCTCAACAGAATGACTCTCAAGAAGAGGAGGCCTAGCAATACTCTACTCCAAAGACAGCAGCAAAGGAGGCTCACATAGACAATTTGTGCAACTGTATATAAAAAGGGAGCTTTACGGAGTGAAAAAACTCAGCAAGACAACTCTCTGAAGTGAGAGGAGGCCTAACTACACCTCATACTAAGGACAGCTCTATCGGGAAGGCTCACACAAATTATGCAGCTCGAAACTGCTATCCAGGCTGAGCTTAGAGGAGCGAGGGGCTCAGCAGAATGACTCTCGAAGATGAGAGAAGGCCTAACTGTGCCATACCACTTGACACTACTATCCAATGGGGAGCTCAAGGAGGCCTCACCAAAATGATTCTCGAGAAGCCTAGCAACACTCTACTCTAAAGACAGTAGCCAAAAAGGCTCAAAAAGAGCCCTACTGCTAAGTGTCACTGTCTCAGAAGGAGGAGCTCTAAAGAGTAGAGGCCTCAGCAAGATGACTCTAAAATGAGAGAAGGCCTAACTACACCACATACTAAGGGCGGCTCTATCGAAGAGGCTCATAGAGAGCCATACCACTTCACACCGCTATCCAATGTGGAGCTCAAGGGAACGGAGGCATCAGCAGAATGATTATTGAGAAGCCTAGCAGCACTCTACACAAGGCTCTATCGCCACTATCTAAAAGGAGGAGCTCTAAGAGTGGAGGCCTCAGCAGGATGACTCTCAAAAAGATAGGAGGCCTACTCTGTGCTAAAACCTTCAGAGTTCTGGAGAGCAGAGGCCTCAGAAGGATGAATCTCTAAAACGAGAAGAGGCCTAGGAAATTCCTTTTACCAAAAATGATTTAAAAAAAAAAACAATAAGCTTGACTTTAACACAAAACAGAGCTCATATGGAACGGATTACTAAGCAATACAACCCTTAAAAGGGGGGGAGGGGGGTACTAACAACACTCAACCATAACTAAGCTTGTCAAGGAGGCTCACAGAAAGCCATTAAACTTGACTCAAAAAATGGAACTCTAGCTTTCTGGCCGTCTCTGGTCCTGTGACTAATGCCTGGGACACACTTGAAACTAGCTGAAACATTCTAAGACTGAACTGAACACACTTACAGACTGTTTCCAACGACTGCAGCAGATTTTAAACACCAACTGTGAACAACGACTGAACGCAACTGTCTCTGACTCAGCGTGTTTGGGCATGATCATTCGTAAGTATCAAATTACATTCATAATCGGCCTTACAGTAGTTAAGTGTGTCCCCGGCTTAAGAGACCCGGTGGTCCCGGACTGGCTAGCCTTCTGAACTTGTCTCTGGTCCTGTGACCAAGAGCTTCTCACCCAAACAAACTACGCACAGGTTGTGTGTGTCATCTGGAGTCTGATAACTTGGACACGGATCCACACCTGCTGAAACTTTTGCATTCACTACCCAGACAACAACATAGTATCGGCCCAGATCCGGCCCATATCTGGTACACATGGATTGCACACAGCGCAGATGTGGGCCAGATCAGGGCCGACACTATGTTGCTGTCTGGGTAGCCATAATAATTTATTACCGACACGTCACAACAAAAGGATGACGTGTTCCTCAGGCACCATTTTATATTCACGGTCGCACCGGTGGTGACGTCATAGGCTGTCGCAGGCAATTGTCGCGTTTGGACAAGAGACACCAATCATGCTGAAGGTGTTCCCCATAGCGCCTTGTTCAGACCCAGTGCAAGTTCTCATTCGAAAGGGAACATTGACAAACCTTATAATTAAATGACTACAGTTATATGAATACATCATTGTATATAATCCAGCTAAAACAGAGTTCAAAGAAATGATAACGAGTAAAAAAACATAGAAATATTGTGAGAATGACTTAAACAAGATTCAAACATTTTGCCCACACATTAGCTTCACCACAAAAAGTACACAGTCTGAACTGTGTCCCTGTCTGAACTTTAACAAACAAAAATGTGAAGGGCCCAGATCAATTTACAGCCAGGGGGCCCAGAATTTATAGCTATGGCCCTGATGGTAGCAATATGTTCTCAGATTTTAACATTTTCAAATGGAGTGAATAAACATATGCTAAGCACATCAGCCGACCAGCATTTGAAAGTGAAAGTGACATGTGAAGGCCAAGTATGGTAACCCATACTCGGATTTTGTTCTTAACTCATCCAAGTTAGTGCTGGAATCTAACCAGCAACCTTTGGGTTACCAGTCGGACTCACTAACCATTAGGCCATAACTGCCCTTTGTGTCGCCACTTAAAATCCCTGTTGGGTTCTTCCATGCTGCATGGTTGCTATAACGTATATTTAAAAATTTGCCATATGGTTCAGAAATTGCTTGGGCTTATCTCCAAGTATGTCCATCTGCTCAACCGTCAATGTCATGGCTTATTGATTTTGGATGTGCTGGTGATAAACCAGCTGTGATGTTCTTCCAGAATAACAATCATTTCAACCACTACAAGGTTCTGGAGGTATGGAGACCAGCTGATTCTGAAGTTTTCAAAGAGAACAGAGAGCAGTCCTCATGAGAAATGCAGACCTTGCCTCTTTACACGTTTATTTATCATTCCTCTCTCTTTCAAGCTTAAAACAAAATTGTGTTTCCTGTCTAAAAGGTTTCTCTGTAATGGTCAAGTCAAGTCAAGTCATCTTCATTTGTATAGCGCTTTTAACAATGTAGATTGTTCCAAAGCAGCTTTACATTGATAATAGGAAATTAAAGTAAAGTGTTTTGGCTTTATAGCAGCTCTAGAATAAAGTTATTGTCCAGCTAAAGTTAGAAGTAAAGAACCAGTGAGAACGTCGATGGCGTGCACATGCGTATTACGAGTTCAGTCTATAGGTGTGAGCATTTGAATATATGTGTGCAGGCATGTAGTCCTTCCCTACAAATCAACCCTCAACATACAACTTGTCTGGCCTTAAAATTAATAATACAGAATTTTTATCGCTTCCACGTAGCCACGCGAACCGGAATTATCCCGACAATGCTTTATCTGTAGATAGGTAAAGGGAGGGCTTAGGTAATGGGGTCATCTCATTTGGATGGAATGAGGATGTTAGGCTTTTAAAAAAACACTTCACATATGAAATTGCATTTGATTTCATTTCCTTTTTGTGCATTTTATTAAATTACTATTAAAAAGTTTAAGAAATAAAGCCAGTCAGGATATTCAAACAAACAGAGCAACTTTTTGAAATTTTCACAGAGCAACTGTTTTTTTTAGATTGCAATGACACGGTAGCGATAGTTTCTGAAATGTGGCGTACATTCGAGTAAGACAGGTTATTGGAAAAGAAAAAAATCAAGGAAACCAAGTGGGGACTTGGTTATATATGAATCAGTTGTTGATTTGATTTTGAAATGTGGGCACTGAAAAAAAATTGCTAGCCTGAAATCGATTGTGGAAGGTTGGGGTTTAAGTGGACTAAATGATTGGAGAAGTCTGGCATGTATCACCAGAGAGAACTTGCTTTTACCAGAAAATCAAGTTATGACATTTTGAATAATAATTATGAGGTAAAAAAAAAAAAAAAAAAAAAAATTCATGGATAAATGAACTTACAAATGTCTTACAGTTGTTCCTGCATATTAAGCTGAAATAGGATAAAAATAACACACTTCATCTAATAAATCTTGCTTTAAAAATGTTTTAAATAAGATGTTAAATAATTGACAAATATTGATAGAATGATAATTGTTTGGCAGAACTCAACAGATTAAATGGTTACTTTTAGATAAAATTATCCCAGAACAAAAGATTTGTCTTTTGGTTTTGTGAAGATACACAGAGCAAAATATCAAAAATCTCTCTGCAAAAGCGTCTCTCAGCTTTTCATCTCAGATAAAATACTAGACTCAGATTTAATCAAGCAGAAAAGATAATGCCATTCAAATGCCAAATAGGATGTTAATTTGTACAAAGCGGCACAGACTGACTGTGAGAAGTGCGCTACAAAATCTTGCTAATTGCATTAGGACATGCAGGTTGCTTTGTGGGACGGGTGGCGAAGCCAAAGGTCACTGGCAGCTTGTAACAAACGCCACGCCACATTACACCCAACAAGAGAAATAATCAGCCTCTTCACCAGGGCCAATTAGCAAGCCATACCTCTGATTGACTTTTAGCAGCGTTGACATGGCAACACAAGCCAAGCTTCTGCGTCTGTTTTGGTCTTGATGACACAGCCCTTTTTGATCATTAACATTTGTATCATTATATTAAAGAGACTGCCTATTGTACACATAGGGCTTGAACGTCAGTGCTGGAAATGCCTGTTGCAATAGTTGGAGACCATATTAGAAACCTAAACTGTTTACCAAAGATTTCATCCTTAATTATAAAACAGAACATTTCCAGTCCAGGATGATGATTGGACAGTACCAAGTTTCAACCTGAAATACATGATATAGTAAGAGCTTTGATAAAATAATGTTTTAATGTACATTTAACATATATTAATATTTAATAACATTATAATAATAATCATTATTATTACTATATTTATATTTACATAGCAACATTTTATTAAAGCTAAAAGCCACTTGAGACCATGCAGTATTGTATATATAGCCACAGCTGAGAGGGTCATGTTATATTTTATTATATATACACTACTGTTCAAAAGTTTGGAGTTGGTAAGATTGTTTTTAAAAGAATGCAATGCTGCATTTATTTGATCAAAAATACAGTAAAATCTCTAAAATAGTTTTTTAAAAATTACAATTTATAATACAATTACAATACAATTTAAAATTCCTTTTCGTTCAAAAGTTATGACGGTGTGAATTTAATACTGTTGACCCAAAATTAGATTAGATGCTAATATGTCAGCAAAACCTTTATCTATCGAATCGAAACTTATGCTTCATAAACACCATGATTTGAGGGTGATTTGAGGGAGGGTACCTGCGAAATCTGGGAACAGTGCAACCAATGGGTCATGAGATCGGAATTCTTTTAATTTTTGCTATTAACTTTTGCATGTTTGTGAGATAATCTTCTTAACTGGGTATTTAATTGGGTTATTGTTAGTTTAACTGCTTCCATTGCTCCCCTCATTTGTAGGTCGCTTTGGGCAAAAGCGTCTGCTAAATGATTAAATGTACATGCAAATGTAATTCCAGTATTTATCACATTTGAGAATCAGGAAACATTTGAGAAGATCGGGACTTTCTTTATCCAGTTTGAAATCTATATCACAGATTTCCAGTCCCACAGAAACAGTCTAGTCTAGAAGCTGAGAGGTCAATTATCTAGCAAGAGCTGCAATATCACTGGATGCGAACAGTGGCCCTTAGGAATTTGTGAAGATGGCAATGTAAAAAAGGATTGGTTTACAATCCTAGGATCCCCTCACTGGTTTTCGGTTGGGCATCGAGAACCCAGCCAAGTGCCAATCCCTAATTGGGCACAATGCCCAAGTATTTATAGAGCCCTTAGACATGAGGAACGATTGCAACGGTTAGTCATGTCGCATGCGATAAAGGACCCTTCGTCGATCAGATTCAGCAGGGTTGCTAGAGAAGCTGCACAATTGTTGAATGAAACACTTTGTTCTGGCTGCTGACAAGGCAGAGATGGTGTGTGATAAGCCTGTAAGCCCAGCTCTGCGTGTTCAATAGGTCTGCTACTTCCTGCTAAATAATAGTGCTCTACTCTGTCCATGTATATGGGCTAGTCAAGTAAAACCTATTTCCCTCCGCACCATGCCAAGTGCAGTATTCCAAGAACAGACTTTTTCATTCAAGGAATGAAAGGATATGCCGTTTCATATTTTTGTCAGCACAACTTTGAAAGCTCCAGACAGCTGAGGAACACAATTCAAGTTATGAGTTTATGTGAACAGTTGTATAATATATTGAGTAAGCTTTCAGTCAGGGAAAAACTAGTCCAGATGAAAAAGCTTCTGCTAAAACGGTCAAAAACTTAAACCATTTCTGTAAATAAGATCACGATTTTCTTAAACAATAAGCTCCATAATTTAAAAAAGTATTGCTTCTGACATGTCAAAACATGTTATCTGTTGTCCTCATTAATAATGAAACTGCTGGCTTTTATCATTATTTTGCAGTGATACAGTACCTTTCATCTACGTATCACATCAACTGACTCTTTTAAAATCAAAGTGAAGTATATAAGTTTATGGTATTACAGTACTAACATGACCAGCGGAAAGTCTTACATGAATTTCCTGTACACTTCTTGTAATGCCATCCTACCATCCAAAGGTCTATTACGGGAAAGCATGTGGTGTGTTTTATTATCTATAAAACAGTGGTAATGGTGACATTCTAAAGAGGCAATAAAATAAATGCAAGTGGGTTTGGCAGCTAAAGAAATCAGTTAATCTGTCTTTGATATCGCCGGCACATAAATTGCTCACAGGGCAAATATACTGAATGAATATTCTGCTCTGTTAAATTGGGTAAGTCAAATTTAAATCAATGAGAATGTTGGGTAATACTATGATGGTCACCCAACAGACATACTAACTATAAGTAATTTTGCAACTACATGTCAAGTGTAAGCTAAATTAACTATTATATTATTTAAAGCTAGAAAGCAAAAAAAGAATATATATATATATATATATATATATATGGCAACTTGGTATGCTTCATAAACACCACATAAGTAAATAATTAGACACGAAATATTGATCCGAGATGAAATATTTGGTCTTTAATCACAAAGCTTACGTGCAGAGAGCAGTTGCCAGAGCAGCAAGTTCAAACTAGACAGTACAGTCATACCACTTATTACACAGCATTTCACCACAAATAATTATGGTGATAAGAGATATTGATTTGAGATTAAACTGTTTTAAAATCGTTCCTGTTTGTTATTTTATAATCCAACAGTGTACAATGCCAAAGTTCAAGAATGCCATTGAAATTCTCTAGCGGAGCGATGACATCTCAGATCATTATCTAGTCTTGTGTATACTTCACTTAGCCAAGGCTTCAAAGCCGACTCCGTGTTACAAATATGTAGAACTATCACGTCTGCTGCTAAAGATTGCTTTATTAATAACATTCCTGATCAGTTTCATCATCTCAGCATCCCAGATAGCTTAGAATAACTCGATATTGCGACAGAAACTTTTGACTCTCTCTTTTCTAGCACCTTAGACACAGCTGCTCCTTTGCACTTAAAGAAGATTAAAGAAAATAGTCCAACGCCGTGGTACGACGAGCACACTCAGGCCCTTATAAGAGCAGCCAGAAAAACGGAGTGCAACTGGAGTTTTTTTCAGCATTTCATGGAAAGAAAGCACGATTGCGTACAGAGAGGCCTTAAAAACAGCTAGATCTGCTTATTTTTCAACCCTATTAGAAGAAAATAAACAAAACCCTAGGTATTTATTTGAAACAGTGGCTAAATTAATGAAAAATACAGCTTCAACCCCAGACGTTTCCAAGCAGCACAGCAGTAATGACTTTATGCACTTCTTTACTTACAAGATTGATAATATCAGGGAGAAAATTATAACTATGCAACCGTCTACTACAGTATCGCACCAGGCGATGCATTATAGTCTCCCTGAGGAAAAATTCGATTCATTCATTGCTATAGGAGAGGAAGAATTTTCTAAACTCATTAAATCATCTAAATCGACAACATGTATGTTAGACCCTATACCGACTAAGCTATTGAAAGAGATGCTTCCAGAGGTCATAGATCCTCTTCTTAATATCATTAATTTTACATTCATCTTTGTCATTAGGATACATACCTAAAACTTTTAAGCTGGCTATTATTAATCCGCTTGTTAAAAAAACGCAACTTGATCCCACAGAATTAGTAAATTACAGACCGATCTCGAATCTACCTTTTCTGTCAAAGATACTAGAAAAGGCAGTATTCTCACAACTATGTTCCTTTTTAGAAAGAAATGATATCTGCGAGGATTTCCAGTCAGGATTTAGACTGAACCATAGTACTGAGACTGCTCTCATTAGAGTTACAGTACAAATGATTTGCTCTTATCATTCAATCGTGGTTGTATCTCTCTATTAGTGTTACTCGATGTTAGTGCTGCATTTGATACTATTGACCACAACATTATTTTAAATAGACTCGAAAATGATGTAGGCATTAGTGGAATTGCATTAGCATGGTTTAAATCATACTTATCTGACCTTTATCAGTTTGTATCAGTAAATGTAGAGATGTCTTATCGATCACAAGTTCAGTAAGGTGTACCAAAAGGCTCAGTACTAGAACCATTGCTGTTCACTCTGTACATGCTACCTTGTGCATCTATCTTGGGAGATATCATTAGGAAGCATGGCTTTAGTTTTCACTGTTATGCTGATGATACGCAGCTCTATATTTCTTCACGCCCTGACGAAACTTACCAATTCACAAAATGAACGGAATGCATAACTGATATAAAAAACTGGATGACTAGTAATTTCCTACTACTTAACTCTGAAAAAACAGAGATTCTAATTATTGGACAAAAAACTTCCTCACGTAATAACCTAGAACTTGATGACTGCTCTGTCAAACCTTTGTCGTCGGTTAGGAACCTGGGTGTGCTCTTTGATACCAATCATGTCGTTCATGACATAGAAGCTAGATTATTTTTAATGCTCTTATGGGTGGTTGCCCTGCATGTTTAATAAACAAACTACAGCTGGTCCAAAATGCAGCAGATAGAGTTCTTACCTGAACCAGGAAGTATGACCATATTAGCCAGGTTCTGTCAACACTGCATTGGCTCCATATTAAACATCATATACATTTTTAAGTATTGCTGATTACTTACAAAGCACTAAATGGTTAAGCTCCGCAGTACTTGACCGAGCTCTTAACGCATTATAGTCCTTCAGGTCTATTGCGATCTCAAAATTCTGGCCAGTTAATAATACCTAGAATATCAAAATCAACTGCTGGCGGTAGATCGTTTTCCTATTTAGCACCAAAACTTCTTCCTAACATTGTCCGGGAAGTCTCGGAAATCTAGACTAAAAACACATCTCTCTGACCTAGCATACACATAACACATTATAAACTTCTATAATTCAATGTTAGGCTGCATAGATTAGGTCAGCCGGAACCGGGAACACTCTCCATAAATCCTGATGTACTCGTTACATCATAAGAAGAATGGCGTCTACGCTAATATTAGTCTCTCTGTTTATCCCGAGGTTTACCGCAGTCCGCCAGATCCAGGCCGTATCCAGATCTGATGAAGGACCTGCGCCTGGACACGACGACAATGCTATCCTGAAGTGTCAACTGGTCTCTCCCCTGTGAAGGCCCCCTTCTCCTTCCCTTTACCTCTGTACAGATAAAATGTTGTCAAAATAGTTCCGGTTCACATGGCTACTCGGAAGCGATAAATAATTCTGCAAATGAGCGGACCAGAGCGCGTTAAGGGTTTTCTGTTAGAACGGTGTCGTGTTAGCGGCCCCTAAGTTAATAACTAATGATCTTTGCAACAGAAGTAAATCGATCAAAACTAACTTTAGCTGGACAATAACTTTATTCTAGAGCTGCTGTAAAGCCAAAACAATCTCTGTTACTTTAATTTCCTATTATCTCTGTAAAGCTGCTTTGAAACAATCTATATTGTTAAAAGCGCTATATAAATGAAGGTGACTTGACTTGACTGTACAAGACAAAAGTCTCAAAATGGCAGCACCTGCATTTGTATGAAACAAGAGAGAGCGAGTGCACGATACTGGATGACATGATTAAATAACAAAATATTGATTTGAGTTTTAATATTTTATTAGCTCATCAAACGTACAAATTTAATATTTCCGGTAACTTGTCTTATTTTCCAATAAGTATTTCTAAACAGTCTTAGAAAAAGATACATTTACTAGAGTAGTAAAATTGAATGAATTTATTAAAGTTAGATTTAATGTAAGTAGCGACGGATGTTTTCTTTCATATCATGATGATCATCAGAGTATGCTGGGTTTAAGCAGCCTAAATGATTGGATAAGTCTGGCTTACATCACCAGAGAGAAGTCTGTTGTTTTTTTACCAGAAGACTGAGTTATGACATTTTGATTAAAAATTATAATGTCAAAACAAATCAAATAAAATAAAGAATGATATACACACATTAATTGTACACAATAACATTAATTTAGAAAATAGAAAGGTGAATTTAAATTTCATGTTTACTTTAATGTGTTCATCTATGTTCTATGGCAGTTTTATGCACAAACCTCATTCAATTTAAGTGAACAAATCAAGCAAACAACAAAACTTCATAATTTTAATAGAAAACATATAAATGTATAAAACTTTTGCTGTTTATCTCATTGCCTCTCCAGTCACAATGTGCTTAAAGTTGAATGTGCACACTAAATATTCAGCAAACATTCAATCTTAATTTTTTTCTTGAACAAGTTATATGCATTCATGCACAATGTATTTCAGTGAGAAAGACAGACAGTATACCTGAAATACCAAAAATATGTCCTGCGGTGTATATAATGTCTGTAAATTCCACAAATAGTTTAACAAGGGAAAAATTGTCTTAAGGCAAACTGTTTTACCTTGAGCAATTCCTTTGCATAACTTTAAAACTTGTCTTTATCCCTTATGATTATGACAACTTTCATCTGCAGCCCATGTGACTCGTGACATCCTTTAAACAACTGCCTGAAGGGAAAGTTGTAATTAATGTCTAAAAGTATTTTTCTGTTGTCCAGGTGCTCCATAAATCAATTACAACATAAAACATATGTGGTGCCACTGTAAATTAGGGGTTGAAATTATTTCAAAACCACTCACTTTGTCAAAAGCAGCACTGATGTGAGGAATGAGAGGCCTCTTCGTTTCATTCTGTGGCTCGAGAGGTGTGTTTGAATTTTCTCACAGTTAGATCAGAAGGCGGATAAAGACGTGAATGATGGTCCTTGCGGAATATCTGACAGCATGCCTACAGCTAATAACATAAATCATCACAATATATATATATTTTTAGAATTAATAAACAGGCATTTGAAGAGCAAATACAACTGATTCACTAGCACTGAAAATGTTAAGGTGTGACCCTACTGATCTTTTGTATGTAAATCATTTTGTGATTGTGATATGGGATTATAATACAGTATGACATGCACATGTGTATTGGGACAAAGACATATGTGCTAACCTTGTGAAAAGGAAAGAGAAAAGGTAGATAAATGGGTTGGTTTGGAGTCAGTAGCAAAACAGGACAATGGCAAAAGGGATTCCATGATAGGATCATCAATCACATGAATGTGCACACATGTACATGCACACACAGCCCTCTGAAAGACAATGCATAATTACACTGCATCTCTCAAGTGCATTTCCACTTCCTTGCAGGGCACAGTGCTATGCTACACCTATGGCCTTAGAAGTTATGTGCTATAAATAAAGCCATCTGACCAATTGAAATAGTCACAGCGGGTGCATTCCAACTAGATATGCCACAGAATAAAGTTCTACCACACAGAACGGTGTGTAAAGTATGCCCTCATGCCATCGATATGCAGAGCCAGGAGATCCGGTTGACTGTTCTTATACATTGTGTTCATGTAATAAATATTCACAATTCATCCAAGAATGTAAATTCTGTCATCATTTACTGTTTAAACAGTATAAAAAAAGGTTAAATTATTCTCCAATTTCCCTCCATTTTAGGGACCAAAACAATAATTAAAACAATTTATAAAATTATTTTGGCAAGTACATAAACGTAAATGTGAGCAGAATTGAATTTTCATTTTGTAATAAAATTAAAAAATAAGTTAAAATGAAAACAAATAAGCATAAAATTGGGACGTCAAGTGCTTTTTCTCACTTTCCTACACAGTTGTGCTTTTTTTGCACTCATAAGAAGACAATGGGTTGTGAAAAAAGGATTGAGGATATAAATAAAGGACTGTCTTTGCTGGATTGTAAACACTGTGACTGAGATAGATAGATAGATAGATAGATAGATAGATAGATAGATAGATAGATAGATAGATAGATAGATAGATAGATAGATAGATAGATAGATAGATAGATAGATAGATAGATAGATAGATAGATAGATAGATAGATAGATAGATAGACTTTGAAACTCACTTTCTCATGTGTGTGTAGATGCCATCTGAAGGTCGATAGTCTCCTAGCAACAGTGCCAACAGGAGCGCAGTGACTGGCCAGTCAGATTGTGTTTACTGGTTTCTCTGCTGACAAGTGTTTGGGTGCTGAGGGCAAAAATTAGGCCATGTCTAGTGACGTGAAAGAGACAGAGCGAGATGTGGGCTTGGGAGGGAGGGAGGGAGGGGGGGGGGGGGGGGGGGTTTATAGGTTAGAAGCTGAAAGTGAAACAGTAAAGAGAGTGAAAGGAAGACCGAAAGTGGAAAGCCCGAAAAGTTACAGAGGCCGCAGGGGAGTTTATTTAAAATAACAGGAGGATGAAGGGGACAGATAGTGTAGTTGTGTGTATGTGTTTTAGAGCAGTTCATTGGGTTAGTGTGTCACTGTGTGTTTCTCAGATTGAACTATAATCCTGCCCATATCGGCTTATGATACCGCTGTGTTCACGCAACAACATTGTTTTTGTTTTGATTCATGCTTGTGACCGTGCGTGCGATTTGTTTTTTAACCGGTTGGATTAAGTCTCTGACAGTTTTTGAGAGTTTTTATGATCTCAAAATGAATAATAATGTGATTTAAAAGTGATTGTAGAGTACCTTCTGCGATGAAGATTTTAAGATAAATGTTTTTGATAATGGACTGATATGCGTTGCATTCTTAGCTTTAGCTTTTTTCACGCCCTAACATGTTTCAATTAGATTTTCATTGGCAGTGCTTAGAAGCACTCTTATGTCATATTCCAAGACTATAACATTACTTTTATATTCACTGTAGATAGTGCATGTAGTCGTCAATCAAACACAAAGTTTGATAAGTGAACTGCTACTGCAACATCCTTACATATAGCAACAGTCCATCAAGTTACAGTCAGCTGGTTATAAATGCCTACACAATTAACTAGACAGGGGTCTTGTATCCAGAAGCATTTTTATTTTGTGAAACTGTAACAACAGACACTAGCACATGTACGAAGTTGCCACATACAATGCTCAATTATATACTGTAGTTTATCTGTCATTATTCCAAAACATTTTATTGCAGACCAAACAGAACCAACAGTATGACATCAAATATCTTAGATATTAATTTGTTGTATAAAAAATAAGATCCTTTATGATTATACTATTTGGGTCACCAAGTGTGATGAATGCAATTTGAGTTCTACCAGCTCATCTTAAATTCAGATCATTGGTTTGCATCTTCTTATACATTTTTCATTGTTGGGCTCCTGCCCTTGTTCTTTGGGCTGTTAAAACCCTTTGTGGAGCTCCTTGGTTTTCAGCTCGGATATTAATCTTTTAATGTGTTCCTCTCTCTCTCTTTCGCTCACTCTCTTCACGGCCTCCACCTCAGTATGAACATAAAGGTTACAGCGTTTTAAAGTGACAGCTTCCCCCCCTTCACTCCACCATCTATCCATTGCACATGTTTAGGCCTCACGCTTTGATGGCCGGCTGTTATTCCAGGAACGAGAGGGTTGTGAGGCTACAGGACGCTCTTAAATCTGCAGTGGTGAGAGAGGCCCTGTTTCCTGACTCTTCCTAGAATGTCTTTCAAACGTGCCTGAAATGCTCCAGTGCCGACGGGGGAAATGGGTGAGCGGAGGCATGATCTTATCTGCACCGTCATAAAGCTTTCACACCAATTAAGTGGGAGAACCGTTTCCTTGTCACTCTCTGTGTCTTTCTCAGGGCTACCGCCTGCTTTAAAAAGAGCTTTATAGGGTGAGTGGAAGAAATCCTGAGGGATATAGGGAGTAAATGTGCACTGTCACAGTAAATATATCCATGATGCGCTACTGAGCTACCTGCAGTGTTGGGGAAAGTTACTTTTAAAAGTAATGCATTACAATATTGCGTTACTCCCAAAAAAAGTAACTAATTGCGTTACTTTACTTTTGCGTTACTTTTTCACACCTGGGCTGGGCTTGCTTGTTTGTTTTTTAATAACAACAAAACAAGTTATATTTTTGGCAAATGTTAAGGCTCTTTCACACCAAAAGTGAAATTAATAAGCCTCAGGTTGAAGGAAATGGCTGTTTAGCCTTTCTGGATCAAAGAACAATAGGATATAGGAGAAGTTTTGCCTATTAATATGGTTGAATTAGATCATTGAAGGTCAGCAGCAAATACATTGGTTAATAAAGTGAGATTAAATACATAAAGTATATTTGTGTAATTTAATATAGTTAATTATAAAAGTTCCTGCGTAAAATTCTGAGATTGCATTTTACTGTTTTTATTCATTTTGAGGAATACTGAATGTTTTCGTGCAAGTGAGATCATGTTTACACAGCGCACACAACTCCTTCTCACTTTATTTCTCTCTGGGACAGGAGAGCTGTCAGGCAATAAATGTGAAAAAGTAAGTAGAGTTACTTATTTGAAAAAGTAACTTGGATATTTTGTTGTAAATTGAAAAAGTAATGCGTTACTTTGCTAGTTACTTGAAAAGGCAATCTGATTACGTAACTCAAGTTACTTGTAATGAGTTACCCCCAACACTGGCTACCTGTATGCACTAACTATAAAAAAGAGTGTTTGGCCCGCATTAATATAAAACGCAATGCAGGAGGGAAAGATACAGTAAACTAAACACTGAACTAAATACTACAAACACATCTTTATTAAGATAATTTGACATATCTATATATAAAAAGAAACAAAAAAAAGTATGATCTGATCATATATACAGGGGTACGGGAAGAGAGAACTCACAGAATGATTGTCAACTATTAAACACAATGTCTGGCAGTACATTAAGGACTTCTTTGAGGTTGTGAACTTCCTGTTCTCTCTGAGACAGAAAGTAACAGGTGCTCCTGGCTCATAAAGGACATAACGCAGTGAAACATGATTGCTTCGCACACCCACAGGCACTAGATGAGGCTCAATGGCTCAGGATATAGATTCTTAATGGGGGAGACAGCTGTTCAAGAAGTTTAATGCAATTAATCATCAAGTCCTAATCAGAAGGCTCTTGTTCATTCATAAATACCTTTACATTACGTTAACATTTTTCATTGTCTTATTGTTATTTTGTAGGAGAATATAAACTTGTCTATTAATTTCATAACAAGATTAACATTTAAACTATAATTTTGATGTACATAAATACTACTATAATAATAATTCTGTTTAATTTTTTTGAATGGATGGAACAAGTATAGAAAATGTAAATAGAATATATACATATAAAGTATATATATATATATATATATATATATATATATATATATATACACACACACACACAATTTTGTATGTATAATCCATTTATTATGCAATTTTTCTGTATATGAACTTACATTTTTACTTGTTTTACTACTATACATAAATTTGCTGAAAAAAATAATAAAAATAAATAAATAAATAAATGGATGCTTAATATCAAGTTCCACTGTGACAACTTACCCCACAAAACGTCAACATGTGTTCAGTGAACTGTCTTTTTTTTTCCTGGGCTGTAGTAGTGATACTGTTCAATAGCTTGTGTCTACAAAGAAAAATGACACACACAGAAGAATATTCACTGGAATAAAATATACATATATAGTCAGTTACTGAATGTATTGTTCTGTTTATTCTTTCATTCATTCAATGATTAATTAATTTTTGCTCTTTTGGGAGCAAATTTATTCTAATGAATTATGCATGTTATGCAAATAGACAAAGCAGTCACAACGGCTTTTTAAACAACTCTGTTGAGATTCATGATTCATCTTAGCAGCTCTGTTCAGGACACAACCCTCCAGACTAATGCACACTCATTCATAATGCCAGATAACAAGCTGAAATGAAACATGCTGTACTATTCCGATTAAGTATCTGTCCTCCATCTATTCATGCTACGGATGATATCTCGGCTGCCTTGGAAACCACTGACTCAGGTAAAGAATTCACCTTCAAAGGAAACAGCCTGGTGTTGTTTCTGCCCGACCTGCCTGAAGAACGTTAAAAGCCTGAGGAGATCCTTCATTGCCCGATTTCAAAGAGACCGTGACATACTTGAATGTTCAGGCTTTCTCATGGGGAGCACTTGAGGCTCATATGCAATGAGAGACACTGATGGAGGCCTCTTCATACGCCACAAAGGCAGAAAGAGAATTATGGGGTTTTGTACAATGGCCAGACAAAGACAAATACTGTCTGTAAGTAAGAGACAAAACAGAGCTATCATGTACACAAACAGAAAGAAAAG
Organism: Abramis brama; assembly: GCF_963993115.1. Taxonomy (NCBI): domain Eukaryota; kingdom Metazoa; phylum Chordata; class Actinopteri; order Cypriniformes; family Leuciscidae; genus Abramis; species Abramis brama. The sequence goes on along the minus strand of NC_139986.1, from coordinate 12,197,614 downwards.
CACTAAATGACAAAATCTAGTGATGCAACACCTCAGTATTTTCAATGATTACCATTCTTATGGATTTTTACATAAAATTACACACCTAGGCTGTATACATTTAATTATGTTTGCATAAAACATTATACGTTAAACACCTCTGATAAGCGTTCAAGAAATGGCTACATTGCTCAATGCTGCAAAAACACATTGTAAATAGAAACATCTGATGCAAACACTGATAAGCCAATGCTATCTCACGACTAATTCATGCGAATTTGTATGACCTCACTCGTACGATTTGTCTAAACCCCAGTGATAGGTAGGTTTAGGGGCGGGGTCAGGGGTAGGTAATTCGTACGAATTCGCACAAAATGGTAAACTCGTAAAATAAGTATGATTTAAGTGAGGTTGTATGAATTCATACGAATTAGCCACCTCGTAAAATACGTACAAATTGCCATGAGATCGGGTTGGATAAGCACTGGAGCGTTTGCCAAATCTGTTTCGCCAATATGCTATTATTACAGAGAAAACTGATCCTAGACCAGCGGTTATGGCAGCAGGCAGTGGTTTGAGTGAGAAAATTCCATGCTCTCCAGTCTATGGCCAGGGGAAGACTAAGCTCTCTGCTATTATTATCTTTATGATCAGTCACATTTATTTAATGGAGTTGGTCCGTTTGAAAGGATTATATAATTTTAAACAAGACTACACTTTAAAATTTTACAATGAATAAAAATGTTGTAATTGTTTAAACGTACTCATAATACATAATTTGCTAAGGGACACAGCAGTTTTTTTTTAATATACTGTGACTCATAAACAACAACAAAAAAGACACCATGAACACAAACGCACCATAAAAGTGCACTGTAGTTGATTGATAGTTAAATGCTGTCAATATGTCCCTATTGTACGTTTCAGCTTGTATCCAAAAGTACCAACAAGCTTGTTTCTGTTTAAATGTTACATATAAATACCTACCATACGTATAAACAATAAAAACAGGGTAAAAAATGTCACAGAAAAAAATATTTAATATAATCACAGCCACAAGTTAGAAACGGTACAACGCTGCGAATTAATGTTTCATATCTGATCCTGTGAGCGAAATGACACATGGTTGTGTTACTGACTGACCCTGAAAGGAAGCTTGGTAAATTGATTATTCCTTTCAAACAGAGTGTGTAATCTAAAAATATGACTCAAAAACAAACAGAAAATCTTTTTTTTTTTTTCAGCAGGTGGTTTGTTTATCTGTATTTACCTTTTTATCTGCTGACCCTTTCACCTTTCCTTCTTTTCACTGCTCATCTCCCTCATTTGGCTGTCCACTCATGCATGGGTAAAAACACGGTCTATCACTACTGTTGTCAAATAAACTCATAAATGACTCATTACTGAAATAAATCAGAAAATATCTTCCGTCATATTCAGCGATTATGGTTGTATTGTAAACACAGGCTTTCTGCTTTGTGGTTCCATTAGCCATCATTTGTTGTCAATACAAACACACCTTGTTTGTGACCCATATTCACTATCACTTTGTTCCAGTTTCCGGCTTCATATCAACATTATATCAACACTACCAGTAATCTAAACTCTACACAAACATGCCGTGCCCATTTAAGACATGTAGGTGAGAGTTGAGGATTGAGTGTAGAGACTTGTGCTCTGGTAAGAAAGCTTTCACACTTTCATTGAAGCTGTGTTATGATCTGAGGTGAATAATGACTCATGTACAAACAAACTGAGCACTCTCTTTCAGGTGCCAGTTCAAGATTCAGTCCAGGGTTGCCAACTTTTCAGTTTAGCTCGGAGTGAGACTTTTCCGAGGGGGGGAGGGGAGGGGGGGGGATAATTTCAATTCAAATGAATGTTTCATTATGTTTAATTGTAGTGTGATATAATGATCAATAATAACACATTTTTAGCATCTAAGCGCATCTAGGCACTTTTTTACATCTGGGGTGGGTGATATGGCAATAATATCACAATTGTTTTTATTTTTTTCAGAAAAAATCACGATTTTAGCATGATTCTTTTTCATGTTGGTTTTACTATTTTGCATGTGACTGAGCATTACAGCCAAACTAATGTCCCTATTTTAAAAACAAAGCCTTATAACAAAATATAGGTAACAAAATATAAAATAAAAAAGAATGGCAGACATTTAGGTCAAAGTGGCGAAGATAAAATCTTTGTCACGATTTTCTTTGTCATTAAAAATTAAGAACAGAGATACATATTACACATACACAACTTAATATACAAATGAAATAAACAGTGCTTTATTTTTTCAGCTTTAGGTGTATTTAACAGTAGAATTGAAGAAAGTAATTAAATGGACAAATATGAAAATAAAACACAACAGACTTAAAGTTCTCAGTTAAGAGCAGTGAATGATTTCCTCTGTGTTTTGTTGTTTTATTAACATTAACGGCATAGTTCTCCCCCCCAAAAGTCATAATTTACTCTCTTAAGTTGTTTTAAACCTGAATAAGTTTCTTTCTTCTGTTGAAAATAAACGTTATTTGAAAGAATGTGAGTAACCAAACAGTTGATGTACCCCTGTGACTTCCATAGTATATTTTTTTCCTACTATGTATGTCAATGGGGACCAGCAACTGTTTGGTTTTGGGTGAACTATCTCTTTAAGAACAAGCGGCAGCATGTTTATTATTAGGGCTACTGTCTCTTTAAGAACTGCACGCGACGCGTCTAATATACACGCATATATGACAAGCAGATTTTAATTAATTTTCTCTGTTTGCTTTCACTTTAGACATAACCAACTTTTGTTTATGTAAACATTGTCTGTAGTTGACCGTATTAGCGCAATATAAGACTCAAAAGATAACTTTTAGTCCAGTAACAGGCTTTTAGTGCATGTGTGCGTCGAGTGTACGCGCTCAGTAAAGCGCATATTTGAACAGCGCATCAGCAGCGAATGACATGTTTAACCGGCAAGGCTTTAAAGCACATGCAAATAATGAACTTTTGTTAACTGCAGTGTCCCGTTCCTCTGCGTCAACATTTGAAGTGAATATACGTCGTGCTGCAGTGTAGCCTATAGATGAAGGCGCCGCAACTGATAAAATGCGCAGTTGTAAGACTTTCCCTCTCTGCCGTGCGTGCGGGCGCTATCGGTTGGTTTGGACGACAGTCTCTGTCTCGCATGCGTGCTCGCTCTAGGTTCTGGGAGATTTTTAACTAATTTGCGCCATAACTAGTGGTCCATCCAGTAGTTAAGAGCCTGAATTGTTTATAGTAATTCTTAAATTTAGTGCACATGAGTGAAAAAAAAAATACAGCACAGAAGAATGTCTATTTTTGCGTGAGATTTCGTTGTTGAGCGTGAGAGCGTGAGATTGAGGCTGAATGCGTGACTGTCACGCGAGATGCGTGAGAGTTGGCAACCCTGTCAGTCTCTAACAAAATTGTTCACCAGACCCTCCAAGACTCGGATCTGAATCAATACTAGAGCCCATAAAACACAGACCCAGACCAAGACCAGTATCAGACACCCCGTGACCCAGACTAGCACGCAAAATGACGTCAACACTCTGCGGCATCTTTTTTTAAAACTTGATTTAACATATAATATGCAGTCTACTCCACTTTACTGCAACAATTCCATCATGCAGATTTTAAGTTAGCGTTCTTTTAATTGAACTAAAAGGTCACACTGTGGAGTACCAAACTTCTATAAGATCCAGATCCAGAAAAAAACAGATCATTTAAGATCCAGACCAATTATAATACAACCCCACCCCATTGATCTAGATCAAGACCCAGATGTAATTTTAATTTCTATAGATAAAATTATATTTTAAATTCAAACAATTTAAACATGCATTATGTTTTCACCTTATTTTCCATATTTAATTTTTCCCCTAAAACTGGCATTTTACATATTTTTAAAGAAAGTTATATTATAATAATGACTAAATAAAACAGTCCGATCACCGTTACGTTTAGTTGTGTTTGCCATCACCTATATTCGTCTTCCTGTCTGAAAACAACGTGAAAAGATCACACTCTGTTAGTTCAGGGTTTCCCAAACTGTGAGAGAACTGCAAAAATACATTTTTAAATAAAATCAAAATAAAACATACAAAAAAAAAAAAAAATATATATATATATATATATATATATTTTATTTTTATTTTTTGATTTGTTTACCTGCACACCATGAGACCATGAACATGTAAATGTGTTCAATTATAAATGATTGAAATCTCAGGGAGTAAATATTTTATGTCAAAAGGGTTCTGCTGACAAAACATTCGGGGTCTGGTTTTTAACCTTTGACCTTTTTTGAACACACTTGATCATTCGAAACACTAAGTACACTTTGGCGTTTTGTACGTGTTGAAATGTCCCTGATTTTTTTGTTTGTTTGTATTTCCAGTGTGGCGGTTAAGAATGGAGGTCAAGGATCGTTGGCAGCATTTGTTGTGTATAAACAAACTACTTGCATGTTACATAATGCAAAATAACAACACGGCTGTCAGCACGAGATCAGCCAGAACACTCTGAGTGATTGCGTGTAAGGGAGCATCTCTGCGTGCATCTGCACATGCTCACACACACATCAAAGTCTAGACACCTGTTGCTGCCCCATTGATGTGAACTCATCCATGTGATCATTAATCACAGCAGAGAACAGTGCATGATGGGACAGACAAACTGTCATGTGATAAATTTGCTTTGTCAACCTTCAAAGCCAAAGCAGTGCCACTGGAAGCTGCGTTCTGTTTTTAAACAAGGAAAAAGTGTTTGTTTTGAAACCAGTCATGCAGATGCCGAGTGTACAAAATATTTAGCGGCAGCTGGTTGTTAGTGTACTAGTGGTCAGTTGAAATAAATGCAGACATGTTATGACTTCTTTAGCTTTCAATCTGTTTATGCTTAATAATACAGGTATAACATTAAATAAATAAAAAGGTAATTTGCTGGATAAAGTTTGAAATCATTTTGTGAGATAAAAAGTCACAATTAAAAAAAAAAAAAAATCTAAAAAGATCACAGGAAATAGTTACTTTTTTTAAATACTTTTTTCAGTTTTTCTAAATCTTGTCCAATTTTATGTGGTAATTGCTAAGCCAGGCATCCCTTTTAATATTGTTCATTTGGGATTTGAACAAACATCAAATATTATTATATTTCAAATATATTATTATTAAAATTAATATTATTACAGCTATTTTTACATGAACAAGAGTCATTCACATTTCCTTAAAAAATCTAATTATTCACAATTTAGCACTGCTAGACAAATGATATAGGTCCATAAAGGATCTACACATTTTCCTTAGGTTTTCTGCACCGTTTTGTGGGGGGAAATCTGCAGAATAAAGGGGTATGTTAAAGGGGTCATATAATGCCATTTTTGTACAAGCTAATATGATTCTTTAGGGTCTAAATTAAAAGTTTGTAATATACTTTAATTAAAAATTCTCATTAGTATTGTAAGAAAACACTCATTTTACCTGGTCAAAAACTGCTCTGTTTTCAGCACGCCGTTTAAGTGCATGTGTCTTTAAATGATAATGAGCTTTGCTCACCCCGCCCCTCTGTTCTGTGCGTACACCGTAACACAATAACACAATAACCATAACGTGTTGTTCATTATAAACGTGGGATTATTAATTATATTGAGAACGTCGTATATAGAAAACATGCCGTAATGTACCCTGAGTGTAAACAGCCGCATTCATCGTGAAGCATGCAGCAAGCGATTTGCAAAGATTAATATAAAGGTTAATAAAACATTACACTCACTTCTTCTTCTGGAGGTGCAGCAGGAACACGAATAGTTGGTACCGATCCTTTTTTCAAGAGCAGCTTCTTAGCAAATCCAGCTTTATACTGACCCTCGTTTGTAAAGCAGTCTGGTGTGTGAAATGATTCGCGCAAACATGAAAGCATTGACGTTGATCGTGGGGAATATTCCCTTCAAAAACAAACTCAGCCACTGCGTCTTCAGCGGTTCGGATTTAGGAACATCAAAATAACTGCTGTGTTCCTTATTACACCCAAGAACAGAACACCACAATCGCTTAGACGCCATTCTGCTCATAGACAGTGCTCCAGCGTATCAACAATGACCGCGTCAGTCCGCGCGGACTATGATTGACAGCTCGCTCACGAGCGAGGGTGGGTCTGTGTTGAAACGCTGCTGTCAATCAACAATCGTGGGAGGGGCGCCACAAAATCGAACGGCTTGATTTGAGAGAGGGGAAAACATATAAGAGGAGAAGATTTTTATCATTTTATGATGGTTGTTTACAGGCACTGCCAACACACATTTCAATCCAATCAGCTTATAAAAGTGCATGTACCATTATATGACCCCTTTAAACTGAGTTGCGATAACATCTGTAACGAAGTATGATTATCAATTTATTTAGGCCAATTTAATAAATAAACCTTATTTACTTAAGACAACGTATTTTAAGTTTGTCGATGATGGTGGATTTGAGGCAGATTGTTCAACTAGTGAGTCAGCTTCTGTGTCTTCCGCATTCCAGAATATTCCCTTGGGATTTGACCCTTGAGTTAAAAAAAAAAATTCTCCATCACACCTTTGACTTTGGGAGGAGTGACAGCAGATATTGACTTTGAGCTTTGCTGTATGAATACATGCGTGACTCCTCTGCCCTCAGAAGCCTCTGATCCTTCACGCTGAAAGGGACACTAAAGTCACACCAAATCTCCCTGGAGAGGGATACAAAGGGACTCTGAGGTCAAACTAACAGTCTCTGGAACGGCATACGGCGATACGGCTCAGTCGTCTCAGATGGAATCAACGTTACGACGGAGCTGTGGCCTACGACATCACCGGGAGTGATGAATAAAACATGCGATGAGCGTGTCGACACAGCATTGACTGCATTATTCATGCTCACTGCTGCTGCTGTGTGTGCATTTCTCTGTGTGTGTGTGTGTGTGTGTGTGTGAGAGAGAGAGAGAGAGAGAGATGCAGGGATGAGGTGTGGCTGAGATGCAGCATTAGTTGAAACTACCACTATAAAAGGTGCCTTAGTTGTCTTTCTTTTAAAAGTGTCTCTTGCTCTCCTTTTTCACATCATAGTCTGTCTCACTAGTTATGTGCGTTTAGCTTTCCTATATCACACTTTGTCTCACACTGTTCCAAAACATGTGATTCATCAGAGATAAATCAGTATGATATGCTCACAACAACAAGCCTCAGACTGTGATGCTCAAAATGCTAAAAAACAAATTCAGAAATTTCATGATATCATGTGTGAGATAAAAAGTCGCAATAAATTTTTTTTTTTTAAAAATCCAATATTGAGATTTTTAGCAGCACAAAAGCCATACATAGGCTACATACATGTTGTTTTCAAATATTTTTTCAGTACAGTTTTACACAAATTTAGGTTTTATCAAACATACAGACGCATCACACAGACATCATGATTCAATTCATTTCCAATTCAAAAGCTCTTTATTCAATTCCATACGAACCTAGTTCAATTCAATTCCAGTTTATTTTGATTTGATTCAATTCCATTTCATTAGGGCAGGGTTTCCCAAACTGTGTTTGTGAGGGAACTGCTGGGGTAAAAATAAATATAAATAAAAACAATCAAAAATAAAACACTTACCGTTACTAAAAAAGCTGAAATATTTGATTAGTTTGACTGCATGGTCATGCAACCATAACAGACATTAGAGAATTGTAAACATGCAAATGTGTTGTTAAATTATTGAAATATTTACTTTAAATGTTTTTTGGCACGTATTTTATGTCAGAAGGGCACGACTGAAAAAAAAAAAAAAGTTTGAAAACATCTGCATTTTAGGGTATGTAAATATCATTTGATAATGTCAAATCAGTATTATTTATTAAAAGAAACCGATCAAAAAAGTCATTAGTTTCAGTAATCAAGCTACACTGGTCATGATAACTACAATCAGAATTTTGAGATTTACAATTTGAAATATTCAACCACTAACATGTACACCTATATCAATACATCAACAAACTGACTGTTGTGAAACATAACTGACAGCATCGCTACTTTATTTATCCATCCTATATTTCACACATCACATGGTTGCCTTGGCAGCGTTGATAAAACTGTTTAAGATATAATATCACATGAGGCCAAGTGAGGACAGATCTCATGGCAGCTGGCACTGTAATGTAAATGACAGAATATCAGTGCGGTGTTACGAGTCCCTATATGACTTATGGAGATTTCACACTGATGTGTGTAAAGCATCAGTTTCATTTGTGTGCGTTACTCTGCTGAGTGACTGAATGGATGTGTAAGCGCTGAATCAGTGTTTTCCAGGCTCCCGACTCCCTATAGACCAGACCAGAGAGACTGACAGCTAATGGAAATAGAAAAACATATAGAAAGAGTAAGGAGGAGGAGATTGGACTTCCGGTTTAAGGGCTAATGGAGTAGACGTGTTGTCTCTTGCTCCCGTATCTTTTAGTTTAACCCAACATTTTAAGCCAATTTTATCGTTTATTTAGTTTCAAAACTGAACTAAATATACTACGCACGCTGTAACTCTGTCTAAACATGACTTCTAAATCGGCTAAGCAGAGCAAAAAAGAAACGAAAACGGACTCTGTAGATGACGCTGCTAGCGAGCTTAAAATGGCGGCGATGGTCAAGCTCCTGGAACAACATCGCCAGGCCTTATCGACCGAATTCAAAACAACCATCTTGACGCTCGAAGAGAAGATTGATCGCATTCAGATCACACTGTCGGACCACACACATAAAATTGCCTCGCTCGAATCGAGTACCAATGGTCTAGACGAACGGGTGCGGGCGTTGGAAACGACTTGCGGCACAATGGCTGAGTGTAATGCGAAATTACAAGATAAAGTTGTGTACAAGATAAACTTCAATTTTATTTTGGCATTGTATGTGTATATATGTATAATATTTTTATTTATTTTGTTTATGTATACAATTATTTTTACTCAACTTATTTTTATTTATTTATTTATTCTTGTTTGTTGAGGCTCTTCCCTTTTGTACTTTTATGCTATAAAAAGTTATGTTTTAAACTTCAAGTTCAAGTTTTATAGGGCTTACTACTGGAACGGGAATGAGATCCAGAAGGATAGAAGCAGTAGCGGAAGTTGAGACTAAGTGCTCAGGCAAGTTAATTGTTAAAGGTGGGTGGGGGGTGGTTAGTTGTGGGGTGGGGGGGGTGTTGGCTATATTGGTCTCCTTTACCTTTTTTTTCTCTTCTTTTTTTTTTTTTCTTTTTTTTTCTCTCTCCTATATGTGGATCCAGAATGCTTTCGGCCAGTTCAATGCGATCCTGTTTCGTTAAACTCACAGAATGGTTAATACCATAATGTTAAGTGATTGAAACCTGCACTTAGTGTCATGGAACACCAAGGGGATGAACAGTGCCGTCAAAGCTAGTAAGATTTTAGCGCATTTACGGGATCTCAAGGCAGATATTATATTTCTTCAAGAAACTCACCTACGAACGGTAGATATACTGCGTATCAAGAGATCATGGATGGGTCACCTGTTTCATTCCAAATTCTCTCAGAGAGCTCGCGGGGCTGCTATCATTATCCATAAAAGAGCTATGTTTGAACACACTGATACTATTATAGATCCAAATGGCCGTTTTGTTATGGTCTCGGGCAAACTCCAAAACATACCAGTAATTTTAGCTTCCATTTATGCCCCCAACTGGGACAATGATGAGTTTTTCGTTAAGTTTTTTTCAAGCTTACCCAAAGTAGATGAACATCATATAATTATTGGAGGGGATTTTAACTTGGTTCAAGACGTATCCATGGACAGACAGCTAACGTGGTGCTAAACAACGCCTCTCAACTGGGACTCTCTGACCCTTGGAGGTTTAAAAACCCTCAAGGCAAGGCTTTTTCATTCTTTTCTCATGTTCACCATACATTTTCTAGAATTGATTTCTTTTTGGTAGATAATAAATTGTTACACTGTATTTCCACGTGCACTTATCACGCATTAGTGGTCTCTGATCATGCCCCAGTATCTATTGACGTAACTTTGCCAACTAACAGACTGTCGCCCCCACCCTGGAGATTCACCTCCTCCGGGCTATCAGATAGCGCATTCAAAGATTTCCTTTCCTCGCAGATTAAGTTTTACTTCGAACTCAGTCAGACTCCAGATGTTAGCAGTCACACCTTGTGGGAGGCTTTCAAAGCATTAATTCGCGGCCAGGTAATTTCATATTCCTCACAAGTAAGGAAATCCAAAAAACTTAGACTATCCGCAATAGCTGACGAACTGTCTAAGTTAGATGTCTCTTATGCCGCTTCCCCTTCACCTGTCCTTTATGCTAAAAGAGTTCAATTACATTCAGAATTCAACCTTCAGTTGACCGATTTAATAGAGAGACAGCTTAGGCAATGTAGACAGCATTTTTTTGAGCATGGAGACAAGGCTGGCAAGCTCTTGGCCTATCAGGCTCGATCAGCTAGCACTTCAAGATGGATTTCTGGTATCAGATCCCCAACAGGTGAATTAGTTACGGAACCAGCTGAAATTAACCTGGTTTTCTCAGACTATTATGCTAGACTGTACACTTCAGAAAGCCCTCCCAATAATACTACAAATTTAGATCTTCTCAACTCGCTTGAATATCCCACAATTGATGAAAACACTGCTAAGAATCTAGGCAACCCAATTACAGAATTAGAGATACAGGTAGCAATTAATTCCATGAAACCGGGAAAATCTCCTGGCCCTGATGGCTTTACAGTTGAGTTCTATAAAGCTTTTGCTCCCCTTTTAGTTCCTACTTTAGCATTGCTTTTCAATGACTCTTTTAAGGTGGGCTGCTTTCCTCCTACTTTATCCGAGGCCTCTATTTCTTTGCTCCTTAAAAAGGATAAAGATCCTATTTCTTGCGGTAGTTATAGACCAATATCACTTCTGAACGTAGATTTTCTCGCCTTGAACGTGTATTACCATGTTTAATTTTTCATGACCAGACAGGCTTCACCCCAGGAAGACACTCTTTTTTTAACACTAGAAGACTTCTCAACATTCTCTTTTCCCGCCCATCTGACTTACCCGAAATTATTGTGTCTCTGGATGCTGAGAAGGCCTTCGACAGGGTGGAATGGGGTTATTTGTTTTTTATTTTGGAAAAGTTTGGGTTTGATTCTAATTTTATCTCCTGGATCCGACTTCTTTACTCCTCCCCTATGGCATCTGTTCATACTAATGGCATACGATCACCCTATTTCTCGCTTCAGCGTGGGACGCGACAGGGATGCCCCCTTTCTCCCTTAATTTTTAATCTAGCCATAGAACCTTTAGCTATCTGGCTCCGTAACCACAATGGCTTTGAGGGAATTTCTCGTCATGGTTTAGTTCACAAGCTCTCTCTTTATGCTGACGACCTTTTATTATATGTCTCAAACCCTGCTGCCTCCCTACCCCCAGTTTTGGATATCCTAGACAAATTTGGTCAACTATCTGGCTACAAGATAAATGTACAAAAAAGTTTTTTTGGTTAACTCTGAAGCTAAAAAACTTCCACAATCACTCTTACCCTTCAAGATTGCGCCTGATGGTTTCAAATACCTGGGGGTCCTCTTTACGAATTCATATAATAATCTATTTGCAAAAAAAATTCAACCGCTTGTGGACAAATCAAAAATTGATATGTGTAGGTGGGCCTCTCTACCTCTATCCCTTGTAGGTCGAATTAACTTGGTCAAAATGGTTATTCTACCCAAATTTATGTACCTCTTTCAACACTTACCTATTTGTATTAGGAAATCTTTCTTTACTGGCTTTGACAGTATTTTGCGGTCATTTCTATGGGGGAATAAACCTGCTCGCCTTAAGAAATCAATTCTCCAACTTCCTAAAGCTAAAGGAGGACTTGCACTTCCCAACTTTCAGCAGTATTACTGGGCCTGTAACATCAACAAGCTTCTTTTTTGGAACAAAGATATCTACTCTGGCAGCCCTCCTTGGGTGCATACAGAAACATCATCAATGAAAAGCACTCTCTATTCGGTTGTCTGTTCTCAGCTTCCCTTAGTTGTAAACAAAGTTTCAGATAATCCAGTAGTCACTAGCTCTCTTAAAATTTGGGTCCAATTTAGGAAACATTACGGTTTACATAGAGGCTCCACTTATATGCCCATCCTCAATAACTACTTTTTCCCCCCGTCTAGTTCAGACCCTGCATTTCGTCTCTGGTCATCTAATGGCCTTCTCAAGATTAGTGACCTCTATGATGAGGGAGTATTTGTCTCTTTCTCTTCTTTATCTAAAAAGTATAACCTACCCAGTCATCACTTATTCCGGTTCTTTCAAATCCGACACTTTGTTCAGAAGCAGTTCCCCTACTTTCCCAATCGTCCCCCTGAAACAAAAATTGATCACTTTCTTGCTTTAAATGCCAACCACAGGCATTTAATCTCAGTCATTTATAATTTAATAAATTCTATTAATTCTGACACTAATGCCACTCTTAAAGATACCTGGGAGCAAGACCTCGGTGTTACTATTACAGAGGACCTATGGAATAGCATCTTGAACCAGGTACATACCTTTTCCATATGTGCGAGGCATGGCTTAATTCAATGTAGAATACTATTCCGAGCGCGCTTAACCAATGCCAAATTGGCAAAAATCTTTCGAGACAAGAGTGCTGCCTGCAACCGTTGTAAACTTTCTCCTGCCGACCATCTACACATGTTTTGGACTTGTCCGCAGCTGGTGTCCTTTTGGTCTAATGTATTTCAGACGCTTAAAAAAGCTATCAACACTAATATTGGCCCTGATCCAATTATAGCCCTATTTGGGGTTTCCCCTATGCCTGATTTGGTTGCCCGAGATCGTAAAGTCATTGCTTTTACTACAATTTTGGCCAGACGGGCCATCCTTCTTAAGTGGAGGCATGCTTCCCCTCCGACGCATGACAGGTGGATACAGGACATTTTTCACTGTATTGGACTTGAAAAGTTAAGATATTCACTCTCTGGTTCACTTACATCCTTTTACAAGACTTGGAATCCCTTTTTAAATTACATTAAGGGTTTACCTTGTGCATCTGCAACTGGCAATGGTACATAATTTTCGCTTATTAGGAGGATCTTTGTAGGGGATTTATTTACTTATTTATTTTTTGTTACCTTTTTTTAATTTTTTTTATTTTTGTATTATTTTTTTTATTTTTATTTTTTTATTATTATTTATTTTATTTTTTCTGAGCTATTGGATGGTGGGGGGGAGATCATGTAATGGGTTAATAATGGACAATATCTTACTTTATACTGTTTATGATGTTTTATTCTGTACTGTCGTTGAAAACCAATAAAAAAGATTTGGAGTAGAAAGAGTAAGGAGGAAACAAATGAACAAAGTTGGTGTGACTACTCCACCTGCAGGCCCAAAATGTATATTTAGGTAAATGTATATTTGTGAGGAAATTCCTCGTATTATTAAGTTGTAACACAAAAAAAAGAAGAAAAAAATGATACCCTCCCACTGTACCAACAGCATGACAGCGAAGCAGGTCTTACATGCAACACTGGCCATTTATATTGGCAGTGTAGGAGTCAACCTAAGGCCCCCCCCCCCATTTTTTTTAAAGGCAAGGACACACTGAACTGATCATTTGTGACAAAGACATTTATAATGTTACAAAAGATATTTCAAAATGCTGTTCCTATGAGTATTCTATTCATCAAAGAATCCTAACCCCCAGCTTTGCCATCACAGGAATAAATTACATATTAAAATAGACTATACCATATTAAAGTAGAAAAACGTTTTTAAATAGTAATAATATTTGACAAAATTAATTTTACTGTAATATTATATTACTGTTACTGTTACATTTATATTACTGTTACATTTTAATAAATGCAGCCTTGGGGAACATAAGACTCTTCTTCAAAAGCATAAACAAATCTTCAGCTTCTTACATTCAGCCAGTTTTAAACTGAAAAATAAACTCATTCAGGAGAAACAAGAACTGCTTTGCATTGCAACAATAATGGCCAGCTGACTGTTAATTGTCTCTTATACACTCACCAGCCACTTTATTAGGTATTGTTTGCTAATACCTAATGGACGCTATTTTGCCTTAAAAACTGCCTTAATTCTTAATAGCATAGATTCAACAAGGTGCTGGAAACAATCCTCAGAGATATTGGTCCACATGATAGCATCATGCAGTTGCTACAAGTTTGTTGGCTGCAATCCATGATGCGAATTTCCCATTCCACCAAATGTGCTCTGTTGGATTGAGACCTGGTGGTAACACTGGAGGCTATTTGAGTATAGATAAATCATTGTCATATTTGAAACCAGTTTGAGATGATTTGAGCTTTGTGAGATGGTGCGTTATCCTGCTGGAAGTACGCATCAGAAGATGAGTACACTGTGGTCAAAATGGACATGGTCAGCAACAATACTCAAGGTGCCAAGAAAATGGTGGGGGATCCACACCATTACACCACCAGCCTGAACCGTTGATACAAGGCAGGATGGATCCATGCCTTCATGTCATCCAAATTCTGACCCTACCATCTGAATGTCGCAGCAGAAATCGAGTCTCATCATACTAGGCAACATTTTTCCAATCATCTATTATTGAATTTTGGTGAGCCCATGCGAATTGTAGCCTAAGTTTCCTGTTCTTAGCTGACATGAGTGGCACCGGTGTGTCTTCTTCCGCTGTAGCCCATCTGTTTCAAGGTTCGAGGTGTAGTGTGTTCAGAGATGCTCTTCTGCAGACCTTGGTTGAGTTACTGTTGCATTTCTATCAGCTCAAACAGTCTGGCCATTTTGCTCTGACCTTTGGCATCAACAAGGCATTTTCGCCCGCAGAACTTGATATTTTCTCTTTTTTAAACAATTATCTGTAAGAGAGATGGTTGTGTGAGAAAGTCCAAGTAGATCAGCAGTTTCTGAAATACTCAAACCAGCTCATCTGGCACCAACAATCATGCCACGTTCACTTAAACCACCTTTCTCAGTTTGTACTTCAGCAGATTGTCTTGGCCATGTCTTCATGCCTAATTACATTGAGTTGCTGCCATGTGAATGTAGATTTCAAGTGTAGTGCTACAAATAAAAACCTTCCAGAGTAGGGTGGGCTCAATTGTCTGCGGTGGTCGAGAAATCTAGAAAATAACCTGAATACTGGTCATACTTTTAGTCACATATTCTATAGTCAGATTAGAAAAAAAGTGTATCTTTATAGTAATATGACGCATCCAATTGTAAACTCACAGCAAACACGGTTGTAAGCCTGTTTAAAGGTCCAATGGCGGTCTCCAATAATACGGGTGAAGGTTTCTGCGCATTACTGTCTTTCCTTTTAAGCAACACAACAAGATTTTCTCATATGTATTACCTCGTTATTTCATCTGACTCCATAAACGACAAAGGTTTTAATGATATCGGAGCATCATTAAAAGTGAGCGAATGTTTGATTATTCTTTTTAGTATATTTGACCCGTTCAGATTAGGAAACTATGTCGCTCAGAGGTCCTCAAGTCTTCTGTTTAACGCGGGTCTCATGTTCACAAGCTCATCAGTTTTGGTCACCAAACAGAGGTTATTGCTATATACCTGAGATTGGTCACATTCACGTTTACACAACCAAAGATACTTTGGTATAGCCCCCATGGAACTGCATACACTTGAATTTAACTTAACGTTTACTTCAGTAGAGGTATGGCCACTATTACAGATATAAGCTGGCCAACATTACTTCAATTATAATAGCTTTGGATTGGCCATGCCGTGGTTTCCTACGTACACTTATCTAAAGTAACATTAAATTAAAAACAGAGGTAAGACAAAAGCAGCATCTGCTGTTCTAAACAGAAAATCACTTCTTGTCTTTGCATCCATGTACACTTGGATTGGTGCCAAATATTAGTTGTCACTAATCTGACGCAAAACTTGCGGCAACATACAAATCCATTTAATGTACTTGGGAAAACAATTTCAGAGTCAGTCAGAATAAAATCAAATGTTTACAATTTATTAACCAGGTAATAGAACAATAATTCAAAATCCAATTCATAGAATAAAATCATCGGTCAATCAAATATAACAACAACAATTCGTAAATCGAGGAATTATAGAAATATTTACCTGCCAACAAAAACTACACACAGCGATCATGTGGGAAGTCTACCTACAGACTCCTCAAACCTTTTGCCAATTTTCCTTATAAACCCAGATAACTCAATATGCTTACCAAATGGTGGTGTTTGTCTTTATAATTAGATTTTGGTCCCCCTATTGAGGGGTTCACAACTGTGGGATCAGAATTTGTAATTGAATGGGTTCTTGATACCTGTAGAAGAATACTTATTTACATACAGGATTGAATGGAGGATCTGGGGGAGGGCACACCTTTAAGGAGCACACCACATTTCTCATATTTTATAACTTTTTTTATATTATAACACATTTTTATAACAAGAGAGAGTTCAAATGTTAATTCTCATGAGAGCCTTTTGTTTTCTCAAGGGATAGCCCAGACTTGCTGGCACCATTTTGGCGATGTGGGCCACTCACCGTGGGTCACTTCAGTCTTTGTAAGATGGGCAGCTTTAAGGGGCTGAGAGTTAAGATAGTGTTGGTGGATGCTTTTACTGATCTGATGAAGTGTCTGAAGTAGCAACATTGGAATAGCGTGAAGGAGAAGATGAGTGCGCTTCCAACCGCACAACCTTGGAGTACCCAGTTCCACCAGGTGTATGCAGTCTGTGTCGATCGGGTAGATGACCTAGACAGAATCTGTGCAGTCTTTCGTGCCAAGTTTGTCTCCACTTGCGCTTGAGAGAGGTGGTATTCTGTTTGGAGGATGACGTTCTGTACCAAGTCCATCGTGTCGACCAAAGCTTGTGTTCCGTGTTCATAAAAGGTGTTGTCCCACCATGGGGAGACCTCTGCAT
The DNA here is from genome assembly GCF_963993115.1 of Abramis brama. Taxonomy (NCBI): domain Eukaryota; kingdom Metazoa; phylum Chordata; class Actinopteri; order Cypriniformes; family Leuciscidae; genus Abramis; species Abramis brama. The sequence continues at coordinate 12,180,681 of NC_139986.1, read as the reverse complement.
CCTTTGGAATCCTTCCGAGGATGTCGATCTGGCCCATAGAAAAGTCCTCTGTCACTTCCAAGCAAAAGGAGTGATTAGCAGGGCAGGTCAGTCCTCCATATGTGAACGAATTCATCTCACTGATGACGCACCACTGTGTATGAGACACTTGAACAGCATTTGAATGGCCATGCAACGATTCAACATTTATGAGTTTGCTATCATTGGGAGAGAAAGGCTGCAATGTGTTACATGTACAGACAACATAATTGTGAGTTTCATGACAACAAGTGCGACTGGTACCTTCAAAGTCATATATCCAGTGAGGTGATCCCATTTAATTACCTGATCTTTAACTACCACGCCAATGGAGCGAATAGTAGTGGAATTTGGATAAACTAGATCTGGGTGGATTAAAGGAAATGTGGCAAAAATCCCAATGCAACCAATACATTAGTTTCCAGTATACATCATAATTGTGGATAACAGTTCTGAATATTTAACATTTTTCATTTTTTCTGAAGAGAACCATCTATGCAAGTCTAAAACCTCAATTAAATCATTCAAAACATGTGTCGGGGTCTTGTGAAGACGAAGGTCTAAAATTTCCTGTCTTGTTGCAGTGAACAAATCTTGTGCATATGATCTGCAGTCTAAGTCACGTTGGATGGTACGGGTCTGATTGAACAATGTGTGGCTGATCGTTAGAAGCGCCTGTGCTTCGGATCGAACCACTTTGATAATGTTATCATTGCTATTGGTAATGTGTTGGAAACCAGTGGCCATCTGGTCTGTCAACCACGTGGAGAATTGGGATTGTTTGGCTATTTTGTAGGTGTTGGCTTCTGAATTAATTAATCTGAATAAGCCTGCCATACTACTGAGCAGGTCTCGTTTGAGCGAGCAGGTGGAATTTGGACATCAAGTCTGTCTTTGTAATCAGAAATTAAGTCATCGATTCGTGACTGTAGCCATGCATATGACTCATCATTAACATTACAATGTTTTGTATAGGCAGAGAGTAGGTTGGAAATGTTGTCACATGTGTCATTACCAAATTTACATCATGTAATAAAATCTTGTTGATGTTTCCTCTAATCAGTCCACCAAGAGGAATTGAGTGCAATTCTGGACACTTTTTGGGTTTAGTGTATCCACAGGTGGTCAAATTAAAACAATACGTAACAGTCCATGAACAGTTGTTTGGATTGGTGAAATTGTCTATGCTATGTGAACATTCTCCGACACAATACGTTCCTTCCTTTCGGTTTTTGGTTTTGGCTCGTTAGTTGTGTACGATGTGAGATCGTACATTAACTCTGTGAATCTCATATGTGTGTCATTATGTGTTTCTGTATGTGTGCACCTATATGTTGCAGGATCCAAATGTTTTAAATGATAGCACAATTTTGGGTCTATGCCATTGTTGTTGTTTTCGTGTAGAGTGTACATGCTGCCTATTGTGTCACCTGGATCTATTTTAAGTTGATACCAGGCAGTGAGGTTGTGCATGAATTTTGGTGCTCGAGTGTATCCTGAAATGTTTCCTGTAGGTGGGTGGGTGCTACCTGAACTACAGCAAATTTGTGGTGTGCAATTTGGATCCGGTACTATACCGGGAGGACATGTAGCTGTCTCTTTGGGTACGACTATGATTTTTGGTGTGGATGGCCCCTTGGAGTATTTCCACACCCACCTACCACATTTCAGGTTGTGTGCGAGTGAAATTCTTTGGCCCAGTCTGACGCACGTGGGCCCGGACACTTTTCTTTCATCCGGCCTCCATGGGATCGCTGCAGTCGACCTGGAAGGCAGGAAGAGAAGACAGTGACAGTTATTTATTTATTCTGTGTACTTTAAAATGATTTGCACTGAGACATGTGGTACCATCGCAGTTTCCCTTTTATGGTTGTGGCCACACAGCTGTTGCATATAGCTTTAATTTCATATGGGTCATGCCATCGGGGTGTGAATGCACCTTGTTAACGCGAACGCGTACCGTTACCATGTCTCCTTCTGAGAATTTCACTTCAGAGTTTGGGTTGAATTGTACATCATTTAATAAGTCTGATTGCTGTACTTCGTCAACGAGTAGCAAATGATCATCAAATGATCCCTCGGTCGTGATAAGTATATCGTCAACGTAATGAATCACGTTTCCGGTCCCTGTCAGTGGATTGAGCCCTGATCAGCGCGTTTGATTGGGATGGACCAGAAACCGTTCTTTACATCGAGCACGGTAAACCAAGAAGCTTGTGTTGAAATCTGTGATAATAACATCGATGAATTTGCCACTATAGGTGTAGCCTTGGGCAAAACTTTGTTGAGACGCTGATAATCAATACAAAGACGCCATTTACCGTTAGATTTTGGTACTGGTAAACACGGAGAGTTTGTGGTCGAACTACATCGCCGGACTATTCCTCTGATTTCAAGTTGTTGTTCAATTTCATGAACAGCTGACTCGGCCTCTAGTTTGATGCGGTATTGTTTTTGTGGGGGAGGGGGCTCCCCTTCAATGCACACAACAGTCAAAGTCAATGAGGCCGCAGTCATGATCATGTGTAGCCCAAGTGTAATCGTGTTTGTTTACCATCTGTTGAATGGGATCTGGGGTGGATATGGACATAATGCTCGTTCTGTTTTTTGGTAGGCAAAACTCAATTTGCTTTTCAAAGCAGTGAATCACAAAGCTATACTTTAGCATAATGTCCATTCCCAGCACAGTCCCTTCACTGTTATTAGGTAAATACCAGAGGGATTCTTTCAATACTGTCACGCCTAAATCAAGTTGAATTGGCTGTGTTTTTGTCGCAATCATTAACGTGTCGCCGATGCCTTTGATCTGAATAGTTTCGTTGGTTAAAGGTAATGGAATGTCTGTACAGGAGCAAGATGCGCCAGAATCAATAAGTGTGTCAGCTAACCTACTCCCTACGGTGATGGAGGCCACGTATCCCTAATGGTGATGGTATTTTTCAGACGTTCCGCTCACGTTGTAGGCCGCTCCATTTTGGCTGTTTTGTTTTTTCTCAGTGATGAATTGTTTCAACAGTTCAGAGTCGTCGCTAGAGGGAGTTTTTTGACAATGTGTTGAGCGTACTCTTAAATCTCTTTCTCTTTTTTGGCAATCTCTCATGAGATGGTTAAACTTTTTGAAATAGTGGCATTGCATCTTGCTTGGAGATCTTTGGTTAAATGTATCTGGGATGTTCCCTTCTGTTAACCATTGTGCGGACGCAACGCTATGGGGTTTTGATCTCCATCTGTTTTCTATTCTTGAACCACAGTCTACTATTGCTCTGAACGTGTTTTCAGCCGGGTCGACGCCATTTGATAAAGCCTTTTGAACTGGGATGCCAGCATTGTTCTTAACAAGTTGTAGTAATGCGTCATGGTCGCGGTTTGCATTTTCTAGGCCTGAGTGTTCTCTGTATGTTACCCATAACCGTTCAGCGTACGTTTCAAATGACTCATTACTCGCTTGTTTGATTTCTAATATTTTGCTCCAATCTGTATGTGTCGGTCCCCTCATGTCTAATAATGCCTGTTTTAGACGCTTGTAGATAATTTCATCTCTGCGGTTAGTTTCGGTCTGAGCTCCTCAGGGATAGTGAGGAGAGCTATTTGCTATACATTTCTATTTTCTTCGTAGCATTCTTAGCATGTTAACGGGCGGCTGATTGTTGTGATTTCATCATCCACATTCGTCATGGTTTTAAGCACAGCGATTTTAACTGATTTCTTTGGTAAGTCATTCGATTTTGTTCGAGTCTTTACTGGGCTTCGCAGGTTTGGTTCTTCAGTTTCTCTCTTTGGCCTGTATCCTTACGCGGCATCATCATTATCGCTATCATTTTGAGTCTCTAGCTCAAAGGTTTCAACCAGTACTGCTTGTTTAACTGCAGCTACTGGAAACCCTGATTTATCGCAGCAATCTTCGAGAGAAGATATGTAATTACTGCCGGTTTGAAGTTTTCTTTGAATTTAATACATTTTTGTTGCCATTTCTTCACGCTGTCTAGCCCACCCCTGTTGCTCGTACGTGAACGTTTCGACTTGTGTTCTTAACTTTTGTAATTCGTCAGATCGCAATCTTTCAATTTCTTTGATATTTGCTATTGTTCGTTCGTTCTTGGTTATGGTCTCGAGGTCGTTACGACGAAGCAAATAAGCAATTGCAGTGGGAATTTTCTTGTATTTTGATTTTAGTTTTGGACCCTCAGCAGAATACCACGATATTATTTTGTTGTTGCTCCACTTTAAATGTAATCCCTTGTCGCTTAACTGAACAAGGAGGTTTTGTAATTGCACGCCTAGAATCTCCATTATTGCTTTCCCTGGAAAGACGTGTTTCCCATCTAATTCTTATGCCCATTGGATTTTTCAGTTCTGGTCTAAACAGAGGATATTCCAACCCATACTAAAAATTTGTCTATATGTGAAGTGCAAACAAATTTTTCCCTCAACACTCCTAAAAGGCAAAACATATTGACTTACCACAGCAGCTGGAGATAGATGAGAAGGAGATCAAACCTCATGTCCCGGGCAGGGATCAAGTTGAATGTCGCGCTGGAAAGACGTTGCTCATCTGGTTGCGAGATCACGTCGGGGTTACACGAAAAAGCTGCAGTGTTGCTTTCAAAATATGAGAGAATTAAAGAGTTTATCAATTAATAGTTGCTTCATCGGTTTGTTGGACCACAGGTTTGGGAAGTGTTGCAGAAACCTCAGAGCCCGATTGCATGATACAGTACATGAATGGGCTCAGCAATATTTCATAATACACACAACGGAACCATAAGGTGGAAGTATGTTATCATTTAGGCATGAATTTCACAATTCACTGTCTTTTAATAATTGTACATAAGATTCAACTCTGCTTGCGCTTCAGTTTTTGAATCCCCTCCCTCACTTTTTTCAAATGATACAGTTCCTTTTCACACTTCCCCCCTGTGGTCTAACATCCTCTTTTCTGATAGAAACTGTTAACTTACAGGACACAGAGCCAGTAGTGAGACAACCACCAAACAGGAAGGCCCATCCACAAGCCAGACCCTCTCCGGCTTTAGGGAGCTGGCTTCTTTCTGATTTCACACATCCTTCATTACCTACAGTGGCCCATTCATGAAATCGGATGTGACCGAGATCCAAAATGGCTACCCAAGTGCCGCAAGACACGGTTTGCAGAGTCATCAAGGCCTCTACCAAAGATTTATATGCTTTTGACAGACGAGTAACTGTCGCTGCCTTCTTCCTAACCACAGTGTGAAGAAATACTCTGACCTTTACTCACGATTCAAGCCACTACTATGACATCCAAGCATTAAAGAAAAAGCTAATATTGAAGGAACAGCTTGCATTAAATGAGAGGTCTCAAACACAAAATGCCTGGACACTACAAATTCAAATTCATAGTTATTGGTGCAGTTATTGATGGAAGGACAAACCTTTAGAGTTGAGTGGCTCATCTCTTCTTCATTCGTTGCATTCACAATGTGGTTAGGAAGAAGGCAGCGACAGTTACTCGTCTGTCAAAAGCATATAAATCTTTGGGAGAGGCCTTGATGACTGTGCGAACCGTGTCTTGCGGCACTTGGGCAGCCATTTTGGATCTCAGTCACATCCGATTTCATGAATGATGCCTCAAGATTGTATTCCTTGAGAACTGCAATTTTCTCCATGTGGATCAGGCAGGTACCTGTAACAAGAAACCAGAAATATCCGGCTTCAGTTATAGTCTATAAAAGGATGAATAATCAAATTATATATGATTTTTCTGGTTAAAAAGTATATATATATATATATATATATATTTTTTTTTTTTTTTTTTTTTTTTTTTTTATTATTTTTATTTATTTATTATTACAGATCGTTTCGCTAGATAAGACCATTATTCCTCAGCTGGAATCGTGTAGAGCCCTTTGAAGCTGCATTGAAACTGCAATTTGGACCTTCAACCCGTTGGTTCCTTTTGAAGTCCACTAAATGGAAAAAATATCCTTGAATGTTTTCCTGAAAAACCTTAATGTATTTTCAACTGACGAAAGAAAGACATGAACATCTTGGATGACATGGGGGTGAGTAAATTATCAGAACATTTTAATTCTGAAGTGAACTCCTTCTTTAACACTTCAGTAATGTTAGCCTAATTTTAATTTATTGCAAAAGAGCAACCAGTACATTCTTCATTTATACTATACTATCAACATATACTATTATGTTATTTATTGAGATACAAAAAATAAGAAACATTAACGGAGACATTTTTTGGCATATTGATTAAACATGGAGTGCATAAATTAAAATAAAACGAGTCCTGCATTAAACAAATAAATACAGTAGCAGTTTCAAATGAATAGGTGACCTGAATTGTTAATAGCAATTTCTTGAATGTTTAATGAACTTGCTTCATGATTACACCTTTACTGTAACTAGAACATCTGAGACAGGAGGTGTCTGGGTGGGTCTGTCACAGCTCCTAAAGTTTTCCTTTAAAGACAGGCCTCCTTGAGATAAGATTACAGGGCACAAACTGAGCGTGACCACTTATATTTCCTTAACTAAATGACAAACTGGTTGGGAGTAGAAGCAGCAGCATAGATGACAAATTCTCAGGGTCATGGATGAGAGGCATCCCTGACCCATGAAAGGGATGGAGAGGATTTAGCTCTTGTCGCATCTAAATCAATATGGCACACATGCACACACACACACACCGCTGTTAGCAAGCTGGCAGGGCGTTTGCATGTGTGCTGACAACTGGTGTGAAAAAGGCATGTGAGGTCAGGCAGGGTTGAGCCAAGACTAGCTGAGCCTGGCCAGGTTTAGAAAGATCACTCATCTGAGGACGTTCTAGGCTGGTCTTTAAAGTCTTTGAAGAAAACTCATACTCTTGCAAGATGGATGGTGGGAAAGATCTGAAGTTCACCCTCTGTTTCCTAAAGGAGGAAGAAAACTTGTTATTGGACTCGCAGGGAACAGATCTTCTTTAAAAACTATATTAGACCAAGTCAAGTCTGTGATTTACAGTCCATTGCCATTTAACTTATCGCTTGGTTTATAAATGCCTCAATTAAATTATTCATACGCAGTTACCGACCTTTAGCAGAATGAAAAATAATAAAGCGTGGAAGTATTTAACACTTTTGTGACCTTCTGGAGGACAAAAGCAGTGAGATTAGAGGCCTTAAGGAAGCTGTGAGGTATATTGGCTGTCTGTCGAAAGCCCACACGCACTGTCATTTTGGAAACTTTTCCTGCTTCCCTAGACAGAGATAATGATGTACTACTGTTTACCTGAGCTGTAATTAGTCTGGGCACATCGTTAACTGACAAAAAATTACGCTAAAGAGAGGCACAGCAGCAAACACACTGACTAACACAAGTATACACAATCAATCATTGGCCAAAAAAACCCACTCTATGAATCTAAATCTGGCTAGACGTTATATTTAATTTGACACAAAGAAAAAAAAAGGCTGAAAAGGACAGAAGTATGTTGTCAATGCACCTAAAATGTTTTTCCAACCATTTCTCTGGTGACTAAAATCTTAAAATGAAATGAAAACTGTCCCTGTCTGCTATTGGTCAGATAAACAGTTGGCCCCGCCACAAACTCACACCATTGGTTGCAATGCTTTTATTTTTATTTAATTTTATTTTTTTTATAAAAAAAACGTTTTGTAAAATTAAATGTTTTAGACCTACTGAACAGATGTAATATCTGTCCCTCACACCTTTTTTTACTTGCATCAAATTGAAGGTGAAGTGCGATTTTAAACAGAACACTCACCCCATCTGCTTGGGCCAAGACTGCTGCTATTGGTTTAATAGTATTTTGATAATGCCACAAACCAGAGTGTTTATACTTTACTAGAAAATAAAATCTTTGCCTGTCATCTTAAAAAAAAAAAAAAAAAAAAAAGTTTCCAGCCAGCACCAGCTTTTTTAGTCATTTTCATAAAAATGCCATGGCCCCAGGATATTTTTTTTGTAGGAATATCTGAACATGCAATATATCAAAAGAAAGAACAGACCCTCTGCTTTTAAACAACAACAAAAACAATCTGTATTATTCTAGCTTAATGCAGTCTTTTTTTAAAAACACTTAAATGTAGGTAAGTTTCATTAAAAAAAAGCAATATTGAGCAAAAAGCTGAGATCGGATTCAGAATGATGATCAAAACATAGATGGTCTATCAACACCCCCGAAGCTTGCACAGTCGTATACTTCGTCCTGGGTCAACATTTCATTCGGTAATGTTAGGCAGTTTTGATTTATATGCCATTTAATGTTGATGATCGCGTTATTTTACATAGGGGAGAGTGGGGTGATTTGTGCAAGGGGGGGGAAGTAGTTCCACCCTTGTTTCTGGAAAACCATAGAAGAAATTGGTAATGTGACCACATCATTTTGAAAAGCAATCACTTTTACTCGTCCTCCAAAGAAGAGAGACACATGGCATGAGAGTTAAGCATATTTTAGTGCAAAAAACTGTTTTTTCCCTTTCAAAGTAAAATTTCTATGATTAAGGTTTTTTGATTGTAGTGTCTGAACAATTATAGACAAGTTTGAAAACATTTCACACGTTTTAGTGCTTTAGTAGGCTACACAATGAGTCTATACAGTTAGCATGATGTTAGCTCTTAACTGCTGGATCATGCTAGTTTTTCAAACTTGTGGGTCCGGGGTGATTTGTGCCAAAGGGCCTGGGTTAAGTTGTGCCAGATCCAGACCACCTAGACCTACATTCTCACAGGGGATAATCTTGAGAAGTGAGGAGATGGGCATGCCTCATCATTGTTTTACTTGGGCCTGCCTGTTATTTGTTTAATTTAGCTAACACTGATTTCAGTTTTGAGTTTGCACTATGTTATTAAAGAGAAGTTTTATTCCGTTTTTAAGTGGCCTATGTCACAATAGGATGTTTAGAAATGAGCCTAGTCACTTTATTCTTATATGTTACATAACTGACAAACAGCGCTATGCCAACAGGCATCTATTGCCAAAGCCTTTTTGCCTGAAATGATTCACAAATATCATATATTGTGTTGCTATGGTGCTCTAAATGGTTGCTAGGGCGTAGCTTGATAGCTTCACAATGATCCTGAGAGACTTATTGGTCGTCTGAGTAAAATGAGCCCGCCCCCTTGTCTCTATGACACTGTGATCCAGAGTTATGTTCAATACAAAATCCCTATGCAATTGACCATAGTAGGAAAAACGCATGCTATGGTATTCCAGGGTGACAATATCTAAATAAACCTTAAATGAGTAATTTTGTATTGAATTTATCTTGCTTTCATATAGCATTATGGTTCATAACATTAAAATGTTCTGTTTTACTTCAGAAATCACTGGCACAATTTACCCCCATTGTATTCCCCCAAAGGCACAACTTCCCCCACACCAGGGGCAAGTTGTGCCATGAGACCACTTTTTTTCCAAGAGCTATATTTCTGAAACAATTTATTTCAGATCCAAAGTTATTGTTCTCAGGGATGCACCACATCCTGAAATATATGTACATCCTTAAGTTGAAGGCATTACTGCCATGGCCTCACTTTAAAGTCACTTTGAGTAAAAACTGGCACAACTCACCCCTCTCTCCCCTATGCATCTGCTTATATACTATTGAATGCTTCTGCTTCTTTTTCGCCTGTGTTTTGATCCAGGGATTCTGTACTCTTTCAGAAGATGCCTAATAGCGCCCCCTAGCTTATAACAGTGAAAACAGCATTGTATGCGTTGTCTCCCAAATTATTGAAAATTCCGTCAATGGCGGGGAAAGAGTTAACCTAAAATGTATTATTTTAACACAAAAATTACACACTTCACCTTTATTTATTTTTTTGCTGATTGAGGTCCTATACCGTAAAAGGAACAGAGTTTGAATTAGCCAGTCATGATCATCATCTTTATGGCTAGAGGACCATCTGATCTAACATTCCAGATTATGTGAACCAAAAGCAAGATGAACCTCAATTGTACATTTTCTTTATACCATTTTATAACATTATATCACCCTCTCCTCAAAGCAAACCACAGTTGTGGCATTCCTTACTGGTACAGAGCAAAGCCGTTGAAGTTTTGACATCATTGATTAACTGTTGCATGAAAGCTTCACTGATTAATACAACGAATTACAGGAAGTGGGTCTGCAAGTGTCAGAGCGTTGAGGGGATATCAGCAGATAGCCGTTGTCATTCTTAGAAGAGTACACCCAGGAGAGGTGGGGTTGCAATGTGTAAGGGCATTGTGGTTTGGCTGTCAAGGTTGGCTCCCACAGTCTCTCTCTCTGCTCTTCAGCAGAATTCCCCCAAAATGAATTTCAGTGAAACCAGAGGCCGTTTAACCTCTTTATTGGTTATGTGGGCTCTTCACCAAAAACTGTGAAAAGATGTCATCTGCTGTTTGCTATTATTTCATTGTGTCTTTCTGGTGGGATTCAAAACTGTTGAAATAAGAAGTTTTGTGTAGAGGTGCTGAAGATTGAAAATTTACTCAGATGACTTAACATTCCCCAGTGCATTGTACTTTATAGAGCAAAGCATCAAGCTACAACAATTTCAGCTTTGACCCCATTACATGCTGACCTTTCGAAACAGATAATAATTGCTGGAGAAGTACAAGATCCCCCGCAGAACCCCTAACCCCCTTCCAAGATAATTAGCACTATGCTAAGCTAGTGGACTGAGCTGTTAGCTTGTTAACCAAAAGCTAACAAAAAACATAAAGAAAGGGAAATATTTGACCATTACTATTTGACTTCAGTAACATAATTTGATATGTAATTTAAAAGACTAATGGCTGGTTTGACAGACAAGGCTTAAGCTTAGCCCCAAACTAAAATGCATGTTTGAGCGGTCTTAACTGTAAGAAACTATCTCTGACATATCTTACGTATGTCATTGTTTTGTCTCAAAATTCACACCAGTAATGTTTTTTTTTTTTCTAAGGAACATTTATAAAAGCTACTTAAATGTCCCAATTAAACTACGGCCTAAGACTGGTTTAATCTAAGCCTTGTCTGTGAAACCGGGTCATATTTTCATAATTAATAATAAATGCTGTGCACACCCTAGCAATTTTCTATCATTTCTAATCAGACACTTATAGACTATAAACAATTTCTCTCAGCCAAAAGAGTGCAACAGTCGGGTTCCATAAATATTTTTACATAGAGGAATTGCTTTTTAATGACAACTTACAAACATTTAAAGACAGACCTACTGGGAGTTATGGGGTTGTTAATGATTGGTTGGTATATGGTTTTGTTGAAGCCTTTATCCTGCATTATTTTTACTTATTTTTAAAATGATTGTGTTTGACTGTGGAATGCTCTCTGAAAAACTACATCACCTTTGATTCTGCAAAGAAATCTATACCAATAAGAGAATTGCAACAAGCAAATTGCACAAAAAGAACTCTTTAGCACGCGCCCAATCTCATGAAGCACCGCAAATTACGTAATCAATGTAATTATCTCTTTAAAGCCGTTGAGTACAGCCTTGAACCTTCATCTTTTTGTTCAGATTTCAAGTACTTTTTTGCATCAAATCAAAGTTTGTAATGTTGTAATTAGGGGCCAAGCACCGAAGGTGCGATGGCACCTATTGTATCCATTAGTTTTCTTATTATTATTATTCCGCTTCTTCTTCTTCTTCCTCCACTCTTGAAGTCTATAGCAACTTATATAACCGTATGGTAAAATGTTGTGAAATTTGGCACACAAATAGAGGACAAACATTCACCAAAGCAAATTTGGAGTCTCTAACTCAATCCCTCTAAATTTTCCCAAATTTTCACTTACATTTAAGTAAATTTTTGAACCGTAAGGGCTAGAAACAAAATTATTTTTAAAAATGAAACAATTTTTTCCTCTGATTCCTTGGCTCAAGCTGATTTGATTGCACCCTATGAAGCCATTTTCCGAAAAATGTCCCGCCATTTTAAAAATTTCAGAAAAACCTACTTTTTCTAACTCCTCCTAGACAGTTTGTCCGACTTTCACGAAAATCAATCCAGATCATTTTCAGACCATGCTGGCAAAAATGTATCAAAAGCTTTTTGATAAACCCAACCATTCTCGAATAACGCGTGAACACATTTGACGAAGAGCACACTAAAGTGGACCCCAGGCTATATCTCTGCTGTAGCATATTTAGACCAAACTTGGTACATATCATCACAAGCATAACCTGAGGCCACTTGCAGCGCTTCAACACAGCACCACCTACTGGTCTGGAGATATGAAAAATGCTATTTTTGCTTATAACTTCTGAGTGGTTTGCCCATAAAATTGGTCTCGTTAGAATTGGTACTACGTGTCCGGTCGAATGATACCCACTTTTCCCATATCGGCCATTTTAAACGTCGGGCATTTTGATTTTTTTATTAAAATGCTGTATTTTATGAATGCATCAGCATATCGTTACGAAACTTGGTATGGGTCATCAGCGTCATGCCCTGAAGGAGCCTGTGATGTAAAATAAACATGTACATGCTTGTAACTTTGGATGAGGTTGACTTATTTTCACAGCAGTTATCCCAGATCCTCTTCAGACCATGCAAAAAAATTAAAAAATAAATAAAATAAAATATCAAAAGCTTTTCAAATGACCAAGCCATTCTCGAATAACACGTCAATGAAATTGTAGAAATGATGCCAAGCTGATTCTGAGGCAGAAACTCATACAAAAAATAATTGTGAAAAAAATTATTGCTAACATTTTAACAATATGCCAAAATGTTGCAGTGTCATTGTCATCTCACACTGACCACTCTATAATAATTTGATAACAGCGCCTCCGATTGTTCAAAAGGGATAAGGAAGTGTATCATATTACACTTTGGCACATTGCTACCAAACTTTGTATGTGTCATTGTCATCTCACACTGACCACTCTATAATAATTTGATAACAGTGCCTCTGATTGTTCAAAAGTGATAAGGAAGTTAATCATATTACAAGTGATTGTTTTTGTGATATCTCTGCCATTTTGACTAAAATGTCTTTAATTACTCATTGTTACTGAAGCTCACAGCCATGCTTGCATGTCTCATTGGTCCTTTTTGGGCTTGGCCCCAATTATTGCAGCTTGCAGCTATATTTCACCTTGTAGCTGGTTGGTTTGGTTCATGGCTTAAAATCCAACACAAAGTGTATTTTAAGTATATGCAATAGTTATATGCAATAGACATTCTATGCAAATTAAAACTAAATACAGTAGCAAAATAGTAAAAACACCCATCTGTAATGTTATCTGCAGCACTTGTCATGTGGAGGCCAAAAGCGGCGGAAGGGCCGTTAGCCAAGGTGGTTTTATCACAGTCCTATTTGAAACGTCTGTGCTACTAGCACTTGGACTATTCACATGATAAGACTCTTTAGATAGCTAGATATTCACAAAACTGTGAAAAACAGACTACGACTTAGTTACAGTCCCAGTTGTGGAATCCCATAAGTGAGTGGGTGTTAAAGGAGAGTCTTGTTGAAGTGTAAATTGCACCTCTGTCTATATGCTGACAGCACCGGCACTTTGTGAGGGGCCCCATGTCAAACCACATCCTCTGTGGCATTCATTGTCCACTCAAACAACAGAGACCTTGCCAAGTCTCAGTCACATCACATAATTATGAATATCATACCAACATGACACATAGACAGAACCTCTGGTCCCTGCATGGGCACATTTCCTCTAAAGGTGCATTTACACGGAAGGCAATTAACTACACATTTCTACTTGTCTCAACTTTGCTGCATTGCTAATGTTTTTTTTTTTAAGACACAAATATGCTATTTTAATTGAAAATGAATGATTTCTAGTCTGTTGCTGATAATCACTATCATCCCTTAATGCGGCCTCCTAAATTAAATCTCATAAGCGAGACTTGATTTCAATAGTTTTCCATTAACATGTTGCTATACCGGTATCTTATAAGCTAACGTAGCTTATAAGCTAACATCGTTAATTTGCATAGATATACATAGAACTCAAAAATGTATTACTATTATTTTTTTTTAACAAATTCAACTGTCAAAACTAATTGACAAAAATGAATTAATCTTTATTTAAATTGAATTAATTTGAATTTTTAATCATCAATCATTAAATATAAGTGATTTAGAAGCTCATTAGGTTTTGGAACTGAGCAAATATGTTCGTACCGGATTGAAAATCAATCAGTTGGACCCTCTCCACATCAGACAGATCTGAAAATTATGAATGGGAACACGTTTTATTTTCCTATATCTACCCATGTGAATGTGACTTGTAGAAGAACAAGACCTTCCTCTTCGCAAAGTCTTTTAATAAATACCAAAAGTTGTGAGAGTTGGCAAGTAACAGTTTTGTGGTTTACCAATTTCTTGTGTCATGAGATAGCATGTCCTTCTTCTTGGCTTGTGAATTCTCAGAAACCGTATAGTAACAGTTTCATATTCCCTTACCACACGAGATCACACCAATCCATGACATTTAAAAATAAATAAATAAATAAATAAATAAATAAATAAATAGGGAGAGGAAAGTAGGTTTATCATTTTAATAATAATAAAAAAAAATCTAAATTCTGTCATCATTTACTTTACATAAACTATTCTTTTAAAAACATGTTTTTGAACCTTGCATACAAATGTAACAGTCGCCCGCTCATTTAAAAAATAAACAATAGAAATAGTAAAAAGTTCATACCTTAAGGCTTAGGGTAAGGTGAAACCTGAAGGAAAAGGTCCATATATCTGCTATGAGAAGATAGGCCTGTTTGAAGACAGTTCACTCATTCAAAAACTGTTCTGAAGTTCACTGATAACAACGATTTTGAAGCCATTTACAGAATTAACAGCCACCAGAAGAACTGCAGTATATTCCTCCAAACACTTTAGCAAAGCTATTCAAATGAATAATGTTTAACAGGAACTTTGTAATTTAAGTTTTTATCTATTAATTTCAATTGCTTAGTGCTAATCACACTTACCTCGTGTATTGTAGTTCATTTTTTCTCATCCTTCCTATTCTCGTAGGCCATTCTCCTCTGACCTCTAGCATCACCAGGGGCACAGTTTGGGGGAGGTAACCCCCCAAGGAAGAAAACATCATTCTGCACCAACATAAATTAGAAAGCTTTTTAAACTACTCATGACTACCTTTACCAGAATTTATCACGCTCTACTGTATTTATTGTGGTACATTTTGACAAACTTGCAGAATTTGTAATAGATTATCTGTTAAGGGAATAGATTTTTCACTAAAGATTAATTTTACAACTGTGGCATGTTGTATAGTTCGTGAATGTGTAGGTTGCTATTTTTCATTACAAATGCTAGATAAAAAAAAAAGAAAGAACAAAGTTAACATCGGCCTTAGCATGGTAATGAGGAGCCATCAATGATCTTACATGTAATTAAATCCTTATAGTAACAAATGCTATAGTTAAACAATTGCAAGTACTATGTTACTTTTTGGGCCAATTACAAGTTAGAATCAAGATGACCTTGAATTATTGACTAAACAATTGGTTTTCCCCATGTGTAAAATGTTTTCTGCTAATAATGACAGATATTAGGAAAAACCTGGCTTTTAGATAGTTCAATAGAGGACAGGAAATGAACATTTTCAATATAATAAAATGTTAAGTAAAGTTAGTTTGACCTACCATGGCACTTTGATTTAGAAAATTTTTAGGTGCTTAAATAAAATACATTATCCTATGTAAACAATTGTTAACTAGGCTATTACTTTATTGCAGTTATGTTATCAATGCATGTGCAGATGATACCACAAAAGACCATTTTGCAAAATAAATCAATAAACAAACAAACAAACAAATAAATAAATATCATGAGGGAACCCGCTAAACGGTTCACACTTCAACCGCCCGAATGTTCAAACCAAAACTATGCCCTTGATCATCACCAAGGCATTTTTGCCTACAGAAATGCCGCTCACTATATTTTCTCTTTTTTGGACCATTCTCTGTGAACCCTAGATATGGTCGTGCATGACAATCCCAGCAGATCAGCAATTTCTGAAATACTCAGAAATACAACCATGCAAAGTCACTTAAATCACCCTTCTTCCCCATTCTGATGCTCAGTTTGAACCTCAGCAGATCGTCTCAACCATCTCTAAATGCCTAAATGTATTGGCATGTAATTGGATGATTAGATATTTGTGTTAACAAGCAGCTGAACAGGTGTAATAAAGTGGCTGGTGAATGTGTGTGTGTGTGTGTGTGTGTCTGTGTGTCTGTCTGTCTGTCTGTCTGTCTGTCTATCTATCCATCCATTCACACACATTTAAATATTTTTTGCTGATACATTTCATTGCAACCCAAAATTTCACACATCAACCAAACCAAAATGATATGTGCATCATCTTTTCTCGACAGCATTTCAGTGGTGCTACTGCCCCACCCATTACATGACCTGCTTTCCTAAACTCTTTTTCAACATCTGCACTCTTTGTCCCTCAATCCAGAACTGCTGCATGGATACAGGACACACCCTAAAACTCTCTCTCTCTCTCTCTCCCCACAACCCCAAGAGTTTTACTGACAGAATGCAGAGAGCCCTGCAGTGTTTCTCCATCCTTTCTGACCTCCATACATGCCCTTACTGCAAAAAGACTATGACCACACCCTTCTCACAGCCTGTAAATCCTTGAGTGCAAGCATGTTAAACCGTCTGATTTCATGATTCCAACAAGTCAATAAGAACAGAAAAGGTAGATCAGAGTAGATCTTCAATGTTAACACATTAACAGACCTTTTAGATATACACATTGCAAAAAAAAAAACAGTTCCAATCTGATAGGGTGAAGTGATGCAGTAATCCTTTTGACCAATTTTGATCACAAAGTCTAGACACATTATTCGCCATTTCCATTGTTTTCTAACTGTTTGCACAATTAATATTTTTTCGTGGTAGTCGATTACTGTGACATAATCCATTTCAGATACACCTACCCCTAAACTATAGATTTATTAATATTTCAGGATATAAAAAAAAAGACAAGAAAAAAAAGCTGCAGACGATCTTGTGAATAAGCTGCACTGTTGACCAGACTTTGTGCCAAATTCAAACATGACTATGTTATGCATAATGCCACAGCTTAATTGCATATCACCAGATGTGTGCTAATCATTAGCATACACCTTAGCAACACTGCATTTGAAAAAAGTAAACATTTCATAATAAAAAATGAAAGCATTTTATTTCCTCTTAAGATCATGTTGTCATCACATCTGACACAGATTACCATCTATCACAGTTTTTGAAAGCTAGTTTTCAGATCAAAAAAAGAACAAAAACAAAATGATAACACCTATGAAAAAAAGACTTAAATCAAGAACTATAAAAAAATATAAAACTTGAAAAGATCTATCAATTAATCTCCATTTTTCATCTCCAAGTACCTTTCAAAACATAATTTAAACACACAAATGAATTTGAAACATTAGTTTTCTTTTAAATAGAAGAAATGTAATCATTTTGCCATGCAGTGGATGTAACATTAAATATTAATTCAAACAAAAATAATATATTTCTCTCTTTTTATATAATTGTGTGTATTTAGATCATATAGATAATATATAGATATTTATATTCAAGTCAAAACACACCCTCCCTTTGTAGGGAAACAAGCTAAATTAAAATATTGACCACAAATATAATCTAACAATGCTTTCATAGCTGCCATCAGTAGCATGGCTGTCTTTTAGGAACATTAAAAACAAGGGATTTCAGCAAAACCATTTTGGCACAGAAAACCACACATAACGCCAGTAGCATCTGCTTTGTAAAAAGACAAGGAAAGATTAGAGAAGCTGATTTTTTTCTGTTTCATAAAAATAAAAAAAAGGAAAAACATTCTGTGCATCGCTTTAGTCCAGGAGAGAGAGTGTATGTGCATCTCCTGAGCATTTGCTTGAGGCCAGTGGTGTATGTCCCAGAGTTTGTTGCTACTGCAGCATGCTTTTAATGGTCTTATTGGTTGACTCGTCATTAAGATGTTTTGTTGTGTACCTGCACAGAAGACATTAAGTATTAATTATATTTGCTGCAGTATTTTGCCACAAGTCAAGCCATCTTCAGCACTGTTGCCAAACAAGCATTATTGTTCAGCAGAGCATAATCATGATCCAGGATGCATGAAAGTACATATCTTGCATAAAGTGCATATCTCATGACACTCTATGTGGAATATTCCTCACATTAAGCCACCAAAGAAAATATGAAAATAAATTTAATAAATCTAAAAGTGCAGTTGTGTGATGGACACGGACTCTTCCTACAAATGATGCTGAGAGTGACACAATGACAAGTACTATTTATCATAATATGTAAAAGAAAATCGAAATAAATTATTACTTTATTTTAAAGGGGCTATATGTAAGAATTTTAATGGATAAATCGCTTTTTTATGTATTAATCGGAGATCTTGTGCAAACATATCCACATCTCTATGATCAGATGCTTCTTTGCCCGTTTAATTTAAATTAATTTGAATTCACAAATAACTATTTAAATTATAATAATTATTTATTTGAACTTAAATTTATATAATTTAATTTATTAGTTAAAAATAACTATTTAAATTGTGATGAATAAGACTTGTTTTAATAACATTCATTATTAGTATAAAAACATTTAAATTATAATAATTTTTTTTGTATTTTAAATTGATTTAATTAAAAAAAAAATCATAAAAATGACTTAAAAATAATTTATAAAGCAAAATAATAATAATAATAAAAAAAAGAAATAAGACAAAATAACCCATTGTAAACAGGAATGAAAAACTTAAATGGTGAGATTAACTGAATGAACCACTGAATGTTAGCTTGTTGAACACAGTACCTGAGAGCATTTAGAAGACCTTCCACACTGTTTGGTGGCTGATCTCTGAGCACTTTAATGCAGCCTTTCATCTGTTTGGGGGGGAAAAGCCATGGTTAGAGTGGCACAGTAATGACAGCACTGAACCTCATGAGTCATGACGCTGCGAGAGAGCCATCACCATGTTTTCTAAGCACTATGATTATGAGTCAGTCCTAGTGCCTAGAGGGAGGGGAAAACAGTTAGGAGATGGGTTTGCAAGTAACGGGAGATGATGGTTTCACTCACGTCTATTTTGGAGGACTTTGCGAATGCGCCGACAGGATGGACGTAGTCGTAAAGTATGATGACCCCGACCATGACACGCAGACAGAAGGAAACGGTTTCATCACTGCTGAAACGGCTGCGATACTCTCTATATCCAAACAAAATCAGAGAATAAGCAAATTATTTACCTCCCAATTTCTAGTGGATTGATTCTACTTTAGTTTTTAACTTTATGGTGTCATCAGACAGATGAGAAAATGGCAAACTTACGCGGTTTCCAACATAACTTTGCACACGCTTGCCATGGTGCTCAATACATCGGTGGTGTTTTCAATGGGCAAGTTTTTATTCTGTTGGGCAAAAGCCAAAGAATTAGTTATTCTTTACAAGTTATATTTTGAAAATATCACTGAGAATTGATTTTAAACATTTTTGTTACCTCAGAAACAAATTTTGTTGTGCCATCACTTAATGTCTTCAGCATGGGCGTGGCATCAGCATAAAAAAGAGATATCCGATTGGCCAGCTCATTATTCACTTCATTTTCTCCCTCTGCCTATATAGACAGATACCAAAAACATTGTTAATGGAGTTAAGCAAAAAGGAACACTAATTTTATTTTAGGAAGAACAGTTTAGAACAGATTTTTCTTTCTGACCCCTTTCTCAGAAATTGTCACAGTCAATGCCTCATGAAAATGATTAATAGTAGACCATAAAGGGAACAATGTGAAGATGGATAGGCATCAAGAGGCTTTTTCTCCTGTGCCCCAATTTCTCAGGTGAAAAAATGTGTCAAAAATGCTAATACATTATTAATGTACTGCATATTAAAAAAATTGTCTTTCAAAAAAAATTGATGGATGTTTCTCAACCCTTTTGTTAAATGGGGAGGGAGTGTATATCAGCCAAAGTTTTGCAAGTTCACAAAGCTGGCATTATAACAACTGAATATCCTTCAATACCATAAGTCATTTTGGTTAATGGGATAGATAGGTTCTGTCGAGAAACAATGATTTTGGGAGAAAGGTGGGAAAAGTAAAAAAAAGAAAAAAAAAGAAAAAGAGATTTAAACAGTAAGTTAAGTTTTAGTTACTTCTCAAAATATGTAATACATAATTGAAAATCTTTTCAGTGCTATTAAATCTGTCTAAATGTCTTGAAAACGCATTTCATAAAAGCAAAAATATCAGTTTCACAATGGGAACAGCCAGACAACAAATGTATTTTTTATTTATTAAGAAAGCAGTTTAATCTTAAACTGCATTTACCTGCACATTCGGGTGTGTCAAATCTAAAAATATTAAACTATAGTCTAAATTGGGGCAAGTGGCAGATGTGAAGATGGGTTTCCAGAGTGATGTATTTAGCTTTCTTTCAGTAGTAGGGCCCTGGGGAGCCACAGTGGGGCTTCTGAATTCAGTCTGGGAGAATATGAGGGGAAAACCAGCGTCATTTCACTAAACAAGGTATGAAGACTGCATGGTGTCCCCCAGGGCTATGTATGTGGCCCGATCTCAGATCAGATATTTAGTCCTAGGAGGGCAGGGCGTCTCTGGGGAGGACAGGCACAAAAGCTGACCACAGATCAGGTGTCACACTATATTGGTGCACCTCAATGCACTTCAGTGAGCATCTCAGAACTCACTCGCTCTCCCAGTGGGAGACCATTTTCTGTTTGGGTCCTCAACAGTCCCCTGAGGGCTGGTGTGTGCAAGCGGCTGAGTGCTTGAGTTTTGTGTGAGAAAGTAAAAAGGAAGTGTGTTAGTTATATGGAAGGAGTTTAAATAAAACCAAGAGTTGCTTCAAAGATGCACTTTTAATTTAAAGATTATATATATATATATATATATATATATATATATATATATATATATATATATATATATATATATATATATTTATTTATTTATTTATTTATTTATATATATATATATATATATATATATATATTTATTTATTTATTTATTTATATATATATATATATATTTATTTATATATATCTATTTATATATATATTTGAATATATTTGAGTGTGTGAGTGTGTGTGTGGATAAAAAGTTAAAAAGTTAAATGGGGAGAGAAATGTAGCACAGAATGATGATTAGAAAAAGAGAAAGAGGGAAGAGGATGAGAGAAAAGACTACAAGAAAGTCATAGCAATAGAGGTGACAGTTAAAATTTTCGAGAAAACTCACAGGAACGTTATTGATCCTCATGCGACTTAGAGTCCTCCTGTAATAACTGAAGTCATTCTGAATAGCAGGATTTGTCATCTGAAAAAGAATGAACACATTTTGAATTTCTATCCATTAAAGAATCTTGAAAAAAAAAAATGTTATAAAAAAAAATGTACCACAAAATATTAAGCAGCCAAACTGTTGATTTTTTTTGTCTGCTAGGTGGTAATCACAAGTCTGACCCTTTAGAAAAGTAATAGCTCATCTCTCAGAGTAACACAATGAAGTTTAATACTCAAAGTTATGGGTTTATAAACAACCCATAATTCCAAGTATGAACAATATTAACAATGATGCTTGCTTTAACAAGAACCATTAATAAAATTAATCAATTAATAAAAAAAAATGTGTATGTAAGGGTGCTTCAAAGGGAGGCAAATCTCCATGCAATTGCTGGTGTAACAGGACTGAGGTAGACAAATACAGGCTGGTAGCCTAGAAGGCAAAGAACACTTACAGGATTAGCTAAAGCTTTACTTAAATGACTAACAGTTCCTTTAGGTAATCAGAGCAATCTTTATCTGTCAGGACCTAGACTGTCTGGGACCCATGGATCCCCTATTGAAGTATTGTTTAAACCTGAAGAGTAACGCAGCAGACTCGCAGCTTGTGACAGATGGATAAATATGCTTTAATGAAGAGTCATGTTCAGTTTAGTGTTGGGTGACAAATTTTTGTGACAAAGGAGGGGGTGATAATCAAGACGACAGACCACAGCTCACACCTCAATTTTATTTAGAGGCCCAAACAAAAATATGCAATATTGTACAGTTGCTGTTATATATATGGCCATAACTTAGGATGAAATTATGATGGCTTGTTTAATCTAAAACAATAAGATCTTTTATAACAGTACAACTCAGATAAATATGAGTTGTCACTCTATATCTCCCAATAAAGTCTTAAGATTATATTTAAATGCTTAGCTTTAAGATCAAAGCTCTGTAGTTTTTATTGTGGGGGCAAAACATAATGCAATGCAATACAATAATAACTGAGAGATCTGAAAGTCTGATGTATAATATTTAATACATTTTTCTTCTAAAAAGGATGTATGGATGATCAAGTAGACCTAAGTTGCTTCAGTCCAGTATTTGTTCATCTTGAACGATTGATAAAAAATATCACAGCAAAAAGACACATGTACATGCGTTTACTTGCTATTTGTATAAACTATCAATCAGAGGGGATGTGGCAGATTGTGTACAACAGGTTTTTCCAAAGTTTAATTACAAAGATAACTCTCAGATGAAATGAATACAATGTTCTCAATTGACATCCTTGTCCACAAAACTAATGCAGAGCTGGTATTCAGTCCATGAACTGTCAGACCAGACAGATAGACCCTTCCTATCCCATCCCTGCAGCGTACGGCACTACGGCATTGGCGGACTGAAGTAGGTCACTGCGCCAAGCTGAGAGGAGGGCATGGTTGGATGGAGGTTGGCATGCCACCTTACACCCCCTACTTTCTCACATTTAGCAACCCCATCTGGGGGGGGGGGGGGGGGGGGGGGGGCATTTTAATTGGGACATCCCAGCTCCGTGCCGCAGGGCGTCGGGGTGTATGTGAATGCTTGCATTAGAAAGAGCAAGAAAGGCGCTAGTGTTGGTGCTGAGACGAATAAGAAAACGGCTAGACGAAACATGATTTGATTTTTTTGGACACATAACCTGGACAAATTAGGTGGTTTACTGTTCAGTCATTTAGGGTTGTGTCTGAGGTTCTGACGTGGTCAGAGGAGTGAAAATCCGAGCACAATTTAGCTCAGAGTGATGTCGTCTTGACATAAGCACTTTTAACTGTCCGTTCTGCATTATAAATTTGGTGTAAAAGAAATAGCAGGTGTTTAAGCAGAGGATAAGAGAATGAAAGTGAGCCAAAGCTCAAAAGCTTCTATGATCTTAAATGTCAATAAAGGTTTGGCAAGCACCTGAGGGAGCAAAAACTGGCTGGTGCTATTGGAAAGTAATTATTTTCTCATTAGCTGGTTTCTAATCACAATTAGCATGTCATTAGTGAGAAGGGGAAGCTAGTTAAAGCATCACATCCAGGTCAGTCTCATTTATCGCATGGTAATGTGTAATAGCAGGCTGCATGTTAAAATTCTGCTGACTTACATGATGAGCTCATATTTTAATCATGCATTTCATTTGACTAGAGAAAATTTAACTAATGAATAATTTCTACTCATTGACATCAAAATGGGTGAATCACATGAAAACAGGTTTAGGTCACAATTAACTGCAAAAATAAAAGAAATAAAGGAAATATATTTTACATAAAGAACTGAAGAATGTTTTTAAATCCATTAAGATTTTTTTCATATTGAAAAATGCTAATTAATTACTTAAAAATCATACAATGTGATTTTCTGGATTTTTGTTTTAGATTCCGTCACTCATAGTTGAAGAGTACTTATGATAAAAATTACAGACTTCTACATGCTTTGTAAGTGGGAATACCTGCAAAATCAGCAGTGTATCAAATACTTGTTCTCCCCACTGTATATATTTTGCCATTAGGTAAACAAAGGAATATTTATTGAGATATGGTCCTCACCTTGAGCTCATCAAAGCGCAGTGTGAAGTGTAGGATCTCAGCGAACTGTTTGGCGAGGGCCTGCTCTCTCTCCAGATGCTGTGTGGGGTCATCGTATGTCTCACTAGTGAGTGCTCTCAATAGACTGTGCAGTGCTGCTTCTGTAGAGTCACACAGAGGTCAGTTCAGGTTCATTTGGTCCTCACTGAGTAAAACTAATGGTTCCATACAGTATAAGGATTCATTTGAGCAGCTTATTGATTTAATAAATTACTTATAAATAAATGGTTTAAAATTACATGTAAAAATATTGTTAAATATATATTCCGGCAAGTAATTAGAACCCATTCAAGGGTGGCTGTTTATGATTGGCAAATAATCTGACTCATTCTGAAATCTGAACAATATACTAATATATTTCAGTTTTAAAACAAAATTTTGCATAACACAACCCCTGAATAAAATACATTTGGCTGTATGTCAGATTCTATAAAATTTTCAGGTTTACAAAACACATGCTAAGAATGTATGTGATATGCTGGCATATTGATTCATACTGCCTGCAGACCAACAACAAGAATCAACTTTGGCAACAAACAACAAACATCTGGTATCATACATAACCTAAATTAATAAACTAATAAAGGTTCTTTAATACATAAGATCAAACTATTTGCTTAGATGCACACACATAAGGTCTCCTCCATAAGGGCCTAATCTGAAGTTTCTAAGATGTTCTCCACTAACACAAGGTGATGTTCTGAGCCCCAGTAGATGCCTCAATGACTTAAGAGGCTGTTCTTAACCCACAATTCCCATTCTCGTTCTCTCCATTACTTTATTGAGGCAATACAGTACACAGCAGCATGTTAGAGCAATTACATTACATAAGAGTCAGTCCAGCAGCCATAAAGAGTTTATGGTTGAGGTACAGTATGATCTCAGTCTGGCCACATCGACCCAAGGTCCAACTACTTTTTAATTCTGATCTCATTTACAAGTCTTAAAATATACATATAAACAAAACCAAACAGAGGTGTCTTTACAATGATTCATGTTTTGCTGTTGCTAGTATTGCGAAATTGCTCTCAAGTAAGTCATGCTGCATCTTTAAAGAAAGCAATGGAAAGAAGAAAGCAATGGTTGGGTGATGTGGCTTTAAATACATGCATCAACAACAGTTGATGAACAAGTGAGCATTCAGATCAAGTCTGCTCTAAAAGTTAAAACAATATTGGGAGTTTTCAGCTTTATTTTTTTTGGCTTGTTTGGAAATCGCTAGCCTGACTACGTCAGACTTCGTACTTCCGCTCAATTACATTTCGCTTCTGTACTCAGTCTGAGACAGCGTCAGAGCTTTCTGTTTTCCACCGGTCTGAAAACAGCCGGCCAATCAACGAACAGAGGGCGGGCTGAGAGCCGTGACGTAGACGCTGATTGTACCGTGGATGCGTAGATTTACTTCACATTATCTGCAAAAGTCGTTCACAGCCATGTTCACTCCGGTATTTCGCTCGATGGTTTTGTTTTCGCATCATACATGTGTTTACAGTGGAAGTTAGATGCGGCTGAGCATGCACATAACACACGCCATAACCAAACGTTATGTGATTGGCTTACGGGTAACCAATGATTTTAAACTTCAGACAAGCGCCCCCTAGCAAGAGAGAAAACACTTCTCTATTATGCCATTCCAGACTCTGTCTACGAAGCAAAGTGAAGTAGCAGAGTCTGGTATTACCAGGCTAGGAAATCGCAGCAATCATTCCCATCTGAAGGGGGTATGACAGAGGCTAGCTTTGTCAATAAACCTATTTTTCCCATATGGCTCTGAGAAACCAAGAGATTTCTAGATGTAACGTTTTACACAGTCAAGCCTGTACAGTCATACAGGCTCCTCTCCACAGCGGAGCGAGAGAGAGAGAGAGAGAGAGAGAGAGAGGGAGAGAGTCGGGGCGTTCAGGCTGGTGACTCAAGCGGCAGCAGTATGTAGAGTAAATTGAGCAGATTTGCCGTACGGTAATGACCTCCATCTGCTTTAGTCAGCTTGGCAGGGCAGAGGAGCTGATTAAAAATGGCCAAGGAAGCACACTACTCTCATCCCAGTCAAAACAGAGCTAGAGACGAGTGGCTTTTAAGAGTGCATGCTGAGAATGGAGCGTGAGGACGAGGCCGGCAGATGAGAGGAATGAAAGGGTGGGGTGAGGGAGAACACGTCACATCTCATCACATCACGAGAAAGCGAGAGAGATGACACGAGATACGCAGGCAATGTTAAAATGATAGATATACTGAGGAATGACAGTAGTTTAAGATGAACCAGTTGACTTTAAACTGAAAAAAAAATAAAAACAGAAAAAAAGTTAAAACAGAAAAAAATGCCAAGAAATTGCATTAACTAAATAAAGCATAGGTTGTAAATACATTTAATTTTTCCAGTACATAAATTATTCAAAAACAAAACTTTAGTAGATTATATTTAGTCACTTTTTAGAGTTTTTTTACATATATTAAATTATTATTTCTTTACATACAGATTCATCGTCATATGAAATAACTACATGCCAAGTGATCAGTGTAGATTAGCAAAGCATGTCAGGCATGAGAGATTGCGCCAAAATTAGTGTTCAGTGTTCTGGAGCAGAAAGAGCGGGAAAGCAAGATGACCCAGTTCGGCGAGTTATGTAATGTATGGCAGACACTTGGCGAGGGGCTGCGCTCATTGACTACTGGTTCAAAAGCCATTTCATGGACTTAAAGGACAGGGCTCCAAGGTCTTCAGGGCTTCAGGGCAAGATCACCTTCAACCCACTTTGTCTTATTAAGTCGCTAACATTCCTGTGTTTTGATGGGCAAAACAGCTAAGGAAGCCATTAGATATCATGATCATTTTTGTCTATGCATTTCAGTGAGAGGTTTGTAACGTTTATAGCATTTAAGCCCGCCCGTCAGCTAGTGTGCTCCCCAACCATTGTTACCCAGTGTTTTGCGTGAGATTATGAAAAAAGACCAGCTGTGGTACTTCCCAGGGGCAGCTCAGGTGTTAGTGTGTTTGCACACAAAGTGTTAGTGTGTATTTAATTTGTAAGATGTTTACAGCTTTAAAAACTTGCTGAAACAGATTCTGCCAATGGCTTTTAAGCACATTGAAAGAGACAGTTCACCTAAAAATGACAAAACTGTATGTAGGGCTGCATGATTAATCAAAAAACAAAACTCATGAAATGGCATAGTTAAATTATCAAATCACAAAGACTGTGATTATTATTGTTATTATTACTTTATAGTCATATTGATACATATAACCACAAAACTTTTGGCCACATTGTGTAGCCCTACAAACAAGCACATCAAACTTTTTATTATTATTTTTAAATCACATTCTATATTTTTTCATCAGTAAAAACACCATAAGGCCATTTTTTCCCCTAAATCATGCCATCTGCATAAATTGCTTTCTTCTACACAACATAAGAAAAGATGTTAAGCAAAATGTTTATACTGATTTCTAGTAGACGGGCAAATTAAGACAATTAATTAATTTCAACAGTACTTATGGTGCTTTCTTGACATTTTTTGCGACTGTGTGCCCATTTCCTTTCATTATATGGAAAAGAGCAGCCTGGACATTCTGTTAAACATATCCTTTTGAGTTAAATTGAAAAATCATCAACTTGAATGATGAGGGTAAGTAAATGACGGCAGAATGTTCACTTAAAATGTTGCATAACTACTAGGGGTGTAACGATACATGGTTATATCGAGATATAAAAATGCAACGATATGTATTGTTGATGTAAACGATATGATTTACGATATAGAGTTAGTTTTATCCAAGGCTCAGCTTACTGTATTAATAAAGTATAAGCTAATTTACCCAAAATGTTTAATTCTGTCATCATGTAGGCCTACTCACCCTCATGTCATTTCAAACCTATAAGATTTTCATTCAACTTACAAACACAAGTGAAGATATTTTTTATGAAACCTATTTCTGTCCCTCCATTTAAAGTCCATTTCCCTAAAACTTAAAGGTATTGCGGAGGATTTTCTTTTTCCGGGTGGATCATCAAGACTATTGGTCCTCCTAGTTGTCAATCATTCTGGTGATATGTTTACGTAAGGCCGTCTTACTTGCTCGTCCCTAAGTAGTTTTCGCTTTCTGCGCATGCGCACTTTCGGGTGTATGTGTGTGGTGAGCTACGGTTTCAGCCATTCATTGAAGCTCGCCCGTTCTCACCGGGTTTTTTCAAAATGTCTGAGGGTCGCAAGAGAAAAAGTGTCTACGAATTGTATGACAAGAAGAGAAAGGCCTCTGAAGAAAGAAACAAGACCAGAGTGTTTTTTGGAGAATATTTCACACGCTGGCGTGCGCTAAAAGCACAGGCTGGGCTTCCCACTGATGCCTCAGTCGCGAAGTTTCTACTCGACAGGTAAAGGAAAGTAGGCTTGTATGAGCCATGCCAACAGCAACTTGTAAACAGAGCGTGCACGAGGAGAACTAGGCTCGTGCATGCTCTCTTGTGCACACGTTTAATAGGCGTTCCCTCTCGGGAGCAGGTAGAGTGTTGCGCATGTGCATTTTTTCAAAAAGTGGAGAGGGCGGTTCTTTTCTAAAATTCTGGAAAATCCTCTGCTATACCTTTAAAAGATCCAAAAAATGTCACAAAGGCATCGTAAAAATAATTAATTGAGTGATCTAATCCAAATCCAAGTCTTCTGAAGAGACACAATAGCTTTATATGATGAACAGATTTACAACGGTGTGCATACTGTAGTAAAAACAGACACTCAAATGCTTGCATGTTGTGTGAAAACAACATGAGAGTGAGTAAATGCAGAATTTAAGTTTTTGGACGAACTAACCATTTACAGTTTGGGAATAGTCATTTTGACATGCTTTCTTGCGACTGCTATTGATTGCATTGACCATCTGAAAGGCACTCCTCAAAGTGAAAGCTCAAACATAACTTAAATCACCATATCACATTTAGGTTTAGCAGTGTGATTATTCAAAGCGGTTTAGATGGTTTATTCTTATCTATAGTGCATAAGAAATAATAGTAAAAAAAACTTGGCTGAAAATATCGCGATAGTATCGTATCGTGAGTTCAGTATGGGGAGTTGTATCAAATCGTGACATGAGTGTATTGTTAAACCCCTAATAACTACTTAGAAAAATAGGCTAATATACCTAATCTCTGTGAAAATTGGTAGAACTTCTTTAGTTTGCCTACGAGTGGCACCACAGCAGCCCACGCCTGGTCTTGTAATGCCTCGTCATTAGGGTTCTGGATTGCCTGAAAAAACAAACATCACAATAACACAACATCTGGCGACTTATAAATAATGTTTCCACAAGTCTAAACGGAACATATTATTTTATGACATCATGAGAATTGTGTACGTGGGATGAAGCTTTTAAATGATGTGCTCTTGAGGGGGGCAATTTGAGGATGTAAATGATGATCAAATCCAAAACCAAATACATAAGATGTTTAAAGGTTTTTTCTTTCTTTTTTTACATGAAGAACATCTAGTTAATGCTTTCTCTCTCTACCTCAGTGTACTTTTCAATTTCCAAATACATGTGGCTCATTAAAATAATTACTGAGTGTGCTGACATAAAAGGAATGCACCGTGTTCCATTGAGCAAATTAGAAAAAAGAAATAAAAGAAAACGTTCACTTTCATTCTGCAGAAGACACCAGTCCTTAGCAACTGTATCTATATAGCAGCAGTATCCATGGCAACCAGAGTATCAATCACACTGACACTCACTAGTACAGAGGCGTGATTGAGCGGAGCAGAGAATTTCAAATAACGCACACACAAGATGAGCTGTTTTAAAGCCACCAATATTGTTCCCTCAACTCATTTTGAGTGAATTTATTTACTCAAGTAGACACATTTTATTTGAACAACTGTATGTATGTGCATACATAATATGAGTCAAACATAACAGATCTTGCGTGTACCTCTCGTATCTCTTGGCCCGCGCCTTTATACGCCTGTAGTTCGTCAAGTATTCCCAGAGCATCCTTCAGGACCACATCCACTTCTTCCCACGTTTCCCGCTCTGCTTCTGTTGGCTGGGCATCTGGAGGTAGAGGTAGAGAGAGAGAGAGAGAGAGAGAGAGAGAGAGAGAGAGAGAGAGAAGAGAGAGAGAGAGAGAGAGAGAGAGAGAGAGAGAGAGAGAGAGAGAGAGAGAGAGAGAGAGAGAGAGAGAGAGAGAGAGAGAGAGAGAGAGAGAGAGAGAGAAAAGGGAATAAATTAAGTAGACTTCAAGGTCTTTAATTAAAAGGTCTTTCAATGTCACATTTCGTCAATGTCTGACACATTAAGAGTGAACATACTGTAGGTATGCAACTCATGAACAGGAATCAGAGCTTTATACCTTAGAGATTGAGGCAAGGATAAAATGAAGGATAGAACAAAGAAAACGGATTACTTAGTGACACTTTGTACACTAGATTTGCCCATAGTTGCTGAAACTATGGGCAAATTCCACTATCACTGTGCCCTACCAACTCCAAATAGTGAGTACTCTGAAGGAAGAAGGGTATTACTGTAACATTTGGTACATCATACACATTCACTACCATTTAAAAGTCTAGGAGACTGCAAGATTTATTTATTTTTTTTTTAAAGATATTAATACTTTTTGTGACTCATTAAATTGACCAAAACTGACAAAAAAAACAAAACATTTATCGTTTAAAAAATATTTCTATTAAAAAAATAAATAAAATTAAAGCTGCAAGCAGCGATGAAAAGGGCCCTCGCACCCCTGCCACCGCCACCCGGCACCTTTAGTAAAGGCCTTAAGATTACACTTACCAAATTTGAAGAGGATCAGATCAAAACTGTAGGAGGAGTTCGTTAAAGTACAACATCAAGAAATGGCAAAAACTGCCCAAAATCTGACAGGAAGTTCAAAATAGCTGACTTCCTTTGTGTTTAGGGCTATGCTCCAAGAGACTTTTTTGTAGGTATTGGGTCATTACATGTATGTACCAAATTTCATACCTGTACGTGAAACGTCGAGCCGGGGCAAAATGTGGGGGCAATAATTTACCGAATTTGCCCCACCCAATTTTGAAAACCACATCACATGTAAATTTTCACCACTTCTGAAGCGTGTGCAAAGTTTCAGGATTTTTCGAACACGTTTTGTATTTGCCACACTTCCTGCTACCAGCAGGTGGCGCTATTGCTATAACCAAATATGAGCATGGTCATGTGTTCAGTACAGGACTCTTATCAAACATGTGAAGTTTGGGGCAGATTGGAAATTGTATGCCTGAGTTACTGCAGGCTGTCTGTGGTTGCCTAGCAACATCGGAACTGCAAGCAACATTAATATTGAACTTATCTGATCATGCATATATCACCAAAAGGCCGAAATTGGGTGAACATTTGTCAGGCCCCCGAGGGCACACCCTTTGACGAAAACTCAAGATCTTCGCAATTTAACGTCGCAAAGGCCTTCAGATTACACTCACCAAATTTGAAGAGGATCAGATCAAATCTGTAGGAGGAGTTCGTTAAAGTACAACATCAGGAAATTTTTAAAAATGCCCAAAATCCAGGAGGAAGTTCAAAA
The DNA here is from genome assembly GCF_963993115.1 of Abramis brama. Classification (NCBI taxonomy): domain Eukaryota; kingdom Metazoa; phylum Chordata; class Actinopteri; order Cypriniformes; family Leuciscidae; genus Abramis; species Abramis brama. Next base: position 12,149,202 of record NC_139986.1, on the reverse strand, counting down.
TAGCTCACTTCCTGTTGTGTTTAGGGCTATGCTCCAAGAGACTTTTTTGTAGGTATTGGGTCATTACATGTATGTACCAAATTTCATACCTGTGCGTGAAACGTAGAGCCGGGGCAAAATGTGGGGGCAATAATTTACCGAATTTGCCCCACCCAATTTTGAAAACCATATCACACGTAAATTTTCACCACTTCTGAAGCGTGTGCAAAGTTTCATGAGTTTTCCCTCTAAAAAGCGATTCACTTTGGAGAAGAAGAAGAAGAATAAACGGAGCAAAAACAATAGGGTCCTCACACCATCTGTGCTCGGGCCCTAAAAATCTTTAACTTTCTCTTAATATTTTGAATAAATTGCTGTGGCGACCAGGACGAGGCCGAGAGCCGTGAGAGAACGGCGCGAGGCCAGTGGCGTGACTGATAACGAGCGACACCTGCGCAGCGCACCGGTCTTGTATCTGCATAAAGATACAAGAAGCATAAAGGAGGAGCGACGACAGTGAAGATCGAGAGAGGATAGGCCTGGATTTATGTTGTGTTTTGTTATATTGTGACAGCAGTCGTCCGTGAGGGGCTGTTGTCTTTAATTTTGTATTTGTTTATTTTACGTTTATTAAAGTTTTTGAATGTTTGCCGTTTCCCGCCTCCTTCTTCCCACAACATCTAACCTTGCTACATTAGCCATTTTAAAATGTATTAAAATCATTGATTTGTCATTTATGTAGTGCAGCGATTTTCACTTAAATTATGTTGCACGTAATAGAAGATTATTACAGAGGCAGCTGGCATTAAGGGAAGATTTTGCAGCTTTACTTTCAAATTACAATTCCTGTTCATCAAGAAGGTGAGAACCAGACCCATTATAAAAATTATTTGAAAGGTGTACTATCCAAGTAGTAACAGAAGATGCTTGTTGTTGTAATGGTGACAGTAACGCACACACACTAGTAGCAGCCGTTCCGTTCTGGCGTAGTTACCATTCACACTACATGGTACCGCAAGTTCAACTGATCTCGTACTCAAGCCCACGTCTTCAAGCGGGCAAGGGCACAGTACAAAGTGATCACACTAGTTAAGTGAACTAGACTTAGGGTGCCAAACGTGCTCGAGCATGGCTCCGATCGCCTAGTGTAAGTACCAAGCGTGCCGCACAAGCCCTGAAAAGTGAAGCCAAAACGTCTCGATCGCCCCCCCGGTGACTGGTCCTAGTATAGGTCATAAGCCCCGCCTCCCCGTGTTATTCAACGGGACGTGAGACCAACTAAACAATTAAATTACACTTCAAATATCTTTTTTCCAAAGGTGGTTTCTTTCATTTGCTGTGGTTTTTTATCACGCTGATGTAAGTTCAAGTGTCTGTTTCAAAAATAAGTTGGTTTTTAGTTAGTTACGTGATGCTATAAAAACGGTGGTGTAACGTCATGATTGACAGCTGTGATTGACAGGTTCTCTGAGCGAAGTAGTCACTGAAGCACCAACGGACATTTTTTTCAGGATCTTCGGAGGACTGAGGGGATTGTATTTACTTTATTTTAACAAGCTTCTTGTCATACTGCAATCATTTTTTTAAAAAGTGCACTCAGGGAGAGTGCATTCTGCGAGAGTGAGGGCGGAGCGTTGATTTCGCGGCTTTACTTCCTGCTCACTACTGCGCAGGTCTGGTCCCGAGATCGCTACTGCGCAGACTCAAGTTCCAAGATGTCCACGCCATATCGGGACACTGGCGGCTTCAGTTCTCACCAATGGAAGAGAGCGAAGGGGCGTCGTCCATCTTTTTTTACAGTCTATGGTAAGTACACCCTAACAAACCATTTGTTAAGTGATTTGCTTGCTCACATTTGTTTGGAATGTTCCTTCCTGTAGTGATCTTCAAAGTTGCAAAAACAGCATCTGAAATTTGCCCATAACTACACTCAATAAGTTTAAACTTGGAACATGAACATTGCATATACATAGTCCAAATCAGCTTGTTAAAGTGTTTGTTAGGCCATACAGACTGTTCTATAATATAAAAATTACAGTATTCAAATTTTGGGGTGAATTACTCATTTAATAGAGCCTAGCTGGGGCCTTAAAGAGTAAATGAGTCAAACCTCCACAGCTGAGCCAGTTTCATATGTTCAAAAGGCAAACTGTGGAATTTTAAATGGTGGAAACTTCAGGCCCACATCTAAAGAGAAAACTCAATTAGACATTGGCAGCTGTTAACTACAGCTGGCTTCAAGTGCAATTTAAGAAATGAAGGGCCACCTCCTTTCTCACCAAGCATTCAGATGCCACACATTAAGATTGCAATAGTCTTTCCGATTTTATGTTCACATTTTGGTACAGTAGGTCCTGTTCCAGTGCTCTGTGTCTTGGAGTCTCTCGCACTACCATCCTCTTTATTAGTGTTACATAACCCTCGTTCTTATAGGTGTCTGCCTGATGACCCATGAATGAGCCAATGATTTCGAAGTGACTCCATATCGCCCCCTGTCTTTCTTCAAAGAAACAGCTACTGTGATTAAAAATTGAGACAAACATTGTAGGGTGGAAATGTTCTGTGGCAAGGGCAATAAAAGCCAGGAAACTCTTGTTTTCCACTGTCTTCTTTTCTTTGGTTCATTCACCTTCCTTTGCTTTGAAGGGAGTTTTTAGGTTCAGACAAATGAGATGGTAGCAGATTGTTTGTGGTTCATGAACCAGTCTCCAGGGGAAAGGAGTTTTAGATAGTATCAAGTTCCAAAGGGGAACTGGCATTATTTATATGGTGACCGGGTGATGACCTACACATCTTAATGGCAAAGTTGATGACAAAGTGCCCGAACATACCAACAAGGACACATGAGATACTAAAGTAGTGCATATTGTGAAGGAAGCTTTAAGAATGGAAGACTGTTTACAAGTAATAAATGAAAGAGAGTTTATAGAAAGGGGAGAAATATCTCACTTTCAAAATCGAGGAAGAAGTTGGGCTCTTGTTCAAGGTCTGTGCATGTCAAAACTTTGAGGAGGTTCCCCATGACAACGTACCTAAAGGGAAAGAGAAAGAGACAGAGTTAAGGGACACATTTTGAACAGAAAGCATGATTCTGGCAGTCAGTTTAAGGTGGGAGCACTTTTAAGACTTTGATTCCATAATGGAGCTTATCTCCCCTGTTATCGGTCAAGAAACCATCGCCCCTCCAACCACCAGTCGACGCTCCTTCCCTTTACCCCACAGCTTCCACTCTCCAGACGCAGTGGTTTTCCTGTGTAGGGCCTTGGGTCGACCAGATGTCACTACTGTAACCCCCCTCCTTCAGCTCACACACAGAGTTACGGGAATCCCTGCGCTTAGGTGGCCAGTGCCAACTGTGCATGTCATGCCTACTGCTCACGTTCAGTTCCCTATTGAGGGGCCCCAGGCGTTCAAAGTCAAGATTTAGGAAGTAGACTAGTGTTTTTAGATGTAAAAACAGCCCTCTAAAAACCATTCATTCTCTTGGGATAACTGAGGCCATTGGGTTTACCATTTTGCTTTTGCAAAACGTGAATAACAGTAGACACTGACAGTAGACAGGGGTGCAGTACAGAAGCAAGGCCAAACAATCCTTCCACACAGCTAAATCGAGGAGGGAAAAGTCACATTCCATTTAATTTCCATTCAATTCCATTTAGATTTATTGTCAGTACTGGGCTCACAGTTCTGTGTTGGGTACTTTGTATTGTATGACCGTGTTCGTCCGCCACCACTGAAGACCATTAAAAAAAAAGGGTAATTTTAATAGAAGACAGGACTTTATTTACTGAGTTTCTGACTTTATGAACTAATAAAAAGTATAATTAGTACTATCTTCGATCCCAGTTTAAAGCACAAACACATATTGAAGCCCAATATACTTCACTTTTTATAGGTCAGGTAGAGTACAGTATGCATTCAATGCGCATAAAGTAAATTTTATCATCAGTTTATGTGTGCAAGCCAGTGTTTGCCTTGTTTGTCCACAACGAGATAACACTGTTTTGGCCCGTTGTTTTACAAACAAAAAAGAAGACGGAACAACAACATCTTCAAACTTCTGGAGATGCAACAACAATAGACACCCGTGTTGATGCACACAGTCAGAACTTCTGGAGAGAAATAGTGCAGACATTGGACAAGAATGACATTTTCTAGTGCGTTTCTTGTAAAGCACCAGTGTTCATGCACGCTATAAAAATGTACATTAAATGCAGGGTTTTTCCTATTTTGTAAATATTTTGGCGGCTGCCAAAATTAATCTTTGTCCTGCCAAACCTGCTGTTCTTCAGTACCGGTACCCATTTATAGTCAGCTTCTTTAAAATTCTCCAGTGACTGTTTGTGTAAGTGCTCTGTGAAGAGCGTCAAAGGTTTCTATTTACAACGTGTTTTTGCAGCGTTGAGCTTTGTAGCCAATCACAGACATATCTGTTGAGCGTGCAATTGCCAATCAGATGTTTAAGTTAGTCAGAATCCATTTAAAATGGCGGAGGTTTTGGCCAGCGTGAGTTCTGCACGCTCACGAATCCTTTCATTATAAAAAAAGTATAAACACGATGTCAATGCAAATGCAGTGTCAATGCAAATGTCAGTGTAAATGCAAAACAATAGAGCTGCCACTTTTTCTATGTACTGTATAATGTTTTACTTTGTTTTTCATTTCACTTGTTTGTTTTACAAATCAGTCACTCAGTGATATTTTTTTTACATTTAAATGTACAGATTTGTAAGTTTTAAACACATTAGTTAAACAGAATGAGATGAGTTGTTAATACAAACTGTTTCTTTGCATTTGTTTTAGATTTATTGTCAGTACTGGGCTCGCAGTTCTGTGTTTGGTACTTTGTATTGTATGACCATGTTCGTCCGCCACCACGGAAGACCATTTTTGACCCAGGAAAACCCCTGAAATGGAGTATACTTTAAAAGAGTATGCATTCAGCTGTACGTATGTAAAGTGTTTGCGTTAAAGCAACATACTTTGGGCTTTATGATGACAATTTCAAGAGCTGAGTGGCCCAACCCAAACTTTTTTTGTCTCAAAGTTTCAGGGGGAACTGTTTGGAACAATGGAATAGATTTTCAATTTAGCTTGGTGATGCTAGTGACACTTTTAAAGTCTAAGAGTCAGAAAGAAGCAAGATAAAAAAACATGTTATTATGACTATTTTGGAAAACCTTGGCTAAAATTGAAAGTGGACTTCTAATGTTACAGATCTTTACAAAATCGCTCCAACACAGTTATAAAAGCACTGTGTTTTAGCCTGTTAGAAAGTAAACTGTACAAGGACGATTCTGAGAAATCACACAGAAGGAAAAAATCCTTCCTTCCAAGTATATACCAGTGTCCTCTAAAACAGTCACCTGACATATAACCAGATAAAACACTGAGAATTGTGGTGGAGGCATTTTCCCATCGGCTTACAATGATATTTCTCAGTATAAAAGTTGTTTTTACCAAGAACTCCAGTGGACCTGTAGGTAAGCCTCTTGCTTTAAGTGGCAGGAGTATCTGGTTTGAATCCTGTAATGTCATTTTTTGTTTGTTTGTTTATACATTTACCAAATGCGCATTTCAGCTGCAGATGACCTATTAAAACAAGTAATAATTAATGATGGGCCGTTGAATTATTAGAAAAATAATGCACACCCCGGGGTGGTAATGTGGCCACGATGCAAAGCAGACACATTTTTTGTGGGATTAATTTCTTATACATCTCATCCCAAGGCTCCATTGAAAATTCCAAAACATCATTTTTGAGCTAGTAACGGAGGCTTGACTCTTGAGCCATTGATATACAGGCTAATGTCAGGGCTATCTGGGTGTGTGCTTTGAATGCATGCACAAAGAAAACTTCTCGCATATCATGAGAGTACCGAACTGAGTTCTCTTTTGCACCTTATAATATAATATAATATAATATAATATAATATAATATAATATAATATAATATAATATAATATAATATAATATAATATAATATAATATAATATAATATCCTTACAATACAAAGATAGTTGTACAAGTACACACACACACACACACACACACACACAAAGTATTGACACAGATGTACACAATGTCATGACTACCTAATCCGTATTGTTTTGAAAGCTTGTTGTAAAGGTAGCTGCATCATACATATAGGCTGAACAACAAAAAAGACTGGGTTGTGTTTTCTTTCACCTAGTACAAAAGATGAAAGAGGAGAAGCAAGCAAACGAGAGGGAAAGGGTCAATCTAGGCCATGACAACAGCAGCGCATTACCCATGATTCCTGCGCCTCTGGCGGGAAGGGAGAGGAGTATAAAAACACACACACATAAGCATGTAGACAGCTAGATGTAGGTCACAGACATGAGTGTTTATGTGTGTATATGAGTGTTATATAATCTAGCTGATGGTGAGACAGGACACTTCTAAAAGAGATGCAAATCTGGACAGCATGGGAAAAACAGTGACTCCTACACGCTTGTCATTACAATTAACGTTTGTCATAGGGGCGAAGTATAAATAGCAGATCACTGAATGTCTTGGAGTGAATGAGTGAATTATATTGGCAGTTGGTTTATGTAACTGGTTAGTATGTGGAGAGTCATATACCGTATATTTTCTTAACATACAAGAGTTGAGTATAAGGGAAGGTGTAAAACTTCGTCCTTTAATTCATCACCATTTATTTTTAAATTTTCACTATCTATTTTTAATCATTAATTTAAAGAACAGATATTCCATGTATTCTCTCAGTTAATGTAGAATTATCAAGTAAGGCTGAAATTATAAATTATAATGAACTAAATTGACAGCCTTACTTAAAAGTAAATATGTCAATTTAACATTTCAATTTAGTGTGACTAATAATTAAAATAAAGAACCAACAATTATATACAGTATATAAAAACAATAACATTTAAAAAGTAAATCATCTTATATACTTCTAAAGTTTTATGTCATCAATGATTTTGTCTGCTGCAATAATTTCTATATAATAATAATAATAATAAAAAAAATAATAATAAAAAAAATAAAATAATAATAATAATAATAATAAAATATAATATAATATTATTTATATTAAATAAATAACATTATATATTTATTGGCTTAATTAATTGACATCATGCAATATTAAAATATTAATTTAATCAATCTGTTAATTTAATCAATGGATATCCCTTCTAATAATTAATTAAAAAATGTAATTTAATTTCATTGAAATTAATTGTAGATATAACACACCACATGACACTGCTGGAATTGCTTGAAATTTCAGTCAACTAGTCTCGTGCATGTCTGGGCTGGGAACACGGCAGAGAGATATGTAGAGTGACAGGAGACAGGCTGCTGACAGGTGGTAAGTTGAGACATGAAGAGGTAGACAGGTAAACAGGCAAAGATACAGTGGGCATGAGATTTGACGAGAAGTGACGCAGGGGTTGAAGTCAGGTGAAGCTGAGCTGGGATCATCTGTGTGTGAGGGTCTCAAACAGTTACAGGGACTGGAAGATACTGACAGTAAACCAATGATCAAAAGCACTCTAACCCATACTGACAGAAGAAAAACTCACCTGAGCCAGCATACTCAAACTGATTCAGACATTCACACTTTACAAAGAGACACATGGACACATGGTGAGGGACAGTGACAGGTTAAAGCTACACAGAGGATCATGTGGAGGTCAAGGCTTAGCAAAGTTTAGGATTAGAGTTCAAGATCAGAGGTGTGAGTCAATCTCACGAAACAACCGCTGAAGCAGTGCAAAATAATAGTATCTTCCCTTGGCTTGCTTGCAAAGGTTAAGTTTTTAGGTGTGCAAAAGTATGTTACAAAGAGCGTTCATTTTATGGACAACCAAAAACAACGGAAAAACCCAAAACTAGAGAAATCTGAAGAACAATGAAATCCAAAATCACCTTATTAATATAACATAACATAATATAATTAGTGCTGGACAACGATTAATTGCATCCAAAATAATATATGTGTGTGTACTGTGTATAATTATTAATGTGTATATAAAACACACACATATGCATGTAAATATTTAAGAAGTATTATATTTATACACATATTTATATTTATATTTATTTATTTATATATAAATAAATACAAATTCTTAAATATATAGGCCTACATGCATGTGTATTTATATATACAAACAGATATATTATGTAAACACAAACTTTTATTTTGGATGCCATTAATCGTTGGCCAGCACTAAATATAATATAATATAATATAATATAATATAATATAATATAATATAATATAATATAATATAATATAATATAATATATGTCGTAACATAATATAATATAATTTAAACTATATATAATGCTTTTGTGCCCGCTTTACTGTGTTCATACTGATGGAAAGTTACTAAAAATAAATGTGATTGAATCCAAGCCATGCCAAAGATGTACCGCTGCCAAGTGCGCCAACCCCAAATCCCAGCCAGCGCTCCCTCTAACCATTAGGGGGTCATTCCAAGGACGCCCATCTCAAAAATCCAATATTGCACCAAATTTTCACTGACAATCATAGTTCGTATTAAAACAAAAAAGCAAACAAAAAACGTAAAATATTTTATTTTACCTCTTAATATTTCATAGACAAAATACATAAAGTCAAAAGTTTTCATTTGTGGTAATGATATCATTGGCTTAAAGGTCATAATTACTCCTCATGACAACAACAGGGTATGTGGGCCACACTGAGGCAAGAGTGAAGATTATATGAGGCTCAGTGCATTTGCCTCTCAGCTTCATTCACAGTGGTCCCAAAGGGTGAAGGCGAGCTCCCCATACGAGCGCTTTCCGACAGAGAGAGGCTCTGACCTGGTTGTTTTCTTTTGGAAGCCTCCTACTGGGAGATTGCGTGCTGGAGGAGAGGAGCTACGATGGGATCTGAAGAAGGAGGGGGGAAAAGGGGGGTTCATTTAAGCCTGCTGGGCACTTACCATTCACTACTGCATTTTGATTGGCTGCACGCAAAGTTCTCCTTCTCCTGCACTCCACTGTATCCATGGAGCTGAAAAAAAGCTGGTGCTACCAAAAACACGCCGACAGCCAATCAGAAAGCGAATGGCGAGGTGGAGGGGAGGATGAGGGCACTGGAACAGTAGTCCCGACTTAAGAGCTTGCGTATGAATATATGAATAGCGATGAGGTAATGCGCCAAAAATGCACAACTAGCGCAACAGCGACATGCTGATTAATCACGGAATTCAACCAATAACTGACATTCCAGTCAGAGATGCAGAAATACATCATCAGTTATCCTGGTAAAAATGTAAAATAGAATGAGCTGCATTTATACCCACTCCAATATTTTACAATAATCTAAATGCATGTATGCAATGCAACCGATAACATATGGCATGCTGGAATTCTGCAGGAGCACTGCAGCATGGGAATCCACGTGCTCCGCCATACTACGCTATAGTTGTGGCGGCATAGAAAAAAAAAAAAAAAACAATCTCCCCCTCCGTCACGTGGGCACGGCCGTGGAGTGGCTAACCGGCTGCCTGGGGCATCGAGGGGGAGGGGAGCGAGTGAATTAGTGTGTTTTCATGTGCTTGCTTATTTGAGTGAGTGGATGTAATAATCCAGTTATGTATGTGGTGAAGTATGTGCAGAATTGATCCTAATGGGAGAATATTGCCAGAAGAGCGACACTTAACGTAGCAGCCTTGTCTAAAATCTAATTTATAGAGGCTTAGCCAGAGATGTATGCAATTCAGGATTAAAATACACATTTATTGACTCACGTCAAGTGTGTGTCTGTGATATCTGTTAAAGTATGCTCAAGTATGAGTAATGTGTGCATGCCTGTGATGCATCATGCAGTGTCACTCTACAGCAGCATCACTTACATCCTTGTCTGCAGTTTTAACTTGACCTAAATTTCCCGGGGCGTGCCGCCACATCGTATTAGCCGAAAAGCTGTGCTCTGATTTCACCCCGAACCCTTGAAACCCACCCAGTCAAACAGAAAATGGGGGTGCAGATACCCTTCATTCAGCCTAAAAATCTTGCATGACCTGCCTGACCTGCCTGACCCCACCCGGCTGAGTTGATGAGTTAAATAAAATGAAGGAATCAAAAGGATGATGGATGAGGGGAAGCGTGCATTTGTTTTTGACTTGTAGCTCCGCCCACACTGGCCACACTGGAGTAAACAGCCGCTTTAATGCCCTCTTTAAGCACAAAATCAAAACAAACTGCTGGATAAGCCAATGAGGTTGCGGCGCTCTTGGGGGATGTAAGCTATTGGTGCCTCTGGTTTGAATTTTACTGCAACAACACTGTCAAAATGACAACCGTAACATTTGTAGCTTTGATGTAACCTGCACCATGACAAATAGTGACACACAAACAGCGTGAAGTTACTGCTGCTCACTTACAATTGTTATCATTTAAAGAATTTGCATAATTCTCAAGTAGGTGGTGGTGTATGGTGATAACCGAAGAGGTTGAGAGTAGGATTTTTGGTTAATCTCTCCTACAATAGGACCTCTTAGGCGGCGATGTACCTTTCACGATCAAAGCCAGAAACCATGGCAACCGAATATCATAAGCCAAAACAGGGCACCTCATCTGAAATGTTGGGAGAAGGAATTTTAAGCCTCCCCATTCCAAACGTTCAAAGTCTGTTTAATCGACAAACAAGCATCACTTCCATTTCTGAAGCTCTTGAGATTAATGTAATCTTTCAAAGTTCCTTATGTTTTGTAAAGGAACAATGAGTTACACCTAAAAAAACGAAAACTGAGAGACAGAACTTAATGCATCCTGCCTCCTAAATGTCACAGGTAGTGTAACTTCAGAAAACAGCAGAACTGGAGAGAATTCATGTATTGGTGTCCTTCTTTTACTGTGAAGGTCTTTAAGATCTGAGAAAGTCATTTGGCGCAAGACAAGCGCAGGACGTTTAGCCTCTGCATACAGATTAACACTGGCTGTGGCACTTTCGCAGCCTCAAGATGGAGATCTTGGCTAGGAAGTTTGCATGTGTAAGAAATACAATGTCTGACCCCCTTTTTGAAGCACTGATGTCTCTTGGCTATCAAAAAAAAAAAGAAAAAAAAGAGACATTATTTGACAAAAAGAAAAATGTCAAATGGTTGTTTCAGTTTCTTTCGGTTTGCTTAATTCAGAGTAAGTGTGTGGCGGTCAGGAGAGTTGTTCGTGCGGAGTGTGAAGGGTGGGGCACTGTCAAACTGTGATGGGATTTTTGGGGTTGTGTGCAGCATGAGTTGGATTTACGCTAAGAGGCTTGAGATGGATTTTTAGGCACAGAGCACCCTCTGCTGAAAGGTGTGTGCAGTCGACCACTCCCTATTCTCTGGAAAATAAAATAAAAGTGTATTGCATCAAGAAAATACTAATACCCACAATTCTTAATCTAGGACTGGTGTAAATTTCATAATAAGGTAAGAAAAGGGTATTCAGGGTATTTTTTTTAATATCAACCATTGGGGATTGGACTGATGAATTGGGCACCAAGACCAAGAGCATGTATTAAGAAAAAATATAAGAAGCCTGCACTATTTTCATAACAGACTTAATGATGGCTTCATAAAACTTTAGCAAAAATGGTCAATGGAGAATGATCTTGACATTAACACAGCAGGGGAATGACAGCGTCTGTAAAACGTATGTGGTATGCATGGGTGGGCGGTAAGTGCAGTGTGTATATGACACACGATAAATGAAAGGGGAGCTAAACCAATGAATATTTAACTAATCCTTCCTCTCCCTTCAGCTGCATCAACATGTCTCTGAGAGCAGGCACTGACTGACTCACAAAACACACCGCCATCCTTCTCATACCTAAAAGATGTCTCAGATCTCAGTGGCTGCGTCTGCTCGCTCAGCACCACTTCACCTCATATCATGTCTTAAAAGGGCAATTATTGCCAAAGGTCAATGGAAAAGCAAAAGTGCACTTAAAAACACGAGTGTATCCATATGCAAACTGAAAAATGTATATTTAGCTTTGTTGAATGGAAACTTCTCTTCATTTACTTAAGTTACTTTCTACTTTGTTGTAGAATTAAAAGGTTAGCTCACCCAAAAACTAAAATTCTGTCATCATTTACTCACCCTCATGTCGTTCCAAACCCGTAAGATCTTTGTTCATCTTCAAAACACATATAAAGATATTTGAAATGAAAAATCAGATAAATGAAATCTGAGAGATTTCTGTGTCTCCATTACCACCCACATAACTACTACTTTGTTGCTTCAAAAAGAGATAGTAAAACTAATTCATATGAATTGAGCGGTTTAGTCCAAATCTTCTGAAGAGACACTATTGTGATGAACAAATTTTATTTATGTATTCAAGGATAAACATTCATTAACGCACGTATCAGTTATGGTAAACGGAAGCTCAAGCATATTCACATGACATGCGAGAATCAATGAGGTTCATTCTCGTGTGTTACACAACACGTTTGAACTTCTGTAAAAACCAATGAGGTTTGTTCTTACGCATCAAGCAAGTACGGTTGAGCTTCTGTTTATGTTTATGTTCAATGTTAATGTGAATAAAAGCCTAAATCCAATCTGTTCATTACATAAAGTGATCGTGTCTCTTCAGAAAACTTTGGACTAAACCGCTCGATTAATATGGATTAGTTTTACGATCTCTTTAGAAGTTTTTGAAGCTTCAAAATGGTTGTTGCCTAGCCGCCAATGGAGGGACAGAAAGCTCTCAGATTTCATCAAAAAGATGTGTTACGAAGATGAACGAAAGTTTAAAGGGGTGAGGGTGATTAATGACAGAATTTTTATTTTTGGGTGAGCGAACCCTTTAAGTCCTACAGCTTTGGTAAAATGTAGTCAACTATAGGCATCGTTTGAAATTTTGCCCCCCAAAAAATTACTTTTATTGTCAATTTCACTTATTTATTCTCATCATTAGTTTAGTTACCTATCCCAGTATGGAGTCATTTGGAGCTTGTCTGACAGAGAACTAATGTCTTGTAGATCTTGGGAAAGATGGATTGTTGTGATAGTAAAGACATTCTAGGGCCTTTCTAGGGTTGGTCACTAATGTCCCCTCTTCACTGCCCAGTACAATGACATTCAGAAATACCACCCATTCATTTATTAAGTTCAAATCGGATTCAATCATCTAATTCAAGTCAATCTACAGTATCATTTTTAGGAATGAAGATAGTTACCAAAATAATACACAAGTTGCCACTTTCAAAAAGTGATGAAAGTGTCTAAAATCCAGAAACAACACGCATGTGTAGGACAATAACTTATAAGTTTGCAAATGGCGCCACCTGCTGTACAAAATAAACAATTACACTCCAACACCACCAAATGCGCATTACACCAAGCATTACCGTAAATTTAAATTAGAAATACCATGGCAGAAAGCTTAAAATCAAAAATCAACTGAATCAAACAGACATAGATAAATATGGAAAACAACAGAGTTTATTTACTACACACTAGATTCAATAGTAGACTTTCCCTGTAGGACAATAAAAGAGGCAAAACCATGAACCATGTCCAGAGAGCTGGGGTTTTTTTTTTTTACCCAGACAAATAGCAAGGTACTTAAAATCATTAAAAACATCTTCTAAACCACAGAAATGGAACCTGGAAACCACCCAGAACACCCTAGATTTGTGTCAGGGCATTCACATTGAAAATATGAAAATTCATTGGTGTTGGAAAGTGTTGGAACCCTAAATAGTTTAGATAGTTTTACTATCTGCATATTCTACTCTGTCATTTAGGGTTCCAACACTTTCCAACACCAATGAATTTTCATGATTTCTAGTCATTCATGGCTCTTCCAGTCAATCAAGCTAAGTGATTTTTTTAATCATTTCATAGAGATATAAGATACAAGTATAGCGTTGATTTTTAGTTGAAGAGATATTTGACAATGAAGCAGAATCAATTACACGACTGTTCAAATGTTTGTGGTCAATACGATTTTTTTACGTTTTTGAAATAAGTCTTAGGCTCATCAAGCATAAAAATACAGTATAAAAACAGTAATATTGTGAAATATTACTACAATTTAAAATACTGTTTTCTACTTTAGTGTGACATACTTCAGAAATCATTATAATATGCTTTTTGTTTGCTCAGGAAACATTTCTGATTATTAACAGTGTTGAAAACAGTTGGGCTGCTTATTATTTTTGTGGAAACCATGATACATTTTTCAGAACAACAGAAATCTTTTTTAACATTATAAATGTCATCACTTTTGTTCAATATAATGCATCCTTGCTGAATAAAAGTATTAATTTCTTTCAAAATAACAATCTTTTAAGATTTTATTTATTTTAATTATCATTTCAGACCTTTGAAATTCCCTGGACTGTAGGAAGGCAGTTCAAGACACCAGTTTAATTATAACCAGAGTTAGTATACACATGATGTGGAAGAGACTTGTTTTTCTGTTTCGATTATTATCTAAATAACCAGCAATCCAATCTCATTTCTAATCAAAATGCAGATGGACAGACTGTAACTGTCTAACTGATACTGCCAGACATCTGAAAATAATCAGGCATGAATCATACAGTTATTCCAACAACAAACAGCTCAGAGCAATCGTGTAAATCCTATTAAAGTGGTGAATCCTCTTGTAGAGGCAGTTTTCAAGATTACCAGACAGTGGCAGCATTGGCTGATATGCAGGGGGAGGGGCTGACACTGTTAAAGATGACCTCAGGCTCCACTGTTTGGCATATATAATCCATCCTCGCCTTGCAAAACTACAAGGCGTTTTCATTGGCTCCCAGCCACAAAATTTGGAATAATCCAAATGCTAAAATGACATTTTGTGAGTGCATTTTATGAACTAGGTGTCTGCTTACAGATAGATGTCAAGATGAAAAGGGTGTGTTCTCTACCTCAAAGTCAGCAATTATGTGTGCACCAGCTTGTCAATGTATCCATGGAAACAAAGGCAAAAACAAACATGGGTGGTTAGGGGAAGGAAATAATAAATATAAAATAATTTGGTGGAGGAAAAAGACGCAAGCTAAAAAAGTCATAAGGGCGGAGGCATGTTGTCATCTAAAATAAAAGTTGTGGTAGTTTTTTCTTCCCTATTGTGATGTACATCCAGGTGATACAGATTCACGAACAAGGAATAAAAAAAAATGTGCGCCACACTTGCCCATCGGCCCATCTGAATCGTTGATCATTTGCTATTGCTGAGATCTCACGTGAGTGACCAGACGGACAAACAGACAGATAGATCGATAGATTTTTTCCAGCATTGGCAAGTTAAAGCTGACTGAATGGTTAAGAATAATGGGTGATATTCATTAGTTATTTGTTTATGGGTCATTATCCAGCTTTCTGCACACTTTAAAGAGATAATTCAACCAAAACTAAAAATTCTGTCATCATTGACTTCCTTCCATTTGTACTATGGAAGTCACTGGGGACCAGCAACTGTTTGGTAGCCAATATTCTTCCAAATAGCTTTTGTTTTCAACAGAATAAAGAAACTCATACAGGTTTCGTACAACTTGAGCATGAGTAAATTATTACTGAATTTTTATTTTTGGGTGTACTATCCCTTTAAAGGCACAATATGTAACTTTTTTGCTTTAAAAATAGCAAAAATCACTATATCTATGTTATATATTTTTTTATAGTTGTGTACTTACATTATCCTGACTGTTTCCAACAACTTTCAAACCAGGAGAAATTTGTAATTTAATTCGAGAAACGTCCCGTTTCTTTATTTCCGTTTTGTCGCCGTCAATGGCGTCATATCCGCATTGTCCCTGGTTTCCGCTCCTACTGCCATAGCAACCAGAGCTATGAACCAGAGCCCTCTGATAGTAACCAAAGCGACTGACGCGGACAACTTTGTAGTTCACAATGTCTATTTGCACGCTGTTGTTGTTTCGTTCAAACATTATGGACCATGGCAAGCAGACTTTGGATAAAAAAGGAGAACTAAAACGAGAATCAATATCAGCGCGGTGTTTTCGAGATGCCGAGAGCTCCCATAGACAGTATATAAACGAGAGCTCCACGTCCGAGACTTTGACCGCTCCTACATGTACTTTATTAAACAGGTGAGCACATTTACATAAAACTAATCAATGTTATATAGTTCAACAATGATAAAATGTCAGAATATGATCTGTATGTTATTCTAATGTTGATCTAGCTTACTGCTAGTCTCATACAGACAAACTAACACATACATTTAAACACATTCAAATGCAGTTTAGTGTGATAGTGTAATGTTAGACCAAGTGAAACAGCGCTGCGTTACCTCAGAAGTTTAATTTGTCTAATAAACTGACCTGTGAGCAGTAATTCTGCGTGTAGTTCGGTAGAATGAAATGTCCATATTCCTTTTATATCCGCGTGTGGAGCTGATAGCTGTCTCTTAGCAATCCCGAACTGCTTCATATCACAGTCATGATAAAAACGTTGATGTATTCAGTCATCCATAAACATTATTAGATCGGTCGGCTTGACGTTGACGACAAGATCCATAATTCTTAGCAAATTTTGCGTCATCAATCTACGCCTTTGTTATTATAAATAGGTTAGCGACCCCTAGTGCGAAAAATTCCATACTGTACGTTTAAATCTGGCACAAAGTTAAAGCATTGCACTAAAGGCCTATTTATACTTCTGCGTCGAACTGCCGCCGTAGCTACGTCGTAGGCTGTGTGTAGCGCGCGTACCCTTCGGCGTACCCTGACGTGCACCTCTCCAAAAATTTAACAACACGTCAATTCTACGCGGACGCAAGCGCTGTGATTGATGTGCCAGAACCCCTCCCTCGGGGTTTCACATGCTCCCTAGGTGCGCGTCAACGCGGACAACAACGCAGAAGTATAAATTAAAACCAACACGTTGCCTACGGCGTATAGGCTCCGGCCTATATAGAAGTATAATGAGGCCTTAAGATTGCATTTATTGTAATTGGCCAGTTTGTTGCGATTGTTTCAGTTATTTACAGAAAATTACTTTTTTATTTAAAGGTGTTAACTATATTAATCTTACACTGCAAAGTACAAAGGATTCAATTAATCACAACAATTTGTGACAATTATTTAATGAACGAAGCACACCGAAAAATGTAAGATAAAGCCCTAAACCAGACAATTGATCACCATAATCACAATTATTTCTTTGACAATTAATCGTCAGCCAAATTTCATAATCGGGACAGAACCTAGCCCTAATAATCCCCTCTTTCATCACACGACAATGCATTTCTAATGTATTACATCTAAACATCTAAACAACCCACCCGACTGAAAACTGGCACGCATTCAGTACCCTCTCCATGCTCTCAGAGAAACCACAAACAGCTATTCGCTTGGCTTTAGACTCTCCTCCATCATGCATATAAATGGGGCCACCTTCTCTAAACTCTGACACTATGATTACATAAGCCGCCATCCTAGAGGAACAGGAAGCTGCATTACTCAAGCCTTCTTTATGTCCCACAATGCCATTCACTTCCGCAGTGGCCTTGTTACACAATCTGGGCTCACATCTCTGTTGGAAAAAAGTGCAAAGCAAGACGTTCTCTCTCTTTTATTAAAGCTTGAAAAACAATTGTGACAGAACTACATGCCATCAACTGCTGGGAAAACTGCACTGCTTTCTCAGATGATCAAGTATAAGTGTATAAAACAAAAATACTGAATCAAGTAAATCATAAAACAATAAACACACAAAAATATTTGATGTCTGTGTCCAAAGCTTAAACAAAAGAACCCAAAGCTTATCTCAGCGCTCAAACCAATTACAAATACTAAGACAGATGATAAACTCAAAGACTGCTTTGCACCTGCAACACATCAACAGCCGTGAGAACAGGAAAACTCCACATACCAGAAAACACTGAAACAAGAATGTCCCACACCCCAATCCAGCAGCCCAGAGCAGAATCATATGAGAGCTAGAGCACCAGGACACCCAGAATGCTGAACTGACAAAAGAGACTCACTGCTAAAATATCAGGGGAATGCAGGAGAGAGGAAGTGGTTTCTGGACAACTGAACTGTGGTGTCATTCAGATGTTAAGGTCTTGCAATACACTTAATAAAAACAATTTACAATGAAAACCGAACACCTTTACATGTTCAAGATACAGCACATGAACACTGTTCAAAACAAATGTAATGCGATAAAACAGTCAAGTGTTTTTCCTAACCAACTTTATGCATCAAGTCATTTTGACGGTCACATTTTTACATTTAGTAGCTCCATCCACAGTAAAATCTCATTGGTTCAAACTCCTGCTCTGCATGTTTGTATTTTAAATGTCAAATATGTTTTAACTGGCTGTGATTTTGTTGCTTAGTGCAAGCAACATTTGGTGCAACAAACTTGATGCTTTGTGCCTAGCTAGGGAGATGTGTAATATGAAAAGCAATTACAGCACAGTAACTGTAATATGGCAGTGATTTTAAAGGGGTCATATTTTACCGTACCATGTTAATGTAAGTGCATTTTCAGAATGAGCTGATTTTTGTGGTTTAGTTTCAACAAATTCTTCATGTTGGTTCTGAAATTTAGATATCAAAAAGTTCATTGTATTTAAGGAAGTGTATTTATTTACACTACCGTTCAAAATTTTCTTTGCATTAAATTGATCAAAAGTGACACTAAAGACTTTTACAATGTTACAAAACATTGCTATTTAGAATACATTAGTGTCTTCTTAATAGGCTAATTATCCTAGACAAAAAATATTACAGTTAATACACAAATTTGAACAAAACAGTTGCTACAGTTCAAATAGTAAAATAACTGTACAGGAGTTGTAATAGAGCTGTGATTGTGTGTTGAGATGCTTACCAGCAGAAAAGCAGAGGAGGTGACAGAAGGGAGGCCTAGCCAGGCACTCGCCAAGGTCGCAATCCTACAGAAGTACTAACAATCTGCAAAAAGAGAAGAGAAAAATATTTTTTCATTATCACCACTAAACATAAGAAAAATAAAAAGCAACAGAGCTGTGATATCAATCACTGAATGTGCTTTTAAGCAGCATTTCTCCTTTTCAATTCCTCTAAAAATGAGTCTTTCTCCCCATTATTTCACAATTCAAAGCCTAGAATAATCCTTAACATACTAAAGCCAGGCTAATGTATTCTCACAACCTAATCACTCAGTGTACATTAAGTTCCTGAATTTAAACTGGCTTCAGACGTCCTTCAATCAGTTTGTTATACCACGCATGAATAATTAGCCCATAACCACAGAAACAAACACAGTGTTGTCTTGTCAAAGTTATCAAAACAACTACTGTGCGCAGCTTTGGTCTAACGGCTGCAGTGAATCAAGCCCTCATCATACCACAAGACTCAAGCCTGAAGATGTGTGGTTTGATGAGGGCAGGGGATGTGCTAGATTTGTAATAATTATGTTCTTAACAATCAAGCTGACTTTGTCCCCTCTTCATGTAATGCCTGTAGGCTGAAAAACTGCCCTAGTGGTAAAGCGCTGGGAGGTGTTCTGGCCACTTCCTCTTGTGCAACACTTCCTCCCATTCACGACAGAGTTCAGCTTTCCATTGTGCTTGCTAGCTTCACCCTTACCTTGTGTCAGTGTAGACCATATAGTGCTGTTATTTTACAAACCCTAACCCTACTAGACATCAGTGTGTAACACATCCTGCATCGTTTGTGCTAAGTATGCTCAAATCATGAAGTTTGTTGAGAAGAGTGTTTTATTATTTTTCTAAACAATCAAATTAATGATTTTTGCATGGTTGATAAGAAAATAAACACACACACACACACACAATTTAAGAAGGGACCAGAGCCATGCCAAGACCGGAATATCATAAAGACTACTGAGCTACTATCCAGAACACACTAGCAACCACCTAGCAACTTTCGAGAACACCCAACTGCTACTTAGAAATACCTTAGCAGCAACCATCCAAAACACTTTAGCAACCCCCTAACAACCATCCAGAACACCCTAGCAACCACCAAAAAACCCATTCAGAACACCTCATCAACCAATTATTGACAGCCTACTAACCAAAAGCCCAATAATCATCCAGAACACCTTGGCAATCACCTAGACCTAGCAACACCCTACCATCCAAAATGCCCTAACAACTGAATAACAATACAACAGCATAAATCTGGTTTATATTCATATCCTGTATTTTTTATATAAATTATACCATTCAGTTTCTTTAGTGGTTCTTGAATGTCTGCATTCTAAAGCAGATTTCTTGAATTCTTTCTCAGAAGCACTAAAAGAACGAATTAAAAATAAATATAATTTAGTAACTTAAAATTAAACCAACATCATGAAATTCCTTACAATCCTTTTGCAAGCTTTTATTCACTATGAAATTAAAAATGTAAATGTAATATAAAATGTCAAATTAGTTTTAGTTCATTAGGACACTAAATTCAATCAATGCTAAATTAATCAAAACAATACACACCATCCCATATATATTCACATGGGCTTTTAAAGAGTTAGATTACACAAAACATTTTGTCATCATGTATTTCACCCATGTCATTTCAAATAAGTATTTTATTCATCTTGGCTTCTCCAGGCTTACTGCTCTAGTCTGTGTTACCGGTGCAACAGTACACCGATTACATTCAGAGTCGCAGCACAGTGCAGCAGGAGTCAGATTTCACTTATCAAATGACAAGAGGGATGCAGTGTTGCCAAGTCCACGGTTCTCCTGTGAAATTGGGTTACTTTCACACTGTTGCCGCAGGTAGTTTTTGTAGGTAAAGTCTCGGAACGAGATTTTTACCAGGAGACCCCACTCCCTGGAACGCCATTGGGCTAGTTTTGGCCGTGATTGGGCTAGTTTTGATTAGCAATTGGGCAGGTTTTATTGTGTAGACCTGACAACTCTGGACAGATGACTGACAAGACAATGGCAGAGAATTTGGGGAGCAACAGATGAGCACCCCTTTCAATCCGATCGAAATTTTGTTCGGATCGATTGAGGTGTTTACATGAAGGCTTTTCAGTCCGATTGAGCCGTCAATCCGATTACTAACGGATTATTTGGTTGCATGTAAACGTAGCAGTGACAAAGTACAGCGTACTTTTCGCAACGCAAGTGCGCGTTCAAAGGCGATTTCAAATCAATACCCTGCATATATTGATTGCGGCTCCTTGATGCCTGCAAATTAGGCCTATACACAGAGTATGCATAATCGCGTATTCAAAAGTGGAAGTGAAAAACGAACACGTTCATGAACAATTAAACGGCTTCATTCATATGAGCTATGTTTACAGAGCCTTGATGAACTTCTTCCTCAAAGTTTTAGTTGTATGGACTTTGAATGGAGGGACAGAAATCTCTCAGCTTTCATTTAAAATACTTTCATTTGTGTTTCGAAGATGAACATGATGAAATTCATACAGGATTGGAACGACATGAAAGTGAGTAATTGACAGAATTTTCATTGTTGGGTGAACTATCCCTTTAAATCTGAATAAAACATTCAACCTATTCTGAGCAGTGTGAAAAGCAAACATCACCAGAAAAACATCCAGGACTCTCTAAAAATGCTTGACAAACTAGCAACTGTGAATTCCTGACCATGTGTAATGTTACTCTTTGTAAAATACTCTTAGCTTGACAGATTTGTCAGAAGGTCAGATAAAGGCAGTTAAAACTCTGCTTGCACAAGAGTCATGTTTCCTTGAGAGGTGTCATCATTTCATCCCTCCTAAAACACATCTGAGGTCAGTAGGTTCAAACTGGCAGTTTCTTTGCCATTGAAACTGCAAAAATGTCCATTTGCTCGTTTCACAATCTTCAGTCAGTCTAACAATAATCCCCAACATGATAAAAATGCTGAAAATTGCTCAGTTTAGATCCAGCACTGAGAAAATGTAACTCAACAGAGCAGATCAAACCATGAAAAAGAGCATGCCTAACCAACCATGCTGTATGTCACGACTACACATTGGTTTGGTGGTCAAACAAAGGGTTGCAAGGACATGGTCATCTTGCTTTAATAAAATGGAACCCAGTTCAGATAAGACAGATAAGACAGATAAGATGGATTCACTGGCATTGTTGTGATGCTTTATATTTAGCTAACAAACCATACAGGATATAACACGATCCTATCATGCGTAGACAAATATGGATTTCTGAGCAAAGGCGGCTGCTGAGTGGTAGAGGAAGTTTTTTAACTAACAGCTCCAGATATGGTCTCTACTAGATCTTTACAAAATCTAAGAGAATGTAGATGTAGATAATTTGCATGCATGGATCACTACATGGGAAAGTCTCCAAGGCTTATATAATAGATTTGATCTTTTTAACAAAAAAAACTAAGTTGGCACATTGGGTGTGTTGGTTAATGGGTTTAATGGGCCTGTGCTTTAGGAGACACAGTCTAGCCTAAAAAAAACACATTAATGATGTTAAACGTTAACCTTGCCTTCTTGCTTCCATACTGAGAGTTGAGAAAATGGTCTACAGTGCTGGTCAGAATTGCCCCCTTGGTAAATATGATCAAAGATGGCTGTAAAATATAAATCTGCATTATACTTTTGATATTTTTTTAAAAAAAAGCAAAAATCTAACCTTTCATTGAAGTAAAAGAACTGAAAGTGGGGGGAAAATCACATTATGAAATAAATGTTTTTCTCCAAAATGTGTTGGGAATAATTATTTGCCCCCTTTTATTAAATACTTTTTGCAACCTCCTTTTTCCAAGATAACAGCTCTGAGTCTTCTCCTATAATGCCTGATGAGTTTGGAGAACACCTGACGAGAGATCAGAGAGCATTCCTCCATACAGAATCTCTCCAGATCCTTCAGATTCCCAGATCCATGTTGGCGCTTCTTCTCTTCAGTTTAGCCCACTCATTTTCTATAGGGTTCAGGTCAGGGACTGGGATGGCCATTGCAGATGCTTGGTTTTGTGCTCAGTGACACATTTTTGTTTTGATTTTGATGTTTGTTTTTGGATCACTGTCCTGTTGGAAGATCCAAACATGGCCCGTTATAAGATTTCTAGCAGAGGTTGTCAGGTTTTGATTTTTTATCTGTTGGTATTTGATCGAATCCATGATGCCATGTATCTGAACAAGATGTCCAGGACCTCTGGCAGAAAATTAGGCCCACATCATTAAAGATACAGCAGAGTATTTCATTTTACACATGGGCTACTTTTTATCCCTGTATGAAGCAAACCCATGTGAAGTGTTTGCTGCCAAAAAGCTCTTTTTTTGTTTCATCTGGCCATAGAACGATAGAAAAGTAACTGACACTACTGGAACTTCAAACGGGACAGGTTCTATGGTCAGATGTGATTTGAAGATTTGAGAAATGAAAGGTTAGATTTTTGCTTTTTTTATTTATTTATAAAATATCAAAAGGATTAACAATGCAGATTTATTTTTTACAGCCATCTTTGATCATATTTACCAAGGGGGCAAATAATTCTGACCAGCACTGTATATAATATATGCTGTGACATAAGTTGGCCTATACAAAAATTACACCCAATTGAGTTAACAAGCCTGTTGATTTCCATTAGCCTAAACTGTAACAGATAAACCAGGCATCCAGCACAATCCAAATATTATCCAACATCTGTTCATTCCTAACAATGTTGATGGAGAACAGCAGCGAAATCCAGTCACTGCAATTAGCAGAGCAGTGGGAAATGCTGGAGTGCAACTGGACCATCAGCTGCCCATTGTGTCGATGCTTTGAGAGCATGCTCTACTCTGCAGGACAACCAGATCTCACATTAGAGTGAAAATCATTCAATGGACTGCCAGGGGCATAATGCAGATCATGCTTTGTGAGCTTTGCATGGATCACATTTTCTCTTGCATGTCTACAGCATTACATACATGTAAACATTATGAAGCCAAATACACATACTAAGTGTTATGGTCTATGCATGCAGCATGATATTTATCTTCTAAAAGGAAAAATGAGAAAAATCTTTTGTAATGGTAGATAGATCAAAAATATAACAAAATTTGCTTTGCAAAGCACACCAGTCTTGCTTTATTTGCTCTCTAAAAGACAACACAAAACACCTCTAGTTTCTTAGTGCACAATTCTCTTGAAATACTTACTGTATAATAACAACAACAACAATTATTATTATGCATTGGAATCAAACTAACAATGAGCAACAATTTTTACTGTTAATGTTGATTTATAAATACATTTTGTTTTTACCAATTCATTAATCAATAATACATGTTTGATTCATGTCATCCATACACACACACACACACACACACACACACATTAATGTTTATGAAAAACAGACAGCAGGGTTTATAGTCTCTCCCAACATTTCCTTCTCTCTGAATATTCATTTTCACCCTGAAATGTCACATTACAAAAGTGCATTACAAACGGTGTTCAAGTCTAAACACACACCATATCAAACGTTTTTTTCCCCCCATCCTGAGTCTCAGTTTTATGCCAGCATACTAAATGAATCATCTCCATTATTACATAAGCTCATTCCTGTGGATGACTTTATAATCATCGTCACTTGATCGAGACTGGGAATGCTGCGTTACTATGGCAGCTGCTGAGATTCTGACACCCTAAAGGTCTAATGAGAATTCAGAACTCAAAAACAGGGAACATCATGCTTGGAACGTCACCAAGGCAACAGCTTGGAACCCCTTGCTGTGAGGGGCTGGAGCTCTGGGAGAGGACGGGAATCATTATGCCTTTTATTCGACGATGTGAAGCTAATCACTCTGGAAATTGACTAGTTTAGTTTACATAAGAATCACAGTGTAAACGTTACTGAGTGAGTGAGTGCAGCAGAAGGCAATTTATTAGCATAATACAGAGTTGGCAAATCCCATGAAATAATATAATTAGTGGTGATGTTTGCTTATAAAATCACTATATGTTATATCATATATCTGGTCACATTTACACAGTAAAAAATATTTTCTTAAGTTGTATACAGTACCTGTTAAAAGTCTGGAAACATTACATTTATTTATGTTTTTTGCAAGAAGTCTCTTAAGCTCACTGAAAATTCAGCTTTATCATCACAGGAATAAATTCAATTTTTGAATAGAAATATTAAAATAGAAACAATTATTTTAAATTAAAATAACATTTCACAGTATTCCTGTTTTTACTGTATTTTTTATTAAATAAATGTAGCCTTGGTGAGCATCAGACACTTCTTTCAGAAACATTAAACAATTGTAATGTTTTAAAAAATTTGACAATATTTTTGGATTATGTTTTATAAGAAAACACTATTTCAGTATTTGTACTTCAAAATGTCAAGTTTAATTTGTTTCATTGTAATTATTAGTGCTCAAATACATAAGTAAATTTGAATGGAAATTCCAAAGTAATAAGTACTGTGTTTTGTCATCAAATCAACTGAAGCAAAAAACTGGCAAATGCAAATAAAATTTATGCTACTTCATAGCTGAGAATTCACTATTTTGACATTAGAATTGCACAGAGAGAGTCCACTATCAGGTTTGCCCAACACAAGTTTTTCCTCAACAATCTCAATTCAAACACCCAAGTGATCTTATTCCTAAATGCAGATTCAGCTGTCTATTTAACCTTTGTCAAGTACGATCACAGCAAACATTCAAATCTGTGTTCGCGCTGCCGCTGATCCAGAGAGCAGTTGTCATGTAGGCTTATGGGTATGAAACAGTGTCACAAACAGTATAATTATTTCTGTGTTACAATAATATAAATCATCACAGAAGTACCGGGATAAAAGTTTATAGTTCGGATATAAACACTGATGTCTATGGTAGCGATCAAAATACACTAAAAATCACCTTTTCAAAGTAAATTGATGCCTCACATAAAGATTGTATACATTTTTCAAGAGATTTGTAAAAAAAAAAAAGAAAGGTTTTATGAGCGAGTCATTGAATCATTCACTCAAACAGATTTAAAAAATAATTCATTCAACATTATTTAAATAGAATAAAAGCAATTCACATTTTGTCAATTTTGTCAGCGCCACAGCTCATCTTGTAAGAATTACACACAGATTGCTGAAGGACAGAAGGATTTTATTCACTGTGATCCATCTAAAATTGACCTAAAATCTAGCCAATATTAAAGAGTTATCTAAAAACTGTTACGGCACAGGAATAGCTCACCCAAAAAGTTTAATCCTTTCATTTATTCACACTCATGCCATATGATTTACTTCAGCAAAACACAGAAATTCAAGTCATTATTGAATGAAACTTTCACTCCATCACAGAGTTTAACTCTAAAAGCAAATCAGGATGGTATTCCAGAAAGCAAGGTTATTTTACCGTCAAACGGTAACCTCTCGATTGATTAATCCAAAACTTGCTTTCTCAAGGTATGCTGGTTCCAAAACCGCGTCTGGGACTTAGTTCAGCCAACCCATGGTTGAGTATGTTAACAGTTAACGCACAAGACATTATCAACAGATTGCTACAGACACTAAGAAAAAGGGGTTGAGGGGTAGGTTCAGAGTTAGTACCTAGATATTACCCAGTTATTGTAATTACTATAACATACAAGTACATACTATACATATGTAGAGTGTTACTATAAGTACATAGTATATGTACATGTGGAACAGGACTGTAAAATAAAGTACTATGTTTTTTTATTATAGAAATACATTATCTATAGCATAAAAAAACGATTATTATTCTGATTATTCGCTAAGAATTTTGGTTATTTTTTACCACCATTCTTCAAATAGGCTACCCCAATGCATATCACATTTGATGAACTCACATACAGTAGGTGTGTTACTGGCCACCGTTTTACTCAACTTGCGTAAAATGCTAAACAAATTTCTATGGATATATTGGATATTCGGTGCGGTGATGAACATAGCAATGCTGTAACTGCGGTTGCCTACGCTGCCGTCGTGTTCTTCGCTGGATGAAGGTAAGGTGCACATTGAATTGTGTTGACAGAGTTCAGCGATTCGGAGCGGAGGGAAAAATCACAGAGTTCATTTATGAAGCTGTGTGAACAACACGCATCATCCGTGTACGTCCGAGTACATGTGCACTTTGGTCAGAGCAGTAATAATGTGATTATATTTATATGCCTGTTTATTGGCATACGTATGGTTACACATAGTATAACTATAATCGTGTAAAACTATGATTATGAGCTTAAATAGCATTAGGTTGATTTATGTATTGTGTTTACATGAGATAAAGTTTAAATTGCAATATCCTCAAAATCCCATTTTGCATTATGAAGGTGAATGTTTACATTCTACATTATGTAGTCATTCACTCTGGTTCTGTGAACTGGATCAACTGATTCATTGAAATGATCTGGTTCAAATTAATTATTTTTTTCACAAATCGAACACAAGAAAAGAGCAGATATCAAGTGAATAATGACTTTTAGTCTGTTTCTTTACATAAAGACATACAGCTCAGAAGTCACATGGTCTACTATTTTGGTAAAATGCTTGGTGTCTTTTTCCAGTCCTGTTCATTGTTTAGTTGCATGGAAAAAAACACCCAGTACATTATACAAATGTTTTCCTTTTGTATCCCACAGATGAAATGAGGTCATATGGGTTTGGAAGAACATGAGGGTGAGTAAATGATGACACAAAATTTGGGAGAACTATCCCTTTAAAGTGCAGAAAGTACACACAACTGCACAGGCTTAAGCCTACGCTAACTGTAGGCTTTTATTTACCCAAGACAGACCTTGTCTAGAAGATAACAAATGCAGAGAAACTGCTTGCAGTGGGAGGTTGAGTCATCTAACAACATTATTTACTGCCTTCACAATTACTGTCTTTACCCCCACACCCCTAGTGCTGTCTATTTGCTTTGACCCACACTAAAACAGTGTGGTTACTGTCCCTGAAGGTGAAATCGAAGAGGTCGGTGAGACAGCAGCATGGGTTAGAAGGAAGCTGACATAGCAAATATAAGCACAACTAACAGCTGACAAAAGCAACAGTAAGTAGAGACACGCTCACATGCACGTCATCCGTAACTGTCCTCAGTATATTATACACAACATAAGAAAACCTTTTGAAAAATTATCATCTACGTTTCTTACACAAAGCATTTGAGGACCAGAGAAAGCATGTGTACGTCTAAAACCTCAACCTGGATTAGTGTGACTCCTAAAACGGACCATAGAATGAAACTGAGTCTGACAAACGCTTAACTATGAAGATCATCTTCCAAACAACTGAAGCAAAGCAACTGGTTCCATTGAACAGTCAGTGTTGTACTAATATTTAGTTGAGTGGAAATGATATGACCAAGAATCATTCGACCAAGGTTGAAACTCATGTTCTCTTAGGCGGACTGTGACTGTATCCTGATGATACAGAATGAAAAACCAATCAACAAGGTGTGTGTTATCAAATCTCCTGATGATAACAGATCAATAAGCACTTAAACATCTAGTGAGGCACTTTCTTTGCAATATGACCAACACAGAATCAATGGGTGTTGGATTTCACTCCAAAATAATATTTCTTCTTTAAAATGGTTTCACGTTCACCCTCAAGTACATTGAAGTTTAAAATAAATAAACAAACAAACAACTTTGTAGGGCAATCTGAAAGTTAGCAACCGTTGTTCCCTCAACATTGTTTTTTGTATTATTACAGAACATATCGTCGCTGTCCGATGAAAACCGCGTATGTCCATTTTGCCGATTTTGATATTTTTCGATGGATCGAATGTCCAGTTTAATTTCCGTATACAGTATGCTTCACGTATCTAAATGACCAATGAAAAGTTGTGAAATCATGTCATCTGATTTTCACGTATATCCATTTGGTGTCAAAGCTGTCAATCACGCCACGTATCTCCCAGTCCCACCCTGTGGAGGCATCTCGCCGGTCTTGTGAAGTTTCATCTTAAGTTTCACTTTTCTTTTCTGCAATACAGTGCCAATTAAACATAGCCTGGTGAGACAATGACTTTCCTTTACAGTAGGCCTAACTTTATCGAGGTAAACTTTTCCCCCCTGACGCCAGACGTACGTCTAGGAGTGGAGAGGAGTGACAAAATTACGGTAGGACTGTGCAAACAAAGTATCTGTCTAGCATTGCCATGTTAGTGTATTGATTCACTGTCCCTTCATAGTTTGCAAAAGACATTTAATAAACTGAGCGTATTTAATAAACTGAGACGTAGGCTATTTAATAAACTGAGCGTAGCCTATTCATCTGTCAATATGAAACGCGACTTGGCCATTCTAATTAATGATCGGAAGAAAGCGTATCGACCACCGTTACTGTAAAATATGCACGTATGTCCATTTAAACTCGATTTTGGTCAAATGTGGATTATATCATTACACTGGCAAGAATATGGTTACATTTAAAGATGCCGTACCAAGTATGACAACGCTACGTTCAACTGCTTTTGAAATTACAGTGTTTTTTTTTCACTTCCTGAAAAGTAACCGTTTTGGACATACGTGAGTTTCATCGGGCAGCGACGATATGCTCTCTGATTTGCAATATGTGTGGTTTTAACTGTGGTTATCATGAACTAAATGTATGCTACTATGGAAGACCAATGGTAAATTTTAATAATACTCAAACAGTCAGAATATTAAAATTTTACCATTTAAAAATGAGCTGTTACAATTTTTACACGTCACTGTTTTTGTTAATGAACAGAAATTTACATCTGCATCCTAACACAAGCTACTACTACTATTACTGTCAACTCAAGCTACTGTCAAATGTGCATTTTTAAGAGACAAAACATGTAATATTATTAATGTTGCAGCCTGCACTGAAAACTGTGCTGAAGATACAAAGTCAGGCAACACAAACCTGTTTCATGAAACAATGTCTCCCGTTAGCACATTTAGAAACTAAGAAATTATTTTTTTCTATGAAGATATTTATTTTGTTACTGAAAAAAATGACTGGAAAAGTGTCAAGAGTTTATGTTCTTACAATAAAGAGCTGTTTAAAACCACAATTAACACTCTGGTTTTTCCAACTTTTACTTGGGAGCAAAAATTTGCCTTTAAACTCGAAAGAAATAAAGATTTGGCATTTATCGTAATAATTATTATCAATATCGACTGATATTAAATTTTTTATCGTGATCATTTTGTGGGCCATATTGCCCAGCCCTAATACCCGGACAGTTAAAACTGCATTTTTTTCCCCCTTACATTTTATGGTTTTAGGTTAAATACTTTACTTAAATTAATTTGTGAATATATAAACATTACCAACTAAAATTATTTGATGAAACATTCTAGCAAGTGTAAGTCTTTAGGGACCTCACGATCCGAGTCACGATCCAATTCCAAAACCATTTTTGATCTACTTTTTTCTTATTAGTTTACCAACTTGAAAATCTTAAAATCTTTTCTTTATTTAATTACGTATGTAATTATAAGTACTTTTTAAAATAATTGCAAATGTATAAAATACAAAAAAAGTATTAAAACAAATGTTTTAAGAATTTAAAACAAACTAATATATAGCTTTAAAACAAAAGCTAGTAAATAAAAAAGAGGAACAAAGACACATTACAAGCAATAAACAAAAAGTGCTTTCAGAATCTGAACATTTTCTAGTCAAGAGCAGCGAGTGATTTTTCTCCCTCACATCTTTACTGTTGTTTGATTATTACTAATGACATCATAGACAGCAGGAAATCTAATAAGCTGCATTCACACTAATGCACAGATCTCTTTTGAAATCTAAGATGTTTTTGTCCTGTCTGTTTAATCTCTTAAAACATAACTGACTGTGTTAATGTTAATTCCGCATCATTAAAGCATTTTGAGATGCAACTATAGTACATTTAACCACATTTACAGAGTCGCACACACAGACACATACACAAGCACTATTCACAAAGCGAAGTGAGCATTTGAAATTGAAAGCAGTCTTCTGTCAGTAAGTTTCATATTTTTAATATATAAGCCTGCTGCATTACAAACTACATAAATGAATGATGCCTCCGTAGAGCATTTGAGGAAAACACCAGTGGGTGAGACCGCACACTGCAAGCGTAACATGTCAAGTAATTGAAGCAAATGAAGCCAGCAAATGTCTTTGTAATTCTCTTCAACCTTTCTAAACTTTATGAAAGATTATTTTATGCCAAGTTCGACTGGTGTGTGTGTGAGGAATTGGAAGCAAGCAGAATATGTTTCTAAAGCACACACGCGGTTAAAAACTAAGCTCAGAATCGATTCTGAAATTCTCAGTATCAATCCAGAATCGTTGGAGAGAGATTCACGTTGCATCGGTATTTTTCTCCCACCCCCAGTAAATTCACACATAAATGTCTTAACGCAGATTAATAAACCTTTTCTTTTGGGCAAAAGGGTAAATGTGAAGCCCCGTGGTGGACCATCTAAAACCAGCCAAAGCCTCAAGCATGAAGAGTCATGAGCTGACTAATAAGGCAAAAACAAGCTTGACTCATATCCTCTTTAGGCCCTGGGACACCTCAGACATCACCTCAGACAGCACTCACTATGTTGCTTTTATTCAGCTGTATTTAAATCATGATCACGTCACTCATGTTTTCTGACTGAAAGCAGAAAATCTAGTATTCTGCTTTACTGAATATTGGCATGTAAAATGCAACAGATGGATATTGTTGGGTTTCCTTCCCAACTGTTGGCAAGTCATCTGTGCCGGTTGTTCAGCCATCCTCACCATGGAAACGAGTGGGAGGAGACGCAGTGGGCACACAATATATGTAGAGTGTCAAAGTGACACAGCCGAAGTGAAATCTGAAAACAGGCTCATTGTTGCCAAACAAAAGAAATTACAGAACTGCAATTTAATTGGGCAATTAAATTCTAATTTCCCATTTAACAATTTTCTACAGGTCTGACTTTTACCAAAAACATTTAACTAAATCTACATGACATTTCATTGTGTGTCTGTATTTGTATCTTTAAAGACATAATTGGCATCTGCAACATTTAACTTACAAAATGTTTTCTTTTTTAAGGAATACAATATAAGGCAGGGCTTACATGTGTTCATTAGGATTTGGTTGGGTTGTGAAAAAAAGTCTATAATAAAATTGGTTAAGCTTTCTCTAATCTCCACCCGTGCAGCTTTGGATAGACCAGCAGAAAGAAGTTGCTGGAAATTGCCGTAACCATAATTACGAGATGGCAAACTGTGACTTTCAACCCGGAGCCGTTTATGCATTTCTAGGTCAATATATCAATGATGAAATGAATCTGCAGCAGTCAGGTGGTACAAGTAAGAGCTCGGTAAGTTGTTTACATTCAATATTATTGTAATGTTATGTGCTTTGAGACATGAGGGATTGAAAGCCGTCTCTCGTCTTAGCAGACTCTGCTGTTCATGTCTTCTGGAGGAGGAGTGGCTTTGGAGAGCGTTCTGAAGGGAGGGTGGGATCTCATGCTTTCAAAGCTTGCTATTGCTAGCCTCTCTGAAATTGCCTACCAAAACAAAATCTCCAAAACAAACACGAAACACAACCTAAAAGGATCACACCCCGATTTTGATGCATCCGCCCCAACATTCACGTACACGCTATGCATGCAACACACACAGTGAACGACTATGGCGGAATCTGCCGATGTACCTGCCGCCTGAAAGTTTGAGGTCATCAATAGCCACTTTTCCACTGTCGGGCCAGTGCGAGATATGGCTTTCAACGGGCCGGGCCGGGCTTTAGCACCGAGCCCAAAAACAAGCTGCATTTCCACTGTCGGGCCAGAAGCTCCGCAGCACTTCACTAAAACCAGCCCGTAACACACCTCTCTGGAACAACATCACGCAAACTCATAATTTCACCCAGAAATGGAAGTTTTATCAGAAAACTAATCAGAAAGAAATCACTGGAAACTAGCGAGATCGCAAAAAGAAAATGATAATAAAAAAAATGTATGCACCTCTTAATATTGAGGTGGTATTTCCATAAAGAGGTGCATCAATTTTTGGTCAAGATCTTGTGGCGAGTCAAGCACTCTGTAAAGTCTACTCCAGCACATCCTAAAGACTTTAAATGAATTTAAGGTCTCGACTCAGAGGTGCCATTTCATGTGTGAAAAAGATTCTTCATGATCCCTCCCAAACCATTCTTTCACAACTTGAGCCTGATGAATCTTGACATTGTCATCCTGGAATATGGCCATGGTGTTCCAACATAGTCGTTTAAGAAACAAAAAGCTGAACACTTCATCAATTAGGGTTAGAAGAACTGTTGCCAAACATATAACATCCTAGAAACATAGCCTAATCACAGCAATAATGATCCAATCATAGACTCTTAAGCATTTGCCCATTTAAATCCAAACAATCCAAATCCAAATTTTGTTTTGCAAGGCAGTGAATTTATTCATATTTTGAATTAGTTTTTGTTTTTATATTTTCCATTTTTATTTTAATCTTAGCTAAAGGTAAAGTAATAGTTTGTGTTTGTGTGTGTGTGTGTGTGGGGGTGTGTGTGTGGGGGGGGGGGGGGCAACTAGCTTAAATAAAACACATTTTTGATATTTTATTTTATTTCAGTTAACCATTATTTTATTAGTAGTGATGGAATTTTTTTTGTATGCTTTTAGTTTTGGTTAACTATAATAACCCTGAGTGGAAGAGAGATTGCAAAGTTCACACCTCCTTAAATCAATAGTAGTTGGAAAAAATCTTATTTTCTTTTTCATTTCCTTTCAACCACATGGGTACAAGTGCCAGATGTGTGTGTCAAATGTTTTCATTTCTATTTACTTCACAATTTAAATTTTAGAATCCTGATATGGCAATCAAGGGAAATCGCACTACTCAGCTCAACAGTTACTGGTTGACATGTGGAGACATGACATTAAGACAGACATTACATGCTTCTGCAAGACAGAGTACAGAGATCACCTGAGGTTAAAAAAAAAAATCTATTCAAGTCCACAGGGGCATTTATATGTGCTTTTGAGGCTTAACAACACATATCAGTTAATGACGTAACACTAAAACATCATTCAACCTTCAACATTCTTTAAAAAATATCTACAAAACGTAAAAAGCATCACAAGACAAGCACACGCATAAGAACTATGATGTTCATTTCCAGTGGTAAAGGCCAATGAGGTAAAACAGGAAGTTTCGCGAGCCAGTTCAGAAGAAAGATTAGCACTAACAATAAGCTTCCTTATGTCTTTCATAGGCAAATTCTACAGATTAGCACTATTAAAACAACAGGCCTATTGAGATCACACTTATCCCACTATAACATTTGCTATGATTTAACTAACTAAACGCCCAACACATAATTCTTCTCATAAAATTGCTTAAATTAATGTTAAAGAAAATGAGGAAAGAGTGCACTGCTTCAATTACAAAATGTACATCGGCCATCACTGATTTGCACACTGCATTCTTGTGAGAGTTTTACAGCACCAATCCTTCACTAACCTCCAAACACACAAAACACTTTTCTTAGAACTAACATTCTTACTGGAATGAAAAGATTAGCAATAAGTGCTAATTACAATAATGTATGCACACTGGGGCTCGTAAGATAAAAATTGGAGTAAAGTGACTGTGGGTGCATCTGTTAGCTTTGAGGACAACTATAGTGCACACCTGAAATTACACTAGGCTACCGTTCAAAAAATTTATAAAAAAAATTTTTATAAAAAAAATCTATTTTATATTTTAAATCCAGGAAAACATACCAAAGATACTCATCTTATACTCATATATATCACAGGGGTAAAAATTATTTTTATCTCAACAGACTGACTGGATTGCAATCAAATCATGGAGTGTCTTTGGATATGCGAACACTTTAATTATTAATTTAATTATTGAAGTATTTTAAGTATTTACTTTATTTTCTTTCTCACTGATTGCGAAGGAAGTGTCTCAATATATTTTTGTTTGGGCAGTGACAAACTACTGTATATTTAAAAAAGGGATCAGCTGTCCCAATGCAATTTCCTGTTTCAAGTGGAAATGCATCAACACCAGAAAGAAAACAGAGCTCATCATCATACCATTTCATGGGGTCTCTAACAATAAAAAAATATTCATGAGCTTTCCAAAAAAACAGGTTTGAATTCACTTAGTTTCCTCAACAAAAAAAATCTAAGGAATTTCCACTTTTGCAGCTAACAATGAAATATGCACTGCGCAAATATTACAGCTGATATTTTATCCATGAATCAAGAGCACAGAGAGAAGTATAGTTTAAAAACCCAACCACTTTAAAGGGGCTATATGTAGACTTCAGAAACTGCAAGAAACTAAACGTGATTTAAAGTCCCCATATACTCGCGGCAAAGTTCTTTTTCGTTCTTCGCCTAGAGGTAAAAAGAAGTACCTTTGCAGCGATATACTGTTAATGAACATCCCAACGCCGCTCACAAAATGACCAACAAAAATGACAGCGGTGAGAAAACAGCAGTTAAGAAGCATCTGATCATAGCGATGTGGATATGTTTGCACAAGCTCTGCAATTCAATGGCACCATGTCGACAGATCAGGGGCCTCATTTATAACCGTTGCGTACGCACAAAACACGCCCTGAAAGAGGCGTACGCCACTTGACGGGAAAACAAACTTGACGGGAAAATTTGCGCACCTGCACGCAAACTCTGACCCATGCGTACGAACGTTTTGGAGATGGAGCAGTTTGGCGACACCGATGGTGAGCTGGAGATTAGTGTCTTTTTGGTCACTTTTAGACAGAAAATCTAAAGAAAATGAAACATCTGCAGAAAGATAATACAAATATAATTTCACTCACCAAGCCTGTCACTTGAAGCAAATATCCATCCCTTCTTAAATGTCCGCGTCAGCGAGCGCGTTGGGCCGTTTAGTGAAACTGACGCAGTTTAAATAAATAAAATAATGATTTAAACTATGTTTTACTTCTGATATAAACATTTAGATTAAATATGCCATTCAAATATTTAAACACTTAAACATGAAATCATACTGAGAAGTTACAACATTTTTTATATTCAATCAATAGAAATATTTGTTGTGGATGCGATGCTTTTGAACACTTTTCCTGTGGCGTGCTGTGTTTTAATGTTTTAACCACAGAGATGATTGCTTATCATGATAATACCAGATTGTCTGAGAAAATAGTTTAGCTGCAAATAATGCACAAGGTCTATCCGTTTCCATTAAAAATAGAAATCAATTAAAAATACAATTCGGCCAGTGGAAAAGATTGAGAAAAAAACTTTCTCTGAAATGTATTTTACACTATTTGATTTATGTATTCAAAAACAAGGCAAGGATAGGCAACTACTTGATTTTTATTAATGTAATGTGTCTTGTACCGTTAAACGTTATCACGTGGATGAATAATTATATGCAAATTATATGCAGATGAGGATATGCATAGTAAAACTAGGCGTTGTAAGCTCCATATATGGTTATTTCGGGGAGGAGACGCATGTGCGCACAATCTTCCGCTGACTGGGATTTATAAAGTGAATTCTGCGCAGGTTCTGGCGTACGAACGGTTTTATAAGTCTGAATATTTTTTTGCGTACGCCATTTTTGGCTTTCGGGCGCACGTACACTTTTAGTAAGGATCCTACGCACAGTTTTATAAATGAGGCCCCAGG
Source organism: Abramis brama (assembly GCF_963993115.1). Taxonomy (NCBI): domain Eukaryota; kingdom Metazoa; phylum Chordata; class Actinopteri; order Cypriniformes; family Leuciscidae; genus Abramis; species Abramis brama. The sequence continues at coordinate 12,112,667 of NC_139986.1, read as the reverse complement.
TAATTAAAATTGCACTGTTATGATAGGTTTTATTATAAAGTATATTTGATACTATGGACTGGCTATGTCAGACAATAGTTTGAATTAATCCCTTTTCTTTACAGGACACATTGACATTACAGTACAGAATGGCTCTTTCGGCATTACCCTGAACACTGTACAAACCCAGTAAAAACGTCCCGAGTAATACATAAAAATCAGACAACTACAAACTTTAAATGACCTAGGGAGTCGGGGTAGGTCTCGTATTAATTACAAGCTGTTCACACATGGACAATAAAAAAAGCAATTAATACATGAAAATTCTTATATATAGTCCCTTTAATACAGTTAAGGTCAAAATTCATTCAAAGCTTCTTCAATTGTGGACTGTTAAATACAATTGTATACCATTAATCTAAATTCTTACTAAGGCAGTCCTCTCTCAAACAAGCAAACAAACACTAATGGACACACCTATCACTTCCACATCAGATACAGAAGCAGATTACGAGTACCTTTATTCACGACGTCTGTCCGTTAAACAAGCAGACCCACAATGTTTACTCCTCATGGTCTGACATGCAGGCAAAGCAAAGCATGCTATGCCTGAAACCTGGTCCAAGTTTTGGAAAGAAGCCTTGATCAAGTGACTTGATCAAAAATAAAGTAAAAACAGTTTTCTATTTGAATACATTTTAAAATATGTATTACTCATTTATTCCTGTGATAGCAAAACTACATTTTCAGCAGCCCAGTTGCTTCAGTGTCACATGATCCTTCAGAAATCAGTCTAATAAGCTGATTTGCGGCTCAAAAAAAAAAAAAATTCTCATCATCATCAAAGTTAAAAGTTGCGCTGATAGTGATAAATACGTTTTGGAAACTGTGATACATTTTCTTTTTATGATTCTTTGAGTAACAAAGAAAAGCATTTATTTGAAGACTACTTTTAAATCTTACTTCTGATCAATTTAATGCATTCTTGCTGATTTTTTTTTTATTTTATATGCGTCTATATTGTGCAAGATTATATCCATAATCACCAAGCCCATTATATTTTTATCAAACTTACATAAATGATGATCCATCCAATTTACTCCATGCACAACAATGATATAAAATGCAATCCCAGCAGGCAACATCCTCCAACACAAGCAAACAGGTTACACATATAAAAAAATAAAAATCACAATATAGCTATGACTTAAAATATCGGCTAAGTGCGCAAAAAGTGTCAAAAAAAACCACATCAGAGTCTTCCTGTATGCTTGACTTCAAGCCTCACCTACATACCATAAAAGGAAAGAGAGGTGATAAGATGTTAATCGAATGATATGAACGCAGTAGCTCCACATGAATAACTATGATGACAGATATTTATCCAATGGTATATATTTGGAAATGCCAGCGTAATATATGAGGAGGTTTATAAAGTGATAAGACTATATTCATCATTTTGATTTACATAGCCTACCAATAAATACCTACATCAAACTAATGATTTTAATAAGCCAATCAAACAATTCTGACATCTTAATCAGTTTGGAAACAACATGTTTTGCAAGTACTTTCATTAAACTGCACGTGGATAAATGACCCCTACATTGGACATTTAGTGCACTACACTTGAACACTAGATTACAATGTACAGTAACCACTTGGAATCTGTTCAAAAGCAGATTCCAAGATGGACCTTTGACTAATGAATTTTCACGATCGGTCAATACTTTTACAAATAATTTTATATTAGACATTTCTAGCCAAAGAAATGTTGTAGACCTGAGCATGACCAGAAAATGTGTAATTAGACATTTACATGTGTTTTTTAAGATACAAAATAAAATTCCATGACGTTTCCTTACCTATCACATTTTTTAAATATCCTGATATTTCAGGGTTTTCCATGACAATGGAAACAGAACAGCAATAGTATCTATTTCTGCTTATGAAAAGTGTAAACCCTGTGTTGCACAATGCATGGCAGAAGTTCCACAGCATTGCATTGTATGACACAAATCTGTTTTACTTTATTCCACCCATAAATGCATTTAAACATCGTCATACAATAATATTTAATTTGTTCCTGTCTATACGCTTTCAAACAACGGATAGCCACGGGTGCCATCGTGCTGAAAGCACACGTACCGCTCAGTCACATGCTTGTACTACAGCAACCATGCATTGAGTTATGAATATACACAATAAAGCGCAGTACGTGCAGCATAAAGATATAAGAGTGGAACGAAAACGCACCTTTGAATTCGAAGCAATGAGGGGGAAAACGTATGTAGTCCAGGTAGCACGCTATAAGCTCCAGGGAGAAGGCTTTAGATCTCTCTCTCTCCTTCTCTGTATCTGAGCCTCTCTCGCTCTCAGCTGTCTTACCGACTGTTATTTCCGGGTTAATAAAACGTCATTGTGTTCTTGCATGTTAAACCAAACGCTTAAATAAAGCACCACACATCATCATAAAATATGAAAACCAAGGACATGACTTTAAATTCTATATACTCTCGTGTGCATTAGACACGCGACGATTTGTTTTAATATAACTAAAGTTTATGTAGTTGTTTCAACACGCCCCCTGCCGGCCAACACTTATGCGACACACCTGACGGATGAACTCATTCCTGTTATGTAAACCTGTGCAAATGCAACAAGTTTTCTGTCACCCAATCACACATAATGTCATATTCACGTGACGAGCCATAGGCTACTTGAAACTTTGATATAATTCCCATCTATATTGAAAAAAAATTCAAACAACCTATTAAATAGTCAATCAGTTACAGTAAAACAGCAGCAATGATCACACTTTTTTATTTATTTTATTTTTTATTACGACGCTTAATCCGAACCTGAAATAAAAGCATGAGAAATACATTATTTATTAATAGCTATAATGGAATAAAAATGGAGCTGGTATTATAGCCGCCACTGCCGTCAAGAAATAAAAATAAATAGGCTAGATGAAAAATGATAGAAAGATTGTGAATGTTACAGTTATAAGGAAATAACAAACTCTTTACTTTGATTTATGAAGAAGAAGAATTTTAGTAGGCCTATGTGTTTTGTGTTGAGAGAGAATTATGGATATGATATTTTTATAATATAGTAAATTGTAGCTTTATATTCTAGTTAATTGTGGGCGTGGTCTTATTTCAGCGGTTATTGATCACACCAGGACTCAATCACCATCATCCGTAACTAATCCTTCCCAATTAGTTACTATATAAGCTCCACTGTGGGTTTAAATCATGCTAGGAACAAGGCATACATTTGAAGTTCTGTAATTGCGGTCTAAAACTTTAATTACTTTAACTATAATATGGCTAAAGAAAGGATCCACATTAACTTGGTCATCATTGGCCATGTGGACAGTGGTAAATCCACAACCACTGGTCAACTGGTTTACAAATGTGGAGGAATTGACCATAGAACTATTGAGAAGTATGAGAAGGCTGCAACCCAGGTTAGTATTAACTTAAATTGTGTATTATCATTGTTTAGGTGGTAGACTTTAACTTTTCTTTTTCTTTTGAAGATGGGAAAGAGTTCCTTCAAGTATGCCTGGGTGTTGGACAAATTGAAAGCAGAAAGGGAACGTGGCATTACAATTGACATTTCCCTGCTGAAATTCAACACTCAAAAATACACTTTTACCATAATTGATGCACCTGGCCATCGTGACTTTATCAAGAACATGATCACAGGGACCTCTCAGGTATTGATGCTATTCAGAGGTTTACCTCTTGAGTGGTTATCTGGATTTCTTTTTTCTGGTATTACCTATACAATCTAGTTGAATAAAATGGCAATTTCTTTACTAATTAGGCTGATGCTGCTCTACTGATTGTCTCTGCTGCAAAGGGTGAATTTGAGGCTGGGATTTCTCGCAATGGTCAGACAAGAGAGCATGCTTTGCTGGCGTACACCCTTGGGGTCAAACAGCTCATGGTTTGCGTCAACAAAATGGACCTGACCGAGCCACCGTTCAGCCAGAAACGCTACGATGAGGTGGTGAAGAATGTTTCTGTGTTTATAAAGAAGATTGGCTTTGAGATTGGTGCTGTACCTTTCATACCTGTTTCTGGCTGGATTGGTGAGAACATGATTGCCCCATCTCAGAAGGTGAGGCCACTCTACACACCCCATGAACATCTAGACAAGAGTGCCTAAATCCTGTTCCTGGACTACTACCCACCTGCAGAGTTTAGCTCAAACCCTGCTTCAACACACCTGTCTGTAATTATCACATGCTCCTGAAGATCTTCATTAACTGGTTCAGGTGTGATTGATCAGGGTTGGAGCTCAACTTTGGAGACTGGTAGATCTCCAGGAACAGGACTGGGCACCCCTGATAGAGCTGCTGATCTTGATTGCTTGTATGTTTTGTTTCAGATGCCATGGTTCAAAGGGTGGAAGCTCAAGAGGAAAGAAGGCCATTCAAATGGTCGAACCTTGTTGGAGGTGCTCGAATCCCTACTTCCTCCAGTGCGTAATGCGGGCAAGCCACTGCGCCTTCCCCTACAAGATGTCTACAAGATTGGTGGTGGGTTAAACTGCCAAGTGGGCAAGGTCTCAATTTAAATCCGTTTTGGATGGTACCCTTGACATATGCTCTGCCCCCAGGTGTTGGCACCGTCCCTGTGGGTAAGATTGAGACGGGGATCCTGAAGCCTGGAATGGTTCTGACCTTCTCACCAGCGAAGTTGACTGCAGAGGTCAAGTCCATTGAGATGCATCACCAGGGGCTTCAGACTGCCCTCCCTGGCCACAATGTGGGATTCAACATTAAAAATGTCTCTGTAAAAAATCTTCGGAGAGGTGATGTAGCAGGGAATGCACAGCAGGACCCTCCGTCGGATGTCAACAGTTTTATTGCTCAGGTAGCTATGCTTTTGACATCGTTATGAACTCTGGCTAACAAACTAGTTATTGATTCTCTTGTGCATTTCAACAGATCATAATGCTGAACCACCCAGGCAAAATCAAGGTTGGTTACTCCCCTGTACTGGACTGCCACACGACCCATGTTTCCTGTCGTTTTGCTGAGCTGAGGGAGAAGCTAGATCGGCGTACGGGGAAGAAACTGGAGAATTGGCCCCAGTACCTGATGTCAGGAGATGGTGCCACAGTCAAACTCGTCCCTAACAAACCCCTATGTGTGGAGAGCTTCTTTCATTATCCACCTCTGGGTAAGGCGCTGGATTTTAAGTGCTCAAAATACTGCTAAAAAAGCCATGTTTTAAAATCACTCTTTTTTCTATCAGGTCGATTTGCTGTAAGGGATTTAAAACAGACTGTTGCTGTTGGGGTCATCAAATCTGTGGAGAAGGTGGACCAAGCCAAAAAGACGTCACAAAAAGCTCCTGTATCAAAATGAGTTAATCATTTTGTCCTTTTATAATTTCTTTACCAGCAGTCTGGTATGTGAGCCAAAAGGTTCTCTTTAAGTTGAGTATTTTGTATAGTTTTATGGAAACGCACTTTATGTTGCCTTAAAGTGAAGTCTTTTAAATGTGTTGCTGATGTATTCAATTGTTTGAACTGAACGTGAGGCCCAATATGAGGTTTGGTATGGCTGTAGATTAAAAGCATTACTTTTGTTGCTGGACTGCAAATAAATTTAAGTTTTCACTTCAGTTTGTCATGCTTGTGTGGTCTGAGTCCACTTGGAGTTGCTGTAATCTGAATTGGTCAACTTGACTATAATTGTTAAACAGGGCACTTGAGACTTGGAGTCTTGTTTAACATGAAGCCATTTTATTGATAATGGAATGAGGAACATGTTTAGACAGTGGACACCGTCCTCAAAATCTGCAGTTTAAAAGACACCTGTAGAACATCACACTTCTCCCAACTCATCCACATTATATCCTAGGTAGGTGCAGCAAAAGGGGTTAATCTTTATTTCAGAGTTAAGTAACTCAAGTTGTAACTGTGCTAACTTTGACTTGAACTTCATACAATGCTCACTTAAGTTGATAGATAAACCTGACATGCTAGAACCTTCATTGTTTCCTCAAAGGATTGGATTGACCAAATCTCCCATTAGAAACTGGTTGTCAGTCCATTTAAAAACAAACAATTGAGCAGCTAATGAAACTGTTCTTGAGCTATAAGGGTTACTGGCAGCATGGATGAAAATGGCATAGATTCCAATTAAAATACAGTACATCCATGTCTATCACTTAAATTATAACATCTATAAACTGAGTAAACGACTTACCTATTTTCAAAAGTATTTCAAGTAACCAAGATCTCTCAAAACAATATTAATGACAAAGGATGACCTTTGTGGAACACCACTGGATTACAAAGCGCTGTCCTTCAGTAAGACGGTAGTAAATGTACTTGGATAAAACACTGATATGGGATCATAGAGGAACATCCTGTTCACACAGGTGGTAATGTATGCATTGCAGAGGTTAATTATTTTACACTAGGTAGCAAGAACAAAGAAACCGCAAACACAAAATAACATTTCACTCTGACATGCTTTAGTGGTGTTAGGAAATGTGAAGGTAAAAACATGTAAACGAAAACCAATGTAAAGTCCAGTTGTTCCATCAGGAAGAGAAGTCGACTTCTATCTGTCCCTGCTATAGATGATAGCAACGATGGACACATTAATAAAACTTATTTGAACAAAACTGGCCCCAGCCGTAACTTACTGGCAGGTAGAGTACAAGTTCACAAATTTACTTTTCAGACCAACACAGGTTTCTACATTTACAGAAAAAAATAATCACACACTCATCCTTGTGTGAAACACACACGCACACATTTATGTACAATCTTATATACAGAGATACAGTATCAGTAATAGTGGAGGGAAAGTGCTGGTCTTTTAAGTGGGTGCAGTCTAGCCGTTGTGCGGTAGGCTTTATAAAACGGTACGGATAACAGCGGTACAGTTAGACATTTTATTTACACTGTCTCTGACGATGGTAAGGTGATGTGTTTTTCATTGTGGTTCCATCTTAAAACTTGCATTGTTGATTCAGCAGCTAAGTCAAGTGCGTCCCATAGCCAGAGGTATTGCGCTGGTTGGGAGGTGGAGAACCGACGTTTGTGTGTCAATCAGACAAGATATGAACAAAAGACATGGGAAATACACCTTTCCTCTCTGGCTGCCCCTCGATGTGCCCAATCTGAGGACAAAAAAGAAAGGTTACAATCATGTGGCTCTAAATCAAGTAAGGAAAAATAGATGAATATCTGAAAATGAACGCACACCAGAGGATTACCAATTAATTTTCAATAATTCAATGGCCAGAACAATTCTGCTTGTAGCATGGTTAGCACATGTACATGTCCATTTAAAGAGTTTATGACAAGCAATTTTTCAGGTTTTCATCCTTTAAAGGTGCAGTCTTGGAAGAATGACAACTAGTGGTCAAAATAGGTACTACAGTCCAAATTCAAAATATCGGAGATCGTCGTTTCTCCCGCCCCCTGCTCCTCAGACTGGACGGCGCTCACACGGGTTGCCAGTTTGAGCACACGCAACAGGAACTAGCGCAATGGACAATGACAATTGGCAACATGCAGTATCACAGACCAAAACAAAAACAAACATTCCAGCCTGGAAACACACATTTCAAAGTAAAATAACTGGCTGTAGAAGAGTTTTTCAGAGAAACGAGTATGTGAACTTAGCATATTTCCTCAATATATGCAACCATATTAAAAATATATCATTTTTATGCTTTAGTAGAGTGAAAAAGTTGCATACAGCACCTTTAAAGACACTGTTTGCACTTTTGGTTGTATTCCAGGTAGTCTGTATGTTCATATTCTGTATGAAATGCGTTTCCTTTTGGTGCAATAAACAGCCTCAAGTAGTTTTTTGTTTTTGTCTGTTTCTTGTTTAAGATACATTAGGGAAAGTATTAGATTAATGATCGATCAATCAACAAATGAAACTCACTCATACTGTCAACAGTTAGGCCTACTAAAACGTCATTCGAATTCAACAAATAATAAATTTTCTTGTCCCTAATAATCAACAACGCAGTGGAAACTGTAAAATGAACTGCAGTAGTGCTAAACTTGAATCATACAATTACAACACACAGACTATCAATGCATGAATCAAACTCACTAAGACTGTCGACAGATTGTTTTCCATGCATAATTTTATTATATCCATGTATGTGGTTACAGTCTAATCATATAAAACAGTGAATCAAATCACTCCGGAACTCTGTTCTGTCTTGCCTGCAGTCGAGACTCGAGACGGTGACGTGAGCTCTATTGACAGTCTTCACTCCAATACGCTCTATGCATGAACACTGCTGACGTATTTCCGGTAGAATCTCAGCCAGCGTCTTTCCTTCCACATAGTAAAGTAAACTTCCACTTCCGTTCTATAGCAAAGTGTACTAGCGGTCACTAGCGAAACGGAGACAACGATTTTAGAAACCGATTCGCTAGTCGGATTTCGCATGATATGAGAGAATATTCACCCTCAAAGTTGTCCATGTAGCTCGAAATATATAATTTAAAGCCCTTTTCTTACTTACTTTTAGTTGTGACAGCTAACTGCCTCACAATATTGTTAACATCATTCACATTAACCGCTGGAAGTTCTTGTAAACAGCGAGTGTAATTTAGAATTATCTCCACCGAATGCAAAAACGGCTTCCAACGCTGCACCGGATGTAACTGGGCGGGCTGAGACAAAACGCGGAAGCGATCGTGTATTGAGCCTTTATACGTTATTAGATAGAGCTGTTATACGTAAGCAATAAGGTAACGTTTATCGAGGCTGTGCTGTATCGTGAATAAGTCACGGCTGAAGTGTTTATTCATGATACAGCACTAGCCTCGAGTACCTTATTGCTTTTATAAAACGGTTACCACACAATACAACTATTAAAGCCGAAAAATATGAATCAATGCAACTTTCATGAAGTAAAATCACTAAAAGCCTTCCTTCCGCTGGAAAAAATAGTCCCTGACCGTAAACAGCAACACGTACATTATTTCGCCAAAGACTGTCTTAATGAGTGAGTCAGTCAGTAGAGAAGACTTTTACATTGAAAGGACTCAAACTTGTGATCACGGAGAAGGAAGACACAAATGACTAGGGCACGGGAAAACCCCTTAACTGTTAAAAGATATTGCAGCGGACATTCAAACAGATTTTTTGATTATGAATATAGGACTGACCTGAAGGAAAATGCCATGTCTACTGTAAATGCAGATACACTCGCTTACTCGATATCTTACAATACTCTACTCTAGCTTCAATGAACAATGTCAATGAGATCAAACATGTGTTTAAGTTACTAAGAGTGGTTGCTAGGGGTGTTGTGTAGTAATACATAGAACCGTTGGGTGAAGCGGTCATGTTTTATCGTGAATAAAACACAGCTATTGACCAATCAGAATCAAGGATTGGAACTAACCGTTTTATAAATAGAAACAGAGACAGTATAGACCTTATGTAGCCCCACCCCTTTTCAGCGCTGCACTTGTTGTCTTTTGACCGGTTTTATTTTCACAGCGATCTTGCGTATTTATGAATGAACGGCTCGTTTTAAAATCTTCCCGGTCTACTGACATTTGTTAAGACATCTGGTTTAAACATTACAATCCTCATGATAACTTTCGTTAACTTTTGTTAACTTTATATTAAGTAAATCCACTTCAAAAGCTAATTACTCCTGGACAGCAATGCCATAGGAATATACAGAGCGACCGCAAAAACGGAAGTTCAAAGACAATATTCTAAAGATGGCGGCACCCTTGTTTCTCTGGCGCATAAGGTCTATATGAAAAGGCATAGTGTATGCCGTGTGGTTGATGTCCAGTGTTTCTCTTGGTCCCCTCAAAGTTGCGTTGGATTTTCTCCTCAGTGTAAAAGTTAAAGCCCGGGAGACACTAAGCCGACGGTCGGCCGTCGGGCAGTTTTTGTGCGTCGGCCGACTAAGTTTTCTCAGTGTGTTCCGCACGGTTCCGCGCAGTCGGCTGAAATTAGTCCTCGTCTGCTTTTTTTCGGCCGATTCGACATGTTGAATCGGCGTCGGGCCGTCGATGAGAGAGAGAACTCTGATTGGCTGTTCAGCTTAGTGAACGAGTCAGTGCACGAGAATAATAGCAAAAAAGTCAAAACGGTACAGATAGAAGGCTGTTCTAATGTTACGTCATCTTACCTGAGTGTTCCTTGGCGAATATTACAATATTAACATGAGCTGAGTGGAATAAAGTAAGTGTTTAGCAGGACTGATATTCAAAACGGTAAGCACGCACTGCTTTGTTTATGGTTTGTGTATCTGCAGCGTCGGTTCCCCCTTTTGAATGACAAATATAGATGAATATATCTTCAGAAATAGACAGTTGTCTCATTTACATGCAGGCGCAGAACACGCATTCTAGCTGACAGTCGGCTGTAGTTCTCTCGGTGTGTTCAAGTGCAGCTTTTTTCCCCCGACGCAGGCGACGCGAGGCGACAACAGCGCTTTCATCAGTGCTAGTTCTTTGCGCTAGCGCTAGTCAGTTTGGTGTGTCCCGGGCTTAAGAGGCCCATCTATCACTGTTTTCCATGTTTGTAGAGTTAGTTTGTGGAGTAAATATATAGGCTATAATCTGTGTTTAAATGGCTTTTTTTTTATTTTATTTTTTTTATGACTGGTGTTTCACGTGCGTTTTTGCCAATCAGTGTACATCACTGGTAGTTCCTATAGTGCTGGTTTAGACCCTACTCTGAAGTAGGAGCTAAATTAGTTCCTCCAAAAGGAGCTCCTAGAACTAAAAATCATTCCTAATTCCTGTGGTACGAACACGCCAAAATCCGGGTACTTCCGCCAATAGTTCTAGGAACTATGAAAAGGTTCCTTCAGTGCGTAAGCCCCTATTATTAGAACTGAATTATTCAGAATTCACAAAAAATTGTGAACTGAATTGAATTGATTCTCTATTAATGCAAAAAACAAACTAACACAAAAAAACCCCACAGCCTTAGTAGAACTACTTTTAATGTCTACAATCAAGTGCCTCACTTACTTAACCAAAATAAGATCAGAAGAAATGCGGTGATGTGATATGGTAATGTGGTCAACAAACCTTACACTATTTAATAGCCATGAACTATGGGAACTATTTCATAAATCATTAAATCAAAACATTGGAACGTTTGTCAAACGTTTCGAATGAAGAATCTGTTGCTTCTCAAGTCACATGCTTTGTTGCATATACTTGAAAATTTGGAGCGGTTACACTTACCCACCACTCCTGATCCTCTTCCCCGGTTACTATGATGACCTCACCCTCAACGAAAGTGAGCTCATCATCGTTATCCGCCTGACAATCATAGATGGTCTTCACCCTTCGCATTTTACTCTTAATCTGCAAAAAAAATTCAAGACTCGCTTGTTAAAAGCACCGTGTTAATGACTCCCATGTACTTATCTGAAGCTTCTGAGACTGAATCCTCACCGGATTTATTTTCCGGGGCAACGGTACAGGTGTCTCCTGTGCTGATGTTGGACTTCCATTGGTGTCTTCACTAGACTGGACCGGCTGAGGTGACAGTTCACCTTGTTGGATGATTGTTGGAGTATCTGGGGGTTGGGGCTTGGGAGCCACTTCTCCAGGAGGAGGTTTATGGAGGATCTCAGTGGTTACAGGTTTGGGTGGGGAGACATCTGTCAGTTGGGGTTTGGGCGGGAGATCTTTCAGCTGAGGTTTAGGCGGTAGGTCACCCAGCTGGGGTTTAGGGGGAAGGTCGGACAGCTGGGGCTTTGGAGGTAGTTCTCCTGGTTTAGGGGGTAATTCTGAATGCTGTGGTTTAGGAGGTATGTCTCCAGGTTGAGATCTATCAGCTAACGGAACTTTCGGTGGGGTGTCTGAACTCTGCAGAACCTTCTGGAACAGCACAGGTTCAGGAGGCTGGTTAGTTTTGTCCATAGATGGGTGATGGATGGTGTCTATCTTACGCAGGGCAACTATTGAAAAACAAGATAATGTCAGCAGATTAGTTATGTGTTTTCTGTCTAATATTTTTTTTTATATATTTTTTTAATATAGTTTAAGACTATTTTGGAAGACAAATGAGGAAATATTTCCCTCACAAGATGTTGAGCAGAGCACACTAGAAAAGGGGTATCAAAAAATTAAAAAATAATGTTTGAATGGTGATGTTTAAATTGTTCAAATTTGACATTTGTAATATTACTTCATATTTTATTCATTTTGTTTTCTAGGTTTTTATTTTATTTATTTTTTACTTTTGTTAGTTTTAAAAGTGCATTTATTCTGTGAATAAAAATGTCATTCATTTCTAAGTGTTCATCTGTAAAACTTTCAAGAAAACACTTTTGCTTTTAAAGAAGTTTCTCAGCATCACCATCAGTGTTCAGTGGTAGTTGTAAGGGAATATTTTGTGCTGATGTGAAACAATATTTATTGTGAAAAATGTTATAACTTAATTTACTAATACATACTATATAAAATATATAGAACATTTATTTGAAAAAGATAAAGAACAGAATACACTCTTAGCTTAATACAAACAAAATTAAATTAAAATACATACTTGAATGCAAATAACTATACAATTATGATGATTATGATTAAAGTTACTGACTAAATGAATTATTTCAACATTCAGATGTTATACCATTGCAATTTTCACAGGCAGAAAGCATGTCACCTACCCTTCTGAGGTAGTTTGGGAAGGACCCGTGGACCAAGTGTAGGCTTTGTGGTGTTGAGACTAGAAATATGGAACATATGTAAAGCTCAAAGATATGTTCGATAACAGGTTGCACGCTCTGTAAAATCAGCCATAATGTATTAAAGAGAACTGTTTTGCATTCCCAAATACACGATGACAAATTTACATGGGCATATTCAAATGAATCACAAAAGGCCATGTATAAATATGCAGTCTAAAGTTTGCTGACATTTTTAATGCAAATATAGTTCTAAACTTCAAGCTTGTTCTACAAAACTGAATTCTTAATCAGTTATGTTTGGATTGTTTTATTTGCTACGTTAGAAAAGTTGTTAGAAGATGGGTTACCTTTGATGTTGCGGAATGCCTTCAAATCTGTTAGTCAAAGGGGACATCTTGTTGACAGGAGGTGGCGTTGAATCACTTCCTGCAATGATGAGTTTGAGTTTAAATATATTTTAGTGGCAGAAGCCTATAGAGACTTCCTAAGGTGACATTAGCAGAAAAAAAAAAAAAAAAAAAAAATTTGTGGGAATTTCTGACAGTAAAACTAGATATACACTGCTGTTCAAAATTTTGTGGTCAGTAAGATTTTTTATTTATTTATTTATTAATGTTTCTGAAAAGAGACTCTCGTGGTCACCAAGGCTGCATTAATTTGATCAAAAATCCAGTAAAAAAAAGTATATTGTAAAATAATATTACAATTTGATGGCAAAGATGGATTTTCAGCATCATTACTCCAGTCTTCAGTGTCACATGATCCTTCAGAGATCCTTTTAATATGCTGATTTGCTGCTCAAGAAACATTCCTTATTATCAATGTTAAAAACAGTTGTGCTGCTTAACATTTTTGTGGAAACTGCAATACATTTTTTTCAGGATTCTTTAATGAATAGAAAGTTCAAAAGAACAGCATTTATGCTGTTTTGATCAATTTGATCAATTAAATGCATCCTTTATACACAAAGCTTTATCCACATAAAAGTTTGTGTACACATGAAAGTCTCCAGGATTTTTTTTCAGCAAATGTCACAACTTTGTATTTACTTATTAAAGCAAACTTCTAGCACAGGTAACAGCACCAGGCCATGCTCAATAATGGTCTTAAAGTGTCTTGCATCTCACTACATCTCAAATTATGTAATTATGTGAATCAACTGGCAGTTAATTAATATGGGTTATATCGATATACAAGATGCAATGCATTTTAACATGTCTTTCACACATTAATATCTTCCAGACCATTATTTTACCATGCCTTGCTCTTTGTCTTTACCCAAAATGTTAAGCATCATGCAAATCACTAGGGCAGGGTTCAATACAGAGGTCAAAAGATTATGCATGGGGTCATTAGGCTGAGCCTTTCATTGGCAACACTGTCCTCTCAATATTGTTTTTTCATATCTAAAATGTTCTAGAGTTTAACATGTAACGCCCCCACAGAATGAATGGGATGCAAATGATCTGGTAATATACTGCAGAGATCAAACCAAAAATAAACACATTCATCTTGGGAATGTTAAAAGGTACTGGATCAAAAGACCATTTATTGGAAGAATTTAATCTAAAAGACACTAAATTGATGTTTCAACTAAAAAACATCTTATAAAAACCAAAAAATCGGTAACACTTCAATTTGATAATCCACTTTAGACATTCTACTAAATGTAAGTAACGTTGCAATTACATGTCAAGTATAAGTCATTAAAGTACAGTATAAGTAGACTTAATTTGATGGTCCCCCAAAAGACATGACTATAAGTATTCCACTAACAGGAACCCTAACCAAACAGTCTACAAAAAATCTAAAGATAATTAGTTGACATGTACTAGCAAAGTTATAATAGCTTAAGTGGACTATAGAAATAAACTGAATCGAAACCATTTCATGTGGATCTGAGTGAATGAAAACCTGGACAAAAATAAATAATAATAATAAATAAATAAAAACAGAAACCCTAGTAATCCAACAACTAGGGTTGTTGCTTAAGTGTATCCCACCTTTACAGAGAGGGGTGTATGACAGCGAGGTAGGGGGGTCTGAAAGCGTGCGTTTGTGTCCCGGGGGAGGGGGCGGGGGCCTCTTCTTTGACAGAATGGAGTTGCCAATAGTGGGGGTCTGTGTGGCAGGGGCGAGGGTGGAGGGGGGCAGGTTTGACAGGGGAGGGGCTGGAGGGAAAACAACAACATAAAACAACAACATGCACTGATGTCAAGGTGAAGAATGGACACTGTCATTTAACATGGGTTCTTTGGAGGGTGCGGGAGGAAGGAAGACAGAATAGAAAGGGAAGAAAATAAAGAGAAAGAATGATGGTGTGGGTAACCAGTAGGACAGGACGACAAGTGTCACTGAAAACGAAGCAGGCCAGATAAGTGAGGCGCTTTAAAGTGGAAGTGGAGAGACTAGAGGAGTGACTTCAGTTGGAGAAGGGCATCAAAGGGGTTAGAGGAGGACATCAAGACACCACAAAAAAGTCGAGTGAGCTCTTTTCTACATTATAGATTTTAAAAAGACAGTCAACAGCCAGTGAAAAGCTCAGTCAGAGATGCTTTGTATGAGAAATAAGCAAATGCTGGGCTTTAGTTGTTACTATGGAAAGTCAAATTACCCATTTACATATAATAACCAAACTGTAGCAGAATCTGAAGGCTCCAAATGAAAGTATATCAAGCAAAAAGGGAATCAGATGAACTGAATGATTGGATTGACCTGATGGTGGATTCAGTGATTATAGTGTCCAAAACCAGAAATATGTTGCATTTGAAAGTATAAAGGCATCAAGGCATGTACAAATTAAATATATGTGAAACATGCTATCTACTAAGATGCTTATATCTAGTTGGTTTTGAATGCAACATATGCATTCACCACCAGCTATGATTACAATTCTGTATATGTGGATAAGTTGGTTTAAAACACAAGAATTTTTGTCTTGAAACAAGTACAGTTATTTATAAATATTGTTATTAATATTACAAATATATATGTTTAATTTTGACAATCTGTCTAGCTAATTTGCACTAGATAAGGGTTGCAGAACTCAGTTCCTGGATGGCCACAATCCAGCAGAGTATAGTCTGCTCCAACACACATTCCTGGGCTGTGTTCGAAATCGCCCCCTCATTCACTATTCCCTACATTAGTCCACAATATAGTTTACTAGGAGTAAATGAACATGAGTGAGCAAATTTGGACACTCCGTGGTTTGTGCTTGTTTAAAACATTTGTGCTTGTTTAAAACATTAAAACATTTGAGACTTAGCAAACTTGCACCTCCAGTATTACTCTGTCATGGAAACTATAAACCTTAATTAAACAATTTAATAATCAATTCAAAAGGAATGTATCATATGAAATTACCCTGTACTCACGTTGGACCAGCGTTTTGGAAAATGAATGGATGGATGATTCAGCAGCGGGTGCCATCTTCTGGCGAGACCCGGGAATTCATTCGGCGTTACCCTCACAGTGCATTATGGGTATTCTCTAGCCGTTGAGTGTACATTGGTTGTACACTCGTTATTGCGGTGCATTATGGGATTGAATGAGTGCACTCAATAATGTCCACAATGGTTTCGGACACCACTACAAATGGCTGTCCCCTCTAATAGTGCCCTATTTAGGGTATGGGGGTGATTTCAGACACAGCCCTTTAGTTTTCAAATGAGCCTGACAGACTTGATGAGCTGGATCAGGTGTGTTTAATTAGGGTTAAAGCTAAACTCTGCAGGGCTGTGGCCATCCAGGAACTGAGTTTTGCACCCGTTCTAGATCATTCAAATAATATGAAATTAGTTTCTTTAGGAGGTACAATACCATTCGATAATTTGGGGTTAGTAAGATTTTTTTAAAGAAGTTTTTAAAAGTCTCTTATGCTCAACATGACTGCATTTTTAAAATAAAAAATACAGTAAAAAAAAAAAAAACAGTAATGTTGCTAAATATTATTACAATTGAAAATAACAGTTTTCAATTTTTAATATATTTTAAAATGTAATATATTCCTGTGATGCAAAGCAGAGTTTTCAGCATTATTACTCCAGTCTTCAGTGTCACATGATCCTTCAGAAATCATTCTAATATACTGATCTGCTGCACAAGAAACATTTCCTAAAATGTTGCAAACAGTTGTGCTGTTAACATTTTTCTACAAATTGTGATACACTTTTTCAGGATTCTTTGCTGAAGAGCATTTATTTGAAACCGAAATCTATTTGACATTATAAGTGTTTTTACTGTCACTTTTGATCAATTTAATGCATCCTTGCTGAAATATAACTATTAATTTCTTTAAAAAACTATTACTGTCCCCAAACTTTTGAATGGTCATGTGCTTTCATTTAAAAACATTCATTTCACATTGCAGCAGCCTTCAGTTTCAGACACAGTTATAAAATGTCATAAGATCAAATAATGAGGTCATTAAATAGATTCAAAAAGCAGAAAGGGTGTATGCAAACAAAAAAATTAGATAGTCACTGATGTATGGTCGAGTGCTAGCCAGAGTAGCATAGTGGGAATGAGAGCCAAGGAAAGCCAGAGAAGGAGCTGTAAGAGAGACGAGACAAAGAGAGAAGAGAATAAAAAAAAATAAATAAAAAAAAAAACAGAGAGAGAGAGAGAGAGAGAGAGAGAGAGAGAGAGAGAGAGAGAGAGAGAGAGAGAGAGAGAAGAAAAGATGGAAAAAGACAAGATAGCATTTTACATAGTTTTGCCTGTTAATTGTTAATACCGTGCCTGGCATGCCATATCAGAAAGTCAAACCATAAACAAAAGTATCAAATGGAAAAGTAAACAAAGCTGGAGTCTGTGGCAAAGCATCAGAAAAAAGGTTAAAATCCCAACACATATACACAAATATTACAGTTACAGGCATACAGTTGTTACAGTTTTGTTGTCTTTTCAGTAGACTATAAGTAATTAACATAAAAAACATTTAAATAGCCCTCTGGATAACTTGATTGTTATTGGTCAAGCATTGCCATTCTACAGAATTGGTGCAAACTGCTATCCCACAACCAAAAAACACATTTAAAAAGCATTTAAGTATTTAAATCTTAGATTTTTACTAAAATCATTCTATTATCTTTTGAATTCCACAATAATATTTAAAATATCAGTAAGCTTAATATATATGTAAGGAATAATTGACGACAGGCCGTTGAATTATTAGAAAAATAATGCACACCCGAGGTGTGTGCATTATTTTTCTAATAATTCAACGGCCTGAAGTCAATTATTCCGCTTATACTACAGTTACCACACCTCGAAACATTGTTCAGATTATGTATTTCAAGACGTTTGTGAAGTTTTTGTCATTAAAACGCTCTTGTATGTAGGACTAATTTCTTACGCATCTAATCCCATGCCTCCGTTGCTAATTCCAAAACGTTGTTTTAGAGTTAGTAACGGAGGTTTGAGCCACTGATAGCAGACTAATGCTGGGACACACGACTAGCTGACACAATCTCTGACTGTTTTCATCGACTGCAGCAGATTTTAAACACCGACTTTGAACACAGACTGAACGCGCTGAACACGCGTTTGGGCATGATCAGTCATAAGTATCAAATTACATTCATAACCGGCCTTAAAGTGTGTCCCCGGCTTTATGCAGTTATTAATGCAGTTATTAGAGAGAGATGTTGCAATAATGAGACAGAAAAGCATGTGCGTCATTATTATTTTTTTATTTATTAATTCAATTCGTTTTAATTAATTCGTTCATTCTTTTTTTTTTTATATTATTGACAGATGACAGTAGACTAGCCAAATAAATGAAACACAAAGCCCTTTTAACAAGTAGGCCTATCAATAATTATTTATTTGTTAAATTATCTGCAATAAAAATCCGTGCTGCAGGACTATCCATTTATTTAGCCTATATTCAGTTTAATTTTCTATTGATTATATAGCACTATATACTTTATTTATTAAAATTAAACTGCATGTTTCCATTGATTGTGAAGCTAGACATTGAAAATTGCAGATCAAGCGCATGGGGCTAAATGTTTTTTCTTGTTATGAATTGTATCCTATTTTCCATTATTACAGTTGACTATGCGAAGTGATATGGAACTGTAATGCGGTCAAGACCTGCCTGGAACTACTTTAGCTGTGCGTTTCCCTGAAATAATGCACACCTCAGAACGTTCGTCAACCAATCAGATTCAAGCATTCAACGGCCCTGTAGTATAAATATATATATATATATATATATATATATATATATATATATATATATATATAATCATAATTTATTGGCTATTTTCAATTGGGAGGGGGCTGTCCCGAAACCTAACCTCTAAATTTCAACTTATGAAAATTATATATTGAAATAATTTTAGCAATTATTTCCATTGTTGTTTTTAAAAATATATTTTTGATTAAAAAAAATATACATATATATTTTATATTTACTTTGTAAATCATGAAACTAAGTTAAAAAATGTGTCCCGCATTTTCATGCCACTACCGAAACGTCTCATCATGTTGAGGTAAATGTATTCAAAAGTCTGAAAGTCACTACTAAACACCTTTTTTCTGCAATTAAGCACACTTTTTTGGGTGTTAGTTTTTATGTGCGTACAACTGTTCAGAATGTACTCATGTACTAATGAGCTAGGCTCAAAAGTATCTAAAATTGTCACTACCGAAACAGTCACGACCGAAACGTGGTGAAGTTTCGGTTGTGACATCGTTTTGGGGTTATTCGATAAAATCCAGTTGTGTGTGTGTGTACAACTGTTAAGATTAGCATCAGTGAAGTTTCAGTTGTGACATCATTGTTTTGGTAGTGACAAAAGGAACACACAATTGTTTATTTGGCGGAAATAAACAAAATTTTAGTACAATTATGCAAATCACTAGTATTTTAGTATGTTTTAGTAGTGTTATAGTATGCAAGTTAAAATTCTGTAATGTGTTGTGGTCACTACCAAAACATTACTGTCACTACCGAAAATGTGCAGTCATGATCGAAACATGGGATGTTTTATCAAAAATAAAGTATACTGAATTATCAACTAAGGTGTTATAATAGTGTTTGGTTCAATGTATATTCAAATTAATGAATCCTTAACTTTGAAATTAGTATGACAAACTTTATACCTTTTACAAAAAAAGATTGGATTCAAAATACAACAAATCTCATGAATTACACTTGAAATATGTGTACCGTAGATATTATACAATTTGCATACATACAAAATTTGTGATGTTTCCAAGTCTGACTTTAAACCAATTCTGTAGAATGGCCCATAAACGGAATTCCAAAAATAATAACACAGTATATAATAATACTAAAAATAACACTGCAAGTTGCTATATAAGGACTACAACTACCAAAAGGATGTTTTTAGAATTGTTGTATTTCTTGTTTAACAACTTGCTTGTAACATTTAAAAAACCCCAGAGGATTCAAAATTCATATTTAAGGTATGATTCAAAGTAATTTATGTTGTAAAAAAAACGTGAAAGTCTCTTCAAAGGTGCTGACTAAAGTCCTTACTCTTTAATCAAAAACCCATTTGAAACTCCATAAGGAACACATCCAAGTTTTAGGACTACAAACTGAACTAAAATGACAGAAGCTGGGAGTTTGATTAATACTCTATACAAATATAATTATTGAAATTAACACAATTATGGATTCACAAGAACATGTGATTGGTTAGAACAAGTTTTATGTTCTGTGGCATCTGATTGGCTGTTGTGTTTCTGGGTTACCTTTGCCTGCGTTCCTGGGTGGCAGAGGTGGGGCATCTGCGACGGGAGAGGACGGGCAGTCAGTGGAAACGCTGTACATCTGATTTGTGAGTGCAGTGTATGAGAGGCGCTGCTTATCACGCTGGCCAATGAAACCAGGCAGAGAGAGCTTGTCATGAGGAGAGAGACTGTACGAGTGACAGAAACTCTGCGGACGGGGAGAACGATCTTTCTTAATGGGACTGGGCTGGGAATGAAAGACAATGAGAAAATCTTTTAGTCTCTGAGACAGAGAAGTTTGAATATTTAAAGATAGGTTCAAAGGGTAATGCGCTACTTTGTCGTCCAGATCATCGTCACTCTCGTCAAGCTCTTCCAGTCTGAGATTCCAATCATATTCCACATGGACTTTAGTATTAAATTTCCCCGCAGCGGCTTGTACCAGCTGAAGCACACACACACACAAACACAAGTTAGATCTACAAAAACAACCACATCTTTACACCTTGGGGCCTTTAGCACATCTCTAATACCCCCTATTGATCTTGAAGAACCTCGATTAACAGTTTTCATAGGAAAGATTGTATCTTCTGACCCAGAAGTTACTCACCGCTTCCTCACACTGGATGATCTTCATCCGTCTGGCCACATCCAGAGCGGTTTCTCCATTCTGATTGGCTGAAACAGGAAGTCACATTTTTAACCAGACCATATACATATCGGATGTGGGTATTTCTGGTGCTGCTCTTTCTTGGTTCTCTTCCTATCTCTCTGACAGACAACTCTACATTTCAGTACAAGATTTTCGCTCACCTACTGTCCCCCTGAAGCAAGGTGTGCCCCAGGGATCCGTTCTCGGCCATTATTACTCATAATTTACATATTACCTCTTGGTCAGATCTTCCACCGTCATGGTTTTAATTATAATTTTTACGCTTATGACATCCAATTATATACCATCTGTACACCTGCTCTATCTGTCACAGCTGACAAAATCTCTGCTTGTGTGCATGAAATAAAAGATTGGCTTCATTCAAATTTTCTAAAACTTAACATGGACAAAACTGAGATTATTTTTACAGGACCTCCGTCACTCACTAGCAAAATTCCTACCAATTTCACCTGTGAGATTGCTGGCTCTCACATCAAACCATCTAGTACTGTTAAAAATGTAGGTGTAATCTTTGACTCCTCTCTCTCTTTCCAGGCTCATATTAATTCTATCGCCAAATCAGCATTCTTTCATCTACATCGCATCGCCCAGCTCTGTCCCTTCATCAGTATCAAAGACGCAGAAAGTGTCATCCATGCAATTGTCACATCACGTCTTGATTACTGTAATGCCCTTTTCATTGGTCTATCTGCTAGCTCCATTTCCAGATTGCAATACATTCACAACTCTGCTGCTAGAATACTTACCCACACCAAGCGTTCTGCTCATATCACCACAATTTTGTACGATCTTCACTGGCTTTCAGTGGCTTATCGTATTAAATTCAAAATCCTCCTGCTCACTTTTAAATCTCTGCACAGCTTGGCTCCCCCCTATCTTTGTAACGTGCTCCACCCCTACACCCCAACTTGCTCTCTACAATCCTCTGACTCTAGCCTTCTCGTTGTCCCTCGGCATCGCCTAGCTTCAATGGGGGGCAGATCATTCAGTGTTGTTGTTGCACCCAAACTATGGAACTCTCTCCCCCGATCACTCTGTTGTGTTAATACTATTTCTGAATTTAAAACTATGCTCAAAACTCACTTATTTTCTGAATGTTACCATTCTTAAGTTGTATTACATTTCGTTGTGTCTGATTGTATTCTGCTGTGTGTTGCCCCATCTACATAATTATCCTTTACTGTACTTTTACTCAAGCTTGTATGTATTTGGTGTCTAAGTAAATATATATATGCAAGTAGTGACGCAAAGATATTAAAGTTCTATAATAAATAAACCAAAAATAAAACACTAAAATCAATCATTTGAAATGCTACAAGTAAATTCAGGCATCACATCACTATAATGTACAGTATGAAAAATGGATATTCCTTTTGAGATTTGCTAAAGATTAACTATTTGCCTAAGCATAAGTACATAAGTATAATAAAACATGAACAAAATAAAAACAGCATGTGTAACTCACTGATATCAGTAGCTGGTTTGCCTCTCAGCAGTAGTTTGAGGCATTCATGTTTCTCATACATGCAGCAGTAGTGCAGGGCCGTGTTTCCTCTCTCCGTCTGTTTATCCAGATTCCCACTGGACAGAGACATGAGGGATCAAATTTTCCTTGATCTTATGACATATGAGAGTGTATTGCACTATAAAAAACACACTGTACATGTTAGAACTGAAAACTTCCAACATAAAGCAAAATAAACATGTATTAAACCAATCTGCAACAATTTTGGTGGTGGTTTTCAAATTCAAATCTTTCCTTGAGGCTGTGACATGAACAACATTTTCACTCTTAATGAGCTGCTTCATACCTTTATAATCTACATGAATTTGGGTCAGCAGTGACTAAACTGCACACATGGGGAGAGAGCAAGTCAATGACCTAGTTCTGTTTACCTAGTGAGACTACAGAGAAAGTAAAAAACAGAGAGAGGCTACACATCTACACCAGTATATCCCGATAGGCTACTTCATTCAAATAAATTAGGGGTGTAACGATACCCTCATGTCACGATTCGATACATATCACGATACTGAACTCACAATACGATATTATTGCGATACTCCAAGACATATGTTAAAAGGTTAACAAAATGTTTTACTGTTGACTAAAAGGCTACATTTGATTTTACATTGCGGGTGTAAACGAATAAGCTTGGACTTGGCGCTGATAAACCAAAGCACAGGACAATAGTGACACCAGAATATAAATATTGATGATTCTGAAGCTGAAAATACAGAATTATTTTTGACGAATATGCTTGCACTCTGTCACCGACTAGATATATTTAAAATAATGTAGGCCACTTTTTACTGGTAACATAAGAAATTTGGCATTATCAGGGACCCACAAATACCCCTCCATCTCCACCCCCCTCCACGATACATATTGTTGCATTTTTGTTTTGCGATATATTGTGACACGATATATTGTTACACCCCTAAAATAAATGTCATAATTCAATCAAATAAATGTAACCTTAATATGCTACTTTTTCTCGGTGTCTGATTTAAAGCGGGCAGAATGCTAGATCTAACAAGTCGTAGTTGACGAAAATAACCGTCAATTCCAGTCAAATTAAGTGCTGCAAACATCAATGACAACTTTAAATTGTCAATGCTGGCAAATGACCATGGTATAAGCGACATAATCCATGGCTAGCTATAAACAAACTAGTATTTGTTTTCATACTATGGAAAACAATGGGCAACAGTTTTTGGTTACCAACATTGTTCAAAATATTACCAACATTCTTCTTTTGAGTTCAACAGAACAAAGAACCTCAAACAGGTTTAGAACAACTTAAAGGTGAGTAAATGATGACAGAATTTTATTTTATTTTGGGGTGAACTATGCCTTTAATATTATATCATCAAACTAATCACCCTTACAACTGTACGGAAATCGCACAAGCATGATTTCACTTTATTTTAAAATAACCCCCTGAAAATTGAGCTAATTTGGAAGTAACTCGGACGGGGTATCTTTCAAATGTGATCAGGGTCCGAGTGAGGAGTGGGGAAAGGAAAACCTGAAGTGGAGTTGGAGCAGAGTGAGCCAATGCGTCCAAAGAAATAATACAGTCCCAGTTGTCTGAGTTGGATTTATTTCCCTTCTGCTGTAATATTTCTCTTAAACCAACCTTCAGTGCAAACCTGGAATCGTTTCAGTGTTCCAGTTCTCAGGGAAACTGAATTATGATTATTTACTAGGATGTGAGCCAAGTATAGTTCTGGCTCAGGCATGACGTGATCTTCCAATGTTGTTATGCAACTTTAATCCACACAGCAGAGAGCAAATTGAGCCAAAGCTGAACTTAAATTACTCTATTATCTGCATAATAATCCCTTCAAAAGATCTAGAGCTTGTACATGAACACCTGTCACCCTAAGAAAAAAACACATTAAAAACTCATCCTGGATAACCATCAAGCTCTGCATGATAACAGTGATGGAACAAAACAAGAGGTGACTGCCTGACAGCTGAGGACACAAGGTAAGGAGAAAACGAATGCTGAAGATCATTCACTGCAAAATACAGAAAACTGATAATCCTCCCAGTTATTTTGTGGTAATAAGCAGGTATTTAATACCTGTTTTGGACGAGGAAGTCGACCAGGTGCAGAGAGGTGTGGTCAGCTGTCCTCACGGCATAGTGCAGTGCAGTCTCTCCTCCTTCCTATAACATACAAGAACACACACACACAAATACTCATTCAGCATGTGTTAACCCATTTTACTTTCTTAATAATTGTCGTCTTATGGTGTAAAATATGAGGGATTTTTAGCATAACCAGTAAAAAATTTAAATAAAGAAATCTATCAATGTATTATTTAAAACTACTCATTCAATCTACATTTAAAAAAATGTATGATCCATTTTTATTCAACTTTTAAATTTCATTTAAATTGTATGTATATAGCATGTATGTATATATATATAGCACAATTTGTCTGTGCATGTTATATTAAAGACAAAAATTGGTAGCTGATAATTAATACTTTTATTCATATACTAATATATAAGATGCATTAAACTGGTCAAAAGTAACTAGTAAAACCGTTATACTGTTACAAAATATTTCTATTTCTTTTAAACTTTCTATTCATCAAAGAATGTATCACAAAAAATTGTATAATGGTTTCCACAAAAAAAAAATATTAAGCAGCAAAACTGTTTTCAACATCGATAATAATACAGAAATGTTTGTTGAACACCAAATCAGGATATTAAAATAATTTCTGAAGGATCATGTGACACTGAAGACTGGATAAATGGCTGCTGAAAATTCTGCTTAGTCACAGGAATAAATTTTATTTAATATATATTCAAATAGAAAAAAAAATTGTAATAATATTTTACAATATTACTGTTTTACTGTATTTTTTATTAAAGCTGCAGTCTGTAACTTTTTTTTGTTCAAAATGTACAAAATATATATATTAAGCGAGTACATCATGAATCCATTTTCCAAACAGTGTTTTTGTCTTATCCTGAATCACTACGGTACACCTATAAGTGTTTATATTCAGACTATTTAGACTGCAATAGGTCGTACCACATGTATTGATGACGATGATCCACTAAAAATATATGGCTGATAGTGTCTCTGACATGGATATGGATGGACACTGCCTTATGTTTGATGATTCATCAAAAGATAAACCAAAAATCAGCTGATGCCCTAGCCAGAAGCTACATAATAAAAAGCGAAACCAAGATGATTTTAGAGTGATGATGTTTTTGCGACTGCACCCACTCAGGAGCAGCTGTTCATCTCAGCGTCAGGCAGCAGCACTATCAGTAATCATCTGAAGAAACCAATGGTCTCTCAGTGCTGAAAACTGGGAGAAGATCAAGGCAGAGGATTCGAGTCACGTCCAGAGTGTCTGCTTTCTGATATCCACCAGACCTCAAAATCTGTGCTCATCAAAGGCTCTGATGTGAATGGGTCATCCATCATGTCAAGTCATAGTTCTGGTCACACTCTATTCCTGTGGACCTACTATCTCCTCCCAGAATCCTTGGTATGTTTCATATTCAAGCTTTAATAAATCCTTTCAGAGGCCACTTAATTGATTTTTCAGCCAGTAAATGGGAAAAGTGTATATGTGTTAATGATAGATTTGATCTCAGATGCTGTCACTCACCTGTCCTCCTTCAGGTAGTGGTTCCATAAGTTCCACCCCCTCAGCATACACCTGGATCAGGCCTAGCAGGTCATGTGACCTGACAGCTTCAAACAACTCACTCATCTTGGCTGCTGCTGAGCTGCAGGTTTTTCTTGCAAACTTATGATCTACATACTTAGCATTGATGAACTCCTTACGAACAGTCCTAAGCTCGACATAAGAGAGGGAGAAATGAAAACAGTATTTAACATTAATATCCATATCGTTCAAAAATGTTTGAGAAACTGCAACCACATGAAACAAATAGTTGAAAATTAATTTAATTTACATCAAATATATTATATATTATTTTTTTCCCATGCATTTCCCTACGTGTCATTGTTCAGCACGTTTGCCAGCCATACTTACATGTCACTAGCAGGAGTGGGTTTAGGAGAGGGGAAAGGAAGACTTCCCTCCATTATTTCATTAAAACTACTGTTCCCCACATTCTTGGCCAGCTGAAAGCAAAAAAAGAAGAAAACAAAATGAAAGATGAATAAACTACAACATATCTAATTCATAAACATATGATTCACGTAACTATTCAATATGGAATAAGTACATTGTCATGTGTCCACTGCACTGACTCCAAATCTTTTATATGAAACAGGCTTTAATTAAACTATACTAAAGGAGTCTTTTTCAGGCCAAACATAATTTTTGTTAGATATTATATAAAACAGAGTTGCATTTTCAGTCTGGCTTATAATAAAGTGTGTGTCTATATATATATGCTTACATAGCAAATAAATAAATAAATAAATAGAAAAACTTTTAATTAAATAATAATTATTGATTTATACAGAAGTGTTATTTTAGTATTATTTATATACTATGATAGTTTTTATTGATATTTTTAATTCGACTATAAACATTTTGTTTTATACTATAAACTATTTAGGTTTATTTGTTTTAGTTTTCATTTATATCCAGGTAGAAATTTTCAGAAAAAATTTCCATCTAATATTTATATTTTATTTCAGATATATTTCAATTTACAAATGTTTTTGAATGTTTTAGTTAATGATAACCTGGTAGAGTAATATATTTTGCACATAGAATTTAAATTTTACTTGATACATTTTAATGTAGGAGGGACATTGAAACATTTAGCTGAACTTTAGCTTCTTTAACTTTGGTTAAAGTATTTTTTTTTTTATGTATATTTGAATTTTGTCTCAAAAAAACTGTACAAAAACAATAATTGTCAGACCCTCTGCAGTACCTCCCTTGGGATCCCCTGTTTGATCTATACTGTGTTTGAAAAGAAAACGTTTCCACCAACAAACACACCAAGAGTTCAGAGGTTCCCAGTTTGTCTAGCTCCATGGACTGGATGCGTGAGATGTGAACGCCCATCTCCCGGTGAATGCCTGAACATTCGATGCACGTCAGGATTCCGAGGTTAGTCGACAACCATTTGGGATCTGAGAACATAAAAAAAAGAACATGGGAAATTAGGAGGCATGCAAAAGCAACCAAACTTTTTTTTTTTTTTGTGCAAAATTATTTGTATTTTTTTATTCTTTACCACAAGGGGTCCTCGTTGGACTCATGATTTAATGTTCTAGAACAGACCTGGAAACCCTGGCACCCAACTAGAATGTTTTAAATGAGTCACTAATTTAAACAGCTGATTCAGCTCATCAGCTTCTTAATGTGTTGAATAGGGAGACATTTAAAGAATTCTGGGAGGTGGTCCCGGGGACTAGAGCTGAGAAACGCTGTTCTAGAACATGGAGTTCTAAATATTGTAGGAGTTTAACTCAGAATGGCATGTTATCAGCATTTGAGAAATTATTTATTCGCGTGTCAGTGTTGACGACAGGTGTGTATGTGGCTCCATGAGCGCCAGTGATGTCTCCAGTGTAGAACCAGTGACAGGGCGACAAAGATAAGAGGACTGACACATCAGCTAAATATAGATACAGGTTTTCTTCAGCAGCACTCTCTGCATGCTCAGTAAATCCCAGATGTACTCACTCTTTATTTCTCTCATTCATTTCTTCTCTGAAACACTCACAATCAGGCAGCATCAAATGCATTCATTCATGTTTTAGAAGTGATTCATTAATCAAACCTGTGCTCAAACAGATGAATCACTGTGTTATAAGTCATGTTACTTGACACAGATTAGACTGTTTAACTCTCAGCTGAGGGGCTAAACAACAGCTCAACACAGATATATAAGACTATTACAGTCATGGCGTCACTTGAATGCGGGACAGCCTCCTGTCCTGCATTTAAGTGTTTGAATCACTGAATCAGTTTGCTAGAATGATTCATTTCAAGGAGTTCAAACATTGATTAGTTTGAGTCATCAGTCAAAATTCCCCACAGGTATCACTATTATTATTGCTTATACTTGAGTGGTAGGCTGGTGTTGTTTTTTTTGTCGTGCAACTCATCCCACATTGTTTACATGAATGATACATAAAATTATCTGACTAATTTTATACACAAGTGCATAAAATAACCACCCATAACACCTAAACAACTGAGCAATAAATAGACCTGCTAACAACCTTGGTAACACCTTGGTTACTGCATAGCAATATAGCAATATGATAACCACCCAGACCTAACCTTAAACCTAAGAAATGGAACAGTAAGACTAATTTTATACGCAAGTGCATAAAATAACCACCCATAACACCTTAACAACTGAGCAATAAATAGACCTGCTAACAACCTTGGTAACACATTGGTTACTGCATAGCAATATAGCAATGTGATAACCACCCAGAAAACCTGAGAAATGGAACAGGAAGATAATTTAACAACCACCCAGAACACATTTGTTAAAACATGCTAAAAACCACCATAGGAACACAGCAACGCTCTAATATCATATGTTTCCTGTGTTTATTTAGCACATAATGCACAGGTTATCAATATAATAGGCCTAGATTTAAGGAAACTAAACAAATGTTTGAGTAAAGGAATCACAAAAGGTCATATTTCCTTAGGTTAGAATGAGGGTTAGAAGTTTATACAGTTGATAGGGCCCTGGGAAAATGAGTCCTGACCTTTTAAAAAGTTTGCTGGGTTTTTCCTGCATTGAAAATATTTTTGGCGGCCGTCAAAATGAATCTTTGTCCTGCCCAAGGTTTCATTGTTTAATGTGACAATACCTGCCTTTCTGCAGTCCCGATTCTCTCTGATAGCCGGCTTCTTTAAAACGCTCCTGTGAGTGTTTGTGTAAGTGCTTTGTGAAGAGCGTTAAAGGTTTCTATTTAAAACGTGTTTTTGTAGCGTTGAGCTTGGTAGCCAATCACAGACATATCTGTTGAGCGCGTGAACGCAAATGGCAAATCAGATGTGTTTTAGTTGTGCAGAATCCGCTCAAAGTATAAACACATTGTCAATAAAATATTCATTGCACAGCGTAGATAGACAGCTTCACTGATTATAACAGGCTTTTTTTCGCAAGAGTGCAGATTTGTGTAGCTCGTATTTAACTGAAGCAACTGACTATGGCAAGCCGTTTTAGCTTAAATTGTACCCAGCGTTACTCGTCGTAATTGCATTTTTACTAGTAAGAATTAAATTTGAGAGCTCTACAATTCAATTCTTACTAGTAGCAATTACAATTAGAGAGCTCTCTAATTCAATTATTACTAGTAAGATTTACATTTACAGAGCTCTCTAATTCAATTCTTACTAGTAACAATTCCAATTCCAATTAGAGAGCTCTACAAATGAATTTTTACTAGTCATGTCTCCATTGACTTCCATTCATTTTTAATTATGGAGCTCTACAATTGAATTGTTACTAGTAACAATTACAATTAGAGAGCTCTACAATTCAATTATTACTCATAACAATTACAATTAGAGAGCTCTCTAATTAAATTCTTACTAGTAAGAATGCAATTACAGAGCTCTCTAATTGAATTTTTACTAGTAAAAATGTAATTGAATTAAAGAGCTCTGCAATTGTATTCTTAGTAGTAACAATTGAAATAGAGAGCTCTCTAATTGGAATTCTTACTAGTAACAATTCAGTTGTAGAGCTCCGTAATTAAAAATTAATGGATGTCAATGGAGACATATGACTAGTAAAAATTCATTTGTAGAGCTCTCTAATTGGAATTGGAATTGTTACTAGTAAGAATTGAATTAGAGAGCTTTGTAATTGTAATTCTTACTAGTAATAATTGAATAAGAGAGCTCTCTAATTGTAATTGCTACTAGTAAGAATTGAATTGTAGAGCTCTCTAATTTAATTCTTACTAGTAAAAATGCAATTACGACGAGTAACGCTGGGTACAATTTAAGCTAAAACGGCTTGCCATAATTGACAGCTTCAGTGATTATTCAGTCACAGATGAGCCAGCAAGACGCGCACAACAATTTGTCCTCTTTTGAACTCTGATATGCCTCCTATTATGTTGTGTGGATTGAATATTTTATGTACGGCTGTGCTATTGCTCTGCTTATTCAACTTTCACACTCTGCTCTCACACACTCTCCTCTGTTTTTTGTTTTTTAGTTTTCGTTAGTTATAGATAGCATTATAATTATCGTCCTTGGTATGAACAGCCCTTTATACTGGCACTATTTAGTAGCGATGGTCATCTAAAACGATAGCATCAAATATATTTTCATTAATAACCCTGAAAATGTATTAAAACACATTTATATTTATAAGCACATATTTCTTAGATTTATGGATTATTCATTGATTTATCTATTACAACAACTTAAAACAAGTATAAAAGGCTCATGACCCTTTACTGGGCCTCTTTACATCTTCTTGTAGAGAGAGAAAACAAAGAACGAGAAAAGGGCTGATCAGACAATCCCTGGAGCAGCAGTCGCCCTATCAGAACATTCAGCACAGCTTGCATGAGCCAATTACATAAGAGCGTGATGTAACAACGCTCGTCTATTCTGACTGCCTGATCCTCACACTGCTGCTGCTTCATCATGAGAGAGACAGACTCATTTCACTGGTAATGGAGTAATAGAAACAGAAGTAGGGATTTAAAAAAAAAATAGAGACAGATTGCTGGCAGAACACAAGTGGAGAAGAGACTGAGAGGAGAAAGTGAAAGGAGGCAGAGAAACCCAAACAGACAGACAGACAGACACAGACAGATAGATAGATAGATAGATAGATAGATAGATAGATAGATAGATAGATAGATAGATAGATAGATAGATAGATAGATAGATAGATAGATAGATAGATAGATAGATAGATAGATAGATAGATAGATAGATAGATACTGTAAATGGATGGATAGATAAATGGATGGATGGATGGCCAGACGGAAGGGCGTCTCTCTCTCTCTCTCTCTCTCTCAATATAAATATATATATATATATATATATATATATATATATTGAGAGAGAGAGAGAGAGAGAGAGAGAGAGAGAGAGAGAGAGAGAGAGAGAGAGAGAGAGAGAGAGAGAGAGAGAGAGAGAGAGAGAGAATTTAAGCATTTTGCATGACACTTTATGAGTTGAGGGCATCACAACATCTGTACCTGGAGCTCCACAATCACAGCACACTTCATTTCCGGGCATGCGTAGCACGTCGTCTATTATGGCTTTAGTGAGATCTTCCAACCCATCATCTCCTCCACCCTGCTCTCCTCTGAAGGCCATGTTTAACGCCTCCTCCTTACTGTTAGTTAACACTGAGATCCATCTGTAGAGGCAGAAACACATTAACAAAATACTAGAACAAGCATTCTATTTTGTTTGTTTAGTTGTATAACAACCAAATAAACTGAAGAGCACAAAAACATTTTTCTTTGAATAACATGCAACCAGAAACGTATTAGTATTAGGTGATTGTACATAGTTGCTACTGTAAACCCTCAAAGTTACTTGTCCCACCCTCTCCATCTCTAATTGGTCCATTATTTCAAAACTGACACTGATTTGCTGCATAACAAAAAGATGGACTATTTTTAACTTGACAAGCAGGGTCTTAAAATGCTCTGCCACATGATGCTGAAATACCAGTGTGCAAACCAGACAGCGTTTCGCCTCAGAAAACAACAGCTAAATCCTAAACCAACATTTAAGCCCTTCTTTCAGACCCTTTCCTATGTTTGTCCGGTTTCCATTCATTCCTAAATAAGCTGTTTTACAAAAGATGGGGCGATATTACTGTGCACAAATGCATGCCATGACCCCTTATTAGCTAAATGAAAAGACCGGCTTTTGGCTTTTAACTTTTGTATTATGTTGCAGGTCAATTTGACCCATTTAGATTTTTAAGTTGTCTGAAATACAATATAATTTTTTTTTTCTTGACATATTGTACCTTTTTCTCATTAAGTGTCAAGAACATGCATGCAAAGTGAGGATACACTTATGTGTTTTAAAGTGTACACATAATTTCTATTATGATTTTGATGTTTGCGGGTCAATTTCTATGTGCCAAGGCAACTGTACAGACCCAAAATAAAAACATTTCCTGGTTTTATGTTGGTATGGTGTTTTTTTTTGTACTACCCCGTGATAGCAAAAATGAGCTTTTCCACACTTTTTAGTACTGAAAAAGACTTAGGAAAAAATGTAATCTTTTATTTTAATCTATCTGAAAGAATATTTAACCTTTGATTTTTTCCACATAAAATTGTAACCACTATTTTTAAAACTGTCACCTGACTAATACTATTATTTGTATCATTACTGAAAAATTGTGGGAAAAGCAATTTTTTTTACCATCACAGTATAATAAGAAACCAACATAAATTTAATTCCATGGTGTATGTCAGGGCTCTTCAACTCCAGTCCTGAAGGCCAGTGTCTTGCTGAGTTTAGCTCTAACCTTATCCAAACAACACTTGAATAAGCTATTTACGGTGTGCAGAATTACGTACAAATTGAAGAAGGGTGTGATAAATTGAGGTTGGTACTAAAGTCTGCAGAACACTGGCCCCACCAGGACTGGAGTTGAAGAGCTCCGACATACAACATGGAATCAAATTTATGTTGGTTTCTTATTACACTGTGAAGGTAAAAAAAATTGCTTTTCCCACAATTTTTCAGTAATGAGAGAAATAATACTATTAGTCAGGTGACAGTTTTAAAAATAGTGGTTAACATTTTTTGTTATTATAAATCATAAGTTCTGATATTTATTTTTTGAATTGTGTGAAAAGTATGTTTGCAAGTTATGCTTGTTTTTCATAGTGTGATTTTGGGGAAATTGTATTGAATCCAATGTGGGTCAATTTGACTCCATAAAAGTTGTATCCAGAATGAAATGACTGCAGAACTGACATATAAAGGGGTTAAAGGGCCTCATTTTGATCAATGCCTTTTAAGAGTCCTATATAATGGTTGTTAAATGGCTCCGTGAGTGAGTTTTCTGACAGACACCAGGGAGTTACGGGGTACGAAGCAAAGCCAGCAGTTAAAAATACTCAGAGACGTTATGAGATGGTGCATGCTTTGCTTTTTGTGAGAATGTTTGCATCTAAAGGAGTCTGGGAAATGTCATTGTGGTGTCAGTGACCCCAATGAGTAAGTAGCAACTTCAGACAAGTAAACGCCACTGCACAGACTTCTCGCCGCACAATACACATCAAGTAAAATATTTAGGTGAGAGTTAAAATCTTAATAAACTTACTACAATTACTTGTTATTAACTAATTTGCCATAAAATTATGGCAGTTCCAGGGAGATTGCTATAACTGTTAAATTGCAGAGGAGGAAATACCATAATCGGCATATAAACCATTTCATAGACATCACTGCATTCACAAAGAAAATCCCACCAAAAAAAAAAAAAAATCTTACATCAGAAATTCCTGCTCATCTTCAGCCTGGAAGTGATATGTGCGGTTATCTGAAACATATGACAAGTAAAATATAAGCCGTTTCCACATGAAGTGACTTCCACTAATTAAACACCAGAAGACAGACTTTGAGTCATAATTCACAATAATGGTATAATTACACAACTATTTAAAAATGAGTTTGATGATTTTCTTCCAAGATTCGGTATGGTAAGTAAACAAACACATTATCGTAAGCTACCAAATCACTCATGTGGTTTCCCACAAGAATCTCTTCTTGACTCACGGGAAATGAGATCGAAGCACTTCCTGTCCTCACCGCTGGGCTTGACCTGACATGTGAGCAGGTTGAGTTTGACCGGCTGCCTGTTTGACTGAAACAAAAAGTGACAATAGGAGAAATACATGTTTGACTACTTTATATTCCTGCTATAACTTCCAAACAGCATCAAAAAGGTTTTAACTCACAAGCTACTTGGGGTCTGCAGCCCAAAGAAGTTTTACAATCAAGTTTGTCAGTCTGTCCGGGGTACATTCAGAACAGAAAGTGTTTCTGCACACCATCTGCACTATTTTATTTATTTATTTATTTATTTACATTACTGGTCTATGTACACATGTGCTAGATGGATATCTTAGGCAGTCGTACCACATATACTATTTCAAGTCAAGTCAAGTCACCTTCATTTATATAGCGCTTTTAACAATGTAGATGGTTTCAAAGCAGCTTTACAGAGATAATGGGAAATTAAAGTAACAGAGATTGTTTTGGCTTTACAGCAGCTCTAGAATAAAGTTATTGTCCAGCTAAAGTTAGTTTTGATTGATTCACTTCTGTCACAACGATCATTAGTTATTAACTTAGGGGCCGCTAACACACGACACACGACACTAAGTGCATAGATAAAAAAAAGATAAAAAAGAAACACAAATCTTTACAAAACCCTTGGAAGTAACTTGCAAGGTTTGTCATTAAACTATAGGAAACCTAATACAGGCTCAATCGCACAGAGTTGTGCATACTGGCTATTGACTGAACAAAAGTGTCGAAAAAACGCAGACCAGTCCAGTGCAGACAGACAGACTGTTATGCATATGTCTTGATTTGATTTGATATGATAATGAAATGTGAGACACAGGGCATCATGAGTGAATAAAACATGTGGGAAAAGAAGAAAATTGATGACATATGATGTGGAGGGTGAGAGCATGACCTTAGACTGAGAAAGAGATGCTAACAATGCTGCTTGTTCTGTTAAATTGTGGTCATATTTATCGTTGCTCTGTGAAATTTTGCTGGCAAAATCCACTCATTTCAATAGGAATCTCTGCGAAAGGGAGTTTCACGTAAGGGCGAAAAAGTTCCCCACACAGTTTTGGTAATGCAAATTTGCTAGTTGAACAAAAGAAAGCTTCTTGGTTTGAATTGAAAGTAACTTCTGTGTGAGCTGTGCTTCATGTATTACTACACTATTGACAATGCACTTTTATTGTCTGAGAAATGTTGCCAAAATTTCGATAATGTAACTGGTACTGTGTCCAAGACATTGATGTTTAGAATGCAGTAAAAGCCTTAGCACACCACATTTGACAGGAAGTGAATGAAAAGGATGATATGGAGGAGGCAAGATAGTAAATTTGATAAAGTGGTCAACACTCATTTTCCCAGTGGGCTGTTAAAGAGGGACAGCGGGATGTCTGGGTTGTTATAGAAACATTCAGCAAAAGTTCAGAAAGCTGATGAAGTGTTTTCACTGTAAATGTTAGACCTCTGTTTAATAGGCTGATTATAGGATGACATGGTTTATAGTGAACAGAGTAAATCACATGTGTCTGAGATACTCACAGTGGCATGAGAGATGGTGAGAATTCCTCCTTTAACTGAGCACTTCCTCCTCTGCCACACCTTCCTCAACCTACAACACAATTGTACTTCTTAACACTACTTATAGCAGACAGCAGGAGCTCATATCGATAATTGAGGGTGTGTGTGTGTGTACCCATCACTCTTCTTCATTAGATAGCCTTTCTTCTCACAGCCAAACTCTTTGTTTCCCTGCAGCTGGTGCATACTGTAGCCACCCTGCTTGCTCTGAGAGTCCTGCTCGAGTACAAACACACACACACACACACGTGCTTTAAATAGCTACATGCAGACACCAATCCAAACAGATTCTGTATACACATCATTTTTGTAAAAGATATGAACAGATCTTAAATATTTTTCACCAGATTTGCAACCTTTTAAAAACAACAGCTTTATCTGACAACCACTTATTTAATTTGCACACACACACTGATCTCCATCACAAACACAGGTCATGCTGTACATGCTGAACACTTACTCTTCTAGACTTCAATCCACACAGGAAGCGGGTGAGAGAGAAATAGCAGAGGGTGTGAAAAGCATGTGTCGGTTCCACTGAATCGTATAAATACACTACAGTAATGCTAACTTACAAATTAGCTGCTCCTATGACTTTATATAAACTCCTACCAAGTTACAGTGATTACATGCAAATTTGCTGTCATGACAATGTGTTAACAACAATTATTCATTAGCTAACTACCTATTAATTGTCATTTATTTTAAATGTCATTTATTAAACATGATACAGTCAGCACCTTTTCTCTGAGCAACCAGTGGGGCACAACACTGGTTACCAGCAAGCCCTATTTCATACTGGCTACCAGCATGGTACAGCACTGGGCACTCCCTCTCACACTCTCCCCTGTACAGGTCGAGCATTAGGGAGGGTTATATATTAGACCCACAGATGTACTGCAAAATTCAACCCATCATATTTCATTCTGTATGGTGTCATGCCACTGAACAATTAACTATAACTCTATATGTGTACATTATTCTAAATATGAAGTATTTATACTCTGGCAAACCATATGTAAATGTAATCATCACTATTGAAACTGTTTAATCACAAACAAGTCACTTGGTTGGCTTTCACAAACTAATTTGGGCAATTAATTGAGAATTTGCCTTGGTCCTAAGATAGAGCCCTGAGGCACACCACACCATACACCTACCTCCTTTTGTTCCAGCTGTAGAGAGGATTTAATGAGATCCCTTAGTGCAGTGAGCTGCTTTTTCTCTTCATCTTGTGTTTGTTTTATCTAAATCACACAAAAGCAAAAAAGAACTTGTTACACACGTACCCACACACCATTAGGGGTGCAATGATAGGAAAAAAAGGAAAAACAATGATATTGTAAAGTACTGAATTATTTTACCTCATAATACAGTTTTAATATTCTCATGCCAAGAATCAATTTTTATTTGGACCAAGTCCAGCAAGGTAAAACATGGCAAATATTAGTCAATGCA
Organism: Abramis brama; assembly: GCF_963993115.1. Lineage (NCBI taxonomy): Eukaryota > Metazoa > Chordata > Actinopteri > Cypriniformes > Leuciscidae > Abramis > Abramis brama. The sequence continues at coordinate 12,075,326 of NC_139986.1, read as the reverse complement.
CAGTTATTTTTATTTGACCAACAATCTTAGGGAAAAATAAATATAACTGTGCAAAGCACAGAAGTGTAATGCAGCTATAAGAGAAACAAGTGAGTATAAGATTGCAATATAGTTTTATATTACTACACATTTAAAAATATCACAATGTGACCCAGATATTGTATTGCCAGATCCCATCCATAACAAATCAAGCTGAAATGTTTTTTACCCAATCAAATAGTTTTAGGATAAAGTAAGGTGAGGTACATACGTTGTAAAGATCAGCTGCTAATTTCTCAATGTACTGCTTCAGCTTATCTGCTGTCTTCAAGCCATCTTGGAAAAAGCTGATAAAAAAACAAAAAAACAAAAAAACAGAATTAGCACTTTTTTTATATTGCAACCAGACACCACCCTCAACCAAAACAGGCTTTGTTTCCTTTCAAAATCTCTTATTTGCATTTTATTTCCTTTTATTAGGTTATTGTTTGTTTGTATTTCTACACGTTTCTTCGAGATCATGTTTTACAAACAGAAGACAAAAGCAGCTTTTAATTTTAAGCACCATACATTAAAGCCATTAAAGACCATACATATTCTGTCAATAGAGTCAGGGGAAATTATAGACAATTTCACAGTCTATACAACACAGAAACTTGCAAACATCAAGAGGAGATGGAGTTAGTGAAAGTAACTTTGAAACATTCAAAGTTTTGAAATAAACAACAACATGCCGTTTTTGAGTAGCTGTGGTGGAAATGTCCAGTTTTAAATACTGGCAGGTGACTAATATAGTGCCAACACTAACAAACTGCCAAGAGTGTGCGTCAAATTAGATGAGTCAGTGGTTCAGACACTGCGGCCAGCCGGCCACACGTTCTGCTATCAAGACCCATCTGATGTTTATGTATGAGATTTGAGCATGATTCTGCATTTAAGTGACCTTGGGGTATTTTATCAAATTAATAAAGAAGTGTAGAGAACTAAGCAAAGCATGCATAATGCCTTCGCTATAACTTCATAAATTTTTTTTAATTGCGATTAAGTTAAAAAAACAAAGGTAACACTCAACAGTCCACTTTAGACATTCTACTAACTAAAAGTAACTTTGCAACTACTCAACTACCAGTCATTAGAGTATTAGTAAACTGTCTGACTAATATCTGATAACATTTTATTTTGATTCCCCCAACAGAAAATTTACTGACTAGTTAACTTTGCATGTCATGTCAACTTTTTCTACTAACCCTTATACCTAACCCAACAGTCTACTAACAGTCTACTAATACTAATACTAACTAATGAGAGTTAGTTGACATGTAGTAGCAAAGTTACTTATAGTAAGTACAATGTCTTAAGTGGACCATTACGGTTACTTTTAAAAGAAAATAAATCTGAAAACTTTTTTAAAGTTAATTATCTATTAACAGGTAATTTCCCTTGATTTACTGATAAACGGGTGCTCTACTAGATACGCTAGTGCTTCTGATAAGTTTTCTTAGAAACCACATAGAACACAGTGGAACTGTTAAAACAGCATTAAAAAATTATAGCAAGAAAAATATTTACTTAATCGCAAACATTAACTTCGTCTTAATAATGACCCATGAAAGTCTTGAAGTGCAAGATAAAGCTTGCAGGTTTCTGCTGATGCATCTATAGGTCAATGATAACACTAGCTCAGAATAACCTTAACCTTTAGAGTGAGAGGGAAAAAAGTGCAACATTTTCAGTTCTTTCTTTCAGATCATCACTTTATTTCAGACCTTCAGGCCAATGACACTTGCAAGGCTACATGGATCAATAACACTTTCAGTTAACAATTTCCTCACATGTCCCATACACATTTATTGTGACAGTTCTACAAACTAAATGTATGATGTATGGACTTTTGGACTACTTATTTAGTATACTGATATTGCAAATATCTGTCAAGGAAAAACACATCTGAACGCAAAAATGTCACTTACTTGCACTGCGCGTGGTAATACTTGATCAAGTTCTGAAGAAGGTCAACCCCTTTTTTGGTCTTTATTTCATTCACTTTGATCAGGTACTGCAGAAACAGACATAATTTGATAACAACACAGTTCAGTATCCCAAAAGTAGAACCAACAGATATTTAAGGATTTTGAATGCTTAAGTGATTTGAAATTTTATTTGTAATACATGACAAATCTACAAGCGCCATTCTGGGGGCACATATTTAAATGTAAATATTTGATTGAACGATTATGCATAACTGTTCTTATTTCAGTAGCAACTGAAAAGGGACAAAAATCTTATCTTCTAAATCTGACACGAACATACAGTGACAAACCAATCCCACAAAAAAAATGAATTAAACATCATCGTAATCCCGGTTTATCCCAGAGGGGTATATTCCAGAACAATGCAAAGACTTGCCAGCTAACAATTTTTTGGCTATGCTCAGAAACTTAATCCGTCCTGTTTGGCCCCTTGCATGTCTGAATATATCTTGAGATGAAATGGCACACATTCTGCTCATCTTAGAGTAAGTGATTTTATTTGTACACAACCTTTGAGTCACAGTTGTTTCATAAACAATGTGAGTCATATAACAGTATGAACAGTTTCCTAATTTAGTTAGAGTGTGAGCTTATCTTTGTTATATTCAGTATAATGCACGTAGTAGCGTATGTGTTTGCTGAAGTTGTCATGGGTTTGCCATTTCCTTTGATGCTTCCTGTATCTTGAATGAGTCATCTCACTGTATAATGAATTATTCATTGGCCTCATATTTGGATTTTCATGTGTAACCACCAAGAAAGGACAACAGGAAACAACCAAAAACAGAAGACTGCTAAATTATGAAAAAGTCAAGACAATCATAAATAATGTCATTGATTTTTTCAGTAATATGCAAATGCCTCTTCTACATTAGTGCTTAATTATAAGGTAAAATGGGTAATTGAATTAAAGTATTAGATTGTATCATGTGATTTGGTCCTGGAGCATTTGAAAAGCAACCTAACAAACCCTTGATGCACAATTAAATGAATTCAAGATGCAATTCTAAATGACAAACCCAATTCATTAGCATGTTAAATAACCCACAGCTATCCTCCCTAATGAACAAAAACAACACTGATGATAATGAATCCATAAAACATCTGCTCAAATGCTGAGGGAATCATTAAACTAAGATAAACAGGCCATTTTCACTCAAATTGAAGCATTACAAACTCCTGATTTATATTAGGAAAACCAATCACAACAGCTAGTGATGTGACTACTAATACAGCAACCTGTAACAGTCAAAGATCCATTTAAGGCCTCTGATTGGCTGCATCTGTGGTTTTATGAATGTTAATATCATTAACAAAACCTGTGGTCTTATGCTGGTGAAAATTGCTATATAGACAGATCTGTAAGCTACATTATCAGTACAAAGTGTTTTGGGTTGTGGGAGCACTAGTAGAAAATATCACTGACCATGGCTTGTACATGTATTTAATGTGTAAGCCTTTAATCTGGAAAAAATATTTAAAAGCACCACAACTATTGAAATATTCCAATATAGGCTACATGTATTCAGCATAATCTAAAAACAAGAAACAGGAAGATTATTTTTCTGCTATTCACTTCTGGAAATATTAAAGATGCTCACTTGCCATTTAATATGCTGCATTTTAGTAACATTGATCCAGACCAAAATTATACAGTATGTTAAGTGTCCAAAATTGTGTTTCTTGAATAGCTTGACTTTTCATAACTGTCTGTATCTATTACCATTCAAAATGAACTGAATATTCATTTATATATTAGTAAACAAAGTTACAAGTTTATATTCCGAATATGATATGGCATGTTTCTGGTAAAAAAAGGACAAGTTGAGTGCACTACAGACCTCACACATCTGTAGTTGGAAGAGCCTCCGTTCTTTCTCCATCTCCTCTGCGATCTCAGCACCAGTGATCTCTGTTCGGATCATCCCGTGCTGCTTGGCGTGCTCACGTTTTTCCTTCTCGATTTTTGTACTGAAAGATTGAAAGAAATTTGTATATTTAGCACAAATTCATCTGAGTTGGTTGGCAATAAGAGTACTGTGTTTATTTCACATCAATCTCACATCTGCGGGGGAGAAAATTATCTCGCTCATGCTTTTTGATGATGCAGTTAAATTACTGATAATTGCAACAGCCCACAGACAAAGTAATCGGTCTGAATGGACAAAAGTGTATAAAGACACAATAGCACAGTGGTTTTCAATCCTGATCCTGGGTGCGTCTCAATCAGTTCCCTAGTTATCTAATCAGGGCACTAATCAGGGAGTCAGGCATTTAAAGGGCTGTCTCAATCGCAAAATCATTCCAGTGCACTGAAAATGTTGCTCCCTAAAACGTCCCACAATGCACCGTGAAAACCAGTGATCATCGATGCTCTCACTATGTTCCCTTAACGGAAGTTCTGAAGATCGAAACATAAATCACATGAGCCAACTCTCTACACAATGACACACGATAGATGTTCTTTAAAATACAAACCATTATTTAATTATATTTCAGCTTAAACATACATCACTAGTAATGAACAATCTAGCAAATAATTATAATTTATTTACGGCAGAAATGTGGCATGTATATATAACAAGCAAAGTATTTATCATAATTTAAATAGCATTAAAAAATTATGTCAGAAAGATTTCAGTTCTGCTTTTGTTCATAAATACCAGTAGTGATGTTGTACACTGAGGACCTTGTCATGTTGCCAGCAATCAGTGTGCCAATGTGTAGTGAGCCAGGGTCCTTAGACTCCTTACTGTACTTACCAGTGCCCGAAGTCGTGTAAAGCTTTGTGTTTTAAGTTGCGTAGTAAACAGGATAACAAGTGTTTCCTCACCTTATGTGGTATATATTACAGCATTTAATTTTGAGCAATATTCTATTGTAATTTGTTATTTCATGTTAACTATTGTGTTTACTAATGTTAATGGGTACAACTTTATTGTTAGTGATGCATTTTTTATTTTATTTTATTTTTATTGTCAAAAAAAGTTTATGGTTGTTATTAATATTGGTATTGTCATCACAAACACTAATACTTTACCTCACGGTTGACATGGGGGAAAAAAGCACGTAATTGGCAACACAACAGTAATATAATAATAGATATTATATATAGCTAAATAGATTCATAATTATAGCCTAAAATATTAGCTTACGATTTACATCAAAGCTGATACATTTTGCCCTTTCTTAAATTCTTCCTCCTTTCTCCTATCTGTTGTTGGAAGTACGGCAAAACTCCTCAAACAGTAAATAAAGTAAAACAATTACAGTCACAAAATACATTTTCTTTTCACTCCGTTTACAACTCTACTAAAATTCACCTCAGAAATGATTCTCATTCAGAGCTTGCAAGAGCTGCGAGTGCGTGCAATGATGCTGTAAACATGCTGGCATAGCAACGTTATAGCTTCAGTTTCCCTTTCCGCATGTATGCCATACAAAGGCCATCTCGTTTAATTCTACTGTACGGTAGGTTGAGGACACTTCGCATATGTCATTCTACAGAGGATGTGTCCTACCTAGGATGCAACCTTCGAAATGAGACACAGCTAGTGTTTCAGATAAATACACAGTGGTGGGTCCCCAGGACCAGGATTGAAAACCACTGACTTAGCTAACATTCATTGAGCAAACTTACAACTTCGTTTCATAGTCCTTCCAAGCCTTGTCAAAGGGTTTTTTCAGGTCCTGAAAACAAAAAAAGGAAAGTATTTAGAACAAAAAAAAAAAACTAATGAGGCAAGTGCAGTAGTTAGAGTGCCTCATTTTCACAACAAAGTAGATGTCAAAGACTAGGTAGTGCACAAATCCATCTGCATCAGCGTTGAAGGATGATATCTTTCCAGCAGTAAGGTAAACGGCACATTAGGACCACAACAGCCTCATTACATCATTGTTTTGATAAATATCTAAAGCACCAATTGTAGATATGACTATTACAGTTACTTCTGGTAACTGACAGATCCCTTAGTGGGTTCTGATTGGCTACTGGTGCAGCAGTCAGATGTCTGATCTTCTGATAGACAAGACATCAAAAATAGCTACACTTAAACCACTCTCAGATTCAGTTCACTAGATTAGAACTGCAGTGGGCTAGTCTAGTTTGTGATGTAATGAAGCTATTTACTAGAACAGAGCTCAGGTACTTCTACAGGTCTACAACATCTTCTTTCAAGATATTATTTGTTTCTGGGTTTGTATCCAAGTGCAATTGGATGATGATAAGAGTTTTTTCTGCATCTGCATTTGTATTTAGCCTCTGCAGGTCTGACGTTCTATGAGACATGGTCTGAAAAAAAATATTTCTCACCCCCTTCACGCCTTTCAGGTCGCCTTTCAACAGAGAGTCCAGAGTGAAGATCACATTATGACTCAGATTCTGGAGCTGCAGGAAGAGACGGTGAAACAGAGCAGAGACTGTGTTAATACGATACATGACACTTGGCACAGCATAAGCACAGCACAGAAGAAATAAGAGAAAACATATCAAATACAGCCATCCACACAAAGAGCCTGTTGAGAGAGAGACGGAACCGTATCAGGATGAGCAGACCAGCATTGTCATCCAATACTCCGGGACAGATCTTTTAAATTAATCAACATTAATGTTTCAGACCCAAGAGGCCCGATAGTTTGGAATCAAGTAACAAGATGTGACCCACTGACGTACTACACTGTCTTATAAGAGCTTAAGATAGTGATAATGATAGATTGAGGACCAAGAAAGAAAGATGATCAAAGGCGGATAACTGATATATTGTGCATCCCAAATAAAATATATTATGGCCGACAACTTAAATGACAATCACTATTATAAATCTACATAATTGTGTCTGTTTTTAAACAAACAGCATTCAACAAACGGTAAAACATTATAATATAGCTGCAAGCAGCAATTACCGGGGCCAAGCACAATCAGATGACAAGACATGCCAACATTGCTGAAAGTGTCAGACCAATGAGCAATTAAAGACATTAAAGAGGATTTTAGGCAAAATGCCTGAAAAATCATAGAAACAGTGAAGAAAAATATGATTTAATGGACTATCACTTTCGACCAATAGGTGGCGCAGTTACAAAACTGATGTGATGTGGTCAGAGTGAAGTGACAATGACACATACAAAGTTTGGTGTTAATATGTCAAGGCATTGCAGAGATAAAGCCTGAATAGTCATTTTGGCATCATGCCTCAGCTTTGCTGCTGTGCTATACGAAAACGGTTTCATCAATCGACACGAAATCCATAACTTTTTGTCGGCACAGTCTGGAGATGATACGATTCGATTTTGGTGAAAATCGGACAAACGGTCTAGGAGGAGTTCGAAAAAGTAGGTTTTGAATGAAAATCAAGATGGCGGACAGGAAGTTTGGCCAAATAAGGAAAACTTGGTATCTATGTTCTCGGCTTGACCCAAGGAATCTATTAAGACCCGTGCCATTTCAATAGCCAGATTTATTCAAAAGTTATTAGCCTTTTTGGAAATTTTGTTATAACTTTTGACCACTAGGTGGCGCTGTCTTGAAATATTTTGGTTGCCTTCAGGGGATGGTGCTGATGACACAATCTGAGTTTCGTAATATTACACCAATGCATTTGTTTAGTATAGCATTTTATTTCACAAAACTGTATTGAAGTCAATGGGAATTTCATATTTTGTTCAATTATAGCGCCACCAAGAGGCTCAGTCCCACAATTTTTTTTACGTGTCCTCAGAGTGAGCCCATACATATGTGTGTCAATTTTGGTGAAAATATCTCAATTCGCTTCGGAGTTATAGACATTTATATGAAAAAACACGAAAAAAATGACTGACACATGACTTTGATTGGAAATTAGTACCCCTAAACATCAATATTTTCGCATTTGGGCATTGGTGTATAGCTATCGACCTATGTTTCCAAACTTCTGACGGTGGTTTCGTCTCGATCGGACTAGCGGTTTCAAAGATATAGCCAAATGTTTTTTAAGCACTAAATCACAACGCTACACAAACCGTAAGGCGAAACCTAGCATGTTTGGTATCGTAGGACTCGGCAACGATTCAGGAGTCTAAAAAGATGAGTTTCGTGAAAATAAGTCGACCACACCCAAAGTTATAAGCATTTGAAAAAAAAAATTCACCACTAGGTGGCGCTGTTTCGAAACTTCTCAGGCTCATTCAGGGCATTGTGCTGATGACCCATACCACGTTTCGTAACAATCCGTTCATGCGTTCATAAAATACAGAATTTTAGCACAAAATTCAAAATGGCCGACAGCCAAAACGACCGATATGGTCAAATTGGATATCAGTCGACTCGGCATGTTGCCCTGAATCTAACGAGACCAATTTTATGATTTTTGGACAAACTGTTCAGAAGTTATAAGCAAAAATAGCCATTTTTCATATCTCCGGACCAGTAGGTGGCGCTGCGCCGAAACACAGCATGTAGCCTCAGGTCATGCTTGTGAGTACAAGTACCAAGTTTGGTCTGAATACGATAAACCGTTGCGGAGATACGGCCTTACGACTGTTTTTGCTAGCGCTACGTAAAATGTATTTGTGCGTTTATCGAAAACGGTTTGACGAATCCATTTGAATTCCATAACTTTTTGTCAGCACTACCTGAAGATGATCTGGTTCAATTTTCGTGCAAATCGGACAAACCGTCTAGGACGAGTTCGAAAAAGTAGCTTTTTTTGAAAATTCAAGATGGCGGCCATATTTTTATGACGGAAAATGACGTCATAGGGTGCAATCGAATCGCCATGAGCTCAGGAATCAGAGGAAAAAATAATTTTGTTGATTGGCCTTACGGTTCAAAAGTTATTAGCAAAGTAAAAGTGAAACTTTGGACAGGTGGTGGCGCTAGAGGGAATGACTTAGAAACACCAAAATTGGTGTATTTAATGTTGGGACTGTCCTCTATCAGAATGTCAAACCAAAACAACTTTCCCGCAATCGGTTCTATGGGCTGCCATAGACTCCCATGGCGGAAGAAGAAGAAGAAGAAGAAATATAGCTGCAAGCAGCAATTACCGGGGCCAAGCAGAATAAGACGACAAGACATGCCAACATGTCTGAAAGTGTCAGACCAACTGCAACAATGAGCAATTAAAGACATTTAAAGAGGATTTTAGGCGAAATGGCTGAAAAATCATGTAAAAAGTGATTCAAAATATGATTTAATGGATTGTCACTTTTGACCAAAAGGTGGCGCTGTTACGAAATTGATGTGGTGTGGTCAGAGTAAGGAGACAGTGACACATACAAAGTTTTGTGTCAATATGTCGAGGCATTGCAGATATAAAGCCTGAATAGTCATTTTGGCATCATGCCTCAACTTTGCTGCTGTGCTATACGAAAACGGTTTCATCAATCGACACGAAATCCATAACTTTTTGTCGGCACAGTCTGGAGATGATACGATTCGATTTTGGTGAAAATCGGACAAACGGTCTAGGAGGAGTTCGAAAAAGTAGGTTTTGAATGAAAATCAAGATGGCGGACAGGAAGTTTGGCCAAATAAGGAAAACTTGGTATCTATGTTCTCGGCTTGACCCAAGGAATCTATTAAGACCCGTGCCATTTCAATAGCCAGATTTATTCAAAAGTTATTAGCCTTTTTGGAAATTTTGTTATAACTTTTGACCACTAGGTGGCGCTGTCTTGAAATATTTTGGTTGCCTTCAGGGGATGGTGCTGATGACACAATCTGAGTTTCGTAATATTACACCAATGCATTTGTTTAGTATAGCATTTTATTTCACAAAACTGTATTGAAGTCAATGGGAATTTCATATTTTGTTCAATTATAGCGCCACCAAGAGGCTCAGTCCCACAATTTTTTTTACGTGTCCTCAGAGTGAGCCCATACATATGTGTGTCAATTTTGGTGAAAATATCTCAATTCGCTTCGGAGTTATAGACATTTATATGAAAAAACACGAAAAAAATGACTGACACATGACTTTGATTGGAAATTAGTACCCCTAAACATCAATATTTTCGCATTTGGGCATTGGCGTATAGCTATCGACCTATGTTTCCAAACTTCTGACGGTGGTTTCGTCTCGATCGGACTAGCGGTTTCAAAGATATAGCCAAATGTTTTTTAAGCGCTAAATCACAACGCTACACAAACCGTAAGGCAAAACCTAGCATGTTTGGTATCGTAGGACTCGGCAACGATTCAGGAGTCTAAAAAGATGAGTTTCGTGAAAATAAGTCGACCACACCCAAAGTTATAAGCATTTGAAAAAAAAAATTCACCACTAGGTGGCGCTGTTTCGAAACTTCTCAGGCTCATTCAGGGCATCGTGCTGATGACCCATACCACGTTTCGTAACAATCCGTTCATGCGTTCATAAAATACAGAATTTTAGCACAAAATTCAAAATGGCCGACAGCCAAAATGACCGATATGGCAAAATTGGATATCAGTCGACTCGGCATGTTGCCCTGAATCTAACGAGACCAATTGTATGATTTTTGGACAAACTGTTCAGAAGTTATAAGCAAAAATAGCCATTTTTCATATCTCCGGACCAGTAGGTGGCGCTGCGCCGAAACACAGCATGTAGCCTCAGGTCATGCTTGTGAGTACAAGTACCAAGTTTGGTCTGAATACGATAAACCGTTGCGGAGATACGGCCTTACGACTGTTTTTGCTAGCGCTACGTAAAATGTATTCGTGCGTTTATCGAAAACGGTTTGACGAATCCATTTGAATTCCATAACTTTTTGTCAGCACTACCTGAAGATGATCTGGTTCAATTTTCGTGCAAATCGGACAAACCGTCTAGGACGAGTTCGAAAAAGTAGCTTTTTTTGAAAATTCAAGATGGCGGCCATATTTTTATGACGGCAAATGACGTCATAGGGTGCAATCGAATCGCCATGAGCTCAGGAATAAGAGGAAAAAAGAATTTCGCTGATTGGCCTTACGGTTCAAAAGTTATTAGCAAAATAAAAGTGAAACTTTGGACAGGTGGTGGCGCTAGAGGGAATGACTTAGAAACACCAAAATTGGTGTATTTAATGTTGAGACGGTCCTCTATCAGAATGTCAAACCAAAACAACTTTCCCGCAATCGGTTCTATGGGCTGCCATAGACTCCCATGGCGGAAGAAGAAGAAGAAGAAGAAGAAGAAGAATAATAAGAACGGGAACAGATACAATAGGTGCCTCCGCACCTTCGGTGCTTGGCCCCTAATAATAATAAGAACGGGAACAGATACAATAGGTGCCTCCGCACCTTCGGTGCTTGGCCCCTAAATATAGAGCAGGGATCCTCAAAAAGCAGACCGCGGTCCGGTTCCAGACCCTGGCTTGGTTCCAACCAGGCCGCGAGACATCATGACAACGGTAGCACTATTTTACCTTTTCTATTGTTTAAAGTGAGCAGCTTCATAATAAACAATGTTATAAAAGGGAAAATAATTGTGTATATAGTATCTTTCTGTCACATGGCCTTACATAGGTATCTAAATGTAAAAATAATAATAGCCTGATAAAACATCTGATCTTATCCTTTAATATTCATATCCAATTGAGCTAAAATTATGAATTGTACCAATTTTTTGTATTTTTTATTCTTAGACACCACTGCTTTGGCTCTGAAGGCCCAATATACACATCTTTGATGACTCTTTTGACTGTTTAGTGGTTTTTATTTTTACAAAGTACAACTGCTGCCCAGATTTTTATATATATATATAAAAAAAAAATATATATATATATATATATATATATATATATATATATATATATATATATATAATTAAACTATTATATTAAATGTATAACTATTCCAAAAAATTGTCCGGACCTCCGCTCGTAAGGAAATGTAGAGACCGGACTTCTTGGAACTTCATTGAAATAACCCTGATATAAAGTATAAAAGAACTGTGAAGCACTTTTGAAACATTGCATAGAAAATAACATACTGTTCGAAATGGAAAATGTTCTTTTGTTTTCAATATTGGCAAAATCAGATGTCAAATATGAAAAAAGCAACTGCTCCAGTTATTGACACTTTTTGACATATGCTTGGGTGACGATTTATTATTTTATTTATTTCATTTCTATTAAATAAAACATAAAATGCCATTTGGAATATTTTGACACAGTTGGGAGAAAAAAAGTCATAAAATGGAAAATAAAAAGACCGTAGTGTGCAAAGTAAAAAAGTACATTTCTAAAGTCACCTGAGATGTGTGTGTTTAAGGTCAGAGTGCAGATAGTGAGATTAATGTGTTTAAACAGTCTTTTTCTTTAGTGTGTGTGTAGTATCTGATGTGATGAATAGCTCGTCTGGCTGATAATGCTAGTGGCAAACGAACACCAATATAAAAGATATACTGCCCCACAGAAAGGCTGGTTAACAAACCAACAAAGAGCAGTCCTCATTGAATGTCTTCATCATTTCATGCAAATGTGAAACTTTCATAAATGAGGTTTGTTGTGATCGGGAGATAAACCACAACGTAGTACTTCTGTTCACTTCCTCTCGGCCTCACTATTCTTCATTCTCTCTTAATGGATGTTCTTGTTTCAGAGTGATAAATACCTCAGCTTAGTGCCAAAGCAGTCTAAAAGCACCACAGCCAGACAACAAAGTGTCTCTTTTGAGAGAGAGAAGAGATAGCAGAAAACCAAAAGAATGAATTCTGCAGTTTAACTCTGTTTCATACAGATAAGTTATTGACAGCTGAACTATTTTAAGTTTGAACGTGTATTTCAAGCCTCAGTTGCAGGAAAAAAACAATTTGCCACACAGCACAATGTGAATGCTGATCGCCTGCTGTGTGTGTATTGGTCCATCAGCGTTCCAGTGAGGCTATGGTCCTCAGGAGGGTGTTGTGGAAACAGAGAGGATATACTGATGACACAGGAACCAAAGGAAATGAATCAGGGAAATGTTAATGCTGTTGTCAGGAGAGGATGACAGCAACACCGAAAATACACACACAGGAAACCGTACGTTAGTACACTGGACTGGTGGAAAATCATGAACACAAAAGTTAACCAAATTATTAAGATAAAACTGTGGTAGCTTGGTATAAGATGCCTCTTTTAAAACTTTTAGGTTTGAAAAAATGTTTTTAATACAGGACATTTTGCAGTATTATATCTTAATGTATTATGATTTCATTGGTTGTTTAATGGTCGACAGATATGGGTTATTTTGACGGCAGATGCTGATGAAGATTTCTTATAAAGCAAGGTGGGCGATAGGGCATAGGGTTGGGTATCGTTTGAATCTTAACGATGATTCTTGATTCTGCTTATCGATTCCGATTCTTATTGATTTCTTATTTCGATTTGAATAAGGTAAAAAAAAAAAACTTAAGATATTCACATGTAGTTTTTTGCGAAACATTTAATTTGTAGCTGAATATCATGAACAAAAATCAACAAATAACATACACAAGGAACGTTTGCCTGTGGTTTAAAAACACCATAGAAAAACAACTAGCCTAACTAATATATAAATTTCAAGCATTATTAAAGACAACTAAACACTCGGTAGTTAAAAATTAACAAATAAAAAAATAGCAATCGCAACAAATAGATACAACTGAACAAAGATACGATTGAAATAAACAGTACTGCTCTATTTTCAGTTATTCAGGTATAGAAACTGTAATCAAATGTAAAATACTGCTGCACTTTTAGATAAAATATACATTGCAAATATAGTTACGAAAGTTATTCAAGTCAAGAACAAGTGAATTTTCTCTTTGTCTTTTGTTGTTTGATAAGTGTTGTTATAGAGACCGCAGCTGCTGTCATTTTAAGAGTTGCCCAATATAGTTACACACGCCTGCATCACTGAAAACAGCGCGCACAGTTGAATGGTTTAAAGTCATATTGATATGCTCACAAAGGAATCGATAAGAGAAGCAAAAATTATATTTTATAACAAGTATCTGATTCCTGACCTCAAGTATTCGATTTCAGAATTTTTGTGTGGGGAGATTGTATAGATACATAGACGCCAATGATCTATCTTTTCGAGGCCTGAATTTTGACTCAGTATTATGAGTATTGTGCATAATTTTTACAAAAAGCTTTATGCGTATAATGTGGGAAATAATTATAATTTGAAATCTTTCTTTCAAACTGTAATTTAACACAGAGAGTGAGTAAAAAAAGAAATTACATTTAAAAAAAACATTTTGTATTTTACTGTACATCTGGCGCTGTCAAAATAATTAAAGTAATCCAGCTTAAGATGGTTTGTTGGTCTTAGTTTGTTTCTCAATCTGGTTAGACTGCTCTGGTTTACTGGATGTAAGTGTGGTTTTGAGCACTTGTCAGCTGGTTAGTTTCATCTCTTTAGCTAGACCAGCTGAAGACCAGCTGAAAACCAGCTTGTTTAATATACTTTGCATTAGGGTTATGCAACATGAAATGTTTTTATTAGGAATAGGAATTTATAGTATATTGTACAATATTATTTTATTGCAATCAAGTAAATAAACAGGGCTGCATGATTTTTTGAATAAACATTTAAAATGTCATTCATGTTTGCAGTGTTTTTTTGTTTGTTTTTCAGGGCCACAAAAAAAAGGGATTATAAATCAATATGACTATGAAATAATATCATAATAACAATAATAATAGTTATTATTAATACAAAATAAAAATATAAAACAAAATAAATATGAATATTGTAGTATTTTACTGTAAAATTAATCTGGAGTATTTAATAATAATAATAACAACAATAACAATAACAACTGTAGAATGACAGTACTCATTTTTATGGTTATCTTAATTTCTTAATTTTCTAACACTGAAAACACTGAATCATGAGCTGTACGCATGTAAAAGAACAGTGCCGCGCTTCACTCTGAAACACGCAGCGCATATATTTAATTAAATCACAGCCTTTGTGCAGCCCTACAAGTAAAGTATTTTGAAAATGATAATGTATGTTAAGAAGTAGCGTCGATAAAAAGTTAAATGAAAATGAAAATAACGAATTTTCTCCTTTTTCCAGCAGCTGTGCAGTGCTGGAACGCTAAGCCTCCGCTCACACAGATACGACTTCCCTTCCGCAGAGCTCGCCAGCATTCACACAGTGATTTAGGAATGTGTGTGTTTGTGTGCGTGTGAGGGGTGAAAAGGAGACGCACTGTAGCTACTGCAACTCCTACACTCGAAATTTATGGCTCTATCTCCACGTTTCTGCCAGGAGGAGAGATCAGGATAGATTACAAAAGCCCCTCTAACTCACACACATCCACTAGACACACAATTTTCACATATTTCACACATCTCTGAACGCATCCGCCTCTGACACCAACGCAGAGAACTCTACAACCTGTGTAGAAGGACACACACTTTAAGCTCTTTAACACTTTCCCAGAGGCTGATTCACTTTAAAAGGATCTAGTATGCTGTAAAGCCTTAAATCTGTCCCTACATTGGGCTTCAACATAAACCAAAACAATCTTTTCTTTTTATTTCTATGATCTAGTATCATAGAAAAGAAACCCGCTTTTAAGTGCATGAAGTCTTGGATGTCCATTCATTGTGGTTTAAAGATCTGTTCACGTAGAAGACTCACCAGGTTCTTGAGGAGGGTGGAAAGCTCTTTAGTCAGAGTAGAGAACTTAACAAAGGCTGTGCCCAGATCTGGATTATCCCGACTGATGAAGTTACTGCCAAACTTATCCAACGCTTGGGCGTACATCTCCTCATTTTGAATGTGATCTGACAAAAGAGCACAAATGAACACAATCATGTTGTATTGTTTATGAATGTCATGCATCTGAAGAGTACACATCCTCGCTCAGGTGTGGGTAGCATGTTCCTTAAAGACCTAGGTACAATTCCTAGGTACAATTCCCTGGTGCTAATGGATATCATTTATCAGTGCATTTTTATGCAAGGAATGTTTGGTTTCATTAAACTGCAATAACTTTCTGCACCTCTGAAACAACTTATCTGCTTATGTAACCAAGATCAAGTTTCTTCATAATAAGGGTCATTCTATGAAATATGCCTTTTCCATTGTCATAAGTATTTCAAGATTAATCAGACAAATAAAATCGCATTGTGCTATAACAATCTAAATTAATACATTGTAATATATACTACCGTTCAAAAGTTTGGCTCAGTAAGATTTTTTTTTTTTTTTAAGCCTTTGCATTATAAAAGGTATTCATAATGTATTTTAAATGCATTATATCTTTTCATAAATTGTAACCAGAGTTAAAATGCATTTTAATATTTACAGATTCATTGTTACATCTGAAATTATTGAGAGAGAGAGAGAGAGAGAGAGAGAGAGAGAGAGAGAGAGAGAGAGAGAGAGAGAAAAAATACATACCCGATATATATAAATATGTGATATGTATACGTGTATATATACACACCTGAAAGCAGCAAGTATCAGTTCAGTATGTGTGTGCGAGAGAAGTGTGTGGGTGTATGTGGGGGTGGATAAAACTAGCTGGCGTGATGTCCGCCAGGAACATGTTGATCATGCTAACTGTGATCTAGCCATTTGTTTTAACAGTCTTACAGGCAGATTTATCTACAATCACTAAAAATACTGCAACGCCACCATATCCATGATACTGCCTGTAAAACATAAGTCACTATGATTTCAATAAGTGTGTTTATTTGTATTAAATCATTAACAAAAATCTGAATCTATGTGTGTGCGTGGTTGTGTACATACCTTGGCCGGAGTTATAAATGGCTTTGACTGACTTCTTAACCTTCTGCAATGAGTTTCTGTCCTGATCCAAAGCCTATGGACAAACAGATAAGAGATGGAATCACTGAAGCTGTACACCTGTGATGTGACCTAACAGGAACGTTATACTAGAAACTATAAATAAAATGTAATAAATAATCCACTTATAAATGCTTAAACTCTGTTTGTGCTGTAATAAGAATTCTTCCCAGAATTGTGCCATACTGACCCCCTAGCATTGCTTTCAACCACTTAACTGCGGAACAATACATCAAGCAAACAAAATTATTGATTTATTCAGGGCAATTTCCTTGCAGCAGATGTAGAAAAACAGTTTGAGGCACAAGATGTTCTTTACACAAGTATGTGAAACGCATGCTACTAGATGCAAAGCTCAGTTTCATGTATATTTCATATTGCTAAGCTACAGCATTCTCAACACTGACTCAAGGGACTCTATATCAAACATTAAACTGCACAGCTATAGTTTGTAAGTTAATCATGCTTGCAACATGTTTATAGCTAGCTAGATCAAAAACAATGCATCCTGTTTAATAGCACCAACATTCGCAAGTAACAATAGAACCCTTTGTGTCAGAGTAAGTATGTTTTTTGGCCAAACTTTTTCACTATTTTTTCACTCAAAAGATAATGAACAAGTCAACCAGAAATTATTCAAAATAACTAACTAATCAAGAGAAAAGTAGTGCTGCACTAATTGGTCATGATGCATCAACAGTCCCTAATTAGAATTTTGGTTTTACCCAACACACACACACACACACACTTACACACTTCACAAGACTACACTGTGAGGTTCCAGCACAGATTATGCATGATATTAAAAGCTGATATCAGTCAGTGAGCAGTGTGCCATGGGAGGATCTCCTGTGTTGTGTTATTCCTGCAATGACAAGAACATTTAACCCCTCACTCTACTCTGAAAGCTCAAAGTCTGTTCTTCTTCCTCTAACAATAAGCCACAATTTGCCCATATTGCCTGCTACTGCAACTGGATTCCTGATTCGATTGGATTCTGACTCACAAGCTCTGAATTCGATTTAATTTGGATATGTCATACTTCAATTATAATGTTTATTTTGCTTGCAAATGAATAAATATTCTCTCAGCCAATGCTTTAAATTATACAGGGAGCTTTCTAACTTGGTAAGAATATAAACATATGAAAAAAGACTATGCAGTGTAATAGCCATTCACACAACTGTCCAAGATTTCAGGGTCAGTAAGATTTAAAAAAAAATTTTTTAAAGAAATTATATTCTATTATCGTGTATCAGTTTCCACAAAAATATTAAGTAGCACAACTGTTTTCAACATTGATAATAATAAGAATTGTTTCTTGGGTACCAAATCACCATAATGTAAATAAATTACTTTTTAAATATATTAAAATTAAAGATTATTTTAAATTGCAAAACATATTTCACATATTACTGTTTTTACTATATTTGTGATAAAATAAATGCAGCCTTGGTGAGCAATGCATATCTGACTTTTTTCAAAAACATTAAAACAAATCTTGCCGACCCCAAACTTCTGAATAGAAGTTTTGTAAAAATCAAAACATTTGTCTTTTAAATGTATTTTATCAAAATATTCCATCACTGAAAGTAACTTGTCGATTCAATAACTGCTCTGACAGATTTAGTAAATGATCCATCAGAATTTATTTTTTAAGAATTGATATCAGGATCACTCAAAATGAAGATTAATCGAAAAAACTCTATATTTAAACCCATTGATAATGATAATCTGGTTTGAACTGAGCAAGGACATGTAATTTACTCAACAACAGCTTGATTGAAGCTAACATTTATCCGATTATGATCCCGACTGGAAATTGGGCAATTAAATAAGTGACAGATGTTGGTTTTCAGAGCGTACAGTATAGTATTCCCATCTCACAGAGGCTGAAATTAAAAATATCCTGATGTCATGCCTCTGTTTTGGCTGAGAGACAAAAAGCACACAACACATGACTACACAAAGCCTGTTTAGATCTTCACCTCTCAATGAATTCTGAAACCTGACCTGCTAGTTTTATTGTTTTGCAGAAGGAGTGCAGAAGAGTTTCCCTAGCAACACAGTAGTAGATGACAGGAAGAGATGCCTTGGTGTGTGTGCACTTTTGTGAATGAGGTTATTGATATGAATACTTTCTGACAAATTCATCCACCGAAACTCCACTGAGGACCAGGGTTTTGGACCAATGCCATTTCACTGTAGATAGGACCACAAAATCTACATAATCACATTCAATCAGAAGTTAACTTTCATTTGTTTGCACATCTAAAGAAATTACACTGCCATGCCTTCAACTTCTAAATCCCTTAAAGCTGCAGTCGGCAAGTCTGGCAGATTGGATCGACTTAGCCAAAATTTTGAATGTTTACAACTCTCATGCCCCTCCCCCACTACCAGCGAGCACCCTCCCATCGAGGTCGTGCTCGTCAGTGCGTCACGCGTGTGCACCAGATTTTCTGTGAACACGTCCGTCTCTTCAGCATCGATCAACACCATGGACTCGGAGGTAGGCTGCCCTGGCTAATCTATCCATAGATAGCAATAACCGAGGAATTGGAAGCTTGTTAGTAGATTTTCTCTCCGCCATCACGCTTCGTACAATCTCAGGCGAACTTCAGGCCGCAGGCGTGTCTTGTGCATGTGATATTGTAACGTGCGCGAGTGAGGGGGGATCTGACTGTGGCGTGTGCACGACCTGTGATTGACAGTCAGATCTCACACCCCCCCTGCGCTGATTGGACCTGATGATCCGGGAGCGGTGGATTTTTGCAAAACAAATAACACGCTCCAGGTGGAGTTAGAAGCTCGGGTTTTTTTCTAAAACCACCTTATTTATGTTGTTCTGTCGGATTATAGTGTCGATTTCACTGAATATGATCAAAAAAATGTTGCCGACGGCAGCTTTAATCATCGAACACCAAAAAAATCAAGTGTTTAGAAAAGTCAAATTAATCATCCCTGTGCAAACAAGCAGGTGTTAACATTGAACATTTTTACATGGAACTTTCCAATTAGAAAATAAGTGTTTGTCTATACTGGGGAAACAATGGCTACGTCCGTAATCGCCCCCCTATACCCTTAAATAGGGAAAAATTTGAGGGGACAGCCATTTATAGTGGTGCCCGAAACCATAGTGGATGTTTTTGAGTGCGCTCATTCAATTCCACAATTCAACACAATAATGCATGTACAACCAATGTCCGCACAACAGAGAATACCTTCTCTGAATACCTTACCTAGAATACCTAGAGAATACCCATAATGCACTGTGAGGGTCACGCCGAATGAATTCCCGCTTCTCGCCAGAAATCATCCATCCATTTTCCAAACCGCTGGTTCAATATGGGTACAGCATAATATCATACAGGTATTTATACCTTTTTTAATTGATTATTAAAATGTTTAATTAAGGTTTATACAGGCTGGTGTCCATGACAGAGTTTAAGATAAATCTTTTCATTACTATTTTGGCCATATGAGAACTGGACCCCCAACTGTGCCTGGTTTCTCCCAAGGTTTTTTTCTCCATTCTGTCAACTGATGTAGTTTTGGTTCCTTGCCACTGTCGCCTTAGTCGCCATTGGCTTTTAGCTTGCTTAGTTGGGGACATTTAATTTAATATTCAACAATATTATTGACACCATTATATGAGAACTGAACTGAGCTGGACGATGACATCATGTTTTTCTCTAGAGCTGCTATATATAAAAATTAACTAAATTAATTAGAGATGCACCGATATGAACATTTTAGCCGATACCGATAACCGATAAATCTATATGTTTGAAAGCCGATAAATCTAAATCCAAATTTACAAAAGCCTGATTACAAAAACAAAAGTCTCACCATTTAAAGCCATGTTAAGCACACAGTTATAATGTTCTCATTGTCATTTTATGTATCCTATATGACAGATTTGCGCTGCACATGTTGCACTGAACTGTTTTTAGCTTTTTTGAAGTAATTCCTATCATATTTCAAGCAATTCAAAACCATCATGGCGAACAGTGCGAATTTTAAGAGTCTCAGCTAAAGGAAATAATCCATTATTTACCGGCTTTAATATATAGGCCGATAACGATTACATACAAATTTACCATGTATCGGCCGATACCGATATGGTGGCCGATATATCGTGCATCCCTAAAATTAATAACCTTTTTACAACAAAAATTAAACATCACTAAACTTACTTAAGATGGACTATGATGCTATTTTCTTCTGGAAACAAACTTTGTTGCATTATTTTCCTGTTATCTCTGTAAAGCTGCTTTGAAACAATCTGTATTGTAAAAACCGCTATATAAATAAAGGTGACTCGACTTGACTATTGGAGCTGCCAGTTTGCTAATTTTCAAATGATTATCAAAGTGCAAGCACAACCAGCCCTTCCGGTGCACTCAGTGTCCGAATTCGCTCACTCGTTTTTTTATTCACTCCTTCAAGTGTACTATATTAGTGGAGTAATAGGGAATAGTGAAAAAGGGTATGGGGGCGATTTTAAACAGCACATACCTCCAACAAACTCTGTGCTTTTAATCTCATTGAAATGGCATTAGCAGCTAAAGATAGCATAAACCTAAAAAACAGGGCTGCATTTATACATATTTCTTGTCTATTTCTTCTATTTCATCCACTTCCAAAGAAAGAGACCTTGTGCTTGAATTGATAGAATAGAAGCGATGCAATTGTTACTGTTCATATCACTGTGTATACAAGCGCTGAGGAAGCCTCCTCCGGAGTTGAAAATCAGATTTGGTATAGGGCAGGGTATTATCATGTATCTTAGTGCATTCTTTATAGTGGAATTGGTGGAAACTAGTGAGCTGGGTTTGCTAATGCTAACGTTAGCAGTGCACACTTGCGCTACTTCTTTCTGTCACAGTTTACGTTCAGAAATAACAACACTTCTATCTAGAAGCCACTCTATCACAAAGCCACTGCTTTGTGAATCTTGGATGTAAACAAAATAATTAATTAAATATCAATACAGTGTTTTTGAGAATCAGTACAGTATTGGCAAACATAATATTGTGATATTCAAGTGTGTCAATATTTTCTTACACGCCTAATCGCCGTTTCGCTTCCAACACGTGCTTTAAGCTATAGACCAGACACAGCAGACTGGGCCATCTGACCAATCAGAGCAGAGTAATCTCTCAAAAAGGAGGGGTTTAGAGGATTCGAACCAATTCAGACACTGCTGCAGTGTATATTATGAAAGAATTAAAGTGTTTTTTGACCTTGGATGCATGTAAATCTATGAAATTATTGCATCACTGAAAGTAACTTGATATTTTTTATTATTTAAATTGTAATGGTAAAAAAATATTGTTGTTCAGTGTTCAATGACCAAGTAGTAATATCCAAACTATACTGTAAGGCTACTCTTCTAATTGCATAATGGTATTATATATAGTCTTGCTACTTCTGAAAAATTATTTAGTGACATTTCAATGTATGGTTTCTAGAGATAACAATAAAACAACGACAAAACAAAGGCAGATGACATTTCTTGACCGCTGAATGTTTAGTTGACCACAAAGTTTAAACTGTAAAGAGGTCAAATTCACTGATGTCAAAGTTCACTGGTGAAAGCTGCCACGTTTCCTGCTTACACTCTTATCCCGTCAACACAGAGCAGGCATTTCCTTCCCAAACTAGAAATAAGTGCACAAATCCAACCCAAGTCTGACAGCATACTGTCACACACACACCAACCCGACCTGCAGTTCTGCCCGTAAGTTCACATACCTCTTGCAGAATGAGCTAGATGTTAATAATTCTAACAAAATAAAAGGGATCATAATAACTGCATGTTATTTTTATTTAGCACTGTCCTGAATAAACTTTCATATGATAGATGTTTCCATATAGTCCACAATTTTACACAAATTAACCAGTTCAAAAGTTTACTCCCTTGAATCTTAATACTGTGCGTTGTTGCCTGGATGATCAACAATTGTTTTTATGTCTTGTGATAGTTGTTCACGAGTCCCTTGTTTGTCCTAAGCAGATAAGATATGAACATGAAAAGTCATTGATCATCCAGGTAAACGAAAAAATATAAAAATGTAAGGGTATGTAAACTTTGATATTTCTCAATAACAGCAAGCATTTTAATATTGTTTTTTAAACGTTTTTTTTTATTTTTATTTTTTTTTACGTGGTTTTTTTTTTACATTATTACATTGTTTTCATCTTTTTAATTTTCATTTTACTCTATATTTGTAAAGTTTAATACTGGTTTAATATCAGCATTCCTAATTCAAATTTAACTCAAAGAATTAAAAGTCTAAAATACTCAATTTTGCTGCATAAAAATGGGTTTAAAATTGTAATAAAATCTACTAAGGACTTTTGCCCTGTACAGACTTTCATGAATAGAGACCATGGTAGGGCCCTTTGAAATCATATTTGTGCAATATTGTGATATTCCTTATAAAATGTTTTAATAAACTGCTTTATTATTAAGTTGAGAAGTAAATTCTACTGTACAATAGTAATATATTTGTTAATTTCTTCAAGTTAAACTGAACTTTGGCGGGTTGTAGTGAAGCTTTTGGTTTCTGTGTGATTTTGATAATAGTTTTATCAAATGAAATTTATGAAATGATTGTGAAGTGACTCTTAGAGCAGCTCTAAAAATGAAGTTCATATGTTCATTTCATCAAATAATGAAACAGCAGATGCTAAAAACTCCACAAGCGTCACGTCTTGCGTGCTTTAGTATGAGTAGTAGATGAAACTGCGCTGCTCATTCACACAGGGACACGCAGACTTCAGATTTCAAAGTTAGTATTTTTATTTTTTGGTTTAATATTGGACATAAATATGGACACTAGTCCGCATTGTACAGAAAATTCTATTTTTATGACTGGATTCTCTTTCCATGTATTCCAAATCGTGGAAATCCTAGGTCCCTACTCTGGAAGTCCACCAAGTTTTCTCCAAAGCATGTACCACTCCACCCAGAGAAAATGTCCCATACATATTTAACATCTCATCCAACAATGGAAGCAAACCTCCCCTGACAGAAAAATGTAGGAATGTGACAAAGAAAGCAAACAATGTATTTAGCATCCAAGATCTACGACACTATGAATTATCGTTTATGTTTCCACTACTTTGGCAAACGAACATCCATTTCAAAAGAACACACGAAAAACATCCAAGTTACTGCCAAATCCTCTGAGCTGCGTGCGTTATGGGCGTATACGACATAGATTTTATGAAGAATCACTTGCATTCCAGCCTAAGAGTTTCAGGCCTGATGCATCTGTGTGCATGTGCAAGCGCAAAACACAGGAGGCAGAAGCAAAAGAGCTCCTTTAAAAGGCAGCAGGCATGACGCTAACACCCTCTTTGTGCCACGGACACAACAGCGCTAGAATTTTCCATGCATTATGGAAATATTTGATCTTTCAGAAAAAACACTTTGTGTCTAATGCAACACACAATGAGCATTCATCCATGCATCACTCTTTAAATAGTTAAAGGGATATTTCACCGCTGGAAAGATGAATGTGTATTTAAATTGGGTCATTTATGTAGTAGAAATGTGAAATTATTTTAGAAGTTGGTGCCTTCGAGACTGAGAAAAGCCAGAAAATGTATTTTTGGCTCATGTGGATGAAAGACAATTACTCCCAGAATGCACTTGCTTCGCTGCCCTACGAGGCCACACCCAAGCCACGCCTACCGGTTACAGAGGGCAGTATTGGAAGAAAAGATACAACTAGGCTACTAGCTGACTCGAAACTGAAAATACACTGGTTTATCGTGAGTCTCCTCCATCATCCGCAACTGTTCTTCGCTGCATTGCGGCTCGTACAGGTAGCCACGAGCATCGGATTCGCGCTCCAGATCTTCAAAATCCCCTTCTGCCATATCATCTTCAAAACTACCTTCCGCCATAGTGGTTAGCCTAATACTCCGCTTTCTCCACAGAGCAAGAGCCTTTTAGCTTAGCTTCAAAAAAAGATGGCTGACACTATTTGTACATTCTGTGAGTGAGATCCCACCCCCTATGGGCTGGTTGAAAACATGTGAAACTAGCTCCTACTACTGGCTGTAGTCTCTCGCCTCTGGCCAAAAAAGCCTCAGATGACGCAAAATTGACGGTTTTTGCGTCATCTGAGGTTTTTTTCCAGACACACAATACAGAAATCTCTCGTCTCAGGGGGACATGAGGGAGGGAAGCACGGTCATTCGAAAAAACTACCGGATTTCTACTGATAAAAAGCTTAATGCTAATCGTTGAAGTATCCCTTTAAACTCTTTTTCATCTATTGCCTTTACTGTCATAGATCAGAGAAGTACACATCTCATCACGGCTGTTAGTATAGCATGAATGTGTTGAACAATCAGTATCCAGGACCACAAATCCATTCTATCCATTTTATAATAGTATTTTTGGATGCATTAGGAAAAGATAAGACAAGAGTGAGAATTTGTATCCAGGGAGATTGGCATGCTGGTACTACAAGACCACTGACCACATCCTCTCTGAAGATAGAGGTGAAATTATTGAGTGTGTGAGCTTTGATGGTGTCAGATGGATAGGAGGTGACCAGCAGATTTTTCACTGGTTAAACTGGTTTGTATTTCAGATATTTCTAAATTTGATTCCAATTTATGCCTGAAGAACGCTACATAGAAACTACTGGAGAAATTGTACTTGCAACTACAGTTGTCAAAATAAATGACAAAATTCCCTTTACCATTGGAATTTCATGATAATTGATACAAATTTTAATACTACAGCAAAAATGAATATACTATTTAACAATACTCCTTTGAGTTGGCCATAGACACTATTTGCATGTTAGCAACAACCCCCTGGCAATAATGGAATGACAAAGAGGAAGAATTGAAAATATTAAAATTCTGCAACACCACAAAAACAGATGAACAACAACCATGTTGTGGCTTACATCTCTAGCTGGAATATCTGTTTACTTGGCTTCCATGACTGAAACTGCAAAAGCTATATATATCAGAGAACATCCGAGTGAAAAGCCAAGGGAGGAACGAGTCTGATTAAACACCAAATCACACAGAAAGCTTCATTCTACACGCTCTATTAGTTTAGAAACGTTTGCGAAATGCAGAAGAAATGGATACATTAATATTTTACAGCAGAAATGTGTTTACATATTTCATAAGCAAAGGTTGTATAAAATGTTTAACTAATTTTTATCCATGAACACACATTTGCTCTTAAAGGGACATGATTTTTAAAACATGACTTGTGGCTTACTCCTCAAGATCTGTTCTGTCAAAAGATGCCCCCAAAAATAAAATAAAATAAATGTTTAAATACAATTAAAATAGCAATATAATGATAAATAAAATAAAAATTAATATAATAATTTTTTTAAATGAATATTTAATTATTCATTAAAAAAAATTAAAATACACTCATACATTTTAATATACAATAATATAAGATTTAATATACAAATACATTAAAACGTACATAAATACAAATAAAAAGTTACCAATAAATGTATTACATTCCTTTCACTTTGAAGATTACTGTAAATAATAATAAAACATAAAAAACAAAAAATAAAAAAACTCACTGCTTCATGAGAAACAAACATGTGACTAGCAACCTGCAACTTCAGAATAACGCCATTATAAACCGTTTCTCAAAGCCTGCGGTTTTGCTTACATTGTGAAACCACTAAATGTAGAGTGCAAAATACAAATGTACTCTTTTGACCAGCATTTCCTCAAAAAACATGATTGTGATTTGATTGTGTATCCCTACACATACACAAACAAATTAACATAATAGGATTTAACCATTGAGAAATCAACCAAATTCTCTGGCACATTAGAGATATAAAATATTCATGGTGAAACACATATAAGATCAATTGGCTTCATTTACTTTTTTGCTTAGAAAGCTACAACAGCAAGTCTCTAGGGGCCACATGAATGATCCTCCATGGGAGCTTGCTAAACTAGGCTGTGCTTGCTTAAAGAGGAAGTTGGCGCTTCTGGATTCTGTGGTGAAGCCTCAAGGCAAGTGACAACAGTCACCACTAGCGTCTCCACCCAGATGCTAAATCCAGCACGAGGCTGACACAGAAGGACCTCGGGCTAAACCTCCTCCTCCTTCATACCGAAAGCCACGCTAATGCTAGCGGACACTGTTTACGCCCCAAGCATTAGCAAGCCTGCAGACGATTTAACTGCATCGCCCAACCAAACATAATGCTAACAAGCTATCTAACAACACTGAAAAGACTGAGAGGGACAAATCAATACTATTAAAATCATTTACTTTCACCGCCACTGACTGAATTGTCTGGCTTTCAGTGTTTTCACTGTTCTTAGCCTTCTATTAGAAATGTAGCTTTTTTAATGAAACATACCTACATTTAAGTGTTGATAAAAAAAGAATACATGAAGCTAGAATAAAATTTGATTTACTTATATCAAAAGAATGAGTCTCTGCTTTAAAAATGAATATTGGATGTTCAGATATTCATAAAACCTAAATATTCTGGGGGCCATGAAATTTTTGTGAAAATTATCAAAAATGCTGGCAGTGGCTGGCAACTTTTTTGAAAAAACATTATTAGTATTATTAATCAATACCTTACTGGTTTTTACGTACAGTATATAGGCAGTGTTATATTCTTATATGCAGAGTTATAGTCCAAAATGAAGATTAGCAACATGTAGAATGGACGTTATTATTGTTATTATTATTAAAATAATAATTTCATACAAATGGGAAGTCCCTGCTGCAGGTAATACATCTTGTTTTCCATTTAAATTGTTGGCTAATTGACAGCTACAATTTGCCAGCTTGATCATTTTAGTTAAACCCCTTCTTATCAACCTTACTGTGAAACACCATGTTAAGTTCAGTGGCAGTAATTTGTTCAGTGATAAAATGTAAAACAAAACTGGCAACAAGGAACAGCAGATGAGCTGCACTCAGCAGGTGTCAAAATGAAATGTCAGTCTTCTTGATTTCCCTGCTGTCTTCATCAGAAGTGTTTACATGTTCCTCTTTTGAATTGGGGATGATGAAGATGCTTTTGACTTCACACTCTCAGGTCTCCATTAGCCCCAAAACACTTCAAGTGCAAGACATGATACTTTCAGTTAATTAGTAGATTTTTACTGACTTTCTGAAAGATGTGCGAGTTGTAAAAACTCAGTTCACCAATGCTTCAAGATGAAAGCAACACCTCAAACGAGTCTGCTTGGATATAATCAAATGAACAAATGTTTGCTTGTTTCTATTAGGCAAAGGACTGAGTGCGTTGTTGCTGTGTTTGGAGCTCCGTCGAATTAATTCAGAAACCTTGATTTTCTTCTTTACACTCTTTTACAAACGAACATTTTCATTTTTATAGCGTGTGAACATATCTGGAATACTATTCTCTTTAAAAAACAATCGGATCGCTTTGATATCACTACTTATATCCAACCTTCTGAACTTCCGCTACTAGCCTTAGCCCGCTAGCATTGCACGCGTGGTCGCGCCTATCGATCGCCTTATTTACACCCGTATCACTGAAAGCTATAATTCGCCATTATAGCACATCTGCTATAATGGCGAATATAACAGATGTGTGTCTAACGTTACCTTTGAGTGCAGGTGAGGACACCTTCGAGCTACATGCTGTGCAGTTAGAGCTTGAGTCGGTGGAGAAGCAGATCCGCGACCTACTAGAGAGGCAGGCCGAGCTGCGAGATCGGCGATCCGCGCTTGAAACATCACGCGCCGATGCTCACAAGTCAGTGGTTAGTAACCTTTTGACTCCGACCTCGTCTACTCCGTGTGTTTCTCTGCACAGGACCCGAGCAGCCAGGACGCGATCATCCCTGGTTTCGTTCATTCCGGCACCGACACAACACCATGGACCCTGGGTGATTCCACAGCGGAAGACGCGAGCCCGGACCAGAGCAAGGACCTCTCCGCCCCTCCCGGCCTTCGAGATCTCCACCCGGAACCGCTTCTCCCCTCTACGCGAGACGGAACGCGACGCTGTGATCATCGGCAGTTCCATTGTCCGGCATGTCCACGCTACCTCAGGTAAAGGTAAGGTGCGCACTCACTGCTTTCCTGGTGCTCGTGTTCTTGATGTCGCTGCGCAGGTCCCCGAGATCCTGAACAGTGACAAGCGCGTCGGAGCTGTCGTGTTGCACGCGGGAACGAACGACATCAGGCTGCGGCAGACGGAGGTTCTGAAGAAGGACTACAGGAGCCTGATCGAGACGGTACGCAGCACATCGCCTGAAACAACGATCATCGTGTCTGGACCGCTTCCCACGTACCGACTAGGACAAGAAAGGTTCAGTAGATTACTTGCTCTAAATGAATGGTTAATGTCATGGTGTAATGAACAGAGACTGCTCTTTGTAAATAATTGGAATCTGTTCTGGGAGCGACCTAGGCTCTTCCGTGCTGATGGTCTTCACCCCAGCAGAATCGGAGCGGCTCTTCTGTCGGACAACATCTCCAAGACGTTACACACCATATGACTAGTAAGTCAAAGTCCAAATCACACTCTTTGCTGTCCAAACTTAATTGATATAAGTACCAATGTAGAACATTATATTGAAACTGTGTCTATTCCTCGTTTAGTGAGGTCAAACATTAAATCTACTGTAGGATCCAGGAAAAATCTAATTGTGATTAAACCAGTAAATCTCAATATTGGTAAATAGTAAATGGACTGCATTTATATAGCGCTTTCACAGACCTATGGCCACCAAAGCGCTTTACATTGCCTCACATTCACCCATTCACTCACTCATTCATACACCGACGGCGGTGTCAGCCATGCAAGGCGCCATCCAGCTCGTCGGGAGCAGCTGGGGTTAGGTGTCTTGCTCATGGACACCTCGACACTTGGTCAAGTGGAACCGGGGATTGAACCACCAATCTTTCGGTTTGTAGACAAACTACATGAACCACTGAGCCACTGTCGCCCCCAATATTAGTGAACAAAAACAATTTATAAAGCTAGGTCTTCTTAACATTAGATCGCTCACACCTAATGCGGTTATTGTAAATGAAATGGTCACAGATAATAGTTTCGATGTACTTTGCCTTACTGAAACCTGGCTTAAACCTAATGATTATTTCGGTCTTAATGAGTCTACTCCTCCAGGATACTGCTATAAGCATGAGCCCCGTCTGATTGGTCGTGGCGGCGGTGTTGCAACAATCTATAGAGATATTCTTAATGTTACTCAGAAAACAGGTCACCGGTTTAATTTGTTTGAAGTAATTGTGCTAAATGTTACTCTCTTAGATGTAAGAAAGAAATCCCTATTATCTCTAGCCTTGGCTACCGTATATAGACCGCCTGGGCCTTACGCTGATTTCCTAAAAGAGTTTGCAGACTTTCCTCTCAGATCTATTGGTCAATGTCGATAAAGCATTAATTGTTGGAGATTTTAACATACACGTCGATAACACAAATGATGCGTTAGGGGCTGCGTTTACAGATTTATTAAACTCCTTTGGGGTCAAGCAAAACGTCACTGGTCCCACTCATCGTCTTAATCATACGCTAGATTTAATTATATCACATGGAACCAATCCAACCGATATAGATATTATACCGCAAAGTGATGAAGTCACTGATCATTACATGGTCACTTGCATACTACGTACTGCTGAAATTTGTCACGTTGCGCCACGTTATCGACCAGGCAGAACAATCCTTCCAACCACTATAGATAGATTCTCAAATAGCTTACCTGATCTAACTCAGCTGATTAGTGAACCCAAACAAACAGATGAACTAGAGGAAATGACTAGCACTATGAGCACCATTTTCTCTAGTACATTAAACATTGTTGCACCAATTAGATTAAAAAAGGTTAGAGAGAAAACTAAAGCACCATGGTATAACAATACTACGCATGTTATCAAGAGAGAAACTCGTAATTTAGAGCGTAAATGGAAACAAACTAATTTAGAGGTCTTTAGAATCGCGTGGAAAGACAGTATGTCACGTTATAAAAAGGCCCTAAAAGCAGCCAGGGCTGAGCACCTCCGCAAACTAATAGAAAATAACCAAAATAATCCAAGGTTTTCATTTAACTCCGCGGCTAGACTAACAAATAAACAGACGTCACCTGAGCAAAATATTCCTTTACAGTTTAGCAGTAATGATTTTATGAATTTCTTCACTGAGAAAATAGAAAGCATCAGAAACACAATTGTAAATGTACAATCTTCAATCGCGCCTTATAATTCAGCCTCAATTGTCGCCCCTCAAGAAAAACTACAGCGCTTTACAACTATAGGACAGGAAGAGCTAAATAAACTTATCATTGCATCTAAACCAACAACATGTTTATTAGAAGCAATACCAACTAAACTACTGAAAGAAGTGTTACCTGTAGTGGAAGAGCCTCTTCTCAATATTATTAACTCGTCTTTATCTTTAGGTCATGTTCCAAGAATATTCAAGTTGGCAGTTATAAAACCTCTTATTAAGAAACCACAATTAGATCATAATAATCTAGCAAATTACAGACCCATTTCAAATCTACCATTTATGTCTAAAATACTAGAAAAAGTTGTGTCCGCTCAATTGTGCTCTTTCTTGCAAGAAAATGATATCTATGAAAAATTTCAGTCAGGATTCAGACCGCATCATAGCACAGAAACTGCGCTCGTTAAAATTACAAATGATTTACTTCTAGCTTCTGACCAAGGCTGTATCTCAATACTAGTTTTACTCGATCTTAGTGCTGCGTTTGACACTATAGATCACACAATACTCTTAGATAGACTACAAAACTACACTGGTGTTCATAGACAGGCATTAAGCTGGTTTAGATCGTACTTATCAGATCGCTACCATTTTGTCTGTTTAAATGGGGAAAAATCGAAGATAACGTCAGTAAACTATGGAGTGCCGCAAGGATCTGTGTTAGGCCCTCTGCTATTCTCAATATATATGCTGCCACTTGGTAATATTATAAGAAAACATGGAATTCATTTCCACTGTTATGCTGATGACACTCAATTATATATTTCATCACGACCAGATGAAAACAATAAATTATCTAAATTGACAGAGTGTGTTAAAGATATAAAATACTGGATGACGTGTAATTTTCTGCTATTAAATTCAGATAAAACGGAGGTATTACTTATTGGTAAAAAAAAACTGCCCACAAAACCTCTTACAATACAACTTTACTTTAGAAGGATGTCCTGTTACTTTATCCACTATAGTAAAAGACCTGGGTGTTATATTAGACCGCAACTTGTCTTTTGAAAATCATATTTCATATGTTACAAGAACAGCCTTTTTCCACCTTAGAAACATTGCTAAGCTACGTAATATGCTATCAGTTTCTGATGCAGAAAAGATAGTTCATGCATTCATGACCTCAAGACTAGATTACTGTAATGCTTTATTAGCTGGTTGTCCTGCATCCTCAATAAACAAGCTACAGTTAGTCCAAAATGCAGCTGCTAGAGTTCTTACTAGGTCAAGGAAATATGATCATATAACACCAATTCTATCATTTCTACATTGGTTACCTATAAAGTTCCGTAGCAATTACAAAGTATTACTAATGACCTATAAAGCACTAAATGGTTTAGCTCCTGGGTATTTAACGGAACTTCTATCGCCCTACAATCCATCGCGCTCTTTAAGATCACTAAATTTGAGGCTTCTGGTCATTCCTAGGATATCTAAGTCCACTAAAGGAGGGAGGGCATTTTCATATTTAGCTCCTAAACTGTGGAATGGCCTTCCTGATATTGTTCGAGGCTCAGACTCGCTGTCCCAGTTTAAAACTAGATTAAAGACGCATTTCTTTAGCCAAGCATTCACATAATACTTACCTTTTATACTACAGTTGAATCAGATTGAATGCATTATTGTTATGAACAGCAGCTACGCTAATTATTTCCCATCTGCTTTTCTGTTGTTATCTCGGGACGCTAGTCCCTAGGTAAATACAGATTGTCTGCTCCAGTTTGTATCCAGCCTCCCATGGAAACTACAGATGCCCCAACACCCGTGCAGAGACGACTCGACGCCTGTGAAGAGACGACTCGACGCTGGCGATATGTTTATGCCCTAAATTAATGCATGATTAATTAACTAACTGTATTTTTCTATGTACATTTCTGAAATGCACTTTCTGTAAAGCTGCTTTGAAACAATATGTATTGTGAAAAGCGCTATACAAATAAATTTGAATTGAATTGAATTGTATGGCTTTAAAGGAAAAGTTCACTTCAAAATGAAAATTGTGGCATCATTTACTCACCCTCAAGTTGTTTCAAACCTGTATGAATTTCTTTCTTCTGCTGAACACAAAAGAAGATGTTCTGAAGAATGTCGGTAACCAAACAGTTGATGAACCCCATTGACTTCCATAGTATTTATTTTCCTACTATGGAAGTCAATGGGGTCCATCAACTGTCTGGTTACCGACATTCTTCAAAATATTCAGCAGAAGAAAGAAATTCATACAGGTTTAAAACAACTAGAGGGCGAGTAAATGATGACAGAATTCTCATTTTGAAGCGAACTATTCCTTTAATTCATCCAGCCGTGAGTTGCAACTGGCTGGCGCAGTCCAGGATCGGTCACGAACGACGCTCAGGCTGATCCTCAAGGCCAAAACTTCTGACCTTCTTTCCTCGCTATGAATGCCTGAATCCGGATTATGTTCCTCATGGATAGAGTTCCCATCTGCAGATCTGTCTGGCTCATAGGGTGGCAGTGATAATCAGATGCACACAGACAAACACAGCTGTTCGGCTAACACCACTGCAAGGATGTATGTCACACAAGTATTTCAACGGAGAGGATGGATTATGCCGCCCCACACGCCAACCCCAATGTCTCAGCATTAGCAACAGCCGTATGCCATCTCTGCACAAAAATAACAGCTTACATGTTGACACTTGCTTATACAATGACAAAATGTTCATTTTGGGGTGAAATTATGTATGCGCATATGTGTGATGCAAAGCACAAATAAGTATGCGCATATGTGTGATGCAAAGCATTCAAATCCAAGCATGCAACATGTCAAATCCCGACTGAGCATTACACGCATTAAGTAGAAAGAGATAAACATGTCTGACTTTTATGTCGGTCCATCTATCTCTCTCTCTTAAAAACACTGGCAAGGCATCAAAAGCTTACATGACCTAGCATGACATCTGGCATTTCCGCAGATGATAGCTTTATGGGATGGTGGATCTAATTTGAGTGCTGACAGAATGACAGAAAATGGGTACTGAGGAAGAGGAGACCTTTAGGAGGAGCAATATGTGGCGTAGCTATTTCTGAACGGGCTGTTGAATCACCATCTGACGTGTATTTGTGCTGATGTCTTATCACCAGCAGGACTCAAGGTATCATCATCTCCAACCAACACCGCTGACAAACATCAGTTCAGCAAGACCGAAAGGAAATACACCACGTTTCTCTTTATAACCAGTGTATTTTTCGCAACATGACAATAAACTACAAAAAGTATGAATTCATTAAACTGCCATTGGACATTAAATATGTCAGTATGGGTCAGGAGGATGGTCAAATGGTCATCTAATCCAACAGTTGACTATTAAATTACCTAGTTTAGTGAGATTTTAGGCCCTCTAGCAGACAAAAAACAAAACTGCATTAATTTTGGGGAAGAACATCGTTTTAGTTGTGCTTTGGCTATGTGTGACTGTGCGGATGAATATGGTTATCCTACTGCTCATAAAACATTCACTACTAGGCTTAAAGAACCTTAAATCAAAATGTAAGTTTTTTAGCTTTTAGTATTAATATGTTAGCCTTAAGGTTAAGAATAAGCTGGTGTGTTCCAAAACAATGACAAAATTCGCATTTAGGAGATATAATAAGCATTCAAAACTTACAGTCTCTCATTTCCGCTAAAATGGAACACACATTTTTATGAAATCACTGTGGACTTCAGCTTCTCATCACATCTTCTGTCCAATCAAATACTCTCTAGGATCTAACGTATCATCAGCGCTCGGATTCGCTTCCATGGTGCTGACAAGTACCACTTGCAGTCTGTGAGGTAAACTAAACGCTATTGGCTATCTGAAAAGGGGGAGGAGCCATTCAATGACTAGCTTAAGATGTTACTGTAGCTATACCCTGAAATGACCCTTCACAATACATAATGCTTATAATAAACTCTGTTAGAGAGCTACATATGGCAATTTGTTCGTTCAATAATATACCTTACCCACCTATTGAGGGGTGGCGTTTACAACATTTCAAATCCTTTCGTTCTCTCCATCACCGAAAAGCCAAGCAAATGTTGATCCTTGTTTTATTAAAAGCTCAGTTGCGTTCTCTTTTTGCCAGCAGACTCCCCTCTGTTCTGTGTTTTTTTTTTTTTTTTTTAAACGGGTGATTCCATGGAGTTTCAAAATTTAGCGTGCTCCTTGTCAACCTTTCTTTTTGTGACAACTAACCTGTGCTACTCTCACACCATACAAACATCAAAGTAGACAAAACAACTTATCTTTACTAATGGATATGAACACACACGCACGGGCGAGTGACGAATGTATGCAATAAATTTCCTCTGAAAACCATCCTATCAGGTCTAAAACACAAACACTTATAATAGCCCAACCATAGTGAATCAGGGTTAGACAAAAACACATTTTGGAAGGATTGATGATATATTCAATTTGTTTATAATTTTGAACAAAAAAAAAGTTATTTTTATTATTTTTTATCACTGCTACTTGAATGAATTTATGATGAACAACAACAAAAAACAGGGTTTAGACAACCAACCAAATTATTAAACCAGAACATTTAAGGTTTAGAAAACCAACAGAATCAATTTTGAAAATGTGTAGTCTGGTAAAGACAACTTCTATGAATGATGTCATCTTCATTTTGCCCATCTTTAAAGTGACATACTGTAATTAGTAAATAAATCAATGGTTTAATCTGGGTTTCTTTCAAGCACTTACCGATGATAAATTACTAAATTTGGAAGCATTTACATCCTTGTTTGTGCTGGGTGTTCACATCACTAATTCCTACAATAGTGACAAATTTAAAACAGGAAATGAGAAAACTCTATATCATCAGCTCTCTCATGGCATGTGGGGATGACTGAGACTGCATGCACTAAAATAAAGCACTTTAATGAATGCAGTACACTCAAGTCATCAATAATTCAGCCCTTCACATCTGTCCCTGTGGTCAGAACTGCAGTCATGTTAGGTAAGAGGCTGAAAATAGCACGCTACCGTCTCGTCACCAAAACGAGTGCGTGCCTCAAAAACAAATCCTGAGGTACGCAATGAAGTGGAGGGAAAGAGAGAGAAAATGATAGGGAAGAAATGGCTGTTCTTAAAATAATTCACTTCATTGACAGTGCGTCAGGCACATGTAAACCGTACCCACTTTATTCTAGCCAAGCTGAAAAATAATGAGCACTTACAAGACACTAAAATAGCAGCGCGTTAAACATTCAGTCTGGGGATTTGCCAGGAAACAGACACAATCAAACATTGAACAACATTAAGGAGACATGCCGAGATGAAAAATGTAGGTCTTTGTCAGTTTAGTATTGCAGATATCAAAAGAGCTCAGAATGCAGAAATAACAACATTTAATCAAAAATATTTGAAGTAAGAAATCTCATGAAGATCAATTCAACACTGGCTGACTTTATGCAACTTCCTGGAATAAGGCCACGTTTTTGTTTTTT
The DNA here is from genome assembly GCF_963993115.1 of Abramis brama. Classification (NCBI taxonomy): domain Eukaryota; kingdom Metazoa; phylum Chordata; class Actinopteri; order Cypriniformes; family Leuciscidae; genus Abramis; species Abramis brama. The sequence continues at coordinate 12,038,843 of NC_139986.1, read as the reverse complement.
TTTCCAGTCCACATGGGAACAAAGTGTAAAGAAGGTACTTAAGGTGACATGGCAATCTTTAGAAATATTGATAAAACCAGACCTACCAGAATACTTCAACGGTTAAAGTAGAAATAAAAACGGTATGTGTAGGCGTTTAGGTTTGACGTTTACTTTTCCATATCAGATTAAGGAGAAGAGACTTGTCTAAATGTGTTTACATAGCCAAATGAGATAACAACTGCCATATGTAACCATGTCTGCTTTGACATGCTTTCTGGGTTTCTTATAGCTAGAGGACTTTCTCGTATTTTGCTACGTACCTAAATAGTCTACAATATGTCCACTTGCTATGAAAAACTAAGATCAACTAAGAAACACTTTATCACCTTTTATTTGGGTTCATGCATTCTCTCACTCTCACCAAGAGTGTTTTCACTTATAGCAACATTAAATGGCATCTGCAAACCCTTTTATGTTCATAATGTGATATGTATTTGTGAGTGAAATTGGATATTTAAAAAGAAAAGAAAAAATAGGGCAGTTTTTTTTAATTCATTGGTAATTGATTAGATTATAAAAAGTGGGCATTACAAACTAGAATACCATGATACCATTCTTGATTCATTTATTTAGTTTTAATACAGTTAGAACACAGGTCTGCACCAAATGAATTGTGCATAATAAGACCAGAAATATTTATTTAAAAGGTTAAAATATTACCATTCAAAAGTCTGGACTGGAGTCAGTAATATTTTTTTAACAAAATTAATACTTTTATTCATCAAGGATGCATTAAATGTATCAAACGTAACAGTTCAACATTTCTACTCATCAAAGAATACAAAAAAAAAAAAGTATCCCAGTTTCCACAAAAATACAAAGCAGCACAATTTTTTTTCAACATTGATATATAATGTTTTTATAATAATGTTATAATGTATATTAAGGGATGTTTTTTGAGAACCAAATCAACATATTTCAATGATTTCTGAAGGATCATGTGACACTGGAGACTAGCTCAATGGCTGCTGAAAATTCACAATAATAAATAAAAAATTTCATATATATAAAAAAAGAAGTTATTTTGAAGTGTAATATTATTTTACAGCCTTCCTGAACATAAGAGATTTTTTTTTTAATAAACATTTATATTCTTACAATCTTACTGACCCCAAATTTTTGAACCACAATGTAGGTCATTTTTGATTTCATGTTAAGGCTTGAACAAAAAACTACGTAACTGAGTAAAAAAACTTTCTAGCTTAACTTAACTTGCATCCATGAGGAAAAGTAAAGCACAGAAAATGGTTTCCTTTTAGACAACAATGCCTCACTGTGTTTTAATCAAGGGAGTGGGCTTCTTTCTTTCATCAGTCACACACATGATAGAGGCTGTTGGCTTTCACGACAATGCGGCTCCGGCATGACTGGAGGATTCAGTCCCGTTCTGGAATGCTATGACGAGCATGTGGTGTGGGATGACACAGACTTGAGGGAGTTGTTGAGTTGCGCGGTTGCCTGGGCGATAGAGAAGACCATCTGTGAGGCGGCTGACACAGACATACTGCGTCACTTCCAAACCATGGGCACACACACACACACACACACACACTTCAGCTCTAAACATTAGGGAAGTCTGGTGTTAGCAAGATCCTTCAGACAGTATTACTAGTGTAGAATGGTGTCGCATTCCAAATGAATATTACATCAAAAGGAACAGTTCACATTTTGGATGAACTATCCCTTTTTTTAAAGTGCAAAAAAGCTGACATACACTACACCTTATTTTGTCCAATGTTAGTCAGGGTTTCTTTTACCATAATTTAGTTGTCATGACCATTTACATCCCTCTCTCTGACCACAGGTTGTTTTTGTTACTATACCTTAAGTAAAGGTAAATTACCTCTATTATGATTGGATGATTTCAGCGCAATGGATTCAAGGAGCTCATGAGCCGTCTTGGGGTGACAACTCCTTTTGAATTTAATTAAGGTAGCAAACAGAATGCAGAATACAGCAATTCAAAGACATGCATATTCATAATTCAAAGAGGATGGATGGATGGATGGATGGATGGATGGATGGATGGATGGATGGATGGATGGATGGATGGATGGATGGATGGATGGATGGATGGATGGATGGATGGATGGATGGATGGATGGATGGATGGATGGATGGATGGATGGATGGATGGATGGATGGATGATACCTCAAAAACTGTATTTTAAGGTAGGACCAGGTATGTCTTTTGATATGAGCTAGCAACGCCCCAGCAACCGCTCTGACAACCATTTAAAACACAGTAGCACTGCACAAAAATGTCAAGTTCAGCACAGGCTGTCATCACTCACATTTTCTTCTGGAAGCGTAAAATCTAGTTGCTGTAGCTTCTATGCCAAAATAAATAGATGAAATCATTTGTCAGAGGTCAAATAAAAGTAATAAAGCTCAAACAAATACACCATGCACATTAAACCACATCAGTTGCTCTCGTCTCCGGGTGTGTGAAATCCCCTCTCTCCGTCACACACACAGGGGTCTGTTTCTCTCCAGCATGTAGTATTGGCAAAGGCCACGGACAGACCAGAGCACAGCAGTGAAATCTGGAAAGCCGCCATGAACCACTCATCACCGGCGGACCGCCTGCCACCCCGACGGGCCTTCAGACCTATGCATCTGTAGGGGGTGTGCGAGGAATCCACAGGTTTTTCGTGGTGCACTGCCTTCCTGCTGATGTTTTCCGAAGGCTACGGTTCACATGAACATTTGTAGCTTTCACATGCTGGGATATGGCGGCTATTTTTCACCCTCATAACAATGTTTCTGTTCTGGCCTGGATGACACACAGGCTTTTACAAGATTGTGGGATGAGCGAGTGCCTACATAGGCAACATTTCCGTGACCCGTTGAGTTCTGTGGTTTTATAATGTGAACTCAGAGGTCAAAACCAATAATTCACTGCTGGGGGATTTCATTCAGTCTGATTTACTCGTGGCCTGTCAGGACACAACCATGATTTGAGCACAAGGCAAAGGTCAAAGGGTATGAAAGCATGCCTAAATGACTGAATAGATTAATTCCAATTAAACTGAAGGACAAGAAAATTATTGTGTGTATAAAGGCCTGGGTTTTCATTTTCATGTGATTAATTTGATCATTTAGATTACATGCACAAAAGATTGACTAAAAATAAATAAAAATGAACTGATTATGATGTTACATAACTTTTTTACAGCACGTTCATGATCACTGGTCTATGCTGTCTGTCTAAAAAATTTCTGCAAACTGGAAAGTGGAAAATCTGCGAAGTTATACTTTAATAATCCCTGTAATGCTGATTTGACAACATTAATAAGGTTATATATAACATTAACACAAAACAGCAGAATCCTAAATACAGGAATGGTGGGAGGAAGGGAAAAGGCAATGATATTGGGACATTAAAATCACAGATTCCATGCTAAAATAATGGCATAATTCTAATCAAAACATCATTATGCAACTACCACCTAATAGGGCTAAAGTAGCAGTATTACTGTCCAATGCCCCATAATGAACATAAAAACCATATATAGGCTAATCCAGGAAGTGTATTGTGCATTATGTACTGCAGTAGATAGAGAAACTCAAAGAGGGGAAACACACACTCAGAGTGGGTGTGCCAAGTAATCAGACTCTTTTTACACTCATGACATCATGTCCTGCCAAGAAAAGAGGCAGGTTTGCCAGTGGATTATTTAAAGCGTGTTTTATCTCAACATCTTGTATAGTCCCTCTATTTGTTGGAAAAACTACAATAATAGCAGGCAGCAGAGCAGACTGATCGGAGATATAGACGGTTATAAACAGGCTGTGTCGAGCCCTAACAATATGACAGCAAATGTGATTTAATGAAATAGAGAGAGGTTTAACAAGCCATGTAATTGTGATCCGATCAGATCTCGTCATGGCTCATTTACCGATAAAAATTCAATGAAAAATATTTAGGCCTACCTGATGTCACCTAATAATACCTGACAGTGCATTAAAGGTAGGGTAGGCAATTTCAGAAAGGCTAGCAATAGCAAGCTAGCTTTGAAATCCTAAGATCCCACCTTCGCTTCAGAGGTCAGATGTGGAAAGCAGATTTAAATGTTTCAGTGAACTATCCCTTTAAACTATTTCAACTGATCTCCTAATATGACATTACAAGCTCATCAGAAGACCTTTATTACATTATATTTTATAATAGTTTGTAATTGCTTAGCTCTTCTAGGAAATGGACACTTTAAAGTGAATTAGAAAAATGATCCATCTTCCATTAGAGTGAGGGATTGGGTGTCCTGTAATTAATCTGTCATCTGAATTCACAGGCTCTTCCAAGCTCATGGAAATTCATTTTTGTGTAATACTGCCAATTTATAGGCTCCAAGTTCTAGGATGTTATCTACTCTAAGATCCTATTACCAAGTCATCATATAGTACAGTACGGAAGAGACCTGGCTGAAGTAGTGGATGTGCTAATGGTTCCCATGTGGGCCTGTTCCAGACCTCAGGTTACACCATTAAATATTCACTCTGTACCTCTGCATAATTTACCCTGTCAACACACAAGAGAATGACTCTGCTGAAAAAGAGACAGCTGTCCCTAGGAAAAGAGAGAGAGCAACTGCATTTATGAATACTGTCAGGAGGAAATGCCATCGTAAAAGTGCTGAAGTGAAGTTCTGAAATGGTAGAAATACTCCCACATAAATTTTATTTTCCACATAAATTACATTTTCTAGACCAGTGGTTGTCAACTGCTTTTGCTTCAGGGTCCATTTTCACATTGGACATCCAAGTGAAGAATGTTTAGAGCACAAAAGAATCAAAAACAATGGTTTCATGCTTTTGACAACCTATTTGCCACTGAAAACACAAATGTGGTTGGCAGAAGAAACCATGTGCATTCTTGCAGTGAGGTCCCTTTTTATTTACTTTTAAATATGTATTTATTTATAAAACTTTAATAAATATAACACCACCCAATAATTGCAAAAAGCTTTGTCCTTTGTTACTTTTAATATGAAGCAAAGTCTCAACTTTAAAATCTGTCAATTTTATTACGAAATTCAAACAATAAATTACGCTTTGATGCTTTTTAATACAGTGTGACAGCAAATAGCCGCCTCACTTCAAGTGGCAGCATGGATCATGCGCTCGTGAACAGATCATCTCATCTCCTCTTTACTACTAGATACAGTACGAAATAAACATGGGTGAACACCAGAAGGCATGAAAGATACATTACAACTTACGAAATGTACAACTCACCGAAATGAATCCTGTCTTGTGATCGCACAATCAATGTTTCAACCGTGGAAAGACGTCAATAAAAAGCTTGTAATTATTAAAGGCTATTAAATTATTAAGGTCTCGGCCAGCTTGTTTGGTGCGCACCAGGCTTTGTATGGCAGCGTTCACACTTATTCAAATAAACCGCACTAACAGAGCAATCGCACCTGAGTTTGTTTTAATTAAACCAATCTGCCAAGTGTGAACACACCCTTAACATAATGTGTGTTACCATGATGGTGTTTTGGGTTTGTGTGTATAGGCTAACACACAATATATAACTTGTGGAAAAGCTGCTTGAGATAAGCTTTTATTTATCATATCTCATCTGTGTTTTTTGGTTGTTGTCAATGTATTATAAAGGTACTAAACAGATTTTAGTAGGCTACTTCAGTAGGTTGGTATATTAACATTATCAGTTAATGAAATGTGTTTTTTTATTGTTAAGTTAAATCTGTAAAAACCTAACCTTAGAACAGAACTTTGATCATGACCAAGGATTAAAGGACCATCATTTTAAAAAGTTAAAAACTCTTTATTAACTGTCAAAAAAGGTCTATGTACGAGTAGAAAGAGCAAGCATCAGCCTCACACTGCCTTTTTTAACGTATAAAGATGCCTACGGGAAAACACAAACCTCAGTGATGAGTTCCTTCTGTAAATGCCTTCTAAATCTCAACATTTTTCATCATCGCTTTTACAGGTTCAAGTCCACAATACCGGATGAAAGCTGGAATTCCGCATGGTCTTTACAGGGTCAGAGGCTATAAATTAGAGCCACAATGAACTAACATCTGCTCTAAAGCTAACATTACACTACACAAAGCTACAATGGCCCCAAAAGAACTTGTTTCATTTCACTTTGTGTCGAGAATGAATTCTTCAAATGAGCTCAATCCCGGAGGACTGGCTTATTGTTTGAGACAGAAACATGTTATGCCTTGCCGGAGCTTTTCTTACAGACAGCAAAAAGAGCATGTCATGTGATCTCTTGGCCTTCCACGCTCAAATTCTGGGGCAGCTATAGTCACCAACGCCCCGTGCACATGGCGGCCCCCTGAATCTAACAGATGGTTTTCGTTTAGGCTGTGGCCTGCAGAGCTAGCAGGCAACCAGCCAGAGAGGTGATTCATCAAGTGGACTTTTCCTCATTACGATAAAAAACGAGGGCAACAACATACTGTAGAGGAAAATTAGGCATTTAATCCAATTGAGAATGTCAATGTTTTATGCACACACAGAGCTGTGAGACAATAGGGCAACTGTGTTGATGTGAAGATGTGATCCGTTACACGAGAGCATGACATCACTGTAAAAGCAGAGCACATCTTGTAAGAGAGAACTTGGTGTCGGCAGTAAGAGCAAAATGAAACGGGGCACTTGGGTATGAGGAATGTTAAAACCTCTAGCATTAAAAGCAGGCATGAACCACATTGAAAAAGTTTGCCTAAACGGTAACAATACAGCCAGTCGTGCTGTATTGCAATTCAAGCCCTCAAAAGACACCCTCGGCACTTAGCGGTCTCCTCTTTAAGTCCACACTTTGGGAAAGTAATGCTAAACTGTAGAGTAGAATTTGACTGAGAAGTATGGCTGCACGATATATGAAGTTTGCGCAGAGATAACTTTTTTTTTCCAAAATTGTTCAAGGCTTGCACCTTGGAATGTATTTCAATGTTTGCGTTCTCGGGCCTCCGGGCACTGTTGTTTGGCAAATGAGCAGGCCGGAGCGCGTTAAGGGTTTTCTGTTAGAACAGTGTCGTGTAAGCAGCTAATGATCGTTACGACGGAAGTGAATCAATCAAAACTAACTTTAGCTGGACAATAACTTTATTCTAAAACTGCTGTAAAGCCAAAACAATCTCTGTTACTGTAATTTCCCATTATCACTGTTAACCTGCTTTGAAACAATAAATATTGTTAAAAGCGCTATATAAATGAAGGTGACTTGACTTGATTTGATTTGAAAAAACTGACACTGTGATTTTTTTATTTGATTTGAATAGCTCTATTTATAAATAATTAATCATTCTAGAATGATTGGGGTGATTTTGTAGGGTAGGATAATCCAAAGATTTTATTAATTTTTTTAATTGTATTAATCAAATATCAAAAATTGGGGTACAAATTACAAGTCTGTGAATACGAATAAAGAAAAAAAACAATAAATTGAAGGGAAAAAAATAATATTTACAAACGATTTACTCAGCACACACCATTTCTAACAAAGAACAAAGTAAATTTGCTTTAAATAGCACAAACGCAACCTCAGCTTAACTCACTGACCCCCTTCCTCCCCAAAGGCTGAAAAGGTCTGGCTTAAATATTTTAAATTCCCACCAGAATAGTAACAGGACTAAACCAACTCTGTATCCAGATAGTGTGAAAAAAATAAAAATCTCTTGATTACAGAAGAACTGGACATCTGTGGTAACAGAAAATGACAAATACTGAATATGCAATCATTAGAAATATTTTCTTAAACAATACATTTGTAAAAGGAAAATAACACCTAAAAAAAAAAAAAAAAAACATTTGGTACTTTCCATATATTTAAAGACGCACCCTGGAAGCACCCACCCACCCCTTTGAGAAATCCCCGATCTAACTCAAAGCCATGGCAGCCGACAAAGGAGATCGTCTCCATTCATCAAACTTTCCAATAAACGGTAAAAAAACAGTAAAAAACAAACAAATGTGAAATGTCGTTATATCATGAAACCAAAAAAACTAATTGGCAAATGAAGTGTGTTGTGATATTCGTTGATATGTGCACCTATCACCGAACATACACATCAACGTCTTCATTCCCCGTTGATGCACTCTTACCAAAACAACATAACAAATGACAAAAACAATTAAACCTTCTGAAATATACACTGCTTTATCGTCTGGGTGTAGAAATAATAACCATAAAAGAAAACTGTGCCTTGCGCTCATGTACTTCTATCACACGGATCAACTGACGATATAATAACTGCATCTCATCGTCACACACTGTATAGTCTTCACTGTATAAATGAGAAGCTGCAGGTATATTAGCTGCGGGTGTATTAGGATAACTTTATGCACGGATCCAATATAATTGATACGCATCCGTTTTCTTTCTCAATTCATTACAACACATAACCGACTGTGCTGACGAGGATACTTACCGAGATGGGAATTTTGACTTCATTTTGCATGCACGTTCTAGCTAAAAAAAAAAAAAAAAGCAAAAGAGAACTGAATTTGGTGTTCATGTGCTGTCTGCACGGCTCTGTGTTCGCGGACAAGTTCCAGTATTCTTGTGCTTGATAGTTAAACTAACAGGACTTAAAACACATACAAATAATACACTTTCACTCTATTATGGTTAAACTTTGCAATGAATCCATGAATCACAGGCTTTCTGAACCCTCTGACCCACACGGATCACGGATCAACTACAATCCCTATCCTTGAAATCGCACATCCTGCGATGTGACTACCGCGGATGCGCATATCACAATATCGATGCTAAAACGATATATCGTGAAGCCCAACTGAGAAGTGAGATGATAGTATTTTAGTTTTTAAATTACCAATTTAAGAAAAAAGAGAAGTGAAAATTTTATCAGGGCAAGTAAAAATTGTAACATCTGCCAGTAGAAAAAATCCTTAGCATTGGGCCCTGTACATACTTGCGTAAAGTATGTTCCTGGTCTTAGGGCAACTCAAATACTAACTATAAACTAAAACTACACTACAACAATACTAACTACAAACTATAAACTCAACATGAAGAATCACGTAAATATCATCGTATTGTATTCCGGCTAATACGTTTATAATGTGTCCAAGGGTTTTACAAATGCTCTATTAGTTACAATACTTTTCTGAAAAACCTACATTTCACATTAGTTACAGATGTGTTGTGCTGATGTCTGCCAGTACAGAGTGTGCAGCAGATGTCAGTGGGATAACCATTAGTTTGGACCGAAATTAACCCACGTGAATATTTTTCCACTCGCACTGACCAAAGAAATCAGGCTATGTTTACATTTCAGGAAACAGAGACAAAACATCCCAGTGAGTGAGAAAGTAAAGACAGAGCAGCGTGAACTTCAGTGACACGCAATGAGAGACTCTCACTGAGGAGTCTTATGTTCACTAGCAGTGGAGACAGGAAATGCAGCTTGTACAACTCTCTAATCCAACTGTTGTCTTTTGCTGTAACCTTTTGACACATGATGAGAAGGGACAAAGATGGCGTGAGTCCGAGAGGCCTCCCCGTAGTGCATGAATGCCTGTGTTGATTAGTGTCCAGCCACTTTGCACCCCCACATTGTGAGCTGGATGTCATGTGACCTGACTGAGTGTGTATGTGTTTATATCCCATAAAGAGAGGCCGTGAGCCATTCGACTAAGTCTGTCTGCTCTGACTGAAACCATTAGGACACTGTGTATAACGTTACACCAAGATGCGGTTAGGCTAGTGCGTCGCAGGACATGCAGGCTTAATCTGGATGAGGAGAAGACCTTTGGCTGCCAGATATCGCCTATATACTCCTCCACACTCCCACTCTCTCCTCTTCCTCTCACTCATTTTCTCTCAAATTCCACATTCTGTTTGCCACATTCACACTGCAGCTAAAACCAGATGTCACTCCTCTTTTGAATGCTATAGACCTTACACCTTGTTTACACCAGATGCAACCACTGTTGTGTCGTATTGCATCGCATTGCGGTGCAACAACTAGAAGCTGCCCACACTGGACATGACAAAGCGACCGTAGCAACTCTATTTGTCCTTTGTGCGCAAATGCTTGATAGAACAGGGCATCAGTTTACTGTCGGGAATTTTTTGTGACGCGCCACATCCAGTGTAGATAGCATCAGTGATTATAATGGGTTCTATTAGGGCTACACAATATATTGAAATTACCGAAATATGCAGATCGCAATGGCTTGCAATATCTGAATGATTTTAATAGGCTACTTCAAAAAGTCAAAGTTTTAGGTCAATGCATATAGCAGAGAATAGAATGGGCACGCAACTGTTACTTACGTGTGACTTGCTTGATGTTCAAAAGAGTTAAACGCAATAAGCTGTGGAAAACAACTTACGCACTGACACACACCCAAAGTGCACGCACAGAAAGGTGAATTAATTTCCGAATTAATTTCTCTTTTGCTGCTTATGGCACTCAAACGGTCAAATACACACAGTTATCTCAAAACGCCTGTCATGTCGAGTATTCATGCTAACACAGTCAGTTATGTCTTAAGTGAACATAAACGGTTGGGAAAGAAATTGGATGCGTATCAATAGGTTGCATTGAAGGGTTAGTTCACCCAGAAATGAAAATTCTGTCAGTAATTACTAGGGCTGTAATCAACCAAAGAAAATCTCGGTCGACTGAAGTCCTGAAATTTTCGACTAAAAATCGACTAAAAATGACGTTAGGGAAAAAAAACTTTAAATGAATTAGCTGCGCACTGTGCGCAGTACTTGGTAGCCTTGTTGTCCGCCTAAATGAATTATAAATAAACATAAAAAACTAGTAGGCTATTTGCAGTATATTAAATCGTTTTTGACCTAATTATTTTGCACTGAAATGAGTCTGACACACGAGTCTGTCGGCTGTCGGCTCTGCAGCGTTGCATCACGTGCATCTGCGCTCAATATCATAGCCTATGATTTCCGAAAATAGTACTATGTTGTCAACTAGTGATATCATCACAAGAACATTTGAGGAATATGCAACATAATTTAGACAATTGTTTTTGTCATATGTATTATAATAACTAACAGACACTATCATTTCATTGCAGCTCGCACAGAGCGAGACTGAACATAGGAGCTCAGCTTTGCGGATGAGACACGAATAGACTACTAACTTAAAGCTTTTACTCTTAAACACAAAAGGCACGTCCACTATAATAAAAAAAGAATGTTAATTAAACAAACCAGATCAAGTAATAATATTCAGCAAACCTTCTATTAGCCTACTTTCTTCAATCTGTCTCTCTTCTCCAGTGGGTTGGGCTAATCCAAAAGAAGTGAAAACAAGGAGGGTGTTCTGAAGACAGACTGTTACCTTTGAAACAGGGGTGCTCTGAAAACACCCCCATTAGTAATTAGTGCTTTCCACCTGATGAAATGAACGCGGCAAAACCATAGACTGTAAAAAAAAATAGGTAAAAACTGATGAAATGAACGCAGCAAAACGAATGAAATGAACGCGGCAAAAAATCGACCAATCAGAATTTTGGTCGAGCAAGAACGTATCGACCAAATAATCAACTAATCGACTGGGAGATTACAGACCTAGTAATTACTCACCCTCATGTTGTTCCAACCCCGTAAGACTTTTGTTCATCTTCGGAACACAGGTTGAGCAACTGTAGTCACTTGGACTATTTTAACAATGTCTTTACTAACTTTTCTGGGCCGGCAGAATGAAATTACAATCAAGCCTATGAAGGAGTGAGACAATTTCATCAAAAATATCTTAATTTGTGTTCCGAAGATGAACGAAAGTCTTACGGAGTTGGAACAACATGAGGGTGAGTAATTACTGACAGAATTTTTATTTTTGGGTGAACTATCCCTTTAAGTCTTAAAGTGACAGCAGCCTAATACAGTTTACCTGCTGCTGTCTATCAAACAACAAAAGATAAATAGAAAATCACTCACTGCTCTTGATTGAATAACTTTTGTAGCTTTAATATGAATCAATGTATATTTAATTTATGTGAAGGCTACAGTGTTTTATTTTTACATTTGTTTATTCAGTTTCTGTATTTTTTTCTTACTTGAATGCTACAGATCTAATTTAGGCCTTACCTGAAAAACATGATGCACTGTTTATTTCATTTGTATGTTTGTTTTATTGTATGTGTCCTATTGTTTGCAATTATTTTGTGACATTGCTTTTTATGTATCTATTTTATGCTTTTCCAAGAAAGAATGTGAAATATATACAGTGCCCTCCATAAGTATTGGGACAGTAAAGACAAAAGTGCTTTCTCTGCTGTGGAGTCAAGAAATCTATAAATATAATTAAAAGATGAATATGAGATAAAAGTCCAGAATTCCACATTCTATTATTGGCTGTTTCAACACATACATGTTTTACTAACAAAGAAGAAAAGCATTTTAAAGTTTCAAAAGGCTGCATGAACATATCAATGTTGATAAAGCAATCACGTCACTAGCTTTAAATATGCAACTTCGCCGGCTAATGAATGCATACAAGTGTCCAGCTGGATATAAACTAATGCAAATAGATTGTAACAATTGCGACATTAAGCATTTGGGTCAGGTTTGCGTGTGTTTTTTTGTCACATTGTTTTAACCGCTTGAGGTACTAATGTTAGAGTAGGCTATGCTCACAGCTTTGACGGCAAACATACTTCTGTTCTTTCTCTGCTAATGCAGCATCTAATCAACAAATTAATTACTTTATAATGATATGGCATTGGCAACATGGACTGTAGTTTTCCATATTCATACCGTTTCACTGTCTGTGTTTTAAATGCGCATCTGAAGTGTCAGCGCTCCCAGTGCAGCTTGTGATCTCCGTGCTGAGCGTTTGTTATTTGGCCTCTAGTGGCCGCTCTCGCTCTGTATAATGCCAGCAGTCTCTTTTCAGTGCTCTTATACTGTGTAATGACTGCGCAGTCTTCGCAGCAGCTCCAGCAATGGACGCAACCCAGAAAAACTATCGGTATGGATTTTTGTTGATAACGATAGTTCCACCAATCAACTATCGGTACCGATATATCGGCAAAACCGATGAATCGGTCAACCTCTAATAAGTTTTTTCCTCCTGGTTTTTCCTCCAGATTTTTTTCAGAATAGTTGATTCATTCTTTGGTTAATTTACCAATAAATAATAACCAATAATGACAACCGTATAGTGCTGTGTAAAATTTCACTGTAATGGTCCAAATACTTACACTGCCGTCTCAATGTTTTGAGGTAGGAGAGCCCTGGGATGTTTTCTTTCTTTTCAAATGCTCCTGCACAGAAGTTGTGCTGATGTGGTTTGCCATTTCGGTTATACAGAGCTTGCAGAGCACTCTGACTCTCTGTTTTCCAAAATTTCCACACTTCAGATGCATGCCCAGGAGGCACCGTCATTGGGGAACATAAATAGCGCAACAAATCGTTGCATTCCGTGCAAAGCGACTAATTTACGTAATCGATGTAATCAAAAACCTGAAGTCACAACCGCATTCTAACTAACCATAGGGGTAACCATAGCGACAGCATCAAACATGGCGGTGTCCATAAACCTGTGAACGATTGACAGCGCATAATTAAATAAATTTGCCCAATCGAGGCGTGAGTTCATCCATTAGATATTTTTAATAACCAACAACAGCGTTAAATGCTTTGTAACCGGTTGCAGAGTACATTTGAGCCGTGTGCCATCAAGTGATGGGAAAGCAAAAATGTGGAGAAAAAAAAGGAACTGCAAATGATCCTAACTAAGCATACAACCTCATCTGTAAAGCATGGTGGAGGTAGTTTCATGGCATTGGGCATGTATGGCTGCTTCTGGAACAGGCTCACTAAACTTTATTGATGACTTAATGAATGATGGCAGCAGCAGAATTAATTCAGAAGTTTACAAAACCATATTGGCTACTAATATTCAAGAAAATGCCGCCAGACTCATTGGGAAGCGATGCATATTGCAACAGGACAGTGACCTAAAACACACTGCTAGTGATAACTCAATAAAGAGTTTATCGGGGGAAAGAAATGGAAGGTCATAGAATGGCCAAATCAATTTCCAGATTTAAATCCTATTGAACGTGTATTTCAACAGATGAAGTGACGACTAAAGGCAGAAACTCCCAAAAACAAGCAACAGTTGAAAATGGCTGTATTAAAGGCTTGGAAAAGCATTTTTGAAACCAAGAGTCTACTGCTGTGATTGCATGCAGGGGATTTGCAACTAAATACTATTGCTTTTAAGCTTGTACATTTGCTTTAGGTTAAATTGTCCCAATGTTTATGCTCACATTAGATAGAAGGATGAAACTCTAAAAGCGCTGTTCTTCTTAGTTGGTAAAACATATGTGTTGAAACAGCCAATAAAAAAATTTGACATTCTGTTCTTGTGTCTCATATTCTTTCTTTTCATTAATCTTTCATCTTTCTTGACTCCATAGCAAAGAGAGCAATTTTGTCTTAACTGTCCCAAAACTTATGAAGGGCACTGTGTAGCAGTTATATCATTTTCAGTTTTTAAATATAATTTAAAATAATTTTACACATAATCGTATTGCATATTAAATATTGCATTATTTATCGCATTTTTCATCAATATTGAGCAGCTCTACCACTGTTTATGAAGGAGCTGCCTGAGCCCCGCTTTTGCCTCTGACACGGAGAGCATATAAGATGAAAGGGACAGCATGATCGGCAAAATATTAGTTTTTATGTTTTACGTTCGTTCATTAATTTATGTAAACACAATGGGCAATGTATCGTCTCATCAAAAATGATCGATTTGTCCATATACTGCGCGATAAGTCGAGTCGATATATTAATTATTGTGGCAGGCATAACAATTAGAGATGCACCGATTGCAATTTACTTGGCCAGTTCTGATTTCTGTTTTTTTTTTTAAGTGTGACCTGCCGTCACTGATTTTTGCAGATACCGATTTTTTCTAATAACTATAGGCTAATTGACAGCATACAAACAAACATCTACTTTTCTTCAAACCAAAATTTTATTTTCATTAAAAAAACAAGTTAAAAGACAGTAATAAAATAAGATTCAAACAAGAGCACAAATTAATCCAATAGGATAAAGAGAGATATGAACATGGCTTCAAGTTTTTCAGGTGGGTATACTCATTCAGATAAGATATACTATAGAAAGGAAAGTAATCAAATGTAAAATAACACTGGTTAGTCTTCATTGTAAGAGCAGAGAGTGATTTTCTTTGTCTTTTGTTCTTTTATTAGCATGACAGACATCAGCAGGAATACTAGGCTGCTGTCACGTTTAAGAGTATATATCCAAAATACTGTTACACGATTTGTGTTATCTTTCTCAAATAATTAGGTTCCAAAACTGACTGTGTTTAACTGAATACTTGCCAAGACGGGCATTTTGACATAATTTTGTGTGTATTTGACCGTTTAAGCGCAGTAAGCCACTCATTTGGTACTTTTGTGCGCTCTGCACTTATACAGATCAGTAGTGCACGCACTTTTGCTGTGAGAGCCAAACCTGTGGGAATTAGTAAAATTATGAGCAACACAAGCACTACTGAACCGGACTGAATGAGGCAAGTGTGTGTGTCACTTCACAGTTGAAGAGAAGAATGAAAGAATGCACAGCTGACGTTATTGCCTGTGCCGCTGGCAACAAAATGGACAAGCTCGGAATCAGAAAGACGTGAGACTGACCGGCCGGTTACCGGTCAGGGCCAGTCATGTGGAAAATCCGATTTCAGTACCTGGCCGGTCGATCTGTGCATCTCTAATAACATTCGGCCCTTACCATCGGCTGTTTTTAATCAATTGGCAAGTGTCTGTCCAATAGTGCACTGCAGATATTTGCTTTTATCGGCCAATACATTGGTGCATTCCTAGTGTGCATTAATAACATTCTGCTAACTCAGTTGTGTCCACCAATATCTATCAGTCCTTCTGAATCTGTCCTGCATTTGTTTTTCTGTTTCTGTTGTTTTCTCTCTCTTGCTCTGGCTCAGGCTTTGAGTTTGATGGCACTGAATAGATCATTGCTGTGAGGACTGTGTGTTGCGTAATAGAGCAAAGCATCAGCCAAGCTGGAAGCTTTCAGCACACATCCCCCCTCCTTGCGTCTGTAACATCAGCACACTTCATGGACACACAGCACATAAATACACTGCCAGAGATGCGATATGCACAACAGCAGATTCCAAATGCATCATAGCACTTGACACACAATTGCCTCAATTAATGATAAGATGACAATGTATGCAAGATAAACAATGTTTGACGTTCACACAATGTCATTGATTAGATTGATTGATTAGACATACAAATTGTAAACCACATGGGATATTTGACAAAAAACTTCCAAAATTAAGCTATTCAATAACATGACTAACTCTAACTTGCAGCTTGGATCCATCTGGAATTTCATCATCTCCAATCTCCACATTAAGGGCTTGGGATACACACTGATCCAATGAATATACCGGTAACTAGGCATTGCATTTTAAATGTAAGATAAGACAGATGTGTCTGCAAAGCGTCTGAATCCTATCAAAATATCTTATCCATTGGAACCTAATCATGTTCCTCACTTAATTTGATCCTTCTGCTTTTGACACCACAGGTATGATTTTAAAGAAAGCGTTGCATTTTGAGACTACTGCAGGGTCTGGGTCATAAATGGTCTTCGGTGGTGGCGGACAAACACAGTCATATAGTGCAAAAGTACCCAGCACATGTAAACTTAGAAACCTACTGACAATAAATCCAAAATAAATGCAAAGAAACAGTTTGTAATAGTAACTAAAGCAGAACGAAACCACACTCCTCATTATTTTGTGCTTCACGGACCGTTCATGAGTTTGG
This sequence comes from Abramis brama, assembly GCF_963993115.1. Lineage (NCBI taxonomy): Eukaryota > Metazoa > Chordata > Actinopteri > Cypriniformes > Leuciscidae > Abramis > Abramis brama. Next base: position 12,021,980 of record NC_139986.1, on the reverse strand, counting down.
ACCAATGTCAGTGCAGCGCAAGCTCACTGTTACTACACAGCGCTAAGAGATCCAGTAAAGAAAGCATTTGAATTCACCACTGAAGTAATAACATCGCTGCGAGATCTAGTGAGAAGCATTCAAATTTCTCTGTTATTAACCGTAGATCTCTATTAGATCAAACAGCGTTGACGTGGAAACCAGGAGAAACATTGTGCTATGAATGAACTAGGTATATTGTAGGGCTGGGTATTGACACAAATTTCACAATTCGATTCGATTTCGATTCACAAGCTTACAATTCGATTCGATTTCGATTTCGATTACGATTCGATTCAATATCGATTATTTTGGATATCAGGTACAATACATTGCAAATTTTCTCAAGGAAAACAAATCTCTTAACTATTATTGTAAACTATGGGAGTCAGTTGTAGCCTATAGGCTTCATTAGCCTACTATAATATTGAAGGTAAAAATTAACTGATTTGTATACAAACACTTAAAATACACTTTTATTTATTTTTATAATAATAAAGTTATATGAAATTATATAAAAATTTAAATGGTGGCTGTCATAAAATTTTTTCCAGATTTATTCAAACATGCATTAAATATGGAAGAACATAAAAAATTATAATGAATATGTAATATGGTGCATATATTTAACAAAATGCTCCTCTCTAGAGTTAATTTTTCTAGCTGACTAACGAGTTTATGGTCACTGGATATTTTTTTCTGAGGTAAATGTGACGTTACATGACATTGTTTACTAACGTCTTTCCACAGTTGAAACACTGATGTGACATGATACGGACTTCGATAAGTTGAACTCTATCTTTTAACACACTTTCAGATGCTCATTCATGTTTATTTCGCGCTGTAACTGGTGTTATTAAGGCGGAAGAGAAGGAATGTGCTTCTCTTGAACTGAGCTGCGCCAGAGCGATCTCACGCCACAGCGCCAAAACGGTAATTATGTTTTTGAATTTCGTAAGAAAATGGACGTAATTTGAAATCTGAGACTTCGTTTCATATCAATAATAACAAAGCACAAAGATTATTGTGATTTATTGGATGGGATGCGCGCAACAATGTTCCATTCATTCATCAACTGAAAACAGGATGGATGACTAATCGATTCTTGGGATTTAAGAATCGATATCGTTTCGTAAAAATGAGAATCGATTAAAATCGAGAAATCGATATTTTTTACCCAGCCCTAGTATATTGCCTAGAAATCTAGACGCACCCTAGCGGCAGCAAATTTTATTTTGCAGCCAGGGTGGTCTAGCAACTGTCCGTTGGCTTTCGATCTGGAAAAACCAAACTCTAGTCAGGCCAATCACATCGTGTATAGAGTCGGCGGGCGGGCTTAACATAATGACGACAGAGTTGCGACGGTTCCCTGCTACTTGAAAACAAAGAATGGCTGCTGCTGCTGGTGAACAGCGGCAGACTCTGGAGGACTTGGAGTTAAGCTATTATTTGAGAAAAGAACAAAGAACGGCACTGACGTGACGTCATGTGTTTGTAGTTTTGCCGACCAGATACGGCAAAATTTGAATCCATCAACTAGCTCCGCAGGTGGAAAAATGCTCTGGTTGGTTGTAGCGCTATCCTATTGCGTGCAGAGGAAATTTGAAAGACAACTGTCTATCCCGCCCCTCGGATTGAGCCCTGCCAATGGTGTGTTTCCAGACCAAACATCTTGATGTGGGTCTGGCTTGCCAGGCTACTATAGGCTTTAAGTCCACAAATCAGCAGGAGTAACACTAACTGTAACCATGGAAGTTTGGTAGGAATAGTAAAATGCTTTCAAGTATGTCACACATCTTTTCCCAGCACTTCAAAACTCAAATATTATTATATATAAATGTTATTTTTAATGTGATAACTTAAACACATTTGATTGCGTTTACATGTTCAACAGCTATGTCTGTGATTGACTTCAAAGCTCAATGCTACAAAAACAGGTTGTAAATTTAAACCTTTGACGCTCTTCATCTTTCACACAAACAAGGGCTGCGTTTTAAAGCAGCCGGCCATCAGCGGGTACTGGCACTGCAGAACCACAGGTTCAAATAAACAAATAAATCAAATAAACCTGTTGGGAAAAAGATTCATTTTGGCAGCCGCAAAAATATTTTCAATGCAGAAAAAAAAACCTGTACTGGCTTTGTGTTGTTGAAGATGGTCATCTCTACTTACTTTAAAAGGGAAGTGGTGATTAAAGTGGCATTTCATCACTCTATGTTCAAGAACAGCTTCCTGTCTTCAACGTACATGCAGAAGTGGTACAACTGCATGCTGCTAAATGTTATAAAGATGCCATAATACTTCTAGTGTGACATGTGTGATATACATTATCCACCCACGTATATGGTCAATATTTTAGATGGTTTGCATCGCCCAATTCGTGTCTAGAATATCTAGTTAAACAGGCAGAATGCCTTTTGCGATCGGAGCAGGTGTTCAAAGTAATCTTAGCACAGCTATGTCTGACTCACTCAATAGGCTATTTTAAGAATTATTTTAAATAACAAGGGACTATGCCAAACAAACACACAACTACAGAGAAACAAGTTAAAGTAAACTAAAGATACGTGAGAATCCACCCAAGTAAACTTTTCCTGCTTTTAAATGAAAGAATGTCACAAAATGAGATCATCCTATGAAAAGAGAGTAGCTCCTGAATCCCAACAAAACCTTAATATGCATTTTAAAGTGATTCATGCACAAATACATGCTCTCAGGGGCCTTTTACCATAAATTAAACTCAACCATTCTATACATCAGTTGCTTGTTATGAATCACAAAAACATCCATATCACTTCCAAGATATGACACTCAAAGCTGGCATAGACTTTTAACTGTTGTACACCCAATGAATCATCAGTGGAATCAGAAGCCAGACCAGCTGGCTGAACAAAACTGCAGCCCACACTGCAGACTGTTGCTCACTGCCTCTCAGATTTCATATGCACTGAAAATATGCAACATATTAATGAACTGTAAAAAAGAGATTAAATGTACTAAAGCAAAATAGCAATGAAAACAAATATGATGTACCAATGTAAAGTGATGCATGTGTGTACAAATGCAAAGCACCATTGCAAACATTTAAAAAAAATACTAATATTAACTGACACAATGCTCCAATATAAACAGATGCAAAAAGTACTAAAATAAAAAGATGCAGTAATGGCAATGCAATAATATATAAATGCACTAACTCAAAGTACAAAAAACGAAATGTACGCAATATAGGCTACTACTGATACAATGTACAATGTAAACAGATGTAATAAACTAACATAAACAGATGCAATACTAATGCAAAGCGCCAAAGTAAAGAGCTACAATACATTGATGCAAACTCAAAGAAACACAGTAAACACACGCAATGGACCAATTCAAAAGAGCAAAGTTATTAAATGCAATGAACTAATGTAAACAAATGCTACTAAAGACAGATCCAATACAGTAATGCGCCGTCACTGTAAAAAGATGCAGCTGACAAATGCTAGATGCAATGAACAGATGTAAAAGACATGTAAACAGTAGTGCACTAATAAAAACAGATATTATGTACTTATGCACCACTGTAAAGAGGAGCAGTACAAAGTAAATAAATGCAAAGCACGAACATAATCAGATGCACCAAAAATACTGCAATGTATAAACGTAAAGAGGTAAACAGACGCAATTACAAGTGCAAAGTACCAGTGTAAACAGATGCAATCCACTAATGCATTGCAGCACGAGAAAAGCAGTTTCGTACCTCCTCCAACACGCCGACTGTATTTCTGCAGCTCTGCAAGCGGGTGGTGAAGCTTGATGTAGTGGGAGAGTTGTAATCCTCTGTTGTTTCCGACAGAAACTCCGACACCGATATTTGATCCGGCATCCTAAAGCGTGGGTTCGTCCAGAGAATAGATAGAAATGAGTGTTCAGACGCCCGAAAGCATTAAAAGGAGAAAAACAAACGAACTTCCGAGGCCGTAGAGATGTTGAGCTAACGGTGCGCGAGATGTCTACTGCAGCAGCACGCGCACAAAACAAACTAACGTTACTAGCACGCGCTAAGCGGTTCTCCCTCCGGAAAACACAACGACCTGTTATATTTGGGTTCAGTCGCTCCCCCTGGGACTGGGATAGCACGCTGTCTCACCCCTTACCCCTCGAACATGAAGCTCGGAGTTGTACTGAGTTGTTTAACGTTAGTTGCGATTCCAACAGCACGCGCCGTAAAATGATGCCCACATAACGTTCCCCCGTGTGATGTTTACGACAAACACTGCTGTTATAGCGTCGAATTATGTTGCAGTGCATAGGTGTCAGTGAATGCATTCATACTCCGCTGTTTGTCAAACGCCTGCCTGATCGCTCACTGCACTCAGATCGTGTGAAATGCGGAGTGTATGACATCCGCGCGCGCACACACACACTCACACTCGCGCGCTCTGCTCTACATTCGCCCACCCACCCCTCTGCGCATGCTTCGACTCTCACTAAACCCACTCACACAGCCAGGCTCCGTGGGCAGCAGTTCGGTGTTTGGCATCGTGTAGACTATCTGTAAAATGTTATAAAAGTGTATGTTTCTGACATAGCTAGACTTTTGCGGGAAAACTCTTGATCAACGTCACTAGAAGTTAAAGGGATGCTTTAAAAAACATTTACTGACTCTCTGGTTGTTCCAAACCTGTATGAGTTTCTTTCTTCTGCTGAACAACAAAAGAAGATATTTTGAAGAATGTTGGTAACCAAACAGTTGACAGTAGCCATTTACTTTCTAGTAGGAAAAAAAAACCTATGGAAGTCAATTGCTATATGTCAACTGCTTGGTTACCAACATTCTTCAAAATATCTTCTTTTGTGTTCAGCAGAAGAAAGAAATGTATACAGGTTTGGAACAACTTAAGGGTGAGTAAAATTATGACAGAATATTTATTTTGGGGTGAACTATCCCTTTAAGACATTTGTATACGTTTATATTTTATACCGTCAAAAGTAACATTCTTAAAAAGAGCCCCCCCCCCCCCCCCACACACACACGCACACACATTCACATTTACACTAAACCGCCATGCAATGTGTTATTCTTTGTTTTATGACAGAAAATGACTTTGATTTAGGCCTACAGTGTCTTACTTACTCGTAGTTTTAAAATAAATCATCAGTTTGAGCTTTAGTTTATGTATGTTTACATATATCCAGTATTGTTAATGTAACAAGTGCGACTTCTACAGGTCAAATAGTGAAATGCATGTAAAGTTTACTCGATGCATTGTATTTTTGGCACATTCCTGTGAAAAAAATGGACAGTTATCACACATTTAGAGCTATATATCAATTTAGTTTTAAGACATTTGATTGCTAATATATCTAAAAGCAGAACTCCTTACCGGTTCCATATTGGTTCCTTCGAGGAAAAACTGAGACGAGAGGATGATGATCTCATGACTTCAGCTTGTAGCTTTAATGAGGAAAAATACAGATCATAATGGATGAGCTCTTTCTTTACAGATCTATCTTTACTTACATTCCTAACCTTATAGGCCTATATTAATTTAATTCTAAAACAAATAAATCCGACTTAATCCACTCAAGAACATTAGTTATATTTTTCATAATTTGCATTATGCTCTAGATTTTTGCACTTAATATATTCTTAATATATCAATAAACTTCATATATGAGACCCTTTCATTCAAGCGATAGCTCGAAGAGATTTGCATGTAAAGTAGCCTACATGTAAAGTACAGTAACCTTAACAGAAATATTAAATATGCTATAGTAGCCTACTCACCAAGATTAATCCCTGAGTTGTGCTGCCATCCTCTCTTTGGTGAGTTTAGTGGGTGTTGGGATATTATCTGCCCATGGGTCCCTTCCCTGCTCGGAGAGGAAGGGAGAAGCGACCATGTGTGCTGAAAAATAGCCTGTTACAATGGCTACAGGATCCAGAACCTAATGACTCAGGAACTACGGAAATCCAGGAGACCTGGGACAGGAAATGTGAGATCTGTGTAAACATGTGCCTTCTCAAGTGAGGTACCCTCACGCTCACACAGAGTGATATACCACACATGGCTGTGTTGGATGGGGAGCACAGGGTCACGCTTGACTCTATGTAGAATAATAATATTAGATTCAGTATTTTTTTAAGTATTTCAGGTTAGATTATGCACTTAAAACTGAACTGACTCGTGCGTTTGTACCAATAGTTTTAAAATATACTATGAACAGTTGCATAGGCCTTGAGGATCTGGTTCTTTCATTAAAATCATGAAGAAAATCCCATTGTGATTCATTGCACATCACATTTATTACCTAATTTATTCTTTTCTCAAAAGAAGTCACACAGCTACACTGGTATTTTGTCTATTTTCCATTCTGTCTGTGTCATTTTCCTGTTTGTTTGTTTTTTTCCAGAGGGTTACTATTTCTTTAAAAGGGAAATTGTGATTCCAGTCAGAAAGAATTATTTATAAAGCCAAGATGATAACACATGGTCATCTAAAGAGGAAATGCTGAGGCTAAGGGGTTCCTGGAACCTGTAATTTTCCGACAGTTTTATTGGGAAGTACTATAGTTAAAAGTAAATGTTTTGTCTGTGCTGACTCAAACGGGATAGGGGACGAGGTGGGGAACTGGGGGTCAGAGGAGGTTGTCTCTGGATATTTTCTCTGAGCTTGGCAGTTATGTAACAAGACTACTATTCATCAAATAAGTAAATACTTGGTCATTAAAATATTGATTTGAGTCTAAATAAAAAATAATAATAATTTGACCTCTATAGTAGTTAAAAATCAAAATCTTCTAATCAAACACAGTTGTGCATGGCCCTTCCGACAATCCCAGTCTAATGGGAATACTTGAATTCCTCTTGCCAACTACTAAACGGCTTCCCTCATGTTTTCCAGATATAGAATGTCTCCTCAAATCTCTGGGCTACAAAAAAAAAAAAAAAAAAATGCTGGAATGTTGAAGGTCTTGTGGAATCCTTATGCTAGAGAAGCACATTTATTTGATCTTATGGAAAGACAACAGACTGCTAATTGACATTTAACATGCAACAGGGCATTCACTTGCTCTTAGACTTTGGAAATAAGGATTTTAAACAAATATAACATGTACAATACAGAAAATACACTCCTGAGAAAAACATAGTAGAAAAACATGGCACAGTTCTGTTTGCATTTGCTTTCACTTCCTTTTAACTTTTAGGTAGCCCAAGTCCATAGCTAAACAACTTCCGTTGTTTTCATCTTCCTATCCACTTATCCATGATGTCCACAATAATTACAAAACACTGTTATCCCCATCAAACAATGCTGAGATTGTGGCTAATCAATACACTGCAGAGAGTTATGGGTAGAGTGCTTATGCATTGATTTCGATCGTGGACTGGAAAATGTTTCTGTAATTTTAGAGGTCCTAATGGACTATAGATTTGTCTTGCTGTTCTACAGGTCTAGTTTATTGATCTTTGTTTACAGCATATGGCAACTGTCACAATACACACAAAATCTGAAGGGAAGACTGAGTATTTTGTCCTCTTTGTTTTTACTGACATATTATTTTATGTTCTGTATTTATTAACTTTGCTCTTAACGATTTTAATGTTGCAAATTATATTCAGATAAATGTAGAATAAAATACTATTGATATTCAGAAGTCCTGTCTGAGATTATAGATTATGACAGTAAAAATCCCTGACAACATTTTGATAATTAATATCACCACCTTGTGGTTATAAGCGGTAAAGATAAAAAACACATTTACGTTCTTAACTGACTCAATTTCTGTGATGTAAGATGATGGAAACAGTTATACAAAATAAGTCATTTTGAAAATAATAAAAGAGCCCATTCAACCTGTAAAACAGTTTAAAAGCTGTTCAAACAGTCATAACATTTTTTTTTTTTAATTGTATTTTAATCAGTAACTTCTCATTAATGAGTGAATGCACTAAAGTTTTAACGTTTTGAATGTTACCATGTCTTACCTGCTAATTACTTAATTTACCAAATTTTTATTAATTAATTCTTTTTTTTAAATTCTTTGAAATGTATTTTTTTTTTTGCAAGAAATATAGCATAAACAGTGTGATGCAAGAAAAGACATATTATCAATATTTATGAGAAATTTTGGTAACACTTTACAATAAGGTTTCATCTGTTAACATTAGTTAATGAATTTACTAACATGAACTAATACATTTGTAACAGTATTTTTAATCTTTGTTAACGTTAGTTAAAGCTGCCGTCGCCAACATTTTTTTTTTATTATATTCAGTGAAATCGACACTATAATCCGACAGAACAACATAAATAAGGTGATTTTAGAAAAAAAAACCGAGCTTCTAACTCCACCGGAGGGTTGTTCCATAAAAGACGCTTAGAAAAGCGGGGATTAAACTCCAAAACCGGACTTGAATGAGCCTAACAAAAAAGTTGGGGCTAAAGTGGTTCCATAAAAGGTAATTGAAGTTCACGCAATCTCACTAATTTTAGCCAGGTTTATCTAGTCTAGATAATTGCGTGTGCACGCGTTTCTTAAGCAGCCCTAGAGGTCGATCGTGGATCAAATCGATCCACCATCAAACAGCGTATATTTTGTGCTGTTTTATGCGTTTGTGACATGTTTTTTTTTTTCCCTCAGTGCAGAACTTACATTTTACAGTTATATTCTCCATCTGTAAATGTTAGAAAGTCATGCAAATGTATCCATTTTGCTGCTAATCTTCATATTGAACGAGCGCTGCTGCGCGCATGCGCGCCAAATAGGACCGCAATAATTCTGACTAAAATATACATTTTGCTTGGAAAATTAATATGCGATATTTTATAACACTAGAAATATCTTCTAATTATAATAATTTATCTTTAGGATGTTGGATAAGTTGCCGTAAACTTCAAGTGAACAGAAGTACTTCAGTGAACAGAAGTAGGCTAGCCTAATTTTTTAAGAAACTAAACATATAAAGATACAAAATATAGTTTTGGGTATAGGACCTATGCTACTTAATAAAGATGATGTATACTTATTTAGAATGCTGAGAATTACAGCTTTTAATGCAATAATTTTTTGGAGAAAGCAAGAATCCCCAGTTTTAAATGAGTGGTTAGTTTCTAAAGTACACTATGGAGAGGATAACATGAAATTTAGAGCAAATGTATACATTTTGAACTCTAAAATCAAAGAATATTCCATAAAATAAAGGAATATATATTAGCCTACATTAACTACATTTTTATATAACCCTCCCTCCCTTTTATTTCTAGTTATTTGTTATTTTATTTATTTACTTATTTAATACTGAATATTTGATATTCAAATAATATTACTTGAATAACTAATAGGAATTATGTGTCATTATAAGAGTTTGATATAAATATGTGTATGTTACATTTTTATCAATATTTATTTATTGTTTTTTGTCTTTTCCCCCTTAAATCATATGTAAAAGTGTCTAACTATGTACTTTTTGGTTATTGTTCTAATCATGTGTTTCTTAGGCTATGTGTTGGTGGGTATTATCACAAAAGAAAAAAAGTAGAAGGAAAAATAAGGAATATTTATTGGGGGAAAATATGATGTCTTTAAAGGAACTGTCAATTTGTATAATTGTGTTAAATGTAATTATTTATTTTTAATTTTGTGATTTTAACTTCTGCTTTACAAAGCTTTTTTTTAGATTGTGTTCTAATGTTCTTCTAATCATAAACATGTACTACAGCTGCCAAACAAAACCAGAGAGAAATGTATTCATAAATCTTTAAAACAATCTAATTAAATCTTGGACACAAAACATTCAGCCAGTAAAAAAAGAAAACCTGTAGTATATATTGTATTTATCTATCTATATATCTATATCTATATCTATATCTATCTATCTATATATCTATCTATATATCTGTATATCTATATCTATATCTATCTATATCTATATCTATATATCTATCTATATATCTATATATATATCTCCCACTTGGAAATCATGGAGGGGTCTGAAATTGTCATCGTAGGTGTATGTCCACTGTGAGAGACATAATCTAAAAAAAAAAATCCAGAAATCACATTATATGATTTTTTTAACTATTTATTTGTATGATACAGCTGCAAATAAGTATTTGAACACCTGTCTATCAGCTAGAATTCTGACCCTCAAAGACCTGTTAGTCTGCCTTTAAAATGTCCACCTCCACTCCATTTATTATCCTAAATTAGATGCACCTGTTTGAGGTCGTTAGCTGCATAAAGACACCTGTCCACCCCATACAATCAGTAAGAATCCAACTACTAACATGGCCAATAATCAGTCATGTTCAAATACTTATTTTCCTCACTGTATATTGTCTAATTTATCATTGTAGCCTTATTTAAGTTGATTTTCTTGTATACTGTGTATTTATTTTTGGACTAATAGTGGTTAATACAGTCCAATAATGGTGTGAGAGAGTGTCAGTGGTTGGTCAGTGTTAGAGGATCTGTGTAACAGCTGAGGCTTAGCCTGACAGTTAGCCTGCCCTGGACCAGGCTAGTTTCCCAGCATAAGTTGCCAGAGTAACTGAGTTTGAACTATTTTAAGTTTGCTTTATGAAACAGAATCCACCGACAATAAGTCTGACTAACCAAAATAAGCCTGGCTTGTATTCTAATCTTGTTTTATGGAACAACCCTCTGGGCAGGCTAACTGTCAGGCTAAGCCTCAGTTGTTACACAGATCCTCTAACACTGACCGACAAGAACACAATGATATTACCACTGATACTCTCTCATACCATTATTGGACTTTATTAACCACTATTACTCCAAAAATAAATACACAGTATACAGAAAATCAACTTAAATAAGGCTACAATGATAAATTAGACAATATAGACCTATATATATATATATATATATATATATATATATATATATATATATATATATATATAAATATATATATATATATATATATATATATATATATATATAAATAATACAGTATATAAATATACTGTATATATATATATAGATATATAGATAGATAGGCCTAAATACAATATATATATATATATATATATATATATATATATATATATATATATATATATACAGGTTTTCTTTTTTTACTGGCTAAATGTTTTGTGTCCAAGATTTAATTAGATTGTTTTAAAGATTTATGAATACATTTCTCTCTGGTTTTGTTTGGCAGCTGTAGTACATGTTTATGATTAGAAGAACATTAGAACACAATCTAAAAAAAAGCTTTGTAAAGCAGAAGTTAAAATCACAAAATTTTAAATAAATAATTACAAAAGCACAGTATAAATTTTAACTGGTAAGATGAATCTGAGCTTAGTAATTGACAGTATATTAGTCTACATTTGATTTACCCCATTACAATAGTCCCTTTACAGTTATTGCTATCATAAAAATACACTTGTAGGTTTAAAATTCTAAATAAGGCACATCTAATGTCCAAATAACAAATATTTTAGCATATATATATATATATATATATATATATATATATATATATATATAATGTACTTTATTGTGTCTTTCAATTCAAACACATTTAACACAATTATACAAATTGACAGTTCCTTTAAAGACATTTCCCCCCAATAAATATTCCTTATTTTTCCTTCTACTTTTTTTCTTTTGTGATAATACCCACCTAAAAAACACATGATTAGAACAATAACCAACAACGTTATAGTTAGACACTTTTACATATGATTTAAGGGGGAAAAGACAAAAAAAAAAAAAAAAAAAAAATATTAATAAAAATTTAACATTCACATATTTATGTCAAACTCTTATAATGACACATAATTCCTAATAGTTATTCAAGTATTATTATTTGAATATCAAATATTCAACATTAAATAAGTAAATAAAAAAGTAACAAATAACTAGAAATAAAAGGGAGGGAGGGTTATATAAAAATGTAGTTAATGTAGGCTAATATATATTCCTTTATTTTATGGAATACTCTTTGATTTTAGAGTTGCACATATCTTTTCAAAATGTATACATTTGCTCTTAATTTCATGTTATCCTCTCCATAATGTACTTTAGAAACTAAATCTACCCATTTAAAACTGGGGATTCTGGCTTTCTCCAAAAAAATATTGCATTAAAAGCTGTAATTCTCAGAATTCTAAATAAGTTTACATCATCTTTATTAAGTAGCATAGGTCATATACCCAAAACTATATTTTGTATCTTTAAATATTTAGTTTCTTTAAAAAAATCTTCCCTGAATTAGGCTACTTCTGTGCACTGAAGTACTTCTGTTCGCTAGAAGTTTACGGCAACTTATCCAACATCCTAAAGATAAATTATTATAATTAGAAGATATTTCTAGTGTTATAAAATATCGCATATTAATTTTCCAAGCAAAATGTATATTTTAGTCAGAATTATTGCGCTCCTATTTGGCGCGCATGCGCGCAGCAGCGCTCGTTCAATATGAAGATTAGCAGCAAAATAGATACATTTGCATGACTTTCTAATATTTACAGATGGAGAATATAACTGTAAAATGTAAGTTTTGCACTGAGGGGAAAAAAAACATGTCACAAACGCACAAAACAGCACAAAATATACGCTGTTTGATGGTGGATCGATTTGATTCACGATCAACCTCTAGGGCTGCTTCAGAAACACGTGCACACGCAATTATCTAGACTAGATAAACCTGGATCAAATTAGTGAGATTGCGTGAACTTCAATTACCTTTTATGGAACCACTTTAGCCCCAACTTATTTGTTAGGCTCATTCAAGTCCGGTTTTGGAGTTTAATCCCCGCTTTTCTAAGTGGCTTTTATGGAACAACCCTCTGGACCAGGCTAGTTTCCCAGCATAAGTTGCCAGGGTAACTGAGTTTGAACTATTTTAAGTTTGCTTTATGAAACAAAATCCATCAACAATAAGTCTGACTAACCAAAATAAGCCTGGCTTGTATTCTAATCTTGTTTTATGGAACAACCCTCAGGGCAGGCTACCTCCGAGTCCATGGTGTTGATCGATGCTGAAGAGACGGACGTGTTCACAGAAAATAATGGGGATATTTAATTTTATTTTATCAATCAAAAAATTCCACTAGAAACAAACCTTGTTGTATTATTTTATTTTAATTTAATACTGTGAAGCTGCTTTGATACAATCTGTATTGTGAAAAGCGCTATACAAAAAAAAAAAAAAATCTGGTGCACACGCATGACGCACTGACGAGCACGACCTCGATGGGAGGGTGCTCGCTGGTAGTGGGGGAGGGGCATTTAGAGTTGTAAACATTCAACATTTTGGCAAAGTCGATCCAATCTGCCAGACTTGCCGACTGCAGCTTTAATAAAATATACAGCTGTTCACTGTTTGTTCATGTTAGTTCTCAGTGCATTAACTAATGTTAACAAATACAACTTTTGATTTTAATAATGTATAAGTAAATCTTGAAATTAACATTAACAAAAATGAATAAATGCTGTAGAAGTGCAGTTCATTATTAGTTCATGTTAACTAAAGTGTTAGGCTATCGAAATTGTATGTGAATATATCATTAGATGAAATTTATAAGAACATATAAAATTAGAATTACCAGTATGAATGTAATTAAATTCTTTTAGAACTTATTTATAACTCATAAATGCTCAAAACAGCCTAAATTTATGAAACCTACATATTATTTTCTAACAAAACATCTATATTTTCAAAATGATTTCAAAGAAAATATATTAATTTTACTTAAAATAAATAAATAAATAACATACAAAAGAAAAATGGTTAAACCAACTTGAATCTCCTTTTTACCAATGGGTTATTAATAGGTGGTAGCAAAGTAAAATGTGGACTTTTGTTCTACAGACACATTAAGACATTAATTTGTGTCTTTTTTTTCTTTTCTTTTTTTTTAGAATTATTGCATGTGCATGGATGAGCATGTTTATAAACAAAATGCAGCCCCAGTGGGGAAAAATGTGTGTGTGTGCGCGAGTGAAGGAAAGAGGGTAAATGTATTATATGTAAGTAATTTGAGACAAATCTAACTAATATACAAAAAAAAAAAAGCAGCAGCAGCAAACTTTCATGTGTAAAGCCATAGTTCATTTTCGGACCCAAAATTTAGTTTGAATTGTTAAACCTGAAGAAACTAAAATAAAATCTGCAAACATAAATGTGTATTTTGACGGTCTTAACAAACTTACAACGTTTAATATTCATACTAAAAACTATGGATTTTTAAAAGATTTGTATGTACCTCTTCCGGGTCAAAATGGACCCAATTGAAATAGGAGGATATATTTTTATTATCATTAAAACAACCACCACAATAGTAATAACAATATGAATTCAAAATATATAAAAAAGGAATAATTTGGTAACATCTGTTGAAGTCAAAAGTGAACCATAAAGTATTTGATTGCAGGGAAGCATTAAATCCTCATGATAAGAAAAGGTCGCACAGACGTCTGGGAAGGAAATTTTTATGGTTGTCAGAAATGACAACAGATCTAAAAAAAAAGGAATGCATTCATGTAAATCAATTACCATAAGAAATCATATTCCAAAATAAAAACAGTGATGAAATTCATTCATAGTGCTTATAATAAAACAGTTAAGCAGCAACAGTTTCAGGAGGAAACCATTTGTAAAGACATTTAATCGACAGAATGTAATAGAAAAAAAAAAAGAATTTAGAAAGAATTTTTTTTTTAGAAAGTATCACAGCAATCCTAAAACAATCAGTAACTTCAGGGTGATAAATATTTCATATACACTCAAATAATAAAACAGCAATAATGATATTATTAGAAAATAATATCATTATAAAACATCCATAAATATACTTTTGATAAGGATTGGGGACATACTGTATCTAAAACACCTAAAACAGCAGCTATGAGAAATAAAATGGAAAACGTAACATTGGTTTTTGACCATTAATAAATCCATAATAACTGTCACCAACGTAACTAACCCATGCTATATTATAATGACTAGACTCCAATCTCTGATAACTATATTAGTGCATTCGTTGAGGCACTTTACAAGCAATTAAGTGCAAATAATTTATGTGTGGAGTGTTTCTGTTCTACTAGACACCATTACTGTACCTCAGTTTTCTCTGCATCACATATAATAGTTTAAAAGGACATGGGTGATTGAGTCAGTGTGTAACTATAGTAGTGATATACTTTTAATCAGTACTGTACTACTGATTTACTAACATAAATTTGTCTTTTAATGATAGTTATTTGCGCTGCGTCTTATCCGTTATATATCTAGGTTGAGAAGAACAAGCTACAGGGACAACTGCTTACTATAAACCCTACTACCTGAAGCTGCTTGGACTGGTGGACTGATGTGTGGGTATTTGACTAATAAGTTAGGCACTATTAAGTGCAGTGGAATTGAGGTAATGAATACAGAAGTACTGGAACTGTTCACACAGCATCAGTCACTCACTCCTTCAACCAAACCTGCAGAGATAGAAAAACAAAGAAATTACATCATTCAAATGCTATGCTGTATCATGCAAACAAAGTTTTCATTATGACACCATGCTACCAATTTTCGACATTGTAACAAACAACAGCGTGACACTATGACATGATGTAAGCTTGATAAATTCAAGCTTTAATTAGAACAAAGGTTCAGGAGAAGTAAACAGTGTATGCAATAATAGACAGAACAGCACTGTGAATGCTATTGTGTATTATATGCTATGACATGCACTCACTCTGTGGAGGATCCACGTCCATGGCCCGCAGCGAGTTGCAGGAGCCGTTCTGTTTGGGTCTAGCGCCAAGCTCCCTGTTCTCTTTCACTGGACTGGTGTTCAGACTCTGAGTTTGACTTTGTGTTTTAGTTGCATCTGCCTTCAGGATGAAGTAACCACCTTCTTCAGCTACAATCTTCTCAACCTTCTCCATCAGCTGAGGCAGCTGCGGGTGCTCGCCAAAAATATAGTTATTGATGACGTGGTACCTCTTCTTACACTTGTCCACCACCCACTGAAGGTCACGACCTTCCCTTCGTATATGCCTTTCTATGGACTTGTCCTTCAAAATCTCTGCCCAGGTGAAGACCACCAAGGTGTGCTTCCACACGTCCTCTCCGAACAGCGCCAAATTCTCCTCTATACGAGCCCGGTCCGTTTCGGTGAACATGCCCACCGGTATGACCAGCAGGAATGCGTGGGGTCCAGGTGTGCACATACTTACACTTCGGACCATCTCCTGCTGATAGTCTGCCGGTGTGGTCTGGGATGAAAACCAGCCAGGAGTGTCTATTACTGTTACTTTGCGCCGATCCACCTCGGTTTCGCGTTTCACGCTGAATTCGGCGGCACGCTCCAGACGAAACTCTTCACGCCCCAGGATGGTGTTGCCGGTTAGGCTTTTCCCCGGCCATCTCCAGCCCAGCAGGACCAGACGGAGCTCAGGGAGACGGTTAGCCTCACGGGCGGCTGCCACCAACCGCTTCTCTTTCTCAGGGTCCAGTTGGTCATCAGCTGTAGGGTACCAATACATTATTATCATTACGAGGGTCAAAAATGGCACCCTGGAAAATTAGGGCTCGGTAAGACTATTTTAAGACAAGACATAAACAATAAAAATGTTTAGCTGCTATTGCTATATTGTGCATTTTACCATGGCTTAAACACTGTTTTGACAAATCAGCATCCAGCATATTTAAAGTGGTTTTATGCATATTGATTTTTTTACAAATTTCTTTATTTTATATGGAAGCTTGTTTCTGCCACAGAATGAAAAATGAAAAAGGTAATTGCGACTTTTTATCTCACAATTCTGACTTTTTTTCTCGCATTTGCGAGTTTACATCTCGCAATTATAACTTTTTCTCAGAATTGCGAGATATAAACTCCCAATTCCAAGTTATAAAGTCAGAATTATGAGATATAAACTTGCATTTCTGACTTTATAACTCGCAATTGCGAGATTATATCTTGCAATTCTGAGAAAAAGTCATAATTGCGAGATGAAGTTGCAATTATCTTTTAAAATGTTTTATTCTGTGGAGGAAACAAGTTTCCATGAATAGCTGCCTGTACATTCTTCAGAATTTCTCCTTTCGTGTTCTACAGAAGAAGAAAAAATGTCATACAGGTTAACAAAGGCATGAGGGTGAGTAAAATGATGAATTTTTTTTACCTGTATGAACTTTTTTTAAATTCAGATGAACTATCAATTAAAAGGTATTTACTAAACTCGCAATTGCGAGAAATGTCATAATTTTGAGAAAAAAAGTCATAATTGGGTGATAAAAAGAAATTACATTTTTATTTTTTATTCAGTGGCGGAGACAAGCTTTCATAATTTTATGAGTTTGTAGTGGGTAAGATGTTTTAATGTTTTTGTAAGAAGTCTCAAACTCACCAAGGCTGCATTTACTTCAAAAATACAGTAAAGACAATTAGGCTATATTGTGAAATATTATTGCAATTTAAAATAACTGTGATGACAAAGCTGAATTTGTCAGCAGCAATTACTCCAGTCTTCAGTGTGACATGATCCTTCAAAAATCCTTCTAATCTAATGATGATTTGGTGCTCAATAATCATTTATTTCCATTATAAAAGTTGCTTAATAATATTTTTCAGGATTCTTTAATGAACTAATAATAAATATATAGCCTATATATGTATATACAGTGAGGAAAATAAGTATTTGAACACCCTGCTATTTTGCAAGTTCTCCCACTTAGAAATCATGGAGGGTCTGAAATTGTCATCGTAGGTGCATGTCCACTGTGAGAGACGTAATAAAAATAAAAAAAAATCCAGAAATCACAATGTATGATTTTTTAACTATTTATTTGTATGATACAGCTGCAAATAAGTATTTGAACACCTGTCTATCAGCTAGAATTCTGACCCTCAAAGACCTGTTAGTCTGCCTTTAAAATGTCCACCTCCACTCCATTTATTATCCTAAATTAGATGCACCTGTTTGAGGTCGTTAGCTGCATAAAGACACCTGTCCACCCCATACAATCAGTAAGAATCCAACTACTAACATGGCCAAGACCAAAGAGCTGTCCAAAGACACTAGAGACAAAATTGTACACCTCCACAAGGCTGGAAAGGGCTACGGGGAAATTGCCAAGCAGCTTGGTGAAAAAAGGTCCACTGTTGGAGCAATCATTAGAAAATGGAAGAAGCTAAACATGACTGTCAATCTCCCTCGGACTGGGGCTCCATGCAAGATCTCACCTCGTGGGGTCTCAATGATCCTAAGAAAGGTGAGAAATCAGCCCAGAACTACACGGGAGGAGCTGGTCAATGACCTGAAAAGAGCTGGGACCACCGTTTCCAAGGTTACTGTTGGTAATACACTAAGACGTCATGGTTTGAAATCATGCATGGCACGGAAGGTTCCCCTGCTTAAACCAGCACATGTCAAGGCCCGTCTTAAGTTTGCCAATGACCATTTGGATGATCCAGAGGAGTCATGGGAGAAAGTCATGTGGTCAGATGAGACCAAAATAGAACTTTTTGGTCATAATTCCACTAAACGTGTTTGGAGGAAGAAGAATGATGAGTACCATCCCAAGAACACCATCCCTACTGTGAAGCATGGGGGTGGTAGCATCATGCTTTGGAGGTGTTTTTCTGCACATGGGACAGGGCGACTGCACTGTATTAAGGAGAGGATGACCGGGGCCATGTATTGCGAGATTTTGGGGAACAACCTCCTTCCCTCAGTTAGAGCATTGAAGATGGGTCGAGGCTGGGTCTTCCAACATGACAATGACCCGAAGCACACAGCCAGGATAACCAAGGAGTGGCTCTGTAAGAAGCATATCAAGGTTCTGGCGTGGCCTAGCCAGTCTCCAGACCTAAACCCAATAGAGAATCTTTGGAGGGAGCTCAAACTCCGTGTTTCTCAGCGACAGCCCAGAAACCTGACTGATCTAGAGAAGATCTGTGTGGAGGAGTGGGCCAAAATCCCTCCTGCAGTGTGTGCAAACCTGGTGAAAAACTACAGGAAACGTTTGACCTCTGTAATTGCAAACAAAGGCTACTGTACCAAATATTAACATTGATTTTCTCAGGTGTTCAAATACAGCTGTATCATACAAATAAATAGTTAAAAAATCATACATTGTGATTTCTGGATTTTTTTTTTTTTAGATTACGTCTCTCACAGTGGACATGCACCTACGATGACAATTTCAGACCCCTCCATGATTTCTAAGTGGGAGAACTTGCAAAATAGCAGGGTGTTCAAATACTTATTTTCCTCACTGTATATATATATATATATATATATATATATATATATATATATATATATATATATATTATTTATTTATTTTTTACTGACCCCATCTTCTGAACGCCAATGTAGGTTTGCTTAATATTTTAGTCATTATGTATAATATATTGAAAAACTTTTGGATTTGGTGATAACTGGGAAAACACAATAACACATACGTCAAAAAAGCATTGCGCAGAACGGATTTTCCCAGTGATGTAAACTGGGTGTTTTTATCTGAAATGTGATATGACATCTAGTTTCTCCTTCAGGCGTGAGCAAGGAGGAAATAGATGACCAAGACCTTAATATTCACTTAAACATAATTAATATTAAAGCAAAACACTTATTCCTATAATAACTCGCTAATTAGATACTGTATGTAACTTGTATACAGTATTTCACCGAAAGAACTAAACGGACTAAATGGTGTTTAACGTTATGTGTATAAGTCACTATAAATTACTCTTTAATATAGCATATTCGTTGATAAAGAATAACTCCTTTCACATGTAACTACTTTTCACATGTTTTTCGTCATGTGAGGGGGTCTGTTGTGACTTTAGTTCACCTGTGAGCGTCATACCTGTCTGACTGGGCAGCGGAAACAGTGAGACGTGTCACATTCACCCGAAACACACACACCGGCTACATTAGTGCGCACAAAGCCAAATTAAAGTATGAGTGTTGCGTTATAAGCATTGTTCAACAGTAGGCCCTATATTTTAAAACAACTTACCAGTTGAATTTGGTCTGTTTGAGCTCATGACGATGTCGTGTTTGTAACTTTACTCGTGTCAGTAATCCGGGAGAAAAAGAGCGATTTCCTGCTTGCTTCTTGAAGGGCGCGGGAGGGAGATATCTAATATTCGTGAACAAGTCTTTTGATTCGGATCTTTTCAATGAATCGGTTGAACCATAGTTCGCGGTTCTTGGTCAACCCGTTCATCAGTTGTTTTCTCGAGATGTTGCGAACAAAATATGTAAATATACGTGTGCCTTGAATGTGTAACTGTTATCAACACACATCTTTTCAACACAGAGATGGAAATGGCAATATTTCTTTCAATTTGTTTAAAATAAAATTACTTTAGTTGTATGAGCTTAATCATGGCCGAACTGAACTGGCACACATGGTATTACAATAAACACTCTTGTTAATTCAAACGTAATAAACAATGTGGCTAAAATGGTTTTACTGTTAATTTAATCGCGTAATTAAAAGATGATTCAAAAGAACCGATTCAGAACGAGCCAGACTTCCCATCACTAGTGGGAGGCGTCTAGCATTTAGAGAGCGCAAGGGTTCAGACCAGAGCCATAGAGAGGTTCAGACCATAGAAATGTAATACGTAGGATACATATTTGACCGCTCCAGACACGTCGGCGCGCCCGCCATCTTGGAACGGTCTACGTGTCGTCACTCACAAGAATCATGCCACAACATTGCTCAGCTTCTGGTTGTAAAACCGACGATTATAAATTGCCAAAGAAATTGGGTAACCTTTCACAGGTGGGAATTTGTTGGTTTGTGATTTTATATGTATTGACTCAATACAGATTTTAGTTTTTGACGTTTTTAACTACTGTGGTAACTACTTTTACTATGGTACTTTTACACGACGCCTTCGTCTTACTTTATTGTGTTAGTTTAGCAAAATCATCAGCTGAACTATTCTATTCATGTGTCTAACTACATTTACAGATGCTCAGCCAATGGACCGGCTGTTCACGGACCGGGTTTGACCGTTCCAATATGGCGGATGGCTTAGATACACCCATATAAACAGCCGCTGAGGGATCTATGGTTCAAACAAGTGCTGTTCTTTTTCAGAAACACCGTACTACTATGGTTACTATAATTACTAGAAACATTTTCGTCTTTCGTCAAGATATTTAATTGAACTGCCAAGCAGATATTTTTTGACATAACTACTGTTTTGGAATATAGGTAGGCCTACTTGTAGTAACTGTAATTGCAAATGTGTGTCAAAACCAAGACTTGATAATATTGAATAAAACATTATAAAATCACTCTTAAATTATGTATTTGATAAGCAATACATGTCATATTTAAAGTTTATTTTCATCCAACCCTCAGTATTTTACATTTATATTTAATTAAAAATTAACAGTTTAATAGCCTTTAATCATAAATTGCTACTATTTACACACCAGGTTGCCAGCAAAGTAATCCTTCATCTTAAACATGAACACATAACAGAATAATTCGTTTTAATACAATATACAAATGTTAAGCCTGATTTCTTTACTTTTTTCGTTTTTTTTCCTTACAAAAAGCTCTTGCAATTCTTTGCAGGATGTAGAGCTAAAAGTGAAAGTGAATGTAAAGTAGAAAGAAAGAGCATTTGTTATGCACTGCTGCTTATGAAGCCCAGGCAGCCAACCTCTTCATATCATGATCATCCTCCACTCTCTTCTTGGAGGCTGAAAGAGTGAAATAACAGACATTTCAATGAAGCACAGACTGTATGGGCCTGACTGGTCTTTTGCCAAATTTTAAAAGTGTAGATACTGAATGTGAGGGTGTCACTGCATACTCACTTGCATGGCGGCTTGGTCTTGTGCTAGGCAGTTTGGTGGTTGGTGCACTTGGTAATCTGCCCATATTCTTCATACTTTCTTCATGTTCTTCCTGTTCCAACTCTGCCAGCTCTGCCAACAATTCATCCTGTAAAAACATAAAAATGAGTACAGAACACATCATAAACTGAAGGATTGATTAAAACAATAAATCATGTTCTGTTTTAACAAATTATCTTGAAACTGCTGAAATGTTCCTATAAATATATTTTCTTTCCAACTGTGCATTCTGAATTATAAATAAATATATTTCCCCAGCAGTCTAAAGCTCGTCTTCTCATAACAGTGTTTTTATCTTACTGATCATATTTGTTGAGTTATATTTAATGAATTTGACTGATAAAAAAAAAAAAAAAAGCTTATGTGCGCTGGTGCTCTTATTTCAGCCTTTTTAAATATTTCAAAGAATGAATGTGCCTTAAATAAATGTAATGATAAATATTTAACTAATATAGAGGATGACAGTCAACTACCTTGAATATTAAGCATTTTGGGCATAAACATGTAAATTAGAATAGTGATTCAAATATTTAATTCAAATACATAAATGTCCATACTGATCTTATTCCTCGGGTCTCACAGGCACTTTAACATCGTGGCCACTAGTTTAAATGAGCACTGACACCCTGTGGTGAAATAATCGCGTATATTTAACTTCTGCTTTCTCAGATTGGCTTGGGTTGGACTAAAACTTCATGTTCTGTTGAGTAAGGAAAATTCTTTACACAGTAGAGCCCGACCGATATATCGGCGGGCCGATATTATCGGCCGATATTAGGCATTTTCCAAACTATCGGTATCGGCATTTATAATGGCCGATAAATGAATATTTAAAAAATAAAATAAAAGCGGACGAAACACCCTGCAACCATGTTATGAGTGTTGGCGCTGCATAGTTTGTCCACCAGAGCGCACTCTACAAGGAAGACTGCTAACATCAATGAGCTTGGAAATCGCAACGAACTTATTCTGCCTAAATAAAGTAATGATTACTGTATTTATAACTAGCATATCTGTAGTTCCAGTCCCTGTATTGTAAAACGTAAGTTAGGCACGCAAGGAGTGAATATTTAGACAGAGAGAAAAAGTATCAAACATAGCAGCTAGCCCGTGCATAAAAGTTAGCTTTTCTTTTACACGTGTGTGAAATCCAAGTGTGCGTTACTGTAGGGGTAATTAACACATGGTTACCGAGTCGATCGTTCCCTGGGATGCGTTTTCATGAAAATCAAATGTAAAGAGTTATATCTCTAAAAACAGATGATCTTATAACACTAGTATATGGGGCACAGAGTAAGTAAAAGTAAATCGCTAGTTAATACCACTAACAAGGCTCAAAATAGCCTCACACTAACATGGTAGCATAATGAGGGTCCCTACATGCAAACCGAAGCATTGAGAACTTTGTAAGTGTACAGACAGTTTAATAAGAAGATACTTTATAAAGACAGTACATTACGCGTTTATAGGCATCATCTAGGAAAACAGACTGGACTAATCGAGTCACGAACCCCGTGCTAAGTGAGCTGGTCAATAGGAATTACGTTTGTGAAATCTAACGTAGCACGGCGTTCGTGACTCGACTAGTCGAGACTGTTTTCCTAGATGATGCCTGTAAACGCGACGCGTAATGTACTGTCTTTATAAAGTAAAGCTTCGGTTTGCATGTAGGGACCCTCATTATGCTACCGTGTTAGTGTGAGGCTATTTTGAGCCTTGTTAGTGGTATTAACTAGCGATTTACTTTTACTTACTCTTATATACTAGCGTTATAAGCTAACGTTAATCTGTTTTTAGAGACAAAACTCTTTACATTCGATTTTCATGAAAACGCATCCCAGGGAACGATCGACTCGGTAACCATGTGTTAATTACCTCACATAATGTATTTAGTGCATCACTAAGTAGTAGATTTTAGAAGGCAGGCAGCAAATGATGATTGAAAATGGTTTGTTGTAGCTTGATGGAATAGATGGATAGAATTAGGAGTGACCTTTGTCTTGTTTAATAATAATACAAATGATGATGATAATAATAATATCATCATCATTGAGTTTTTTAAAATTATTACTGTCAATATTAATAATAATAGTTTTTCAATAATAGTTGAATAATAGGACTTTAAGTTTCGTATCTTAAGTTTGTATTTTTAATATACATTATATTTATCAGAACTTTAATATATTCTGTTGTGACAATAAAGTTAATTTAAAAAAAAAAAACATTTATTTTTAAACTGCATTATATTATTTTAGTAAGGCTGAGGACTCTTAAATAACTACAAATAACTAATGTTAGGGAAAATCTGTTCATGTTTTGTTACACGTTTCTGGATTTAAAAAAAAAATAAATATATATATATATATATATATATATATATATATAGGCCAATATATCGGAATATCGGATTTTTAAATCACCAAATATTTGTATCGGTATCGGCCTTAAAAATCCTTTATCGGTCGGGCTCTATTACACAGTAATCATTTTTAGCATCAGAATTGCGAGATATAAAGTCAGAATTGCGTGAAATAAAGTCGCAATTGCGTGTTATAAAGTCAGAATTGCGAGATATAAAGTCAGAATTGCGTGAAATAAAGTCACAATTGCGTCTTATAAAGTCAGAATTCTGACTTTCAGAATTCAGAATTGGACTTTATATCTCACAATTGTGAGTTTATATCTCACAATTCTGAGAAAATATGTCAGAATTGTGAGATATAAACTCGCAATTGCGTGTTATAAAGTCAGAATTGCGTGATATAAAGTCGCAATTTTGAGATAAAAAGTCGCAATTATCATTTAATTTTTTTTATTTTGTGGCGGAAACAAGCTTCCATACTTCTATCTCTGAAAATGTCCAGTTTTTTTAAGGGGTCAGCGGATGCATTATTCACTTTTAAATGGTGTTTGCATATAAATGTGTCTTTGCAGTGTGTGGACACAACAACCAAACAATGAAAAAAATCCATTCACTCCTTTTTTTTTAATCCTCAAAAAGTCTAAACACTCAATCAGGCCATTTGGATTTTCTGAGCACTATGATGTCATAATGCTCATGCTCCGCCCACGACCACTGACGGACTGTCCCGTATTAGCATATTTTTGCCCTCAGTCATTCGACACCCCCCATGGAAGAGAGGGGTGGGGTGAGCAGTTTTTGTTTTTGAGGAGGTAAAAAGGGTGTTGTTTTACACAACCATTGAGGAATTTTAACCAAAGTATATTACAAACTTTAAATGAACACCCTAAAGAATCATACCAACTTGTGGAAAATGGGCATCCAATGACCCCTTTAAGACAATAGATGATCATGGGTGCTTAGCACCATCACTTCACCATTATAATGAGATTAATTCATTAAAGAATACAATATACCTTACTCATTCATATGATTCTGACATAGTATTTGACCATGGCTGTTTCTTGTGCCTTTTACCTCTGTAAAATTAGGCATTGGCAACAACTGGGTAATGATATTGACAGGCTATTCATCATTTCAAGGTAATGGCATCGCTAAATTGGATTAGTTTGGATCGTCACGCTAAAAGTGTGTTGTTTTAATAAGGGTAATTTAAGGCTTTGTGTTGGGGAAAAAAATTATGATTTAGTGTGTAAAAAAGGATTGCAATCTTGTATTATTCCTGACCCTGATTTGATGTGAAGTAAATGGAGGAGAGGAATCGATTCTGTCGACTTCTATGGTTCGGGTTGGGAGTTTGAGTCAAACATCCCTATTTGTAATATGTACCTCATCAAACTGATCACCAAAAGGTTTTGAAATGGCATCACTGATCTCCTGAGCTACTTCCTGTTGTTCTGTAATGTCCTGCATGAGGGAGTCAATGTTATCCAGATCTCTGAAAGAGAGAGAAACAGAATGATTGATTATTTGCTAACAACTGTTCAATCAACTGGTACATATGAAGATGTATGCAACAGCCATTTATCAACATTATACAAAATATATTACTACCGATATCTGTAGTTTTGTAGTATTGATCAATCAAAATCAAGTATTCCTGAGAACCATATAATAAGCAATGATTTGTTTGTTTTTTGTGAATAACTGAGTGTAAAGTACAGCAATAGGTGCCTTCACACTGTCGTAATTACCATAATTATGAAATTTCAACTTGTAAAAAGCATTGAAGAGCTCGTAATTACAAATTTTCAGATTGCTCCTACTTGTACCACGTGATTGCTGTACCACCTGACCACAGCAGATTAATTTAGGCATTGATAGTGTTGCCATAGAAATGCATAATTCCCAGTCCAAGGAAGTGAACATCTCTGAGTAGAACGTCACGTGTTGGCATTGAAATTATGACATAGTGTGAATGCAAATGATGAAACGCACATGTTCTGGTGAACCCCTTTGATGGCTTTAGCTGCGTAACCCATGTTCTTCAGAACCTCTGTGTTTGTGGTGGCATTCTCAAGGGCCTCTCGCTGGAACTCAATAGTGGACAGGGTCCCGTCGATCTGAGTCAGCTGTTGCTCGAAACGTTTCTTCCTCTTAAGAGCCTGAAGTGCAGCTGAGGAAAAAGATTTTTTTTGGTGGTCAAAATCATCAAATATTTCACTGAAGAAGTCAAATACTTAATTCAAATGATATTTTCCCTCATTTTTAGGGATTAATGCTGTTAAAGGATATTTCACCGCTGGAAAGATGAATGTGTATTTAAATTGGGTAATTTATGTAGTAGAAATGTGAAATTATTTTAGAAGTTGGTGCCTTCTAGACTGAGAAAAGCCAGAAAATAGATTTTTCGCTCATGTGGATGAAAGACAACAACTCCCAGAATGCACTTGTTTCGCTGCCCTACAAGGCCACTCCCAAGCCACGCCTACCGGTTACAGAGGGCAGTATCGGAAGAAATGATACAACTAGGCTACTAGCTGACTCGAAACTGAATAGACACCCTTTTATCATGAGATCCCACCCCCTATGGGCGGGTTGAAAACACTCGGAACTAGCTCCCACTACTGGCTGTAGTCTCTCGCCTCTGGCCAAAAAAGCCTCTGATGACGCTAAATGATGATTTTTGCGTCATTGGAGGGTTTTTTCCAGACACACAATACAGAAATCTCTCGTCTCAGGGGGACATGAGGGAGGGAGGCACGGTCATTCGAAAATTCTACCGGGTTTCTACTGATACAAAGCTTAATGCTAATCGGTGAAGTATCCCTTTAATCATACTGAACGTGATCAACTGCATTTTATGTAGCATACTAGCATTTTGAATACATTGTGCCTCTGTTTAAGCTGTATACCTGCATGAAGAAAAATTGGAAGACATATTTGTTTAAGGATTTTTTTTAGAAAGAATGGATAATATTTTACACACAAAATACTTGTAGGTTTACTTTTATAAATTTTGTAAATTAAAGATCAGATGAGCTCATATAAGGTGATCTAAGACAAGTGAAGAAATTAAATTATTGTTTGACTTCACATGACTAGGAACTTGAATTATAGACATTTTTTAATCTTTAAAATGATTGCTCAAAGTATTTGAGTAAATGTAATTAGTTACTGTACTTAAGTATCTTTTTGGCTACTTTGTAGTTTTACGGAGTATCAAAGATATTCTCAACTTTTACTACAGGTTTGAATAAGTATATGTACTCTTTACTACAGTATATTTGTATTACTCATTACATTTTGCAGTTTATTTCTGCTATAAAGTAGCAATATCACCATCTATAAGGCACTGAAGGTACTATAACTTGTGCGCTTTTCCCTTACTTACCAAAACTTGTCATCAAGGCTACTTTACATGAATGTGAGTGCATTAGCAGGTAGTTGCTGAATCACAGGCATTTCATATAAGATGAGGCCGAAACCAGCACGTCAAGTGCAAGTAGGCTTTGACTATTTCATTTTACTTGACATTATTTTATTTATCCATTATACTGAAGCAACCTTTTTGAAGGATATTGGTTTACTATGCCTATTTTGAGCACTTGAGCTCAACTGAGACTTGAGTGTTTGTTATAGTTTGTAGTGTTTAAGAGGCTTTTTGTCAACCTTGATTTATTGCAGTTTTGAGGTGTTCGGTATTATTTTTAAGAAAATAAACACATGATTGCTCTCCTAACAAATCAGCTGTTTCTTGTTTTTCACTGGAATAATGTGTCTTTGGGACTAGTGCATCTTTGAGCATACATTCAGTACAAGTAAAATACTTAAGTACTGCTATTAAAATCAGATACTCTAACCCCCCGGTTTCACAGACAAAGCTTAAACTAGTCCCAGATTAAAATGCATGCTTGAGCTGTTTTACCTGAAAGCAACTTGCACTGATATCTTAAAATATGTCAGTGGCATTGTTTTGACTTAAGATGCACACCAGTAATGTTTTTAAGGCATGTTTATAAAAGCTACTTAAGTTTCCTTATTGAACTAATGCCTAATCCTGGCTTAATCTAAGCCCTGTCTGTGAAACCAGGCCTAAGATTTTTACTCAAGTCGTATTGAAACTGGTCACATGTAACTTGTAATGGAGTCATTTTAGCTGTAAGGTATCTGTACTTTTACTCAAGTATAGTTACTTTTCAGGTACTCTTTACACCTGACTCCACCTGTGATGCCTGGGTGTAAACGCCATGCTCGTGGTAATGCACAAGTTGACAACTGTAAATGAGGCGTGTCCAGATGCCTGTTCTAGGAGCAACAGCTGGGCGTCACTCCACATAAACAAAAGCCATGTTTTATATACATGTTTCAGTGGGGTGTTACACTTTCAAAGGCAAATTATGTAACCAACCGTTTTCTCTTAATCATTTAGTTTAATACAAAAAGAGCTAAACAAAATGTCTTGGAGAATTGTTATTATTAGCCTATTGCAATTTTCAAGTGCTGTAGGCCTACTGTATATAAATCTTTTTAAAATAAACTATTCATAATATGAATTACATGTTTAAAATAAACCAACACTTTTGTGAAAATATTTTTTATAGACTTTCACATGATCAAAGGAAAATATTACTTGTGACTACAATAATTTTATTTTTCATCGTTCAATGCCTAATTTTATCAAGATAGGCTACGCAAAATATCAGTTATCACGACAAACGAGGCGGCTAATTTGTTCCAAATGTAATTTCCATCGCTGCCATGAACTTTCAAGGGTACAAAAATATAACAATTACAGAATAAACATATCTTATGATGTAAAGACCACATGGCAAAAAGTGATTACAGAAGTAGAAAGTCCCATTCTACATAACGTTACCTCTCTTGTTTTTTGTTCCATTCTTTTTGGCAATGGCGAGCTCCTGCTCGATTCTGCTCTCCAGGTATTGCTGTTTTTTCGTTAACATTGCCTCTGTCTCTCTCAGTTTGTTGATGGCCTCCTGTGGTGATGCACCCGACCGGGACCGGTGCTTAGATCTAGAACTGGATCCAGAACTAGAACTGGGCCTGGAGCTAGATGAGCTTGATGAGCTCACTTTAAAAATCTTTGAAATTTTACTCATTTTTTCCCGAAGGTAGGCTATTGCTTGTAATTCTAGTTAAAGATCCAACGAGCTTAAAATCAAAATTCTTAAAAGGATCGCGAGAGAAAGTGACAATTCTTGACAGTCTGCTTTTCAGATTCAATTCAAAACACCAACGTAACCCTTCCTGAAATTCAACACCTGTGCACACGTAAATTGCTCCACAATAGTCTCTGAAGACACGCCCATTGAATAGAATTAGCTGACAGAATGAAGTCACACAATGGGCGGGGCAAGGTAGCCCGAATATTGCCTTTCATTGGTCAGGTATAAATAATAATTCCTTTATTTTGAGGATTTCCTCACTGGACGATTCGGCACTCAAAATTGGTGTAATCAAGTCGAATGACACAGTAGACTTTTCTAGTCAAAATAAACCAGATGGAGTCAGTTTTCTGATATTCATAGCCATTGAATGAACATTTAATGAAAACAACAGTTTCAGGTTGTCACATTTATTTAGACAAAAAACAATTTCTATGGAACATTTTAATTATGTTCATATTTAACTTCCATTGTTAAGTCATTAACCATTAAATGGACAGGAACATTAAAGTAGGCTATTTCAGAAATGTTATTTTCCAACACATAAAGACTCAAATTATAAAGTCCCATCATGTCTTCCTCAAAATATTGCATAAATGTTTTACAGTTTATATTTCCTATTAAAATAGCAAAAGATTTGAAGGTTACCTTGATCTCAGTGGTTTCCAGAAGTGATCTTACATAGTGTTGCTATGAACGAACAACTGTCTTCATTCAGAAGAATTTGACTACTGAATGCCACAATTGACAGATCAAAGTTGTCCAAAGATTTGTAATAATATACAATAATTCACAAGTTCCATATAAGGTTAAACATATTTGGCTTGCTGTCCGCAGTGTATGGGCTCAAGGAAGCAACTTCAACTCAAGCTTAGTTAAACCCTCCAGTGGGACTACTAATGTTTCGAAGATGAGTCTGGTAGCAAGATACCTAAATTATGTTGGTGGAGTTGGGGGATTCTAATTCAGTGATATAAGTTTAATTAAATGGCTTTAATTATGTTGTCTCAAGCACAAATGATAAGTGACTGATTCGAAGTGACCAGTTTTGGGTAAAGTAACTTTTAAAAGTAATGCAATACAATATTGCGTTACTACCTAAAAATGTAACTAATTGCGTTAGTTACTTTTTATGGAAAGTAATGTGTTACGTTAACATTTGCATTACGTTATCCTTGCTTGTTTTTTTGTTTTAAACAAAAGTTCTATTTTTGCCAAATATAAAGGCCCTTTCACCCCAAAAGTGAAATGAATAAGCCTCAGACTGAAGGAAATGCAAACTCACACCTATATAATAGCGAGCACAGCGCAAACAAACCTTTCAGCTGTGTTGCCATGCTGGATTGCAGAAGAATAGGACACAGGAGAACAAAGATGAATCAACACTCTTACTTCAGCAATATATAAAGTATATTTAGGTTTGCGTAATATTATTAGTTTGCATTTGACTGTTTTTATTAATTTTGAGGAATACGGAATCTGTTTTTGTGCAAGTGAGATGAATAAATGCAAGATCACATTTAAGCCAAGTCAGGTCATGTCAGCTTTATTTATAGCGCTATTTACAATACAGATTGTTTCAAAGCAGCTTTACAGAGATAACAGAAAAATAATGCAACAAAGTTTGTTTCTATAAGAAAATAGCTAAATAAGTTCAGTGATGGTTCATTTTTGTTGTAAAAAAGTTATTCATTTAGTTTATTTATATATATAGCCGCTCTGGAGAAAACCGTGATGTCCGTTCAGTTCAGTTCTCATATAATGGTGTCAATGCAGGCAGATCAATAATACTGTTGAATATTAAATTTAGTCTAGAACTACATAACCATCATGCTCACACAACTCTCGCAATGCCTCTGCACTTACTCCTGATTTCTCTCAACATGTAACAGGAGAAATGTCAGTCAATACATGGGAGAACAAAGTAACTTGCGTTACTTATTTGAAAAAGTAACTCAGATATTTGGTTGTAAATGTAAAATGAATGTGTTACTTTACTAGTTAGGCTACCTGAAAAAAGTAATCAGATTACGTAACTCGAGTTACTTATAATGACACTATGACTTGTTTGTACTTCAGTCTTAGTCATTCTCTCACTGCCTAATTAAAGCATAATCCTGATTTTCATATTCAAGTAATTGCCAGTAATGTAACCCAAAAAAAATGTATGCATGCAATAAAAAAATAAATAAAAGAAAGAAAGAAAGAAAGAAAAAAAAAGTTTTCCGGACACATGAATCATTATATACTCCAGTCTGTTTCTAAAGCACAAACAGATGAGCTTTTCTTTACTGTCTATCTGTTTTACCTGCAGGAAATGGATGTGATCGTGTGAATGTGTGTGTGTGTGTGTGTGTGTGTGTGTGTGTGTGTGTGTGTGTGTGTGAAATCTGCTCCAGCTCAGTGTCTCTCCTCCTCAGATCATCTGTCGCTTCAAGCGCCCTTCAGTTTGACTCACCGCAGCCTCTTCCTGATCTTTGATCAGCTGTGTGACCTCAGAGCGGCTTCTCCCAATGGAGCGGATCCGCTCAGTAAAGATCCACTCACTTTCCTCCACTGATCCCAGTGCTGTTAGGACACACATCACAATCACCTCATACTGCTGCTCACACTGAGTCTAAAACTGCTCTTCTGTCTGTTAAAGGTGCTCTAAGCGATGTCACGCGTTTTTTAGGCCAAAATATTTTTTGTCACATACAAGTCAAGTCAAGTTTATTTATACAGCGCTTTTCACAATACAGATTGTATCAAAGCAGCTTCACAGTATTAAATTAAATTATACTACAGGGCCGTTGAATGCTTGAATCTGATTGGTTGACGAACGTTCTAAGGTGTGCATTATTTTCAGGGAAACGCACAGCTAAAGTAGTTCCAGGCAGGTCTCGACCGCATTACAGTTCCATATCACTTCGCGTAGTCAACTGTAATAACGGAAAATAGGATACAATTCATAACAAGAAAAAACATTTAGCCCCATGCGCAATGTCAATTTTCAATGTCTAGCTTCACAATCAATGGAAACATGCAGTTTAATTTTAATAAATAAAGTATATAGTCCTATATAATCAATAGAAAATTAAACTGAATATAGGCTAAATAAATGGATAGTCCTGCAGCACGGATTTTTATTGCAGATAATTTAACAAATAAATAATTATTGATTGGCCTACTTGTTAAAAGGGCTTTGTGTTTCATTTATTTGGCTAGTCTACTGTCATCTGTCAATAATAGAAACAAAAGAATGAACGAATTAATTAAAACGAATTGAATTAATAAATAAATAATAATATTGACGCACATGCTTTTCTGTCTCATTATGCGATGAAAACAGTCAGAGAGTGTGTCAGCTAGTCGTGTGTCCCAGCATTAGTCTGCTATCAGTGGCTCAAACCTCCGTTACTAACTCTAAAATGACGTTTTGGAATTAGCAACGGAGGCATGGGATTAGATGCGTAAGAAATTAGTCCTACATACAAGAGCGTTTTAATGACAAAAACTTTACAAACGTCTTGAAATACATAATCTGAACAATGTTTCGAGGTGTGGTAACTGTAGTATAAGCGGAATAATTGACTTCAGGCCGTTGAATTATTAGAAAAATAATGCACACCCGAGGTGAACGGCCACTCCGCTTCGCGTCGTGACCGCATTACCACCTCGGGTGTGCATTATTTTTCTAATAATTCAACGGCCTGTCGTCAATTATTCCTTACATAATACATCAATGCTTGTTTCTAGTGGAAAATGTCCACGTTTGGTAATGCTGATCAATAGTATTGTTGATTGATTGATTAATTAAATTAAATATCCCCAAATATCCCCAACTGAGCAAGCCAGAGGCAACAGTGGCAAGGAACCGAAAAACTCCATCAGGTGACCTAATGGAGAAAAAAAAAAAACCTTGGGAGAACCCAGGCTCAGTCGGGGGCCAGTTCTCCTCTGGCGTTTATGAACTAGAGGTCGGATTTAACTGTAAGATAAAAAGTATTATATGAATGCCTGGCTGAAGAGATGCATCTTTAATCTAGTTTTAAACTGGGAGAGCGAGTCTGAGAAACGAACAGTAACAGGAAGACTATTCCAGAGTTTTGGAGCTAAATGTGAAAATGCTCTCCCTCCTTTGGTGGATCTGAATATCCTAGGTATGACCAAAAGCCTCGAATTTAGTGATCTTAAAGAGCGCAATGGATTATAGGGCGATAGAAGATCCGTTAAATAGACTGGAGCTAAGCCATTTAGGGCTTTATAAGTCAGTAGCAATACCTTGTAATTAATACGGAACTTTATAGGTAACCAATGTAGTGATGATAAAATTGGTGTTATATGATCATATTTTCTTGATCTAGTAAGAACTCTAGCGGCGGCATTTTGGACCAACTGTAGCTTGTTTAATGAGGACGCAGGACAACCGGCCAACAAAGCATTACAGTAATCTAGTCTCGAGGTCATGAATGCATGAACTAATTTTTCTGCATCAGAAACTGATAGCATGTTACGTAGCTTAGCAATGTTTCTAAGGTGGAAAAAGGCTGTTCTTGTAACATATGAAATATGATTTTCAAAAGACAGGTTGTAGTCTAGTATAACACCCAGGTCTTTTACTGTAGAGGATAAAGTAACAGGACATCCTACTATGTTAAAGTTGTAGTGTGAGAGGTTTTGTGGGCGGTTTTTTGAACCGATGATTAGTACCTCTGTCTTGTCTGGATTTAATAAAAGAAAATTGTGCATCATCCAATCTTTTATATCTTTAACACACTCTGTCAGTTTGGATAATTTAGCGTTTTCATCTGGCCGTGATGAAATATAGATTTGAGTGTCATCAGCATAACAATGGAAACTAATTCCATGTTTCCTTATAATATTTCCAAGTGGCAGCATATATATTGAGAATAACAGAGGGCCTAACACAGATCCCTGCGGCACTCCATAGTTTACTGGAGTTATGGTCGATTTTTCTCCATTTAAATAGACAAAATGGTAGCGGTCAGATAAGTATGATCTGAACCAACTTAATGCTTGTCCTTGAACACCAGTATAATTTTGTAGTCGATCTAAGAGTATTGTGTGATCTATAGTATCGAACGCAGCACTAAGATCAAGTAAAACTAGTATTGAGATACAGCCTTGGTCAGATGCTAAAAGTAAATCATTTGTAATTTTAACGAGCGCAGTTTCAGTGCTATGATGCGGTCTGAATCCAGACTGAAACTTTTCATAGATGTCATTTTCTTGCAAGAAAGAGCCCAGTTGAGCGGACACCACTTTTTCTAGTAGTTTAGACATAAAAGGAAGATTTGAAATGGGTCTATAATTTACTAGATTATGCGGGTCTAATTGTGGTTTCTTAATGAGAGGTTTTATAACTGCCAGTTTAAATGTTCTTGGAACATGACCTAAAGATAAAGATGAGTTAATAATATTGAGGAGAGGCTCTTCCACTATAGGTAACACTTCTTTCAGTAGTTTAGTTGGTATAGGATCTAATAAACAGGAATAAATAAAAATCTAGGATTGTTTTGGTTGTTTTCTATTAGTTTGCGGAGGTGCTCAGCCCTGGCCGCTTTTAGGGCCTTTTTATAACGTGACAAACTGTCTTTCCATGCAATTCTAAAGACATCTAAATTAGTTTGTTTCCATTTACGCTCTAAATTACAGGTTTCTCTCTTTAGAACATGCGTAGTATTGTTGCACCATGGTGCTTTACTTTTCTCTCTGACCTTTTTTAATCTAATGGGTGCAACAATATCCAATTTTCCAGAGAGAATGGTGCTCATAGTGCTAGTTAATTCCTCTAGTTCATCTGTTTGTTTGGGTTCACTGAGCAGCTGAGACAGATCAGATAAGCAATTTGAAAAATTATCTATGGTGGATGGAAGGATTGTTCTGCCTGATCGATAACGCGGCGCAGCATTATATATTACAGGAGTACGTAATATGCAAGTTACCATGTAATGGTCAGTGACATCATCACTTTGTGGAATGATATCTATATCGGTTGGATCGGTTCCATGTGATATAATTAAATCGAGTGTATGATTAAAACGATGAGTTGGTCCGGTAACGTTTTGCTTGACCCCAAAGGAGTTTAATAAATCTGTAAACGCAGCCCCTAACGCATCATTTGGATTATCTACATGTATGTTAAAATCTCCAACAATTAATGCTTTATCGACATTGACTAATAGATCTGAGAGAAAATCTGCAAACTCTTTTAGGAAATCAGCGTAAGGCCCAGGCGGTCTATATACGGTAGCCAAGGCTAAAGATAATAGGGAAGTTTTTCTAACATCTAAGAGCGTAACATTTAGTACAAGTACTTCAAACGAAATAAACTTATAACCCGTTTTCTGAGTAACATTGAGAATATCTCTATAGATTGTTGCAACACCGCCGCCACGACCAATCAGACGGGGCTCATGCTTATAGGAGTATCCTGCTGGGGTAGACTCATTTAGACCGAAATAATCATTTGGTTTAAGCCAGGTTTCAGTAAGGCAAAGTACATCGAAGCTATTATCTGTGACTATTTAATTTACAATAACTGCCTTAGGTGTGAGTGATCTAATGTTTAGAAGACCTAGCTTTAGAAATTGTTTTTGTTTACTAATAGCAACATTTTCTGTTTTTCATTTTTCCTAGATCCTGCAGTAAATTTATTATTTGATCTCATTAAACAAGGAATAGACACAGTTTCTATGCAATGTTCTACACTAGTATTTATATCAGTTAAATTGGTGCAGCAGAGACTATGATTTGGACTTTTGGTTACTAGTCAAAAGGTATTTAACATTTTGGAGATGTTATCCGACAGAAGATACGCTCCGAATCTGCTTGGGTGTAAGCCATCAGCACGGAAAAGCCTATAACGCTCCCAAAACAGATTCCAATTATTTACAAAGAGCAGTTTCTGCTCATTGCACCATGACATTAACCATTCATTTAGCGCGAATAATCTACTAAACTTTTCTTGTCCTAGTCGGTACGTGGGAAGCGGTCCTGACACTATGATCATTGTTTCAGGCGATGTGCTGCGTACCGTATCGATCAGATTCCTGAAGTCTTTCTTCAGAACCTCCGTCTGGTGCAGCCTGATGTCGTTTACTCCCACGTGCAGGACCACAGTACCGACGCGCTTGTCACCGTTCAGAATCTCGGGAACGCGAGCAGCGATTTCAGAAACACGAGCAGCAGGAAAGCAGTGACTGTGCACCTTACTTTTACCTAACGTAGCGTGTACGTGCCGAACGATGGAATCGCCGATGATCACAGCATCGCGTTCTGTTTCGCGAAGAGGGGAGAAGCGGTTTTGGGTGGATATCTCGAAAACCGGGAGGGTCGGAAAGAGTCTTCTTGGTCTAGACCTGACTCGCGTCTTCCGCTGCGGAACCATCCAGGCTTCGTGGTGGCGTGTTGGAGCCGGAGTGAACGAGACCATGGCTGATCGCGACCTCGGCGCACGGGACCGATGTTGAGAAACGCACGGAGTAGACGAGGTCGGAGTTAGCGTGTTAGTAACGTTAATCACTGATTTGTGTGCATCGGCGTGTGATGTTTCAAGAGCTAAACGCCGGTCTATCAGCTCGGCTTGTCTCACTAAAAGGTCGTGGATCTGTTTCTCAAATGTGCTCATATGTGTCCTCACCTGCACCAAAAGGTAGACTACTTACATCTGATAAATTCGCCATTTTAACAGATGGATAGTAAGTTAGCAACGATGCTACCAGTGATGCTATCAATATTAATACTAATTTATGACTGAAGTCTTGGATATAATCCGTCTTTTTAGTGGTACGGGTGTAGAGTAGACGCACGATAGGCGAAAAAATGTTTGTTTGTAGGCTAAGTGAGTGTGGAGAAGACGCGTTCAGCCGTGATCCACAGGAGTAACCTATAAGAGTATCCGGCAAACATCTCCTCACTATCCGCTAGCTGCCTGTCCCCTGAACACACTGTAAAAAACCCCCGCGGTCTCTGTAGACAGCCCAGGCTCCACAAACGGCAAGAAAAACAAACTGGCCCAGCCTTGGCCACGAAACATAACAAACAGTGTTCTAGCCAATAACCAACAAGAATGATTTGGGAGTGGGGGGTTAGTGCGCGTGCACATGAAGGGGGGTGTGTGTGGAGTGGAGGAGAGAAAAGCATGAAGAGGGAAGTGTTGTTGCAGGTGATTTTGACAGTAAGAGTTCAGACACACAGACAG
The DNA here is from genome assembly GCF_963993115.1 of Abramis brama. Taxonomy (NCBI): domain Eukaryota; kingdom Metazoa; phylum Chordata; class Actinopteri; order Cypriniformes; family Leuciscidae; genus Abramis; species Abramis brama. The sequence continues at coordinate 11,984,347 of NC_139986.1, read as the reverse complement.
GACTTGACAGCTTGTGTTTTCTCCCAGTACAGACATCACACTCCACATCTCCAGATCCAGTGTAACAATCAGCAGTTTGGAGACTCGTCTTTCCAGCGTTTCAGCAAACATTACATTAAAAACAGGTTTTGGCGTGAAAGTCTGTATGCACTGAGGTCAGCTGTAAACTCCCTTCTGATCCTCCTGATTCTCTCTCTCTCTCTCTCACACACACACACACACACACACACACACACACACACACACACACACACACACACACACAATCACAACAGCCCTAAATTGCTGTTTGCACACCCACCTCCCATGCCGGAGACCCCACTTTGAATCCCGCTCGGGACGGGTTGAGTAGGACTGTTACATTTGGTGCCTTTGACCCGGATGGGAGTGAGGTTTAGGGTGGTGAGTGAAATGAATGTAGGTCTACGTGTAAACTTCACTCCCCTGGCCTCAAGAGGTGCATCAGCGGCTGTGGTCTTTAGTGTCCTTGTTAGCCGGCATCCCACGCTGGAGACCCCGGTTTGAATCCCACTCGGATAGGGTAGAGTAGGACTGGTTACACTGGGACCAGCATGGGAAACGGGAGTGCTGGTGGACCAGCTCAGTTTTGCTTGAGAACAGCGTGCCTATGGCTAGACCAGCACTATATAAGTTAACCAGTATAAACCAGCCTGGACTAAAATGAAATTCATGCTGTATTTTTCAGAAGGGTATTTTTCAGCAGTGTTACCTCTGATATAGTGCCCTATTGGATGAGGGAGAAGCAAAGCAACAAGGAAGCGTTTTAGTTTAGGTTGAGCTTTTCAGTCACATACTGTAACTCCAGTGTTTGCCCTGCCTTGTACTTATTCAGTAGCCAACTTGTTCTTATCAGAGGATGCATAGAAAGGATGCATTTCTAAAAGCAATGACTATCACATTGTGGACAAAATTGGCTTATGAATCACATTGTTCGCAGAGACCATTTTCGTTCTCTGTCCAGCCATTATTATTGTTATTAAATTGTTATTAAATTGTTATTAAATTATGAATGTGTTATTAAAGTTATTTATGTGTTTATGCATTGACTACTATCTCATTCCCTACATCAGGGATATACTGAAATATGTAAGCTTGTTTCTGCCACAGAATAAAAATGTAAAAATCTAATTGCAACTTTTTATCTTACAATTCTGACTTTTTTCCCCTCACAATTGTGAGTTTACATCTCACAATTCTGACTTTACGACACACAACTGGGAGATAAAAAGTCAGAATTACATGATATAAAGTCGCAATTAAGTGTTGTAAAGTCAAAATTGCAAGATATAAAATTCCTCAGAACTGGACTTTATAACTATCAATTATTTATCAGAATTGTGAGATGTAAACTTACAATTGTGAGATAAAAAGTCACAATTATCTTTTAAATTTTTTTATTCCATGGCGGAAACAAGCTTCCATGAATAGCTGCCTGTACATTCTTCAGAATTTCTCCTGTCATGTTCTACAGAAGAAGAAAAAAAGTCATACAGGTGGCATGAGGGTGAGTAAATGATGAAAGAATTTTACCTGTATGAACTTTTTAAAATTTAGATGAACACTCAATTAAATAGTATTTACAAAATAGCAACCACGTGCACATAGGCGACACTTGGAATTAAATCAAATAATTTGAGACTTTTTCAAAGAGACTTTTATGTTGAAATTATTTTGTGATGTCATTTAAACATGGCTGAACTAGACGTTGGAAAACATTGTGAAATTAAATCTTGCAAACAAAAAGGTATGCTCTATATTAATGTCATCCGAACAGCTGAAAAATTCCAGTACATCAATAATTCGGTTTCACGGTCTTTATTTATACAAATAGCCATTGTAAACATAGTGTTAACTTCACTGGGATGTGAGTCAGCAGCACAGCAGCAGCCATCTCTCATACTAATTATTTTTGTGTAGCATAAACATACGAATTATTTTAACCATTTTGTTATGTTTTAATGCAGATTTTCTACCATTCGTCTGTAGCAGCTGTTCTGGGGTGTTTTGGTAAGATTTTGTGGCGTTGGTTTTGAAAACTCACAATTACAATACAAGTTAACATCAAGATTAATAATTACGACAAGGAAATGCCTGAACAGAAAAAAGTAATTTGGTCCTACCATATTTTTTGTTTGTTTGTTTGTTTTTTTGTGCCATCATGCACCATGGCTTTTTTTTGTTTTTGTTTTTGGAATACATACCAAAAATGTAAATAATACCATGATACACGAATAGGGTAATCATTTGCTGGTTGCTACCATTGCATTTGAGACACTTCACTCTATTCATTGCAATAACTTTATTTTTAATGTAACATTTTATCTCCTCTACTGGTTAAAGTTTGGAACACAGAAGCCGGGACTCCCATTCTTGTCCAGAGGTGAGTGAGAAATGTCAGGTGGTGATTACTGACAGTTTTACTAAAGACCGTAAATATATATATATATAATCACTGAGTGACTGTTTTGATGATTATGGATGATTCTTTTAGGTCACAGTGAAGAGAGAGATCTCTGTGTCTGAGGGAATCTCATCATATCCGTGCAGCTTTGAGGACTGCAAAGGGAAAGAGTTGCTGCCTGTCATCTGTCCACACTGTGAAAAACACTTCTGCCTCATGTACAAAACCTCTTACAAACATCATTTTAATAACCCTACATTTTTTACTTTAAACTGACTTGCTGAAAGTCTCACCCTAATGGACAAATGACTATAGTGGAAAAACAATAAATATGATTATTTTGTGTATATAATCACAGCAGCTGGAGTTCTAGGTGGTGTGTCCTAATCTAATATGCAGTGCTCTTCTACATACCTGACTGTTTTCCTCTGGTCTCAGACATCGGCATCAGGATGACCATAAGTGTGAGAAGCTGGAGACCCCGAAGCCTCGCATGGCTGCAACACAGGAGCTGGTGCAGAAGATAGTGGGTCAGTTTTTTTAGCAGTAGACTGCAAACTTACATTTAGGTTTGCCACTGTTTCATATTGGCTTTAAGTCATTTAGATTGCATATGGTGTAACTTGCTCTTTTTGTCCACATGAGGGCAGTAGAGTCTCATTTTGAAGAGCTTGTGATGCCAAAGAATTCTTAAAAAGCCAAAAAATAATCTCATCTTTACTTCCAACAGAGTCAAAAAAGAATGCACCACCAAGTAAAGGTAGAAAAGGAGCGAAAAATGCTGCAACTGCTGCAAAAGTTGCCCTGATGAAGCTGAAAATGCATGCGTCAGGAGATAAAGGCCTGCCACAGGTATTAGAGCAAAACCGATATTATAAATGTAACTTGCATTGCATTATTTATGAGCAAATATCTCATCAGAAATTCCTCTTCTGATGTCCTTTGAAGACAGAACGGACATATTTCCAGGTGTTTCTGCCCAAAGAGGCTAAAGACTCTAGTTCGCCCATGTTCTTCTGCTCTAAATGGAGTGTCGGCAAAGTAGTGGACTTTGCTGCATCTCAGGCCAGTCTGAAGAACAACAACAATGTGCTCACGGCTAAGGTCAGCCACACAGAACTACATTAAACTTTGTTCTGTAGGATTAGAACTGTTACATAGATTTAGCCTATTCATTTATTGTTTGTTGAATCCAATTTGCATTAACATATCTATATGCTCTGCACAGAAACTGCGTTTGTGTCACCCCGAGACGGGTGAAGCCTTTAAGATGGACGCTAGCCTTCAGTCGCTGCTTTCCCACACAGACTGTCCCCTGCACAACGGAGGCAACGTCATTCTGGAGTATCTGGATAATGAGAGCTCTGGACTAGATGATGTCACAGCCTATATTCCATCCTCCTGATAGAAAATCCCACAACCATTCAGAAGAGTTTTATAGTAGTTTGAGGAAAGCAGGAAACAAAGGGTGTTAGATTGGTAACCAGAGGATTGTTGTATCGTAAACTAGTCTGTCTATTGTAAATATATTCCACATGATTTCCTGCTTATTTCTAATAAATGAGTCAGTGACATGATGCTTATTCTTTTGTCTCATGTTTCATGTATGAAATTACTTGAATACACACTCTCTCTCTCTCTCTCTCTCTCTCTCTCTCTATACATATATATATATTGTGCACTAGTCATTGATCCGAATAGCTTTATGATCACGATTATGACTTGTAAATATAATTAGTTATGTTATAAACAAATATCTCAGACGCAGATTAAACTAAGCTCCTAATTTAATTGACCATGCAAGGTTTCAGAGTAAATGTATAAATGCAAAGGAGCTTGGTTCTAGAAAAGAATTTCCACACTTAAGCCACGAGAGAATGGTACATTGCTGTCAGGTAGAAATGATGTACTTATCCTCTCACAATTTAAAGCCATTAAGCAGAATGTGTCACATTTATGTGTCCCCTAATTGCCTCAAATGTCTCAAGGCTGCCAGAGACAGATGTTTCCCTTCTCTACTTTTCTTTGTGTAAAACAGCTTTAGTTCACACGATGAAATGGTATAGACTGCATTCTGCTATATAATACATTCTGAAAGTTAATGTGTGAATTAAATATGATTAAATAACACAATGATAAAGATCTGCTTTTAATCAAATCCCTTGCCTGAGCAACGGAACAATGTAAACTTACATCAGATAATTTGACATTTTCGATTTTCTCTGGACCTCAGATTATTTGATAACTACAAATTTAACTTTCTAAGTTCTAGATTTTTATATTAGATACATTATAGAATGAAATTGTAAAGTTTCCAACAAAATGTTTTAGAACTGCTTGTTATTATTCTCATTTGTTAGTCGCTTTATTAACAGTGTTTTCTAAATTAATATTTATATAAATGCCAAAAAGCAACAGTCATGGTCTTCTATAGAGGCCCTCATACCTGACATGATAAAACTAGACGTCAATAACTGGCACTCCTATTGACTTTTATATTTTCTATTGAGGAAGGTTAGGAATATTGCCTGCTTCCTGCTCTTGATTGGTTGTTGCAGGTCATTTCACTGTTGGTTTATTAAAGATCTGTAAATTAAGGGGCATAGTGACATAAACTAATTAGGTAACACTTTATTTCGATGGCCCATTTTAGACATTCTACTAACTATTAGTAACTTTGCAACTACATGTCAGCTTATTCTACTAACCCGAACCATAATACTTAACAGTCTACTAATACTCTAATGAGAGTTAGTTGACGTAGTTGCAAAGGTACTTATAGTAGCTGTCTTAAGTGGACCATCAAAATAAACATATACATATACATATAAATATACATATAAAAAAGCTAACCTATAACCTGCAGCAAATTTGGGAATTGATATTACAGTTTTTCTTGATTGCTTAAACACTAAAACCAGGCTTTTGAACTAAAATTTCAAAACCATAACGCCATTTATCAAAAAGCACACCCATTTACCTAAACTATAAACACTATTCTCCTGTTTTGACACATGAGTCAGATTTGTTGAACTGTCACTGCAAAACTCTACACACAAATCCCTTCATTTCTCATTGCCTACACCATGTTGTCATTTAGAAAGCACTAGCATTCAAAATTGTTCACTCAAGTCAGCACAGCTTCAGCTCAGTTAGCACACAATTACCCAAGTGGAAACACTAAGAGTCAAAATTGATCACACACCAATCAGAACCTTCAATATAGATAAAGAGTCAGAGTCGGTTCATTGGGGTTTGAAACAATGGATCCAGAAAGACATGAAGGAAGAGGTTGATGAAGTGGAGGGCACTGGAGTGGAGGACACTGGAGTGGAGGAGGAGGGGGAGGAGGAGGAGGAGGAGGAGGAGGAGGAGGAGGAGGAGGAGGAGGAGGAGAAGAAGAAGGAAGAGTAGATGGGAGTGGAGGAAGAGGTGAAGGAAGAGGAAAAGTAGGAGGTGGAGGAGGAGGAGGAAGAGCAGTAGGGAGTGGAGGAAGAGGTGAAGGAAGAGGATGAGGAAGGGGAAGGGCAAGGCCAATGTGACAAGGATTGCCAGTCTAGTTGCCCATGTCTTTGACCATGGTATGACTATGAGGGATGCTGTGCAACGAGTACAGCATAACTTGAGGACCACAAGCAACATAACTTACCAGTTTTGGAAATGTTGTTTTGAATTTATTGCACCAGCAGTGTGTAAGACTATGTTGTAGTGTGTGTGTTTGTGAGGGCTTGTGTGTGATGTCTGAGGGCAAAGTTTGGTTCTTCAGCAAGAATGAATGGTTTTGAGTGTAGAGCTTCATTTTGACCTGAAAATAGAATGGGGAACTGGGTGAGACATTGTGGATTTGTGTTTACTGTTTTGAGAATATGAGGTATAGTTTCAAGAAATGTGTTTAAGCAATAGAGAAAAACTGTAATAAAAAAGACTGTGAGGTCAGAGACGTCTAATATTGGTTTTTGGATATTTGTGTTTCTGAATTGCTAAAACACTAAACCCCATTCTCTGAACCAGGCAGTTAAAAACCATTTGCAGATCTCATGCACTCCAAACACATTCTCACTCACTAAAAAACACATCGCACTGTGATGCACTTGTCTTGCAAAACACTAAACCCCAGGCAGGCAGAAGTTAAACACAACTAAAACACAGTTGTTATCGTTAACACACAACAACTCAAAATTGTTCACACATTTCTAATGATGCGATCAAACCAACTGTACAAAATAAGTCAGTTCAGGAGTGCACAGGTGGCACAGGTGCACTGAATGTTGATATAAACAATAGATGGAAACAATCTGAAAAGGAGAGGTGGAAGAGGATGAGTATGAGGATGAAAAAGAGCAAGGTGTGGACAGTGTTGTCAAGGCTGGATCCGGCACACTACAGGGTTTTTCCCTTTGCCTGGCAAGAGACGACATTGCCTGTGATGTGGACAAAGTCCTCAGGCCGGACCCAACATGAAGACATGATGCTGAGGCAAAATTAATCTCTCTCACTGACTTTGCTTTTGCAGTTGCTCAACTCTTTACTGTATTTTACTGTAAGACTACTGTATTTTTACAGTATGCAAGTGCTCAATATACAGACATTCACTACAATTTCCTTCAATTGCTAACACACTAAAATGACATGCACAGCACAATTATTTAAACTGACACACAAAGAGCAAAACCTCTTCTCAACACATTTTCTGCTTTACACACATTTTGCAATTCAAAATGCCACTTTTTAAATGCACTGAACACGGTTCTCTGCATAAGACACAACAATCTGACATAAAGTCACATGTTTGCCATTTCAAAACACTGCCATTCAAAATGACACTACATGAACTAATTGGCCAATACATGTGCCACCTGGCCAAATTGATTGTTAACACTTCAATTTTTTTCAGTTTACTGTTGTTTGTGAGCATATTTTTGTTCAGTCCAATGTAAATATATCTGCTGTGCATCTGTTGGACTGACTTGTTTGGTGAAAAATAAAAAAATAAATGTTTCAACAGCATGTGTGTGTATCTGCAAATATTTCTGTGCATGTGAACAATCTGAAGAATTTTCTACAATTTGAACTATTTTAGTATTATGGCAAAGCATACCAAAGATGAGAGTGCTTTTCATTAAAACAGTGTATTACAACAGTGTGTAGTTGGTTAGACAAAAATCTGGTAATATGAATGAAGTGTGTGCCATTTCGTGCAAAAGTTTGATTTTGATAATGCTATATGTAGTTTTAGTTGCAGTGCTTCATTATGCAGGATATATTTGGTATTTTGCAGTTTGGTTGTGTGGTTTTGTGAATTGTGGTAAGCATTTTGATAAAACCAGCCTAGTTTGCAAAATTATGTGTTAGCAATTGGAAAAAAACTGTAGTATTCAGTACAATACTATACCTTACTGTAAGTTGCGATTACTTTTTTTAACGTAATTACTGTGTTACAATATGCTTTTTTTCTGTAACTGCATGCTTTGGATGCTGTGTTCTCCATTTTTTGATGTAGTGAGTGACTAATGAATGATCTGTAGTGTTTATATTTTGACTGGCTGTGTGTAAGATCTGAAAGCATTATTTGATTTTGATCACAGACAAAATGATTTTGAGAGAATTGTTAGATTTTTGCCATAAGAGTGTGTTTAAGGTTTTGAGAAAGTGAGGGATGGTTTCGAGAAATGTGCTTTAGCAATTCAGAAAAACTGTAATATAACATTCAATGGAAAATGTCTGACTCGTTACAAAACAAGAATAGTCTGTATCAACAGCAGCAAAGATGATAAACATGGCTGTTGCTGAGGAAAAGAACACAGGCACTAATTCTTTACCGTTGGTTTAAGAGAGGCTTTTACATTATGACTATTATTATGCAAAATATGTCTCTTGTGGAAGGCTTGTCAACAGCATTAAATCGAAAGCACATTACAGTGTGACTTTTTGGGGTCATTATTAAAATATGGTGACAAACCTGTCCCTTGACTTTTCAGTCACAAAGTAGTCAAGAAACTCCATATAAAAAGTATCATTTTTATAACAAGTTATAAAGTCCACATATACAGTTTATTAAAGGGGTCATGAACTGAAAATTTTCTTTGATCTTTTGACAGTTAAGAGGTCGTTATACTATAAAAATATCCTGATACTCAACTCTGTATTTCTTCACGCCCTGACGAAACTTACCAATTCACAAAATTAATGGAATGCATTGCTGATATAAAAAACTGGATGACTAGTAATTTCCTACTACTTATGTCTGAAAAAACAGAGATTCTAATAATTGGACAAAAAATGTCCTCACGTAATAACCTAGAATACTGTCTAACACTTGATGGATGTTCTTTCAAGTCTTCGTCATCGGTTAGGAACCTGGGTGTGCAATATTTAATTTGAAAGTCACGTTTCTAGTATCTGTAAAACCGCATTCTTCCATCTTAAAAATATATCTAAATTACGACATATGCTTTCAGTGAAAAATGCAGAACAGTTAGTTCATGCGTTCATGACATCAAGGCTATTATTGTAATGCTCTTATGGGTGGTTGCCCTGCATGCATAATAAACAAACTACAGCTGGTCCAAAACGCAGCAGCTCTAGTTCTTACCAGAACCAGGAAGTATGACCATATTAGCCCCATTCTGTCAACACTGCATTGGCTCCCTATTAAACATCGTATAAATTGTAAAATCTTACTGATTACTTACAAGGCACTAAATGGTTTAGCTTCCCAGTACTTGAGCGAGCTCTTAACGCATTATAGTCCTTCACGTCTATTGCGATCTCAAAAGTCTGGCCTGTTGTTGTGCAAATGAGCAGGCCAGAGCGCATTAAGGGTTTTCTGTTAGAACGGTGTCGTGTTAGCGACCTCTAAGTTAATAACTAATGATCTTTGCAACGGAAGTGAATCAATCAAAACTAACTTTAGCTGGACAATAACTTTATTCTAGAGCTGCTGTAAAGCCAAAACAATCTCTGTTACTTTAATTTCCCATTGTCACTGTAAAGCTGCTTTGAAACAATCTATATTGTTAAAAGCGCTATATAAATGAAGGTGACTTGACTTGACTTGACTTGTAAGTTTTAAACCTCAAAAGTTCCTTGTTATTGAAACCAAGGCCAGAAAACGACAGGATCTGAAAAGTGGGGACTTATGATGTCATAGTGCAGCAAAAGACCGCCTTTGCAGAAGAATATCAACGCCTACGTCTACTGTACATCAGCGTGTCTTTGGCGCAGCCCATTGGCGCATTAGTGAATAGTGACATGAGAATGAGAAAAGATCGACACAAGATCATTACCTTCCAAAGGATCCTAATGCTAGGGTTTTTTTTCAACCATGTGAATGTCTCAGCAGTGCATTTTTTTCTATTCAGTGCATTTCACTGTGGATTATTTGGTAAATCAGTCGCAATTTCGACGCAGGCTTTGCAAACAGACTTTTACGATATGGATCTGCCAGCAACGCCACAAATATGTAAGTAACCATGTTTATTCTAATGCCTGATCTGTGTTCAGACAGATTATCTTTCTCTCAAAATCGTTCAATACTGTTTATGCATCAGTAAATCAAGCCAGTGACTAAACGATCAACTTCACATTGTTTCTCTTAGTAGGATGAAAATAATCTTATTTAAACTGTGATTATATTATATACAGAAAGCGATCAAAGAATGCTCCCTTTCCAATCGCCCAATTGTCAATCACACAATTGGGCTTATCTGGACACTTGTCAAAACTCGTTATGAAATCAATGACGCTGTTACACTGCACAACTAAGCTATTACTGTATTTACATCGTGTTTACATTGTTATTTGGTGAAAGCATTCGTGAGAGTGCAGAAATTGTGTTGCAGTGATGAGATCACTTCATTCAAGCGATCAACAGACTGTCTGTCATCTGTTCAATGCTCATTACTGCAACCTCTCATGGGATGGGAATAGATCTAAATATAATGCTATAATCAATACTTTTCACGATTCGTTAATCTCGATAACTGTAATAGTAAAAACATAGTAAAAGTTTTCGAGAGAGTTCAACATGTAATACTAGCTATTTCATATGCAAACATGTCAGCCAATCACAGCAGTTTACACAATCAGTTTACACTGAAGTCTCACAGCAGACACGCCCCTTCAAACAGAGCGTTCAAATCATAGGGCTAAAATCGGGCTAGGAAAAATGCATTTTACTTCTAAATTATGACAATTTTTGATGTAAAAATCAGGAAACATTATAAAATAAAATAATCCAGTTCATGACCCCTTTAAATAATGTGAAATAATTTGAATCTATATTGTTTTGCAAATAAAAAAAACCTTCTGTTTACACCTCCTCTTCCCAAGCACCACCTGTAGAGATCTGCAATGGGGGTTTTAATGTATTCTTGCAGCAGCATGGCCTTTGTTATTTTAACTAAGCTGATTTTGATTTCCAGGGTTAAGCATTACAAGGTCTAACAATTTCTGCAAAATGCAAGTCAATTATTAATATCAATTAATTTGAAAAGAATGCTTGTCCTGATGTTACAAGCCTAGAAATTATACATTTAAGCAATCAGCATTCAAGTTACTTAATATGCTGGACCTTTAACTGTGCAGTGACTAATAATATTGCACCAATCATTATGCTGTGTCCACATTAATCAAGACAGAAGAATGAGTCAGAATAAAAATAGCTGCATTCTCAAAGATTGTGTATAAGTTATAAAAGTTATCAAAAATCTAATCAGGTGTGTTTAAAATGCACCACTGAACTGCATACTGATTCTGGCCTTCGCAATAATTGTCTCTGCAAGTCATGCCTGCTCACACACACATACACACCCACACTGGTTACACACGTGATTGCTCATTGAACAGTTTATGAGGATGGCTGCTAGTCTGGACTTTATCGCAGAGAAAACTACAGTTGATCAATGCTTGTATCAACCCACTCTCTGTGTAGGCAAAGATTTACACCCCAAATGTCCCCAAAACAGCATGGGAATGATTGAAGTTGCTGTCGCTTTGGGGTGAAACATCTTAATAAATCTTTCAAAGACACAGTCTCAATGAAAGCCACACAGCTAGAAAAAGTCCATTCACTCGCTTCATAGCTTAGTTTAGTAATAAGATTAGGTTTAGATGAACTAATAGAGAGGGTTTGTTTAGAGATTGGCATGTTTCAGTGACTAAATGACTATTTGAATTGTATGAAAACAAATCATTCCTTGTTCTGGATATTTAACTATAGAACTTAAAACTAGATATATTCATATAGAAGCTTGAAATGATAAAACTGATAGATGATTTCAGTTACACTTTACAATAAGCTCTCTTGGATGTTAACATCAGTAAAGCATTATCTAACATGCATTATCTAACATGAACTAGTAATGAGCAATATATTTTCATAGCATGTATTATATATAGCATTTAAACAAACAAAATAAATAAATGAACAAATAAAGATGTATCCAAATGTAATTAAAACCATCAAGTTACCATATAACTATATTGCCAGAAGTATTGGGACACCCTTCCAAATCACTGAATTCAGGTTTTCCAATCACTTCCATGGCCACAGTTGTATAAAATCAAGCACCTATAGGCACACAGACTGCTTCTACAAAGATTTGTGAAAGAATGGGTTGCTCTCAGGAGCTCAGTGAATTTGAGCGTAGCACCGTGATAGGTTGCCACCTGTGCAATAAGTCCATTTGTGCAATTTCCTCACTACTAAATATTCCACGGTCAACTATTAGTGGTATTATAACAAATTGGAAGCAATTGGGAACAATAGCAACTCAGCCACAAAGTGGTAGGCAACATAAAATCATAGAGAGGGGTCAGCGCATGCTGAGGCACACAGTGCGCAGAAGTCTCCAAATTTCTGCAGAATCAATAGTTACAGACCTCCAAACTTCATGTGGCCTTCAGATTAGCTCAAGAACAGTGTGTAGAGAGCTTCATGGAATGGGTTTCCATGGCCAAGCAGCTGCATCCAAGTCTTACATCACCAAGTGCAATGCAAAGTGTCGGATGCAGTGGTGTAAAGCACGCCACCACTGGACTCTAGAGCAGTGGAGATGTGTTCTCTGGAGTGATGAATCACACTTCTCTGTCTGGCAATCTGATGGACGAGTCTGGGTTTAAAGGTTGCCAGGAGAACGGTACTTGCCTGACTGCATTGTGCCAAGTGTAAAGTTTGGTGGAGGGGGGATTATGGTGTGAGGTTGTTTTCCAGGGTTTGGGCTTGGCCCCTTAGTTCCAGTGAAAGGAACTCTTAATCCTTCAGCATACCAAGACATTTTGGACAATTTCATGCTCCCAACTTTGTGGAAACAGTTTGGGGATGGCCCCTTCCTGTTCCAACATAACTGCGCACCAGTGCACAAAGTAAAGTCCATAAAGACATGGATGAGCGAATTTGGTGTGGAGGAACTTGACTGGCCTGCACATGGTCCTGACCTCAACCCGATAGAACACCTTTGGGATGAATTAGAGCGGAGACTGTGAGCCAGGCCTTCTCGTCCAACATCAGTGCCTGACCTCACAAATGCGCTTCTAGAAGAATGGTCAAAAATCCCCATAAACACTCCTAAACCTTGTGGAAAGCCTTCCCAGATGAGTTGAAGTTGTTATAGCTGCAAAGGGTGGGCCAACTCCATATTAAACCCAACAAATTAACAATGGGATGTCATTAAAGTTCATGTGCATGTATAGGCAGACATCACAAAACATTTGGCAATATACTGTATGTTACTCAATGGGACTGTGTGGATTCCAGTGGATTCCATCCAAATTGGATGTAATAAATGTTATTGTGGTAGTCAATCATAACATATTTACTTGAAAAACAATCCTTTCCTAGTTATAATCTCAGATTGTTCTGGTGTCCACATATACAACATTTTCAGTAATTAAATAGGTTAACAGGGGGGCATGACCATACATTTCATAAGCAAATATTTGTCAGTCATGTTTTTAGATGATGGTGTGATATGGCAATTAATAGATAGAATAGAATAATAGAAGATTGCAGGTGTTAACAGAATTATATTAATACTAGACTGTGGTTCTTGAAATCAACAATAATCAGCCATGAAAGCTACTTGACACTTGAATGTCTGTTTTAGGACCTGTAAGCACAAAAGACACACCGTGATCAAATGGGAGCAGAGGATATTTTTAAGTTATCACACCATGTAGCTCGGATTTGACAAAATTTGTTGTGTCCTCAAAATGCAATTGTTTACAACGTTATATATATATACATTATTCACAATATTGAACATGCTAAATAATAAATAATAAAAAAAACACAGTAGGGCTCCAGCACATTCAGTGCTTGAGCCCATAATGACAGATTATTGGAGCTCAGCTCATCGCTAGCATCTCATTGGTTGCATACTCTAGAAAAGAGGATTTTATTTGTGGTGCATCTGTTTGTTTTGGGGACATCTCATATTTGTAATATCATTATGGTAATAAATGCTGATGGATTTAGGCCTTATTTGCTCCATGTGCGATGGTGGGGCTATCCTCTCCTCCTCATCATTAGACCTGCACCTAATGCTCACTGCTGTCTGCTCCTGGAACACAGAAGCAGAACTAGACACACTCAAAATCGGCAACTATTTTATGTTTATTTGTAACTATTTTATGGTTTTATTTTATGATCAAACATGCACAAAGATCAAACATTACATGCTTAAAAATAAATATATGATGAGCCAAAACATTATGACCACCTGCCTAAAATGCTGTTGGTCCGCTGCGTGCTGCCGTGTGGACTCTACAAGAGCTCTAGGGCCTCATTTCTAAAATGTTTCCAGAAGTGAAATCTATAAATTGCAAATGATCTTGAAATTGTGCGCAGATGAATGGTTTCAGATCTCCGCCTTGTAAATGCCTAATTAATATCATTAACATAAAAGAGCAACAGCCAACGTCCAGATCATTTACTTGAGTATGGTAAGTGGCAAGAATTGTTAGGATTTTCAAATACCTGCAGTTCTCCGACTCTGTGAGTGTGCCTGCTTAGACCCTGACGTGCTGCTAAGCACATTTCCATGTCAAAGACCATTTTTATAAATATGAACGTTGGCATGGATTTTAGCGTTTTATAAATGAAGGAATTAAAGGATATGCTTCCTGTAGGTTTCGAGGTGGAGACTCCATGGTTCAAACTTGTTGGTCCAACATATCCCACAGATGCTCAAATGGATTGAGATCTGGGGAATTTGAAGGCCAGGGCAACACATCTTCATCATGTTCCTCGAACCATTTTTGAACAATGTGTGTAGTGTGGCAGCATGCATTATTTTGCTGAAAGATGCCACTTCCACCAGGGAACACCATTGTCATGAAAGGGTATACCTAGGCTGAAACAATGTTTAGGTGGCACTTGTCAAGTTTATGTCCCTCATGAATGGCCAGACTCAGGGTTTCCCAGCAGAACATTGCCCAGAACATCAAACTCCCTCTACCTGGCTTGATGTTGACCCACAGTGCATCCTGGTGCCATCACTTACCCAGGTAAATGGCGCACACGTACATGGCCGTTCACGTGATGTAAAAGAAAATGGGACTCATCCGACCAGGCGAACTTCTTCTACTGCTCTAATGTCCAGTTCTGACGCTCGCGTGCCCATTGTAGGCACTTTCGACGGTGGACAGGAGTCTTCATAGGCACTCTGATTGGTCTGCGGCTACGCACCTCATACACAGCAGAGTGCAATGAACTGTGTTGTGACACATTCCTCCTATAGCCATCATTCAAATTTTGTGTGATTTGTGCCACAGTATACCTTCTGTTGGCTTGGACCAAAAGGGATAGCCTTCGTTGCCCTTGTATATCGATGAGCCTTGGCTGCCCAACACCCTGTCGCCAGTTTGTGGTTCTCGGACCACTGTTGGTAAATTCTCACTACTGCTGAGTAGTTTGAATCAAACTATTTAAAGGAATAATTCGCTCATAAATTTAAATCATTGGCTTCTGCTGTAGCTTTCAAATTCGAAATCTCAGTCAACAAGTGCCTTTTTTTTTTAAGTTAATGTGTGTGTCAGAGATCTGCTGATGAAGTGCGTCAGAACGTGTCTGATTCACAAATGGACGAGTTCTCTCATCGCTCTTTCACTGCGGTGGGTCCAAGTCAAGGGATCAAAGCAGTGGAGATGCTGATGGGGGATTAGAAGAGGAGGAGGAGAGGAGAAAGGGGGGAAGTGGGAGGTGTGCGTGTGTAAGGAGGGATGTCCTGCAAGATTGACGTGATCTAATCCATTTTGTGACAGACTCCTTGCGATATATAAGCAGGACATCTTCACATTCCTGAATTACTTGGACTCTGACCCCAGAACACAGGTGTTACTGAAGAGCAAACGTCCAAAGACACATGTAAGTTCAACAACTCTTTCTGATTGAATCAATAGAGGTAGCTGTTAAGTAAAAATGTGTATGGTGATTTTTAAAGTTAATTTCTTAACAAAAATATGATTACAGTTACTAGTGCACAAAATGTGCAGTTTCTACCTGATCTGACCCTTAAAATTACTTTCAATGTTGTGATAGTTGATCAGTCACAAAATATTTTCTTACTTGAATTAATCGTAGTATACTATGCAGGTAATTGAATAAAATACAAGTTTTGTGCTTACTGCCATAGCTATTTGTGTCGTGCAGTGCCCTGTCTCAGACTCAGCATGCTGCCCGCCGCCTTCACTCGGCCCGTGACGAAGTGCCTGATTGGCTCGCGCTTGGGGACCGTCGCGTTCCTGCTTCTGCTCGTTCTGTCCGCCACTGAATCCTCTGCACACGGCACCACAGTCGAGCACGACCTCCACATCGTCCACAACGTTGATAACAGAAGTAAGTTTTTTTTCTTCTCGATCAGTTTTTTTTCTTCTCGATCAGTTTTTTTCATTGTGGTGAATTTATTATTCACTGTATTCACATAACAGCTCCAAGAGACTTGAATGGCAGATAGATAGGCACGCAGTGTCAGTCAGTGAAGCAGCTTTCAGACGTTCATGGATTTAAAATATAATTTAAAATATTAATATATTTAAAATATTCATAATAGGCTACATAATATAAATTCGTAATGCATTAAAATGCACCGTGTAATCAGTTATATCTTTTCATAAATAATTGTAATCACTGTCATAATTTTAACATGTACATTTTATACAATGTAAAAGAACATCTTAAGGTTACCAGTAAATAAAATGGATGAAAAAAGATCAGTGGCACTAACAGCATTTTTGCGCCTGTATATGTTATAGTTCATGACATTATATTTCATTAACTGGTATAATGTTAATATGCCAACCTGCTTGAATTGCTTAAATCTGCTTTGTGGCTTTAAAATACAAAATAATGATTAATAATGCAGATGGTAAAATAGATGGCCAGCGCTTCCTCAAAAATGTCCTTCAATGAAGCATAGCTACCAAACATAATCAGGAGACTTATTTTTGATTACAAAATATTTTACTTTAAAATATACACTTTGGCTGTAAACTATGTGGAAATAAATACAGTTTATAATCAGTTTATAGCCTATATGTACAGTGTTTTACAGTCAAATTACAAGTATAGTTATCTTAAATCTAATATACATTTTAACTGTATATGATAAAAGTAACAAGTAACAATTTATATTGTAGCATTTTTACCCTGTTTTAGTCAAATCACTGTGCTGTTGCTATTTTAAGAAACAATTTGAACTTGATTTAACTCATAAAAATGATTTTCATTGGTCATATTAGTCATATTAAATGATGGTTTTGACTTGAATAAAACCAGTTAATTTATAGATTTGACCAAGACACATTGTTTAGTTTGCCAAAGAAAAAAAAAAATCAATGTACTTAGAGGATTCTATGCATTCTAAAATGTGAAATTTGGTGTTGCTTATTTGTTTTAATGCATTTTATAACTGTGCATTACAAGAACATAAAAATGTGTTTAAATAATGTATTACTAAGATATTTCTGGTTGTTATATATAACAGTGAAACTGGAATTAGATTAATTTTTGACAACAAATAGACAAACACGATTTGTTATATGCATGCATATGCCAAATATGCACTTTAATAGTGACATTTGTCTTAACCTGCCCCAATCAGGTCCAGAGATCGACCCGTTCTGGTATGTGGGTCGCGGTGTGAGACCCATCGGGCGGTTTGGAAAGAGACAGAGCGGAGGTGATCTGGAGCCGGTGGTCAAATCTCTGGAGCTCCTGTTGAACGCTTTCAGGAATAAAGAGAGCTTGCGGAACGCGCTGGCACAAGAGGAGTCAGACTGGTTACCGTGAGATCTACTACCTACAGCAACCTGTTGCCTGTAATATTCCAATGTGTTTTAGTGTGTTTAACTAATCACAGTTTTATCATTCTCTCCATGGCTGTGTGCCTCTCAATATTCATTTCAAATAAACTGACTGGCAGGTGAAAATATCTGTACATATTACATATGCAATCTATATTAATAAATAAATGTACAAATGTATGTATATGTTTTCCTCTTATTAGTAGTTTACTGTAATAGATTATGCAAACTACTGC
Organism: Abramis brama; assembly: GCF_963993115.1. NCBI lineage: Eukaryota > Metazoa > Chordata > Actinopteri > Cypriniformes > Leuciscidae > Abramis > Abramis brama. The sequence goes on along the minus strand of NC_139986.1, from coordinate 11,966,386 downwards.
TCCACAATTAAATTAAAATATAATCTACCAAAGAAAAGCAAACATCTGCGAATCTCTTCAGGAATGCAAACTTTATTCATATTTATTTGAACACTGCTTGTGTCAGAACAAATTTGGCACATGAGAATTCATTGGCTTTTTTCTTTTCGCTACACAATATTTTCTCCACACTCCCCATTAAAACTTTGTGGTTAAATTACACAGAGGACATTCTGATAAGAGGCAGGCTAATGCCTTTTCATTCATGACAAACCCAAAATACACTTGAAAAGCCTACGATATTTAATTTCTTGTCTTTTTATACCTCATTCAAATGTAAATATGCATTCGATTTTTCAAATAGAAAAATACATGACACTGTAGGACATTTTCAATTTCTTGACTGTGCTTTTCAGGGGATATTTTACATCTATTAGAAACGTGATACATGCTTTTATACACTAACATTGCCATAGACAACAACAAGGAGCAGGACCCGTTTAAGAGCATGAATGCTGAATAGCTCCTCTGTAGAGAGAGTGGAATGGAGAAGACAAAGTTTGGGATGATGGTGCAAATTGTATATTGCATGCTAGTTTATTCTCCATTGGCTCAAAGAAAAGAAAAAAAAAAGAAAAGAAAAGAAAAGAAAAAAAGACCTGGAATATCTTCAAAGTTCTGTGGAATATCTCAAGATAACTAAAGATTAATCTTTCATGCTTCTGTGATTTCTCTGAGCGAAAAGGCCAATTTGTGTGACTGAACACACATCACACAGCACAGACGTCATCTTAGTCACTCACTAAGACAATATGATGCACAGCTGTAATTCTGCAAAAAGAGGTGGATATCCCTGCTTTATAAAATGCTCAAAAAGAAGAATAACTCAGCTATTATTGTCAGATTTCTAATGTGAATCACAATAGCTTACCTTGCCCAGTGGCAAATGTAAGCTAATGTGATTTGTATTGTGGTACAAATGTCCAGGCTAAATAACATTATAACAAACATAAAGATTATCTCTGTGAGAACATAATGCTGTGATCAAACACACTGGTGGTTTGGCTTATCATAAGTGTGAAGTTGTAACACTGTGCTATTGCAGCATTTTGCTAAATGTTATATTTACTATTGCTATGGATTATCAATTGCAAACCAATCCGCACCACAGAAACATTGCAGAATGTTTTAGAATGTCCAAAATTACATTTTAAGTATGTACATGATTTTCTAGGTGAGCAGTGCTCTAAGAATAAGAATGGGGTTTTCAGATTAATAAATGAATAAGTCAACAAGGCCATAACCCCTGTGGATGTATTACCGGAGTGCTCCTCATGGAGATAGCAGTGATTTGATGTTCATACTCAAGAAATCAATAGATATCTGAGGTTGATTCAAACATAAGTATGAATACACAGGGGGTTTATGATTCATGCAAACACACTCAAAAACTCATTATATGGCAAGGTGGTCAAGTGCTTTCAAATAGTACTTGACCCTTATTTTTAGGAAAATAAAATAAAGACTAAATGATACATTTCACAGTTATTTTAGATGCTGAATGCAGTTTTTATACAGCACCTCAAAGGAACAACTCCAAAAGTGACCATCGGAAAAAGAAACCTGAGATATTTGCACCAGATACGAGCAGAACAGAAACATGACAATGAAAATCAAACAGGTCCTGCAGATATTTTGTGTTTACTTTCACATAGACATTTCACACATTTAAAACTTTCACCAAATGTGCTCCAGCTTCTTTGCAAAACAAAATAATAATAAAATAAAGGTCACATTGGTCATCCCGAGAGGTCTTTTTCTAGTCACATTGCCGACATACAGATTTCAAACATGTACAACACTCACCAAACGTTAGAAAAAGAGGTGACGTCCAAGATTTTTAACATTTACAATTGTTCATTTTTTTACACATACAGTAATTACATGAGTTTAAATCTACAATTACAACCCTCTGTGATGGTTCATTGTAGGAGTTTGGTCTCCATTAAGGCAGAGAGAGAGAGAGAGAGAGAGAGAGAGAGAGAGAGAGAGAGAGAGAGAGAGAGAGAGAGAGAGAGAGAGAGAGAGTTAGGGGTCCCCTGGTAACCGGAGGTGTTGAGCTCCAGGGTTTGGTAGAGTTCTTGTTGGGGTCAGAATTTATATCAACCCTACATAGGTTGAAGGACCAGAAGTTAGATCAAGGCACTGGTGTGGAACAGCCTGATGGTCCTAGCAGTCACAAGTGGTGTGATATTGAGCAATGTAGCTTATCTGAGGATCACAGAGAGATCACGTCCTCTTCTCATGGCCTCATAGATCTCACCTGCGGCTCAGACTTCCGGTACTGTGTAGAAGAAATTCAAAACAAAACAATTTTCTTCATGGAAATCCATTTTCATAATGATATATTAGCTTAATGTGCAGATGTGTTTAACACTTAGCTCTCTTAGCCCTGAACGAAAATGTACTTTTGGATAATCTAACATGAATCTTGAATAAGCTGTTCCTGTGATTGTTACAGCCAATAGAAGGAAATTTAAAGGGATAGTTCACGCAAAAAATTAAATCCTTACATCACCGGTAACACTTTACAGCTGGGTTCTTCAACCTTGCTCCTGGAGATCTACCTTCCTGCAGACTTCAGTTCGGCCCTGTCCCAAAAGGCACCCTAAACACTTACGGTCTTTCTACGAGTCCCACACTTTCGCTTAGACTGTCGGGTAGAAGTCTGCTGCAGAGATTGTTTCAGTGCGCATACATTTTCTGCCTAGTATTTTCCTATTATTTTTGCCTAGGATCTTCTCAGTCTGGCATCCATGTGCACGCACACTCTCTCTGCGCTGCAAAAAAGTGCTGATGATCTGACAACACTGACAAACATATATGTTAGAGTTTAGCGATGTTCGTTGTGAAGTTTTGCTCAAATTAAAGTTTCTGTTCTTTCATGAGCAATTTTATTCTACTAAGAACCTTCTCTGTGACGAACTATAATAAATCCGAACATGATTCTTGACCTTAGTGACATGTGAAATGGCTTTTACTGCATTATCCCTTTTGATAATTATGCAATTAAGGGCAAATATATATTTTAGCAAAATAATGGTGATTACCATTTTAACCATTATCGGTCTGCCCTACTTGCAAGCACCCTTCTGAAACCTACAGTAAATTGATAAACGGGACAATCTGTCTTGTACAGTGGCCCAGTAGTGCATAACACAATGAAATTTAAACAACACAACAGAAACAAGCCACAACAATGGAAACAAGCCACATCACAACGAAATCGTCTCAACACAACAGAAACAAGCCACAACACAACAGAAACAAGCCACAACACAACAGAAACAAGCTACAACACATGGAAACAAGCCACAACACAACAGAAACAAGCCACAACAAAACGGAAACAAGCCACAATACAACGGAAACAAGCCACAACACAACAGAAACAAGCCACAATACAACAGAAAAAAGCCACAACACAACAGAAACAAGCCACAATACAACGGAAACAAGCCGCAACACAACAGAAACAAGTCTCAACACAACAGAAACAAGCCACAACACAACAGAAACAAGCCACAATACAACGGAAACAAGCCACAATACAACGGAAACAAGCCACAACACAACGGAAACAAGCAACAACACAACAGAAACAAGCCACAACACAACGGAAACAAGCCACAATACAACGGAAACAAGCCACAACACAACAGAAACAAGCCACAACACAACACAACACAACACAACACAACACAACACAACACAACAGAAACAAGTCACAACACAACAGAAACAAGCCACAACACAACAGAAACAAGCCACAACACAACGGAAATGCTCCCTCTCCCTTTCTAGGCCACTATAGAGGGTATGTTAAAGCTAAGGACTTTATAACAGAGGTAATGGTCTAACGAAATCAAAATTTTGGACATTTTACTGTCGTACCCTTTAAAAAAAAACAAAAAACATTAGCCAAGTCATTTATATAGCTATGTGAATTTAAAGTGTCATTTAAAAAAGCCTGGTACGGTAAAAACTGTTTAAAATTAGACCATTACCTCTATTATGAACCCCAAATTTAGTATGAACCCCAAACAGCATTGTGAAATTAATTCAACAGTAATATGTGCCAAGTTCCAGGGTTAGAAACTGTTAAAAATTTGGATGTAAATATAGAAAAAAATAGAAAAGGCACCATGAAATGGGCTGAATGCGCAAAACAATGATAATGTATTGCTCCAAAAAAGAAATTGCAAGGGTTCATATATAAAAATATATTGGATATCAAAATTTGGATTTCATTAGATCATTACAACCTGCATTAAATCCCTCGGCTCATTCAACTCTAACAGCGCTTAATTAAAAAAGACAAAGCGCTGCATTTATGTATATACATTTATATATATAGGCCCCGTTTGTGTGCGAGCATATGACCATTTCCATTATGTTGTGGCTTTTTTCCATTGTGTTGTTTACATTTTGTTGTGTTGTGCACTACTGGGCCATCTTACAGGGCCTTCCAACAATGTTCCACCACACCTGCCAGCAATTTTCAAGTAACCCCTTGGTTAGCTGGTTCAGGTGTGTTTGACTGGGGTTGGAACTGAACTCTGCAGGACAGAAGCTCTCCAGGAGCAGAGTTTGAGACCCCTGCTTTCCAGTAATGTACAACTATGTAATAGGTAACACAACCATAAAATACTAATAATACTTGGTAATGTTCATTTCTACATACACACTACCATTTAAAAGGATCATGTGATACTGAAGATTGGAGTAATTGCTGCTGAAAATTCTGTTTAGCCATCACAGGAATAAATTAAATTTTAAAATATATTAAAATAGAAAACATTTATTTTAAATTGTAATAATATTTCGCAATATTACTGTTTTTTGATCAAATAAATGCAGACATGGGGAGCAAGAGACTTCTTTCAAATATATATAAAAAAAAAGATTCTTACCCCAAACTTTTGCATGGTGAAACTACAAATACATTTTAACATTAAAAATGTACATAAATGAAAAATATGCATAATATATTATTCATATATAAAATATGCATATCTATTAAAATGGAATTCATAGAACAAACACCTTAAGTAGACCTTTTATATGATGAGCACTTTTAATTTCAGAGGTAAAATTCATTTATTCAGATATTTTTTTATGGGCCATAATGAAGAAAAAAGACTTGTAATTATAAATGTAAAAAAAATGTAATTATTGTAAAGACCATAGTTTAACATAATCTAATTTTGACCAAAACTGCTTCACTGCTTACTAATAATAAAAATAAATAAATAATAAAAAATCCACTGATCCACCAAATCAAAGTCATGTGGTGTGACCAGCATGTAGGGTTGGGTATCTTTTGAGTTTTTTTCAATACCGGTGCCAATTCGATACTTTTAAAACGGTACCAGTGCCTAAACGGTGCTTGAACCGATACTTAAAAAACAAAAACAAACATCTATCCATCTATCTATCTATCTATCTATCTATCTATCTATCTATCTATCTATCTATCTATCTATCTATCTATCTATCTATCTATCTATCGTAATAATGTATGATTTGCAAAAATGAAAACTGCTGCTTCTGTGTAGATGAGAGAATCAAAGTGTATGCGTGTTGTGCACACGCTACATTGATTATGGCCAAGCATGCGCCCTTAAAATAGCATATGAATAACATGCGCAACGCGCCACTGACTTTAAACTAGTTTTTTTTTCGGTTAGTGGCGGAATTGTTTTCTAAACCTGTAAAATAGCATGAGGGAACGTTTGCGCCGGAACACGCCTCCTCTTTGCGCTGAACCGCCCCCGGGAGCGCAAGTGTATTTCTTAGTTAACCGACGTGCTTCTGTGGAGGGAAAAGTCCGCTGTGCGTGGGTGCAAAATAGGAATGATACATGCGTCGGTGTACAAAGTCAATTGCACTGGGTGCAAGATAGGGCCCCTTGTGTTTTGTCTTTTAAGAAACCTTAATAATGATCATGATTCATGTTAGTTGATCTATAACACACAATGGGCGTTACTCAGCAAACACAGAATGACCCAACGTTCTAACAACGTTTTAACAACATGGCTAAAAGGTTGCTATAACTACGTTGTTTGGTGAAGGTTGTTACAGCGTTGTCACAATGTTGACATTACACCACCGTTCAGGGCCATTGCTTAAGGTTGTGCCTATGGTGTCTTGACAACCACTGGACTACATATGTACTCGTCACTGCCCTGAAGCGTGAAAATCAGCCTTTTAAATTTCAACCGCCCGTTGGCCTCATTGTGTTGTCTCATTCTTCATCGAGCAAGGATACGTGAGTATTGCGTTTAATTTACCTCAGCAAAATAAGATATGTAATTATTCAAACACAACCTACAACTTCGTTTTTCATTTTATTTGTCTGCTATTTAGTCTCATTCGTTTCTTTGCTCCTCTGGATTTGTGGATGTTTCCTGGACTGATTCCGGTTACGGACCTTTATCATCCGGCTTTCGACTATGCTCCCCTGTCTGCCATGTACAGAACCTGGTTTTGTTCATTAAATGTTCTGATCTTTGCTTTTTATGTTTTATTTATTATACTTTATATAAATACTAAATTTGTTTATTTGTTTATTTAGTTTTTTTTCTTTATTCACAAATGTATGACTTTTGGAAGTGCAATTTGATTACCATATAATAAAGTTGAATTAACGTAAGCTCTTTAATTTTTACTCATCAAAGAGTACACTTGCAGGTGTTGATTATAATTAGGCTAACTTACTGATAGCCCCATTAAATAAACAATATTTAAAAAGTATATAATTATCTAACATCTGACTAATTAAAAATTAACCTCATAACATAAAATGCTAAATGGGGGATTTCTATAGGCCTATCTAGCATAAACATTTTTTTGAAGTTGAAGAATTTAGAAGTTGATGATCACGCGATCTGAACGGTCTAATCACACCGGTGTGAACGATCGTACGCGACCATGCAGAAAAAAAAAACTTAAACAGCAAATTATATCATAGTGAGGACCTCTGCAGATTCTCATGACTGTGTCAAGGTCAATAATTCTTGCAAAATATCAGATAATTTAACCTTTTTATGACAAGGCAAGGTAAAATGTAACTTGGTGTGGTGACTCCTTTATTAATTAATAATTTTAAAAATTAAAGGGCAGCATGGACGTTCTGCAAAACATCTTCTTTTGTGTTTCACACAAGAAAGTCATAATGGTTTTAAATGACGTGTATGAGTTAACAACAACATAATGTTCTTTTCTTTTTTTTTTTTATGTCAACATACAACACACTGTTCAGCTTTCTGATGTATTGACATGGATTCTGCAGTATTACAACATGCAACATTGACTAAAGAACCACTTCAGGCTTTGTACAAGCTGTTACCGTCTCCTATTGGTAGATTTGTGTGACTAACAGCTGAACTGGAAAAGTAAGCTTGTCCTTTGAAGCTGCAGCTAATGTGAAATAAAGAAATCAAGATGAATCATGGTCATATCAATGGGCAGCGCTAAACAGAAACCCTGATTAGTAGGAAGATTAAGCAGAAAAAGACAAGAGAGGAAAAAAGATAATATTTTTGGCCGACTCTCTGTTTCTTCTCTAATGGACCCTCTTTTCTTCTCCCAGTGTCTCTACATGGTGCATTAAGTTTTGCACCTTTTCACTGGTTGCTCATTCCACCTTTCTTTTCAAATCAAAATGTGTAATGTCACTAGGTGTGAATACAGATTTTTTCCCCCTTCCTCAACGTCAGTGGAAGAAAAAGCTGCTCTTTTTTCTGAACCACATGAAATTGTTGCCTGTGGGATTTTAGCAGGTTCATGATGTGATCACACTTACAGTACACAGAGTACTGCATCTATAAGACATGTAGGATTTAAGCATCATTGTGTTTCTGAAAATTTTACTGATTCCATGGAGGGTATTACAGCTTCTTTAGATATACTTCAAAGATATTTTACATGAAAAAAAAAAGACCAGGCCAATGCCCTGTGATCTGTCTTAAGTGTGAATTTGCGTCCCACCAGGTAGTATCTTAAAGCGTACCAACCTTTTTTTAAGACCATGATTCCTCAATCAGAGTTTGAGACTAACGCTTTGACCTCAGACAAAATAACATAAATCCATAATCCATACAAAATAGTCTTTTGTACCGACAGAATAAGGAAGACGGACTGCAGCTGGACTACGTGCTAAAGATGAGAGACCATCTGCAGAAGACAACAGCCCTTTCACGAGATAATCTCCTGCAGTCTCAAAAACAACAAAAAGAATGATACGACCGAACAGCCAGATCCCGTACATTTGAGCCAAGTGAAAAGGTCTTGTTGTTGTTACCAACAAGTGAGCATAAACTGCTGGCTAAGTGGCAGGACCCCTACCAAATAAAGTGGAAAGTGGGTCCTGTGACATATGAGATAGAGATCCCATCCAGGACCCAGCCCTTGCAATTCTTTCATGTTAACATGTTGAAGAAGTGTGTTCCACACAACCAGAACCTACGTCTGAGGAAGTAGCGTTATCCACCATCACATCACTCTCAAAGATCCCAAACCCATTCGTCAGCCTGTATACCGGGTCCCAGAAAGACTTCTGCCAGTTATGAAGGAGGAGTTGGAGACCATGCAGAGCCTTGGTGTGATTGAACCTTCAACCAGTGAATGGAGCAATACCATTGTCCTAGTGCCTAAGAAGGATGTCAGTCTCAGATTCTGTCTGCATTTCCACAAGCTCAATAATTTGAGCAAATTTGACCCGTATCCCATGCCAAGAGTGGATGAGGTAGTGGAGAGTCTTGGAAGAGCAAAGTATCTCACCACACTTGACCTCTGCAAGGGATATTGGCAGGTTCCACTAAGTTCGGGGAGCAAGGAGGTGACTGCATTTAAAACACCCTTTGAACATTTTCAGTTCTGTGTCCTTCCTTTTGGGCTTCACGGAGCTCCAGCTACTTTCCAAAGGATGATGGACCAGGTCCTCCGGGGGACTGAGAAGTTTGCAGCTGCATATTTAGATGATATAATCATCTATAGTCAAACTTGGCAAGAGCATATGGGTCATCTGAGGGACGTGCTACTGAGAATTAAGAATGCTGGTCTAACCATCCGCCCAGACAAATGCACCCTAGGTATGTGCTGGGTCATGGAGTAATACGTCCACAGGTGGGGAAAGTGGAGGCCATCAAGAATGCAGAATGGCCAGTGACCAAGAAACAGGTCTGTTCTTTCCTTGGACTTGTGGGGTGGTACAGGCGTTTTTTCCCCAACTTCTCTGAACAAGCCTTTACCTTAACTTATTTAACTAAAAAAGACAAGCCAAATAAAGTTAACTGGACTCAGGACTGTGAGAGGGCTTTCCAGGACCTAAAGGACTCCTTATGCACAGAGCCTGTTTTACAGAGTCCCGAATTTGAAAAGACTTTCACTGTACAGACGATGCTTCTGAGCATCGGGATTTAGAGGGATTTAGAAAAAGTTGTTTTTGCCAATGATTTTGTTGTTAAACTCTTTCTCTGTTAATGGTTGTTGTTTTAGCTGTTTGGAAGGTTTAAGTGTTGTGTTGGATGTTTATATTATTTAATTTGATTGTTACAAATCAAATGTGCAGTGTTGCAAACTTGGGGCATTTGGTTTAGCCAAAATTAGCACATTGTTGCTGTTTTATTTTATTTTGTACAGTTTTTATTTATTTTTGTTTTCTCCTGCACTGTAAATATTTTAGCACCTTCCAATAAAACACAATTTTTGGATTTTGCATCAACTTTTTGTACAGCACGTCATTTCCCTTTTCCACTCCAACTGGATGGCCTCCCTACAGTGGAACCATGTTTTTATAAATATTCAGGCAACTTTGATTATGATTCCAGTAAACACATTTGTCAAGAATGTTCCATAGAATTTCCTTCAAAGTCATGAGGAAATGGGAAAAAAGTATAAAAATAGAAAGAGATAAATGAAGGTTAAAGAAATGGTGTCCCTTCTTCCATTAGCTGAAATGTCACTCAATTCAAACATTGCAAGTCAAGATGTGTTGCGTTTGGACGAGAATTGTGAGAATCACTGAAGGATCCCATATTGAACGAGAAACCTGGCACAACATGTTTTGTGTCTTTTTTAAACTGTATACAGAAGGCCGGGGAAGTTTTTAGTGGTTTGGTTCTTACACAAATTCTAGTGCATAAGTAGTTTATGGTGCTTTTTCCCCCTATTTGGAGTTCCCATTATTAAAATTAGCCCTCTGGACATTCTGCACTATGCTTTTAATTGTGCTCTAAGGAAGATAGTAAATCTTCAATAAACAGTCAATAAACCCTTTCAAAGTGTAGTATATGTGTGTTCATACCTGATGACAAACTTCTGAGAGGAGGAGCAGGAAGCTTTCTCCTCTGATGACGAGAAGAGTCCAGTGTCTGGGACTGATGTAGGAAAAACATTGCATCACTAATAAGTCTAAAATCATGAAGCAAAACCATTTCAATTGTACATGCATCCTACTTGTTTTTAAAATTTAATCTTAAGTGTAATATTAAGGTGCATAGGAAACTCACCATGGGTTTAGATTTGTTCTTGGAAAATCGTGTGCATGCAGATACATTCAGACCTGCAGTTTTGAGGGCTGATATTCTTGCCTCAATATCTGAGATCTGCAGATAACAGATAAACTTCTAAATTTACACTCGAAGAGTCTGAGTACTAGATAGTACATAGCAAGCACTCACCTGGAGCTCGGACTGCTGCACCTGGGCGGCAGCGGTGGCCACCTGGTCTTCCATAAAGGCCAGTTCAGTTTCTGTGGTGGAGCTGCTGATGTTGCGTGCACAGGCTTCTAAGTCACTCAGCGCCCCCTCTAGGCTGTACACAGCACCTGCAGCCAAATACACCTGCACACAGATCACAGGATCACAGAAACCATTAGAATTTCACAGATGAATGTGAGAGCTGAATGATGAGGCAACACAAAAAAAATATTTTCACCTTTAGGTGTGCTGGTTTACATTTTACTTTTTTCAAAGCTGTGAGCTGTGAAGATATGCTTCTGCTGCATAAATAGTCATGCATAAATCCCATAGCAGATCTAGGCAGGTGGATCTGGGGGAGCTGGAGGATTTTAGAGGAACTCTAATGCGCTGCAGGACGGTGACTACAGCGAACACTGAACCACCAGACTATTTAAATGTTGAGCAAGAAATTTCATTGGCTGCAGAACCAGCAGAGGCCAGTTAGCTTGAGCCATGTGGTAATGGTGTGATTGCTTGCAGAGTACATGTAAAGGACCTATCAGCCTGTGCCATCTAAAGTTTAATGACTGATCTAGATATTTTAATCATGGAAATTCAAACTTATAAAGTCCCCCTGTGGTGAAAATCAAGCTTTTAATGTTGTTTATATGTCTATGTGGTGTTTTAAATATGCTTGTTTAAGACAAACCATGTGCAAATTCATAAGTCAACACAACTAGTATTTTTTCCTTAAAACTGCAGTCAACCAAAGATGCGGTTTGAAATCGCTGGTGTTTCTGATGTCACAAACTACCTTGTTAACCAATCACGTCAACGACGTGGGATCATCAACAAGAGGATCTCTGTCTGAGCTGGTGTGAGTGAGTGGAGGCAGGGCTAATTTGCATATTCATAGAACCGCGTATACTAAATGAGGCAAAGGTGTAGAGTTACATTCAAGCTATTTCAAGGCATGACGATTTCTATTTTTAAGGAAAAAAAACGTTTAAATGTGTCATTTTGGTGATCAAAAGTGAGTTTTAAGGGATACAATGATTGACTACAGGTAGACTTTAAGGAATATGGCAATGTTAATGTATTGGCGGTCTAGATCTGCTATGCATGCTTAACGCTAATGGACTATGTTATGCGTGACTTGGCCTGCTTTGTCAAATGGCTTGAAATCTTGAGGCTTGACTTATGTGAATCTGGGTTAGCAAAACTCAAGAGTTATTTAAAGGTGAAGTATGACATCACATCACTCAAACATCACAAACACAACTCTTGAGGGTGCATGTGTATGTCTCAACAAGTAAAAATATTAAGTAATATTAAAATATTAATACTTTTAGCTGTGTTGCTACACATCATAAGTAAGCAATTAAGTTGGATAACACTGACAAGAGCGAACACGAGCATCTTGTTCAACCCAACCCAATGTACAGGTATCAGCACCGGGCACATTTTTTGACATGACATACCACAACTGTTTGAGGCATTATAAACTGGCACATTTGTCTTTCTGAACAAGTGCATGATGATGCTGAATAATACTGTCTTCCCCCTTCTTGAAAAGCTGTTTTAAACCCAAATATTGCTTTGATTTAGTTTATAGAAGGTAGTTGATAAATAAAATCTATTTATGATATTCATTTTTTTCTTATTTCATTAACTCTATCAGGACAATTAAAGCAGATGTAAAAGACTAGTACTGCATCGTAAATTTCAGTTGAATCCTCACAGAAAGTGGTTCCAAGACTTCGGAAAGCCTGAATATACATCACTGGACTGGTTTTATGGAACATGAATCTCCTTCTTTTTTCTTTTTTTTTTTGAAAAACTGTGACTAGCTGTCTTCCCCGTCTTGATCTCTCCTCTTTTTCGTGCTTTTGTTTACTCTTTTGGGATCCTGATTTTGCCTGCGCCATTTTTGCCATCTACCTGATGCATGGAGAGTCAGAACTGTGAAGTGCACTTCTGCATTTCTGAATAACCCATAAACCTCTTAAGGGGACACACACACATGATTGGCACATGTTATAATAATTGTCCGTTCATTATAGCATGCTTCTTAAAAGATTATTTTACAAGGAGGTAATTTAAATACCAAAATCATACAAGGAATGATGGGGTTCTGCTGGGCCCCATCTGTGACCAGGATCCTTAGAATCATACAAGGAATGATGGGGTTCTGCTGGGCCCCCTCTGTGACCAGGATCCTTAGAATCGTCCTCTAATTAGTTTGTCTAAATAAACTGATCTTGGATTTCTCCTCTTTATTAAAAAAAATAACAACAAAATTAGAACATTTTCTTGTAATAAAGCTTACATTTTCCTCCATCTTAGTGAGGTGCTGGTCCAGTTTCCTAGTTCCCGGGCCTGAGGGCATGGGTGCGCCAGCCGGAGAAGGGTCATGAACTTTGCCTTCTGCCTCTCCGAGCAATTCCTCTGTAGCATTTAGGACCTTTAGAACCTCTGTGGTGATGCTGCATAAAGACGCGGCAGAGTACTTCTGCTCCATAAACATAAGAGGGAGCATAAAACAGAGGAGAAAACCACTGATAAACAGATAGGCCTATGCAAAACTGAAGAAATTATTTTTCAAACATTGAAAAATTCAACTTCCACATTGCTACCCAAGATCTCACTCCCAATTAAGCATGGATGCATTACTTGTCATGCACAAGCTGTTCAATCAATGAACAGGATAAGAGAATTATGGGAGCCGAGGAGTGTGACATGAACGTACGTGGACGAGAGATGCTCTTACAGAGGTTAAAGGTCATCATTGAGGGTGTTTCAAAAGTGAGTAACACTCTCATCAACATACTGTAAACACTTGAATATTAAAAGCAATTATTCATTCAAAAATGAATATTCTGTCATCATTAAATCACCCTCATGTTGTTTAAAATCATCCACAAAAAAATAATAGCATCCAGGTTTGTAAGGAAATGAGTGAGAAAGACAGAATATTAAGAATATTGAGTGAGCTATTTCTGTAAGAGATACAAGGTCAAAACACAATGTGCCTGAGAACATGACATATAAAATCTCATATGAACATCAGAACGCACGTCAGTGCAAGACAAAGAAAGGACAGGGATGAGAAGTTCATTAGTTCTTGTCAATACGTTTTTCAAAGTGCATCATCTCGAGTACTAAGCGATCAATATGAGATGTACATGTTGACGCATGCGTGCATGTGTTTGTAAGTAAGACAGTAAGCACACATGAGAGAGGGTAATATGAAGAGATAAAATGACTTTTCAAGATGAGAAAGTGAGAATGAAAGAGATGGGAAGAAAGAGAGGAGCAGTGGGATTGAATGAATACTTGAGGAATCAATTAATGGTTGGGTTGGTGTATGCTTTGATCACAGAAATAATTGATCCAAACTCAGTCCTCAGGGCATGTGTGGCTCTGAAAGGGGCTGTGTGTGTAAAAACGAACATCTAAAGTGAGGGAATATGTAGAAAACAGGTAGGCGTGCAGCACTGCATAAATCTAACAACCAGTGAAAAGTACTCAAGAACCACATTCACACTGTAATAAAATATGAACATTTATATTAAAATAAAAATAAAAAGAGTACATTTCTAATATGTTAATGCTTGCCCAAAAGATAACAAAATGTTTGTAGGTACTGCCTATTAATGAAGGAAAGTGCTCTTAGTAGGCTAATTTCTATAGCAATAAAGGCACACAACTCATGTTATTTAGACATGTTAGACAACTATATCCCATAAACTATTTTTAACACAAAATTTACAGCATGAAAATTAGCTTGTTTAAAAATATAATTTCTGTTAAGGTTTTTGGCCTTTACAACCTAGCAGGATGTGTTCTTGTCTATTGTATCCAATGATTTTGTTTTAATATTTTTTTTTTTTTAAATTACATTCAGATGTGCCCCACATTTTTACGAAATCTTGTTATAGCATTATATTTATGCATAATTTGAAAAATATTTTTTATATTTTCATACAATTAGTGAAAATTCACACTATTAATTCACACTATTTTTTTCCTCTGCATTTTAATATATTCACCGTATTTTAACCCTACTATTTTTAAGAAAAATTTACAAAATATAATATAATCAAAATATAAAAAGTTTATCTGTACAAACAGCAGAGCTGGTGGACTGATGGGCCACGGTGGAGATTAGGGAGGTAGGAGCCTGTTCTCGGGAATAGACTCAGGCTCGGGAACAGGCAAAGGGTTGGGCTCGGGTAGACTCAGGCTCAGGCTCAGGCTCGGGAACAGATACAGGCTCGGGAACAGATACAGGCTCGGGAACAGATAGAGGCTCGGGAACAGATACAGGCTCGGGAACAGATACTGGCTTGGGGACAGACTCAGGTCTGGGAACAGGAACAGTTCTTGGGGCAGGAACAGGTCTTGGGACAGGAACAGGCTCTGACGTGGCGGCGGCCATCCTGGCTGAGGGCTCAGGCGGTGTGGCGTCGGCGGCCATCTTTGTCGAGGGCTCAGGCGGTGAGGCGGCGGCCATCTTTGCCGAGGGCTCAGGCCGTGAGGTGGCGGCCATCTTTGCCGAGGGCTTAGGCCGTGAGGCGCGGCCAACTTTGCCGAGGGCTCAGGCCGCGAGGCGGCGGTCGTCTTTGCCGAGGGCTCGACAGGCTTGACGTGAAGAAGCTCTTGAAGGGTGGTCTCGACGGGACGAGACTCTGGAAGGGTGGTCTGGGTGGGACGAGACTCTGGAAGGGTGGTCTCGGCGGGACGAGACTCTGGAAGGGCGGCCATGACGGGACGAGGCTCAGGTGCGGCGGCTATCTTAGGACGCAGGTCAGGGGCTGGAGCCATCACTGGGGTGATGGTGATGCGGAGACCTCTCTCGATCAGGACTCTGATGAGGTGGTCAGTCAGGTCATGGCCAGCCAAGTCCATTTTTGAAGGTCTGGTATTCTGTAACGCTGATATCCACAGGAGACGAAGATGAAGATAAATCCAAGGTTTATTAAACAAGTACTAACAAAAGAGCCAACAATGCGAGGCAGTGTGCTACACACAAACAATACCGGACCCCGAAGTGAACACAAGGAGGAACTTAAATACATTGTGATGATGACGTGCAGGTGCAGGTGATCAGGTGATGGCTGATTGAGTGCAGGTGGTCATGTGCTGCTCTCACCACCAGTACTGAGATAAAAGAGAAGTCTAAAGATTTCCCCCACTGTGTATCTGGCTTTAACATACTCTGTAGTGTCATAAGCAGGTTCTGAGACAGGGAATAATCGATTACACAATTGATTCAAGAGGAATCTCTACAGCTCCACTGGATCTTCTCATTATGATGTATCTCACCTGCTGTAAGAGAGAGGAGAGTAACTGAAGCCTCTGCTGTAGGGCACGATCACTCAGACCCTCCTGAACCAACAAGAAAGGGTGGAGAAAGAGAGACACACACACAGAGAGAGAGAGAGAGAGAGAGAGAGAGAGAGAGAGAGAGAGAGAGAGAGAGAGAGAGAAAGAGAGAGAGAGAGATGGGACAGAGAAAGACAAATGAGAAAAAAAGATAGGGACAAAAATAAATGGGAATGGAAAGAAAAGAGGTGAAAGACACAAGACAGTAAAAACGGGATAGTTCACTCCAAAATGCAAATTCTGTCATCATTTACTGTCTTTTGTACCTGTATGACTTTCTTTCTTTTTTGCACAATACATTAAGAAGCCCTGAGGATTGTACTGGTTTTGTGCTTTCAAAAGCATGCAAATGCACCATAAAAAAGTTATTAACGTTGTCAATGTGACTCCTGCGCTATTCAAAGTCATATAGGCTAATCGTCCCCTTTGGTAAGCTGTATCATACAATCAGTGAGTTAAAGGGATACTCCACCTCTGGAAAGATGAATGTGTATTTAAATTGGGTCATTTATGTAGAAGAAATGTGAAATTATTTTTGAATTTGGAGCTTTCTAGACTGAGAAAAGCCAGAAAATGTATTTTTGGCTCATGTGGATGAAAGACAACAACTCCCAGAATGCACTTGCTTCGCTGCTCTACGAGGCCACTCCCAAGCCACGCCTACCGGTTAGAGAGCAGTTGTAAACAATAAAGCTAACTAGTCTCCGTGAGACTGCCCGGGTTTTTGAGATCGCATCGCACAAAATGTCCGGGATTCGGCTTTTGCGTTCTACAGTCGCCATTCATTGTGTTTACTGTGGTGAGCAGGACGAGACTAGGGTGGCGTGATTACTGATGACCGACACCTGTGAGGCACTGGTCTCGTATCTCTCACGGAGGAGCGGGTATTTTCTTAGCAATGGTAAAACGCACATCAACCGATCACGCCACTGGCCTCGCGTCTTTCTCCCACGGCTCTAGCCTCGTCCTGCTCGCCACAGTAAACATGATGAATGGCGACTGTAGAACGCAAAAGCGGTGGTGTGATTACTGATGAGCGGCGCCTGTGAGACGCACCGGTCTCGTGGGCTATCTCTCACAGAGGAGCGGGTATTTTCTTAGCAATGGTAAAACGCACATCAACCGATCACTTGTTTAGCGTTCATGTAAACACTACATTCAGATTCACCAATCGGAATGAATTCAGTTAGATTGAAACAAAAGGTGTGCATGTAAACAATGAATGGCGACCGTAGAAAGCAAAGCCGAATCCCGGACATTTTGGACGATCTCGACGGCCGGACATGCAGGTTTCTGCTGGTGAAATCAAACGCACTGGCACTGATCTGTGATAGGTCTGTTAGCGCATTAGGTCCAACCCCCTATGGGCGGGTTTGAAAGGGTGGGAACTAGTGCTTGTAGTCTTAACAGAAATCCCCCCCTCTTACACTTCCTCCGACAATGACGCAAAATGACGATTTTTGCGTCATTGTAGGAGGAAGTGTAAAGAGGTAAATACAGATTTCTCTCATCTCAGGGGAAAATGAGAAAATGTTGCACGACCATTCAATAGTATGACTGAGTTTCTAACATTGCAAAGCTTAATGCAAATGGGTGGAGTGTTCCTTTAAACTTAAGAACCACATTAGTCAGATTTGGGAACTAATCATTCAGACTGGTTTTGTGAACTAAAAATCGGACATTGTTACTTCTCGCCGAGGAGAGGAAGAGCAGTTCCCTTTCAAGTGAAACTCAACGGCGCATCATGGCTTGACGCTATGGGAATACTTCACGTGAGCCAGTGTCTGAAGCACGTGTTTACACACGCCAGTCCGCGATTGGTTGAGCATGATTACGTATAGCGACGTAACATAGTGCGTCACCGAAACCATAAATAGATGCCATACCAGCATGTCGCCAGCTTCTTTGTCTTCAGAAGCCGCATGTATGACTGCGTGTTTTCTCCTCTGTGTGTGTGCTTGACAAAGATGGGAGTTAGATTCCACTATGTCAGAAAATAAGTACCACAACGTTGTGTGAACTGCATGGGTGAGGAGCATGTGAGGTCAGTCCTCGAAGGGGCTGACTGCGCTCATTACGACAAGTTTAATCTCCGCATGCTCCAATTCCGCATGGCTCTATTCGATGAGAGCGAAGCATCCTGTGGCTTGGGTCCCGCGGCCAGTTATGGGGCTCGCAGGTAGAGTGGGCGGAGGAGGAGTGTGAGACGGGCAATCAACCCTTTCTCTCATCCTCTCCAACGACTTTGAGGACCCCATTCTGTATCTTGAAGCTCGCTCTGTGATTTCTTCAGACCAAAATGAGAAACTCAAGCTGTCTGTATCTGATTCTGATAAGTTAGATGCAGACAGACAGGTGGGTGCATCAAAAGAGCAGGCCTCTCAGTCAGTCGTGCTCAAGGAGCTGTTCAGCTTAAAACCCGCCTTACCCATCAAGCCATGTAGGGCTACTTCGGCCCTTGTGGGTGAGGCTTACACAGCAGCAGGTCAGGTCATACAACTATTTGTATCATGGAGATTGCTTGTCAGTGGGGCTGACCCGTCAATACTAAAGTTTTATGTGGCCTCAATCTTAGCTAGCTACATACCTTTAGATGGGGTTCTGTTGGGAGACATCATCTGGTGTCTCGGTTCTTGCACGGTGCCAGACGACCAAGCCTTCTGTGGTCTTGAAGGCTTTCTTTCTTTTCTTTCCTGAGATGCAAGAGGAAGATAGTCCACCCAGCTTCTGGTCTTATTCACAATCTCCCTTTCCTAAGGTACATCCTTGCAAGATATTTGTGCTGCGGCTGGATAATCCTTTCTGCACATATTCGTCAGGTTTTATAGTCTGGATGCAGTTTCAACCCCAGGGTCACAAGTCCTTCAGGGTTGATCCAGTCTGAGCCTGCACTCACAACTGCCTTGTGGGCAGTCTCGTGGCGTGGCGACGTTGGCATTAAAGTTCCCATAGTGTCAAGCCATGATGTAACACTCGAAAGGGAACGTTTAATGCTACGTATGTAATCCGGTTCCCTGAGATGCCACATTGGACTGCCAAGCCCCCCCGCCCCGCCACGCCTGCAATTGTCTTCAGACAATTAGAATCTGGCGACATGCTGGTATGGTGTCTATTTATGGTTTTGGTGACGTACTATGCTACGTCATCGCGCTCAGCCAATCGTGGTTCCCATAGCGTCAAGCCATGACGCAGCATTTCATTCCCCTCTCAAGGAACCAGGTTACATGCATAACCAGGATGATTTTAAAGTTTTTTAGTGAATCTGGGGTGCTTTAGTTTCCTATATGAAGCAAGAAAGCTTCAGTCTCCATTCACTGTAGTTGTATGAACTGGTAAAAATAGAATAATCATTTTGGGTTCCCCAAAGAACCTTTCAGCAAACAGTTCTTAAAATAACTTTTTTTTTTCTTAGTGTGAAGAATATTTAAATAATTTGAAGAATCTTTTCCCACTATAAAGAGCCTTTTGTGAAATAGAAAGGTTCTTTAGATATTAAAAGTTATACGTGTAATCACAGATGCCAATAAAGAACCTTTATTTTTAAGAGTGTGGAAAACAGCATGGAAAATGTATTCGTGTGTGTATGGTGTGTGTGTTCTGCATAACAAAGAAAGTCATACTGGTTTGGAACAACATGAGGGTGAGTAAATGATGAAATAATTGTCATTTTTGTTTTAACTATTCCTTTAACATAATGGACAAGAAGTAGACTGAAAATGAAAGGACAGGACCAGATGCAAGGCGAAGAGGATCCATTGAGGAAGACAATACCTTCCTTATGGTGCCCTCACATCATCTAGAGAGGTTCTATATTCATTTTGCAGGCTGCTTCATGCATCACACAATGCCTCATGCACGATACAAGTCTGAAGTAGCAACACAGAATTGGGCTTTCATCAGACATGCTTTTCATTATGCTCTTGATTATGGCTTCTCATCACCAATAAGAGCTAAGACCTTCATTCTGAGTTCGATCAGTAACATAGATGTACATTTTAGGGTTTGAGAGAGAGCTGCAAGGTTCTAGAGGTGCAGGCATCTTCTGAAGGAGCTCTGTCTCTTACAAGGCACCTCGTAATTTACAAAAGAATGACATCAACATCCTTTCATGTTCCTGGAACCACATCCAACCAATCACTACGTTCAACCTCAGGTTTTAGGTGTAGGGCTATGATTGGTTGACAGGAATGTTGATTTAGTATCAACAAAGAATGTTTGCTCATCCCTTGTTTTGAAATCACTTAACATCTTTGTGCTTTTTCTTTATCAGACTGGATAAAGGAAAGTTGGATGCATAAAATCACTTTATATTGACCCATTCACAGTAAAAAAAACTGTAATTTGGAACTCAATTTCAAACCAAAGTGCTACATGCTCTTACAAAAGTACTGTGCCTGTACCACAATACACCAAATAAAAGTATATATATATATATACATTATATACACAGCATATATATATATATATACTCAGCATAAATTAGCACAAAATATTTTTTTCTGTTCCATAATGATCACTGTTACAAATCAAAATTGAAATGTATTAAACATACACTTAAAAACAGAGAGAAATGTGATCAACATTTGTAAAATAAGTACTGCTCTGACTCTTCTTGGTTTTGAGTGTACAATTTCACAACACATTTTTTCACCTCTATTCTGTTTAACTCAGTGGCGGAGCCAGAGGGGTGTCCGGGGTGGCACTGGACACCCCTGATATCCGATTGACCACCCCAAAATTGTATTCGCTACTGGCAGTTGCTGCTGATGATTTTTTTTTTTTTTTCGTTCGCCGGCAGCGCGCGCAGTTTTCAAACGGACAAAATATTTCGTATTCAGAGGACGAGACAATATGGTTGCAACACTGTAAAAAAAAAATTACATCCCCAAGTCAAAAATTTCTAGTGACTGGTTACATCTAAATTTTTCAATTAGTCTGATGTATTATTTCTCATTGAGCCAATGTTAACAGACTACTGCAACAAGAATTGCACTTGGGCCAATTAAAAAATTTAGATGTAACCAGTCACTAGAAAATTTTGACTTGGAGAGGTTAGAATTTTTTTACAGTGAACTCCTCAACTCCTGGAGGATGTATGTCTCCTTGAATGCCCTGATGTTTGATAGGGAGTGTTGCTTAACTAGTCTCAATAGTGCCCAATAGTGTTAAGATCATGCAAAATACTTGTCAACTGAATTATTTTTATTTATTTATTTATTTTTTACCATGGGTGAATGTATAGATTCATTGTCATGTTGAAGAAGTGCTTAATAACACAGAGAATAAGGAGAAGGTAGCATCTTGTATTTTATGATTTTTCGTGACACACCATCACACAAAGATGTGTGAATTCATGACACCATTGATTAAGCACAACTCTCCTCCAAACTACAACACTCCTCCAGTACTCAAACATCATAAGAACCTCTTTAGCACAGAACTTCAGTGTGGGGACAGGCACTTCTCACTGTACTCTTCTCACTTGCCACTTGCAATGGCATAGATTTTAGGTGATGTTAGATCCAAAATGATTGATTTGGTCTAATGAGACCAGAGTATGGATTACCAGAAGTTCTCCTGTTCTTTTCTTAGCAAACAATAAAATAAAGTTTAATTAATCACAAAATGAAAGCTTAAAAGTGAATGCCTGATTGTTTCAGTCCATTCTTTTGGGGTTTCTGTGTTACTTTTACTATATTTTCACACTTAAAACATTGCATTGTTTTTTGGTTTTTTTACCATTGTCCTATTTTGTGTAACAAAGTCTTCTGACAATTTTCTCCCAAGTGGTTCCATTGATGTCAAACATTAAGTCTGAGAATGATTCAGTGGGCTATTGTCACAGTGTCTGGTTTGTGTTCCCTGGGTCACCACTAGATGTCCTCCTTCCCCACGGTGTCTGTCACATTCTGAACTACATTCCCCACGATCCTTGTTTCTTCATTGCACTCAGCTGTCCCTTGTCACTAATCATTGCACTCAGCCTATTCCCCATTAGCATTGTCATTTCCCTGTGTATATAACCCTGTCTGTTTTAGTATGTGTCACGGAGTCCTTGTATTATCACGCCACTTCCTAGTTCTGTTCTTGCCCGTTTGTCTTGTGCCTGTTTATGTTGGATTGCTACTTTGGTTTTGACCCCTGCCTGGACTGGATTTGAGTAACGGATTTCCCTTAATAAATTTACATACTGCACTTGGATCTACTTTTCCTCTGTTCTTGTGTGGATCGTGACAGCTATATCACACTTAATTGTCAAGAAATTATTTAAATGTTTTGGTTCAACTTTTGATCAGCAATGTCCTTTAACTTGCACCAGAAATATTGTATTTGTTTTATTTTGTAACATTCATGAGGTTGTACTAATTTTTGCAAAAGCATTTAATCACTTTTATAAGAAAATCTTAGTAATAGTAATACTAATATTAAATAATAATAGCAAACAGTGTATGTAGTATTTTGTGTGTGTGTGTATATATATATATATATATATACACACACACACACACACACACACACACACACACACACACTTACACTACATACACTGTTTGCTATTATTTTTTAATATTAGTATATTCCTACAATAATAAAATATACTCATACTACACCTTTATAGGCTATTAATAGTAATATGCTATACAACTGTACTTAACTGAACATTGCACTACAACTACACCTCACTTTATATAACACAATCCATACTCTTTATCCTGTTTTACTACTTTTCTTTTACTGCTTTAACATTTCAATTTCATGAGCCATGGCATATCTTACAATTGTCGTTGTAATTGTCTGTCTCGTAGTATATTTGTATTCTATTGTTGTTATAAAAATGTTAAAGGAAACCTTCATTATTTGAATTTTAATGGACCATCAATGATGGCCAATTAATAGTACTTAAATATGCATATAATTAAAGTGATTTAAAGTGAATATGTTAAAAAAAATAGCTAAAATTATGGGCTAATAAAGACAGAACAATCTATTTCCACAATGAAAAATATTTATGCTCATTTCACATACATTACATTGTATTACATTAACGACATCTCCACAATTAATGACTCTTTGAGATTTGAGTGAAAGTCTAACTATCAAGATTCTAAGTTATTTGAGAAAAAACATTTTGCTACTCTACCTAAATCATAAACCACTGAAATCGTTTGAGAAATGTAAATGTATTGTGCTTTTTATCCAGAAAAAACACAGTTCTTTCATTTATTTATATCGTTTAGGGTAGTCCTGGCCAGTCCAATATGGTGGATTTGTTAACATATCGCAGCAATGGGCCAAAGTGGCCAATAAAGCATAAGTATTTATATGTCTATGGATATTTTCCTGAACTGGATAAAACTTTAAGCTTGTTGCAGTTCAGTATGAGCTTTATTTAGGCCTGAAACATAATACATTATGTGTTGTTGCAAAATGTGTTGCATTACATTCTTACCAGTGCTGCAAGAGACACTATAGTGAGCATAAGCATTTACTTTTTTTCTACAATTGATTTTCTCTTTCTGTCATCTACTGTCCTGGTGGAGCAACAGTTTGAAGAGAATCATGCTGATCAAGGTAGTTAAAGTTAGTAAAACTGTCAATAAGTCTACCTGAATAACTGTGCATGAGATTTTGCAGTCCAGTTAGGCAGCTCACTACAATTTAGAACAAAGCCTGAGTGAAGTATGTAGGAGAGGAACTTTTAGTGGAACATGCTGGAACCAGTGCTTACCTCTGATGGAGACTGTGGCTCCTCTAGGCCACATACGTCTGAAGATGTAGTTGAAGACCTGGTTGTCTTTGTCTCGAGTTGTTCTTGTGTTTCTGACCCTGTTTCTGATTTGCTTCTCTGTAGTGACATTCTCTTCGCTTTTTCCTTCTCTGTTTCATTGTTGTCCTCCTCTAAATTGTTATTTTGCTTTATTACTCTAGCTGATGCTCCCTCAGTTTCACAGGGCACTTCCTGTTTATCTTCTTCTTTGGATTTCACACTCAATTTAGGCTCTAATTTCTCTTTTTCCATGCGTATGCTTTTCCTCTTTCTTTTTATCTCTCGCTCAACCTCTGATTGCCTCTCTTGCCCTTGTTTCAGTTGTTTCTCCATTTCCCTCTGTCTTTCCTGTTTCCTCACAACCTGCACCTCGATCTCTCGTTGTCTTTCTCCGTCCTTCTCGATTTGTTTCTCAAGCTCTCTTTGTCTTTCTCGCTCTCTTTCTACTTGTCTTTCGATTTCTTTCTGTCGCTCCCTTTCTCTTTTCAATTCTCTCTCTATATTTATCTGTCTCATTGCATCACTTGTGTCCATCTCTCTAACCGTTTGTCTTTCATTCGGCTTCTCGGTTTCCCTCGGTTTCCCTTCCTTCTTGTCTCGTTTGCTCTCGCGCCTCTCCTTCGGTCTCACTTTCTCACTTTCGTTCTCCCATAACCTGTTTTTTTGCTTGTCGCCCACTTCCCTGATTGGCTCAAAATTAGATGACATTACATCCCTCTCGCTGACTTGGCCAACCAGCTCACCGAGCTTGGATCTCAGTTCCTGTTCCAGGGTTTCATTTACAGAGGAGCCCCTGAGCAAAGGGCCCTGAAGGTTGAACCGTGGTTTGCTGGCCCCTGATTGGCTCCACGTCAGCGGGCTGGCGGCACTGGAGTTGTGAGCCACAGTGTTCTGATAGTCAGGTTCAGGGGTCATGGCATCAGAGGTGAGAAGGTCAGGAGGGGTCACAGTGTCTGGAGTCTGGTAATTCAGAGGAACTGGGTTCTCCTGGCTCTGTTGGCGGTGTATCATCATGGCGTTGAGGAGGACGGCACTGTTCTCCTGAGATGTTTTAAATAGAAGGAGAGTTGAGGAGCAGAGAGAGAGATACAAATTATGAAAGTGAAAAAATAAGAAAATAAAATAAAGACTTCATGGCTGAGATAAATGAGTTAAAGGATGGTCACACCATTTATCCAAATAAAAGCACAACCCCTGCCCTGCAGTGCCACCTACTGGAGTCAAATCAAACCACATTCAAGTTCACAACATTTCCAAAAAAAGATTGCTGGTTTTCTTCATTTTTGCTTTTAATAATTTTTTACTTTCTGTCTCTGCAACTCTTGCTAAAATTGTCACTCTCATTAGTATCTAAAAGGATGACAAATAATAAGTAACATACCTTAACCTTTTCAGTCATATACTACAATTTTTTTGTTTTTGTTTTCAGAGAATAACTGGATTTTAAATGTATGTAAATACTTATATCTGTCTTGTTTTAGGAACGATTAAATATGTTCTCTGAAAAAGAGAAAACAATTATTGACCAATTAATCAAATAAAAATTGCAATACCCCAAAAATAAAATAATTATATATATATAATTAATAATATAAAATTATAATTTATATATTATATGTGAATGCTCCAAATAACTGACTTCCTCAGTAGGAGATATTTGATGTCATAAAAGCAAAATGCGTCACTTTTTTATTACATTTTTATGAACAGAGGGGGAGATTTCTCCAGAAGATAAAGAGATGAGTATTAAACGTTTTTCACTACAAGGAAAGGACAATACTTTAATAGTAATGCCTTAAAAAAAAAAAAAAAAAAAAAAAAAAAAGTTGAAGAAATTACAACTGAAATATATTACCACTATATTCTAATATTTGAGGTGATAATATATTAATATGATAACATTAATATATTATTGTATATTATTAATATAATATTAATAAGTTGATAAGAATCAAGGCTACAATGATATCCTATAAATTACAATGATATCCTAATCAATTGAGTGGGGTTAAAAAACAGACTGTAAGATACAAGTCCACTTTCATGGCTAGGGTGTCACTCGATTCACTTATTGGTGAAAAGTTGATTAAATTGATTGGTATCAATTGCTAGTTTCTGCACACCTAGCTGAAAAAATCGGTGTATTTTTATGCTAATTTGTGCTTTCAGGCTTGATATCTAAACAGCAGCAAGACGTTAAATCTTTATCATACTATAGTTGAAAACACACCACTATATGTGGCAAAATAGTCTCATTATGATTTTTATCAATCTAATAATACACCAGAAGGCTGCTCTTTCTCTTACCACTGTGGCAGAGCTGTACAGTTCATCATGTGCTCGGCTGTGCTCTGATGTCTCGCGTTTGCTCTTTCTTCGCCTCCTTGACCTTTTGATCTGCTCGCTCTGCTCCTCCCCATCACTACTGTCCCCTCCCACACGGGGGTTAAAGTTCACATCAAGAACTTCTGGCCTCAGTAGAGGTGAAGCTACACTGCTCGTGGGATGTCTGTAGGGAGGATACGGGTGTGCAGGCAGCCCTTTTTTCCTCTGGGACGTACTGTGGCCTGCTCTGCTCGCTCGAGTGGACGGGGCAGGAGATGTCTCAGAGTCTGAGTTTAGGGTCTCAGTGTTGGTGTACTGACCCGAGGAGGGTGAGGTGATGGGTGGGTGTTGGGTGTATGTCCATTCCGGGTCATGTTGAGAGTCAGTGTAATAGGTTTCGTCAGAGAGACGTCTGTGAAACTGTAACAGGGCTGCCCCCCAGCCTCCCTGGTCCTCGGGGTCTGAATCAGAGCCCATTCCGTCATACGCGGACACAACGCCTGATTCTTTCTCCAGCACACTGAAAACAAGGCTCTTGCGCTTGGTCAGCAGACTGGGCCGGGAATGCTGGAAGCTCTGCAGGGCGATCCAGTTACCATCAGGGGACTGCAGGACTGAAGATGCACCTGTGGAGAGAGACACAAACACCTGGACAGACAGATATAGAGGATATGTGTGTGTGTGTGTGTGCACCACATACACAAACAGAAAATGAGAAAACATCAAAATAATAAAAAGGTGATAATTTTCTTGTGTAATTTTTTTCAATACCAACCAGATGTGAAATTATTTTTGCAATAATGTTTGACACTCGACACAAAATTAAACACTTCGCCTTTGTATGCCTATTTTGCACCCAGTAAAATTCATCAAACTTTTAAAGAGCCTTAAAAGGATAGTTCACCCCAAAATTAAAATTCTCTACTTTACTAAACCTCAAATTCTGAATGACTTTCTTTCTTCTGTGGGATAAAAAAGACATTTTGCAAAATGTATTTTTTGTCCATACAATGAAAGTCATTGGGGTCCAATATTGGTGTTTTCAATGACTTTCACTGTATGGACAAAAACATTTAAAAACTTCTTCAAAACATCTTTGTGTTCCAAAGAATAAAGAAAGCCAGAATTGGAACAACATGAGTTATGTTGACAGAATTCTGTTTTTTTGTATGAACTATACACTATCAGAAAAAAAGCTACAAAAGCTGTCACTGGTACCCTTTCAAAAGGTACTAATATGTACACTTTTGGTACCAATATGTTAATTTTAGGTCCTAATCTGCACTCTTTAGGTACAAATATGTACCTTTTGGAATGGTACTGCCCCAGTGACAGCTTTTGTAGTTTTGTAGTGTACCTTTAAATCTTGCAATGAATCAACAATTCAATTGTGTAGATGTCTGAAGTTTTGTTCTGGTGCACTAGACCAATGATGAACAGCGTGTGTTTTGTATATATTCTTACTAGTGTTGTCCAGGCGGTCAACACTCTTCCAACTAGGAAGTGATGATGCTCTGGACTCCCTCCTGAGTGAAGAGTAGTTATGGATGTCTGTCTCTACCTCTGCACTCTTCGGGACCCCTGGGGCAATTCCCACCTCAGGGTCCTTCTCTGGAGAATCGTCACTTGTCAAAGAGTACGCTGATCTTGACTTCTAAACACACCCATCAACCCACATGCACAACAATTGTCATTTGAAATTGTGGAAAATGCAAGTGTGAACAAATATATCATTATATATATCATGCTATTTTTTTTAAGAAATCAATAATTTATTCAGCAAGGATGCATTAAATAGATCAAAAGTATAACAATACAAAGACATTTAGAATGTTACAAAAGATTTCTATATATCTATATTTATTGCAAGACATAACAATTGTAAAATATATGATATACATCTGCCAATTAAATTGTTCCTTTCATCTAGAAACCCTTCAGTCAAATATCTGTGTACTGTAAGCAGTTAATTAGTTTACTGTGGTATACATACTGAGTTACACACAAATAGTAGTAACCTTTATAAGAATAGTAATAATTGTTATGTTATAATGTACAAATGTCTGACAGTTTTCTGCACAAAGTGAAACTGTTTTTCCTTTATGCACAATTTGAATTTGGTTATATGTATTTGGTTTGGAAAAGTTTAAGAGGTTCACCAGTTGGGGGTGCTAGAGACTTGCATTATAGCTTATTGGCTTACTGCTATTGCCTATTAGAAATGTCTCTACTACAGCAATACTGAATAACACTAAAACACTATTACTGATGAATAAGCATTTTTAAGGGATTTTTCAGCTTTTTTTTTTGCATTGCTTTTCCTAGATTCCAACATTCCATCATTATTTTTAAACCGTGTTGTTTTTGCAAGCTGCAGTGTATGTGTATGTGTTACAGATGAGGTCAGGAATATTTAATAAGCACAGTAAAACACATAAATACTGTATGATAGTTGCTAGTAAAGGTAACTTTAACATGCTCTTACCAACAGCGGATAGGAGCGGGTGATGTCGGCCTGGGCTACTGCACCGTGATGAGAGGTGGTGTGTGAATGATGTGAGGCATGTGTGTGTTGTGTTGAGGTAGGGAAAGGTAGCTCACTACTCTGATTCTGAGGCCAAACAAACTCATACTCAGCCTGAATCTCAGACCGTTTCCCCCTCTGAATGATCTACAGAGAGAGAGACATGGAAAAAGAGGA
Organism: Abramis brama; assembly: GCF_963993115.1. Taxonomy (NCBI): domain Eukaryota; kingdom Metazoa; phylum Chordata; class Actinopteri; order Cypriniformes; family Leuciscidae; genus Abramis; species Abramis brama. Next base: position 11,937,480 of record NC_139986.1, on the reverse strand, counting down.
AAAACAGACAACTATAAAAGTTGCATACCAATTTGCATCCGTACACATACAAGGTTTACACAAATAAGGTTTCTACTATATGGTATAGTGTGCAAGATTATGATTAGTGCATCTCAGACTGTACCGTTTTGCAGTGATAATAGTATGCCAAATCAGGTCTATGGATGGATTTTCAAAGTAATTGGGCTAATTTTGATTTGAATCACTTATGGCAGGGCAAAGTTGACATGTCAAAGAATATGAGGTCAAAACTGCTCTATGAACTCAAATGTGAATGAAGTTATGAATTATACGTAATAAATGTAGTTTTTTACTAAGTTAGATACTATATTAGGTAGTTATCAAGCTTTTCACTTTAGAATACTGATCCAAATTATTATTAGTTCCTTTAGAAGGATGTAGTGACACTTGAGTCATTACTCACTAGTACCGTTACCGTTACCTTATATTATAAATTATGCATTATTCATGTTAATTATTGACCGGTATATAGTAGTTCTTAGTAGTTCTCTGGAAGGTATGAAAAAAATAGTAGTTACTGATTAGCTAATAGTGAACTACCACATTCAACTGCGAACATTCAAATTGTTAATCAGAGTTTCTTGTTAGTTAATAGTAGTTACTAGAATTTTAATAGTGCGTTACTCATTTGTTCCTGTGTAGTTATTCATTAATGACAGAACAGTATTCTAAAGTGTTACTGAAGTTATATTTTACTAACAGGAAATGACATCTAGTTTTACAATTTTACATTATTTTCATGACAATTGAGAACATTTCCCCCAATTCTCATTACCATAATGACAAATCTCATTCTTATGATATAAATTAATGATATATTATTTAAACTGTAATTCATGGTAGTATGTGTTGTACTGCCTAAATGTAAAAAATAAAATAAAAGTAATTGTAGTGCATTAACATTTTACTAATCAAAGTGATTCAATAAAACGATCTATATCTATTTTCTTAATTTCTTATTTCGTAATAATTCTTAATAAATAATGTTTACATAAATCATTCAAAATTTTGGGGTTCGTAAGATTTTAATAATGTTTTGAAGATCAAAAACACAGTTAAAACAGACTATTGTGAATTATTATAATAAACTTAAAACAACTGTTTTCTATTTTAATATATTTCAAAATGTAATTTGTTCCAGTGATGGCAAGATGAATTTTCAGCATGATTACTCTAGTCTTCTGTGTCACGTGATCCTGAGTCATCATTCTAATATGCTGATTTGGTGCTCAAGAATAATTTCTTATTATTATCAATATTGAAAAGAGTTGAGATGCTTAATGTTTTGTGCAAACTGTGATGATAATTATTTTTCAGGATTCTTTAATAAATAGAAAGTTCAAAGAACAGCATTTATTTGAAGTAGAAATCTTTATAAAGTTATAGAAATAAAAGTATTAAATTCTTTAAAAAAATAAATGAATGACATTTTTTTACTGATCCCAAACTTTTAAACAATAGCGAAGTTCCATGTTCTTCTATTATATATATATATATATATTTTTTTTTCACCTGAACATGTTATGTTATTTTAATATCTAGTACAATTATGTGATTTGGTATACAGTTACAGTTAATTAAAAGTACTATAAACTACAGTGTATTCTCTCAATCATAGAACAACTCTTACTTTTTGAACAATTGTTGTTGCAAGTTCCTCTATGAGCTCTTCCTTGTGGTCACGCAAATAGCGAGCCTCATTCTGTTTCTCCTGTCATATAAGAGAGAAAGAGACGCAGCAATAAGAGAGAAAAGTGCAGTATTTTTCTAACTGCAGTTAGATATTCAGGAAACATGAGGAATTGGTCAAAACGGAGAGATGGATAAGTCAACAACATCTGAACACTACAAATTATATTTTTATACAGGATTCTTAAATGGGTGTGGAGAAGAACAGATCGATGTACACATAAATGTCTGATTGATGAGTGAATATTTGGATGTCTGAATAAAGGATGATTTGGTGGTTAGACATGAACAGGAGTTTCTAACCAGGCTGTCTTTGTAGCTCTCTGCTTTAGCAATGGCTTCTTCTATCGCCTCCTCTGCCACACGTAGAGCGACAGTAAGCGTGTCTGCCATGCTGTGACCTGTATCCACACATACACACATCTTATTATCCGTTTAATTTCTATAAAACTAGATGTACAATGAAAGCAGATTGTTTTCTCTGTGTATTTGTGTGCTTTTGTGTATGTTGAGTGTTAATCTTCATAGAAATTCATAGACCATTCGAGTGCCGTAATAATTACAGCAATTGACCAGCACTTATAGTCAAGAGCCCTTGTTCCTCATGCCAGTGGGTAACCCAATATACCACAGGATTTATTCCTAAATTTCTGTGTGTGTGTATGTGTGTGTGTACCTGGTAAACCCTATACTGTGAGAACCAAATGTAATTTTTTGGGTCCCCATGACGAAAACAGCTTAGAAATCCAACTAAATTAAGTGTTTTGTAAATCTAAAATTGCAGAAAGTTTTCTGTGATGGGTAGGTTTAGGGTTAGGGGATAGAATATACCGTTTGTACAGTAAAAAAATCACGTCTATGGGAAGTCCCCATAATACTGTATGGTAACCCATGCTCGGAATTTGTCCTCTGCATTTTACCCATCCAAGTTAGTGCACACACATTGTGAGTAGTGAACACACACACACACACACACAACAAACTGTGTGTGTGTGGTTACAGATTAGGCATTGGGTTAATTAACAGTAGATTAATTAAAAAATAAATTAATACTTTTATTCAGAAAGGATGGATTAAATTGATCAAAAATAAAATAAAGACATTTGTAATGTAGACATTTATAAGATTGCTATTTCAAATAAATGTTGATCTTTTGGACTTTCTATTCATCAAAGAATCGTGAAAAAAATGTATCACGATTTCCACACAACTGTTTACAGCATTGATAATAATAAGAAATGTTTCAAAGTCAAATCAAGTCAAAGCACTAAATCAAGACTGGGCTGTTGAAAATTCAGTTTTGCCATCACAGGAATAAATTACATATATTAAAATAGAATATATTAAAATAGAAAACAGTTGTGATCATTAAAAATTGTGATAATGGCAGCACAAGACTGAGATTAAGGATTAAAAGGTACTAGGCAGATTTAAAGTATCCTTATGGGTCTGGAATTTGAAAACATATGTGCAGTGAGCAGAAGTATATTGATTTTTCATGTTACCTTCACTCTGCCTGTAGAGCGTGGAGTCACTGCCGTCACAAACACTGCCATTATCATTACTGCCTTCATGAGTGCTGACCTCTAACAAAACAACAGAGAAAGAGAGACATAAATCAAAGGAAAGCAAAGCATTACAAAGCATTACATTACTCAGACATCTAGACAATGTACACAGACATCTCTTTTCAGTAATGTTCCCTTCTTTATTTGTGTTTGCCGAAAAGGTATTTTTAAAGAATAATAGGCAACTATTTAAATGCAGAAAGCACCTGGTTTAACTAAACTGTGTTGAAATACAATACGCAAAAGTACTATCACTGTTCGGTAAATTCGTCCCTCAGGGTTGAAATGGCCCTCCTTCCACCTCCTCTTTAAATGTCATAGACTTCTCTTTTTGTCTGTGAAAAGTCAGTGTTTGATGCTCTATTTTATCAGGTAAAGCTGTCATTGAGATTTAGAGCAAAAAAAAGTACGGGATGTAATGACGTTTTATATCTGCTAGCTTGTAATTTGTTGACAAAACTGATGAGAAATTTACAGAGAAACTAGGAATGTCATTGTCAGGAATAACATTTTGCTAGAGTGTGTTTGTGTGTGTGTGTGTGTGTGTGTGTTTAACAGTCAGATTCGATGCACTCAGTTATATTATACTTTATTATTTACAATTATTATTTAAAAAATGATTTGCTTATTTATATATGCATACTCAATGCTTGTCAGATTAAGATGACTTTTTTGAGACAATTTTGTTCCCAAATTATAGCTAAGAAACCCATAGAATCATTTAACTGCATTCATACACTCCCCAAAAAAATAAAATAAAATAAAATAATTGTTACAAAGTAAAATTTGTGTGTATTTTGCTCTTATTTACATGCACACATTCGAAATGTACCAGGTTTGTACATGCAAAAATATATACACACTTCCTATCCATGTTGTGCAGGAACTCTTAGGTCTGAGTGACTAAACGCAATATTGCACAAACTAGTTGGAGGTCAAAACTAAAAGGTTAGCTTGAGAAAAAAAGTGAGAGACGTTACTGTGAAATGGATATACATGTCATTGCGTCCACCTGACCAGACGGTTACCTTTTCACTTTCTTTTTTCAGCTGACCCAGAGAGAGTGCTAGCTCAATATCACCATGACAACAGCACAGAGAAAAAGACCACCACACATCCTGCCTGGTCTGTAACCGCAACACGCAGAGCCAGTATCACTACTAGCAGAACGCAGCCAGGCAGAGATTGTCATGTTTACTGCATGATTGGAGAGCCATTATCATTAGAAACATCAGGAATGGCTGTTTTTGAGTTTTGAGTAAATATTGTGTAAAATAAAAGAATCATAATGAAATAATATTTAATAATAAAACATATAATTTAAAAAAATCAACACCTGAAATAGCTGTTTTGAGTTAATACTCTTCAAAATAACATACAACAACAACAACTACTACTGCCACTAAAATGTTTAAAAATAAAAAAATAAAAAACTCCAAAACAGCCACTTTTATAATTAAATTTTTCACATAATATTTTGAGTAAATATTTTATAAAATGATCATACAAAAATAAAATAAAACAAATAAATCATATTATTATAATTTATAATAATTTAAATAATAATAAATAATATAAATTGCTGTTTTTGAGTTTTAAATAAATACAAATATAATATAATATAATATAATATAATATAATATAATATAATATAATATAATATAATATAATAATCAACAACAGAAACTATAATAGTAAAATAATACAATACCTACTTCTACTACAAATAATAATACATTTTTAATATAAAATAAAACATCAGAAATGTAAAAAAAAAAAAAAAAAAAAAAAAAAAACTGTCACGCTGTGGCTATATAAAGGAGCTTACAACGAAGGAGAATACAGAATCAACAGTTTTTAATAAATACACGTAGGGGAAACACAAGCAGAATGACTGTTTTTAAGTTTTGAGTAAATATTGTGTAAAATAAAATAAAATCCATATTGGCATTGGTCATTCAAAATCTTATACTGTATGGTTCAAGAGTAATCTCACAAAAGATTGAAGGTCCTGGTATCCACAGCAAAGCAGAAACAGGAAATATGATCTGGACACTGGAAAAGTCTACATACACTGCAGGAAATCATATCACCTCTTGAGTCCCACCTTCACAGAGTCATTTAAACTGAGTCTGGCTCATAGCTTAGGATCACACACTATGAAATGACTTTCAATTTAGAAACACTGAGAATTCAAATGAGTTAATTTAGGAAATGTCAGTTCATTTGTGTGTACACACAAACTGATATAGACTAGCAGACTCACTCACTGACAGACTATCAGTTCTAAGAATAGCCCTTAATTTGTCTGAAAACAAGCTGAAAATCTAGAAACAGTATGTGTGCGTCTGACAAACTGATAATGGCACAGTTGTACACTATGACAACAGTATAATATGTGATCTTTGTCACACCCAAACACATAAACCATAAAAATAAAAATGTGGTAACCTTGCAAGGCATTTTTCAGTGTATATGTCATATAATACAAAATAAGTGGAGCAGTGTGATTGATTGGTTAACCTTATTTTATTTTGGAAATTGTTATTGATTGATATAGCAATTTCTGCCTTAACTTTCATATTTGTTTGCTGTGGATTAATTTATTATATTGTTTGTGGTGGATTCACTTTTATATTGTTGCTGTGGTTTTTCCTTGTTTGCTGTGATTTTGCTGGACCATTGATGGTACTGTTTTTCCTCCTTCACAAACTGCAACAACAACAAACACTAATTGACACACCTGTAGAACCCCGTTCACATCAGCGATCTAATTTGCCAGCTGATTAGATCACTCCCAATAAAAAGGACGCTAGATCTCTTACCGGGAGAGAGAACGCTCTGGACAGATGAACGAGCCGTGTGCTGAAGCGGACTTTTGCTGATCTTCTTTTCCCTCGGTGTTGTTGCTGGCTGGACTTCCTGCGCCTGGTGGAGCCGAATGCCAGACTCTGCAGTGTCAACGCTCACAAAACTCCGACTAAAGGGAAGTGGTTCTTTTTTCCCACGCTGATGCGCGTGTGTGTTTTTAACATCTGAGTTAAAGGAGGCGTTCTTAGATGTCCATTTCTGCTAAGGTGTCAGATCCAGGAGCCGACGGCAGAGCAGCAGACACGATAGCATTGTTGATGAGCCCACTTGTAGTAGGAAAGGAAAGATGTCATTTTAGTCATCTAAGATTTTTTTAAGTTGCCGGGCTACGAGCAAGCTGCCCATTGATTTCACGATCTCTCCACTGACAGATGCAGAGCGGCGCTGCGGAAATCCTGGTCCGGGATTTTTTCGGGATTGGAATCGGCTATTTGAGGTCTCGCTGAAACAGACATTCCTTGCCGGCAGGTGAAACACGGAGCTAAATCCAGGCTGGACTGGATTTAGGTATTGTTTCACCCTGGGACAGAATATTGGACAAATTCATGGTTTTTATTGTCTCCCCTGGTTTTTGAGGAGGAAATTGTGATTTTGCTGCCCTTTTAAATTTAACTTTAAAAAAAATAATAAAATACTATTTTGGGTATTTCTTGTGTCTTTCTCTCTGTGTTGGTGTGGCTGGGAATCTAGATTTATTTAAAATTAACAGACTTCCAATCTGTTACATTAGTGGCGTAGTCTGGCAGGGTTCCCTTTCCACACCACACAGTGAAGAATGGCAGATGAAAATGAAGGGCAGCCTGAAGGCCCAGGGTGTAATGTGTCACAAGGAACTGGGGCCAGACTAGAAAATGTTCCATTTAGTCAGCCTGTGATAAATGCAATGATGATGCCTTGGTTTATGGGGGTCCCATGGATCCCAAGGTTTAATGGTGACTCAAGTAAAATGAGTTTTTCTGAATGGAGTGGGCAGGTACAGGCTATGCTGAGGGCACAAGGGTTAAATGAGGAACAGAAAATTGACTTTATATATGGGGCACTTGAGGGTGAGGCAAAAAGAGAGAAGAGGCTACTGAATCCAGGAAGACGCTTAACAAGTGTAGACCTGCTGAGTGAGTTAAAGAGGCTGTATGGGCGTGTAACACCAGTAGCCCAGATCTGGGCACAATTTTTTAAATGTCATCAACAGGAAGAGGAAACTGTTTCTGCTTTCATTCTCCGTCTCCGGGAATTATTTTCCACATGGAGGGAGCAGGAACCAGCTGGCTCTGCCCAGGATGAGATGACTATTAGGGACCAGCTTGTCCTGGGTTTGAGGCCTGGTGTGGTGCAACAGGAACTCCAAAGGCAGGTGCGTAGAAAACCTACATTGTCCTTCACTGAGGTGTGTAGTGAAGTGAGAGCATTAGAAGTTGAGTTGAAGATGGAGCCTGTCTGTGCCTCACGTATCTTTGTGCCACAGACTAACCAATCCATGGTTGCACCAAGCCTAGAGGAGTGGAGGGAGACAGTAAGAGCCGAACTTAGAAAAGAAATTACAGACCAACTTTCTGTTATTAAAGAAACCTTAACTGATGAGATTAAACGCCAACTTTCTCCTCAGACTTGGGTGCATAGAGATCCGCCTTTATCCCCTAGGGGGGCTGTTCAGGAAGGCCGCTATACTGCCTCCCCCAGGCGTCACCAGACTTTGGAATGGGACGAACGGGGCAAACCAATCTGCAGAGGCTGTGGGAAGGCTGGTCACATTCAGAGGTACTGTCAACAGGGGAGGAGGCAGTTAAACTAACAGCCCCAACCACTGAGAGCCAGGTGGTTGGGGAGGGGGACCAGGGAAACCAAACTGACAAACCATCCCTGGTGGGGACGTGTCCAGGAGTTGAAGTTGTTGTTGCAGGAGTGAAATTGCCCTGCTTGCTTGATACAGGCTCACAAGTTACATTGTTCAGTGAAACTTTCTTCCAGAAATGGCTGAGCGGAGAGCAGAAGCGAAGCCCACAAGATCTGCACTGGCTTTCTCTAAAAGCAGCCAATGGACTACAGATCCCATATACTGGCTACGCCATCTTGAATTTTTCAGTGGGAGGAGTTACCGTGCCAGGTAAAGGGGTTATCATTGTAAAGGATGAGTGCCTGAGTGCTGAAAGGGGTATTCTAGGGATGAATGTCATTTCACATTGTTGGAAAGCGCTGTTTCAGGGAGTTCACCCTGCCCTGACTGTCTTCGGTGCAACTATGTCACGTGAAGCAAAGGGGGAATGGGAGCATGCTTTTGCAAAAGGTTTCACAGTCTGTCAAAAGGTTTCACAGGCTGAATCATCCGATGGACAGATTGGAGTGGCCAGGTTAACCCGCCAAGACCCAGTTTATTTGCCTCCAAACAGTGAGATGGTGCTGTGGACACACCTCTATGGCGCAAAAGCTGGGTCGGATCTTTGTGTTTTGGTGGAGAGCCCAGAAAGAGATGGCGAGTGGCAGGTGGCCCGGACTGTTACTACTGTGGTGAAAGGACGCCTCCCTATAAGGGTACGTAACCTCAATCCTTACCCCATATTGATACCTCAACGCCGCCCCCTTGCTAATGTTTTCCAGGTTGACCCAAGGCAGATTCGAGGGGAAAAGGACCTTGTTTTGAAGACTTTAGATCCAGGTGTGGTGGAAGTGGATGTGCAGACCAACCACATCAGCACAAAAGATCAGCATCCAAGTCAACCTGCTGAAAGGTGATGGCTTAACAACAGACCAACAACAGAAGATGGACTCACTGTTACAGCGATGGAGAGACATCTTTGCAGCAGGTCATGAGGACTTTGGCCAGACCAGTGCAGTCCTCCACTCCATACCTACAGGTTCTGCACCACCCAGCAGGGAGAGCTACAGGCCAGTTCCACCAAGCCTTTACCCTGAATTGAGGGAACTTCTGCAAAACATGCTGGATAATGATGTCATAAGGGAAAGCTCCAGCCCTTGGGCAGCACCAATTGTCCTTGTGAAAAAGAAGGATGGATCCTGGCGCTTTTGCGTGGACTACAGGAAGCTGAACGCCCTAACCCACAAAGATGCCTATCCCTTGCCAAGGATAGAAGAATCTCTCACCAGCCTCAAGCAAGCTGCTTGGTATTCTACCCTTGACCTGGCCAGTGGATATTGGCAAGTAGATGTGGACCCGAAGGATCGAGAGAAGACTGCATTCACCACACCCTTGGGCTTGTACGAGTTCCAGAGGATGCCCTTTGGCCTCTGTAATGCACTTGCAACATTTCAACGCCTGATGCAGCGGTGCCTGGGTGGGCAGGTCCATGACTCTCTCCTGATCTACTTGGATGATGTTGTTGTATACTCCCCAGACTTTGACACCCATATCAGTCACCTGGAGCAGGTTTTTGAGAAGCTGGCAGCCCATGGCTTAAAGTTGCAGCCCCATAAATGTAGCCTATTCCAGAGGAAAATCACCTACCTTGGCCATGTCATCTCTGGTGAGGGAATATCCACAGATCCCGAAAAGACAGTTGTTGTTGAGAACTGGCCCATCCCCTTTACCATTAAGCAGGTACGCTCATTCCTTGGGTTTGTGGGGTACTACAGAAGATTTGTAAAAGGTTTTTCTAAAATAGCTGCACCCCTAAATGCTCTCCTAGTAGGTTCTGCTAGTATGCGGAGAGGAAATGCTTCCGTCAACTGGACCACAGATTGCCAGATGGCATTTGATTCTCTGAAGACTGCTCTGGTGAGTGCCCCAATCTTGGCATATGCAGACTTCTCAAAACCTTTCCATCTTTACACGGACGCCAGCCTTGGAGGTTTGGGGGCTGTGTTGGCACAGCTACAGGATGGTAGAGAGAGAGTTATACCCTATGCCAGCAGGAGCCTTAACCCCACCGAGAGGAATGACCAAAACTACAGTTCTTTTAAACTGGAGTTTTTAGCCCTTAAATGGGCTGTCACCGAAAAGTTCAAAGACTATTTGTGGGGCAATAAATTCCTGGCCTTTACGGATAATAACCCTCTGGTCCACCTGAATACGGCACACTTGGGGGCCACAGAACAGCGGTGGGCAGCGCAGCTGGCGAATTTTGACTTTGAACTTAAGTATCGCCCTGGCGCTTCCAATCGTAATGCTGATGTCTTGTCCAGGTTACCACAGGAAACAGGATTCAACCGACAGGCCCAAGTGGAGACAGCAGTGGTGGAGTCAGAGGCTAGCACAGAAGCCGAAGACCATTGGAGGGATTGGCAGGAGAAAGACCAGACGGTGGCCCAAATGAAGGGTTGGGTGGTTGGAAATTGTTTTCCAGGAGCCGAAGAGAGGAAAGCGTGCCTACCTGCAACTAAACGCCTCTTAAGGGAATGGAGTCGATTACACATCCAGGAGGGTGTGTTAAAGCGGAGGGCCCAAGAGCGTCATACAGGGTTGAGCCTCTATCAAATCGTGGTTCCCAAAGACAAGACTTATAAGTTGTGGGAGAAGTATCACAATGCCTCAGGCCATATGGGGATAGCCAAGGTCGAGGGCTTGCTGAGAAAAACCTTCTTTTGGCCCGGGATGGGTGCTGACTTGCAAGACTGGGCATCCAAATGTTCAATTTGCACTCAACAGAAAAGAGGACCAGAGGTAAGGGCACCCTTGGTGCCTATTCTTACATCATACCCTTTGGAAACCGTTTCAATTGACTATTTGTCTCTTGGTAGGCATGGTGACACTTATCTGTTGGTAATAACTGACCTTTTCTCCAAGTATGGATGGGCTGTCCCCACAAAAGACCAGACAGCAGCCACTACGACACGTGCCCTTTGGCGCTATCTTATCCAGCCATGGGGGTGTCCAGAACGAATCCTCTCAGATCAAGGAGCAGCCTTTGAGTCAACCATGGTGGCACAGCTGTGCAGTCTGTATGGGTGTGCCAAAGTTCGAACTACACCCTACAGGCCCCAAGGAAATGGGGCCTGCGAAAGGTTTAACAAGACTGTTCTGTCTCTTTTAGGAACACTGAGTCCAGAAGACCAAGTGCGGTGGCCAGATCATTTGCCGACTCTCCTGCAGATGTATAACAACACCCCTCATGAGACCACTGGACTGACCCCACACTTTGTCATGTTTGGCCGACACGCCCGCCTGCCAGTAGAAACGGCTGTTGGGGCGCCACCATTGACCCAAAGACAAGACTTGGAGGGTTGGGTTCACCAACACAACCAGACCCTACAGAGAGTCTACAGACAGGTGGCAGCAAAAAACAGAGAAAGCAGAATGCGGGACAAGGCCAGGTATGATCAGAAAACAAAGAAACTCCCCTTGTTGCCCGGAGAGCGGGTGCTCCTGCGCAACTTCCGCCGTAGAGAACAAGGGAAGTTGGCACCGCACTGGCAGCCCCAACTCTATGTGGTTATGGACCAACTACGCCCAGGCCTGGCAGTTTTCCAGATAAAGCCTGAAGGAAAAGAAGGCCCCATCAGGACAATTCATCGGAATCACCTAAGGCCTTGCCTTTTCAACCCCCCTGAGGAGCCTCAACAAGCCCCAGAGACTGAAACGGTGAACCCCAATCTTTTGAATGCCCTGTATCCTGGGCCTTTTTCGTTACCTCTGACCTTTGTGCCCATAGCCTGTGCCCCTCCTGCAGTTTCAGTGGACGATGACCCAGTAGCCCCTATTGTGAGACCTGAGCCAGGAGACAGATCACCTCTGCGTAGGTCCCAGAGACAAAATAGGGGTAGGCCCCCAGACAGGTATGGACACTAAGACTTTGTCGGGACGACAACTGTTAAGGGGGGGAGGAGTGTCATATAATACAAAATAAGTGGAGCAGTGTGATTGATTGGTTAACCTTATTTTATTTTGGAAATTGTTATTGATTGATATAGCAATTTCTGCCTTAACTTTCATATTTGTTTGCTGTGGATTAATTTATTATATTGTTTGTGGTGGATTCACTTTTATATTGTTGCTGTGGTTTTTCCTTGTTTGCTGTGATTTTGCTGGACCATTGATGGTACTGTTTTTCCTCCTTCACAAACTGCAACAACAACAAACACTAATTGACACACCTGTAGAACCCCGTTCACATCAGCGATCTAATTTGCCAGCTGATTAGATCACTCCCAATAAAAAGGACGCTAGATCTCTTACCGGGAGAGAGAATGCTCTGGACAGATGAACGAGCCGTGTGCTGAAGCGGACTTTTGCTGATCTTCTTTTCCCTCAGTGTTGTTGCTGGCTGGACTTCCTGCGCCTGGTGGAGCCGAATGCCAGACTCTGCAGTGTCAACGCTCACAAAACTCCGACTAAAGGGAAGTGGTTCTTTTTTCCCACGCTGATGCGCGTGTGTGTTTTTAACATCTGAGTTAAAGGAGGCGTTCTTAGATGTCCATTTCTGCTAAGGTGTCAGATCCAGGAGCCGACGGCAGAGCAGCAGACACGATAGCATTGTTGATGAACCCACTTGTAGTAGGAAAGGAAAGTTGTCATTTTAGTCATCTAAGATTTTTTTAAGTTGCCGGGCTACGAGCAAGCTGCCCATTGATTTCACGATCTCTCCACTGACAGACGCAGAGCGGCGCTGCGGAAATCCTGGTCCGGGATTTTTCGGGATTGGAATCGGCTATTTGAGGTCTCGCTGAAACAGACATTCCTTGCCGGCGGCAGGTGAAACACGGAGCTAAATCCAGGCTGGACTGGATTTGGGTATTGTTTCACCCTGGGACAGAATATTGGACAAATTCATGGTTTTTATTGTCTCCCCTGGTTTTTGAGGAGGAAATTGTGATTTTGCTGCCCTTTTAAATTTAACTTTTAAAAAAATAATAAAATACTATTTTGGGTATTTCTTGTGTCTTTCTCTCTGTGTTGGTGTGGCTGGGAATCTAGATTTATTTAAAATTAACAGACTTCCAATCTGTTACATATACAGCACACAAAACACATGTCTGTATTACTCTCTCTTATTTATATGAACTCATACACAGATTTTTAGAGTATGGATGAGTCATATTCCCTACAGCTCAAAGACACACAAATCAAGGTCAACTTAGACACACATAAGCCCCTTTCACACAGAGATTCCGGAAAATACATGGATAAAGTGATCCGGGATTTGACTCGGGTTCGTTTGATTTTGGTTTATTCACACTGCCAGTGATTTTCCGGAATCAGAGAGTGCCCGTAAAATCACACACAACCCGTAAAAATCCCGTAAAGGCATGTGACATCGATGTGACTTTAATGTCTCAGCAGCGTCTTAAGTTTGCTTATGAGCTGCGATTTCTCTCTCGAAAAACCACGCTTGTGCATTTTTTTTCTCTGATTCGATCATAAACTTGCGCATTACACACCGTTTCACAGCTGGGGAACGATCCTGGCTTCGTCATCACTACGACACGGCATTATTACGGCTTTTGTTCACACAGCGCGAGTTCCGGGACTGAACACGGCAATGTTACTAGGTCCCCAACCCGGCATCGATCCTGGCATCAATCCCGGGTCGTATTTGCGTTCACACAGAAGGCACTCTGGCAATTTGCCGGCAATTTCCCGGGTTCAAAGCGCTGTGTGAAAGGGGCTATACTGTCACATTTTGGGTTTTGTTTCTTGTTTCTTGTCATTGTCATGTTTCTGTCTTGTCATGTGATTCCCTGTTTGTCATGTGATCCTGCCATGTGTCTTGTCATTGGTTAATCGTCTGATCATTGTTCACAGGTGTTCCTTGTCTTGTAATTAGTCTGTGTGTTTAAGCCCTCATGTTTGCCCTGTGTCTTTGTCGAGTATTGATTGTTTCCTGTACTACTGCTCGTTCTCGTTCTCGTTCTCCGATCATGTTTTGGAATTAAAGTTGAACTTGGGTTCTCACATCAATCTGCCTCCAGTGGTATTCATTACACATACATACACAAACCCAGCTGAAAGGTTCATCTCCATATTTGCCAGACCAGAGCTTAACAGATTGTTCTATGACATCAAGGTGACACTATCTAGCACAGGTGAAGTTGAAATTGCGATTATGATTCGTGATAAGAAGCATTAGAAAAAAAAATATATATATTATAAATATTACAGTTATAAATAAATCCCCATTTGCATCTGTTTTCCATTACATTATTTGCAATTTGAAAACCTTATAATAAATGATTCGTTGTAAAATAATGTTGATTGCTAATTGTTTGATACAATTGCTAATATAGTTGATTATAAATTGTTCTAAAAACAATTTAATAAAAGTAATTATTAAATACTGTTACGGGCGGTCGGACACCACCCTTAACATAAAGGAGAGACGCACACCGAACAGCTCGTATCAATAATAATATAGGGGTGTTTTATTAAACAGAATGGATATTAGAAAGGTCGCTTAACAATCAGCAAACAAAACATAACAAAAAACTACAAACGCGGAACGTTTTCTACTGCCGGGTGGACGGCTGAACGGCAATTTTTCAAAGCCAGCAAGCACGGTTGTGCAGACTCTCGGGGTGCGCGTCTTCAGAAATGATCCAGGAAGCCTTTTGTAGCGCAAATACAGGCTCCGCTCAGGTGTGGCTCATCTGTAATCAAGAGGGGAAGAGGCACTACACTCAAACACGTGTAGCAACAAACACCAGAGCTGGGGGACGTAACACCCCCACCCCAAAAATGGTGACCTGTCGCCATACATTGAATATGAAAACTCTTTTTGTTCTGTGTTCAGCTCACTGTTCGAACCAACCCAGAGAATAGAGTTCCAGCTACAAATAATCAGTACCTCCGAACAAGGCGTACCTGCATGTGAAGATACTTAGAATTACACAGAGGTATTATTATTAACTATAACCTAGATATAGGCCACCTAGGAGAAGAAATTGTTAGGAATTTCTAATCAATAAGGACACATGCAAATTCTTCATAACAAACAAAACCCTTTTTTTTTATAAAAGGCAAAAAAAATAAAAATATCTATCTACATCTTAATATTAAGCATCCACCCTAGACAACGCATCTGCAATAATATTGTCTATTCCCCGGACATGCACAATTTGGAGGTTAAACGGTTGAAGCAATAGACTCCAGCGCATTAACCTACGGTTTGAATTGTACATGCGACTGAGGAATTTGAGTGGGTCATGGTCAGTATAGACCTTAATTGGATGTACTGTAGAGCCTAAATACACTTCGAAGTGCTGAATGGCTAGTACTAAGGCCAAAGTCTCTTGTTCGATAGTGGAGTACTTTCGCTGGGCAGAATTTAATTTCTTAGAAAAGAAACTTACGGGATGGTTTATGTTATCAGCGCCTGATTGTAAAAGTACGGCACCGACGCCTACGTTGCTGGCGTCTACAGCAAGCTGAAACGGTTTGTTGAAGTCTGGCGCAGCCAGCATGGGAGCAGTCAACAAGAGAGCTTTGACGTTTTCAAATGCTCTATTACAGGACTCCGTCCAGTCAAATTTAGTTTTGGGGCTCAATAGGTTAGTGAGGGGACATACTACAGTCGAAATGTTCTTACAAAAACTACGATAGTAGCCTACCATTCCTAAGAATCGGCGTAACGCACGGCAATCACAAGGCACACGCAACTCTTGAATAATGGCCACTTTAGCCATTACTGGCAAAACATGTCCTCTGCCAACTTCCAGCCCCACATAGGTAACAGTGGCTTTTCCGAACTCACATTTGGCTAGATTAATGGTGAGATTTGCATTGGATAGCCTACGGAAAAGCTCTCGAAGTGTTCGGACCAGTGTGTACTATATAGGAATATGTCGTCCAAATACGCTTCGCAATTTGACATTCCAGCTAAAACAATATTTACTAAACGCTGGAACGAGGCAGGAGCGTTTCGCATTCCGAAAGCCATAACTTTATAATGCATAAATGCATCTGGGGTCACAAAAGCTGATATTTGTTTCGCCCTAGGTGTAAGAGGCACTTGCCAGTAACCTTTTAGGAGGTCGATTTTAGTGACAAACGTGGCCGAGCCCACACGGTCTACACATCCATCCGTGGTAACGGAAAACAGTCTGGCAGAGTGATGGCATTAACACGCCTGTAGTCCGTACAAAACCTGTGAGTGCCGTCAGGTTTGCCAACTAAAAGGCACGGGGAGCTCCAAGGGCTAAAGCTAGGCTCAGCAATATTATTCTTTAACATGTACTCAACCTCCCGCTGCAGGATAGCTCGCTTTTCCGGATTTACCCTATATGGGTGCTGTTTAATCGGGCCTTTATCACCCACGTCTATGTCATGTTCCAGGACTGAAGTTACGGTTGGAACATCTCCGAATAACTCAGGGAAATCCCCTATTACAGACAACATGTCAGCTGTTTGAGCGGGAGTTAAATGTGGCAAATGGTTTGCAATGACCGACAGCACAGCAGAGTTATTTAGTCGACCCTCAATCACGCATCGCGACGGAGGAGTCACCGCGTCATCATCCTCCACCAGTGAAGAGAGCAACACAGACTCGACTGGACTGGGTAAGTTAAGATTACACAAGTCAGTTTTAACACATTCACGCTTATAATATGGCTTGAGCATGTTTACATGACAGATGCGAGAATGCCGTCGCTTATCTGGGGATAAAATTACATAATCCAGATCAGATATTTTCTTTTCCACAGTATATGGCCCTCTAAATCGTGCCTGAAAAACAGAGCCGGGCACGGGAAAAAGAACCAACACTTGGTCTCCTGGTTTAAACGAACGGGCTCTTGCTTTTTGATCATACCACGTTTTCATGTTAGATTGAGTCTTTTCTAAATTCTCTCTAGCGAGTTCACACGCCCTGTGTAGTCGGCTGCGAACGTCGCTTATGAACTGTAACGCGCTACGAGAAGTAGGTTTGCTCAGCCACTGATCTTTAATGACGCTCAATGGTGTGCGAACGTTGTGAGCAAACACTAGCTCTGCAGGGCTGAAACCGATTGACTCTTGCACGACTTCTCTAGAGGCCATAAGCATCAAAGGAATCGCCTCTTCCCAGTCTGTACCCAGTGTCTTTCCACTCATTACTTTTCCCAGTGTACCCAGTGTCTTTCCACTCATTACTTTTCCCGCCTCTTCCCAGTCTGTACCCAGTGTCATTCCACTCATTACTTTTCTGAGGTCTCCACCTCCGCATAAGTAAGCCATCTCTGATGAAAAAGGTCGGACTCTCACTTGCACGGTCTGAAAAAGATCGAACTGCTTTAAAACATGAAACAAGAGTGGGGTCTTTTTGTTGAGCATTAATAAGTTTCTCTAATGACAATGAGACATCTAATTGTTTTTTCCCTCTTACCTCATCGTTCACTACAGGCACAGGACTACTGCGGCACTGAGTAAAAGCGGGCTCGAAGAGCCTCTCACATTCAGCGGGGTGAGCAATGAAACTGTCACTCAGGTCGACGTCATTGGGAGGTATTTAGTCGACCCTCAATCACGCATCGCGACGGAGGAGTCACCGCGTCATCATCCTCCACCAGTGAAGAGAGCAACACAGACTCGACTGGACTGGGTAAGTTAAGATTACACAAGTCAGTTTTAACACATTCACGCTTATAATATGGCTTGAGCATGTTTACATGACAGATGCGAGAATGCCGTCGCTTATCTGGGGATAAAATTACATAATCCAGATCAGATATTTTCTTTTCCACAGTATATGGCCCTCTAAATCGTGCCTGAAAAACAGAGCCGGGCACGGGAAAAAGAACCAACACTTGGTCTCCTGGTTTAAACGAACGGGCTCTTGCTTTTTGATCATACCACGTTTTCATGTTAGATTGAGTCTTTTCTAAATTCTCTCTAGCGAGTTCACACGCCCTGTGTAGTCGGCTGCGAACGTCGCTTATGAACTGTAACGCGCTACGAGAAGTAGGTTTGCTCAGCCACTGATCTTTAATGACGCTCAATGGTGTGCGAACGTTGTGAGCAAACACTAGCTCTGCAGGGCTGAAACCGATTGACTCTTGCACGACTTCTCTAGAGGCCATAAGCATCAAAGGAATCGCCTCTTCCCAGTCTGTACCCACCTCCAAACAATATGCACGCAGCATAGATTTTAGCGTCTGATGGTAACGATCGAGAGCGCCTTGACTCTCCGGATGGAACGCGCTAGAAATGCGGTGCTTAATTTGGAGCGACTTTAGGACTTGAGAAAAGACACGCAAAGTAAAATTTTTTCCTTGGTCACTTTGAACGATTTTTGGTAGCCCCACAAAAGAAAAGAATTTTAACAAAGCCCTGCACACGACTTTAGCAGTGATCTTCCTCAGAGGCACCGCCTCGGGGAAGCGAGTAGCGGTACACATAAATGTTAATAGATACTGATATCCACTTTTTGACCGTGGAAGAGGACCGACGCAGTCAATTATTACCTTTTCAAAAGGCTCACCGATGGCGGGTATGGGGTACAACGGTGCAGGTGGAATTGTCTGGTTTGGTTTACCACTAACCTGACAGACATGGCACGTTTTACAATACCGCCGCACATCCCGCTTCAGGCCAGGCCAAAAAAAGTGATGAAGAACACGGTTGAATGTTTTAGTCACACCTAAATGACCAGAAACACCATCATGCGCAACACTCAGAATGACGCGTCTGTTTTCAGACGGCAAAACAATTTGGTCAATGTCATTCCACTCATTACTTTTCTGAGGTCTCCACCTCCGCATAAGTAAGCCATCTCTGATGAAAAAGGTCGGACTCTCACGGTCTGAAAAAGATCGAACTGCTTTAAAACATGAAACAAGAGTGGGGTCTTTTTGTTGAGCATTAATAAGTTTCTCTAATGACAATGAGACATCTAATTGTTTTTTCCCTCTTACCTCATCGTTCACTACAGGCACAGGACTACTGCGGCACTGAGTAAAAGCGGGCTCGAAGAGCCTCTCACATTCAGCGGGGTGAGCAATGAAACTGTCACTCAGGTCGACGTCATTGGGAGGTACTGCCTCCCTTAACCTCTGAGTCTGCAACCTAGTGACGACATTAGTGGGAAAAACCTCGGGGAATTTCTGTGCGCACTCATCGGGACCCTCTCGAAAGAGTGGCACCGAAACAACCTCAGGTGGAACATCGCCACGGCTCCACACGTTTCCCCCGGCTAAGTCATTGCCAAGGAGAAACGTGACTCCAGGGATTGGTAAAGAGTCCTGAACGCCAACAACCACATCACCACACACCAAATCTGAATCAAGATGCACGTAATGTAAGGGAACATCGAGAAAACCCATCTCGATTCCTCTAACAAGAACACTACTACCGGTTGCAGTCTTTTCAGACAATGGCAACAAGCCACGGAGGAGGAAAGACTGCGCAGCGCCCGTATCTCGCAAAATGCACACAGCAACAGCGTCTTCACCAGGCACAGATACGGTCCCATTTGTCAGAAAGGGCTCGTACATGGACTGGGTTTTCTCTGGCTTTATCTCTGCATGAAGGACTGGCGATATATTAATTGAAGAAGAACTAACAAGACCCATTGGTTTTGTGGACTGTTTTTTTTTTGCAATATTAAGCAGTCTGCTATAACATGCCCAGGCTTTTTACAATAAAAACAGTGTCTGTCTTCTTGTTTTACTGCAGTCTTTTTCGTGTCAACATCAGTGGTCGTAGAGGGATTAATTCTTAAACGAAAACGTTCTTTGGCAATGTTATGTGTTAAAACATATTCGTCAGCAAGTATAGCAGCTTCAGAAATTGACTCGGCCTTCTGCTCAGCTAAATAGGTTGCCACAGCGTTTGGCAGACAGTTCTTAAATTCTTCTAAGAGAATTAGTTCACGTAATTTCTCCTGACTATCAACCTGCTGTGATGAGCACCAACGATCAAACAGAGCTGCTTTATCTCGACCGAATTCAACAAAAGTTTGACGCTCAGTTTTTTTTAAGTTCCTAAACTTCTGACGATATGCTTCAGGGATCAGCTGATAGCACCTCAGAACTGATGCTTTCACCATATCATAGTCACCGCTCTGCTCCACTGTTAGCGACGAGTAAACCTCCTGCGCCCTTCCCACTAAAACGCATTGCAGGAGGAATGCCCATGCAGTTTTTGGCCAATTTAAATTGGTTGCGACACGCTCAAAGTGTGGAAAATATTTTTCCACATCTTTTTCCACAAAAGGTGGCACAAGTCGGATGTGGCGAGTGACATCAAATGAATTAGGGTCAGAAGGAGTGACACCTTCTTTCTGGGCCTCGATTTCTAACTTTCTTAATGCCAGTCGGTTTTCAAGTTCATTCCCACGGGCCTGAGCTTGCATACGCTCACGCTCGAACTCAATTTCTTTCTCTTTGATACTTAACTCTCTCAACCGAATCTGCAGCTGTAATGCTTCTGTAGACACGGGAGATTGTTTCTCTACAGGCAAAATGCCCTGACTAACCAAAGCAGCTTGTAAGACGGCCTTGATTGTGTCTTTGGTGCGTTTTTCAGCAGAAGTGAGCTCAAATTTATAAGTTACGGCTAAATTCAGCAACTGCTCTTTCGAAAAAATTTAAAAAGTAACTCATTAGAGGGTTCTTTAATAAATGCTTCCTCTGTTGCCATTTTAACACGAAACGACGGTTAAAACGCGCACCGAAATCAAGTACAAAATAATAATTAAACCGCGAAAAGACGCCTAAAGTGCGCACCAAAGTAAAAAAAAAAACTAAAAAAACAAAAAAAACCTACAAACGCGGAACGTTTTCTACTGCCGGGTGGACGGCTGAACGGCAATTTTTCAAAGCCAGCAAGCACGGTTGTGCAGACTCTCGGGGTGATGTGCAGACTCTTCAGAAATGATCCAGGAAGCCTTTTGTAGCGCAAATACAGGCTCCGCTCAGGTGTGGCTCATCTGTAATCAAGAGGGGAAGAGACACTACACTCAAACACGTGTAGCAACAAACACCAGAGCTGGGGGACGTAACAAATACATATAATAAAATAATGTTAATGGATAACACTTTATAACAAGTATACAGTAATAAAGTACTTACAAATCATTTGCAAACAATTAGTTTATAGATAATTCATAGTTAAAAAAATCAATAATTGCTTACAATTCCTGAAACTATGGCTCAATTTCTCTACACACAAAACCACTTCATTAAAAAAAATACTTCATTCAAAACTATTTTAACTCTTCTAAAAATTGTTTTTGCATAGTAACTCTACACACGAACATCAAATGATTAGCCATATACACATCAAACTACACAGATGTGAAAAATGCAAAACTACTCTCTTGTGCCTGTTGCTTGTTCAGTGTGCAGGAGTTTGTCATAGTACTTACACATGTACAATATGTGCACAAATACACTGTATGTATGCACAATTGCTAAACTTTATAGTTATTGAACTGAACTGAATCAACACTGAATTGACTTGAGCTCTGTAATGACACTATTAGCTTGTTAGAGCTGTTTTAAAGCAGAAGTGATAAAGAAATAAAGGTGATGACTTGTATGCATATTCAATATATATTTACAAAATAAAAAGAAATGCATGAGGCTGAAAATATTGAGTTTTGATTTATAAGAGATCAATTTATGTATACGTGTTTTCATACATGTAGGCAGGGTTTAAAACGAACACCCGCCGAACAACCTGCCAAATGCGGGTAAAAATGAACCGTAACGCTGTCAAATCACTAGCCAATTTAGCATGTTACTTATGATGTTGACTCACTTTGCTGGGGAAGTTCATGGAAGCCAAATCTGTGCAGATTTAGCGCAAATACTCAACTCGTGAGTCATCATGATATATTACATACAGCGCATTGCGTATAATCTGCGCATATCTGGCTTACTTAAACATGCACGTCACTACGCAACATAAAATAACGGCACGCTTGTTCATTTGCACTGAAGCAATAGTGAAGATTAAAAAGCATTTGGTTAACATAAAAGACATTATTATTTTCCAACATTCTAAAAAATTTTATGTTCTTTTTTGAACTGTAATTGATCTGTCCACCTAAAACACATTTTTGGTGAAAATGATGAGGATGAAAGAGATGATGGATGACAGGATTTTGTTTGAATTAGAAACGAATGTATGAAATCCAAATTTTATAGCTGTGACGTAGTTAATCTAGTTAATTTCTTTTCTTTTCTTTTCTTTTTTTTGGCTTGTAGAAGTTCTGAATGGCCGGTTACTTAAACATTTTGAAGCCAATGTTGTTGGGATGAGGGACATGAGGGATGTTGTCGTTCCCTCAACATATTAAGTCGTGGCCACGAGAAATTATGACGTTCCCACGACTTAATATCACGTTCCCACGAGTTTATATGTTGTGGCCACGACAAAACTAAGTGAACCGAACATGTCCCCTCCCAGTCACCGTATTTCGCTAAGTGGGCCTCAAGTTCTACTTTTAGTGTCTAAGCAATTTGAAAAAACGGTAAGCAGGTATACAAAAAAGTTAACTTTAAAATGTGTTTAATACATCACAAAACAGCATATGCATTGCTCTAACAAATGTATTGTGATTGCAGTGTTAAAAAGTAATTGTCAAAGTGATATTATTTAATCAAACCTATGAAATAAATATTGCTTCTCTATCTGCTCTGTTCTGTCTCTTTGCCTTGCTCTATCTCTCTCTCTGGGTGCAGTAAAAATGTGGTGTTATAGAGACAGACCATTTAACAACTGCAGCCATGACCTACTGTGAGATCACTTCAATGTTTCACATCAATGTTTCTTGTTTAATTTGATCTGTGTGTTTTTCAAGGACAGAGAGAAACAGTCAAGCAAGCTTGAACACACAAACATGCATTCATTCGCTTATGAGCGAACTATAGCTGAACTACACAAACTGCGACTACACATAAATACTCGCTCTCTTGCACAGATTAACCTGTACAAGGACGTGAACCCTCATGACACACAAGCACACAGACAAACACGAGGACTAGAGTGCAAATGAAACTATAAAGCAGCGACAGATCATTTATGAGGAGGAGGAAGTTACTCAATCATTACGTCACTGTCCACACACACATTCAATGTGCTCACTGACTCATGTTGGATAATCCGCATTTCTCATTTCAAATGAAAGCCTAGCAGCAGTAATCCTATTTCTTCTGATAGCGAGAGATAGAGAGAGAGATGAAAGGTATATGTGGGTGTTAGTCTGATGGTAAGGGG
This sequence comes from Abramis brama, assembly GCF_963993115.1. NCBI lineage: Eukaryota > Metazoa > Chordata > Actinopteri > Cypriniformes > Leuciscidae > Abramis > Abramis brama. The sequence goes on along the minus strand of NC_139986.1, from coordinate 11,914,251 downwards.
ATTATTTCATTTTACACTATACTACACATAAAATAGTTTTAGTAGTGACTAGTGAGCTACTACTATCACCATTGCACTGTTACCCTTTTTATCACATGGATTGATAGCAAAACTATATAGGTCAGTTATTCTAGTATAACTGCTAGCATAGTGATACTAACATGATGCTGGGAGATGCTAAAGCATTAGCATATATCACTTGCTAATCTGTAGCCTACTGTGGTATCACTAATTTTGTATGTAACTAAACACTAAATGTCTTGTTGAAAAAATATGCCTCTACCTACCTTTTTGCAAAACTCATACAATTCACTGCAGTTTCCAGCTGAAATGAACACTAGGTGCAGTAAAACAACAAATTTTTGTTCACACAAATAATTATCACAAGGGCAGATTATCAATTAATTAAGAATTATCTTTGAGCGACTCCTTGTACAATACTATTTTATGACCTCAAAACACTTTACCATAGGGCATGATTTGTAAACGAATATATTTTGACGTTTGCATCACATTATCAACTGCATATGTACTTCTGTACTTCTTTCTGACAGAGTAGACTTGCTCTGTAGCTCAAATGGTACAACATTGCACTTGGGTGCGAGTCCCATAAATGTGATAAAGTGAGCTGTATGTTACTTAAAATATAACAATTATACACACACTAAATTCTGGATGTATGTGTGTATTTGGTACCTGGTAACTCAGACAATGCTCCTCTTTCGATGATGTGTTTCCTGTAGAGGGTCTTCAGCACTTTGGCACTGCCAAATCTCTTAAACCGACTCTTCACATTATTGTAGTACCATTCTAGAGACAGTGTCCTCAAGAGCCTACACACAGAAGAAAGTGGTTGAATGTTAAATTGAACATAATAAACTCAGATTAATTCCACTATACAAATAAATACAAAGCAATAGATGAAATGCTATTCTTATTCTGGCTGCGGGATTATTCTAGTTATAACTATAATGCTGAGATTCTGTAGTGTGCATGTAACCAGTGTCACAGTTTTATTACAAATACTATAAAGCAAATGCTGTATTTTATTTATAATAGAACATTACTTTAAAATCAATTGTGTATGCATTGCCAAAATAGAACTAATGTATTTTCTCTGCACTATTTCATTGAGTAAAAATACTTTGTAATTAGTGTGTAGTCATTGCTCAGTGACAACTATTAGGCTGACATTGCTTTATTATAGACATTGTGCAGCCATTACTCTATTTTAATGATTGTGCTGTCTCTGCTCTATTATAACTATTTAAGATCAATGACCTATTGCAATTAAATGTAAAAATGTCTTCATTATTATAAATCTATCATTGCCTTTTGACTTGCTTTATTACATCAATTTGGGAGTCATTGTTCACTGCTTTAATAGAACTGTCAAGTAATCTCTATGGCAACTATGTGCTTTATGGCAATATAAGTAAATTAGTACTTTCCTGTGTTGTACAGTTTATTGCTATGACAAAATAATAGAACACAGTGACTGCTCACTTTTATTTTCCCCATTCATTTTCTCCATAGGAATTCCAAAAAATCTTCAGTTTTCCCAAAACTCATATTTATTCAATAGGACATTTTCATCTAAATGAGATCTGAATTAAATCTGTGCAGGGAATTAAAATACTCATCTGTCCGTCTGCCAAGCTCCCTGACACTTCCCATGGTAAAAGAGATCATTACCATAATTGGCTTTCTGAAGTTTTAATGAATATAACTTGTGTCCATTGGGCAACATGAGCAGGAGGACAGAGATGGATGACAAGAGAGAATCAGGCACAGGGTTTGTAATAAATGAAGTCCCAAATGAATGTTTTTCTCTTTCTGTGAATACTGAGAAATGATGCTTATTTAGTAGTATTACTAGTATTGTGTCAACATTTTCTCTATTAAAAGTCAAAAACATACTTCAGGGGGGGAAAAAAACCAACAAATTTAATTGTTTAGACAAACCAAACTAGTTCAACAGAAAATCAGGGGCATAGCAGCCGTGGGGGATGGAGTGACACGTTCCCCCTACTTCTACAGTGTTGGTCAGAATTATTTGCCCCCTTGGTAAATATGATCAAAGATGGCTGTAAAAAATAAATCTGCATTGTTAATCCTTTTGTTATTTTATTAAAAAAAAAATTAGCAAAAATCTAACCTTTCATTGAAGTAAAAGAATTGAAAGTGGGGGAAAAATCACATTATGAAATAAATGTTTTTCTCCAAAACACGTTGGGAACAATTAGTTGCCCCCTTTTATTAAATACTTTTTGCAACCTCCTTTTTCCAAGATAAAAGCTCTGAGTCTTCTCCTATAATGCCTGATGAGTTTGGAGAACACCTGACAAGAGATCAGAGAGCATTCCTCCATACAGAATCTCTCCAGATCCTTCAGATTCCCAGATCCATGTTGGCGCTTCTTCTCTTCAGTTCAGCCCACTCATTTTCTATAGGGTTCAGGTCAGGGACTGGGATGGCCATTGCAGATGCTCAGTTTTACCAACAGATAAAAAATCAAAACCTGACAACCTCTGCTAGAAATCTTATAACGGGCCATGTTTGGATCTTCCAACAGGACAGTGTTCCAAAAACAAACATCAAAATCAAAACAAAAATGTGTCACTGAGCACAAAACCAAGCATCTGCAATGGCCATCCCAGTCCCTGACCTGAACCCTATAGAAAATGAGTGGGCTGAACTGAAGAGAAGAAGCGCCAACATGGATCTGGGAATCTGAAGGATCTGGAGAGATTCTGTATGGAGGAATGCTCTCTGATCTCTTGTCAGGTGTTCTTCAAACTCATCAGGCATTATAGGAGAAGACTCAGAGCTGTTATCTTGGAAAAAGGAGGTTGCAAAAAGTATTTAATAAAAGGGCGCAAATAATTGTTCCCAACGTATTTTGGAGAAAAACATTTATTTCATAATGTGATTTCCCCCCCACTTTCAGTTCTTTTACGTCAATGAAAGGTTCGATTTTTGCTAATTTTTTTTAATAAAATATCAAAAGGATTAACAATGCAGATTTATTTTTTTACAGCCATCTTTGATCATATTTACCAAGGGGGCAAATAATTCTGACCAGCACTGTATTTAAAGGTGATTATGTTCCCTGTACTTTTCCAACACACCACAACTATTCCAGTCCATGTTCTTTGGTGTTGGTTAAATAGGTTTGTGTGAACTAAAATTCAGCCAAACACAGGTGAGTGTCAGTGTTGCTCTGTTCTTTCTCTTATTCATTGTCATTTTTATTTGGCAGGCTGAGAACCTTATGTTAAATTCATTGCACTGCACTGCACTGCATTAAAAACAGAGGACAATATCATAATTCTTTCAAACACAGTGTATTTTATTTTCTATCATGACCACACTCGGAAGTGAGGTAATGGTAATGTTAATGGATATGACAAGGTTAATGAGTTGGCTCACGTGGTTTACGTTTTTTATGCTACAGAACATAGAACATTAACTATGTTAAGGGAACATAGTGAGCATTGATTCACCCTGGATTTCACGGTGCATTGTGGGACTTTTTAGGGAGCAAACTTTCAGTGCACCGTTATGATTTTGTCCTTAAAATGGCAGACTCCCTATTCAGTGCCCTGACTACTGAACTAGGGAGCTGATTGAGACACACCCTTTGTCTCCTCTATCTGACACACCCACTTCAGGTCTTGCAGTCTCTACTAATAAGCTGATGAGTTGAATCAGGTGTGTTAGATGAGGAAGACACACAGAATGTGCAGCGCAGGGGGTCCTCCAGGTTTGAAAACCCCTGGTCTGACACATACACACATTATGCGTGGCCATACAAATGTGGCCATTGAGAATGCGTGCCAAAGTGAAAGGGATCCTGCCAAATCATGCGGTAGCACGCAGGAACACAAGATATGCTTTAGCACAGCAAAGACATGATCATTAGGGGGCAGTCATGTTTCATTCTGAGTCATGTCACGTACTGAAGCCAATTATCTGCCTGGCCAGCAGATGTGAACCTGATGTGCTGAATTGAGTTCTTTTTCGTGGATTATTGCACTTGAATGGTCAAATACAAACACAATTATGACAAAAATGCTAGTCTGGGCGAGTATGCAGGTAAACGCATACCTTAAGGAAAAGTAAATAGTTGGGAGAAAATCAAATGTGAAACTGAAACTTATATCTAGAAACATGTTATTTGAAAGGGTCAACTTTTAAATTCAACAGCAGTAGATACATTGACTCAAGACAAGTTCTCCTGGCATCAGTGATGGTTAGAATTATAATGTATTAATTAATAAACTGCTTTAGGCCAAAGACTCAATGTTTTGGTGATTGATGAGAGTTTTATTTTTATTTTTACAAAGACTAAGGACCATAGTTGTAACAACTTACATTTTACACTAAAATTGATTTTATTGGCTGTTATTGGCTGCTATATATACCGTAGCACTAGCAATGCCATGGGTTAGAATCCCAGGGAATGCATTATATCTTTAATAATACGATTTGCAGCGTTGGATAAATGTGTCTGCCCAATGTGTAAATGAAAATGATGACCTGCAAAATATGAACTTTGTACTTTTAATATATATATAAAAATGTAAAAAGTAAAAATAAAAAATAAAAATATTTTGAAAAATAACTGAATAAATGAAAGTTTCAATTAAACTAAGCAATGTTTAGGGCTGACCTATCATTTTGAGTTGCCTTCACAAATGCCTTAAAACATTCAGCTTGTTTTTAACAATCATCTAATATATTGGTATGTAATTAATGTAATTAATTAATATAAGGTATGTTGTTATGGCAAGAAGGAGGCGGGAACCAGTGAACATTTAAACACTTTAATAATAAGAATAATAAAGAAGCAATAAAAATACTAGACACTCAAGGACACCGTACAATTGAGTGATAGTCATAAAACAAGACAGCAATACAACAAAATAACAGCTGTTTAACATTCAATAATTTAAATTAATTGATCAGAGAAAGCTAATTTAAATAGATACGTTTTAAGATGTGATTTAAAATTAGTCAGACAATCACTTTCTTGTATATATTGTGGAAGAGAATTCCAGAGCTGAGGAGCAGCACAGCTGAACGCCCTGGACCTGTCATGGTCACCAGCTAGTCACCACTTCCTCACTACATTTCCCATCATCCTCCCTGGCCCTCACCTGCATGCACTTCCCAATCACAGAGATCGCTGTCACCTGTCACCAATCTTCACTGATCATCATCCAGCACTATATAACTCTTCCCACTGCAGTTCACCATTGTCTGGTCTTGTTGTTCCCTCAAAGAACACTTACCTGCATGATGATACCTGCATGATGATACCTGCATGATGATACCTGCATGATGATACCTGCATGATGATACCTGCATGATGATACCTGCATGATGATACCTGCATGATGATACCTGCATGATGATACCTGCATGATGATACCTGCATGATGATACCTGCATGATGATACCTGCATGATGATACCTGCATGATGATACCTGCATGATGATACCTGCATGATGATACCTGCATGATGATACCTGCATGATGATACCTGCATGATGATACCTGCATGATGATACCTGCATGATGATACCTGCATGATGATACCTGCATGATGATACCTGCATGATGATACCTGCATGATGATACCTGCATGATGATACCTGCATGATGATACCTGCATGATGATACCTGCATGATGATACCTGCATGATGATACCTGCATGATGATACCTGCATGATGATACCTGCATGATGATACCTGCATGATGATACCTGCATGATGATACCTGCATGATGATACCTGCATGATGATACCTGCCAGAACAATTTGTCTTCAGTCATCAGTCATCTGCTTCCTTCATCCGTCTTCAGTCATCTGCCTCAATCTCCATTTCCGAACCTGCAACAGATAAGACCATTACTCCTCCAGATATCCATTCTGGACACCATATTCATCAGTTACTCACCTGCTTCCATCATTGCGATCACATACTTCTGCAAATAAACCTGTTGATTACTTTACCTGTGTGAATCCTTCTGTTTCATGACAGAAGACCAGACCCTAAATTTAAAGTATGGGCGTTTCCCGCATCCATCAAAACCCAACTGATCATCTGATACACTGTTTCCAGGATGGCTGCCCGATCTAAGTATCTGTGAAAGAGTTCCTAGAAATTTCACACCAGATCAACTGGACAGATGACGTCCTAAAGAACTTGTGCGGGCTTGGACTGGACGATCCTCTGCACCAGCCAAATTCAGCCGCAAAACCAGGTTCATTCACACAATACCTGGATCATGTGCTGTTGTTGAGCGGTTCAGCCTTCACCGTGGGTGAGGCTAAAGATTACATCGCCACTCAACCACCATCAACAGCCATCTTCCTCGCCACACCGCCTGAATGTCTTCATGTCATACCTGCCGAGCCAGAGACTGTTCACGCCATGTCAGCCACGCCTGAGAATTCGCCGCCGGTTCCTGAGCCTGCTTCAGCCCACAAGCCAGCTCCAGGGACTCATCCCGCTGAGACCACCCCTTCCAGACTCTCGTCCTGTCGAGACTGCCCCTCCAGAGCTTCTTCAAGTCATGCCCGTCAAGCCTGAGCTTCTTCAAGTCATGCCCGTCAAGCCTGAGCTTCTTCAAGTCATTCCTGTCCAGCCTGAGATTCACGCCTGAGCCCCTGTCTCCGGCCAAGATGGCCGCCGGGCTCCCATGGAAAAGCCACGATGGCCGATCCACCCTGGCCACCCAAACTGCAGACTCCGCCCTGGCCACCCGAATGGAAGGCTCCGCCCTGGCCAACCGAACTGCAGACTCCGTCCTGGCCACGCCGAACGGAAGGCTCTGCCCTGGCCGCCCGAACTGCAGACTCCGTCCTGGCCGCCCGAATGGAAGGCTCTGTCCTGGAGTCCTCTGGTCCCTCCTAACCACATCCTCGTCAGCCTCCAGGACACCCGCCCTCCCTCCCCGGGTAGACTCCTTGAATTTCTGCCTGCCTTCGCCCACTCCTGTTGCCAGCCCTCCGACTGCTCCTCTTCCTCCTCCTGAACCCCCCTCCCTCAGCAGTTTTGTCCATCTATGGCGCGAGGTCGCGCCTTCCGGGAGGGGGAGTTACTGTCATGGTCACCAGCTAGTCACCACCTCCTCACTACATTTCCCATCATCCTCCTTGGCCCTTACCTGCATACACTTCCCAATCACAGAGATCGCTGTCACCAATCTTCACTGATCATCATCCAGCACTATATAACTCTTCCCACTACAGTTCACCATTGTCTGGTCTCGTCGTTCCCTCAAAGAACACATACCTGACTCCTTACCTGCACGATACCTACCAGAACGATTTGTCTTCAGTCATTTGCTTCCTTCATCCGTCTTCAGTCATCTGCCTCGATCTCCATTTCCAAACCTGCAACAAATAAGACCATTACTCATCCAGATATCCATCCTGAACACCATATTCATCAGTTACTCACCTGCTTCCATCGTTGCAATCACATACTTCTGCAAATAAACCTGTTGATTACTTTACCTGTGTGACTCCTTCTGTTTCATGACAGGACCCCATGGTGACTAAACAAACAGATTGGTACAACAAAGGAAAGCGATAAAGGAGATCTTAGAGTATGCTTGGGGATGTAAATATGAAGCAAAACCGAAAGATATGAGGGTGCAAGATTGTGAAGAGCTTTAAAAGTGAGAAGCTGAATCTTGTACTCTACTAGATATTTAACAGTTATTTTTTAATTATTTTTTAATAGGTGAGCATGAACCTGAGATGCAACAACCTTTTTCAGGATTTTTTGACAGAAAAGGTAGATTGGAAATTGGGCGAATGTTGGAAAAATTATTAGGATCAGCGCCCAGTTTCTTGGGTCTTGACATTATTACAGCAACCATAAAAGATGAAGGAACAACACCTGATGTGAGAATAATGTTACTATACCAGATGGAGAAGATAAACAGGCTTTGACCAAGTGAGTAGGAAGTGGATCTAACTGACAGGTGGAAGACTTAGATCGTCAAATAAGACATGATACAGTCGGAAGTTCAAAATGATAAAATAAGGAAAGAAGAGAATCATGGGAAGGCAGATACAACGGATCACATGCCATATTTTGAGTTCATTGTTGATAAATATTGTCAATTTTGGTATTAAAAAAGGTCACACATTTGTTACATAGATCACTAGAATATAGGTGAGAAGGAAGGGTATCAGGTGGCCTTAAGATATTATTTACTGTATTAAACAAAGATCTTGTGTTCCCTTCATTTGCCCTAATTATAGTAGAATAGTAATCAGATTTAGCTGTTAAGAGAGCAGTCTTGTAATTGAGCATGTGATCTGTCTCTTTATGAACAGTATGTCCGGTTTTAATGGATAAACGTTCCCTTAGTTTTAGTGACTTCCCTTAGTTTTAAGTTGTCTCAGTTCAGGTGTAAACCAAGGTTGCATAATGAGTAAAACAGACAGTCTGAGTTTTTAAAGGTGCAAGTGTATCAAGCACACTATGCAGTCCCTCATTATAGTAGGAAACCAGGTCATCCGGAGTAGAAAAGGCATCTCTCTTGAAGAAATTGTCAAGACCATCAAGAGCGGATAGATATTCCGAAATGAGATGGAATGGAATGTTACTTTTTTCTACCATTAAGTTAACACTGAATGATATTAACTTGTGATCTGATATGGGCAAGATATATGGCTATATTAATAAATAAAATGAAAAAAATGTAATGTCCGCAACACTGCTTTTAACTGCCATATTTAATAAAAAGGCAACGTTTCGATCCTGCTGGGACTTCTTCAGGCAAAAGGCAAAGACCATTTGCCTGAAGAAGTCCCAGCAGGGTCGAAACGTTGCCTTTTTATTAAATATGGCAGTTAAAAGCAGTGTTGCGGACATTACATTTTTTTCACTTTAGTAAGTTCCTTTTGTCCTGCACCTGCCAGAAGGTGGGATGTGCACACAATTACTTTTTTTTTTTATATATATATCTTTTTTTTTTTTTATATTAATAAATAAACTCGGACGAAACACCATTCTTCCGAAACGTGAATAGAGATTTATGCTTTGTAAGGCATTTGCATACAACTTTATTCGTCAAGTACAGTTATTCACGGTGGTTATGTATTCCTGTTATGTTATATAATAATATTTTATTCGTACAGTAACTGTAAATGATTCAACCCTTTTCATTAACAGCATGTGTTTCGAAGCAGTAAAGACAATGACTTAAATGTTGGTTAAATGAATAATTAGCTCAACAATATATATACAAATAACACTTAATTCAAATGCAATCTGTCATGCTAGTAAAAAGCCATAGAATTCGAGCTGACCTGTGGCTTTTTTACGGTTTCCAAGATCTTCAAGAGTCTGAAGTGGATGTTGGTCAACAAAAAGACATCAGGAAATAATATACGCTTCACAACTTATTCCGAGCAATGACGCAGACTGTGAATGGATTTAAAGACATGAAGCTTTATGTCCAAGCATTTATACTGTTGCTCATAGCAAGATGATGGATGGTAAACCTTTTTAATATAATATAGTGCAATTTAGTAATAGGGAATTGTATGTATTGTAATATTTAATGCATATACGAATCAATTTCTGCTAATAATCCCAGATATCTGTTCATGCTTAGTATTTACTGTAAAATACATAAAGAAATCTATTGTGTAGTAGACACACCCATCTAAACTATTTCTATACATCACTTATCCTGCCCCAAAAGACCATAAACATTACAGATAATGTTTGAAGTATCAATGTTCATACATATTTCTTAAAAAGTTTTAATTATTCATGTGTGACTGATACGCTGCAAATCAGGTGATTTTAGGTCATTGTTTTGCTTGCAATTCAATGATGCCCTATGTCGGTTGGAAATCGTAAGATGGCCGCTTGAACACTTCCATTGGCTGCCTGCTGGCAGTTCAGAACCTATTGAACAATCTACTCATTTATATAGATCAGTGAGTGTTACCCATCTTCATGACCCACTTTAAGAAAGAGGATGCAGACTTGAGATTCATTAATCACAATGGAAATTATTTTTGCAGTAATTTACATTATAATATCTGGCGTAATGTATAGCCGTGGCCTACAGCAGAGAGCATTCCCACAATCTTTTTCTGTTAAGATGTTAATTTATGTTCACTGAAAAACTCTTTTATGTTCTTCCCTCTGAAGTCGATCCAGCATGAAAATGAAGTTCACAAATAGTGCGGGTGAAACAGACCGTGTTAATATTTAAATTACAATTATGATGGCACACACTTTGCACATACTGATCTGTCAACACAGAAGATGGTGAGGTGAGAAATGAAAAATCACAAAGTTAAATGGACAGCAACTTTGTGCCCTTGAGATGTGATCAGCATCTCAAAAACATCAGGCGTGTCCTTACATTCAACATCATGATAGGAATGTTGGGGTTTATCATGTTTTTTAAAGACGGCAAGCTATTTTAAGAGAATATTATTATTAATGTAAAAAATAACAAAAACTTCCCATGTTCTTTGGATAGTACTGTATGTATGGCATGGTATGGCATCATAAGACCCAGGGCAGTAGTTTGCACACATGCAGAATGCACAATAATGAGTCACAGAGCAGTTCAACTGGCCAAATAGAGAGTCCAGGACATAATGTTCACATGCAGACTCAAAACAGCATAAAGATAAACATACAAACATACATTGTAGTACAAATGAGGTATTCACATATGCATGAATGCAAAGTATTTTATACAGTGCCTGAGATAGCTTGTCCAAAACCTCTGGAACATGCACATGGGTACCTGTACAAATCAAAAATACATAAAAGTGATTCTGTGTGTGTGAACTTGAGTTAGTATACACATGATCAGGAACTTATTTTTCATGTTCCATGCTCTATATACAGTGATGAAAATGCTAAGGGTGGATAATAAGGGTGCTGTGCAGTGATACACAGATCTGTAATATGAAACGGTCATAGCAATGTTGGTGTTCAAGAAACATTTCTTATTATCATCAATATAGAAAAAGGAAACAAAGCTGTTAGTTTAATTACTTCAAAACAGCAATGTTATCACCTTTTTGCTGAGTTATATAATGTGGAGATTCAGTAGCAAAGTGGTATATAATTTTTAATAATTATGTAAATATAATAAAATAATGATATTAACTAGACAATAAATATAAATAATTATTAGTATAATTGTTTTTAATATATTAATATAATTGTTTTTATAACAGATAAGGATTGAGATGAGGAAATAATTGTCTATTTTACTGTGTTATTCTGTGTATTCCTGTTTACTGCGCAGTCTGTGTATTTGGCTGTTCATCTTTGCACTCCTCAGGAATGCAAAACTACTGGAATTACATACAGCTCTCCCCAGACACTCAAATACATATTCACACATCACAAGCCTCACTTCACAACTGAAAGAACAGCACTCTTCAACTCACCCTTAGGGCCCTGAGATTGATGAGAAACCCATCTACATGCTGACAACACACACACACACACACACACACACACACACACACACACACACACACACACACACACACACACACACACACACACACACACACACACACACACACAGGTAAAATTGTAAAACGCTCTTGAAAGATGTGTGTCCAGCCATCTTTAAACATGACATCTGCCAAATTAAAAAAAACGCAGCACCTGTGCAATAAAGCTCCGACATTATTGCCACCAGAAACTAAAATATACATAACAGCTTTTCCATAGGAACTTTTGCAGCAAGACATCATAGGATGCCAAAAATGGAATAGGATGTCTAAAAACTCCAATTTAGATTAAATATCAAAATCAAAATAAGTGCATGGTACAAACATGTTGTAGCTTTAAGTCCAACTGAAAATGCCCAATTGACTGACTAGTAAGTAGCAAATCATGGTTCATCGTTGTGATAATTAATGAATTAATTTGTGACATTTATATAGCGCTTATCTAGGTATTCAAAGTGCTTGACTATGGAAGCAGAATAGTCTCAATTATAATTCACGCAAAAAACATGATTCACACATGCGTAGACAATTTCACATGCATGAAACCTAATTCACGTACACACACAAAAAATTTGCATGCGTGAAAAAAAAATATATTCACAAAAAGCAATTCACATGCGCAAAATAAAAGTATATATTCATAAAAAAGATTTCACAAATGCAAAACACAATTCGTAGATATACAACTGTGCACAAAAACCTTTGAATGTTTGAAATGTACAAGTTTATCCTTGAATGCGAATGTACAAATCGTCATTCACGTGTGAATCGCCTTGGATTTGTGTGTGTGTGTTTTTGAGACTTGGCAGCGAACTCCTCCTACACAGAGCAGTCGTACTCTTTAGCCAATCAGATTTAAGCTTTCAATCAACCAATCGGTATCACGTGAGGGCGGGCCTACCGGCATGTTACGTCATCAGCTTTCGACCAAGAACCGGTTCGTGGCTGAGCAGAGGTATGTGCATTGCAGTTGATCAGTTCATTTCAGTGTTTACTGAAATTAAAGAGTTTGAGATCAGTTGAAGCAATAGTTTATGAACTATTAACTGATGTAAGCAAGTGCTGTGGTAATCAGATGTCCCATATCGTGTCAAAAATGAAGAAGAATGATACTTGTTTTGTTGTATTTTAGCCGCAGGTACAGACAGCTCTCTCAGCTTCAACAATCACGCTAATGAGTGCAAAACAATCATCTAATACCCACCCTAGCTCTCTTAGCACTGGCCTCATCGAGATTGTTCTTTAAATACTAGTGAATAGACCTATTTTAATGAGCATCCATTGTTTATTTGCCATTTGTGCAATTTGTGTATGTTGGTAAATTATTAAACGCTTGTTGTTTCCCTGCATTTTTCAGGATTACTCACCTTTGGCATGACATCTGGATAGCAGTCACACACATCTTAATTCATGTTGTTTCTTTGTTCTCTTTTATACTTTACTTTTTTTAATTAATGTCTTAATTGGTAACACTTTACAATAACATTTCATTAGTTAACATGAACTAATAATGAACTGCACGTATACAGTTTTGTTAATGTTAATTTCAACATTACCTCATAAAAATCTTGTTAACATTAGTTAATGCACTGTGAACTACCAATGAACAGCTGTATTTTTAACTAACGTTAACAAAGATTTACAAACACAGCGACAAATGTATTGCATCATGGTTAGTGAACATTAACTAATGTTAACTAATTAACCTTATTGTAAAGTGTTCCAATATATTCAACATTCATTTCATTATGTTTTGTGCTGTATTGTCATCTCAAGATTTTTAGTGTCACAGGACAATGTTGTGAAGCATTAATTTTACTTAGCCTAGTAAATAGGCAAATCTGATTTTATGCTGATCAGACAAAGGTATACATAGAGGCAATTAAGATTATGCAACTAAGATTATTCAGAAAACATTATTCAAATACCATCACTTAATCTCCCACGTCCTCTGTCTGCACCTCTTGTACTATAGGTTTTTACTATTTTAAATATCAGACCAATATCTGATATGTCCTAACAGAGAGGTCTACTGATGACTGGATTGAACACAATTAATTTGTTAACTTTTCACTTGATGTATTGCACTTATATTTATATATATACTTTAAAAGCAAAGAAGACTCTGACTGGATCTCACAAGTCTGGAAGAGACGTATATTTCTCTGTACTGAATGTTGTGCTTCATACTTAAGATTGTCAGTTCATGATCTTAATATGTAACAGGAACATTAATCATGATCAAGTCATTTTATATATATTTTATTCCCAAAGGATTCAGAAACTTTCAAATTAATAAAATGTGTACATCAAATGTAATTATGTATTTGAATTTTTTAACTCTGACAAGAACATTTAATAATGCATGCATAGCAGTGCTTTATTCCTAGAGCATGTTCATATAGTTCGCAGGAGACAAATGAATACAGTAACAATGCATCACTTTCAACCTCTTGTTGAAACAACTGTCAAAATGGATGGCTTGCAACATGACTGTTTTGAAAGAATTACAGTAGGAATGGTAAGATCACAGTACTGGTTGTCTGCAACTTCATACATCATCTGTCTCGGAAATCTGAAACAATAATACTACATAATATATGCATCTTAAAACAAAAGAGATGTCTCCATATGCACTTCATTACATACATTATCATCAGTTGAATGTGTGGTGGACAGGACATGAAAATCCATCAATACTAAAAATAAATGTTTGTTCACATGTGGACTAAACAGCAGTTCATAAACTATTGCTTCAACTGATCTCGAACTCTTTAATTTCAGTAAACACAGAAATGAACTGATCAACTGCAATGCACATACCTCTGCTCAGCCACGAACCGGTTCTTGGTCGAAAGCTGATGACGTAACATGCCGGTAGGCCCGCCCTCACGTGATACCGATTGGTCGATTGATAAGCTTAAATCTGATTGGCTAAAGAGTACGACTGCTCTGTGTAGGAGGAGTTCGCTGCCAGGAAAGTCTCAAAAACACACACACACAAATCCAAGGCGATTCACACGTGAATGACGATTTGTACATTCGCATTCAAGGATAAACTCGTACATTTCAAACATTCAAAGGTTTTTGTGCACAGTTGTATTTCTACGAATTGTGTTTTGCATTTGTGAAATGTAATTTATGAATATATAATTTTATTTTGCGCATGTGAAATGCTTTTTGTGAATATATATTTTTTTCACGCACGTGGATTTTTTTTGTGTGTACGTGAATTAGGTTTCATGCATGTGAAATTGTCTACGCATGTGTGAATCATGTTTTTTTGCGTGAATTATAATTGAGACTATTCTGCCTCCATACTTGACATATGGAAGGGGGGATCTCCTCAACCACCACCAATGTGCAGCATCCACCTGGATGATGCTACAGCAGCCATATTCAGTGTTGCCAACTTAGCGACTTTGTCACTATTTTTAGCGACTTTTCAGTCCCCTTTAGTGACATTTTTTCAAAAAAACGACTAGCGACTTTTTGGACAAACCTCAGTTACTTCCAAATGCTGCCAGTAGCCTACTGTCCTGCAAGCGCGAGGTCTTGCTTTCTCCTTGCCGTCACTCTCTCTAGCTGTGTCTACCCTGTTCAGTGAGAGGAGCAGCAGCACGTTCATCTGTTGAGCGCACGGCTGTTGACAGACGTGAATGAGCAGTGTTGTTCCATGGACTTATCACTTATCTGTTTTTCTTTTGTTTTATATTTAAAGAATTTTGTTTGAACATTTTAATTTCCTTTCTTTTCTTGTGCTTATTACTTGTAATACTCACTGTCACAGAGCTTTAGTTCATCCGGTTCCCGAACACTCTCAATTCAGATAATTTTCCACATAGGCCTATAAAAAATGTAGTCATTCACTATATCATAGCTACTTGTTCTTGTCTGACAAAAAATATATATAGGAAATGATAACAGCTTTATTTGACATTCGGCTATATTATATTAAATAGAGTATGTGAGAGCATTAATTTAGAGAGAAAACACATTAGGCAGGCAGGACGCAAGTATGATGCGATGACGTCACGAATATGCTAATTGACGTATGCCGTCATCTAGCGACATTTAGTGACTTTTGTCAGACTTTTTGCCAGCAAATTTGGCCAGATAAAACTAAAACATAAATACTTTAAATGCGCCCTTCAATATATACTATATTGTGGTAATACAATATATACTGTGGGAAGTTGTGGCCTAATGGTTAGAGAGTCTGACTTGTAACCCGAAAGTTGCAAGTTTGAGTCTCAGTACCGGCAGGAAATATAGGTGAGGGGAGAGAATGAACAGTGTTCTCTTCCACGCTCATTACCCACAACCAAGGTGCCCTTGAGCATGTACCTGACCCCCAATTGGTCCCAATTATTATTCTTAAATAATAACAATAAAATACAACCAAACAAATGCCAGAACTGTTCAGATTAAATAAATCTCACAAATCTGTCTTCAGAGTCAGACTACACAATATTTTTGTATGTTACGATAGTCACTGTGTCAGATTATGCGATTTTGACTCCTAAATTATTCGTGTGTCATGGAAAAGAAACATGTCAGACTACAAGTTGCTTCCTGACCAATCATTGCTTGCCGTCTTTATGACGTGTGTGATGTCATTAAAGGCAGAACTAGTGACTGACTTCCGGAAACAAGAGCATAAACCGGGTTGCTGAAGCACCTCCACGTTTGCTTGCCAGCATTTATCTTTTTTCACTCTGTCGTGGTAGTCCCTTGAGGAAGATCATAAAGGCAGGAGTATAGTTGCATAGCTCCACGAACCTTTGCTCCATTGCATAATTCCACCTAACAGCTCTCTCTCTCATTTAAAAAAAGCAGTGTATGGAAGAGCTTCTATGCTCCTATTAGTCAACTTCACAGATGTGACGGGAACCCATTGTAGAGGACCGAATAAAAAAAATAAACATGCTAGTCTTTCTGTTGTGAAGGGTTGCAGGCGTGGTGTCGGTTGTCATCCACTATGACACAATATAAGAGATGAAACGATTGATCCTTGCGTCCTGATGCCCATTGTCATTTACGAATCACTACAACACCCTAGTCAAAATCGTGCTGATATCGTGTAGTCTGAACAAAATCTGTCAGCATCCAGGCTGCTGAACCCTGTGATAGACCCATATATGCGCGGTTCACTTCAGTGCCGCTACATACCCTGTAGCCCTAGAATGAAATCAGTAAAATGGTCAATTAAGGGGATAACAACAGCACAACCTGGGAAAACACACATAAATGATATGCTTACCATTTATAAAATAACATTATGTTCAAACATGATCTTTTATTGTCTTTTTTATTGCTCTCTCTCTTTGCCTCTCCTCTTTTTTTCTGTCTTTAAGCTTTCCATCGACAGCTTAATGTTCTCTATACTGCTGTGCTCTGCTTGACTACAAGTCATTATAAATCATGAAAACCTCCCCAAATATCCTTTCATTTCAAACATCTGTCAGTACATCTAATGAGCTTGATAAATGTATGCATTCTGTCACACTGATCCCAGTGTAGATTATTGCCCAGAATTAGTAGCATCACATCTGTTATCCCACTGACATTAGCTGACCTAAAACACTTTGACATGGCCTCTGCACCCACGAAGAAGAGCGTATTAACAGCCTGGGTGAGACTTGTCCTCTGAAGGTGTTGTAACACTCAAGCTGAAGAACATTTGAAAAGCATCTGTGTTCTAAAAAAAAATCACACTTTACAGACGACGCATTAAATGGCTCTCAGGCAGGGTGAGATCTCACAAACATTTCATGAACAATCCCTTCTGTTTCTCACTCAGCGACCACAGTTTCCATCACAGCACTCTTTTTCTCTCCCTCTGTCCAACAAACAGCTTATGCCTATCCTTGAACTTTCAGGATATGAAACGCCTACTAATGCTCATGAGAACCCATAAAAAAACAAACAAACAAAAAAAAAACACTCTGATTATTCTGTTTTTCAAGTTTTTCCTGTGTCCACATCAGTTTCATAAGAAATCTCAAGAATGTCTCAACCTGCTCCGATTGTAATGTAATGTTTTGTAATGTAAGATATTTTAATATGAACTTAAACTTTATTGGCTTTATAACTATATACTTATACTGTATCTCAATTGCTTCTGTTCTTATTTATCCTCTGAAAAAAAGTTGACAAATGAATGAAGCAATCTTTTTTCTTTCTTTTATTTTTACCATGCATTGATGAAGGACACGATGCTCTTTTCCTCTGTGGTTTGAAGTTGAACCCTGATCTTTGAGATATGAAACTGTATCAATAATATCTGGGCTGTCAAGGGCTTAAGCCTAAATGAAGGCAGTCACAAGGCAAGCAATCTATGAAATTTAATTTCTTGCTCCACCTTCAAAAAAAAAAAGAAAAAAAAAAAGTTCAGGGTTGAAGGTCAGGTAGTAGTTCAGGGTTGAGCAATGACACCAAACAAGTGTGGTGTGGATGGTGACAGCTGATATAGGGTGAGTTAACAAGGGTAGTTGCTGGAGTGTGTGCAGGTGGTGAGCAGGGAGGATTCTGGGAAGTGTAGTGTGGAGAGGTGATAGTAGACTGGTAACTGAGGATGTGACACTGCGTGTGCATGTCTGTTAAGTCCATGAGACTGTAGGGTATCCCATTTGTCATTTTAGGTTTCAGAAGGGTGCTCGTGAGCGACCCCTTTGCAGTCGATATGTGCCCTCGATGCACACTTTTGGCGAGTCCGCACTGAAGCGAGCTCTGCAGCAGACTTTTTACCGACAGTCAAAGCGGCATTACGTCATGAAAGTGCAAACTCGTAGGAAGATCGCGAGTGCCATTTGGGACAGAGCCATATTCTCCATAATTTTTATTTTGGTTTTTGTTCTAATCTTTGTATGCAATGGCAGATCCACTACTTATCTTCTTCTATCCTTCCGAGCAAATCTCCTGTAAATGACATGACTCAGTGTTGGCCTGCAGCAATAACATTAATAAAACACAAAAAATAGTTAATATGACCTAAATTATCATTATTATTATTATTTAGATACACTACATGGACGTCATATGGACTACATTTGTGATGCTTTTTGTCTATTTTGGAGCCTGTTCACTTTCACTGTAAAGAGAGCAGCCTGAACATTTTGCTAAATATCTCTTTTGTGTTTCACAGACAAAAGACAGTAAATGATGATCAAATTATGATTTGGAGCAGTCGTAAGCTAATGGTTAGCGAGTGTGACTGGTAACCCAAAGGTTGCTGGTTCAATTCCAGTACCAGCAGGAAATGACTTAGGTGCCCTTGAACAAGGCACCTAACCCCCAATCGCTCCCCTGGCGCCACAACATAATGGCTGCCCATAGCTCCAAGTGTGTGTATCACGGTTTACAGTGTGTGTGTTCACTACTCACTACTCCTAATGTGTGTGCACTAACTTGGATGGGTTAAATGCAGAGGACAAATTCCGAGTATGGGTTACCATACTTGGCCTTCACATGTCACTATCACTTTTTACAAAAAATTTAAATTTAAGGGAACTATTCATATTCAGCTATTCAATATTCGACTATTCATTTTCAACTATTAAAATAATCAACTATTCAACTATTAACATACAAAGGGAACTATTAATTTAGGCTCAATCCCAATTCACCCCTTGGCCCTACCCCTCCGTTTTCCGCGTTCCCGTGAAGGGGTAGGGTTGTCTCGATTCTCTTTTGGTTGGAGGGGTAGGGGTAGGGGGAAGGGCCAGATAGCCCTTGAAACGAAGATTTTTCGGGATCACACTTCAAACGAAGGGGTATGAGAAATGTACCTGCATACACCGGCTACAGAGGCAATATGACAGCCAATAATCATTTTCTTTATGTCACATTCAATCTTGTGTTCATATTTACAGTCATGTTCTTCAAAGAAACGGTTGCAAAAAAATCGCTAAAGTTCGTTAACAATATGACGCGTGTAAAAAGCAAAAGTTTGAAGTGAAGCGAATGAGGCGAATTCGCGTCCACCGCGCCGCGCTAAACGCCTCATTCGCACCACAAGACCTCCAGACGCGTGTAAACGCGTCTTAACATTGAAATCACTCGCGCCAGATGCTCTATTCGCGTTTGGTGTGAACACAGCATTAGGCGTCGAAGATATCGTCATCTCCGTTGTTTTCTGCGAACTTCAGAAGAAAAATGCAAAAAAATAGCTGTAACTCACGCAAGACTACAGCTGACGACGGCATCTTGGAAGTTTGTGATAAACATCTCCTGTGACGTAGGCGCTAGCGACGACGTATAATGACGTGTAACGGTGTAGTAGTGGTGTCCCATTTCTTAGGGGAATATTTTCACCCCTACGCCTTGCCACTCTGTTTCAAGGGGCAAGGGTAAGGGGTAGGCGAAGGGTTAGGGGTAGGCGAAGGGGTATAAAATAGAATTGGGATTGAGCCTTAGAGTGTCTTAAAAAGGCTCCATTAACTATCTCTGTAAATTCAGCCTAGATTTCAAATGCAAAAATCTAAAGGTGATTCGTACAGTAATAGTTAATGATGTGGGTGAAGTAAAAGGTTGCAAGTTCACCAACAAGTACAAGCACAAACAGTCAGTGACATCATAACGCCGCTATATCAACATCATGCCTGCGAGATGAGCACTTTATCCAAGGTCACTGTCCCTACACTCATTATATGCTTAATAAACAAACTACAGCTGGTTCAAAACGCAGCAGCTAGAGTTCTTACCAGAACCAGGAATTATGACCATATTAGCCCCATTCTGTCAACAGTACATTGGCTCCCTAAAAAACATAGTATACATTTTAAATATTTGCTGGTTACTTACAAATAACAAAATGGTTTAGCTTCGCAGTACTTGAGTGAGCTCTTAATGCATTATAGTCCTTCACGTCTATTGCGAACTAAAAATTCCAGCCAGTTGATAATACCTAGAATATCAAAATCGACTGCTGGCGGTAGATCCTTTTTCTATTTAGCACCAAAACTTTGGAACAGTCTTCCTAACATTGTCCGGGAAGCAGACACACTCTGTTAGCTCAATTCTAGACTAAAAACACATACCTTTGACCTAGCATACACATAACACATTATAGACTTCTATAATTCAATGTTAGGCTGCATAGATTAGGTCAGCTGGAACCGGGAACACTGCCCATAAATCCTGATGTTCTTGTTACATCATAAGAAGAATGGCGTCTACGCTAATATTAGTCTCTCTGTTTATCCCGAGGTTTACCGCAGTACGGATCAAGGCCATATCCAGATCTGATGAAGGACCTGTGCCTGCACACGACGACAACGCAGTCCTGAAGTGTCAACTGGTCTCTCCCCTGTGAAGGCCTCCTTCCCTTCCCTTTACCTCTGTACAGATAAAACGTTATCGGGATAATTACGGTCCACGTGGCTACGCGGAAGTGATAAAAATTCTGTATTATAAATTTTAAGGCCAGACAAGTAGTTTGTTGAGGGTTGGTTTGTAAAGAAGGACTACATGCCTGTGCACATATATATTCAAATGCGCATACCTATGGACTAAACACGTAATATGCATGTGCACGCCATCAGCATTCTCACAGGTTCACATTTTTAAAGTTTGCGCAGAGAGAACTTAAAGGGATAGTTCACCCAGCAACTGTTTAATTACCAACCTTCTTTAAAATATCTTCTTTTGTGTTCAGCAGAAGAAAGAAAGTCATACAGGTTTGGAACAACTTGAGGAAGAGTAAATGATGACAGCATTTTCATTTTTGGGTGAACTATCCCTTTAAGGGTTTTCTGTTAGAACGGCGTCGTGTTAGCGGCCCCTCAGTTAATAATTAATGATCGTTGCGACGGAAGTGAATCAATCAAAACTAACTTTAGCTGGACAATAATATTATTCTAGAGCTGCTGTAAAGCCAAAACAATCTATGTTACTTTAATTTCCTATTATCACAGTAAAGCTGCTTTTTTGTTAAAAGCGCTATATAAATGAAGGTGACTTGACTTGACTCATTGTACTAGATTATATGGATAAAAAGCATAGGCTAAAATGGAATATCAGGGGGACAACAACAAAACAAACATTGTAACTATTGTTACACAAGAAAGGATTGAATCATCCATAGAAACACACACTCTACTCATAAATCACTCAGACCTCTGAACCATTCTTAAGACATGTTCAAGAAGACAAAAAGCTATTCCTGGTGAAATCGCTGATGGTATTTACTTCTTTACATGCCCAAGATGACTGGTTCTACATGGGTCTTAAAGCACAGTGACTAATAGAAACGACACAGAGCTGTGTGCCTCATGGAGTACAGCACATATACTTTCTACTTTCAGAAGAGTGCATAACCTCTCAGGTCCATAACAATGACTTGCATTGCCCAAGGGCTCAAGGCTGAAAAAAATGGTCCAGCTCTGTTTTACCTGTTTTATCATTATAAATAAAGAGCCCTACAATAGTTACAATGTCTATACAGTATAGTTGTGTTTTTATAGTCTATAGTCTGGCCTTTATACAACTTAAACATTTTCCAAGCAATTTGAAAAGAAAAAGAACCCCTATAATTATGATGCACACTGAGGAACTAAACAGAGATGCTGCGGTAAAATGTTAGCAGTTTAGTAGTCTGGAACTAATGCTATTAATTAATGTGTTTGAATTGGACTCTTGATTCAGCCTAGTTAATTAACTAGAATTGCATTTCCTCAAGGAAATATCAGTGTTTACAGAGCAGCACTGGAATATGGTTGCAATTTCAGGTTTTAGGCTTTAGTTCTATGGAAATTAAACACCACATGAGAGCTGCATCTTGTTTGCAGTCGGCTACATACAAGAATAGATAATCCCTATAGTTAAAAGGCAGTTTTAAATAGGTACTGTAAATACTTGCAGGTGTCAGGGGTTCATTGTCAACAATAACAAAGGTGTAGATTGATGACGAAGTGAACGAGCGTGGAATCATGGAACTTGTATTCATGCTGATTGATCTATGTTTATGGGGAAATAATGTTTATGGATGAGTGAATACATTCATGTTTTTTAACATGACTGTGGTATGAAGCAGGGCGCGATTGCTAATGAGAGACAGATATCAGCGCCACATACGAGTCCCGGGGGATATATAGGAATGAGGACATTTCATTCTACCGAACTACCTGCAAGTGCTGAATTAGTTACTCATACAAGTCAGTTTATTTAATGAATTAAAATTGTGAGGAAACCCAGCGCTGTTTCACTTGTTCTACACTATCATAATAAACTGCATTTGAGTGTGCTGAAAGTTATAATGTTATTCTATGTGTTAGTTTGTTGGCTGTTTGTGATTAGCAGTAAGCTAGATCAACATTAGAATATTATACTGATCATATTCTAACATTTCATCATGTTGAGCTATACAACACTGATTCGTTTTATGTACATTTGCTCACCTGTCTAATAAAGCGCATGTAAGAGCGGTGTCTCTGTCAAGTCGAAGTTTGGCGCTAAACTCTCGGCATCTCGAAAATGGCACGCCGATAATTGATCCTCGTTTTAATCCTCCTTTTGTCCCAATGTCTGCTTGCCATGGTCCATAATGTCTGAATGAAACAACAACAGCGTGAGTGTGCCGCTAAAACCTCATAACTGCACCCCAAACTAATCTTGAATGAAGTGCCGCACACATTTTGGACTGTGTCTGTTTGTTTGCAATGCAAGGGTAAATTACCTTTTAAAAATGGTACAGCATTTTCTTTACTCAAGAAACACTATAACACACAATGCTGTGCCAGGTGAGCTACCGAGCAAGTTTACTATGTCAGAAAAGTCATACATATGAACCTGCTTATGTGATGCAAATGTCAAATGTAGTAGTTTACAAGTCACTGTACCGTACTGATTGGGATCGCTTTGAGAGACCAATCTACTTTAAGTGTAACAAAACTAGCCAATGCACATTGGCATGCGATAATTGCATCAGCTGCTCTGCCTCGCAGTGCAAGCATATAATGAGCAGCAGGTGCATTGCATATTTGTTTTTCCACTGGGGAGCTGAGCGAAGCCCAGGGTCAGCGGTGGTCCAGCAATGGTGGCAACGGGACTCACGTCTCCATTCCCTCCTTCAGGGAACAAGGGTTACATACGTAACCATTCAGTTCGGTCACGGTCGAATTGAGTCGGACGTACCGTACTGATTGGGATCCCAATTAACATGCCACCTAGTGCTGCCACCTTCCAGTGCCTAGCGAAAGCCTCCTGATCCCCCCACATTTATTGAGGCGGAGATGGGACAGGGCTTAGGCCAGGGAAGTCGACTGCTGTTCTGCATGACCCACTCAGACAGACTTGGATAACACTGGGAAAGCGTGCCCTTTTGGTGGAAAGGGAGACGCTGCGGAAGCCACATCCTGCCCTTAGGGAGGTATCATGTGGTAGTTACACATATGGACTGGGCGTTTCCGGGCTGGAATGTCACTGAGGTGGCTCCGGCCTATAGCAGGGGGGAGAAAACACCGGTCAGAGACAGCAGAGCGGGCTCTGCAAAGGGAAAGACACAGGCTCGCCGCAGGGAGCCGTACCGTGGAAGAATACACATATGGGATCGACGTAGGGAACACAACATATGGGAACCAGCCTAGCACAGGAGTTGTGGAGGAACTTAACAGGGTTCGGCCAATGGGGAACTCAACTGAAGCAAAAATGGCGCACATGTCCAGTCCATAGGAGGGGAACGGCGCAGCAAGCCGACACTTCGAGCGTGGCCTACGGTGCTGACTGTCTTCTATGAGAAGAGAGTACACAGGAAGCTACCGGCTCCACTATCCAGTGGGCCATCCTCTGCTTGGAGATAGCCTTTCCCTTCTGCTAGTCTCTGTAACAGACAAGGAGCTGGTCTGAGATCCTGAGGCTTTGCGTTCTGTCCACGTACAGGGCAGAGCGTGGACGAGACCGAGAAAAGCCAGGGCTGGGTTTGCCTCCTCCTGGGTTTGGTCTCAGAATGACGTGAGAGTTGGCCGGCCCGAATTCCAGGCACGATTTGTCAGCCGAAAATGTGTGCAGGTCCCCTACCCTCTTGATAGAAGCCAAAGCAAGCAGGAGAACTGTTTTTATAGACAGAACTGGGGGGGGGGGGGGGGGGGGGGGGGTCAAGGGGAGGTCTCTGCAGTTCCGTCAGCACCAGAGATAGGTACCAAGAGGGAATAGAGGGGGGCGAGACGGATTCAGTCTTCTCGCGCCCCTCAGGAACCTGATGATCAGGTCGTGCTTCCCCACAGATTTTCCATCAACTGCATCGTGATGTGCGGCAATAGAGGCAACATACACTTTGAGGGTGGAGGGAGACAGCCTTCGCTCCAACCCCTCTTGCAGAAAGGATAGCACGGTACCGATTAAATATCTTTAGGGGTCTTCCTCAACGAACAGGTTCCACTTCAGAGCGTAAGCATGCCTTGTAGAGGGTGCTCTTGCAGAAGTGATGGTGTCTACAACAGCTTGTGGTAGATCACCTAGAACCTCCGCGTTCACCAGACATGGAGTTTCCAGAAATTTACCACATGGTGCCCCGTCCCAGAGGGAGGAGGTCCTCCCTGAGAGGAATGGGTCAGGGAGGAGCTGTCGAGAGGAGCATCAGTTTGGGGAACCAGGTCTGGTTGGGCCAATAAGAGGCAACTAGCAAGACCTTCTCCTCTTCCTCCCTGCACAGAGTTGCGTAGGCTCCGGGGCCAGTTGTGTGCCAGTGCAGCCGTGCCAAGGGTCCCCGAAGCGGTCCCATATCAGCTGGACCGCCTAGGGATGGATTGTCCACTCTCCCGGGGCCAAAGGCTGTCGTGAGCACGATTGAGCAGGCCGGGGAATAAGTGGCATGAAGCGACCTCAGATGCTTCTGACTCCACAGGAGGAGATGGTGGGCGAGTTGTGAAATGCGAGGGGAGCATAGACCACCTTGATGGTTGATGTACGCAACGGTCGAAGTGTTGTCTGTATGGACCAGCACATGCTTGCCCAGGAGCGGCGTCTTGAGGCGGCTCAGAACAAGGTGTACTGCTAGTAATTTGAGGCAGTTGATGTGCCAATGCAGTTGGAGGCCCGTCCAGATCCCCACAACTGAGCGCCCGTTGTACGTGGCTCTCCAGCTCCAGCCAGTGTTGGAGGCATCTGTGGATGGACACTTGATCTAGGGGCACTCTGGCCCTGCTCTCTGGTGCTGCTTCTGAACTGCGGAGAACCACTCGGCACAGTCTCTAACAGTGTCGCCAAAAAGGCTACCTTGTGAGATGGGAGCATCGAGAAAGCGAACTTTGGCGATGTCTCGCACCTCTGCAAGGTTTAGCCAGGGGGCGCTTCTGGACCACCAGGGTGGACATCGTCTGGCCAAGGGCCAGCACTGTGACTTTAATCATGGTTAGTCACCATGCACAGCTCAACCCCGACTCAGAACTACCCTTGTGCATTATGAGTGTTTTGGCCTTCGACTGTACTTACAGGGTGGCCATCACATGCAGAGAAGAGGCAGTCTGCAGTAGCACAGCTGCCCCATCGTTGAGGGCAGCTGTGCTACTGCAGACTGCCTCTTCTCTGAAGCAGGTTCAGAAGCAGGCTGTGGTAAACAAGAGCTTTCCCCGATGTGCTACCTGCTTCAAATGAGAGAGCAGTTCTCATTTGTTTGATTTTTTTTCAGAGAGAAAAACTGCTCTCTCTGGTGCCAAGCATATGGTCATTAACTACACAAGGCGCAACGTTCGAGCTGTGAAAACAGCTGTTTTGCTCTCTGTGAGATCGCGGCCAGCGCTGTCTTTCGCTGTAATCCAACACCAGCTTTGAAGAGGCGTTCTCCCGAAGAAGCAGACTTGTTTTCTTCTTTTTTAAAGTTAAAACACTCTCAGATAAATTGCAGAGCAGGATCAGTACAACCGCTCGGCTCTGAAGCGAAAAGCAAATATGCGATGCACCTGCTGGTCATTATATGCTCACGCTGGGACGCAGAGCAGCTGATGCAATTATCGCATGCCAATGTGCATTGGCTCGTTTTGCTACACTCGAAGTAGATTGGTCTCTCAAAGCGATCCCAATCAGTACGGTACGTCCGACTCACGTCGAACGTGACCAAACTGAAAGGAAACTGAGAATGCAAAACATTCTGCTTTTTGATATTTTCACAATGAATTAATTATTGTGATTACACATGCCTGTTTGATACGTTTTTCTTTATATTGTATATATTTTTAAGAAATGTTTAAGATTAGTTTTAGAGGTAGGAGTAGGATTAGCGGCTCAAAAATATTTTTTAAGGCAAGTTTTTTTTGCCCGTTACGTTTTATGTATTCTTCTGGTTATGTTTAGGTGGGGGTAGGATTAACAGATCAAAATGTATCTATAAAAAGGTTTAAAAAAATGCATCAACATATTTATTGTTAGAGTTATGTTCAAGTTTAGTTTTTATTGTGTTTTGGTTTCATTTTCCCTTGTTACCATTTTCCTTGTGTTCCTGGTCATTATTAGTTTCCATAGTTACTTATTTGTTCCTCGCCTGTTCTCAGTTTTGTTGATTACTCTGTCTTTGTGTTTAAACCTGTAGTTTCCTCTGTTTATTGTTTTGTGTTGTTTATGTTGAAGTGGTTGTTTCCTGAGTCTTATTCCTGTATTCTCATGCGTGTTTTCCAAAGAAAAGACTTTATTGAATTTTCTGTGGCGTGCAATTATTACAGCCACCCAAATCGTTACATTTCTGTTATGAATGATTTGTAAGTATCTTACATTTATATAGCTGTAAATACATAATGTTTATGTTTTAGATGCTGTCAATATGTCCATATTGTACATTTCAGAATCTATCCATACATACAAAAAAAATATATATATATACTTTTTTGTAAATGTTATGTACTAATACCTACATATAAACAATGAGACCATGTTGTTAATACTTACGTTAGGGGATTAAGAAAACAGAATGCACAAGGAATATCAAGCACTGCTAGTATTTACAATGTAATTATCTGGGCATGTCCAGAGCACAAGATTGAGTTTATCCTCATGCTGTACAGATTCACAAATAAGCACAAAACTCAAATTTAGTCCCACTGGGACTACACTATTTACAACATTCTCTCACACAGACACAGACTACAGTTCTCAAGAGAAACTAGTTATGCTAAAAGAAAACCACTAATAATAATTATAGACCATATGGCAGGGAAAGGAAACTAGTTGCCGCGTCTAGTTGTACGCTTGACCACTTTGTGTCCATTCGCGCGTCAAAAGACGGTTGCGGTCGGAACTCTGGTGTACTTTGGACGGAGCAGGCGGTCTGACTGACAATAGCCCACTCCCGATTTCTTTTGACAGCGTATCCGCACTTAATTCTGACCACCTGTACACCTAGCTCTGAGGAGCTGTTTGGTACTGAAACCATTGTCAGTCAACAACATTCTTTTTTTGCAAGGATGTTTGAAATTGTTTGGCAGAAAATAGTCTACTTCATTTGTCAGTAGGGCAATGATTTTCGTTTATGTTGCTTAGAAATTTGAGTGATAGGCTTTGTCCTATTTAATTTATGTTATTTATATTTCATGTTTTTTTTCTGTGGCATTTTTTTTTTCTCTGCTGACAGTAGCTACAATGTTAAAATAGCCTAATATTTATATTGACACGAACACAATTTTTGTATAGCATTTATAATTATTATAGGCTACTTAATCTCCTTCTTTCCGTTAGAGACATTTGAATGTGAGATTCTGGAAACGAGATTAAATTTTCGGGAAATAAAGCGGGTGAACACAGTGTATTTTAAGTGTATATATTTTAAGTGTATATGGCATATGGTTTTGAAAGCTGGACAAGCAGTAAAATTAATAAACTAACATATATATAAATATATGTGTATATAAACACACAAAACAGAATTCCAAGTCATTTGTTAGCTTTCTGTGATAAACAGATTACAATGTAAATTATTTACCAATAATCTTCCAATCCAGTGAGTTGTCACCAGTTGTGACCAGACTGCAATTCAGTGAAACAAACTCGAGAACTGAATCACTCTGACTTGTGAACAAACCATTCATACAGGTATTGTAAATTTGAACAATTGAATCATTGAACATATCTGACTCAGAAGAATAACAACAAAGGCAGATGTCAAGTTTATCAGTAAATAACAACTTAAATGTGCTCTGTTCCTCATTCAGAGCTATCACCTGGCTTCAGATAATTGTGGAATAATAGTGCACATGTTGTATGAACCACTTTTATGGTGTTTAAATTGGTTTGTAACATTTTTCATTTTCAGGTAAACTATTCCTTTAAGACCCTGAAAATGTTTGGTGAGATAAATATGAGCAACAACTTTGCATCCAACATCTTTCATACTGCTTCAGACAGACATACATGTACAGACAAATTGCATGCACTCACTGTCAACTTTTAACAATTTACTGTTTGTAATCAGTCGTCTCAGGTCACCTCTCTGCCGAATCATTTTTCCAGTTTGCAGTGACAGATAACCAGAGCAGTGATTAGTCAGAGTGTTTTGTCATATAGATCCAGAGGCTTCTGTCATATCTGTCACTTCAGTGACTCAGCTTTCATTTCTATATCATTATACACGAGTGTTTGTTTCTGCTGTGGGGTTATTAATCAGGTAGTGCTTGAACACAAGCAGCCAATCAAGCCTAGATGGTATGAGCAGATAATGTCTGAATATTTTCATATTATCCTATAGCTTATGAATATGAATGAACAAATGTCTTCTACATTAAAGTTAAAATGTTTATTTGACATCATTGAAAACTAGGGCTGTATATTTATCACATTGATTTAATTAATTAGTTTTGGAAAAAAATTAAGCATTAAAATTATTAACGTATTTAATGAACCCGCCCATTTCATAAAGTTGATTGGTGACGAACATGAAGCAGGCAGACAACTCACAACATTATGTAGCCTATAGAATGCAGTTAATGCACCTACAATTCAAGATATCAGGGCAAAAATACCCCTGTATGAGTTCTTGTCTCAAATTTATATCATGATATAGTTAAGTAATATTACACAAGTAACAAGCGCAATATCATATTGCAATATCGCAATATAACGAGTGCTGTTTTTGTCCCGAAAAGCACAAGTTCAAATGTGATATTGATTTTATACAACAGTTCTTATCTGCTTTTGCTTAATTTTGCCAACAAAAATAGGATATTACATATAAAGCCAGAGCAGAACTGTTGTGCATCTCCGAGCAATGCACAGCGGTGCTTCATTTCAGAATGAATCCGCGTTTTGAGCAAATCAATCGGGTGAGCCAATGATTCAATGGCCCATTCATAAAGAGAGCCATTCACTTCATTCAGTCATGTAAATAACGAATCTGCCATGGCACGAGCGCAACTGGCTTTTAAAGGGAATGGGAGATGATACTCTGATTGGTTTATTGCACGTTATGCCCAAAACACACCCATTACTCATTAAGAGAATAGGGACAACCCTTTTAGACCATGCGTCGGGTGTGCTAACCATTTTTGATTCGGACACGCCGTGTGTGCACTTGTGCCATGCGCTTTAGATCATGCCCTTAGATCGTTAAAATAGGGCCCAATGACTTACTCATTTAGACATTTACCACCAGCTACTGGCAGTTTTAGTTTCTTATTTAGAGTATCATTTCATTAAAAAAAAAATCATATTTCCAGATTAATCAAAAAACAATTAAAGGTATAGTTCACCCAAAAATGAAAATGATGTCATCATTTACTCACCTGCATAGCCGTTAAAGTGTTTAATAAATTATATGTAGAATAAATAAAATAAAATAAAATTCTAATGCTAATTTCTCCACAAATTAATTGCTTATCAAGTTTGGCTATTGATTAGACTAATACCATTATTTTTTTAGATTAGATTAGATTCGATTTAGATAGACCATTATTGATTAATTAATCGCCACATCTTGTAATTAATTAGATTAAAATTTGTATTGCTTGAGAGCCCTAGTTTAAATACATGGCATGCAAGTTTCAGTAGAAATTCAGTCAGTACATTCAGTAGTACACTTTAACTGTAAATGCATATATCGGATTTGGGTAACTTTTAAAAGAAGATGTAAATTTGGATATAGTCAACAATTCAGAATTGGGCATCAAGACCTAAGGTGTAAATGCGACCATATTTCAGGACACCTAAGTTGGTGATAAGAGTCAGATAATAGTGATATTTTGTTCAAAACTGCTTACACTTTTAATGGAGACACGGATCGTTCGTTAAGATGCCACTTAACTGTTACAGGCTCATACGGAATACATCTGCAGCTGTGCTTGAGATAGATGTGCATGACACCAGTGCCATACTGCGATTTGAGAATAATGAGAGAGCTACTGCAGAGACACAAATTCAATGCCTGTTTCCCCTGGAGCCACACACACAAAGACTCAGTCCCACACTGCAGGCATACACACAGCAGCGGCTTTGATGAGGCTCCAAGCGCACACAAAATGCACCAGCATATGCACACTACCCCAGGTCACATTTGCATCTGGGCATTGTCTGTGGAATACAAACAAAATTGTTATTCTCAAGTTTTGTGCTCATTTCCGTTTTCATTGCAGTCTCCATCAAACATGCATTCATTAAAATGAATGCAAGTCCTATAGTGTTAGTGCTTGTTTCTACATTCACTTCTCTATTTCATCCATCCATTTCTGTCTGCCTATCCATCTGTCAATCCATCCACTTGTTTATCAGTCCGACCATCCAA
The DNA here is from genome assembly GCF_963993115.1 of Abramis brama. NCBI lineage: Eukaryota > Metazoa > Chordata > Actinopteri > Cypriniformes > Leuciscidae > Abramis > Abramis brama. The sequence goes on along the minus strand of NC_139986.1, from coordinate 11,883,021 downwards.
ACATCTAGCCAATCGTTCTTCCATCCATCCCTCCATTTGTGTGTCTACCATTACAGTAAGTGCCAATAAACAAAAGAAACCTGTTAAAGTATCACAGCAAATAACAGAAAACTCTCTAACTGTTGTAAAACACTGTTAAACGCCTGTTATTAGAGCAGGGATTTCCAAACTGGGCTCCAAGAGAAGAAAAAATTTGAGGAAAACAGTGTAAAATAAAATAATAATAAAAAATGAAATTAAACACACAAAAAAAAAAGATTTAATTTAAATAAAATATGTGAATAAAATAAATAAATAGTCCAACAGAACAGTATAGTGAGTAGTTTTCTTCAGTTTTTTTTTTGTAATTTTTTTTTTTTCACAGTATAAACTGGGTTTTTACATATGAAAATATATAGATAGCTGCCTTATAAATTTAAGGATGGAGTCCCTCACTCAAGGATAATCAATTATATTTGAGGTCTGTACTCTGTAACATCTAATATATATATATATATATATATATATATATATATATATATATAAAACCTTGGATTAGAGAACAAAACCTTTGTTTACCCAGGGCTTCTGCTCAGCCCTTTTGTATGAGTTTAAATCAGACAACATGAACATAGGGACCCTCATCCTTGAAAACAGATCCAGTCCGAGCTGGCTGGGACACTGAAAAAATTACATGAAACAGTTTTACCAGACAAAATTTAGTCTGTGAGAGAGTGTGTGACTCACCAAACTGAATCAAAGGGTAACCACAGCACAGGAAAACATCAATGAAGTAAAGTGAATTATATCAATGAAAATATCTCTGAAGATTTTCTTCTCTTTTAAAATGTTACCTGAAGATGAAAAGAGAGCCATGTATTTTTTTCCCCCACAGGAAAAAATAAATAAAATTGCACACCTTTGTTAAAGCACCAGGGGGCTTTTCCACTGCGCAATCATTGATATGCAGAAAGTGTGAACGTGTTGGAGTGAGAATGAAAGAACAGAAACATCAATTAGAAGTGCCTTTGAACAAATGCACAGTAGGGACAAAAGAAAATGCACATTAGCATATCCTTTAATTGTTATGCATGCACTCGGTCTCCCTTCAAAGAACTGAACAATGTGCTGCGTTAAATATGTGCCCATACAACATACTCATTTGTTTTGTTTTTTTGCAAGAGAACTGCAAAAGAAAGAGAGAGAGAAAGGCAAAAAGGCAGTGTTTGCGGTACTACCAGAATTATTCACATGTATCCTAAGTAAAAAAATCAGATAATACATTGTAACAAGACTAGTTTATGTGCTGTGCTTTTTATGCTTGTTAGAGAATCACACTGTTAGCATAGCAAAATGCTAACAGCAAAAGCTATTGAAATGAATTGTTAGTCAAGTATACTGTGCACTCAGCATGATTATCCAACCCAGGCACATTGGAAAACCATGGTGACATTCCTGCAAAATTAAATCACGTTGCAATCTGCACCTGTAATCATAATTTGTGTGATAAGGAATAAAAGTTGTTGTTGTTTTACTGCCAGTAGTGTTCATTTCAGCTGGAAACTGGAAACTGCAGTGAATTATATATGCATAGGTAAGTTATTGGACCTCTACATAAATTTTAGCAGGAAACTGCAGTGAATTGTATATGAATAGGTAAGTTATTGGACCTCTACGTAAATTTGACAAAAATCTACATAGAGGCACATATTTCCAATGAGCCTATGTTGTGATTATTGCTATTTGTGTAATGCACGGAATTGCTGCCTATGTACAATGTTTCAAATCAATGAAAAAAGAGGTCCCATTTCAGTGTGACGTTTGAAAAATAGTGTGTCAAGAGGGGAAAAAGGACGAGAGACTTGTGACACTGTGACAATGAAGAATTTCAGCAGTTATGAAAATGTTTGCACAGAAGCTTGGTTCCCCTCCTTCTCTACCACAGGCCCTTCTCATCTCTTGCTTGCCCTCAGTACCTCTCTCTCTCTACCCTCTCATCTTCAAACGCTACTCTTGAGGCAAGGAGTTTGCCTTGTGAATATGAAACTGCTGAGATGTCAATATCTGGATTCACTTCAATTTACAGTCAGAGTCAGACAGCAGTGAAGAGAAAGAGGGAGAGCGAGATTGTAAAGGAAAAGATAGAAAGAAAGTGTATTAATAAAATACATAATTTTGGCCCCTATATAGAACTTTGCTATCATAAACACTCTTTCTTCATCTTATGTTGCTCTGTAAACCTTGCACACCAGAGACAAGCCACATGTAAATGAAGGTGAGAGATTTCAACATAGAACAAAATGTCTATACGAAAGGAAGTCTCAACTTCCTTTTAAATAGATCTTTAGTTTACGAACATAAACATACTTCATGCAAGTATTTAACACAAATGCTTCAAGCTACACAAACTTGATTTTGCACATTGTCAGACCGCAATTCATAATTCAAAAGGTGCTACCGCATTAGCATAAGCTGTCTTCTTCTATGGTTAATTTCCATGTCAATTACTGGTATTTGTCTATTACAGCAACAGTTTGAAGAGGATCCTGCTGAACATGTTTGCTGAACAAATTTAACTCTACTTGTTATACAACACTTGCAAGAAATTGGTGAAGCACTGGAGTTTGTGTTTGAGTACTTGCACATAATATTTCTGGCCTAAAATGCACATGTGTACGGAGCCCCTAAAGGGATGTGGTGGTGGAAATATTTTTAGGGTTGAGAGATTTTTTTTTTTTCAAATCTTTTGCGTTCCCTCGCAAAACTTTTGCGTTCCCCCGAGAAACTTTGAGTTCCCTCGCAAAACTTTTGCGTTCCCTCGTAAAGTTATTCAAAACCTGTTTTGAGCTCGGACAGACACTTCCTGTTTAATGTCCCGCTGGCAGTGTTTCAGAGCTCCGTACGTTAATGGAGCGTTTCATAGTGTTTGAACTTAGACTCAAATATAAAGAAATGCGGTCAGTGCTTAACTCAAGGAGTTCAGTGAAATTGGCAGTATTCACATAGGCTATTCGAACTTCCCTATTCTTGAGCTAAACGTTGTTAAAACACAAACGACACCTATTTACAATCACAACCTAGACAACGAGCTACAACCCAATTCTCATCAAAAAGAGCTTTATAATATTAATTTGTGTCTAAAGACGAATGAGAGACAAGTCCAAATAAGGGGCCGTCTGCAAAGTGCAAATCCCAAAACCCTTCTGCACATTTTATATTATTATATTCAATAGCTTCACTGTGACTCACTGTACTGTCACCAAATTCAGTTCACACATCACTGCTCTCCTGCTAGTTATACTACATTACTTAGTTTGATAAAAAATGCATAATTTTTATGATTATTTATTATGAAATAAAATCAATATCTTCACCCTTTTTAGAAAAAAATATTAAATTACTTCACACTGTTATACAGTGTAATGCATCAAATTCAGTAAGCAAATATAATGCAAAAGCTGCATACAGTACCAATATAATTTGTGTAAAGAATAGGCCTACTTATTTTTTATGTGCAATTACTTCCCAAACTAAGTGTTGTAGGCCTATAACCAACATTATAGCAGTGATGTGTGAACTAAATTTGGTGTGTTACAGTGAAGTTTCATAATATAAAATGTGCAAAAGCAGTGTAGTATGACCAGTGGGTCACCATTGATGTGTAAACTGAATTGGGTGACACTACAGTTTGTAACATTGAAGTTAATGACTATTTTTGTATTTTTGACTGTGAGTTGATGTGCAGAAGTCTTAGGCACGTTAGTATTTTCACAAAAAAATGGTTTTAAGATAGTTATTTATATATTTTGCTGTAGTGTGTCAGTAGGAAATATCAGTTTACATTAACACAAATTCCTTTTGCAATTAATTGTAATAATCCAATTAGATTTTTGTATGCACAAGGAGTCTGACAACAGCTAGTATGATCCAAACGGAGATCTGATCTCACCATCATCAAGTCTGTATGCAATTACACAAAGAAACAGAAGAAAATTAGACCGACTAAATACAGAAGAACTGTGACAACATCTTCAAGACGCTTGAAGAAACCTACCTGCAAAGCTACCTGAAAAATCTATGTGCAACTGTACCTAGGACACAGGCTTTTTTAAACGGAAAGGGTGGTCACCAAATATTGATTTGATTTAGTTAATAGAAGTAAATTGATAAATAAAATCTATTTATATCTTTGAGACGTTGCCGCAGTTCTTCTGGATTTAGTCTACGTTTTTTCTGTTTCTTTATGTAATCCAAGATGGACTCGATGATGGTGAGATCAGAACTCCGTGTGGATCATACCAGCTGTTGTCAGAGTGCACACACAAAAATCTCACTGGATTATTACAATTAATTGCAAAAGGAACGTGTGAAAAATGTAACACACACTACAGCAAAAGATATTAATAACTGGCTTAAAACCATTTTTTTTGTGTGTGTATGTGTGTGTGTTTGAAAATACTAACATGCCTAAGACTTTTGCATGGCACTGTATGCTACTAAAATAATATGATCAGCAAACAGTTTTAGAGATTATGCAGACAAGAGCTGTACTTGCATGAGCAGACTCCCCCACTTTCTCTGTGAAGCACGATAAATCTAACAAATTATTATCAATTGCATAGAACCCTGCTGTCGTAACTTATTTATCTCATTGTTCTCTCAAAACTACAAACCACAAAAATTTAAGTTTAAATCTACATGTTGTCAAACATAGTGCAATTTGTTTTCTGCTAGTTGCGCATGAAAATCAACATTCAACTTTTGTACGCGTGCAAATGACTGCTTCCTGTGTAAGCCTTTCCATCTCAGACTAAAAATAAAAATAAAGGAAATTACAAATGTATGTGTTACAGAATGCTGCACATGATTGGACATGCACATGAGAAGATATTGTGCTAACAAATTAAGAATTTCCTACCATAACTTAATTAATTCCCTTGTTTTATGTAAATTGTACGGTGGTGGAGAAAGCTCAATGCGCTGCAACTGAAGAAAACATGCAAAAAGGAAAAAAAAAAACAGTAGTGCAACCAAATACAAAGACGGGCTGCAAATAGCACAAAGCTCAATGCACTGCTACCGAAGAAAACACATCCAAATAGACAAAACACCAGCAAATTAAGAAAGCTGCAAATACTCTCAATGCAATCAAATACAGAAACGCGCTGCAAAAACTCACAATGTGAATTTATATCTTCAAAATCAAAAAATATCGTATCCATCGATTCATTATTTCTTCTAATTGTGACTTTATATCTTACAATTACCTTGTTTTTACTCAGAAACAGGTTTTCCGTGATTGGGATTCAACTATAAGTTCTTTAGTTACAATGTGTAAACTGACATACAGGCAAACATACAGGTGTTGGGGAATCTCCTTTGCCTGTATGCTGTCATGCCAAGCAGAAACTAGGTCACAGGGTTTGTAAGGATGGAAAAGTACCCAAAAGCTCTATACATATATCTTACGGGAAGGTGGACATGGTGAAAGGCACGAGAAGGTACTGAAAAACATGTAATATGAGAAGTTTTCAAAAAAGTATATGTAATATGAGATGTTTTTAAAAAAAAGCATATGGTCAGAGATTCTCCACCAACAGAAAGAAGGCATCGGGGAAGGTGTTTCTAACAGTGGCAATATCTCGAGGAGGAGCAAAAAGATAACTGTATGGATGCTCATTGGGTACCTAGCGATAAGAAAAAGGTATAAGACCTGAAGGCTGACCATTGTAAGTCAGATGGCCAGCTGGCATCTCACTTTATTGTTTGTTCAATAAAGTTAATTCTTCTGAGACCTGGAACTTCGACTCTGAAAGATGTCTTTGAGACATGAACCAAAGACTTTAAATCTGCCACGACACAGGTGGCACTCTCCACACCGTAAGGGTTCCCTGTACGATACAATGTACAAAATTATATAAATCTATGACACTATGTGGCTCTTTTCAGGTCGAATACTGCATTCAATAGCAAGGACAATGGAAAACCTTTAGAACCGGAGCTCTTTGATCATTAGTCAAACATACTCATTCACACAAATGCAGAGCATCTTTCTACATGGGGTTGGATCCAAAAGGGAGAAACAATGCAAGAGACACCGAATAGGACTATGATAGAATGAGGTTAGTGAACTGAATGTAACAGAATAAAGCCTTATGACACATCAGCAGGTGCTCAGAAAACAGATTCCTGATGTACTGGGATGGAACTGCAGGGATACAGGTAGGTGATGTTTCTCAAGCGGCACTGCAACTGGGATTTAGTGAGGCACAATGGGCAATTGAGATTACTAGAATGTGCAAAGAAGTATTTGTGTGCTGAAAGAAAATCCACCAGAATAATCATTAACACTGCTTTGGCCTTTCAAGCCAGTAAAACCCTACCTAGATTGATCTGAACAGGAGACAGAGACTGAGAGAGGGGAAGATGAGAAAAACAAATAGATAGATAGATAGATAGATAGATAGATAGATAGATAGATAGATAGATAGATAGATAGATAGATAGATAGATAGATAGATAGATAGATAGATAGATAGATAGATAGATAGCACCAGTATCTTCTTGGGGTACCTGTTAGGATGTTAACCATCACAAAACAGGTGTTCATGACCATTTCATTTGTGAAAAAGTAAGGATGAGTGAGGATAAGCAGTGCTAAATTGGATTTACTGCTCTGTTAAACAGAATCACTGTTCGCTTGTTGGCCCACCTGCCGCACACCTCTGTATTACTGACTTCCTGTGAGGCCTCATGGGACTGAAAGCACAGAAATCAGGTGCTGACTATGTTGTTGTGAGACTCTTGTAAAATTAATATTAAGTTTGAGGGCCCTATATCATACACCCGCCGCAAAGCGGCTCCAAGCACGACACAAATGTTTTTTGCTAGTTTCAGCCTGACACAGTTATCATTTTCACGTCATGCGCCACGTTGTTTAAAAAGCAAATGCATTTGCGCCCATCTGTGCGCCCATGGGCGTGCTGGTCTGAAAACGAGGTGTGTTCAGGAACATTGTTGGAGACCTGCAGCGTGCTTTCTATATAGTAATTGAGAATAAGTAAAACTGTCACACTGATGAAGGCAAAGATTCAAAACGTTTGTTAACTTTATCACCTGTCTATAATAAAAGAGTTTTAGAGTGCAGAACGTTTTTGCATTTTCGCTTGCAAATTCCACCATGTAAATAGCAAATCCACCATGGCACGAGTGCAACTGGCTTTTAAATGGAATGGGAGATGAGACTCTGATAGGTTTGTTGCATGTTACGCCCAAAACACAACCATTACTCATTAGGAGAATTGGGACAACCCTTTTAGACCATGCAGACCATTTTTCCTGTCATTAAACTAACAAAAGTGGATTCGGACACGCCCTAAGTGCACTTGCACCGTGTGCTTTAGACCATGTGCTTAGATCGTTAAAATAGGGCACTGAAAGTCTAAATTCTAACCCTAACCCCATTTTTTAACTATTCATGCTTTAGATTTGGACATTTTTTAACATTTTACTTTTTTTTACCTTTTTTTTTTGCAAACCATATTTTGGCTAATCCACGCCTTGGTTGGATTCAGTCCCCAGCAAAACAAAGCTGTTGATCTTGGCCAACATCATTAATCTGTGTGTTAATAAAAACGTTAATGCTAAATGTTAATGCAGTGAAAGAGAATCAGGTTAATATTCATTAAATATGTGTGGAGGAGCCTGTGTGCCTGACAAAATTAAATACAGCAGCTTTGCAGCTAACCCAGACTGACAGCTTAAACTCATTTGGAGCAGACTGAGGAGGGGAGGGGGGGGGGGGGGCTTTCACTAAATTAGCAATTTCTCTGCTTTAGCCCAGTCAAATTTTCCAAAAAATAAGCATTCTTGTGTAATAAAAAGATAATAAAATACCTTTAACAAAGTTCCTGCAAGTTGAAGGGCACTTTCATATGCCAACAAGCTTTTAGAGACATTAGGTTAGAATTCACTCAACCTTCTTTCTTTCAGCTGCAGTGGCTGACCCACAACTAAAAATACCCCTCCACTGAAAATGAACAAAAGGAAAAGAGAAGTTTTCTTTTCATTCGTTGTATCCCTCCTGGGCTATTCTCTCCCATCCTTTTAACTGAGACCAGAGAAAAGAGAGAATAAACAGGCAAGCTGTTGGTGACACTTCAATTTACGGGCTGCTTCAAGCTATAACTCAGCGTTTACAACAGCGCCACAGTCACAGAAATACACACATGCGCAACTAAAAAGCCAAAACCAATCAGGCAGATGGAATACCAGTGCCTTAGATTTTCAAATAAAACAATTGCTGGAAGTGTGTCTAATCTAGATCAGAGAAGGCCATTAGAACATATAGCAGCACCTCTTCTAAAACTGTGCCCTTGGGTAAAGGACTCAGCCATGCATTATCGCCGGATATACTCGGCAGAGCGGATCATATCTAATGTGTGTTCTTTTGATTATATAACCGTGTCTGCTGGATGACTGTAATATGATTATGGGCAGCAGAATAATGAAGTTCTGGATTCAAATGCACTGACACATCAAATGTATGTGTTTGGCAGATGCTTCCAAAGCAACTTAGCATTCAAGATACATTTTATCAGTTTGTGGGAAAAATCTTTTGTGCTACAAGAACCAAAACCACGCTATAGGAAGCGTGTTCTTTCCTAATACACATGCACATACTGCTGGAAGAAAAAAAGTAATTTATAGAGATGAATGATTCATTATCAGGTATTTCTTATGTCTTTAAATAGCACAGAGGATAATCCTCATCCATTAAGATGTCAGATATACACTAATGTATCCATTACCTCAAACCATGAATGTACACATTAAAGCATTACCTCAAATGTACCATTAATGCTAATGATAATGAAGGAAAAGCCATTGTTAGTCTTTCATGAGAGAATTTACTTGAGAGATTGTCATATGGTATCTAAGAGAGAGAGAGAGAGAGAGAGAGAGAGAGAGAGAGAGAGAGAGAGAGAGAGAGAGAGAGAGAGAGAGAGAGAGAGAGAGAGAGAGAGACTCTTTAACTCATTAAAGAGTTAATGATATACGCCACAGATGATATACGCCACAGAGATGATATACGCCCTACATGCTCATGATAGTTCACATTAGTTCATGGTTGGCACCGAAATGCACAGTAACAAATAAAAATTAGCAATAAAGCATACAGAAACAGCCTGTCAACACAATATGACAATCACACATTATTTTCAAGTCCCTTTTAAAACTGTTTAGTTTCATGCAGTATTATATTTTTGCAATATTATTTTTTCAGGCCATGGGAGATGTTAAACTCCAAATTCATGTTTCTTGTTTCATAAAACCATTCTGTCACAAGTCTTGCTGTGTGTATTGGTGCATTATCATGCTGATACACGGCACCCCCTTCAGGGTACAATGTTTGAACCATTAGGTGCACATGGTCCTCCAGAATGGTTCGGTAGTCCTTGGCAGTGACGTGCATATCAAGCACAGTAGGGAACGCCATGATATTGCAGCCCAAACCATCAATGATCCTCCTCCGTGCTTCACTCTGGGCACGCAACAGTAGGGGGTTACACCTCTTTAGGACTTCTCCACACCGCAACTCCCATGGATGTGGGAAAGACAGTGAAGGTGGACTCAGAGAACAATACATGTTTCACATTGTCCACAGCCTAAGATTAGCACTGTTGGCACCAATGGAACCAACATTTTGATTGGCACGAGTGACCAAAGGTTTGGCTATAGCAGCCCAACCATGAATATTGACTCTGTGGAGCTCCTGACGAACAGTTTTGGTAGAAACAGAAGTGAGTCGATGTGAGCATTTAATTCTGCAGTGAGTTGGGCAGCTGTGGTTTTATGTTTTGGGTACAATCCGAGTAAGTAGTTTCTAATTATTGGGCAAAAAACCTCTGCATCTATTAACCTAGAATACTGTCTAACAATTGATGGCTGCTCTGTCAAGTCTTCGTCATAGGTTAACAACCTGGGTGTGCTCTTTGATACCAATCTTTCATTTGAAAGCCACGTTTCTAGCATCTGTAAAACCGCATTCTTCCATCTTAAAAATATATCTAAATTACGACATATGCTTTCAATGAAAAACTGCTGAACAGTTAGTTCATGCGTTTATGACCTCAAGGTTAGATTATTGTAATGCTCTTATGGGCGGTTGCCCTGCACGCTTATTAAACAAACTCCAGCTGGTCCAACACGCAGCAGCTCGAGTTCGTACCAGAACCAGGAAGTATGACCATATTAGCCCTGTTCTGTCAACACTGCATTGGCTCCCTATTAAACATTGTATACATTTTTTAATATTTGGTGATAACTTACAAAGCACTAAATGGTTTAGCTACCCCAGTACATTATAGTCCTTCACGTCTATTGCGATCTCAAAATTCTGGCCAGTTGATAATACCTAGAATATCAAAATCAATTGCAGGCAGTAGATCCCTTTCCTATTTAGCACTTAAACTTTGGAATAGTCTTCCTATAGCATTGTTCAAGAAGCAGACACAGTCAGTTTAAATCTAGATTAAAAACACATCTCTTTAACCCGGCATACACATAAAACATTATACATTTCTATTATTCAAATCATTTAAATGATTATTAGGCTGCATAAATTAGGTCACCCGGAACCGTGAACACTTCCTATAATACCCGATGTACTCGTTACATCATAAGAAGAATGGCATCTACGCTAATGTTAGTCTTTCTGTTTATTCCGAGGTTTATTGTAGTCAGCCGAATCCGGGCCGTATCCAGATCAGATGGTGGACCTGCGCCTAGACACGACCACAACGCATGATGTAGTCAGCTGAATCTGGGCCGTATCCAGATCAGAAGGTGGACCTGCACGTAGACACGACCACAACGCATCCCTGAAGTGTCAGCAGAGATTGTGTCAACTAGACTCTAGTCTCAGAACTAGGCACTGATCCTCAACAAACCCATACCGGCGTGCTGACTACGATATTTAACCAGATGGAACTGGATAAATATTCTGAATGTTCTGAGTCAATCTGACTTCTGACCTGTAATGCTGCCTGAATCATAATCATACACTGTTCGTTCATTGGCCAGAGGAGAACTGGCCCCCGACTGAGCCTGTTTTCTCCCAAGGTTTTTTCTCCATTCTGTCACCTGATGGAGTTTTGGTCCCTTGCCACTGTCACATTTTTCACTTCTGTCTTTTGGCTTGATTAGTTGGGGACATTTAATATTCAACAATATTATTGATCTGCCTGCATTGACACCATTTTGAGAACTGAACTGAGCTGGACGATGACATATATAAAAATGAACTAAATTAATAACTTTTTTACAACATAACCATTACTGAACTTACTTAAGCTGGACTATGACGCTATTTTTTTCTAGAAACAAACTTTGTTGCATTATTTTCCTGTTATCACTGTAAAGCTGCTTTGAAACAATCTGTATTGTAAAAAGTGCTATATAAATAAAGGTGACTTGACTTGACTTAGTACCTGGACATCCCTTTCAGACATCTTTCTCTTGCGTCAAAAGTTACTCTTGCTGGATGTGGTTCGTGCTACGTGGTGGTATGCCGACATTACCCTGAAAAACCATAGCTCTCGATACACCACAAAGACTTGCTGTCCTGGTCACAGATGAGCCAGTGAGACACGCAGCAAAAATTTGTCCTCTTTTAAAGTTTGAACTCTGATATGTCACCCATTATGTTGTGTGGATTGCAATATTTTATGTAGAGCTGTGCTATTGCTCTGCTAATTCAACACTCACCCTCTGCTCTTACTGATGGAATGTAAAGTCAGTGAAGATCGGCCACCAGGCCGCACATACTGTATATAGGCGTGAAACCACCAACATTATATTGGCCAGTGTTTCAGTTTCATTGTCCAACCCCTGTATATACACAAGAGACTTCTAACAAAAACATCAAAAATCTTACCAACCCCAATATATATATATATATATATATATATATATATATATATATACTTTACTTTACTTTATATACATTACTCCAGTCTTCAGTGTCACATGACTTGCAGCTCAAGAAACTTTTCTTATTATTATCAATGATTAAAACAGTTGTACTGCATTTTTTTCAGGATTCTTTAATGAACACCATTTATTTGAAATTGAAATATTTTGTAATAATATTAATATACAGTGAGGAAAATAAGTATTTGAACACCCTGCTATTTTGCAAGTTCTCCCACTTAGAAATCATGGAGGGGTCTGAAATTGTCATCGTAGGTGCATGTCCACTGTGAGAGACATAATATTAAAAAAAAAAAATCCAGAAATCACAATGTATGATTTTTTAACTATTTATTTGTATGATACAGCTGCAAATAAGTATTTGAACACCTGAGAAAATCAATGTTAATATTTGGTACAGTAGCCTTTGTTTGCAATTACAGAGGTCAAACGTTTCCTGTAGTTTTTCACCAGGTTTGCACACACTGCAGGAGGGATTTTGGCCCACTCCTCCACACAGATCTTCTCTAGATCAGTCAGGTTTCTGGGCTGTCGCTGAGAAACACGGAGTTTGAGCTCCCTCCAAAGATTCTCTATTGGGTTTAGGTCTGGAGACTGGCTAGGCCACGCCAGAACCTTGATATGCTTCTTACAGAGCCACTCCTTGGTTATCCTGGCTGTGTGCTTCGGGTCATTGTCATGTTGGAAGACACAGCCTCGACCCATCTTCAATGCTCTAACTGAGGGAAGGAGGTTGTTCCCCAAAATCTCGCAATACATGGCCCCGGTCATCCTCTCCTTAATACAGTGCAGTCACCCTGTCCCATGTGCAGAAAAACACCCCCAAAGCATGATGCTACCACCCCCATGCTTCACAGTAGGGATGGTGTTCTTGGGATGGTACTCATCATTCTTCTTCCTCCAAACACGTTTAGTGGAATTATGACCAAAAAGTTATATTTTGGTCTCATCTGACCACATGACTTTCTCCCAGGACTCCTCTGGATCATCCAAATGGTCATTGGCAAACTTAAGACGGGCCTTGACATGTGCTGGTTTAAGCAGGGGAACCTTCTGTGCCATGCATGATTTCAAACCATGATGTCTTAGTGTATTACCAACAGTAACCTTGGAAACGGTGGTCCCAGCACTTTTCAGGTCATTGACCAGCTCCTCCCGTGTAGTTCTGGGCTGATTTCTCACCCTTCTTAGGATCATTGAGGTGAGATCTTGCATGGAGCCCCAGTCCGAGGGAGATTGACAGTCATGTTTAGCTTCTTCGATTTTCTAATCATTGCTCCAACAGTGGACCTTTTTTCACCAAGCTGCTTGGCAATTTCCCCGTAGCCCTTTCCAGCTTTGTGGAGGTGTACAATTTTGTCTCTAGTGTCTTTGGACAGCTCTTTGGTCTTGGCCATGTTGGTAGTTGGATTCTTACTGATTGTATGGGGTGGACAGGTGTCTTTATGCAGCTAACAACCTCAAACAGGTGCATCTAATTTAGGATAATAAATGGAGTGGAGGTGGACATTTTAAAGGCAGACTAACAGGTCTTTGAGGGTCAGAATTCTAGCTGATAGACAGGTGTTCAAATACTTATTTGCAGCTGTATCATACAAAGAAATAGTTAAAAAATCATACATTGTGATTTCTGGATTTTTTTTTTTTAGATTATGTCTCTCACAGTGGACATGCACCTACGATGACAATGTCAGACCCCTCCATGATTTCCAAGTGGGAGAACTTGCAAAATAGCAGGGTGTTCAAATACTTATTTTCCTCACTGTATATCTTAATATTAAATAAAATGAATATATGTCTTGACAGTCACTTTTGAACAATTAAATGTGTCCTTGCTGAATAAAAGCATATTTTACACATATTTCTATTTATTTCCACACAACAAGGTTGGGAGTTTATGTGAGGTAAAAGCCTTCAAGACGGGGTCAAGTAAGGAGACAGAGCCGTTTTTTTCTTTCCAGACGGCTTCCTCTCTGTCAACTCAGATTACAGAACATTTAAAGCTGCTCTTCTCTCTTCAATTACTGTCATTCTCATCCTTGGGATGCTTTATGACTGCCCCATGTCCCTGAGGGTATGCACACTAAAAGCATCTGAAAATCTGTATTCCAGTTATAGTGTTCAGGTAATGTTCTAAATATTAATTATTCTGATAATTATACTTTAAACTAGATGACATACTCTAAATATAATGTGAGTGTGTGGTGCTGCCACAATGCTAGTGTGTTCTAGATTCTTACTGGCCCAAGTCATTGCTCACTATCAAGTATATATGGTATTAAGGTCTGACTCTGATGCCTCCTTCTAAATAAACATGTTTCATAAATAAAAGCCAAAGGCACATCATTTCAAATGTTCATGTCTGCTGTGCCAATGGTACAGAACGAGTTCCACACAAAATGTAATACCCTGAATCTAAATATAAAAAGACACTACCATTAAAAACATTAAAATAAACAACAACAACAACAAAAACAGTGATTTTTGAAAAATGCTTTTTTTATTCAGCAAGGATGCATTAAATTGATCAAAAGTAACAAAGTAAAGACATTAATAATGTTACAAAAAAAAAGAAAAATAAAAAATCCCCTGGTTTCACAGACAATGCTTAATCTAGTCCCTAGACTAAAATGCATGTTTGAGCTGTTTTAACTGAAAGCAACTTGCACGGATATCTTAAAATATGTCAGTGCCATTGTTTAAGATGCACACCAGTTTTTTTTTTTTGCGTTTTTTTTTTCTGAAGCATAAATGAATACTTAAATGCCCTAATTGAACTAAGGCATAATCCTGACTTAATCCAAGACCTGTCTGTGAAACTTGGCCTATATTTCAGACAAATGCTGTTCTTTGACTTTCTAATGACTTTCTATTTATCAATGATTCCTGAAAAAAATGTATCAAGGTTTCCTACAAAAAAAGAAGGAAAAAAACCTATTGAAAGCAACTGTGATTTCTGAAGGATCACGTGAAACTGAAGACTGGAGTAATAGCTGCTGAAAATTCAGATATTACACAAGAATATTATATTTTAAAATGTAATAAAATAGAAACAAATTATTTGAAATTGCAATAATAAAAAATGTTTTTACTTTATTTTTGATCAAATAAATGCAAATCTTTTTTTTACAAATCATCCCAACTTTTGAATGGTAGTGGTGTTAATGTATATTGTAAAAAAAAAAAGCTGCTAGAAATGTGTCACACACACACACACACACACACACACACACACACACACAAACATTTCAAAGGCTCATTATGACATTGAATTCAAATGGGAAATCTGGTGGTTTAATTTCACAGATGGATGAAGGTTATGCTGAGAGAGACTTTTCCTTACATGAAGTTTTCTAGAGGTTTCTTCTCCGCCTCTAGCTTTACACAGATTTCTTGTATCTTTCTTATACACCCACCCACAGAGTGGATGATTGGAGCAGACCTCAACCTATTACGCCTGTCAGGCCCCATCTGCACATGCAAACAAAATTATTTCACCATCTGTGTGTTGCACCATCCAAACGCTCACGTCTGTGTTGCTGTCTGAAGCTTACAAGATGCAGTGATACTTAGTGACAGAGCAAAGAGACCAATCACACTTCAACTTCAAAATGGCACAAACATAAACATACACAAACACGAAAACACATTTTTTCACAGTTAAAAGAGAACATGCACTCTTATGATGTGTTACTGAACTTGTTAATGCACTAAGTGTAAGTGTGAGTGAGTGGAGATGTGTCACTGTAACATCTGAGTCAGCATCTTTCTCTCTCACATACGATACATCTACAAAAAAGGAATGTTCTGGGTTAATTAATTAAATATGACTAGCAACAGCATCTGTAACAATACCACAGACAATAAATTTGACTTTTACCACTCAGTTTACCACCCATTTCGATCCACTAAAATTACATCTATAACATAAAATTAGATATTCTGCGTAAAAAAAGTAGTCCCACCGAGAGGGAACAAATTTGGCTTTATAGATCTAAAAAAAAAATATTTATTTTTTACATGGAAAATGTAATATAATCACTACAACAAACAAAACAACCCCCCCCCCCCCCCCACAAATTTCTGTGTTTCAACCCTCTGTAATATCTTGCACCATAGACATCAATTTAATTGTGTAAGTGTAATATATTTTTTCACTTGTTTTTAAACAAGAAAGAGAGAATATTATCTGTGGAAATATCATGTCACAGATCGGACGCTGCCGACAGAAATGAACCTGTCTTGAACCCGGAACATTTCTTTAATTACAAACCCCCAAAAAATGCTATTATATGCTCTTTACAAAAGCAATTTAAATGCTTTCCTTATCACCCGTAGATGATCATTATAGCAAAGAAAAAAAAAAAAATTTAGATGGTGTTATTCATCTCTCTCAAAAGGCCATCTGACTACATAACCACATTAATTTTGAGTAAGGCGTAATTTCATTCCATGTTGGCATAATCGGTTTTGTGAGTGGAAAGCCGGTGCTACATCTCTTGAAATATTGCCAAGCAAGAGACAAGGGAAACAATTATTTGCTTATACCATGAAATACATGTTGATATCTGGTCGTTTGAAATCTGTGAGTCTGATTTTTCATACAGTGAACATTTCATGGAGGGAACATGAAAGGAAAATCGCAGGGAATTAATCCTGGTGGAGAATCCACGCCTCGGGCATGGAGTGAGTGTACGTGAGAGAAAGAAAGATATGAAGAGAGAGGAGGAAAGCAAATAAGACAGTAAGCGACAGCGTGAGCAAGAAACAGCTAAGGATGATGGAAGTATTTTCCTGATTGATTCATGTCGTGTTGCAAACCACTGATTTACACCCCTGATCACTTTTAAAGGAACAGTTGTTCTAAACCTGTGTGCTGTCATATTTACTACATTAAAAAGAATCTTCAGGTGGTCTTTTCCATACAAGTCATAATCATCACAATCATCAAGCTTACATATGTGTTAAGATTCTCCTTTTTTGTGTTCCCCTCAAAGGGTTTGGTATTGACATGAGGGCGAGTCAAATATGAGAGAATTTTCAATTTGGGGGATGAATTATGCCTTTAACACAAACTCTATCAGGTCATTTGAACCACACAAACTATAAATCATCAACATATGCTGCAGATATTCTTACCATCTCTCTTGCTACTGCAGCCTCTCCTTATTTATCCCGCTCTCTCCTATCTTTCCAATCTTGCTTTCTGAAACACGCTTACACACCGCCTCACACACACTGTCAAAATTCCAGTGGACTATGCACATATTCAGCAGTCATTAAGCCAGCATTTAGGAAATCAAACACAGTTATCACACTCTAAAAAAATGCTAGGTTGTTTCAACCCATGTTTGGGTCAAATATGGACAAACCCAACCATTGGTTTATATTTTTTAATTAAATTTTTGAACCCAATGGTTGTGTTTGTACACAGAGTTGAAACAACCCAGCATTTTTTAGAGTGAAATATCTGGAGACACTAAGTATAGGGCTCTAAGCAAAAATGCTACTGGGAGTGACACAAAAAAACACCAGACATTTAATATGTTGAGGCAAAACATTAGCAGCTTTACAAGGAATAGCAGGGAACTCCTTGAGATGTTGAAGTCGATGATGAAGAAGAAGGCAGTGGTCCCCAGTGCTTCCCAACCTATTTTTTCTTAAGTGTCCCCACAGCCCCATCAATAATGCTCAAGTATCCATTCATAAACACCAAACTAGACAAATGTGCCTTAAGAACTATAAATAAAACCATTTAGTGTAACATTTCAAAATGATTAATCGCTTAAAAATAATCAAGCAATAATGTATGTGTAAAACAGAATCACATAACATACACGTTTAATTTATTTCCTTATTTCCATGTGCCCCTTACAACCTGCTTGAACGATGTGTGTGTTGCCGCGTACCAGCAGGTGTGGTGTCTCCCTGTCCAGATGTTATTCCATAACACTGTGCATTTTGTAGCATGTCCATTTCTCTGGAAGTACATATGTGGCCCCTCTATCCTTCAGTGTACACGTTTGTGCACATGTACGTGTTCGTGTGTGACTAAGGACACTTACCTGCTCTTTTGGCAGGCGGCGCAGATATAGCCCCTCTCGCTCTGGCTGTAGGTGCAGCAGGATTTGCAGACGTTGTAGTGGCAGTCCAGACACGGGCGCTTGGGGTTGAGCAGGAAGGCGAAGGGAGAGCAGCAGCGAATGCAGCAATGCTCGTTGAACTTGTGCTGCTTGGACAGAAGCAAACAACGACTGCCCTCCTCCTCCAGCTCCTGCTTCATTTCACTACAGAGAGAGACAGGCGGGATTGGAGGGGAGGGGTTGGTGGAAAGCGAATGAGAGAGGGAGTGGGAGGGGATAAAGAGAAGGGGGGTGTGAATGAGGGGATGGAGAGAGAGAGAGATAGCGAAGGAGAAAGGTGAGCAAGTGCATCTGAAGGAGAGGCTGAAGGCACACAGTCATGCAGAATAATTGGAGACGCTGCGAGGAATGAAAAATTAAAGGGAGAATAATTCTGGAGAACAATTATTCTATTCCTTTTCTCTTACTAAAATTCTGTTTACACACGTACACACACGCACACACAAAAATACAGTATGAGGATAAGGGCTTGGTCTAGGATTGAAAAACAGACCACACAGCAGATTCCCACTGTATAGTTGTGAAACCTAGCGAGGTGCCTTCTAAGTTGCAGTTTACACAGACAACATTCTATTTTTTGCATTCCACTGCACTGCTCTTCCATTGTTTTTCTATGTAAACATGCGCGTTTTACCGCTGCGCTCACATTCCGCTGCTCTCACTTTTGCAGCATCTCGCGATTGGCGCTCAAGTTAAAACCTTTAGAAAATGTGTCTTTAGACCTCGCGTTTTCCCCCCATTTCACTGCCCTGCATGTCCCTCCACAGTTGGACCTTGTACGGTGCAAGGACGCGGCTTTCCAGGGGGGGTGTACTATCAGGAGTATGTTTTGTTTCATTAGCCGCGTTTCCACTGTCGGGCCAGTGCGAGCCAGGGCTTTAAACGGGCCGTCCCTGGCTAAAGAAATGTAGAAATGAGCCACACTGCATTTCCACTGTCGGGCCAGAAGCTCCACAGTGCTTCACTAAAACACACCTGTAACACACCACTCTGGAACAACGTCAAACTAACCCATTATTTCACCAACAAATGGAAGTTTTATTTTTAAAAAAGCACAAAAAAAACCCCAAAAAACATTGGAAGTTTTATCAGAAAACTAATCAGAAAGAAATCACTGGAAACTAGCGTGATCGCAAAACAAACATGACCGTTTGCTGGCATTTTTGTTGTTTACTTGAATATTTAAAACCCAAGAATCGATGTTTTACCACAGGTTTACAATAAAAAGTGATACATTGATCATAATGAATTAATTTGTGTCAAAATTTCACATTAGTCACACAGAAATAAAGTGGTTTACCATTAGGTCTATTTAAAAAAAAAGAAGAAATTGACCTGTTTAAGAAAAGTCTGTTTCTGTTTATTTGGTAGTTACAGGACATATTTACATCACATTTAGAAAGAACAATAATTTCTACAAATATTCCACCAAAAATACGACCTGCGGAGCTTTAGCACTCTCTCCCAGTAGGCTATACAATTTCAGTCAGAGAAACAGAGGAAGCTCTGCGCTTTGTTTGCGCTTTCCTCCTTGCTCAAAAAGTGTGGTGCTGTGCTGCGTCTCGCCATGTTTACCTCTACTTCGTTTACTTCCGGTATACTGCACGCGGGTTTTTGTATGCGCCGTTTCTACTCAAAAGACCAAGATTCCTTGCGAATAGCACATGCGCAGAACACAAATCAATGTTCCTTTTGATGGGGATATGCCGATACGCGTTTACATGACCAAATATTCGGGTTAGAAAAGGGGTACCCCAGGGATCATATCCGGGTTTTTAAAAACCGGGATATGAGCATATTCGGGTTTTTGCCGGTGTTTACATGGCCGTGCGCGACCGGGTTATTGCTAATATTCCGGCTTTGAACGGGTTATTGGCTGCATGTAAATGTAGTCAGTGTTAAGAGGTTGTTTCCTGTGTTTTGCTATTATTGTTTAATTAAAGACTATTTCCTGGTATTCTCCTTCATCGTGTGCTTCCTTGCAACAGATACCCTTGACATAGGGTCACAAAGAACAAATATTGGGTAAAATAACCTATTTTTTAGGGATGGCCCGATAGTATCGGGGATCGGCCGATACTGTCCTCATATACTCGTACTCGTACTCATAAAAATTCACCGATACCACGTACATTTTGCGAAAGGAAACTGGCCGCCGCGAGTGCTTTGTCGAGGCATAGACGCGCGAGCTGGTCGAGCACATCCCTTTAAACAGACAACAGTGGAAAGTTTGTTCATTCGGATGTCAATGGTAAAGAAAATAAAACGAGGCATGTAGCTTATTATTAATGTTAACTGACGAGAGAGAGAGAGAGGGGGAGAGAGAGAGAGAGCGCGAGTTGAATGCTTTTGATTGCTGATTGTTCACTCAGCACATGTTATTTGGATGAAAACTAAATCGTATATGTAAGTAAAGTAAAACATGAACTGTTACCTGATTTAAGTATAACGAGTGGTTCCCTACATTATTACAGGACGTGTGCAGGTCAAGAAGTTCCGTGAACGCAAACATCCGCGCGAAATACTGAATTATTGTCTTTCACGTCTTGCGCTTGTACGGACGAATACACACAAAATGATGTAAAAACGCCCGTCTTGGCGAGTATCCTATAGTAAACAAAGTTGGTTATATCTCAAATGAATGTAGCATGTTCAAATGCGGTCCGTGCGTTCGGTCTTAAAGGGGCAGCAGTCTAATAATCCTGCTTCTGTGTTTTAATGTTAATCAAACAAAGGACAAAGAAATACTCACTGCTCTTGACTAAATAGGCTATCCTTTTCAACTTTACAAAAATATCCATCTATAATTTATATGAATATGCTTTTTTCACATTTGATTACTTTATTCAAATTTCTGTACCTGTTAGATCTACCTGAAAAACTCTAAAAACAGTTTATTTCATTTGTAGTCTTTCTTTGTTCTATTGTATTTATTTGTCCTATTTGTAATTCGATTGTTTGTTCTTATTTTGTTACTGACTGCTTACTTGTTTTAAATTCACATTAATTAGGCAGGTAGTTTTTGTTGTAGTATCAAAATTGGATTAAATAATTGATATTTCACTGGTTTTGACAAACATCTGAACCACTGACCCAATCCTCAGCACTGAGCCCTGCTGGAGCTGCTCTAAATATGTGCTGTGCTATTAAATGAAAGATACAATATGATAGAGCAATAGAATGAACAGTGACAGTAACAGAAGCTCATACAATGCATTTTAGCAGGCTTAATTAAGCATGAAAATAACTGAAAGAAATATCTATTTGATGAACAAATTAAGCCAACTAATATGATTTATATTATTTTGGTTTATCTACTAATACATTTAAAAATTACAAATGCAGTGAAAATTCAGGTATCGGTTACGGTATCAGTATCGGCGAGTACCAAAAATGAAAGTATCGATATCGGACTCGTTCGGCAAAAAGTGGTATCGGGACATCCCTACTATTTTTCTTTTACAGTGTCTCGTGCATGACACCAAGGGCCCTATTTTAACAATGGTCTAAAGCACAAGCGCATTTGGGCGTGTCCGAATCCACTTTTGACAGTTTAACGACAGGAAAAATGGTTGGCGCGCCCGGCACATGGTCTAAAAGGATTGTCCCTATTCTCTTAATGAGTAATGGGTGTGTTTTGGGTGTAACATGCAAAAAAACAATGAGAGTCTCATCTCCCATTCCCTTTAAAAGCCAGTTGCGCTCATAGTGGTATATGCAAGAAGAAAAACAGAACGTTTCTCTAGCGAGGAACCGGATCTGCTCGCGCGTGAGGTTAAAGCATACGAGCAGACCATCTAAAGGACAAAGTGTATTTATTATCTTTAAATAACAAAATAAATATTGCGCCATTGACTTTAGACCAGGTTTTAGTTGGTCAATGGTGCAGTCTATTTCAGTTGCTTCACAATAGCAACGCGCCAACAATGCACCTGAACACACCTCGTTTTCAGACTAGCACGCCCATGGCTGCACAAATTGGCGCAAATGCATTTGCTATTTAAACACCTTGGTGCAGGACGTGAAAATAATAACTGCGTAGGGCAGAAACTAGCAAAAAACACTTGCGTCGCACCTGGCGCCTGGGTGTATGATAGAGTCCCACGTTCTAAATCAGGGGTGTCTAAACTCGGTCCTGCAGAGTTCAGTTCCAACTTGCTTAACTTGCTTTGTAGCATGCCTAGTTAACCCATGATTAGCTGGTTTGTTTATTGTTTGTCCCTGGATTGTTGGTGTGTTTAATTGGGGTTGGAGCTAAACTCTGCAGGCCAGTGGCCCTCCAGGAGCAGAATTGGACACCCATGTTCTAAATAGTTAAACTTTTAAAAATGAGTCTCTAGACTGTGCTCTTTTTTTCCATTTCACTGCCTCACGTCTCGTGTTTTCAATTAAAAACAAAAACGTGTTCTGTGCTTTTTAAAGCTGATCTTGTTTAAACTTGACACTGCATCTTAAAAACATGACACACAACACTGAAAAAGCAGTGAGACATAGCGTGACTGCCAAAGATGCCCATCTAGCACTTTTACATAGACAAACAATTAAAAAGCAATGAAACAAAACGTATTTTGTGTGAATCTACACTAAGAATCTGACTAAAACTATGTAGGAGGCTACATAATTAAGTTGCCTACCTTTTGGCCTACCTTAACAGTCTTTGCGTAGGGAGCAAGTCTATGATCCCATTGAAATGCTGCCTCCGTAGGCAGCTCACAGGTCAACCAGCTCATCGGGAAAAGTTCTGATGCCCTGACTCACATGCTATACGTTTCACTAGGCAAATGAGCAATATATTTAGTCAACCCACCGTTAAGCGCATGAGTGTGTGTATCAGCACAAACAAATGATCATTCCATTAAATTATTCTACTCTACCTGCCCTCCAACTCTTTGCTTTCCTTTTCAGATATTCAATATTTGAAACTAGATGTGTTGCTTTGATACCCAGACAACAGGACGCCTACACACAAAGCAAGCTGTTACGTTCCAGAGAAACATGCCAGACCAGTATCAAGCCTCTTGTTTCAGAGGAGGGGCTAGAAATTATATTTACCACAGTGGGGTTTAAATTGTCCTAATTAATTGTGGAAAGCTTATGAAGCAAACACTGTAAAGCCATGTGGATGAGAAAACGATTTTGAGGGTTTAGGAAACACATGGATGCCTGTGAATGCACACAATGTGCGCAATATTCCAGTACTTCAAAAGCATAAATTCAGTCTTAGAGATGTTTAATTGGACGGGCAAGCTCATATCCCCGATTGTTACATTTCGATTACCTTTGGCGGTGTCATCTAATGCCCACTTAAAGTTAATCTTTAAAAACACAAATAAGTTAATAACACTGTTAAATGTAATCTTTAGAAAATATCTAAATAAATATCTAATAAATCCATAAATTTTCATACTATATATACATTATATTGTTGTGATGCCTAAATTCACTTGAAGCATTTAAAATGATTACTTTTTAGTGTTTTTATTCCTTTTTATTTTGACAAAATATATAATTGTATTATCAGCTGGCAGGACCCTACAGCTGGGATCAGGGCCGGAGTGGTATGCATTCCCACCAACCAAATATACAGAATCATAACAAATTACATATAAACTTCTTCAGCATACATTCTGCAATCAAACGTACGAATAGGCACAGCTGACAGACAGCAGTATGGATTATGCTTTTCTATGAAATGTCACATTACACCACAGTTGCAATTGAGTCCACTGGAGGCTAGTTACAGCTGAACCCAAGTGCAGTTTATTTAACATAATCCAAAGACTTGACTTGACTTGACTTGACACAAGACTAATGACCAAACAAGAAACACCAGAACACAATGAAACAATGAACCAATCAAAACGTGACACATAAGACAAGGGAAGAACAAGACATGATCATACGAGGGCAAGGAAATCACATGACACAGGAACCATGACTGTGAGAAATTACAAAATAAAAGAAATTAAACAAAAGTGAGCCAAAACCAAAACAAACATATACATATACAATCAGGAATAACATATCTAAACCTGAACTGGTACAACAGTAGTCAAATGTATATGCTGCCTGCCGGGAATTACCCCGATTCGCCACTCTGGGCCTGGTTGGGACATTGGTACATCTGGCATTGTCAATGACTTATTTTAGCTGCATGGCTACAACTATAGTGCCCAACATTCCTCATATTCAACTGTGTGCAGGATTTATGTGATACTGTTGGGCAGTTGGTCATTTTGAACTATGGATCCAGCAGTGGTACAAGCGCAGATCTATGAAAAACCATTGCGAAAGCACTTGTGCTGTCCATGGTCCTGAAAAAAAACAATTCAACTAGCTACAACAATAACTACAGCATACTTCCACCATTTCTTGCCTCTTCATGTAGCCTGGTGGTTATCAAGGCTAAAGGCCAATGTACAAAGCCATACTACAATCTGTAGTTTCGATTATTTTGCCACATGGGTATATATGAATATACAAGTCTGTTTCATTCACGTGTCGTTAAACGAATAATATTCCATTCTGTAATACTGTCATATCACCAAGGTGAACATGTGGCCAAACATTTCTACTGATATTTAAGTCTGTTAATGTGTAATGTTTATTTTAAATAATAATATATAAATATATGAGACTCTGATGTTAAACTGCTTACAAAAATTAATCATATCCATGTTTTTTATTGCCTTTTCTACCACTCTTTCAAACACACACAATCACACTCACACATACCAGATTCAGAGCAGGGTCTAATAATGAAAAACTGCCAGTTCTGTTTTAGCAGGGTTATTCCTCACCAATAACTAAATCAGTTAATATAAAATGGCTTAGGAGGGAAGGATAGATAAATGAGATACAGTAAATGAGGAAGAGGAAGTAAACAATGAATGAGTAAATATAATTTAGGGTATCCTAAGACTTGTCAGCCAAAGCAGACAAGCATTTAATCAAAATCAGCCATTGTCAAGACAAATTATGAGCAGTGCAGAATATTCAACCTCACCAAGCGGGCTAAATGGAAAAATAATTAGGGTCATGCAGGCCATGTCAGAATATTTAGATCTACATATATAGTTCTTTATGCAATGAATAATTGACGATGGGCCTTTGAATTATTCGAAAATAATCACCCAAGGTGATTATGTGGCCATGACGCGAATCGGGTGTGCATTACTTTCTAATAATTCAACGGACCGGAGTCAATTATTCCGTTTATACTATGGTTACCACACCAAAAAAAAAAAAAGGTTGGTGTTGTTATGGGTTAGGGGGGGGGGGGGGGGGGACTGTTATGTGTGAACTGTTTGACAGGGTCCCGAGGCATATGCTCCCTTGTGAGGTCTATTTTTTTGTTTGTTTTTTGCAAAATGGTCCAAACATGCAAATTGGTTGATAACATGACTGCACTGAAGTAGCCTATAGTTAACAATCACTTGTTTACAAAGTGCAATGGGAAGTAAAACTATCTTTAAAACTTTACTTATACTGAACATGTTAATTTCCTGTCATCTCTTGGAATATCTGAAAGCCAGATTTTTCCTAATATCATTATTAGCAGAACACATTTTACACATGGGAAAAACCCATTTTTCATAATTATTGTTTAGTCAATAATTTATTGGCAGCCCTTTCTAACTTGTGCTCGGCCTTAAAAGTAACATAGATCTTGTAATTGTTTAACTATATAGCATTTGTTACAATAAGGACTATTGATGACTCCTCATTACCATGCTTTTTTCTTTCTTTTTTTATCTATAGCATTTCTTATGAAAAATGCCAACACAGTTGGAAACTATAGCTACAACATGCCAGTTGTAATATAAATATTTAGTAAAAAATATATTCCTTTAACAGATTATCTATTATAAAATTCTACAACTAGTCAAAAATGACCACAATAAATACAGTAGAAAAAGCTTTCTAATTTAAATTGGTGCATGATGTTTTCCCCTTTTTTCATCATTTTTTAATGTCTTTTTAGTGACATTTTCAATTTTCGAATTCAAATGGGTTGCACATTTTATAATCACCGTCGCACAGGAACGGCTCGTGCAAATTGTATCACACTTTTGGAGCGCGCTGGTGAACGTGCCTATGGTGATTTGTGCGCCACTTATACAAAATTTAACTATTGAGCTTCAGACACAGTCATTTTGAGCAGATAATTGATCTGTTCAGTTCGTACAGCTTATAAAAGCTCAGAACGAGCGATGTATACAAGTCAAGTCAAGACACATTTATTTATAAAAGCTCAGAACGAGCGATGTATTCAAGTCAAGTCAAGACACATTTATTTATACAGTGCTTTTTACAATACAGATTGTTTCAAAGCAGCTTTACAGAGATAACAGGAAAATGCAACAAAGTTTGTTTCCAGAAGAAAATAGCATCACAGTCCAGCTTAAGTAAGTTCAGTGATGTTTCATTTTGTTGTAAAAAAGTTATTAATTTAGTTAATTTATATATATAGCCGCTCTGGAGAAAACCGTGATGTCATCGTCCAGCTCAGTTCAGTTCTCATATAATGGTTTCAATTCAGACAGATCAATATTATTGTTGAATATTAAATTAAATGTTAAATTTAATGTCCCCAACTAAGCATGCCAAAAGCCAATGGCAACAAAGGCGAAAACAGACGTGAAAAAGGCGACAGTGGCAAGGAAACAAAACTCCATCAGGTGACAGAATGGAGAAAAAAACCTTGGGAGAACCCAGGCTCAGTCGGGGGGCCAGTTCTCCTCTGGCCAACGAACGAACAGTCTATGATTATGATTCAGGCAGTATTATAGGTCAGAAGTCAGATTGGATTGGAACAATCATAATATTATCCAGTTCCATCTGGGTTAGTTCACCCATAGCCTGATTCTATGTTTCGGTGTGTGCGCTCAGAGTACCAGCAACATGTGAGAAGTGCCGATTAAAATATAGAAGTGCCGGTGTTGTGTCGAATTCTGACCCCCGCCAAATGATTACCCCCCTTGTATTGGTAGGTTTAGGATTAGTTGTGGGGGAGGGGTTAGAATTAGGAGTGGGGTTAGGATTAGGCAATCAGATACTGACTTCAAAGAGGGGGGTAATAATTTGGCAGGGAGTCGAAATTCGGCACAGCCCACTTCAAGCACTGAGGGTGAGTAATTAATGACAGAATTTTCATTTTTGGGTGAACTAACCCTTAAACAGTGTTCAGCAGCACCGTCTCTACTAATAGCAAAACTGTAAGTTTATCTGCTTCAAGAATAGCACCATTACAGCACTGAGAAATGTCATATAGCTTTTAAGTTGCTAAACTATTTTACTGATAAAATGGTCAGAGCAGCGCTGACATCACGTTTCTGTGAGAGTGTGTTTCCGTACTGTACATTATGTGTGTGTGTTTGAAATAATTTGGCAAAGTGATATGGGCATGTAATGCGGCCAAGACCTGCCTGAACTACTTTAGCCGTGAGTTTCCCTAAAAATAATTGCACACCTTAGAAAGTTTGTCAGTCAATCAGATCAATCAACTAACCCATTGTATAAAATATATGTTTGTAATCCAATGTACATCATTTTTTAGGTTGTGATAATCATCTGTGAATAATGGACAGGACTATTATAAGGGTCCAAATAGGCATTTTACTTTGACCCTTCTTCACTTAACTGATCTAAGATCAGCTTGCTGTACCAAAAACCCAACTTACTGTAACAACAATAATCACAGTCAATAATCACATCTGATCTGAGAACTGATGTAAGGGAATCAGCAAAGCTCCTGTATTGGAATTCACTAGACTTTTCAAAGAAAGATCTACATTCGAGATTAGAGAGTGGTTAGAGATATTGATCTGCTTTTACTAGGGCACTGGGGTATAACACACAACCTTATTTGCTGAATTAATTTCAGCTGGATTAGAATAAACAAGTGAATATGTTATTTACTGTACACAGTGAGTACACTGTGAATTAATAAGTAGTGGATGTGTTGTATTGATATAGAACATAACTGGTAAAATATTTGTAATACAACATTAGAAACAAATGTGTGAATAATTCAAAATACTTTTTTTGTTTTATATTAGAATTTAAAATAAAATAAATAAATATAAATAAAATTTAAAATATTAAATAAAATATTAGATTGAATTAAACAGTCTAAATAAATAAGATTTATATGATCCATTATTTTAAAGGTCATAGTGTGCAAGAGAAAAGGAGTGTGTGCTTATTTTGTGGTCTGCTTTATGTCAAGTTATATTAAACATTGATTGTAATAGCCAGGGCACCACACCAGACATGCATCACTTCCCCTCTTATAATTCACCTCCTCCTTAACTGGTGATAATAATGGACCTATTAACATTACATTGCCCTGATTGTACTGCAGAGATTGATCACTTCACCCACCCAGCATTCTCACAAAAGGCACAGCTCTTCTCTCTTAGCCTCTCTCTATTCTTCTCTTACAGCAAGACGACATTCAATCAATCAGAACATAAAAGAGCGCTATATGCAGTTAAAATGACATGTACATGCCATGAACCAAGAGGAGTATTGATTAATTTCCTTGTTGTCTGACCATTGTGCAAAACACTAAAGAAAATCTTCCAAAAAACATTGCATTTTTATTAAATTACGTAAATAAATTGATTATATAGGTTTATTAATTCATTTAAAAATTATTTAAATATATATCAATAATATTATATTACCTAATGAATAAACTAAATAATATAAACAATATAGAATTAATTAATTATTTTTTTCATAACCGTAATGAGAATTGGTCCTAAAAACTATTTAATTTCAGGGTGAAATATGACCGGGACAAGTTCTTGTCAGGTTTCGTGAGATTCACCCTGCTCTAGTCGGTTACAGCATGTCCATAAATTTAGCTCTGTACGCCTCTCTTCTGAAACGATGAGTCACAGCATTCATAATTCTGGTCTTCACAGGCCTTTTGGGATCAGGGTTGAGCAGAGAATGTGCAGGCAGTTCAACTCATACTAATGAAAAGGCAGCTGTTTGGCCGTGCAGTGTGGTCTACATGCCTAAAATGAGAAAAATGAACCTGTTAATTATTTCAGAGTTACAAAATATTAATTTAGCAGGTAGCCTGAGGTCTGAAATATTGAATTATGGATGTATGGAGTATGCCTTTATGCCCCTGCTGAAAAAGTCAGAAAATATACAACACAACTGAACACTTCTTGCTCATTTATCAAATATAATCAGGCTGGTCTCAGGTCTTTATGGATGGAAGACAGACTGATGCACAGCATGTGAACTCACATCTGCAAACACACACCTACACAACATCAATCCTGGTGACAGCAGGAAAATACCAGAGGCTGTATATCGAAGCTAAGAGGAGCAAAATTTACAGCAGCTGTCCTTACTGTCTCACAACATTCCTGCAAACCCAGAGTGCACACACACACTGATATCGACCCCAGGAGCTTGATCTCCACCCAGCTCTGCTTTCATTAACAGAGGAAGCAGATAAGGCTGGACACACAGCAGTAGTTCACAGGGGCTGTATGACCTGTGTGCGGTCTAGGGATGGGACGATTACCGGTTTCACTATAAACCACGATAAAATGTACTGACGGTTAGTAATATCGTTTAAAATTTAATTATCATTAAAACCGTGTTTGATTATCGCGATTTTAGATCCTGTTCAGCCAGCAACAGTCTGACGCAGGCGCAGCGCGCAATGTTGTTTTTTTTTATTCAAGAAGGAATTGTGGAAGGCAGTGACAGCGCTCGGGAGATTTTTCAGCCTTTTAAGAGAACCAATTCTGAGGTGTGGTCATATTTTGGCTTTAACAAAAGTCCTGAGGGAAACTTAATCGAGGATGGTCACCCTGTCAGCAGAACATCCACAAGAAAAAGTTGCTGCAATAGAAACACTTCAGATCTGCCGAGTCGTCTTGTGTGACCATCACCCACTGTTGTATAGCGAACGCAAGGCAAGTTAACTTTGACCTCAATACCAAAACTACGTCTGGGAAATAATTGGTATAAAATGTTGTTTTAAGTTTAACTATTTTATATCAATCACTTGAAATAAACGTGAAGCTTCCGCAAAGAAAAGTTCGCAGCAGTGGCTTTGAGCCAAAGACGAACGAACAAGTTCAAACAAGACTATAGAGCTCGGGCGTAGACGTTATGGAATGATGCATTGTGGGTAACGGCGGCCATTTTAGAGGCAACGCAGAAGCGTTCGGAATAAAGTAATAGCGTAGCCGACCGGTCTCCACCGGCACCGAGAAAGAAAGAGAAAAAGTTATGGGCCGTGACAAAAAAAGTTGGCTATAGCCTACTGTATACTGACAAACTTAATAATGAAGCCAAACAACGCTACTTAAAAAAAATTAGATTATAGGCGAATCGATCCCTATGAATAAAGTCTGGAGTAGGCTAATACCAAGCCTCAGTTTCCCTGATATTTTCCTACCTGGTCTGTGGAGTGAACGCTTACACCTCCGATCCAGAGCCGGATTTACAATTTCCTGTGCCCTCGGCAACAACATTCACACACACATTTTAATTGTTTAATAAACAAATGGGTTTTTTTTTTGTCACAGTCGGCTGCAAAGATGAGGTTGACGATGCTGATTGGCGATCTTCGCTGTAAGTGAACGCGCCAGAGAGAAATGCAAATTGCATACGGATTAACTTACATAAGCAGAGAGCTGTCTGTTTTCTTTCGTTTTGAATTGTTTGTTTAAAAGTATACTTTTAGAAAAGTAGAAACTTGTCACTGGAGGCTCACTTGCAGTTCACAAATGGATGAGTGCAAGATCTGCAGATCTACAAAGTAAACGCGGAGAAAACAATCGTTCGCACCGTGAACCAAGCATCAGTGGTGACACACACACACACACACTTGTCAGATTCTGTGAGCTACGAAGCTTGTCTATGCGGGTTTGTTACACTTCAGGAGTAATTTATCATACGTGCAATAATCCACTGTTTTCGTCCGGTTGACGACCAGCGGCGACCCAAGCCATTCGACGAAAATAGGGAAAACTAATATGATTTATGAGGCGTTTGCCCTGTCGATCATGAGACCGATTACAGCAGTTCACAATACAGCAATACTGAACCATTTTCCAAAAAATAACCTAAATTAATGACCAAATGATCAACGTTACCTACTGCCTACTATACGCTACTATACAGTACATCTACTTCCGTACCGTGATTCCCACAATGCATTGCGGCGTGACGCAACGATCCCGAGCTCTATTAAGAGTGACATTTAAGGGATAATAATTTATATTCATTGTACACTTATTACACCGATTTTTTTTTACCACATAATTACGGGGACATTGAATTGAGATTAATGTTTTAAATCTTACCTGTTTATAAATCCATTATGTACAGCGTAACGTTACAAAACAATCGTTCAGAAAAGATGATCACAACAATATTATCAAACTCTGTAAACAATAAATCAACTCTTATTTGATTTTCAATACAATTAAAAACGGAGACGCAAGACGGCAAGTTGTATTTGAATGAAACGAGAGAGCGCGTCCGTTGCAATCAAGCAGCAACATTCTGATCTGAAAAATGAAGCCTACCCGGAAGTGCGAAAAACTGCAATACATCGAAAATCCGCTAGAGGGAGGTCCCAAAAGGGAGCAAATGTCCATAGCCCCCATGTTAAAATGTCCGTTTTCACAGCATAAATTCATGCTTTTACAGGTTGGTCCCATGGACTTTTATTGTATTTTACGATAGCCTCCGAGTGCCTGACAACTGTAAGGGGGGTGAATTTTTTTCTGACTTGTTAGTTTATATCGTATTTAGATATAAAATGTATGACAAATAAGGGCGTGGATAACTTTGATTGACAGCTTGATTGACAGCTTAGGCTGCGCCAAGGAGAATGACAACATAAGAAGCGCCATTTTTTTAACACAGTTGAAATATAATACTACTGTTTCTGTATCATGAAATGTAGTTTTAAGAGTTTTTCAGGCGAGAATGTAGTTGTTTAAAGCTCAAATCTGTGGTTTATTTAAAGATTTATGAAAATTTTATCCAGTTGTGAGATCCAGCGATGACCGGGCGCTCGGCGTCATGTACCCCGCCTGGAACAGCCTTTCCTCGGCTAGTCGTTCTGAGGTTTGCCGCGGACTCTGGCGTCTCTGTAGTGGTTAAACATGAGATATAATTCGTCTTGTCTATATCTAATGGGCGATTTTTGGTCTTGTGAATATAATTTGTTCCCTGGGCAATCGTTTTGGCTGAGGGGAAGTTTCATAACTTTATAAGCTATTTAACTTTACCGTTGTATGGTTAGACTAGAGCGCTGACTTTGTATGTTTGACTGAATTGTTTGCTTTATTTGTATAGCTTCTTGTACCTTTTACTTATACTTTTATAATGGCTAATATTGATAAAAGGGAAATTTAACAAAAAGAGACTGGGTTGAGTTTTGTCATTTTAAATTTTAATACAACGAAGATGATCTTTAAAGTTGTTTACTGCAAAATCTGTTGTTTAGTACAAATGCACATATTGCCTGGACCATATTAAAATGTTTAATTTTTTATATTATATTTAAAACGAAAAGAGGCAGGTTTGTGTTTTATATTTCGTTTTGTTATAAATAGGCAAACGTTATGTGCAGTGAATATAATCAATATGCGTTGCCTGAACCACATTTGTGTGGCTATAATGTTTAAGATTTCTTTAAATGAAAACGAAAAGAGTTAGTGTGGTGTTTTATAACATATTTCGTTGCCTAAAATATACACAGAGATAACCGGAGTAGCAGAGTGAGCTGAGTGACGCGCGCTGCGTCAGAAGGTGGGCGGGGTTAGGATTTCCCAAGATTTTCCAAGATGGCGCCGCCCATACCCCCCATAAACGGCTTCAAACCCGTTCTTCAGAAAGTCTATGGGTGACGTCACAGACGCTTTGTCCATATTTTTTACAGTCTATGGTTGCAATACATGGTGTAACGTCTGTCAGAGAGTTTGAAGTCTGCCCAGATGAAGAATACAAGACCAATGAACTGGTAGTTCTGGTAGACTTTTATATAACATTATGTTTTCTCTCAGTTAAGCACACTCTTCACATACATGTCGAAGAGAGAATGTTAAAAGGGGTAAGAAAACACTCTAAAACACGCTACAAATCAAAGATGAAGTAAACACATTATAATAAAACAACGGTCAGCAGTAGAGCGGTCATCTTCCTCTTTGCGCGAGCAGTCTCACTCTCACTGTGCGTGCGCGCTCACATAAAAACAGCATGCATACAATAACGTACGCCATAGAAGAAGTTATCTTAAAGGCACATCAACATTCATGTCATGAACACTACTTAACACTAGGTGGCCGTTACAATGGATGTGCGCGTGTTATAATGCGTTGCTATTGACGACCGTCATTATAAGGAAGGAAATGCCACATAATAGAATCTTGCTTTAAAAAGTGCATAGAGCTGCTTGTTTTATTTGTTGTTTGTTGATTTTCAAATATAAAACTTGTTGAAATGTCTTCAGTGTGATCATCAACTCTTTTTGAATACTTTCATCTCGTTTTAACAAAACCGTGATAATATTGATAATCGCGATAATTTTGGTCACTATAATCGTGATATTAAATTTTCATACCGTCCCATCCCTGGTGCGGTCCAACATGAACAGAAGAACACGGCCATAAAATGTTTCACACAAAATCCCTGCTAAACACACACACACACACACACATTGGTGGACATTCTTGTAATGGTTTTTATACTGTACAAACTGTATATTCTGTAATACCCATGTCATCATACAAATGTTTGTCCTCACGCACACACACACGCACGCATGCACACATACACACACACACACACACACGCACACACGAAAACACATACATACCTCATTCCTTTCTTTTCCCTGTCTCTTTGAATGCCAAAAAGTGATACCAGGTACTGCCATTTTTTGGAGAAATGGTTTTGTATATGGTCCCATGGTAAATTTTTTTAACCATTTTTTAATGGTATATTGACATTACCATGGTATATTGTTTTTGTTTGTTTATTTGTTTTTGTACATGCACCGTTGTTTTATATGGCACTATATGTTTTTTGGACATATACCTTGGAAACCATGTTTTTTGCACATTTAGGGTATAATGCATTTTTTACATGCACCATGGTAATACCATGTTGTTGGATGTCATCATGTTTTTGTTTTTTTTGGACATATACCATGGCAATAGTATGTTTTTAGACAGGTACTATGACCTTGAAGCTGCATACTGTATAAATACCATAGTACTGTATATAGATATTCTAATAATTCAGTAGCATATATCATAGCATTATTTTGTAGGGTCCCAGTTAGCACTGTAAATTCATTCTGATTGGTTGTTCATGCTTCAAAGCATAATAGGAATATGCTGTATTGGTCTCACCCTCTTGTAGAAGAGAAGTGTACGTGTTAAGTCCAAACTCATTCTGGTCCAACTCTTTTGTCAACCCTGTAACATTACAATATAATTTAAAAAATAATGTTTTTTTTAACCATTTGTGTGTAAATAATGGTTTCATCTTCAGCTCTCAGTCTATAGGAGACTTTGTATCTTTGAATGTGTAGCTTCGAGAACACAAGACATAGGAGCAGAAATGTGAATATGACATTATAAATAATGCACTTACGATCTGATAAGCCCTTGCCGGCAGCTCTCTCTCTCTCTCTCTCTCTCTCTCTCTCTCTGTGTGTGTTTATGAGAGTGGTCTTGCAGTGATCTCATTAGGCTGTCCTTTGGAATGCTATAAATAATTCATTCATCAATTCATTAATCTAATTATAGACTAAATGCCAGGATGTTTACCTTGTGTGTATACAATATATGTGAGAGTGAATGTGTTTGAAAGATTAGAGTTTTAGCCATTAACTGTTATACAAGTAGAATATGTCAGCATAAAGGAACCTCGAATGGGTTTCTAGTCTTTCACAACAGCCACAACTGAATGAGAATAAAACATCAGGATAAGTAGCTCAAACACTCCTGACACTGAGTTTCAAAAGACTTAGTGACATGGTGCTGACAGGAACTGCATGTTTCTGGTTTGTTATTTTTGAAAAATGGCAATACAACAAACATGAGACCACGAGCCAGTGGTGATGTTTGATGTCTTCAGTAAAGACACAACTCCTCACCCACAAGACCTTAATAAAAGAGGACCATGTTTTCAGAATAAACTTGAGTGTATTAGAACTTATTTATGTGTTTGCCATTTTCAAACATACTGTAAACATCCAGTTTATATATGTATATATATATGGGTATGCAAAGCACTACTTACTACTTACTATAAGGTATAAGTGTGACACCCATCATACATATTAGGTACACTAATGTTTAATTGTGATCATTAAGTATTGTCATTGTCAATTATGTTTTTTTTTGTAGTGTCGAGTTGAGTTTCAGTTGTCCTTATCTTAACCCTAGCCCTTGAGTTATCCTAACCATAGCCCTTAGCCCTAATAAGGTGAATAATAACCCTTGCCATATTTAAATCTGCATATTGTCATATCTGCACCTTTAAAGGGCTTTAAAGGTGCAGATATGGTGCCACCCCCACCCCCCAAATCTTATTAAATGTATGCTTCATCATTAGTTTTAAATTGTATCAATAGATTAAATTGGAATAGCCTAATAAGATAATATAGGGCTGTTGTTACCCTTGGTAGGGCTGATCAAATTAAATAATTTACACTGAAAATTTACAACTGCATTATATAATGTTATGAATATGAGATCGTTTTAAATATTTTTGAATATACAAATAAGAAACGTTGGAAAGAATGATACTTTTAAACATGAAAGTAAACCGCCAGTAGGAGGCGGCAGGCGACCATCTTAATGAGCGAGTCATTCATTCAAACGATTCGTTCAAACAACTGATTCATTCAAGAATGAGGCATGTTTATGAATGGGACAGTGAATCTTTGACTCAGCCAATTCGTTCAAAACGCTGAATCATTCAGTAATGAAAACACGGTTAAGTGTTGCTGTGAGATGCTATACGGTTCTGCTGTGATCTTTGTTTGGAACTATTTTCGCGGCTGAAACAGAACAAAAACAGTCAATATTGTGTCTAAAATGTAAGTGACTTAATTTGAACTGTTGTATGAAAGCAATGTCACATTTTCAGTCGTGATGGTATTCAGGAAAACACTCGCCGTGCACTCGTCGTGTGAGGTTGCTAAACTGTATCATATGTTAAAAATATTAAAACACATTTTGAATTGTGGCACTGGCAGTATGTTGTTAACTGAGTTTAAACTGAGTTTACATTTGTTTGGACTTCTCCTCGAGAGGCTGCGCGAGCCTCAACAGTGCAACCTTGTTACCGTCAGTAATACTTATCCACTATCGATTGCAACTTACAATAAATATGATAGAATCAGAATCATTCTCTCATTTTAGTGATTCCCTAGTTATTTTTTTTGTTACTGACTTTTAATCAGGCTACTTGTCCGGTCGGGCAAGGAAAGTTCTCTTTTACTTGTCCCTTCAAAAAATCCACTTGTCCCAGACAAGCGGACAAGCGTTAATGTCGAGCCCGTCAGGTCCTGTTGTTAGCACCGTATATATTTTTAAATTATGCTAGATGAAGTTAAAATATGGAGACACAAATATTAAGCAAAAAAATGGAAACTCATATATTGAGGTGGTGATGAAAAATTTACTACCAGGTCAAATTGCGTTTGTTACCTTTTACTACCTTTCAAGGGCCTTAATTTTGGTAGATTCTTTTTACTACCTTTTACTACTTTTTACTACCGCGCGGACACCCTGTATAAGAACTGAACTGAGCTGGATGATGACATCACTGTTTTCTCCAGATAACTAGCTCTTTATTTGTTTCATCTGGCCATAGAACCTGTCCCGTTTGAAGTTCCAGTAGTGTCAGTTACTTTTCTAACGTTCTATGGCCAGATGAAACAAAAAAAGAGCTTTTTGGCAGCAAACACTTCACATGGGTTTGCTTCATACAAGGATAAAAAAAGTAGCCCATGTGTAAAATGAAATACTCTGCTGTATCTTTAATGATTGTGGGCATAATTTTCTGCCAGAGGTCCTGGACATCTTGTTCAGATACATGGCATCATGGATTCGATCAAATACCAACAGATAAAAAATCAAAACCTGACAACCTCTGCTAAAAATCTTATAACGGGCCATGTTTGGATCTTCCAACAGGACAGTGATCCAAAAACAAACATCAAAATGTGTCACTGAGCACAAAACCAAGCATCTGCAATGGCCATCCCAGTCCCAGACCTGAAGGAGGTAGCAAAAAGTATTTAATAAAAGGGGGCCAATAATTGTTCCCAACGTGTTTTGGAGAAAAACATTTATTTCATAATGTGATTTCCCCCCCACTTTCAGTTCTTTTACTTCAATGAAAGGTTAGATGTTTGCTAATTTTTTTAATAAAATATCAAAAGGATTAACAATGCAGATTTATTTTTTACAGCCATCTTTGATCATATTTACCAAGGGGGCAAATAATTCTGACCAGCACTGTATATATATATATATATATATATATATATATATATATATATATATATATATATATATATATATATATATATATATATATGTATATATATTGTAGACAATATTAATAAATACACATGCATGGATTCACATTTATAAAAAGCATATCATCTGGACACCTTTGGCTTAATATTTTCTTTTTCTTTTCTTTTTTAATTCAGCTATTGATTAAACATTTGCTGGTAATTGTTGCATGTAATAATCTATAGATTGGAAATTGCTCCTCTAAGACATTTCACAGCTATGAATATGAAATGAAGTATTTTAAGTATTTTGTGGGTTCTCCCATAGAACAGCAGCAATCCAATAGTTCTGCTAATGGAGAATATGATAAATTCCTGCATTCTACTTCCTGCTCAGCTACTGTTCTTACTGCTTCGCGCTTTGCTCTATCGCTTTTATATTTTTATATTTTATCTCCTTTTATCACCTTATTTTAACTTCAGCAAATCAGCACAGTGCAAGAGGAACAAACAGTTTTTCACAGTTGCTTGGGCTTAATACATGGCTGCAAAAAACCTGCAATATAAAAGGAGTGAACTTCATTGACAACTTCAATCTTTTCTGGAGTCAGAGACAACTGTTTCAACAGGATGGCCACCACCCAAACAAACTTGGTTCAAGAGTGCTAAACGTCAATATCTACTTCTCCCTCCATCATCCTTCTGCAGTGTGTGCCAATCCACTCAATCTGAATGGACACAGTATGAATGACCACAGGACTTCACTTCAGCACCTGAATGGACATGCGGTTGACAAATCACACAAGGACAATGATAACACCATGCAGCCACAACAACCTCTGCACACAGACACAATCTCAGCTGAGCCCTGCCCACAGAGCTCACCACAGACAGACTATGACATATTAGAACTGCTCCAAGATTCAGCACCCAAGGACGACTTCCTGGAAAACAGCCAGGGAAGCCAGGACAGCATATTACAGCCTCCAATAACACCTGAGCAACAGCCCCTCTCACCAGACACATTATCCCTCTCTCCAGCATCTCCACTTTGTGCTTCTCAGAGAAAATGGAAGAACTGGTGTATGCTGGAACCAAACTATCCCACTCTTCTGCTGCAAGCCCCCAGATATCAACCAAAAAACGTCAGGCCCCGCAACCACCAAAGCCTGTGGGCCTCTCTCCTCCTGTGAGAGCTCTTCAGCCTCTGCCACAACGCCAGGGCCCGCACCCTCCTCCATCTGCTCGAGGTGAAACCACTGATACCAGCTCTCAGTGATATGTGTCGGGTCCCCGCTATGATAACAGTAACTTTCTCAAATGTTTACAGAACAAGCGGGAACCCAGTGTGCCTGTATCTTTCTCAATTGCTGTTCTATTACATTATAGAAAGTCCAAGGCCCTCAAAAGCTGTACAGCAAACCCAAATAATCTGGTGTCAATTACACGTCAAACTAAGATTGCTGTGGGGACAAAAAAGTAAGATGCGTAGATAAGGAATAGGAATAGGAATAGATAAGGAAAAGGAAGTATCGCGTGATATCAGGTCTCGCGATGTAAACAATTGATTTACGGCCCAAATAAATCTGCTAAAATGCTGTCATTATTGCGCTCCCTCACGCTGTTCGAACCCGAATGAAGAAGACGTTTTAAAGAATGTCCCATCTGCTTTGATGTCGTTGATCTACTAGCCTCTGGTGTCTGAGAATCGCCAACGAGTTTTTACAACAGTGTTGTCAAATATCTATTCCGAAGCTGTGGGGGGAGCTCTAGAGAGAAACCTGCGAGCAAAAAGCGAGAATACAGCGAAGAAATCCCAAAACTACTGAGCCCTGCTTTAACAACCACAAACAACCTGGATTTTATTTTATGTTTCTAAATGAAACATGGCTAGAAGACAGCTGCAGTCCAACAATCCTCAATGAAACATCCCCTCCTAATTTTAATTTCATGAGTGTCTGCAGAGCTGTTAGGAGAGGTGGGGGTGTAGCTGCTCTTTTTAAAGATGTCTATCAATTTAAGCAAATATCATTTGGGAATTACCCGTCTTTTGAATATCTGGATATTGTGTTAAAAGATGCTCCACGCATTTTACTTATCATTATTTACAGGCCTCCAAAATACTCTCCAGCCTTTGCTGAGGACTTTACAGAACTGTTATCAACAATTACCTCAGAGTTTGACTGTTTCGCCATTGCTGGAGATTTTAACATTCACATTAATATTATCACACTCTAGATTTACTTATCAGTAAGGTTCTAAAAATGTCATTGATTGTTATTAAGGATGTACTGTAGCACTGTATGATCATTTTTGTATTTTCTTTGATATATTGATCTCTCCTGCCATTAAAGCTAGATCAGAGCGCATGTGGCGGAAGACTAAACTTGTAGTCCATTATAGCATCTAGAAAGACAGCCTTCATGCTTTCAATATGGAACTAGGCAAAGCTAGACAGACTTTCTTCTCGAATATAATAAACAGCAACTTAAACACACACACTTTTTTTGCTACTGTAGAGAGACTGACAAACCCCCCAAGTGCAAGTGCAAGACAGAAAGTGCAGTGAGTTTGCTTCCTTCCTCTCTGAGAAAATCAATAATATCAGAAAGATGATCAGGACATCCTTGAGTTGCGCTGGGGTCAGACAGATCAGACCACAACCTGAGAAAGTAGTCACTATGTCTGATTTCGAAGAAATTTTTGGAAGAAACCATACAGCACCTTAAAACATCAACGTGTGCCCTTGACGCACTTCCCACATCTTTTTTCAAAAGTGTGTTAAACTGTTTAGAAGCAGATCTCCTAGAAGTGGTTCCAAACTCCCTGAAAACTGCAGATGTCAAGCCCCATCTGAAAAAGAGCAATCTGGATAAGACCATATTAAGCAACTATAGACCAATCTCAAATCTTCCTTTCATAGGCAATTTTCAATCTGGTTTCCAACCGCATCACAGCACAGAGACAGCGCTCATAAAGATAATAAACAATATTCGCTTAAATACTGATACAGGCAAATTATCGGTGCTGGTACTACTCGACCTCAGTGCTGCATTTGACACTGTCAATCATAACATACTTCTTGACAGGCTGGAAAACTGGGAGGGGCTTTCTGGGATAGTCTTAAAATGGTTCAGGTCATACTTAGAAGAGAGAGGTTATTATGTGAGTATAGGAAACCATAAGTCTGAGTGGACATCCATGACATGCAGAGTCCCTCAAGGCTTAATTCTTGCGCCACTCCTGTTCAACCTGTATATGCTCCCACTGAGCCAAATAATGAGAAAGAACCAAATTGCTTACCACAGCTATGCAGACGACACACAGATCTACTTAGCCCTATCGCCTAATGACTACAGCCCCATTGACTCCCTGTGCCAATGCATTGATGAAGTAAACAGTTGGATGTGCCAAAACTTTCTTCAGTTAAACAAAGACAAAACTGAAGTCATTGCGTTTGGAAACAAAGATGACGTTCTCAAGGTGCATACCTTCACTTTAGGGGTCAAACAACTAAAAATCAAGTCAGGAATCTTGGTGTGACTCTAGAGTCAGACCTTAGTTTCAGTAGTCATGTCAAAGCAATAACTAAATCAGCATACTATCATCTGAAATATTTTGCAAGAATTAGATGCTTTGTTTCCAGTCAAGACTTAAAATAAACTTGTGCATGCTTTCATCACCAGCATGGTGGATTATTGTAATGGACTCCTCAATGGCCTTCCCAAAAAGACCATAAGACAGTTGCAGCTCATACAGAATGCTGCTGCCAGGATTCCGAAAATATGAACATATCACGCCAGTCCTCAGGTCTTTACCCTGGCTCACAGTTACATTTAGGATTGATTTTAAAGTATTATTACTGGTATATAAATCATTCAATGGCCTAGGACCTCAATACATTGCAGATATGCTCACTGAATATAAACCCAACAGATCACTCAGATCATTAGGATCACATCAACTAGAAATACCAAGGGTTCACTCTAAGCATGGTGAGTCCGCTTTTAGCTATTATGCCAGCCGCAGCTGGAACCACCTTCCAGAAGAGATCAGATGCGCTCCTACAGTAGTCACATTCAAATCCAGACTCAAAACACATCTGTTTAGCTGTGCATTTACTGAATGAGCACTGTTCGTCCGACTATTTGTACTGTATTTTATTTTATTTTTTATTCTAAACTGTTTTAATTATTCTTATTTCTTTTGATTATATGAATTTCTTCTCTGTAAAGCACTTTGAATTACCATTGTGTATGAAATGTGCTATATAAATAAAGTTGCCTTGTCTTGCCTAAAGATGCTGCAGCCAATAAAAACTTCCTGGAAAGAAATTTGCAACACGCTACTAATGTTTTTAGTTTCATCTCCTTCAGAACCTGCTTTTACTCTCTTGGGTAGACTGGATTGGTTTTGACAGGTATGACAAGCCGAGCACTGAATCCCAGGATGAATCTCCTCCACATAGCGCAATCATAAATCTTCCTTTCTGTTGTTGGCTAGCTGCCTTGCCCTCAGGACTTCACAGAGATTGTTAGTAGAGCTCCATGACATGTGAATGGTAGTGATTGTCACATATATGAACGCAATATGTCCAGAAACAGACCTTAGTCGGAAGCTAAATAAGCTCAGGAGTCAAACAAAGATATAAGCTTGAGCTTTTAGACACTCACAGAGCTCTTTAGTGGGATTTTCACTTTCTGTTTTAAGAGTCTCTTGTGATTCTATGTCTACTGCTAAATCTGTCATCCTCTAACCTGGGAATGCACTGAAGTTCACTAAAATATTCAGGAGAAAATTTTAATATTAATTTCCATGTTTGTTTTAAGAATCTGAGCACTGTGCCCAGTGTGAGTTATAATTGAAGGCTACATGACAAGAGCTGAGTGGGAGGGAATGTTCCAGAATTAACATTTCACCAAGCGGGCTTATGGGATATGTGCACTTGATCTATTATAGCTTATGGATATTAACTCTCTTTAATTAAGGTGCAAGGTCTGATTGCGTGCATAAATACTTGAATAGGAAAAAGGTTATCAATATTTAATGACAAAATTAGTAATGTTAGCAAAAACATGTATACTTACAAATAAATCAAACATAAACAAATAATTAAAAATGTCAATAAAATAAGTCAAATGACAAATCTATTTTGTTTCAGATTGAAACAAACATCTCTGCTAGACTTTAGTTGCTTTACGTAATTCAGCTCTGAATTTACTCCCAGCTTAAGTTATTTAACTTCTGCTGGGTGAATGGGGCTGATAAGGCTTTCCAATTAAAATATTGATACCCTGCAAACTGCAGAGGTTTTTCAGGTGGGCCATATGGTGTGAAGAATCCTGTTAAAGAAACTTGGAGTAAAAGGACGTCTGAGGGGAATCTTTTGTGCAATTTGCATTTTAAACTTTATGATTTTGAATAGGTCTGTCCAAAAACTGGGACAAATACTGGGGAAATATTAATATGTTCCAGCTCCATCTATCTTGTAGGTCCAATGTGACCAAGAGAACACACAGTCCTCTCCTTGGCCTGATTTTCTTCCAAATGCCTTTGTCCTCTATATTAATTT
This sequence comes from Abramis brama, assembly GCF_963993115.1. NCBI lineage: Eukaryota > Metazoa > Chordata > Actinopteri > Cypriniformes > Leuciscidae > Abramis > Abramis brama. Next base: position 11,839,796 of record NC_139986.1, on the reverse strand, counting down.
AGTTTTCTGCACATTTCTCTTTTTCTCTTTTTAAAAACATTCTCCCAGATGAGCTGAATATTTAGATTTTTTTTCTAGCTAGTGCATTTTTCTCTCCATCCACACCACTTACTTATCCCTCAGTCCTGTCTTCTCTTTTCCCTTCAAATGTCTGTGCTCAGACTCTGCTTATCTCCTTATTGCTGATTTACTCAATAATATCCAGTAAACAAGCACAGAGATAAAAACAGGGAAAATTAGTGTTTGATTGACATAGATGGTGTGTTTCAGTAATGAAGAAACAGGGACATTTGATGGATATATTCTATATGGTCATATTCTAATCTTTTTTCAGAAAAATAATATTGTGAATAAATGAACACATGCACATTCTTTGCCATTTTGAGAGGTAATGAGTTATGAGAGCAACTTCAAGTAATTAGTATAACCAGGTTATGACAACTGAGTGGCAACTACCATTCATAAATTTAGGTTATATTATGATATAATTTTTTTAACAAATGAATTCAGAAAGGACATGTAAGGGTGGTTTGTCTACAGGGGTTCAGGCTGCAGGATTGCCTAATGACTAAATAAACGTTATCTGCAAGATGGTAGAAAACTGTACATTTCTTGTCATTTAGCACCCATTGCTACTTATACCAACGGAAATAAGCACAGTTACAATAGCAAAATATGTGGGAGAGTGTTGCTATATTGTGATGATATTATATTGCAATAGTCAATATTAGGGGGGACTCAAGTCAAGTCACCTTTATTTATATAGCGCCTTTTACAAAACAGATTGTTTCAAAGCAATCTTCACAATTCATTAGAGTGATAACAGTAAAATAATGCAACACAGTTTGTTTCTGCTATATAGCAGATCTAAAAGAAAATAGCATAATAGTCCAGCTTAAGTAAGTTCAATGATGGTTATTTTTTGTTGTAAAAAAGTAATTAATTTAGTTTATTTATATATATAGACGCCCTGGAGAAACAGTGATGTCATCATCCACAAATGTGCAGATTTGTGAACAATATTTGAGAGAAATAGGCCTTTTGTGTACATAGAACACAAGTCTTAGATCTTTGAGTTAAGCTCATGAAAAATGGGGGCAAAAACAAAAGTACTGCGTTTATAATTTTGTTCAGTGTAGGTGTGACGATGTACACACCTTGACCTTCAGGCCTCGATTACTATCAACACCTCTTTGGGCCCTATTTTAACGATCTAAGCGCATAGTCTAAAGCGAACGGCACAAGTGCACTTAGGGGGCAAAAGTGGTCTTGGTCTAAAAGGGTTGTCCCTATTCTCTTAATGAGTAATGGGTGTGTTTTGGGCATAACATGCAAAAAACCAATCAGAGTGTAATTTCTCATTCCCTTTAAAAGCCAGTTGTGCGCTATTTACATGGCGGAATTTGCAAGCGGAAAGACTGAACGCATCTCCAGAGAGCAAACAGGTTAAAGCGCACAAGCAGACCATCTACGGGACAAGCCGGATTCCACCATATCTTTATGTACACAATATTAATCTTTCACATTGTAATCCTTTAATTTTTTAGTATTTGGCTAGTTTGTGTGCTGCTGCACGTCCCTGTGTGTGTAATAACTGCATTGCGCTGGGTGTATGATAGGGCCCTGTGTCTTTAGGAATTCCAAATGGCCCTTGTGGTAAGAAATAGAGGGGGGTTGAAACAGTAAAGCAAATGTCTTTGTTCAATCCAACAGACCCGTTCCACGACATCTCAAAGGTGCTCTATTGGATTGAGACCTGGTGACACTGGAGTCTGTTTGAGTATAAACAGTTTGAGATGATTTAAGCTTTGTGACGATTTAAACTTTGTGACATGCCGCGTTATTCTGATGGAAGTAGCCATAAGAAGGTGGGTACACTGTGGTCATAAAGGGATGGACATGGTCAGCAACAATAGGTAGGCTGTGGTCAGTTGGTACTAAGGGGCCCAAAGTGTGCCAAGAAAATATCCCCCACACCATTACAAAACCAGCCTGAACCGTTGATACAAGGCAGGTTGGATCCATGCTTGCATGTTGTTTATGCCATATTCTGACCCTACCATCTGAATGTCGCAGCAGAAATCGAGACGCATCAGACTAGGCAACGTTTTTCCAATCTTCTATTGTCCAATTTTGGTGAACTTATGCGAATTGTAGTCTCAGTTTCCTGTTCTTAGCGTTGATGCGGTGTGGTCTATTCTGCATTCCTTGGTTGTAACGAGTGGTTATTTGAGTTATTATTGCCTTTCTATCAGCTCAAACCAGTCTGGGTTGCGTTTCCTAAAAGCATCGTAAGATTAATAAGTTCATAAAAAACGATCGTATGACTGATCTTACTATTACGGTCTGTTTACGATCTAAATTAAATTAATGAACAAAACATAAAATAAAATATATAATATGCTTCAAAGACTGGGAAAAATAGGGATGAACTAAAAAAAAATCTGTCAATGACTTGCTGATGTGCACGAAAACCAGCAATGTATTGGGCATTTCTTGGCCATCATGTGGTCCCATGCCATCTTCGTCCTCCTCCTCCTCCTCCACCACCTCTTCATCTTCCTCCTCCTCCACCACCTCTTCATCTTCCTCCCTGTTAAGTAAGGACACTCTCATATGTCCTAACTACAACTTCAAACATTCTCATACTGCTGAGGTGTTGTGGCTGCAGTCTGGGCAACAGGAGATGGAGGCTGAGGCCTGGGAGAGTTGTTTGGAGGACTAGGAGATGGTAGGTGCTGGGAGATGGCAGATGAAACTGATAGATTCCCTGAGCATGAAGGACCTGACTCAGGCTCAGGTTGAGTTACCACAAATACCATCTGAAGCACTTGTGCCAAGTATTGACAAGGCCTTTTCTTCCTCTGCTGTGAGAAGGGGAGACTCATTAGGCCCACCAACTGTTTTATTAAATGTTGTCCTCTGCCGTGCCTTTTTCCTTTTAGCAAGGCTGGCAAAGTCCTGCCACTTGTTCCTGACCTCCTTCCCTGATCTTTTAATGGCCCTAGTTGCAGTCAGTTTTGTAAGCAATATCCTCCCAGATTTTTTTGTTTTTGTTTATTTGTATGACTGCCCTTAAACCTACTGAAAATCATATGTTTGCATAGCTCCACTTCCTCTAAAATGACATTAATCTCCTCTTTTTGAAAAATGTATTTTCTTTGTTTTTTTGGTTAGACCATTTTGCTGGTGTCTCCACCCGTAGGTTTGTGCTTTTATAGATTATTGGCCTCATAGAAAATGCACATCAGGTGAAAACAATTAGGCTAAACATTTCAAAATACAAGCGTGTGCTACAATTACAAGCCATTCTACAAGATGACATTTCAGCACTTGACAAACGGACAGCGACTCTTAAGTAGCACTTAAAGCACAGCTGTGTGCGATTGTGCTAAGTGCGTTTTTGTGAAACGCACGTGAAATGAACACGAACGTTTGTAAAGTCGCTCGTAGAAAACGCTCGTAAGTGTTAAGATCCATCGTTATCTGGAAACGCAGCCCTGGCCATTTTCCTCTGATCTCTGGCATCAAAAACCCACAGAAATGTTTACATGCCTACATGCATTGGGCTGCTGTCATGTGCTTGGATAATAAGATATTTGTGTTAACATGCAGTTGAACAGGTGGACACCTAAAAAAGTGGCCAGTGAGTGTATGTTTGCACAAATAAAACTAATTTGCATAAACATAAACCTTTAATGAGGTATATCCTAACTAGAGAATTTGAATGACGTTAGAGGAAGGTTTTGCCAATGTGATGAGAACATGACAATATTTCATGAGAAAGCCTGAAAACGAAATGGTGAGGAGAGATGTGAAAGGAAGAAAGACAGAGAACGAGAGAAAAACAGAGCTCTGGGGAAAAGATAGAAGTGTTGTTAAAGCACTTGTCATTTTTTGGAGTGTATGAACAGCAGATGAGCACTCTGGAAGAGATGATGTGATGGTCTTGCACAGCAGGGTGCCACTCTGCACCGTGATGCCAGGCTCACCTGCTCATCTCTGAGACACAGAGTCAACATCCCACCTAATATTTTATTTTTCTCTCTTTCAGCTTCCTGCTCCTTGGTTAAAAGTGTTACGCATAGGTTTTGGATTTCAGTGTTTTGCACAGACACATAGCATAGCTACAACTGTAGCTATGCTATAGTGCAAAATAGTGTTATTTTGTTTCACTTCTTTAGATATTGAAAAAGCATAATTAATTTTAAATTGTCTATTGATGATCTGTAAATTGATGCTTTGTGATTTACAAGTATGATTTTTAACAACTGTGCACAGCATATACACACACAATTCCGCTTTTAAAACAAACACACACATGCACACACACACACACACACACACTTCACTGATTTTTTTTTTTAAGGTAATATTGATTCCTTGATGAAAAATCTAGGCATGATATATATTCAGATTTCTCAGGGTGCACAGAATGGGATTTCAAGATTGATGTGGATGCTAATATGTCAGATATACAGTGGCATCCAAGAGTCACATTGAAAACATGGTATTTAAAATCTCATTTAAATGAGGAAATAAACTGAAAGATCTACGTTTTTGAGACAAACTGAAATTAATTTATTATTAATAATATGTTATTATTAATTTATTATTACTACTTGATAATAATATACACAGTGCTGGTCAGAATTATTTGCCTCTTGGTAAATATGATCAAAGATGGCTGTAAAAAATAAATCTGCATTGTTAATCCTTTTGATATTTTATGAAAAAAAATTGCAAAAATCTGACCTTTCATTGAAGTAAAATAATTGAAAGTGGGGGGAATAAAATCACATTAGGAAATAAATGTTTTTCTCCAAAACACATTGGGAACAATTATTTGCGCCCTTTTATTAAATACTTTTTGCAACCTCCTTTTTCCAAGATAACAGCTCTGAGTCTTCTCCTATAATGCCTGATGAGTTTGGAGAACACCTGACAAGAGATCAGAGACCATTCCTCCATACAGAATCTCTCCAGATCCTTCAGATTCCCAGATCCATGTGGACACTGTCACAGTTTGGGGTTGAGGAGATGGGGCGAGGACTCAAACGCAGAAGAATAAGGCTTTTATTAATCAAAAAACAAAAACTTTGACTTGACTTGACTTGACTTGACTTGAAAGAACACACAAGGGTAACATACCATGAACAAATGACAACAAACCAGCACAAGGCTGCAAACACAGGGAGAATAAATAGGGAGAGCAAACAAAGCAGGTAACGAGGGAGGACAGGTGGGGCAAATTAATCAATAATCTGTTATTGATTATACCTGTGGGGTGGGGCAAATTAGGTTGGCGGGGTTAGACAATCAACAGAAGAGCACATGGCACAAGGAAACACATGACAAGCCATGTACTCACACCACAAGCACATGGCCAGTAAATCACAAGCCATGTGCTCACACAAAACGAGACAAGAAAGAATTCAGCTAGTGAAAAACAGAAGCTGCATGCTACACAGTACAAGACAAAACATGACATGACAGCACACAGCCGATGAAAACACGAACCGCATGCTACACAGAACACAACCAAGAAACTCTGTCACAAAACCAAGAAATGAACTAGACAGAAGTGACAGAATTCTGACAGGTGCTTCTTCTCTTCAGTTCAGCCCACTCATTTTCTATAGGGTTCAGGTCAGGGACTGGGATGGCCATTGCAGATGCTTGGTTTTGTGCTCAGTGACCCATTTTTGTTTTGATTATGATGTTTGTTTTTGGATCACTTTCCAGTTGGAAGATCCAAACATGGCCCATTATAAGATTTCTAGCAGAGGTTGTCAGATTTAGATTTTTTATCTGTTGGTATTTGATCCAATCGATATTGCCATTTATCTGAACAAGATGTCCAGGACCTCTGGCAGAAAATTAGGCCCACAGCATTAAAGATACAGCAGATTATTTCATTTTACACATGGGATACTTTTTTATCCCTATGTGTACCAAACCCATCTTAAGTGTTTGCTGGTAAAAAAGCAAAAAAAAATTGTTTCATCTGACCATAGAACATGTCGCGTTTGAAGTTCCAGTAGTGTCAGTTACTTTTCAAAAGTTCTATAGACAGATGAGACAAAAAAGAGCTTTAATGGCAAAATGTCCAAACAGAACCCTGGCGTCCTTGCGCCGTAGAGGGGAGGCGTGGAGGATGAGGAGATGGCGAAACAGGCAGAGGATACTGGAGGCGGCTCTGGAGGTGGACGGCTGAGGTGAAACAGAAGAGTCCAGGGCACTGATGACGGTAATGGGAGCCAGGGAGGCTTTGAACATGAAGCGGCAGATGGTTACCCAGGCCACAGCCAGGACGGTGGACCACATCACGCTGGAGGTTAAGGCCTCAACGGCACCTTGGGGATGAGCGAAGGCGACGGAGACAAAGGAGGTGGAGCCCACGGCGCAGGCGGAGCGCTGATGGAGAGGAGTGACGCAGAAGACACAGGTAGGCGCAACAGAGCCTCAGCGACGACCCCCCAAGATGGACGCAGGAATCCGGGGGGCTGAGGTGGAGTGACCAAGGGTGGAGGCGGAGCCTGAGGGAGGGCGGAGCTAGCCGGAGCCGTAGGGATGGAGGGTCAGAGAGAATCTGGCGGCCCATAGGTCCGCGGCGAAAGTGACGTGATGTCCGACTCAGGTGAAGTCGACGGTCCGAGGGAGCTCAGCGAGACCGAATGCTCGACTGTCACTGCAGACGTTGAGGGAGGGAGGAGCGCAGGTGGAGAAGTCAGGGTGACGGGTCGAGGTGGAACGACACGATCTGAAGCTGAAGACGGACCCACGGGATCCCCATGTCCTGGGGAGGTGGCTCACAGTAGGCCCGCGGTGTAATCACGTCACTGAGAGGAGGCAACGGAGGCACAGCGGGACTGGTGGGAAACAACTCGGACAGGGCAGTAGACGTGGCTGAGGTCTGGGAAGAAGGCTGAGACGAAGAACTGACAAGAACATTTAGAAGAGGAGGTGGTAGAGGGAGGCTGGGTGAGACCAGTGAGTCCAATACAGATTAATCAGGCAGATGAAGGGTTCAATTTAAATGATAGTCCAGAAACTCACTCTCAGTGATGGGCAGGTGGGCGGGGCTTCTAATCAAACTCCCGACTTCCACACATAGGGCCAGATTTATTAACAGCTTGCCCAGCGCAAACCCTCTTTTGGAGTTAAAAAACTACTGTCAGGATTTACTAAAGACACAGTGAAAAATTTGTGCTGACAAGGCATGGACAGAGTTATTTTTTCGGCTGACGTTATTGCATATGTATTTGTAGGAGTTTCCCTTTCAGGCGCAAAATTTATGAGAGGAGAGTATTTAAATGAATCACGCAAGGTGATTTACTAAGGTTTGCGCTCGTCAATGTACTGGTGTTTGTGCCATTATTTACCACCCAAAAAAAGCATATCTTAAACCAGACGCCACCTGGTAGATTGAGTTGGTCATTATGGAAATTATCTGACTGCATCTGTGTTCTTTAATTTGTGCGTCATCAGTAGATCACGCACAGAACTTTCCACTCCCATTGGCGCTGTTTTGGAATTGCGATCTCACGCTAATATGCCCTGTTTAGTAAATCTGCCCCATACTGGTGATGAAAAACAAAACAAACAAACACAAAACAAAGAATTCACCGCAGAATCAATCAGAATCCCTTTCTTTTGGTTCGGTCTTTTGTCACGAACTGGCAGTGTAGATAAACACGAAGAAGGCTAATGTAGCTCAGACAGTCTCTTTACTTCATAATTCACTAGATACACAATGAAGAAGGCAGTAGAAAGTACACCACATCTATTCACAGACGAGAACGAACAATGAAACAAACAGAACAGAACTTAAGTATATGTGATAATGAGGGAGATAATGAGTGCTCAGCTGAACATAATGAGTAACCAAAACAACAAACTCAGACAGAAGTTGGTGAGACACAAAAGTCCAAACTAACAGAACCGTGACAACAACAATTACACTTTTAAAAATCCATTTTAAATCATTTTAAAATTATATATTAATTACAATTAATGATTATTAATATTATTTATTAATTAATTTGGGTAAAATGCATTAGTATTAATAATAATAATACAACTAATAATAATAATAATAATAATAATAAAATATCAAATAAAAATAATTGTGATTTTTTTTATACATTTTATTATTATTAGTAGTAGTAGTATTATTTTGCTCCAAAAATGTTTTATTTTTATAAAACATTTATTTTCATTAATTAAACTTCCAACTATAGATATTATATTTTAAAACTCTAGGTTGTACGTAATATACATCAAGTACAACAGCATTGGACAAGTAGAGGTGCCTAGATGATCTTAGTTTGTGGGTGCTTCTCATTTCTTATTTGTGCATCCTCGTTTCCTTTCCTCGCTTCCTTCCTTGCGTCTCAGCAAGGAGTAGGATACGAGGGAAGGCTGCAAGGAAAGAAAAGGAGGACAGAGGAATCGAATGAAAGCTTTTTTTATACATTGGAATACTCGATCACTCGAGCGTCACGTCACCGCATCATCAGCAGCGCTCAAAGGATCTGCCCTTATGTTGTTGAAGTTTGTTTATTTAAGAAATTCATAATAAATATTAATAAAGCAAGATACCCTGTTGAAATATGTGAGATGTGTGATTTATATAAACTGCAAAGGTAAAGTATAAATGAAAATTATTGTGACCGATGTGAAGGGGAAGGAGAATTTATACGTGCGTCACGTTTAGTCGATAAAACTCTTCCGCATAGGATACACCCGTGTATCCTCGCTCATGACTCCTCAGGAAGCCTCCTCACTCCTCAATCCTTGCCTCCTCACGGTGCAATTAGAGATTTGAGATGTTCTTCAAGATGGCTGAGCTTGATCGGTTTCCGCGTCATAGGATGGAGGACGGAGGAGCGAGGAGACGAGGAGGGATATTGAGAAGTACCCTGTGTCTACAGTAGATGATTCACAGAGGTGTAAAGTCCAGGTTCAGAAAGTAAAAGCCCTCCTCAGTATTTTGTTCCAATCACCTGGATTTGCTAATTAGCACAGTTTTTCAGCCAGGAGATAATTAGTGAAATCAGCTGGCTGAGTTCATGGGTGGAATAAACATATGGCAGGACATTTACTTTCTAACCCCTGGACTGTACACCTCTGATGATTCATGAACATTTCATGAGGAAAGGAGTGTGAATCCTGGAGTGACCATGCATGGGGGGACCGTTAACTTAACTCACTATACTGTACCAGGAAACAAGAAAAGAAAAGAGCAAAGTGAGTGTCATTCAGTGACAGAGCATGTCTGAACAGCTGAAGGAACATGACGAGATGAAAAAGGACATACTGAAAGAAAAGAGAAATCCAAGAAAAGAAATGGAGAGGGAGAAATTTATTATGAGAACTAAGAAAAAGGAAAGGGAAACGTGTAAGGAGGATTATGAGGGAACGAGACAGAGTGTGTTAGAGGAGCTATAACGAGCACAGAGGGGCCGAGAAGAGACAGAATGAAAATAAAAAGGACAGAGAGAGTGTGTACGGAGAAGAAAAGAGCTGACACATCAGCGATCATGCCAAAGGCTACATTTGCAATGGCAAACATGTAAACACACACAATTCATCTGTCAGCGTTGTCTCGTTTTTTTGTATTTGAATTTTACGCTGAGTTGGTTTTGCTCTGTACTCTGTTTCCTTTGTTCCTTGTTCCCGATTCTGGCTAGTCTCCTTTGTTACTCATTGTTTGATTAGTGTTCACACCTGGTATTCATTGCATTGATTGGTTTGGTCTGTGTATTTAAGTTCTGTGTTTTCCTCAGTTAGTTGTTTGTCTACGTTAGATATCGTTGCATTGTTCTGTTCGTGTTTTGCCAGTTCTAATCACCTATTTGAGAGTATCTTGTTATTTAGAATTTTGTTTTATTAAAAGAATTGCTGCACCTATATCCTGACTTTTTTAGAGCAAGGAGGAAAACAGCACCTCAGCCGCAGCCACCATCCCAGCGATCGTCAAGCCCGAACCCACCACAGACACAGGGCCGGAGACCACGACGAGAACAGTGCCAGTGACAAGGACGGGGCTATATATTGTCCAGGAGCCAAGCCAGACATAACGTGTCTGGCTTGTGTGGAATGAGTGTTTGGAATTCTCCATGACGGTTTCGCCATGCACTGGGGCTGTTTCATCATCCAGCACTGAACTAGTGAGGTCTTTGATGCTCCCGCCCTGCCTCCCTCTCCCACCTCCTCTGGCAGTTCTGAGTCAGCTAGAGAAAGCCCTGACTATTTTGCCCATTCCTTCAGCCCTGACTCCACTGTCTCCTCTCAGCTCTTCAGCTCCTCCTACGCTTGCTCTACCCAAGTGCTTGGATTCATCTTGGGCTTCGTGTTCTCCAGTTCAACGGGTCACTAGTTCACAGCCCTGGAATGTCGACCCAGTAGCTCCACCATGAACCTCTGCTGCACCAGGTTTCCTCGTCGCACCATCACCACCTTGGTCAGTCGTCGCTCTGACTGCTCCACGGACCTACTCCTCTGCGCCTTTCACCTGCTCCTAACCTCTCCACCCCTTCGGCTTCGTCAGGCTCCTTCCCTCCAGTTCCATCTTGGTCCTCGGTCGCTCAGTCTTCGGCTCAGTCCTCCGGTGCCCCAGCTCTACCTCAGACGCTCATCACTCCAGCTCCGCCCTGCCCTCCAGGACCAGCATCGTTGCCTGTTTCCTGCAGTCCCGTGGCTCAACCTGGGTCTCCACTGACAGCTCCATCTCAGTCAGTAATCTCCCTGGGCCCTTCTCCATAGCTCATCCCTCCCTCGACTCTGCCATGGGCCTGCATCCTGGCCCTTCTGCTGGGGTTAGGGGTTCCACCTTGACTGCTTCCGGTTCCCTGCTCTGCGCATAGATGTGCCTTTTTGAAGGGGATGGAGGGTAATGTCAGGGTTGTCTTGTTTTTTCTGTGTTTGAATATTACCCTGAGTTGGTTTTGCTCTGTTTTCTGTTTCCTTTGTTCCCTTTTCCCGCTTCTGGATAGACTCCTTGATTACTCATTGTTGGTGTTCACACCTGGTATTCATTGCATTGAATGGTTTAGTCTGTGTATTTAAGTTCTTTGGTTTCCTCAGTTCCAGTGTTTTGCCAGTTCTCGTCACCAGAGTATGTTGTGATTTTTTTTTTTTTTTAAATTAAAAGAATTGCTACACTTAAATCCTGACTTGTATCATCATTGCCTGCAACCAATGCTGACATCATTATTGAATTCAGGAATAATCTACTTCCATACTCCACATAGTCTGATCTGAAAACATGTGGCAAATCCTTGCATAGATTTTATTATATTAATCTAAACCACATTTCAAAAATACTGTAGGCCTACGCATATGATGATGAATAATACAGATCCGCCATAGATAAGACAAAGAAAGGCAAACTGGACCAACTATATATAAAATTGCAATACAGGTAATATCTCTTTAAAAGGTCAACGTCATTGTAATATATGACGGCATGCTTCGGGTTTGTGAATTAATCCTAATATTAGGAGCAATATGCCCATAATTTTTAAGAGTTACTAATATATAATATATATATAATTTTATATATATATATATATATATATATATAATTTACGCATTAGGAGCAACTTTTAGCCTTAATATATATATATATATATATATATATATATTTTTTTGTGAATATTGGCCATGGTTCTTCTCGTCATACTATATGTTTCCCATTACAGTTCGGAACAGGAATTCCTGTCAGTGTTTTGACTACAAATTTTATAAGCTCTTTGTGAGTTCTTAGCTGCTAAAAATATAAAAATATAAAAAATAATGAGTGCATTTAGCTCAGCACACAGCATTGTTTTGAATGTTCAGTATGTTCCGCTGCAAAATATCATAAAATCTGGCCAGTCAGGTTGTGACCTTATCCTTATGCCTTTATATATATATATATATTTAGGTTCAGTGTTAAAATTGACAGTGTGAATGCTAAGTGAACCAGGACTACATTTATCATTCTCTTTTATGGTCCAGGCCAAAAGAACCAAGATAACCAAATTACAAGTGTGAACACACCCTTAGTTTGCTAAACTAATACAGAGAAATGAAAGGTGCAGTGAGGTCATTGGCTGTTCATACACCCTCCGGTTGAAATTCATTCACAAATAACAAAACAAATACTAACATTCACAGATCTATTTTAAGGGACAGCATCAGTGAAGCTCCTGTCACACTTTGTCAAATCAGAAAACACTGAGGCACACAAAGAAACACACTCGTACACCCAAGAGGAAACGTTCACTGATGCATTCACAATAGCAGACAAAAAAGTTAAGCCTGCACAGGCATATTTGAAATACAAAAACACACAGCAGTCTATAAACCATTTGCCTTAATGTCGCAATACCACGAGGATGTACTTTGGGGATTTGTATGTGACAATTAAGCTGCTTTTGATGATACAATCCAAAGACAGATGGGACTGAATGAAATGGCATTTTTGGCTGGGGATGAATATGAATATTTGGACTCATTTTTATATTAATTTATCTTTATCCTAAGGTGACTGAAATGCAGTGTGCATTATTGGAATCATCATTTTAAAATGTTGAAATGTGAGAATTGACACAAGACTTAGGTTTTCCTAAGAAATGTAATTTAGATTATATACGATTTATTTATTTTTTTATGTTATTTTTTTGGTGGATTAATCTAAGTAGATTTCTGACCAAAACACCCGTTTACATTTTCCTGTTGTGTCTCTGTGGACATTATTGCTGCCTCTGTATCAAAAGCTGCCAATGTGTATGTTGACCTTGAACATGGTGCATTATCCTGCTGGAAGTAGCCATCAGAGGATTGGTACATGGTGGTCATAAAGGGATGGACATGGTCAGAAACAATGCTCAGGTAGGCCGTGGCATTTAAACGATGCCCAATTGGCACTAAGGGGCCTAAAGTGTGCCAAGAAAACATCCCCCACACCATTACACCACCACCACCAGCCTGCACAGTGGTAACAAGGCATGATGGATCCATGTTCTCATTCTGTTTACGCCAAATTCTGACTCTACCATCTGAATGTCTCAACAGAAATTGAGACTCATCAGACCAGGCAACATTTTTCCAGTCTTCAACTGTCCAATTTTGGTGAGCTCGTGCAAATTGTAGCCTCTTTTTCCTATTTGTAGTGGAGATGAGTGGTACCCGGTGGGGTCTTCTGCTGTTGTAGCCCATCCGCTTCAAGGTTGTGCGTGTTGTGGCTTCACAAATGCTTTGCTGCATACCTCGGTTGTAACGAGTGGTTATTTCAGTCAAAGTTGCTCTTCTATCAGCTTGAATCAGTCGGCCCATTCTCCTCTGACCTCTAGCATCAACAAGGCATTTTCGCCCACAGGACTGCCGCATACTGGATGTTTTTCCCTTTTCACACCATTCTTTGTAAACCCTAGAAATGGTTGTGCATGAAAATTCCAGTAACTGAGCATATTGTGAAATACTCAGACCGGCCCGTCTGGCACCAACAACTATGCCACGCTGAAAATTGCTTAAATCACCTTTCTTTCCCATTCTGACATTCAGTTTGGAGTTCAGGAGATTGTCTTGACCAGGACCACACCCCTAAATGCATTGAAGCAACTGCCATGTGATTGGTTGATTAGATAATTGCATTAATGAGAAATTGAACAGGTGTTCCTAATAATCCTTTAGGTGAGTGTATATATATACATACATACTGTATATATATACAGGGTTTGAAATTAACACCTGCCAAATGCGGGTAAAAATCAACTGTGGTGGGTATCGCTGTCAAATCACTAGCCATTTTGGGGTGTTACTTATTATGTTTACTCTGCTGGGGAAGTTCGTGTAAGCCAAATCTGCGCAGATTTAGTGCAAAAACTCAACTCGTGATTCATCATGATATATTAAAGGGGTCATGAACTGAGAATTCAAATTTTCCAAGAGTTTGTTATACTATAAAAATACCCTGTAAGTTTCAAAACTCAAAACTTCCTTGTTATTCCAAAACTTTTATTGAAACCAAGGCCAGAAAACGACAGGATCTAAAAAGTGGAGACTGATGACATCACAGGGCAGCGAAGAATTTCAACACCTACGTCTACATCACAGCGTCTTTGGTGCTACCCACTGGAGCGTTAGTGAATAGTGACATGAGAACGAGAAAAGATCGACACAGGATCAATACCATTACATTCCAAACGATTCTAATGCTAGGATAGTGTTTTTTTTGTGTGTGTGAAAGTCTCAGCAGTGCATTATTTGTTTGTATTCGATGCATTTCACTGTGGATTATTTGGAAAAATTCTGGCGCAGGCTTTGCAAACAGACTTTTACGATATGGATCTGCCAGCAACGCCACAAACATGTAAGTAATCATGTTTATTCTAATGACTGATCTGTGATCAGTGATTTCTGATGTATAATTACTAAAGTTCAGACAGATTATCTCTCAAAATAGTTCAATAATGTTTATGCATCAGTAAATCACGCCATTGACTAAACGATCAACTTCACAGCGTTTCTCTTAGTAGGATGAAAATAATCTTATTTAAAGAACGCTCCCTTTCCAATTGCCCAAGTTGTCAATCACACAGCGTGAGTTTATCTGGACACTTGTCAAAAGTCGTTACAAAATCAATGACGCTGTTACACTGCACAACAAACCTCTTACTGTATTTACATTGTGTTTGCATTGTTATTTGGTGAAAGCATTCGTGAGAGTGCAGAAATTGTTGCAATGATGAGATCACTTTATTCACGCGATCAACAGACTGCCTGTCATCTGCTCAATGCTCAACACTGCAACCTTTCATGTGATTGGAATAGATCTAAATATATGATAAATACTTTTCACGATTCGTTTCCGAGAGAGTTCCACATGTAATACTACCTATTTCATATGCAAACATGTCAGCCAATCACAGCAGTGGGCGTTTACACTGAAGTCTCATTGCAGACATGCCCCTTCAAACAGAGCGTTTAAATCAGAAGTTAAAATCAGGCTTTGGAAAAATGCCTTTTATTTCTAAATTATGACAATGTTTTGTGTAAAAATCATACTAACATTTATGCACAGAATCTGCGCATATCTGGCTTACTTGAACATGCCCGTCACTACCCAACAAATAACGGTGCACTTGTTCAATTGCATTGAAGCAATAGTGAAGATATAAAAGCATTTGGTTAACAGAAATGCATATATATATATATATATATATGCACAAATGCACACTAACTCTTATGCCTTATATGCCAAAAGCAGCTCTGTGAACTTTTCTTATCTCATCTTGTAAATGAAAGCCTATATTTTAAATTCAAAACCAACACATTCTCACTCCCAACTCATTACACATGGACGCTTGGTCAGGACCCCTTGGCGTCACTTTTAAACACACAGGATACCCCTTTAGCGTCATTTTTCGACGTGCACTTTTTTTTTTTTTTTTATCTCATCCCGAAATTTTTTGAATCCATTTACTGATGTTTCTTTTTTTTCTTTTTTTTTTTACCGTATTTGTAGCCTTTATTTATTTTACATCAATTTCTTCTTATTTATCTCTTTACCCAATTGATGTTCTGTATTATTAAATTACTATAGCTTAAAGTACCATATAGCCTGTTTTGTAAATACTGTAAAATTAGGGCTTGGACAATATATCGATGCATCGCGATTCATTGATCGATTCCAATTTTTTTCTGAATGCATGGCGAATGGAGCTTAGTTTTTAACAGCAGATGGCGCTCTAGGCTAGTTTTTAACTGCACACTCAAATGCTCAAGAAGAAGAGCACTGAAGAGTGCTCGTGCGTTCGGCTGATTCTGAGAATGTACTTGCACCTCAGAATGCTTTTATGACGCAAGATTAATGTAAACAGCCTACTGTAAACACCCTTGTAATTCGCTTCAACCTTTTTGAACTTTATGAATGATTATTTTATAGAAGGTTCAAGTGTTGTGTTGTGATGGATTTTTTAATAAATAAGATAGTAAACTGTATTTGAAACTAATCATAATTCTAACACTTGAACTAAATGTTCTCTGAAAATTGTTGGTGTCGATGGAAAATTCTGAGATGCTGACCAGACAATATCTAAAATATACTGTCTAGAATAGTCTCATGACATATTGAGATCTAAATTTGCTCTGCCAGTAACAGAGGGTGAACTGAGGGCTTGTTTTACACAGATTAAACCAATCATATTGAAAGAAGGTGACATGAATTACAGTGAGGAAAATAAGTATTTGAACACCCTGCTATTTTGCAAGTTCTCCCACTTAGAAATCATGGAGGGGTCTGAAATTGTCATCGTAGGTGCATGTCCACTGTGAGAGACATAATCTAAAAAAAAAATCCAGAAATCACAATGTATGATTTTTTAACTATTTATTTGTATGATAGAGCTGCAAATAAGTATTTGAACACCTGAGCAAATCAATGTTAATATTTGGTACAGTAGCCTTTGTTTGCAATTACAGAGGTCAAACCTGTAGTTTCCTGTAGTTTTTCACCAGGTTTGCACACACTGCAGGAGGGATTTTGGCCCACTCCTCCACACAGATCTTCTCTAGATCAGTCAGGTTTCTGGGCTGTCGCTGAGAAACACGGAGCTTGAGCTCCCTCCAAAGATTCTCTATTGGGTTTAGGTCTGGAGACTGGCTAGGCCACGGCAGAACCTTGATATGCTTCTTACAGAGCCACTCCTTGGTTATCCTGGCTGTGTGCTTTGGGTCATTGTCATGTTGGAAGACCCAGCCTCGACCCATCTTCAATGCTCTAACTGAGGGAAGGAGGTTGTTCCCCAAAATCTTGCAATACATGGCCCCGGTCATCCTCTCCTTAATACAGTGCAGTCGCCCTGTCCCATCATACAAATAAATAGTTAAAAAATCATATATTGTGATTTCTGGATTTTTTTTTTTAGATTATCTCTCTCACAGTGGACATGCACCTACGATGACAATTTCAGACTCCTCCATGATTTCCAAGTGGCAAAACTTGCAAAATAGCAGGGTGTTCAAATACTTATTTTCCTCACTGTAAGTCATGTTGATCTTACTGTTGTGTCTGTCTCTATCCTATAAAACCTGATGTATTATTCTTTTTGGGAGAGATTCTCTGAAATGCTTGAGAACTCTCCCGGCCGTGATTAAAGCATTTAAAGGGCATTTGCTGAAGTCTGTCTGGTTATTGCTGCGCAGCAAGTTAGACATTCGGGGATATCGATTAGGAGACGAGACCCAGGTAAACTAACGTCGATCAGGAGAAGTGTAGGGACGTCGATTAGTAGAAGACCCAAGTAGACTTCAGGTGCGAAAGAAGAAAAAATCTACCACAGTGTGTAAGGCATTGGAAGCCAGTAGATTACAGCTGTTTCTAGAGAATGCAGTGCCATCTGCTGTTAAAAACTAAGCTCAGAATCGATTTCAGAGAATCGCGATGCATTCGGAAAAAATTGGAATCGATCCAGAATAATTTCTCGATTCACAATGCATCGATTTATTGTTCCAGCCCTACTGTAAATACTGTCTTTGATATATTGATCCCTCCTGTCATTGAAGCTAGATCTGTTTCTGTCAAAAAGAGATGCATAAATGAGAACATTAGTGTGCTACTTATAAAGGCTATATCTTTGACACCAAGCACATCTGCAGACACTTTTGATTTTCTCCTTGATTCCTTTAACTCAGAACTTAAGAATGTTATTGATGACATTGCTCCTGTGAAAGTCGGGAAGAAGACTGGCAGAACCAAATCACCTGGGAGAAAAACAACAGCAAAGTATGAAAAGAAAATGTGGAAAATATGGCGGAATACAAAACACCACGGGGTTGGGGTGCCATGTGCAATGGGCATGCTGCCGTGGGCTCCTGGACAAGACCCCAGCGCCTTTGGCATGTCAATTGCCTCGAGTTGCTGGCCGTACGTCTAGCTCTGCACCGTTTTCGGACGTTGCTGGAGGGCAAGCATGTACTGGTCCTTTCAGACAACATGGCAACAGTAGTGTACATCAACCATCAGGGTGGTCTGCTCTCCCGCTGTATGTCGCAACTCGCACGCCATCTCCTCCTATTGAGTCAGAAGCATCTGAGGTCGCTTCGAGCCATTCACATCCAGGGAGAGCTGAATTGTGCAGCTGATGATTGGTTAGGTGCCTCCATGTGCATGGTTCCTCGGTTGGGCAACCCCCACGTGTATATTCCACGTTAAGTCTCCTCAGAGCATGTGTTTTCCCTCGGCAAGACCCCTCTTCAGTAGTTCCCCCCTAGTTCTCCATATGCATCCTGTAGTTGGGTCATATGTGTATTCTAAGTCCTCCCTGCGGGTAGGCGCTGTGTCACATATATACCCAGTGTACCTTGGTATTCTTGCGTTAGCCTGGCACTTCACTCGTGCTAGTCTCACAACAAGGAGCTGGGGCTTGCGCAGGACACTGGAAGACAGCCGCATTGGCGAGATTAGATTGGGACCCATTCCTCAGTCTCTGATGTAACTCATAGTGACTCACTGAAAGGGAACTTCAGGGAATGAGGGTTACATACGTAATCGAGACGTTCCCTTTCAGTCAGTCACTACGAGTCAGTCACCCCAGTTACATCCCCATGCCACTGTCGCGACTCCTTTTACACCCACGCAGTGGGGCGGAGTTCGCAATGCAAATTCTGCAGACCCATGGTATTTTCATACCATTGGCTCGTTTTCTAATAACTCGACGTAACGTCTCCGTTCCCTCCTTCAGGAAATGAGGGTTACATATGTAACCGTGACGTTTCCGCTCGTACTGCCATGGTAACCATGGTGACAGACGTGGACAACTGCGTTACGTCTAGCAGCACACTCACGCTGTTGTTGTTTTGTTCAAACATTAGGGACCATGGCAAGTAGACTTTGGGACAAAATGAGAACTAAAACGAGGATCAATATCAGCGTGGCGTTTTCGAGATCCCGAGAGCTCCACGTCCGCGACTAACTTCGACTTGACAGAGACGCTGTTCTTGCATGTACTTTATTAGACAGGTGAGCAAATGTACATAAAACTAATCAATGTTATAAAGCTCAACATGATGAAATGTTAGAATATGATCTGTATGTTATTCTAATGTTGATCTAGCTTACTGCTAGTCTCATACAGCCAACAAACTAACACATAGAATAACATTATAACTTTCAACACACTCAAATGCAGTTTAGAGCGAAATTTTCACTCTTGACTTGTCCTTTCCTCATTGGGAATCGCTCATACACATGATAGCAAAACATGTTTGAGTAGAGACTCTGTGCCTCTCGGTTTCATATGGATAACAATCAGATAATATTTATTAAATATTTAGACATTTAAAGCTTTAGACATATTTCTTATGACTGAGCTGAGGCAAGTGGCTTTCGGTTCATTTTTGTGACGCGCAGTTCCCGGAGACAGAGACGACAGAAAACTTTTTGTTGTTAGCCTATTGTGAGTGTGCATGAATAAAAGTTTACAGTTTTGAATGATGTACTCTTATCTGTATGACCAAACAAATACGGAGTATATTAAGTTCTTTTAACTGTTATGAGAAAAATAAATCCAAATGAACGCCCCAAACAATTTTAGAACAATGCGTAGCGCCACTGGTGTGCCAAAACACTTAATTATAAACTTCAATATTTCATTCAAAACAATCCCAAAACGCTTTGTGACATTTTGAAAAGCTGTGCATGCATTAAGGCCACTGGAACCAGGATCGTAACTGTATCTAACAGTGCTGGTTCTGATTGTATTGTTTGTTGTTTAAATGTGCGTGTTGCATATCTAATTTTATATATTTTATATGGTCTATTGGTAAAGTATAGCACTGATTACTGTGGAGGGGGATAAAAATAATTCAGCAGAAGCAGGGATATTTCAACCAGAAGGGGGAAATCCCAGTCCTGTCCCCCCCTGGCAAATCGCACCTTGCTTACAACCATGTTTTTAAAAACTCTTTCTGTAGAGGGAACCACATTGTTATGCTTACTCGGGTTTGCGAACTTCTATTGCCGTTTCATCAGAGTATTCAGCATGGTGGCGGCGCCCTTGACTGCACTGGTTTGTAAAGGCACCTCACGTCTACCCTGGAATGAAGAAGCTACCCGGGCCTTTAGTCTTCTCAAGCAAGCTTTCACTTCAACTCCCATTCTGCGGCATCCTGATCCTGAATCACCCTTTGTAGTGGAGGTGGATGCTTTGAGTACTGGCCTGGGCGCGGTCTTGTCACAGCGTCAGGGAACGCCTCCCTAGTTATACCCCTGCGCTTTTTACTCCAGGAAGCTCAACTCAGCGGAAAGAAATTATGACGTGGGTGACCGTGAGTTACTTGCCATGAAGGCCACGTTTGAAGAATGGAGGCACTGGTTGGAGGGCTCTACACATCCTTTCGTTGTCCTCAACGACCATAAGAATCTGGAGTATCTCCGCACGGCTAAGAGGCTGAACCCCCGTCAGGCCAGATGGTCTTTGTTCTTTTCTCGTTTCCAATTCTCTGTTACCTACCGTCCAGGCTCCAAAAATACCAAGGCAGACTCCTTGTCTCGCCAGTTCGACTCTGAGGTGACCATCCAGACTCCAGAAACCATCCTTAGCCCTGATCTGGTCATCGGCCCCGTTCAGTGGGATATCGAGACCGAACTCGAGCTGGCCAACGCCAACACTGAGATCCCTCCAGACTGTCCTCCTGGGAGAATCCATGTTCCCGAAGCCCTCCGTGAAAAGGTGTTGAAACATGTCCATGCCCTTCCCAGTTCAGGACACCCAGGCATCACGGCCACCATTCATCTCCTGCAGAACCGCTTTTGGTGGTCAACATTGTCTCGGGACGCCAGCCGGTTCGTACAGCATTGCCAAACCTGCAACATCCAGAAGTCATCCCCTCTCTTGCCCACCGGTTTACTTCATCCACTACCCATTCCACAGCGACCTTGGTCCCATATAGCCATCGATTTCATTACGGATCTACCGCCCTCCGACGGACACACCACCATTCTAACTGTAATCGACTGCTTTTCCAAGGCATGTCGCCTCATTCCTTTCAGTAAGCTTCCCACAGCCCTGCAGACCGCGGAGCATCTCTGCAATCTGGTATTCCGGTTTTATGGTTTACCCGAGGACATCGTCTCGGACAGGGGCCCCCAGTTCACCTCTCGTGTTTGGGCTGCATTCTTCCAAAAGTTGCAAGTTAATGTGAGCCTCACCTCCGGCTACCATCCTCAGGCTAATGGTCAGGTCGAACGCCTCAATCAAGAGATCTCTCGCTTCCTCCGGTCCTACTGCCAACTCCATCAAAGGGACTGGAGCCGGTACCTTATGTGGGCAGAGTATGCTCAAAATTCCATCCGTAAGCACTCCACAGGCTTGACTCCTTTTCAGTGCGTCCTCGGTTTCCAACCACCCCTGTTTCCGTGGTCCGGTGAGCCCACTAATGTCCCCGCAGTAAACGACTGGCTGAGTCGAAGTGAGGAAACCTGGAATCTGGCTCACACTCACCTCCAGCGGGCTGTCAATCGTGGCAAAAGGCAGGCTGACCGTCATCGCCGTCCCAACCCAGAGTATCAGCCAGGTCAATGGGTATGGTTGTCTACTCGGAACCTTCGTCTTGGGCTTCCCAGCAAAAAGCTCAGTCCCAGGTTTATGGGTCCATATAAGATCATCCGCCGGATAACTCCTGTATCCTTTCGCCTTGCTCTGCCCAGACATCTACGCATCTCCCCCACGTTCCATGTCTCGTTGCTCAAACCTGCCACACCCCCCTCCGAGGAGGAGAGAGGGGATTCCTTTGATCATTCATTTCAAGCCATCGTTGTGGAAGGAGAGGAGGCCTATCGTGTTAATCAACTGCTGGATTCCAGACGCCGGGGGGGACATCTGCAGTATCTGGTTGACTGGGAGGGTTTCAGCCCAGAAGAACGGTCTTGGGTCAGCTCAGGTGACATTCTGGATCCTTTGCTCATTCAAGAACTCTACGACAAACATCCTGACAAACCTGCTCCCCGTGCTCGTGGCAGACCCCGCTGTCGTCAGCATCCTCGCGCCAGGAGTCGCTCGCGGGGGGGGCTCTGTTACGGCAACCAGTCTCCCTGGTTCCATCATTTCTCAGCCACGAGCGCCCTCTCCTGAATTCTAGTGATTTGCATACTTTCCCCTTAGTATGCATCATTGGCGCTCTGATTAATCTTCACCTGTTCTGAATCATATCTCATTGCCCAGCCTTTATCTGCCTCGTTAACAGAGCGTTCTTTGCGAAGTATTGCCTCTCTATGTGTGCATGTCTGAGCGTTTCTCCTATTTCTCAGTCTACCTATTATCTCTGACCCACGCTGAACTAACCTTGTCTGATTGTCTGTAGCCTGCCTATCGACCTCCAGCCCGTCCCGGATTCTGATTCTCTGCCGCCTGCCTAGACCCAAAACCTGTCCCTGGATTCTGTATGCTTGCTGCCAGCCCACGACCCCCTGCCCGGTTCTACTCACGTCTCAGCCTGCCTCTGATTATTATTATCCTGAGTTACCTTTTGCCTGACTTTTCTGTTTAATAAATCTGTTGCATATGGATCTGTCTCTGCCCTCTGAGTCATTACACACATACATTTTTTTCTTCTTTTTTTTTCTGTTTTTAACAGAAATGCTTTTGAAGTTATGATTGGAATTATTATACAGAAAAATTCAGTCATTCTGTTGGATAATATTTGTTCCTTAGTGTAAAATGGAAATGCATGGTAATTGAATTTTTTGATAAATATAAGAGTTTTAGAGCTAGACAAATCTCTCTGCATTAATAGTGATTTTTTTTTTTACAGTAGCCCATGTTTGTTCAGGATTTGCACACGTGTCATCTAAATCATTGAAACATATGTTCTACCACTCAACCATGAATTTTATCTCTGAGAAATGCCCAGAGGTTCGTTTGTCCAGCAGTCAGTGTGTCCGCGCACGAGAGAGAAGCGCTCTTCATTCGTCTCATTCCTGAAGTGTTCCTTTCTAATGATTTAAAGTTATAAGCCGCCTGCATTTCTTCCCAGCAAAAAATTTTTTTTTGTAAAGTAAAAATAATAATTATTGTTATTATTATTTTATGCAGCCCTACAAGTATATTCATACAAGGTATAACAAACCTGGGCTGGGTTTCCCGAAACCTTCTTAACGCTACGTCGTTCTTAAGTTACACCTTAAGCTGTACCTTATCGTTAATACGTGTTTCCCGAAACGTTCTTAGTTAAGTATACCTTCTGTAAGTCAACGTTCGGAAGGTTGGTCTGGACCACTCTTAGCTTTACCTTATCACTGTTGCAGGTCTATACGAATATAATTCTGAAGTTTTAATATACCCAGACAGTGTTCAATTAGGCTAATTCAAGTGTTTTCATGCAAAGAATAAAATTGTCATTATACGGATTGTTGTTAGATTTTTTAGTTATATTATCCAAAGGTACATCAGCTGCCAAACCATTAAAGGCTTAATAGTCTATTTAAAGGGAATGATTGTGGTGGGGAGTTTGCTTAAACTATGGCAGCGATACAGCGTATAGTTGTTCTAAAAGATGGCGCAGTCTGCGGAGCACTTTCAAAGGCCAGTGAAAGTCAGTTAGGTCCTATTCGGACGCTAATTGTTTATCATGGGCTCGTATGGTATTTTAAACATTTACAGGGGTAAGTGATTTTATTGCCGCCCGAATCCATAATGTCAGTGTTTTTTTCTCACCCAACCCGCGTAAAAATCCCTGGCCAAATTGTTTTTTTTGACAAACAGGTCGTGTGGGAATTTAATTGCCGTCTGAATCCACATCTCTGAGTTTACAAGAAAAGATTCAAAATTCACTGTTTGGCCTTTTTGATCACTACCGAGTACCGTATGTAAGATGTACACTTTTATTACTGAAATGCTGGAAGTATTTACAAGAACACTATTTCATCGCAGCTCCACCTCAGCGAACAAAAATGGGAAAGAGATGAAAGCACGTAAAATTTTTGAAATGGTTATTGTGGCAGCAATACATGATACAATTTTAAAATATGTAGGCTAGGCTATTATAGTTTGGATTATTTTTTATAATATCCCATGAGTCCTAATAAATGCAATTTCAACTATTTCTGAAGTGCTTCTTTTATAAACACCGCTTTCTCACATAATGCAGTTAAACAGCCCCTGCACGAGAGAATAATTGATTCTCGGGCCATCGATATCAACCAATTCAGCATCATCGCCACGGACAGCACCCAGTAACGTCGCACGTAAGAAGGTATATCTTAAGTAGCTTTCTAAGGTATAGTTCGGGGAACACGCCTAGTAATGGTATACCTTTAGTTAAGTTATACCTTAAGAGTCTTCGTAGCGTGCTAAGAGACAACGTTATCGGGAAACCCAGCCCTGGTGTTCTTATATGTATATTGTGAATTTTAAATCTAAATATTAACTAGAAAAAGCACAAATAGATTTTCTTGCTCTAATCGTGCAGCCCTATAGTTTCTCCTGATATCAGCATGGTCACAGTTTTTATTTTATTTTTTTACAGGGACCAGATGCCACTGATGAGTCATGCTGACTTGAACATTGAACTTGGAAATGTTTGAACATTTCAGTAATGTTCAGTAAAGGTGTGTGACTGTTCAAGTCTTTCTGTTTAGATCATTGTGCTCAGTAATGTGCCTTTTTGTCTTTCGTAATGTATCTTTGGATTATGTTGTGTTGTAAATAAATCCAAACAATCAAAAAAACATTATTTTAATGTCTCCACATTCTTTGTTTATAGTTTCCTCACAGTCCCACTTGATAGGGCCATTAGGGGAGGGTATTGTCTTCCCAGGTGTGAAACGCATCAATATTCATAATATTCTTACACAAAACATGTCTTACAAATTTCTAGGCTACATGATTCAAAAGTCTTATGAACAAATAATCAGTATAGGTTTTATGGCCTTATTTCAGTGACTAAAAATAATAGTTTTTTTTACAAACCACGCATAAACGTAATTTTCTCAAAACTACAAACTTACATACATGCTGCTCACATATTATTGTAGCAGAGTTTGTGCTGAATACAGTGTAATCAGACTTTAGCCATGAAAATATTATAAGTAACAGAAATAAGCACAAATGTCAGAGCATGTCAGGACACCTCCAGGGCCAAGAAAACACCTCAGACCCCAGAGGGTTAAAGTACCTTTACTTGTTTATAAATCACTCAATTGCCTAGGACCTCATTACATTGCAGATATGCTCACTGAATATAAGCAGATCACTCAGATCATTAGAACCAAGTCATATGTGCCCCAACAGTCACCATTTATCAGCACATGCTGGTGTAACATAAGCCTACAGAAATACAGTCAAAACTTTATTGTCATGATTGTAGGCCTTTTTACGGTATTTGCAAAACATATGGTACTTTAGTTAGGTAAAGAGATACATGAAATGAAGGGGAAATAAAGCAAATACATAACAATGAATATAATAATATTGTTACGGTTGACTTAGATAGAAAGATGAAGACAAACAGATCAAGATCAATATACATCTAGTTTAATGAAAGCTCTCCAAGCAGACAGGATAAACACAACCATACCTAACGGAGATCAGACAAAGACAGAGTGAACGGGAGGAACTAAATAGCAAACACAGATGATGGTAATTAATAGGACACAGGTGACACAGATGAACTAATGATAATAACCAGGGAGACAGACTAATGGCGGGAAACTAAACAAAGGAACATGTGACAAATGACAACTAACTGAAAAGTTAGTGGTGACAAATATTACCAATGATAATAATTATGTTAATAACTCTCTCAAGTGCCACGTTCATAACGCTGGAATTCCCACTCCCTTTTGTTTGAACATATAGACAGAGATGCGCGATCTGTACTGCCGCATCTCTCCCTTCCATGCCCTGCAGCAGTCGGCAGGTCGTTGATTCTTGATGAGTTTAGAATGAGCGAGTGTGCAATGCGCACTTTTAAAAAGTGTGGTAGTGACATTCTAAAAAGCTTAATGTGGGATAAAAGCTCACCATGACTTAATGTACTGAAATTGGAGGATCAAATTCAGTAAGCACACTATTGATGACCTACTGCATGATATACTGCATCTCTGTCAGTGCATGATGCGATAAAACTACAGCTTGTTTAAAATCAAAGTTTTTTTTGTTTGATCCATTTCATACAATCTGCCTTTCATGTAGCGAGTGCACTTCTGAATACAATTTTTTTTTGTATTCTTTGCAATGTTTTAAAGGGGTCATATAATGGTACATGCACTTTTACAAGTTGATTGTACTGAAATGTGTGTTGGCAGTGCCTGTACACAACCATCATATAATGATAAAAATCCATCCAGTGTTTTTTTTTTGTCTCCTTATATGTTTTCCCCTGTCCCAAATCAAGCTGTCTGACCGTGTGACGTCACACGGTCGGACGCCCCTCCCACAATTGTTAATTGACAGCAGCGTTTCAACACAGACCCGCCCTGAGCGAGCTGTCATCATAGTCCGCCAATGTTTTCTAAAAAACATAAAACATTTTCGTACTGCACTGGACATAAACATACATTACAACAAATTCTTACGTGTCCTTCAACTACTGCTAGAAACATTCCTGCCGTGACCTCATGTCAGTACTTCAGCCCTGACAGTTGTACCTAACACTGCATAGATAACGTTACGCATCACTGACAAGCCTACATTTACCGAAAAAAAGTTTTTCATGACCATTAGCTGTAACATCAATCTGTCAATGAACTAACGTATACATCAGTAAACACATAGCGTTCGTACCTCACTACTCTACCCTGCCAGTACATACAAAGATAGATCAAAGTGACATTACACTAACCAACCATTCAGAAACGTCCTGTTCGAGCCTTAATTGTCGAACTTCTTCTGGGCCGTCATCTTGTTCCGGGTCCGACTCTGGTTCAAATTGATACGGTTGCACAGATGTGTCCTCAGAGACTCCCGCTGCCATTCATTCTCCAAAATATACCCTCAACTGTTGTCAAGGCAACACTCCGCGTTTGTTGTGTCAAAACACCCACAGAACAGAGGGGCGGGGTGAGCAAAGCTCATTATCATTTAAAGACACATGCACTTAAATGGCGTGCTGAAAACAGAGCTGTTTTTGACCAGGCAAAATGAGTGTTTTCTTACAATACTAATGAGAATTTTTAATTAAAGTATATTACAAACT
Organism: Abramis brama; assembly: GCF_963993115.1. Lineage (NCBI taxonomy): Eukaryota > Metazoa > Chordata > Actinopteri > Cypriniformes > Leuciscidae > Abramis > Abramis brama. Next base: position 11,812,610 of record NC_139986.1, on the reverse strand, counting down.
TTTCATTTAGACCCTAAAGAATCATATTAACTTGTACAAAAATGGCATTATATGACCCCTTTAAACATTGATATTTTATTTGCAACAATAGCTAGCTCAGTGTTCATTAAGGCTTTACAACTGATTAAAAAAAAAAAAAAATCCATACATGATTTACGTCACAAGTGATGGCGGCACACGGTAATACATGGAAACTACAAAGGGGAGCCATCACTGTCAAACACTTTCAGAGAGTGCTGGGGCTTGTTGCAGCAGCGTCCAACGTAATATATTATGGCCTGCTTTACATGAGACCCCTGCACTGGTGGCTCAGGACCAGGGTGTTTTCCCTGAGGGGAAGCGCTTCACATGATCAAATTAACATGCAGATATGTGGAAGTAACCGTGGTTCCTATTCCAGGGCCCTGTGTTGGGAGTGTCATGACAGCGGAGAATCATGACTATGGATGCATCCCTCACGGGCTGGGGAGCGGTCATGGTGGTCATGAAGGGCCGCTCTACTTGAGGTCTGAGGAGAGGGCATCATCTTTCTTGGCACATCAATTGCCTGGAGATGATGGCTGTGTGATGATGGCTAGCCCTGAGGCACGTCCACCCAGACCTAAGGGACCATCATGTTCTAGTATGAACAGACAATACGTTGGTGGTCTTCTACATACTTCGCCAGGGGGGGGTCTGAGGTCGTGCCCTCTGTGCAGAATGGCGGTCTCCTGTGGTCCCATGGCAAGTTGCTCTCTCTCAGAGCAATGTACATTCCTGGAGACAAAAATTTGGGAGCAGACATCCTGTCGAGGCAGGGGCTGAGGCCCGGGGAATGAAGACTCCACCCTGAGACAGTGGAGTTAATCTGGAGGAAGTTTGGCCAAGTGGAAGTAGATCTGTTCGCCTTTCACGAGAACACTCACTGTTCGCTCTGGTTTTCCCTCATACATCCAGCTTCTCTGGGGTTGGCTGCCATGGTACAGGGGTGGTCGACGTGGCTCCTCTACACATTTCCCCCGATTGCTCTGCTCCCAGGAGTTCTAGAGAGGGTCCTTTGGGATGGGGTCAGTTTACTTCTGGTAGCCCCATACTGGCCGGCCCGAGTTTTGTTCTCAGACATCATAGTGCTCCTAGCAGGCCCCAATGGGAGTTTCCCATCAGGAGGGACCTTCTCTCTCAAGCCGCTCAGTACACCACCCCCGGCCGGAGCTGTGGAAGCTATGGGTCTGGTCCCTGAGGGGGACCAACTCCTAAGCACTAGTGCCTCAACTGAAGTTGTTGAGACCATCTTAAACTCTAGAGCTCCTTCCACAAGAAAACGTTATGCTTTAAAGTGGAATGTATTCGCTTTATGGGGCAGAGAACGCAAGTTGGACCCAGTTAACTGCCCAGTGGCGTCAGTGCTGGAGTTCCTCCAAAGCCGTTTCTCAGATGGTCTTGCATCCGTCCATGTTTAAGGTCTACGTGATGGTTATAGCTGCCTTCCACACACCTTTAAGTGGTGGCCCTCTTGGGAAACACCAACTAATCATTTGTTTCCTTCGTGGTGTCGGAGGATGAGGCCTGTTGTCCAAACCAGGGTTCCCTGTTTGGGACCTGGCAGTAGTTTTTGAGGGGTTATCTATGGTACCCTTCGAACCCATTGACGAGGTGTCGGAGAAGTTTCTCGCTTTCAAAGTGGCCTTCCTGCTAACTAATATGTCCCTCAAAAGAGTTGGGAATCTGCATGCTCTATCAGTGGGTGTTTCGTTCCCCAAAGTGTCGTCTTAAATGCACTGCGAGTTCCCTTGAAAGGCAACGTCTCGGGTTTATGACTGTAACCCTTGTTCCCTGAGAAGGGAGTGAGACACTGCATCCCTTTGCCACAATTCTTGAGTGCCTGAGAACGACTTGCTTTGACCTATCAGAAGACATCATGACTCAACACCAATAGAGATTGAAGTAGTTCCACACGTGTTTCAGACGCTATCACGCTGGAGGCGTTCCCTAAAGTGTTGTTCTCAGGGAACAAGGGTTACAGTAGTTTTTTGGACAAGAACTTTTACACTACATTTTTTTGGAAAGTAATCTAAAGTACTCTTTCCATCCCTGTTGGTTACCAGATTAATGTACCATATTATTTACATGGTATTCCATGATATTATCAATATTACCACCAACAACAAAGAAAACATAAAATATTATGTTAATAAATATAAAAATATAATAAATACAAATAAATAAAAATATATAAAATACTTATTAAATAAAAATAAAAATATATAAAATACTTATAGCCACAGATGTTTACAATCACCCCAGGAGATGTCACACAGCCCAGTGAAGCTGAGCAACCATTAATAATACACACATATCAATGATAAAATTATGGCCTTTTTAAATGGCAACCTTCTGCAGAAGCACAGCAGTTCAGCACACATCTGCTTGCACTGAAAACCTCACAGACCTGGCTTTAAATTGCATCAGTGAGCACTCCCCTGAGAACCTCTCAGAAAAACAACAAGCCATGTTCACAAAATGGCAGAAGAATAAATAGCAGGGCTCTTTAATATGCTTGCAGCTTTCTTCCAGTCCCACTACAGAGTGAAATAAACTGTGTTTCATATTAATGACTCCCAAAGGACACTGATACACACAGGAGATTCACTACCAGGATTATATATGTATCTTATACATGTTTTGTTTAGATGTGTAAGTGTAAAACAGACAATGACAAGCCTTAACAGGTCATCAGGGCTCTCATCAGTCAGCTTGTCAAAGGAGCAGAGCCAATCACAGCACAAGACTAAGAGCTCAGAGGCAGATAGCCAGAAGAACAGGAAGTAGGAAGTAGAGATTCTGAGGACGAGTCATAATTATCTCAACACACACACACACACACACACACACACACACACACACACACACACACACACACACACACAGAGAGAGAGAGAGAGAGAGAGAGAGAGAGAGAGAGAGAGAGAGAGAGAGAGAGAGAGAGAGAGAGAGAGAGAGAGAGAGAGAGAGAATACAATAGAGAAACACACAAACACTCAGAATGACAAAAACACTAACAATCTGAAAGAATTTGATGACAAATAGCAAGTGTTAGCCATTATATACATGAACACACACACATACACACACAAAAAAAGTACAAAGTTTCCGGTACAACTTATAACCGTATATCTGAGATATAATATTTGCCAAGCTAATATTCTATAATACCAGAATATGATTTTTACCTCAAAATGTACTGATAACCCCCTTGATAATGCAGGTGGTAAAACAGAAAGGCACATAATAAATTAGAGTTTAGAGTTCATCTTAAGTGGCCTGTCAATTAAATTCAATATTCATATATAGACGATGCACAGGGTCATACACACACAAAAAGACCATAAGGGTAACATAAGTGACACTAAAATAAACATTAAACATTAACTGAACAACAACAAATGAACATAAAACACCATAATGTAACATTACTGATAACAAAAATTAGAAGAAACTAAATTATTTATACAAAATGTAATCATTTGTGGTATGTCACATAGGGATGTCTGGGAATGTCCTTTTACCATAAATCATTTGGTAATTCATAGTTTTTACTTCCAAAAACCATACATTTGAGTGAGTGTGCATGTGTACAAGGGAAAGACAGACAGTTTGTTCTGTGGATCCAAAAAGCATCAGCCTAATGGACTGAGAAAATCCAGCAGCAATTGTATCGCAAAATGAGTCATCCATTTACATTCTCACATAAGATTGACACTTCTAAATGAAAAAAAAAAAAAAAAATGAAAAAAAAAAAAAAAACATATATGCCTTAAAACAGCGTTTAAGGGTGTGTGTTTGTGTTTGAGAGTGTATCATATGTTTTTTTGGATTATAGCAATGCAATAGTAGTCTGGTTAGATGGTGGTCTTTCATTCTCTCTCTCTCTCTCTCTCTCTCTCTCTCTCTCTCTCTCTCTCTCTCTCTCTCTCTCTCTCTCTCTCTCTCTCTCTCTCTCTCTCTGTGTGTGTCTTTCTCTGGTAAAACATTCTTTATGTCTTATTGATAAAAATTCAAACTTGTTGATTTTGTAATGAACGGGATGTCAGGGGTCCAAGCATTTAAGGTATTAACTAGACAGATTTTCAGACTAATATTTTCAGATTAAAGTTTTCTAATGCTTAAATCTGTGAAAATATGAATAAAGCCACTCAGCCATATGCACAGAAACAGTTCAGCATGACCTGTTATGCTCAGTTATGGCAGTCTGTGAGCTAAAAGCAGGGGAGGGAAATGTGTGTTTAGTTCAGAAAGCAGAATTTCCTGTGTTTAGAGATCAGAGGGGGTATTTCTGAGTCTCTGGGATGCACCACCAACACTTACAAGAGCCTCAGTAATTATTAAAGCCCAAAGTATGAAGAACACAAGCTGTTCCCTTTCAAAAGCTTCTCTCTATGCTGTGCTGATTGTAGTGCTCCGGGAACACTTTGTGTGACCGGCTATGAAGAATTGTACAAACAATGAAATTGGCCATGAACTTGGAGGCTACAAATATATGTGCAATGGGTGCGCCTTTCATATTTCTTTTGTCTTCAGAGACTGTTCTGTGTGTGTTACACTTGTTCTGTTACTCTCTTGTCAGGAGTTAGTTTCCAGCTTGCAGTGTGCAGAAATTTATTTGCGTCTACAGCGAAAAGAGAAAAATGAGCGTCAATCAAGGTAAACGGTGTGTGCCTCCGTGTTCACGGTCCATGCCTGAATAAGACACACACTAGTTTTGTTTTGTCTGTTTGGTGGAAGTCCCGTGTTGACAAAGCACAAGAAGAACTACTCAAGGTGGTGACTCATGTACAGTTAGACTGGCCACAGGAACAAGAGCCCCCCAAACGCTCTAAACTGGAGGACAGATTTCTGTCTGGTGGCCAGGAGGTCTCTCCCCTTCTATGAGGACCTCCATGGCGAGTTAACTCGCTCATGGGGGAAACCTTACACATCACATTTCTTTGTGCCTTCTATGTTGACATATTCGACTATCGTGGGTGCGAAGGCATGCGGTCGATGATGCCTCAGGTTGAAGAGACAATTGTGTGCTATCTCTCTAGTCTGCATCATCGTTAATGAAACCGAATCTCCCCACCAAGCCATAAAGAACAGCCTCCACGCTGGTGGGGAAAGCATTTCAGGCAGCAGGTCAGGCTGGTGCTGTGCTGCACACCATGGCAGTGTTACAGGCTTACCAGGCTGACCTGCTAAAAGATTTGAATGCGGATGGTTTGATCGACAAAGAGTCATTCTCTGAGCTTCATTGAACCACAGATTTGTCTCTCTGTGTGACTAAACAGACGGCCTGCACCATCGGCAGTTCAAGGGGTATGCTGGTCACCACAGAGAAGCACCTGTGGTTGAACCTAACAGGCATCAAAGACAAAGACAGGATGTTTCTGTTCAATGTCCCTCTTTCACCTTCCGGGCTGTTTGGCGACTCAGTCAGCACAGTCGAAAGCAGATTCCAGGAGGTGAAGAGACACAAGGAAGCATTCTTCCATTTTCTTCCTCGCCGCATACCATGAATCTGGGGCAGGTGCATCTGCTGTCATAAGAACTGCAATCTCTGCTGGGCAAAAGGGCCATAGAACATGCCCCCCTCTCAGAGAGAGTCAGGTTACTCCAGATGGTACTTTCTGGTTCCCAAAAAAGATTTTGAATTACAAAGACGATTGGCTGATTACAAAGAGCTTGCGCTTTGACACCGAGATGTCATTCTAGCTCATCTGGTCACTCTGGGACTGAGACTCAACGCCAAGAAAAGCGTTCTTTCTCCCGCTCAGAGGACAAAGTACTTAGGGGTTATATGGGGCTCGTGTCCAGACCATTTTAAACACCTAAGCAATATCAGGCTAGGTCAGGGCATTACTGTTTATCAGTTTCAAAAAGTCCTTAAGTCTCATGGCAGCTGCGTCCACGGTGATCCCTATGGGCCTTTTGCACATGAGACCGCTTCAGTTGTGGTTCAAAGCCAGGGGATTTCATCCGAGGGCCAATCCCCAAAGGCAAATAAGGGTTACGCGCCAAGATACATTTAGTTTTACATTAATTTACAGAAATCAGCTGCGTGGATGAAAATGATCAGATTTTCAGGTGAGATTTTCAATTAATTCAGTTAACGTACGTCCTGAGGACTGCAGACTCAGCAACTATTGTATTTAATTGTACAGTACAATCATAACATAGTACAGACATTATCTTAATTTCATAATGTCCTTAAACATAACAATATTGCTGGCCATAAACTGAGAAAGTGCGCGTCCGGTGTGCGATACCTCGAGTTGTCCTAGACAACTCTGCGCTTCTCGTCTGGTGTGCGACCCCCTTTATTCTCAGTACGTGCCCTTATAAAACCAAATTTAATGAATTCAGCGTCATATTTTCCCACCACACACTTCAAAGCTTTTGCTTGCACAGGTCTGTCTCCCACATCTGCTTTTCTTTTTTTAGAAAACAATCCATATTACAGTAACGCAATGTTACTGCATCTGATGCAAAATCTGATCCGAACAAACGTTCAATCTGACGTTGTGACTTGATTAGTGTTACGATATTAAAACATAAATTAGCTATGCATCTTGACTTGACTTGAGTGTTTTTGATCATATCAATTCATAAGAACAATTAGATAATTAGAAAATAACAAGATTTGTCAATTAAAAAATAAATAAAAAATAATTTGGGGGTAGTCTACCACTGCCTACACGGCCCACCACAAATGTTTGGTACTGTGCCCAAACAAAATCTTTACTGAAAGCTCATTTTTTGAGATATCAACCTAACATTTGAAACACAACTTGGTCAGATTTTCGGCTTTCATTTTCTTGCAGTTTTAGAGTCCAACATGTTTTGAAAATATATATTTTATATAAAATATGAATAATTAAATTTTTACATTGTACATTTTCATAAACTCAAACTTCTAAAACTTTTTTTCTGTTCCACTTTCTAAATTTATTTCACTTCTACAATCTGCCAAATGTCTTTTTTAAAACAAGACCAATCTTATGTCTATATTCCAAAGCATTATTGAATTACAACCATTTAAGTTTGGAATGTGCATTTTCATGTCTATAAAAAAAAAAAAAAAAAAAAAAAAAAAATCAGAGAATCAAAGGAGGGCTACAAGAATCACAGCATACATATAAAGTGAATTGTTCTGGCTGAAATCTCAGTCCCTGATGCAGCTTTCTAAAAATATTTAGTTTCTGTCAGAAATAACATGCATTCAAGAGCGATAACCGCAGAGGGTAGAAATAAAGCAGTTTATTTTTAAAAGGATAGCTTTGAAAATGTTAATTCATTTATTTCTTCTGCTGACCACAAAAGAAGATATTCTGAAGAATGTTGGTAACCAAACAGTTGATGGGCCCCAGTGTTTTTTTGAAGTCACTATTGAAGTTATCAACTGTTTGGTTACCCATATTCTTCAAAATACCTTACTTTGTGTTCAGCAGAAGAAAGAAATGCATACAGGTTTAGAACAACTTGAGGGTGAGTAAATAATAACAGCATTTTCATTTGTGGGTGCACTGTCCATTTAATGAGATAGTTCAACCAAAATGAAAATTCAAACACTTCAATATATATTTTTTGTGCTCTGCGGGAGAAAGAAAGTCATTAAGGTTTGGAAAGAAATGAGAGTGAATAAATGTGAATAATAAAGTGAATAGTTTTGCATTTTGGGGTGAACTATCCTTTTGTATTGAATCACCATTCCCTTCATTGTGTGGAGAAGAGCAGCATGAACATTCAACAAAATATATCTGAGTTCAACTAGACAAACTAAACAAACTAAAGACAAACATGAGGGTGAGTGGTGAACTATTCCTTTAAAGTGCCCCTATTATGCCATTTTAAAGTTTCCTAATGTTGTTTTGGAGTCTTCTACAACAGGTTTACATGCATCAAAGGTCAAAAAACTGTTTAATTTCCTCATAATATACATTTGCACATCACCACATTTTCAATGATTCTCAAACAAGTCGTCAAATGAATCAATCTCTCTAAATCCCGCAAGCTACTCTGCTCTGATTGGCCAGACAGCTCAGTCTGTTGTGATTAGTTACCGCATACAGCGCACGTTGAAAACAAAAACGCCCATTGCCATAACAACGTCAGCTGTCCTGAGACTTCCTACACCGTAAACTAAAGACAGTAACGAACAATGACAAACTGATTAGCAGAAGTATTTAAGCAAGACAGTGATAACGTGAGTTAGCCAGTTAGCAGGAGACCTACACAATATAAAACTCAAAAGTAAGTATTTTGAACACCATCTTTCAAGAGCAAGCGGTTTGTGAATCCTGCACTGAACTCCGAGATTTGAGAAGCAGTCGTCAGTGAAATAAAGGGAACACAGCAAAAGTTTAGGATTATACTGCTGTGATATCATGGTAAAGATGAATTTTAACCACTGATTCTTCACATGCTCGTCCTTGGGCAGTGAAAAAAACAACAACTGGCTTTACCTTCACATTGTAGAGCACAGCGTCTTCTCGACATAATGCTATCCAATATCCACAGGAATCAGCTGCAGGTTTGAGGTTCAAGTTTTCCCTGGTGTCTGCGCGCGCAATAAGTGGGCGGACAATATGCTAATGTTTCGTCTTGACGTCACAACGAAACGGCTTATGGCTCGTTTGAAAAACAATTAATTTCATTGACTCAGAGTCAACTTTATATACGGTGCACTTTCAGATTTAAAACTTTGCAGGATGTTTTCATTCACTTAGAGCTATGTTACACACTACATGAAAGGTCATTTTCAAAAATCCATAATAGGGGCCCTTTAAAATTAGGACCAATTTTTCAACTCATTCAGGTCATGGGAGGCTAAACCATCTGAAGTGTGTTTTGGCTCAGGGTGCTAAAGTCCTCACTAGGGTGAAGTAATCTTCTCTAGCCTGTCGCCTGCAGAGCTCCGCACATAATTTACTGATGAGGAAGCAGCATATGTGTGTAGGTCTCCTTGCAGATGTGCCATTATGTGGCTGAATTTATATTCGAGTCGAGTTTGGCAAGAAAATGATAGAAAAGAGGGGGAAAAACGACTGAAGCCAAGTGAGCTATGAGAGAGAGAGTCCCGCTGAGACACGCTTAGAGCTGCCATGATAAGCCTGACTTGTACTCTCTGCCCTCGGCATGTGCTGCTTGAGATAAATTTCTCAGTGCGTGTGGCTGTATGTGTGAAACCCACAGTCGATTGTCTTGAATTGTTAATGTGCTCTCTGGCATTCCCTCTGTAAGTTTAGTGCTGGGCCTGGGGGTGGGGAGAGTGGATGCATAATTCCGGTAATCTGAGTGATTTGGACACAGCAGCTGATTTGTTTCCATTCAAGTTGCATTAAAAGACACCATTTAAACAATATTGACCCTATACTGCTCCTGTTTCACTCTCACTGAACAGAGAGCCCTGAAGGGGACTTCTGCACCTCTCATTTCTCAACTGCTGTGATAATAGTTGGTTTCCTTCTTGTAAGAGGTCAACAGCTGGTCACTTATTGATTGTGATGAAGGACAGCAGAAGAGATAAAATGCCAGACACACACATTTTTAAGATGTGCTGGATTGTGGCATTATTCTAATGACAATTAAGCACATTTTCCACCTCATTATTCTGATTCTCATTATTCTCCATGTTGATTCTCATTAGATTCTCATTGCTGTAATGTAATACAGTGATGAAAACCACCCTGTCTAGATGAAATTATTTATTTATTCTAACATCACCATTCAAAAGTTTTGGGTCGGTAAGATTTTTTAATGTTTTAGAAAGAAGTCTCTATGCTCACCAAGGCTGCATTTATTTGATCAAAATACAGTAAAACATTAATATTATGAAATATTAATATAATTTAAAATAACTGTTTTCCATTCTAATATATTTTAAAATGTCATTTATTCCTGTGATGTAATTGTATACATATAAACAAGAGAAAGAAGATATATTACATTATTTGTTATCATCATCAAGTTCATTAAACATTACATCATGCCTGGATTTTCCAAATTGGGGTTCCTGAAAGAGTTGCATGGTGTTCGTAAGTTGATGCAAATCTAATAATTAATGAAACCATAAAAAATTTAAATGAATAAATAATTAAAAAATAAAAACAATAAAAATAAAACACTTGAACAGTGAAAATAAAAAATAAAAACTTTTAATTGTTACTTGCATCTCAGTGTAACTGACATCAGAGAACCTTGAACATGCAAATGTGTTATTAAATTCTTGAAATATTCATTTAAAATCTCAGGGGGACTTCAAGTAAATATTTTAGGTTAAAGGAATTTTGCTGACAAAAAAGATTTGGAACCCCTGCATTACATGAATAAACATGAATAAACATAAAAACAGCAATGACATTACATGGCCAAAGTCTTCAGGTTTTAAATATTTTGTCAAGACTGGATATGATGAAAACAGCTATACATCACCAGTGTTTAGTAGTGTTTATGTGTGTGTGGTAACAGATCAGACCAGTTATAAATCTGAAACGGTCTCATAAACGGTCTAAAGTTATCATAAAAGCACATTTGTGTACACTTTTAAAGCATAGTACACAATTCATAAAACTAAAACAAACTTTACCAAAATACTGCATGTTATTTGGCATGCATGTCTCGATTACACTGTAAATTATGTGATTTTGTGCATTTAATTTTTTTATAATTAAGTATTAAGCATTTTTAGGCTTTATAAGAGAGGACATTTTGAAAGAGATAAAAGAAGAAACGGAGAATCAACTTGTGAAAAATGTACTGTCATTTTGTGAATAATATGTAATCATGTAATCCATAAAAAAGTAACTATAATCCATTTATGAGCATTTAAAAATTTAATATAATCTAATTACAAGTAATTAATTTTAAGAATCTGATTACGTAATCTAGATTACATGTAATCAGTTACTACCCAGCACAATCATTCTGATATGCTGATTCTCTTTCAAAGGAACTCCATGCTGCATCCGACATAGTCTCTGTCACCCAAAGTTGCATGAAGACACACGATGATGAAGATAAAGTTCCAACAGAGTCTTTAATAATGAATTCACAGGGTAAACGAAGAGAATGCATAGATTAGAACGCAACATACACAGACGAGACCGGACACTGAACACTGACAACACAGGAACTTAAATACCATGGTACATGAATATTGCATTCGGTACCACAGTGTAACATGATAATTTTTTAGTAAGGGAAGAAATAGGCGGGGAGTATATATGTTTGTTTTTTGATCAGTTTCTTTGTTAATCTTCCAGGAAGTTAATTTGTTCAGTTCTCCTCAGTTCTCTCCCTGTTTGTTTCTATGGTTTCTAATTGATTGTGTTAGTTTGGTTCAGGTATGTAGAGGACTACAACTGACGACACGTCTGCGACGCTTCACGACAGAAAGATTAGCAGAGTGCAGAAGCTCTTCCGTAAACAGCTTTTAAACATGGTGAAACAAAAGAGACAATGTTATTGGTGCTGCAAGGTGGAATTATGCAATGGAGGAAAGGTTTGTGGAGCTGTGGCAACAATAATCCAGCCTTTATGATGTTTATGACGACCACGACTGAGTGAAAAAACGTGAACGATAGCGGATACGCTTCAGAAACCCAGTGAATTAGCATTAGGTTAAAACACCGCTTCGGTTTACGTTATTGTTTCTGGAAGTCAGTCATTAGTTCCCTTTCATTTGCTCAAGTTCGATGTAGTCGATGTGTCGACTGATTGGGATCACGCTTAGGGAGCCTGTCATCTTCGAGTATTGATAAAAGGAGCCCAATGTACATTGGCGTGCGAGATTTGCATCTCGCGCTCCGCCCCGCAGTGCAGGTATAAACACGAAAGCGGATGCACCCACCACTTGTCTTTCACTTCGGAGCCGATCGGTCTTCATGACGGTGTCTCTGAAGAGTGTTGTTATATTACAATGAGCGAGTGTGTCGGTGCTTCTTCTGGAAGTCTCTCCCGATGCTGGTGGTTCTACAGCGCGAGTGGTCGCAAGCCTTCTGAGCTCTCAACTGCTGTTCTAACAGCATTCCGGCTGCGTTATCTCCCTCTGGGAGTGTAACATTGCCCGAGCCAGATCCAGAGATGTCAGCTATGGTGAAACGGGCCGCCCAGGCTGTCGGGCTCGAGTGGAACCCTCCACAGTGTCCAGAACAGTCTCGGTTGGATGATTGGTTTCTCGGGGGGGCCGCGCTGGTTCTCAGCCTGCCGCCCCCAGTGCCTTTCTTTCCCGAAGTGCATGGAGAGCTTACCAGGTCGTGGACGGCACCTTTCACTGTCAGAAATTGCCTGAGTAGCTCCTCCCCCCTCAATACCCTTGATGGAGGAGCGATGAAGGTTTACGAGGCTATCCCTCCAGTGGAGCGGTCTCTCGCGGCACACCTGTGTCCGGCGGCCGCTGCCTCTCGGACGGGGGATCCTCGTCTCCCCTCTAAGGCCTGTGAGTTCTCGTCTGTCCTTATGGGCAGAGCTTACAAAGCCTGTGGGCAAGCCGCTTCCTCTTTGCATGCCATGGTGTTGCTACAGGTCTACCAGACCAAGGCACTCATGGACATGCACGAAGGTAGGCCAGAACATGCGCTCATAGGTGAGCTCCGCACTGCAACTGCCCTCACCCTCCGGGGGACGGGAGTTGCGGCTTGCACGATCGGTCTGGCGATGTCCACCTTAGTGGTCCAGGAGCACCATCTCTGGCTCAACCTGGCCGATATGGGGGATGCGGACAAGGTTCGGTTCCTGGACTCCCCAATTTTCCCAGGTTGGGCTGTTCGGCAACGCGGTAGAGAACTGCGCCCAACAGTTCTCTGCCGCCCAGGTGCAGACGGAGGCCATCCGGCACATCCTGCCCCAGCGGCCCGCTGCTGCCTCCACCCTGCTGCCAGTGGCAGATCCTTCGCCTGCCGCCGCTCTCGCTGGGCCTCCACAGCAGCCTCCACCCAAGCCTCAGCATGGAGCCAACCGCAGGCAGGCCGCCCAACCTGTGTCAGACGCTGCCAAACCAGGTGGCAAGCGCTAGACCAATCGTCCCTGATACAGGCCACCCAGGGATGGGGGGACGAGCTCTTCAGATGGTTCAGCGGTACCTGAATTGTCAAAGGAGCAAATTCCTCTGTTCCTGGGTCCCAAGAGGGCCAGACTGGCAGTGTGTGACCCTGTAAAGCCTTGCACCCCTCAGCCCCATCTGGTGTCACCACCTGGCAGCTAGGTGCGGTTCGAGGACCCGACTACGCCTTCTCACGCATCCCCTGCCGACCCGTGGACACAGTTTGGTGTTGCATTGCACACTCAGACCCCGCTTCGGGCCTCCCCTGGGCTTTCCGAGCCAGGTCCCTGTCCTCCACCTCGCTGCCCCACCCCGGGTACGTCTGTGGTGCCTCTGGTTCTCCTGGCCCGGTTCATGGAAGTCTGGAGAGTGCTTCCCAACTGGTCCAGCTGGCTCCTCCGTAACATCAGACTCGGCTATTCGATTCAGTTCGCCCGAAGTCCGCCCAAGTTCAGCTGCGTTCTTTACACTTCGGTGTTGAGCGAACGTGTCCCTGTCATGCGCGCGGAGATCGCAGTCATACGGGGGAAGGATGCGATAGAGCCGGTTCCTATAGCCGATATGAAGACTGGCTTCTACAGCCCGTACTTCATTGTAACCAAGAAAGGGGCCGAGTTACGTCCAATCTTGGACCTGCAAGTTTTGAATCGGGCCCTTCACAAGCTTCTGTTCAAGATACTAATGCAGAGACGCATTATCGAATGCATCCGTCACCGAGATTGGTTCGCAGCGATCGACATGAAGGACCCGTACTTCATATCTTCATATCTCCATCCTGCTGTGACACAGGCCATTCCTGCACTTCGCGTTCGAGGGTCGAGCGTATCAGTACAAAGTCCTACCCTTCGGGCTGGCCCTGTCGGCCCCCGTCTTTACGAAGGTCGCGGAGGCGGCCATTGCTCCCATGAGAGAGCATGGTGTTCATGTCCTCAACTATCTCAACGACTGGCTGATACTAGCTCACTCTCGAGAGCAGTTGTGTGAACACAGGGACTTGTTGCTCCATCATATCAGACTGGGAAAAGAGCAATGTGCCCAATGTTCCTACCACTCCCTTTTGGGATCAGGTGGTGAACCTGCAAGCGCTGCCCCTGGAGGAGGCAGACCCAGCCCCGACTTTTCTCTGTCCCGAATTTCTTTAGCCGAACCCTGTTGAGTTCCTCCACACCCTTCGGCAACGGATGTGGTGGAGCGTCTAATGCCAGGCCTAACACTCGTATGCACTGGTGGAACCTGTGTTAGGCTGGGTCCATATGTGCTCAGCCTGCTCTGCTGTCCCTGTCCAGTGAGTCTCCCCCCTGTTATAGGCTGGAGCCACCTTAGTGACATTCCATATGTTGTACTGCCCAGTAACGCCCAGTTCATATGTGTATCCTCCACATGTTACCTCCCTACGAGCAGGATGTGGCTTCTAGCAGCGTATTCCTTTCCAATGAAAGGGCACGCTTTCCCAGTGTTATCCAAGTCTGACTGAGTGGGTCTTGCAGGAACAGCAGTGACTTCCCTGGCCTAAGCCCTGTCCCATCTCCGCCTTAATAATGCGGGGGGGATCAGAAGGCTTTTGTCTAGGCACTGGAAGGTGGCAGCACTAGTGGCGTTTTAATAGGGATCCCAATCAGTCGACACAATCAGTTGCAATAAGACAGAAATAGATAGGACAAAAGGAAAAAATGCAGGGCAGAAAAGCAGAGTGGCTGATCTGGGTGAAAGGGAGCAAAGGTAAGCGCAGGTATTGAGGAGAGGCACAGTAGAAGTGCAGATCAATAAAGCAGAGACTTTCAAACAAAGACAAAAGACAAAGTCCTGAACCAGACCCTGAACCACAGATATCCAGGTAACATTAGGTCCAAGAGTCTATAATTATATTATATCTGTGGTAAGACATAGGTAGATTGAGGAAAGTTATGTTCTTTGTTAGAATTGTCAACATGACACTATGTAACTAAACTGTTTCTTCCAAGGTGTTGTGTCTTAAAGGTATACTGAATTTATGCATAGTTTGTTTACACATTTTAATGAATGGTGCACTATGTAACTTTAGAACTGTATAGGAGTTCTAGAGGGGCAATGTGCTGTTTTTGTTGTTGTTGTTGTTGTTGTTTGTTCTCACCCCACCATAACTCAAAATTCCAGTTTTGCTCTAATGTTTATAAATAAAAATGTAAACATATGGCTTTAAAGTAAATCTGAATCAGCAAAAACTTGTTTTTTGGGGTCTTTTAACTATGGTCACCATCAATGTCAGGGTTTGCTTTAAAAATAATCAATATATGTGTTTTATTGTTAACAAATTGATCAGAAGCTGATTATTATAACTAGTATTTTTACTACATTAAATTTTAAAGGATTTCATTTCATTTTTTAAAGCTATGTTTAAAGAAAATGCACACCATCTTGGCAACTTTTCAGTTAAATGTGTTGATATTTTTACTCAAAAACAAAAAGTTTCTATCTTATTAGGCTTAAAGTTGAATTAATGGATGATGAGACAAAAGTTATCTTAGGAAAGACAGGGTTTTAAATTGTGTTACATTTTGTTAACTGTATTATTTAACCCAATTTGTCTATAACAGACTTGACAGATTTTTCTGTTAGTAAATTGATTTTCAGAATTAATATTTTAAATCTTACAAATTAAACATCAGCAAATATTGAAATATAGTGTGCTCTATTAAAATAAAAAAGTTTAACAGAAAATAAATATTAAAATTTTAGTTTTCTTGCTCTACTTGAAATGTGTCCGCAATTCTGGAATGGGTCATATATATATATATATATATATATATATATATATATATATATATATATATTACTGCATTATGAGTATATTTATCTGTTGTACACATTCATGTCAGTTGAAAAAATAAAAATAAAAATAATGTACATACGAATTTGTGTTTGTGGGACAACACAGGAGCAACACATGCTAATCTGGTTATCTGTACAACGACACCACCTGCAGGTCGAATGAAGTAAAATCAATGAAGTAACGAAGTAAAAGCAATTAAATTTCATAAGTAGGCTTCCAATTATATTATTGTTATTATTATTATTATTATTATTATTAGTGGTGATTACTATGGCAAGGAACTGCTACTATTGCTTGCATTAATATTTAGGGATCTGAACTATTACCTGACTCTGAGTAAGCTATTCAATTTAAAGTTTGTGCTACTGTCATGCATTATACCTCAAATCACGCAGTTTAGATTTATGTTTTTGCCTGGCAAGAAGAGAAACCAGGTTTAAAAAAAAAAAATAATAATAATAATAATAATAATTCCATACACTAACACTGACTCACAAGGACTGACCTGAGCCAACTCTAGTGAAAAGAAGTACACTTTAACATACTTTTAAAAGAGTACTTATTATAGAAGTAATATACTTAGATACTTAAGTGCAAAATTAATGTGATGTTTTCATACACTTTAGTGCATGTTAATTGCAATTAAATTAAACACAATAATGAACTTAAGAGTGCTTTTAAATAGGAAAATTAGGAAATAGGAAAATAGATGTAATTTCATAAGTAATTATATTGTCTTTGAAATATTATTAAAGTGTACTGCTGAATGTAATGACAAGCATTAAATATCCTTCAATGTAATTTGTATTGAAACCTATAAGTCATGTATTTGAATATGTTTGTAATAACATATTTGTCATAGGGAAGTTGCAATTTAGTACATTTATAATATATTAACTTTAAATGTAATATCGGATAACACACTATAGTTAAAAATATAACTGTGTACTTTATATGTGCTTTATGTTATTCAACACATCAAAATAAATGTACTTCTTTAAAGTTATTCTTAAAAAGTATTTAAAATATAATTAATTTTACATTATTACAAAGCAGACTTTTTAAAAGTGTACTTAAGTGTGTTAGAAACCGTCATGAAAGTCTTTAAGTACACTTAAGTGGTCTTTAATTTCATTATTTTATATCATAGACAGAGCACCCAGACATCATGCCAGTTGTTGTAACATTGGTTACTTGAGTCTAATTTGCATGTCACATCCAATAATTAGGACTGTACTGGATTTACACTGTTCGATTGCACTAAACCTAAATACTAAAACTATACAATGGTATGAGAGAGATTCTTGTCTTGAGTTATCTGAGTTTTAATCTTAGCAGTTGTTTATAACAAACACTTCTGAATCAATATGACTTCCATTAATGTTAAAGCTTTGATCAGTTCTTAAAATGGTTTGATCAAAATAGATCACATTGCTATTATTTTGATAAATTGTGTTTTGAACTACAATTTGTGATTTAAACTGTTATTTAAATCTGTGAGTCATCTTAAGGAAATAAAATGTCAAATAAATAGTTTATGTTTAATTATTTTCTTATGTGGCAAGTATCTGCATAATAAGCGGGATCATTTGGCATGTTTTTTTTTTTTTTTGTATCATCCTGAAGAGGTTTATTTTGCATAAAAATCAGCTTACTGTAGATTATACACTAACTATCCCTTGCCACGCCCCCTTTTTATAACTCTGGGCCTTCCCTCTAGGGGTACGCCCCCTAGTTTGGGAACCACTGGTTTAATAAAAGACAATTTGGTGAATTTGATTCAATTCAGCTGAAAGCAGCCCCAGTAAGCAGCTTTGATTAATCATCTTACATTTAAAGGAGAAGTTCACTTTTAAAATGAAAATTCTGTCATCATATAATCACCCTCATGTTGTTTCAAACCTGTATGAATTTCTTTCTTCTGCTGAACAGAAAGGAAGATATTTAGAAGAATGTCAGTAATAGGGATGGCGAAAACTAAAAAAATTCTTGACCGACCACCGAGCCTCATTAGCCGGTTGAAACCGGTTAACCGATTAGTTTAAAATATGCTACGCTATTTGAAATAACAGCCATTTCGAGCCGCGCCTGCAATTTCGCAACTGTCGCATCTCTCTGCCGCTCTGCCTCCCGGCCCTCCCACTCACGTCACTTTTTTTAAATCCCCTACAGCGCGAAACATGAGTCCCGCAAACGCGGCGCCGAGGAGCTTGTATGTAATCGGAGGAGAAATGGCTCCTTAGTTTCGAAATGTTTTGGGTACAAGGTGATCGCGTTGAAAATAAAGGCGTTTGTCTAGCGTTAGAAGCTCATTTGAAACATTGCCGCGGCTCATTTAAGAAAATGACAGCTCCGAAGAGATGCCGCTTTAGTTTGAGGTAGTGCTAACAATAATAAAGAAAGATGATGATCATCAGGTGTCGCGTTTTCAGGTGATACATCATAGATGATGTGCTACTACTGTATTTAAGCACTGTATCACACAAGTTGCAACTTACATCTGTGTCATTCTTTTTGGTGAAATGGTCCCACACACTACTTTTCTTTGCACGCTTCATCCTGTCGTCTGCCCTCTAACCTCGAGTGTTTTAGCCTGTAGCCTTTACTTTTCGCAAACCTTGTGAGCGCGCGAACCCAAACCCTGTGACCTCGCGCCAAATGTTTTTATTGGTTTATTAAGTACAAACAGGCGAGTTATGAAAAATTGAGTGTGAGGTATTTGTTCACTTCACACAAAAAGATCTTGGAATGAGATGGCTAACTGTAGTAGCGTTTAGTCCACTGTCTATAATAGCCTAATTTAGAGATCACTTCTTTTTTTTTTAACCGACTACCGACAACTTTGATCGGTTAACGTTGATACGGTCAACCATCGGTCAAACGGTCATCGGTCAACATCCCTAGTCAATAACCAGACAGTTTTTGGGTCCCATTGACTTCCATAGTATATTTTTTTCCTACTATGGAAGTCAATGGGACCCAAAAACTGCCTGGTTACTGATATTCTTCTAAATATCTTCCTTTCTGTTCAGCAGAAGAAAGAAATTCATACAGGTTTGAAACAACATGAGGGTGATTATATGATGACAGAATTTTCATTTTAAAAGTGAACTTCTCCTTTAAGTGATTAAATAGCTGAAATCCACTGGTTAAGTGTTTGCACATGAGCTCAGTTTCATTAAACAGACAGCTTTATGTCTCTGCATTAAAACACGTTCACTCATAATATTGTTCATATATGTACACAATTGTCAGTCAACTGAGCCATTGTCATGACAATGCTGATTAGCTGATAACACCAATCCGCAATCATATATGTCTATACATTGAACGGCCGCACTCTTTAAAATAAATAAATAAATAAATAAATAAATCACACTTTTAAAAGCCCTCCAAATAATCGGTCACTGGTAAAACCTCTGCCTGTTTAATATACAAATGATGCTTTTAAACACGGGTAAGTTAGACAAAGATTTAAAAATTCGGATATGATATTTAAAAAAAAAATTGGAAATAGGTGTATGCCAGAAATATAAAAAGAAAATCCTGCAGAAGAATATTGCACAGGGTCAGACACACATACATCTCAGAATGCCAAACTTGCCTTCCTAAAAACAAATTATTCAATGCAGTAGAAGGAGAAAATCAATATCTAAAAAAAAATGGCCAGTGCTCACAAAAACACAAACAAGCTTTCAATCAGTGAGGCCCTGTTCTCCCCGGTCACATTCATCTGTGCATGTCATTTCAGCCCCTTTCATTGAGTTCTTTGTTTTGACACATTCACAGACCAAATGAAATCAATGCAGTTCCTCGCTTTCTTTACCACAACCTTGAGCCAAGGATCACACTCTGAACTCCTGTTGCCATAGAAATTCACAGACCAAGTCAGGGTGAGACTTCATTGTTACTGTTGTTACTAAATGTGTCAGTATGTGTGCATGTGTGTCAAAAATGTAGCATAAAGGCCCATATTGCAGCTTATTCTGGTAGAGAACGACCTACTTAGACCAGAAGAGACTGTGTGATTGGCATTTTAATAAACCAATTTGTTTACACACAACATTTAAAGGCAACTCAGACTCATTGTCACAGGGTTTGTAGCTTGGTTAGTCGAGCTAAAAGAGTGTAGTTTTATCGGAAACAGATGAGTGTGAAACTGGCTATGCGTTATTATGTTGGCTGTTGTATGTATCGCAGTACTTCGAAAATGAAATGTCCGGTGAATGGTGCTAAAAGGTTAATGCTCTATCAAGTTTGAAAATAACGTACCACCTACTCTAAACCCAAAACATACCTGATAAAAAAAATATAAAAAAAAAATATAAAAAAAATTAAAAAAGAGATAAAAACACATTTGCTGATGCAACCATGCCATTTTAGCTCGCTTCTACAAGTCTTTGAGCTGGTTTATCGTGACTTGTGTTTCACACCACATCACAAGTGCAATGCTGTACCAGGTATCTACTGAGCAAGGCTTGCAATGTTAGAAAAGCTACACATATGGAGCTTGTTATGTACAGCAAAAATGTATTAGTTTACAAATTATGCATTATGGTAAAAGTGTTTTGAGATCATAACATAGT
Organism: Abramis brama; assembly: GCF_963993115.1. Classification (NCBI taxonomy): domain Eukaryota; kingdom Metazoa; phylum Chordata; class Actinopteri; order Cypriniformes; family Leuciscidae; genus Abramis; species Abramis brama. The sequence continues at coordinate 11,792,161 of NC_139986.1, read as the reverse complement.
ACTACTGTGAATGGAGCCATGCAAAAATAAGTCTTTATTAATCGATAATCTGCCCCTGTAATCATAATTTTCTGTGAAAAGGAATGAAAGTTGTTGCTGCTTTACTGCCTGTAGTGTTCATTTCAGCTGGAAACTGCAGTGATTTGTATGTATTGGTACGTGTTTCTAGTTTTGCAAGAATGTTGGTAGAGGCATGTTTCTCTAATGAGCCTGTGTTGATCCTGATACATTTTTTCACGATTCTGAAAGAAGTTTTTTTTTTTTTGTATGTTCCAGATTATCTTTGTGTGACATTTTTCAAAGATTCAATACCAGTGTTACAAAACTATTAATAACATTTTTCAGAAAATTAAATGAAGCTCATATTAGATGAAAGACTTTTAATTTAAATCCTGCCTTGGCAACTACAGTAACTGAAAAACTTTAAGTTGAAGTACTCACATTTCTAAATCTAAAACTGAAATATAAATAAATTAAAGAAAAAAGAAAAAAAGAAAAAAGGTTTTAGGTGTGCCAAAAGCTGAGAGTGCCAATTTTTAAAAAAAATTTTAGTAGGCTATAAAAAAAGAAATGTATACTAAAATGTACCTAAACAAGACAAGTGGTTTAGAAAAAGGATGGATGGACATGTAAACAATTTCAATAGTACTAGTTGCTTTTTAAAAAAATAAAAAACATTATGCGTACTGACCAATTCAAGTGCTCAACTTAATTGTATTTGATAAATTAATTCTTAAATCTGCCTTGCTCAAGATTTTCTGGGTCAATAAATAAATGTAATTGTAAAAAAACAAAAAATGTGCATGGTGGAAAAGTTTTTGCTTAAAATACAAGGGATTATGGATTCTAATCCACACTAATGTAACTTTTTATTCCACACCATAAACCAAAAGTGTATCTGTATAAGTCTTTAGTCTTCAATTTTATAAGAAAAGTCTTAATTATAATTTCAAGAGGTCTTAAATTTGGGGACAGAAAAACAGGAATCGCAATATGGATTAATATGATCATAAAACTTCAAAATGCTTTAATAGTTATTTGTGCATGTCTTAAAAAAGGTATTTAAAGGCTTTAAATTTTGGAAAACCCTGCAGATACACTTTGTTTTTTATTTTTTATTTTGTGATAGTCTGAGAGCTGTGTGCTGTTTTATAAAGTGGTGGGCATCCCACCATAAATTACATCTTTGCTAAGTAGAAAAAAAGAGAACGACAGAGAGTTTTATTTAGACAGCCTGCTCTATTTCAGGCCACAAATGGACAAAGCCAGTCTGCTCCCAAAATCAAAATAGGGACTCATTTGCCATTTTAGCTGCTCGTGCTTTCATTGTAAAACCACTGTTCACAAACACAGCCCTTCACTGTTCATTCATGTTTTCTCACCTTCCTCATCTCTCGCTCCCCTCCCTCTCTTTCTCTGATCTTTCATTTCTTACTTTTTGATATTCTTCTCTACACTTGCATTGTCATTTCAGATGCTGAGGTACAGAATGTGTAATGCTGGATCTCACCTAGGGGAAAGAAAGAGAGAAGGTGAGAAAGAGAGTGAGAAACAACACAATAAAATGGACTCAAGAGATATCCATTACTTCCACAAAGTGTAATTTATGGGTTTAGGGGGGTCTGACCCCCTTATTAAAACTTGAACACATCTGAAGGAAGTCATAACAAAATGTTGGGGGTCATAAAAAGTATGCTATAAATACTAACATTCAATAGTTTGGGGACAGTTTTTGAAAAAAGTATTTTATGCTCACTTTTTTTTTTAATGAATGGTTTCTATTTTAATATATTTTAAAATGTAAATTAATTATGTGATGGCAAAGTTAAAATTTCAGCAAATTTCAATTACTCAAGTCTGCAATATCATCTATGATCTATTAGTGTGATCTATTAGAAATCGTTTTAATATGCATATTTTGTGCTTAAGCAACATTTCTCATAATTATCAGTGTTGAAAACAGTTGTGCTGCTTAATATTTTTGTACCAACCATAATAATATATATTTTTTTATTCTTGGTGAATAGATTGTTCAAAAGCAGCATTTATTTTAAACAAAAATCTTCAAAGTGAAAGTCTGTACTGTCAATTTCACGTCCTTGCTGAATAAAAGTATTTTCTTTAAAAAAAAAAAGAATAAAAAAAAAACTGACCAAACTTTTGAATAGTAAGCTATAAGTTACTCAATATCAACGTCTTGTTCAGTGGCGGCTCGTCAGGGGAGGCACAGCCTACCCAAAATTAACGCATTATAGTCCTTCACATCTATTGCGATCTAAAAAAATTCTGGCCAGTTGATAATACCTACAACATTAAAATTAACCGTAGACGGTAGATCCTTTTCCTATTTAGCACCTAAACTCTGGAAGAGTTTTCCTAGCATTATTCGAGAAGCAGACACTCTGTCAGTTTAAATCTAGACTAAAACACATCTCTTTAACCTGGCATACACATAACATATTACCAATTTCTATATAATAATTCCATGTAAAATGATTTGAAAACTTCCTATTACACCCAATGTACTCATTACACCAAGTAGAATCCAGATCTGACGGAGGACCTGTGCCTAGACACAACCACAATGCAGCCCTGAAGTGTCAGCAGAGATTGTGTCAACTATAGACTCACCCCTGTGAAGGCCTAAACGACACGACAGCCAGTGGCACAGATCCTCAACAAACAGTTTCCAAACCGGCGTGATAAATCCAATCTTCAAACAGATAGAACTGGATTAAATATTTTGAATATTCTGATCCCAATCTGACTTCTGACCCGTAATGCTGCCTGAATAATAATCATGCACTGTTCGTTTGTTGGCCAGAGGAGAACTCCACTGTCGCTGAATCGCTGAATTAAGCATGCCAGACAAGTAGTTGGCAATGTCACTTTGTAAAGAAAGACTACGCACCTGTGCACATACGCAAACACGCATGACTAGACTAAAAAGTAATACGCATGTGCATGCCGTCACCGCTTTCACAGATTTGCGTTTTTTAAAAACTCCATTTCAAAAACTTGCACTTTGAAATCTGTTTCAAAGTTTGCATTCTTAGGCCACCAAAAAGCAATTGTCGTGTAAATGCACAGCTAGAACGCATTAAAACGTTTCTGTTTTCAGTTGAAAGCGGTGTCGTGTAAACGGACCCTAAATTAATAACAAATGATTTTTACAACGAACATGAATCAACGCTGAACTTAATCTGAACAATGACTTTCTTCAAGAGCTGCTGTACAACTAAAATAATCTTTTTTTGCATTAATTTCCTGTTATCACGGTAAAGCTGCTGTGTTATAAAAAGCGCTATATAAATACAGGTGACTTGACTTTAATTGACTCAAATAACAGTGTCCTTTTTGTACTCATTTTTCATTGGCCATAAGCAAGAGAAGGGGAATAGGCATGAGGCAGTTTTTTTTTGTTTTATTATTATTACGTGAAGAAAAGTTTACGGGTGTCATCTCCTTTACAGAATGAGAGAACAGAACGTCACACATTGTGTTCAAGCACACTTAACAGCCAGAAGTTAGAGGCTTCAAACTGACAGACAGACAGGCAGAGTGAAGAGAGGAAAAAAATAGATGTGCACCGTCTTTGAAAAGAAAAAAAAAGCCTCTGAAGGACAGACAATGGGGTGATGGAAGGATACACGGAGCAACTGAGGTTCACAGGAGAACTCAGATTTTCCAAGCAAATGGAAATAACCATTTTAAGAAAGCCATTTTGCAAAGATTTTGATACTTTGTGAATGAGAGTTTGTGTCTGTATAATCCAATAGGTTCTAGTTATCACACCTCTGCAGAACTGGGAAAGAGCATCAAATCCAGTTTACAAAATCTGTCTGACTTGCACTAAAGCTTTAGTCATAATGCTCTGTAATGATCCATTTTTGCTTTGGCATCATAAAGCAGGTGGAGTTTCTCACTCTCCAAAAATCTGTTCTCAGCATTTCATTTAAGAGCTACAATTGTTATAAAGTAACAAAAATAGGTACTGTAGAACTAAGTGAATAAAACAATAGGCAATAGGATGAGTGTAATACATTTGAAGGGAATCCCATATAGTATTGACAGTATAAAACAAGCTTTCATTGCTTGAGAGCCTATCATTACACTGTGCACATCTCATTAAGAAACAGAGAGAAAAATCCTTCGTAAAAGTATCTGATAGCATTTGATAAAGACTGTCAACACCAGGCTGTGACATTTAAACAGAACCACACATATTAGATATCAGCCCCTCAGATCAGAACCGTATTAAACCCTTGTTTCCCATTTCATTATATTAGCTTTGGCCTATTGACGAGTTGCTTATGACTCACATCTCTCAGACAGAAGACTTATTCTGATACATGCAGGGCAGAGGGGATCTGTGCACTTAAAATGGAAACTTTGGATGCTGCTTGAATACTGAATTATAATCTTTCTTTTCCCACAGGTAGCATAGCCAGGTTATCTAACACCACCATTTTTAGCTGATTGAAATGATGACTAATAGGTAAAGAATTTTAAGTATTGTTTTGAAGCACGCGGTGTGTATGTGCGTGCGTGCGTGCATGCATGTGTTATGCAGCATAAACAAACATGAATATGAAGATAAAAAGTTCACTTCAAACAGTATTTAATAATATACACAAGCTAAATCCAAGAACAGCAAGCAAACACAACCATATGCAAACGAGATTAGACCCAGGTGAACTGAAAACACAGGACTTAAAGGGCACCTATTATTCCCCTTTTCACAAGATGTAAAATAAGTCTCTGATGTCCGAAGTTTTAGCTAAATTTTTTTACAGCATGTTTAAATTGTCACTTTTTGGGGCTCATAAAAATGCACTGTTTTAGTGTGTATCCCTTTAAATGCAAATTGCTGGCACAGAGGGCGGAGCCTCACAAGCTTGCGCTCAGTTTCAGGACAATCTCATCTCATGGAATGATAATATTAAAACAGAAACTCTCTGTAGCGGTGTTCATTTCTATCCGGAGTCGGACAATAATGCCTACAGAGTCAGAGAATGCTGTATGGAAATAGAACAGGTATAGTTTAGTTTAATTACGGTTATAACTTATTTTTCCATCTTGCTTTTATCTACTATTAGTACAAGTCTGTTGTAGTGGACTGCGTCCGAATGATGGCCAAAAATATACTGATGAGTTCAATGAAGTTTATCGTACGTCACACAAAAAATGAAGCATTAGTTTTACTACAGAAAGTCTTATCCATAAACTCTCTCTCTCCCTTTCATTATCATCAACATACACAGCGAAGTACACAAAACACTCGTTATAACTAACAGTAAACAAATGTATACACACCTGTTCAGTAGGTGCTTAATAAACTGGTAAACTTTATATTCATAACACGACTCGATGAGCTGTCATAAAGTGCGATGACACTTTCATTTCTGCCGTGATCACTGATCAGTAATGTTAGGCCTATCGCTCTGGAGACTGTAACCTGGATCACGAACAGTTGGTACAGATCCATCCTCGAGTAACAACGGGAGTAAATAAAAACTGCTATGTTCATTCTTACATCTTATAACAAAACACATCAACTTAGGAGACATTCTTGTCTACAGCTGGTCTAGCATCGAAACAATGGTGGACTGTGTACAGCTCACTCAGGGCAGGTCTACGCTAAAACTGCAGTGTCAGTCAACAGTCGTGGGCGGGGCTTGTGCAAAAGTATGTCACATTGCCCCCAATCTGAGAACGGCTTGTTCTGAGACGGTGCTTATGATTTATGGGGATTTAAAAAAAAGCACTGGGAGGATTTTTATCATTATAGGGTGGTTGGGTACACACACTGCCAACACACATTTATGTTCAAACACCATGTAAAAGTGAATGTTGCATAATAGGTGCCCTTTAAATACACAGACAACCGAGGTGATTAACAATACACAGCTGACAGAGATGATGAATCAAATCAGTAACTATGACAACAAACAGGCAGGAAAATAGTGCAAACAGAAAACAAATTCCAAATAGGGTGACATTGTGTGCATTGTGCAATATTCGTGACAATATTGCAAATTTATGTATTGCTTTAGATTTTTACAAAGGCTATGTTCAGATTACTGTCAAGTTAATGTTACATTTTAAAAACTAACACATTATTTGGAAAAGTGTATATCTGGAGAAGAAAAAAGAATTGTTTCAATTTACCTCAGACTTTGCATGAGTTTGTTTTCTCTTTGTCACGGAAGGGTCAGAGAAATGTCCACTCAGAAGATGAGCAAGATGAGGGAGTATACCGGGAACACACTTAATGACTGTAAGGCCAATTCCAATTATGAATGTAATTTGATACCTACGACTGATCATGCCCAAACGCGCAGAGTCAGAGACAGTTGCATTCAGTCAGTGTTCACAGTCGGTGTTTAAAATCTGCTCCAGTCATTCGAAACTGTCTGTAAGTGTGTTCAGTTCAGTCTTTTAATGTGTCAGCTAGTTGTTAAGTGTCGTTAAGCATTAGAAGAAAACAAAAGTTTTGTGTACATTGTAAAAATTTAAATTCTGAATAATATTGAGTTTGTACTTGTTGGTCCTGCTATTGATTCAGTTGATTTTAATAAATCTATATTGGCTTATATGACTAAAATGTTCATTAAAGGATTAGTTCACCCAAAAATGAAAATTCTGTCAGTAATTACTCACCCTCATGTTGTTCCAACCCCGTAAGACCTTCGTTCATCTTCGGAACACAAATTAAGATATTTTTGATTAAATCTGAGAGCTGGCTCACTCCTCCATAGGCTTCTAAAGACGTTATAACTTGCTGGCACAGAAAATGCATTAAAGACATCGTTAATATAGTCCAAGTGACTACAGTGGCTCAATCTTTAGTTTATAAAGCGACGAGAATACTTTTTGTGCGAAAAAAAAAAAAAAAAAAACGACTTTATTCCACTATTCATTTCCTTCTCTCTGGGCCTCGAGTTTTTTCACGTAGTGTTTTAGCGCAGCGCGTCTGTGTTGCACGTCACCACGTAGGCTCACTATTGGCCGACGCTGGTCATGTGTGTGATGCGTGTGACGTACAACACAGAAGTGCTGCGCAGTTACACTACGTGAAAAAACTCGAGGCCCAGAGAGAAGGAAATGAATAGTGGAATAAAGTTGTTATTTTTGGGTGTTTTTTGCGCACAAAAAGTATTCTCGTAGCTTTATAAACTTAAGATTGAGCCACTGTAGTCACTTGGACTATATTAACGATGTCTTTAATGCATTTTCTGGGCCAGCAAGTTATAACGTCTTTAGAAGCCTATGGAGGAGTGAGACAGCTCTCAGATTTAATCAAAAATATCTTAATTTGTGTTCCGAAGATGAACGAAGGTCTTACGGGGTTGGAACAACATGAGGGTGAGTAATTACTGACAGAATTTTCATTTTTGGGTGAACTAACCCTTTAAGGGGATGCTTAAATTGAATGTACAATGATCACAATGCAAGGCATTATTGGATTTTACTATTTTCATAGATTAAGTAGGCAATTTCAAATGGATTGCTAATAGACTTTTTTACTGTCTTCTGGGGGTTCCTAAGACTAGACTACTAGTCGGTTACAACATTTCTTTAAATGGAATTTAGGAATGAACAAAAAGGGTGGCTGACCGCACACTGATCCACTCAAGACTGGAAAAGTCTACAAAAACATTTTTTTATTTTATAAATTGCATCGTGCAAAAAGTGCAAAGTGCATGTGAGTTAAAAACAAATAGACACCAGCAAGCAAACGTTTCAGCACATTGCTATCTTCAGTGCTCTTTTTCTTTAAATGGAATTTAGTCATGATGACACACATTCCAAACACTGTGTCTACACCAGACGCGAGTGGCGCAATGCAGAAAAAAAAGCAAATAGAACCCATAATCAATTATTCTGCTTACACTGGATGTGGCGTTAAGTAACACAACAAATTCCCAATGGTAAACTGAAGGCCTATTTATACTTCTGCGTCGAACTGCCGCCGTAGCTACGTCGTAGGCTGTGTGTAGCGCGCGTACCCTACGGCGTACCCTGACGTGCACCTCTCCAAAAATGTAACAACACGTCAATTCTACGCGGACGCAAGCGCTGTGATTGGTGTGCCAGAACCCCTCCCTCGGGGTTTCACATGCTCCCTAGGTGCGCGTCAATGCAGACAACGACGCAGAAGTATAAATTAAAACCAACACGTTGCCTACGGCGTATAGGCTCCGGCGTAGGTCCGACGCAGAAGTATAATGAGGCCTTGATGCCCTGTTCTATTTCTGACATACTCCAAGCCCTCACACTACTTCTGATATAAAGGAAATAAAACCAATGGATTTGCAATGGTTTCTTTGTCACGGCCAGTGTAGCCTCAAGCTGTTGTAAAAATACAAAAACAGTATAAAATTAAATATTCACATATTTTTATTACATATTTTTACATATTTTTTATTTAATTTATTTTTAGTTCATTTTATTTCATTTAATACACCACGCCGAAAATCTAAATTAAACCTGAAAATAAACAGCAGGGATTTTGGCATAAATTAATCAAATACACATTATTGCAAGGGCTGTTAATTTAACATTCATTTACTGTAATTAATTAAAAGAAAAACAACACAATTAATCATGTCTTTCCAAACAATACACAAACTGGAGCTTTAATTTATATATGTTTTGCACATGTTAGAAGACAATGGTAGCTTGAGTTATTTGTAGCTTTAGTTAATTTGGTTAACAATTGTTGATTTACAGTTCTTTTTTCATTCAAGGTTTAAAATCAACATCAACGTCACAACATTTTTGCTCCAATTTTTTTATACTGATAATACATTTCTGGCAACAACAAAAAAATGTAAATTTAATTGAATTTAAAAAAGGCAAATTAGAATAACCTCAGTTTCCGCATCATCCTTTTTTTAAACAAAAAACAATAGGCCATTTTATAGCCTGAAGAACTTCAACCAAGCAAGGTTTACAAGAGCACAACACCTGTTGATCTACACAGTCTGTTGAGGGATAGATAACTCTTTCTACTCCATTTCTTTCATTTTCTTTTCCTCTTTAATTTAAGAATTGGACCAAATATCCCCCACGGCTTCCCAGCTTGCTGTTGACTAAAATGTTACATTACAAAGTAACCTGCTGTTTGTGTGTCTGCACTTGTGTGTGCAACATCAGCAGTCTCAATAAATATTTAGTCAACTACATTATATTGCTGTTATATGTTGTGATCGCAGTTTATTGGCACTATATCCTGTCTCAGCTGGTTGTTTTTTTATTGTTTAGTTTATACGTATTTAAAGTGTCATATAATGCATTTTAGCTTGTTTTTTCCCCCTGAAGTCCACTATAATTTTTGTGGCAAAATCAATAATAATTTAATTTCTTCATAACCATTTTCCAGCCTCTCACTAATCTGAATGAAAATAAGCCACTTTTCAGACTGTTTGCACCACCTTTTTCCTTGCATGATGTTTTTCCAAAATTGATTTGTTTGATTTTTTTCACTGAAGAGATAAGGCATTTATGGCTTTGAGGAAAGGAAATCATAAAAACAGGTGGGAAAGAGGCAAACCAAAAGAAAGAGTTTGTTTAAGCTCACAGAGGGAAACAGACATATCCCTTCCAGCCAATTTCCCATGATCACTGAGTGAAATCAGGTGAGAGCACAACATGATTACCCAGCACTCCATTTTCACTGTACACCAGGGCTGCGTCCGAAAACTGATAAATGTTGCCTTCAGAGGACGCATTCCAAGGTCGTAAGGCAGGGTTCACCAATCTCGGTCCTGGAGGGCCGCTGTCCTGCAGAGTTTAGCTCCAACCAGCTCCAACACACCTGTTTGAAAGTTTCTAGTATGCCTAGTGAGACCTTGATTAGCTGGTTCAGGTGTGTTTAATTGGGGTTGGAGCTAAACTCTGCAGGACAGCGGCCCTCCAGGACCGAGATTGGTGAACCCTGTCGTAAGGCATCAAGGCACGTCTGACTGCAATGTTATTTTCACTTCCTGTCCCCTGAGATACCTTCATCTGATCGATTTTTGGAGGCAGCATAGACGTATCCTTCGCTGCCTTTGATATCCCACAATCCTGTGCTTTCCATTCTATGACAGTTGGGCTAGAAAAATAAAGATGGCGTCCGAAAGTTGCGGTTGGTTGTCAGTTTGTGTGTAAATGTACATTTTTGATCAACGTTTTCCACTTATGATGTCATTTATAACTAGTTCTTAAGCCTCCTCCACCCCAGCACCACCTGTCTAGATCTGCAACGGGGTCTCTTTGCAGCAGCAATTTAATGTCTGTGTTCTATGGAGCAAGTCTTTGTACTTGCTCTATAGAAAAATAAGTTTTTAGTGGTCTAGCAGAGCGAGTCTGTGTTCTTGCCTGCAACAGCAGCAGCGTAGCAGATTTTGGCCAAAACCAAACCTATTTGCATGTACATCTATATTTCTCATTAATAAAATATTGTGTTCAAACTATTCCGAGAGTTGTCATGACTGAACTAGAGAAATTACTATTGTAGTCATTAAATAGTCACTTAATTTTCATCGAAGCTCACTATTTTGCTGTAGATCATTAAACTGTTACTCTGCCTCCAAAGTCTGTTCGAAATCAGTTTTGTGAGTTACCTTTGTGTGCAGACGCTGCCTGCAAAGTCATTGCCTGATAGGGCAGAGGCAACAAGTCAGCTGCCTAGGTTTTCGGATGCAGCCCAGGAGTGTCTAATCCTGCTCCTGGAGGGCCACTGTCCTGCAGAGTTTAGCTTTAACTCCAATTAAACACCTGAACCAGCTAATCAAGCTCTAACTAGGCATATTAAAAACTTCCAGGCAGGTGTGTTGTGGCAAGTTGGAGGTAAATTCTGCAGGACACTGGCCCTCCAGGACAGAATTTGGACAGAATCTCTGCTATACTCCTTTCAATATAAATTATACAAAAGCATTTCAGCTTTTGGCAATGACAATTAGTTTGAACCTCAGCCTGTTAAATATCAGAGGCTTCTAATGATCCTTAATGAGGGAATGAGGTCGATCACAGTAATTCTCTCACACTCTCTCTCTCATTAACTGAATTTAACTTTACTTCTGTCTCTGATTAAAAGGCCTGATTAGATAGCAGAAGTTTGCATATGATGCGAGTGTGTGTAATGAGTGTGTATCTAGTATAAACTTTGTGTAGGGGCCATATATATATATTTTTATTTCTTCCATGTATTTTTATTGCTATCAAAGTTTTGTTTCTGTGCTCTTCCCATAATGAGGGCAAAATATAAATGTGCAATTCAAAATCTGCAAAACATAAAACAAAGCAAAAAAAAAAAAACTAAATAAACTAACCAAAAAAAGAAAAAAGAAAAAAGTTAGCATTAGTCGAATTTAATAATATGCTGGTCTTTTGTAAGGGCATTAAAGTATTTTGGGGTCCTTGGAATCTGTACTATGCCCTACCTCAGACACTGTGCAGCATACAGTTTTTCAGGATAAGGAATGCTTTTTTTGTAGATATTCAAAATTTAGTCTAATTATGAGGCTCTTCATGCTGAGAACGACAGGATACTACACAGCATCAGTTCATCTTTCATTTCCATGTTAATCAAACTTGTAAATCAGAGACTATTTCAGCACAGAACAAGAGAGAGAATCAGAGATGGGTGCAGAGATGCCCATTACTGTCGTAACTCAATAGCTTTGGTTTTTGCTGGAGCAAAACGCAAACAGGATGCAAACAAAAGCAAACCTTCCAAAGGTTGTTTTTGTCTAATAAGGGATGGACATGTGCCAATGAGCAAACAATGGAGAAACATGTTTTTCCACATTTACTTCGGTTCACTTTACACAGACAATGTAGAAATGTAGAAAGGATATAATTGGCAAAAAAAAAAAAAATTAACTACTAAATTATGCAAATCAGGTAACATGTAAGCACCCAATAAATGAGCACTGATCACAACTGGATGAATGATTTGATGAATTACTGCTGTTATATTATGTTTACCACTAGATTTCTAGGGCAGTAATAGCACAACATTAACTGCATCAGGAAAAAAATAGCTGATGTTTGTGAATCATGCGCATCCTATAATGTACCTAATTTGCATAAAAGTGGCATGTCTGTGTAGGAAAAAAATATAATTTACTTGCATACAGAGTGTAGTTCCTGGTTAAACTGAATTGAGGCTGTTCTGAATCAGAAACACAGTGTTGCGCTGAAATACAGAGTGTAACTGTTGAATGAATTCACTTCTGAATATTTTACCACAGAAAATACAGGCCTTATAAATGTCTCTGTCCTCTTTCAATACCCATCAGGAGCACTCAAAAGAAAAGAGCATTTCAATATGGCGTTATTTTCCTGTCAAATGTGGAGAGCGCATTATTGTAGCTAGTGTTGCACGGTGTACCGATACTTCAAAAGTATCGCGATACTCGGAAATTAAAAACGTCACGATACCTAAATTTATCAGTATCGATACTTAAAAAAAAAAAAAAAACGCCTCCCTATGGACGTCTGTGTTTTTTTCCTGACGCACGCAGCAAAGAACCTGCCGCTGTCAGTGTCATGTGACAAAACACTACAGCGAGATGGCTGCATGTGAGAGCACAAGTGGTCCACGACTCGTAGAAAAAGATGACGCGAGGAGTGACATATGGAAGTACGTTGCCTACCTTGCTCTGTTGCATGGTGCACCGATACTTCAAAAGTAAATCGGAAATTAAAAACGTCACGATTCCTTAATTTATTAGTATCGATACTTCTAAGAATGACCGCGTTCCAGATGGCCGGCGACACACTGGCTGCGTGTCGTGTCCGTTTTTATTTCGGCTCCCATGTTAACTGCCTGCGTGACACAGGCGTCTGGGTGCAGCTCGAGACGCGCGGAAAACGCGTGCATGCTAGAAACAGAAGCGTGTTGGAAGCGTTTCCAGGCAAAATAGAATAGGAAAAGATGTTTCTATGTCATTTTGACACGAATACATATTAATAAATGACATTTTGATGTTTGAAAGTTTTGACATAAATACAATAAATGTAATTTAAAAAAATATTATCGATTTTCAAATATTGCACCTCTCAATACAGAACGAATTATTCTGTAGCCTATTTTGCCGTCAACACTGCCGACGTTGTCTTTGCTGCTATATATTTATGTTTAACATGAAGTATAGGCCTTCCACAACTCTATCCCCATATGTCAAATATATCACCAATGAGGCTTATTCATATGTTACCAATATTAAACTGTGGCGAGGGGGGCGTGGTTTTGCGAAGTCTGTAGCGGGAGAGAAAGGAGGGGGCCGATCGGTGAGTAAGTAGGTCAAGTGCAAAATGATGAACACCTGTGTCTGATTGCAGTGATTGGCGTGGAGAGACCGGATATAAGCCAGCATGCGGGAGGAGATGAGAGAGAGAGTTGGACTGGAACCTCACGCGAACGCGACTGTCTGAGAGAAAGTTGTCTTGTTATCTGTTTATTGTGAGTGCTGTGCTCGGCACGGTGAACGCGCTACGTGCGCACCTTTTTGTTTGTTTATTTATTATTTTTGTGAATAAAACAGTGAGTGTTCCAGTCAAGCCGACCCCTGTCTTCTTCCTTCCTTTCAACATAATATTGAACCTTACTACACTGGTGCCGCAACCCGGGAAGGAAGAAGAACGCCGCCGCCATGCAGACTCCGCCAGGTACGCCATTTGCGGACATTATTCAATCGCTCGCTGGTCTTCACCAGGAGCAACACCAACAGCTGCTGGCCATAAAGGAGGAGCAGGACAAACGGTTCGAGGCGCTCCTCCGAGGCCAGCATGAAGACCGCGAGCTGTTCCGGAGCTGGATAGACCGGGAGGTTAGGGCCGTCCCCCCATCAGACAAAGACTCGTCCTCGCCGATGCTTCTCAATAAAATGGGTCCCCAGGACGATCCGGAGGCGTTCCTGGAACTTTTTGAAAGATCGGCTGAGGACCGGGGATGGCCCTCGACGGACTGGCCAATGCGGCTGATACCCCTGCTGTCAGGAGAGGCGCAGGTAGCCGCGCACCAACTGCCAGTCCAGAATCTCCTGGTCTATCAGGATCTCAAGCGGGCCATTCTTCAGCGGGTTGGCCGGACTCCGGAACAACATCGGCAGAGGTTCAGGACACTGAGCCTCGAGGAGTCTGGTCGACCCTTCATCATGGCCCAACAGCTCCGGGACTCATGCCGCAAGTGGCTGATGGCCGACGGAAGCGACGTCGAGGAAATCATCGACCGTGTGGTGCTGGAGCAGTTCGTGGCGCGGTTGCCAGGACAGACCGCGCAGTGGGTCCAGTGCCACCGCCCGACGTCGCTGAACCAGGCCATCCAGCTGGCGGAGGACCAAATGGTGGCGTGCCCGGGGGTCGGCGAACCCCTACCATCCGCTTCTCTCTCTCTCTCTCTCTCTAACCCCCCCCCTAAGCCCTCTCCCCTTCCCAGGTACCGGGGGAATCTGCCGCCGAGGCCCGCTCCAAGGTGGAGGACAGGGGGATCCGCGGAGCCGGGATCTTCCCCCAGGCCTCTTCCCCGGGGAGGGGGCCCATCGAGGGGGGGATTCTCTCCACAGGCTGCGCTGCCTCTCTCTCCACGCCAATCCCTTGACCCGCTTCCTGCCACTGGAGCGGCGGGGAAGCCCGGGCCGGCTTGTTGGCGCTGCGGGGACCCAGGACATTTTATCGACCGGTGTCCAGTGATGGAGGTGGGGACGCTGATCCGGGTCCCCGATGCGCCGCAAGCTGCCCCCGATCAAGCTGGCCTGTACCAGATACCCGTGAGTATAAAGGGGGGTACTTTTCAGGCTCTGGTGGATTCAGGCTGTAACCAAACCTCTATCCACCAAAGCCTGATTCAACCTAAGGCATTGGATAATGGCCGCAGGGTTAAGGTACGGTGTGTGCACGGGGAAGTGGTGAATTATCCGTTAATGCCTGTGGATATTCAATTTAGGGGTCAAAAGCATAGTGTGGAGGTGGCGATTAACCCGCACCTCCGGCATCCGCTGATTTTGGGAACAGATTGGCCAGCGTTTAATGAATTATTGGGGCATTTATGTGCGGATGCTTCTTGGGTGGAAAAAGATAAGAGGAAGGTGGCGATTGCTCAGTTGGGAGAAGCTGATCCGGAACCTCTGGGTACTGGTTCAGGGGAACAGAGCGCACTGGAGAGAACCATCCTCACAGAGCGCGATGATTTTCCCCTGGAACAGTCCCAGGATGACACGCTGAAACATGCCTTTGATCAGGTTCGCTCTATCGACGGCCAGCTTCTCCACACGGACCAACCGCTCAACTATCTGTATTTTACAATTATAAAATATAAGTTGTATCGGGTGACCCAAGATGCCCAATCAAAGCAGGATACAACTCAGTTATTGGTACCCAAAAGCCGTCGGGAAATGCTTTTCCAGACGGCTCATTCTAATCCAATGGCCGGGCATTTAGGACAAACAGCGTCACTAAACCGTCTCATGGCCCGATTCTTTTGGCCGGGCATTCATGAGAATGTACGCAAGTGGTGTGCGTCTTGTCGTGAATGTCAGTTGGTGAATCCACCGGCCAACCCAAAAGCACCATTGTGCCCTATTCCGTTGATGCAGGTCCCCTTCGAACGAATTGGTATGGACCTCATCGGGCCATTAGAACGGTCAGCACGGGGACATCGCTTTGCTTTAGTCCTGGTGGACCACGCAACGCGATATCCTGAAGCAGTTCCGCTTCGCAATATTTCCGCAAATAGCGTGGCGAGCCCTCTGTTTCAATTAATCTCCCGGGTGGGAATCCCGAAAGAGATTCTCACCGATCAAGGCACGGCGTTTATGTCACGAACGATACGCGAACTTTACGAATTATTGGGCATTAAATCGATCCGGACCAGTGTCTATCACCCACAAACAGACGGGCTGGTCGAACGATTTAACCGCACGTTGAAATCCATGATTCGAAAGTTTGTACAAGAAGACGCCAAAAATTGGGATCGGTGGTTAGAACCCCTCTTGTTCGCTGTACGGGAGGTTCCCCAAGCCTCCACGGGGTTTTCCCCCTTCGAGCTTCTCTATGGGCGTCAGCCCCGCGGGGTGTTGGACGTCCTTAGAGAGACTTGGGAGGACGGACCTTCAGCTAGTAAAAATGAAATTCAGTATGTCCTGGACCTGAGAACAAAACTCCACACTTTGGGGCGGCTGTCACGGGAGAATTTGTTACAGGCTCAGGACAAGCAAAGTCGGCTGTACAACAGGGGGGCTAAACTGCGTCAATTCACACCGGGAGAGAAAGTGCTTGTATTACTTCCTACTTCTAGCTCAAAATTACTCGCAAAGTGGCAAGGACCCTTTGAGGTTACACGGCGAATTGGGGATCTTAATTATGAGGTAATTCGAACAGATAGGGGCGGGGCACATCAAATTTACCACCTCAACCTTCTTAAAAAATGGTCTGAGGTGGAATCAGTGATGCTGGCGATGGTAGTGAGTGGAGAGGAGGATCTCGGTCCAGAGGCGAATGTCAAAACAAAATCTCTCGCCCTGGCCGCTGGGGGAGACCACCTCTCACCATCCCAACTCACTGATGTGCGGAATTTACAAGCAGATTTTGCTGATGTGTTCTCGCCCCTGCCTGGTCGGACGGACCTCATTCAACACCACGTTGAGACAGAGCCGGGCGTGGTGGTTCGCAGCCGGCCGTATCGACTGCCAGAGCACAAAAAGAAAGTTGTGCAAAGCGAATTAGAGGCGATGCTAGAGTTGGGAGTAATAGAAGAATCTAACAGTGACTGGGCGAGCCCGATAGTTTTAGTTCCTAAAACGGACGGCTCGGTCCGGTTCTGTGTAGATTACAGGAAGGTGAATGCTGTGTCGAAGTTCGACGCTTATCCAATGCCAAGGGTTGACGAATTGCTTGATCGGCTGGGTACTGCTCGATTTTATTCGACATTGGACTTGACCAAGGGATACTGGCAGATCCCCTTATCTCCCATATCCAAAGAAAAGACAGCTTTCACCACGCCGTTTGGATTACACCAATTTGTCACTCTTCCTTTCGGGTTGTTTGGGGCTCCGGCAACGTTTCAGCGTCTGATGGACAGGATTCTCCGACCGCATGCTGCATATGCCGCTGCCTACTTGGATGATATTATCATCTATAGTGGTGACTGGCAGCGTCATATGCAGCAGGTGCGGGCTGTCCTGAAGACGTTGAGACGGGCTGGGCTCACGGCCAACCCGAAAAAGTGTGCAATTGGGCGGGTGGAAGTTAGATATCTGGGCTTCCACTTGGGTCATGGGCAAGTGCGTCCCCAAATTGATAAGACAGCAGCGGTTGCGACTTGTCCGAGACCCAAGACCAAAAAGGAGGTTAGACAGTTCCTGGGGCTGGCGGGTTATTACAGAAGGTTTGTGCCTAATTATTCGGATCTCGCCAGCCCGCTGACTGATCTAACTAAAAAGGAGGTACCAGATACGGTTCAATGGACGGAGCAGTGTCAGCGGGCTTTTACCCAGATAAAGGCTGCTTTATGTGGTGGACCGCTCTTACATGCCCCTGATTTTTCTCTCCCTTTCATCCTACAGACCGACGCGTCGGACAGGGGGATGGGCGCGGTCCTGTCCCAGGAGGTGGAGGGTGAGGAGCGGCCGGTGCTGTACATCAGTCGGAAGCTCTCTAAGAGAGAGACGGTGTACAGCACCATAGAAAAGGAGTGTTTGGCCATCAGGTGGGCCGTTCTCACCCTCCGCTATTACCTCCTGGGACGGGAGTTCACCCTCTGTTCGGACCACGCTCCCCTGCAGTGGCTCCACCGCATGAAGGATACCAACGCGCGGATCACTCGTTGGTATCTCGCTTTACAGCCTTTTAAGTTCCAGGTGATCCACAGGCCGGGTGTACAGATGGCTGTGGCTGACTTCCTCTCCAGGAGGAGGGGGGGGGAGGCTGCAGGCCGGATGGCTCCCCGGCCTGAGTCGGGCGGTGGGGGTATGTGGCGAGGGGGGCGTGGTTTTGCGAAGTCTGTAGCGGGAGAGAAAGGAGGGGGCCGATCGGTGAGTAAGTAGGTCAAGTGCAAAATGATGAACACCTGTGTCTGATTGCAGTGATTGGCGTGGAGAGACCGGATATAAGCCAGCATGCGGGAGGAGATGAGAGAGAGAGTTGGACTGGAACCTCACGCGAACGCGACTGTCTGAGAGAAAGTTGTCTTGTTATCTGTTTATTGTGAGTGCTGTGCTCGGCACGGTGAACGCGCTACGTGCGCACCTTTTTGTTTGTTTATTTATTATTTTTGTGAATAAAACAGTGAGTGTTCCAGTCAAGCCGACCCCTGTCTTCTTCCTTCCTTTCAACATAATATTGAACCTTACTACATAAACATTGTTTAATATAATCGCTGTTCATATTTTTATTCAAAGTTCAGAATCAAGATAAAGCTCTTATGTTTCTTATGATAAATGAGATAATGCTGCTAAATGTATATATTTTTTTACCTTGAATGTCATTGCTCTAATTTATTTTTTATATTTTGATATTTCATATTTTGTTCAAATGTTTAATATATCTGCTGTTCATATGTTCATTTATTAGTGTGTTATATGATTAGAATGTTGTCCCGGTTTTAAAATAAAGCACAGCAATGATATTTGAGAGTGTTTCTCCCTTTTCAGGAAAAGTATCGAAAAAGTATCGAAATCGCAATACTTGACTTGGTATCGGTATCGAAACAATAATTTTGGTATCGTGACAACACTAATTGTAGCTCGAAAGTACATTAATATAATGCGCGAGCGCGAATCTCTCTGCTCGCGCACGGAATATAATGTGCCGAGTGCGAATCTCTCTGCTCGTGCGCGAGAACTGAGCGCGCGCTCTCAGATACACACTGCTCTTGTAAGAATTTTCTCTGGGCTCGCTCAGAGAATATGCCTGTACTTAAAACGTGTTCAGTGCAATCGCGAATCTCTCCTCTTCGCTTAAAGTAAGCGTGTATGTGCTTAGACTGTGTCCCGTGCGTTCGCGCATGCCCAAGTACTCTTCTCTTCAATTTCTTTTTCTTTTTTTCTTTTTTTATTAATGCCAAGGTATCAAAAATATAACTTGCATAGCAAAAATGTACAAATTACATACAACGGAATAAAGAAAGCAAAGCATCATATACATAGCCTACATACATATATATATATATATATATATACATACATACATAAAGCCTGTACATATGCTCATAAAAAATTAAATAAAATAAAAAACAGAACAGAAAGCTTTAATGAAATAAATTAAAAAGTTGAAACAAGTTTATTGTCTTAAGAGCTTTAAGATTCTTAGATAACAAAATGCTTTGGATGTATTGTTGGACCTCTCTTAATTAATTAATTAATAATAAAATACTCATTAAATGTAGCTTTTGAAAAGGTTTAAATCATAAACACAAGTTGTTCTTTTTGTGGTGCCCCTGATGAAACTGCTCTTCATATCTTCTGGGATTGTCCTCACACACAGTTATTTTGGGTTGAATTTTCTGCTTCCGGATTTCTCTTTGCTTTTTAAGGATGTACTGTTTGGTTTCTTTAATATACAAAAAGCTAAATTTAATGAGTATTTTATTATTAATCTATTATTGTTCCTTGCAAAATTTCACATTCACCGTAGTAAATTCACTCAGCAGAATCCTTTATTCATTGTTTTTAGAAGAGAGGTCCAACAATACATCAAAAGCATTTCGTTATCTAAGAATCTTAAAGCTCTTAAGACAATAAACTTGTTTCAACTTTTTAATTTATTTCATTACAGCTTTCTGTTTTTAAGTATTTGAACACCCTGCTATTTTGCAAGTTCTCCCACTTGGAAATCATGGAGGGGTCTGAAATTGTCATCGTAGGTGCATGTCCACTGTGAGAGACATAATCTAAAAAAAAAAAAATCCAGAAATCACAATATATGATTTTTTAACTATTTATTTGTATGATACAGCTGCAAATAAGTATTTGAACACCTGTCTATCAGCTAGAATTCTGACCCTCAAAGACCTGTTAGTCTGCCTTTAAAATGTCCACCTCCACTCCATTTATTATCCTAAATTAGATGCACCTGTTTGAGGTCGTTAGCTGCATAAAGACACCTGTCCACCCCATACAATCAGTAAGAATCCAACTACTAACATGGCCAAGACCAAAGAGCTGTCCAAAGACACTAGAGACAAAATTGTACACCTCCACAAGGCTGGAAAGGGCTACGGGGAAATTGCCAAGCAGCCTGGTGAAAAAAGGTCCACTGTTGGAGCAATCATTAGAAAATGGAAGAAGCTAAACATGACTGTCAATCTCCCTCGGACTGGGGCTCCATGCAAGATCTCACCTCGTGGGGTCTCAATGATCCTAGGAAAGGTGAGAAATCAGCCCAGAACTACACGGGAGGAGCTGGTCAATGACCTGAAAAGAGCTGGGACCACCGTTTCCAAGGTTACTGTTGGTAATACACTAAGACAGGGTTCACCAATCTCGGTCCTGGAGGGCCGCTGTCCTGCAGAGTTTAGCTCCAACCCCAATTAAACACACCTGAACCAGCTAATCAAGGTCTCACTAGGCATACTAGAAACTTTCAAACAGGTGTGTTGGAGCTGGTTGGAGCTAAACTCTGCAGGGACAGCGGCCCTCCAGGACCGAGATTGGTGAACCCTGCACTAAGACGTCATGGTTTGAAATCATGCATGGCACGGAAGGTTCCCCTGCTTAAACCAGCACATGTCAAGGCCCGTCTTAAGTTTGCCAATGACCATTTGGATGATCCAGAGTAGTCATGGGAGAAAGTCATGTGGTCAGATGAGACCAAAATAGAACTTTTTGGTCATAATTCCACTAAACGTGTTTGGAGGAAGAAGAATGATGAGTACCATCCCAAGAACACCATCCCTACTGTGAAGCATGGGGGTGTTTTTCTGCACATGGGACAGGGCGACTGCACTGTATTAAGGAGAGGATGACCGGGGCCATGTATTGCGAGATTTTGGGGAACAACCTCCTTCCCTCAGTTAGAGCATTGAAGATGGGTCGAGGCTGGGTCTTCCAACATGACAATGACCCGAAGCACACAGCCAGGATAACCAAGGAGTGGCTCTGTAAGAAGCATATCAAGGTTCTGGCGTGGCCTAGCCAGTCTCCAGACCTAAACCCAATAGAGAATCTTTGGAGGGAGCTCAAACTCCGTGTTTCTCAGCGACAGCCCAGAAACCTGACTGATCTAGAGAAGATCTGTGTGGAGGAGTGGGCCAAAATCCCTCCTGCAGTGTGTGCAAACCTGGTGAAAAACTACAGGAAACGTTTGACCTCTGTAATTGCAAACAAAGGCTACTGTACCAAATATTAACATTGATTTTCTCAGGTGTTCAAATACTTATTTGCAGCTGTATCATACAAATAAATAGTTAAAAAATCATACATTGTGATTTCTGGATTTTTTTATGTCTCTCACAGTGGACATGCACCTACGATGACAATTTCAGACCCCTCCATGATTTCTAAGTGGGAGAACTTGCAAAATAGCAGGGTGTTCAAATACTTATTTTCCTCACTGTATATATATATATATATATATATATGCTGCTTTGCTTTCTTTATTCCATTGTATGTAATTTGTACAAGTACTTAGGCATGCGCGAACGCACGGGACACAGTCTAAGCACATACACGCTTACTTTAAGCGAAGAGGAGAGATTCGCGATTGCACTGAACACGTTTTAGAGAGATATGAGGCGCCACGTAGGATTTAAATCAAACTTCGCTCATCAATACATACATAACACACGTGCATATACACCTATAAATTAGTCGCATATACATGTATACTATTGGATGTTCAAAATACATATATGAAATACACGTGCACACTAATATGAAATCCATACCAATACATATTATGTTAGTCATGAATGCATATACACTTGTGCATAACTTGCATATACATATAAACTAGACCCACGCATACACCTATAAATACTCGCATATACATATAAACTTCCATGCATATACACCTATAAACACTCGCACATACATATAAACTTCCATGCATATACACCTATAAACACTAGCACATACATATAAACTTCCATGCATATACACCTATAAACACTCGCACATACATATAAACTTCCATGCATATACACCTATAAACACTCGCACATACATATAAACTTCCATGCATATACACCTATAAACACTCGCACATACATATAAACTTCCATGCATATACACCTATAAACACTCGCACATACATATAAACTTCCATGCATATACACCTATAAACACTCGCACATACATATAAACTCGATGCGCGCATACACATCCATAAAACACTCGCGCATAAATAAAACGTGGATGCATGCTTTGTGTATATATGTATATGCGATGCGAGTGATTTCATATGTGGATGTGCGTGAACTTTTCAGTGTAAAAGGAAGTCATTTGTGTGTACACGGAATTAACCTGCCTTTTTGATAGTTTGTTTTCCAATTTGAAATGAAATAAGCATAAACGAGAAAACGGCCCCTTTATTCGTTTTTTTTCGTTTTTAAAAAAAAAAGAAGAAAAAAAGCCTAAGCCTCTTACGTTGTTGATTTATATTTCAAACAAGAATTCGACATTTGCTCGCAATGTTTTTCTTACAAAAAACCTCATCATTTTGCAGGACAATTGTCTATTACAGTATACAACACAGATAGAAGGGTGCCAATCAATCTGTGGTGATATACAACACGCTTTAAGAAAAGTTTATTTCCATCACACTGTAAAGTGTTTTTAGATATTAGCCTACATATAGATTACATATACCAAAGATTTTACATATAAACTGGGTCAGCATACTGTTAATTACAGTTAGTACCATGGGAAGTATAGGGGTGCTGATGTGACCCCTGGAGTGGAGCCCATGAAGAAATATGGTTGGGGATAAAAGTTCACACAAACAAAACCAAAAAACTGTGGTGTTTAGCCTATAGGCATACATATTACGTGTGTTTGTTTTTATTTATGCTGTATTATAAAATACCCATATTATAACAAATAAATAAAATATATTTGGAAATTGCCCTTTAAAACGAAGGCTCAGTTTGTGGTTCACAATTATTTGATTAAAAACAACAAAAACAGTAAAAATGTATTTCTCCATCATCGGTACCCACCCTCAGCCGATTGGCATTACAGTATTTGCAATCACCATCCCGTGTCAAAACGGAGCATCTAAAAGAAAAGTTCTGACTGCTGACTGAACATTGGTCAGAGCCTCTCCCGCTCGGCGCTGTCAAGCGCAGCTTCACCACACAGATTTAACTCCGCACAGCTAAATAAAACAGGCTGGTGGCAGACTAATAATTAATATCTCTGATGTAAAGATTTCTGTGAAATGCGTAAAGTTGCACAGAAGAAAGCCCAATAGGACCTGCCCTGTACAGTTTAAGAATCTGTAGCCATAGTAGAGGACTATTATTTTGTTGAACAGACCCGAGCGACAACTGATGACGTCACATGCTCAGACTTGCTTGACCAATCGGCGGAAGGGGGCGTGTCAGGCCGCCCACATGTGGAAAACGAATTTTGAAGTCATTTATTCGTTTTTTGCCTGTGAACTAAAAAAACGAAAAATCAAGCCGAAATCTCGTTTTTTCTGGGTTTTTTTTTTTTTAAACGAAAAAACGAATAAAGGGGCCGTTTTATCGTTTATGCTTATTTAATTTCAAATTGGAAAACAAACTATCAAAATGACACAAATGACTTTTACACTGAAATGCCTTCCGGTTACACTGAAATGCCTTCCTTTTACACTGAAATGCCTTCTGGTTACACTGAAATGCCTTCCTTTTACACTGAAATGCCTTCCGGTTACGCTGAAATGACTTCCTTTTACACTGAAAAGTTCACGCACATCCACATATGAAATCACTCGCATATACATATATACACAAAGCATGCATCCACGTTTTATTTATGCGCGAGTGTTTTATGGATGTGTATGCACGCATCGAGTTATATGTATGTGCGAGTGTTTATAGGTGTATATGCATGGAAGTTTATATGTATGTGCGAGTGTTTATAGGTGTATATGCATGGATGTTTATATGTATGTGCGAGTGTTTATAGGTGTATATGCATGGAAGTTTATATGTATATGCGAGTGTTTATAGGTGTATATGCATGGAAGTTTATATGTATATGCAAGTGTTTATAGGTGTATATGCATGGAAGTTTATATGTATATGCGAGTATTTATAGGTGTATGCGTGCGTCCAGTTTATATGTATATGCAAGTTATTCACAAGTGTATATGCATTCATGACTAACATAATATGTATTGGTATGGATTTCATATTAGTGTGCACGTGTATTTCATATATGTATTTTGAACATCCAATAGTATACATGTATATGCGAATAATTTATAGGTGTATATGCACGTGTGTTATGTATGTATTGATGAGTGAAGTTTGATTTAAATCCTACGTGGCACCTCATAGAGAGATTCGCACTCGGCACATTATATTCCGCGTGCGAGCAGAGAGATTCGCACTCGCGCATTATATTAATGTACTTTCGAGCTACAATAATGCGCTCTCGACATTTGACAGGAAAATAACGCCATATTTCAACATTCTAAAAACGACTCTCATCCAGCTCATTTAACTACTCCTATTTGTTCCACATAAAAGCCACACAAAAATCCTTGATTTCCACAAAATTGAAGGGAATGGGAAGCATTTTACATAAATAGGGGTCTTTCAGCAACTCTATCACAGCTCAGCTCTGTCAAACACAGATAACTGAGCCCAGACCTTACACAATCTACACTGGCTCTTGTTGTATTTTTGTCTGCATCCAAAGATGGAAAGAAGGAAAAACAAAGGAAGATCTTCAGGACAGAGTTCAGGTGGTTTGTATTTATATGTCTAGCTGAATAGAAAACCAGAAAAATAGTCATTGCCCACAATTATGTTACAAAATAGCTACTGTAAGTAAAGTACAATGTTCAGTATAGTTGGTTATCAGGAAATAAACATCGACAGACTAACCCAATTACAAAACGGAGGTGTCTTGTATCATCCTGAAGGAGTTTATTTTTCAATAATGACTAACTGTACATTATCCCAGTTGCTTGATTGATTATTGGACTGAATTAATTTTATGTGAGAATGAGACTATGCAGTGATGCAACTATAGTGCAATGACTAGCCAAAAATAAATAAATAAAAATAATAGCTCTCATTATACACATTTTTGACCACAAAAAGCCACAATTGACCAGAATCAAGTATTACAGAGAGACGTAATAAGTAAATGTTCACTGGATAACTAGACATTTGAGTCACAGTATGGGGTAGATTATGCAACAAGGTTACTTATTTGGTGTGATTAACCTCTGCTAATGCTTCTTTATGGAGAAAGAAATTCCATGTTACCAGGGTTCATATTATAATACACTTATAATGCAGGAAAATCTCACACCATACAGAATTTAAAGGCTTTACGATGCATAAACAATACCACCATTAAATATTGTCAGTTAAATACTGTCAAACCCCAGAAACCCCATTTTAAGTTGAACAAAATGTTAATTCTTCATGTGAGGGCTAATAATGTACATTTCACTAACTTGACTGAAAAATTACGAACTGTAATTGCTGCCTTAATTTATGGCTGTAATCTTTGGATGTGCGCTAGAAAAATGTATGTTCTATATACTGTAGTATAAATGTATGTAGAATGTAATCTGGACTAACTACATTCGCCATGTTGTCATTATCATGTGATCTACCAGCTTCAGTTACATCACTTCACTGTCATTCAGAAATCCTCTCCCGTGGCTTCATAGTAAAGTGTCCATCGTATGCACACTTCAGAATCTCGCCAGAAGTAGTAGGCTGTCCGTGTACATTTTGCCTACTCTTTTAGGCACACTCACATCCTGTTTGCCGCCTACTATATAGTAGGGAAGTATGCGATTTCGGATGCAGCCGAACTTTCAGGGTACTTAAGAGACAGAAACAAAAAGTCCTTGTTTAGCAATGTAGCAACTAACTAGTCCATCTTTAGTAGTAAATGTGCATTTTAAATGATTTAAATAATATAAATGTTATTAAATAGTAGTTAAAGACACTTAATATAAAGCCGGACCATAAATGTTGTTTGTGTCCTATTAGGACCTAATGTGTCATTTTATCTTCACATTCTGCTTGAGTAGCCATGCACATTAATGCACATAAATGCACATAAACACATATTATACACATATACATACAAGTAGCCCATCTGTTACAGAGGAGGCTCCCGTACCGCCTCCTCCGCACCACCGGAGGGATCCGTCTCCCGAATATTAACCATTTCGTATTGAACTAAAATTCCCATAATACCTCTCACCTGGGACTGATTGCACAACACACCTGCACCTCATTTACACACACACACACATATAAGCCACTTTCACACACCACATCTCTGCGAAGTCTTGATTTGCCCTGGCTGTCACTACTGAGCGTTATTACCCATGTTTGCTTCTTGTATTTCTGACCTTGGACTGTTTCACCGTTTCCTGATTGTTTCTCTGCCTGGCCTGACTTGGATTGTTTATTCAAGCTGATTCTGATTATTGCTGCCTGCCCTGACCTCTGCCTGTTTCTTGGATTTTCCCTGTGTTTTCTCCATTGCTCTGTCTGCTGTTGTTGACCCTGCCTGTACGACTATTCTTAATAAAGCTGCAAATGGATCCTACTTCCTAGTCTGGTGCTTCGTTACAGAACTTCGCCAAAACCCGATCCAGCAGCGGTTATGCAACCGGTTATGCAACTGTCCACGGAATTGTCAGCTCAAGCTTCACAGCTCGCGTTGCATCATCACCAGCTTAACCATCTGACGACGCTTACTGAGGAGCTTGTCAAGGGTCTACAAAATCTCCGTGCGTCAGCAGCTAACGCTCCCTCCGTGCAACCTCAAGAAGTTTCTCCACCCACCGTGAGTACTCCAGTTAATCCTCGACTAGCCTTTCCTGAAAAATTTGACAGCACCCCAACGAAATGCAAAGGTTTCCTGCTTCAATGCACACTCTTCGTCAATCAACAACCATCGCTTTACTCCAATGACTCCAGTCGAATTGCATTCATATGTTCACTACTCACAGGAAGAGCATTAGAGTGGGCTACTGCTGTCTGGGGACCAGATCGGTCATCTTTCACATCCTTCAGGACTTTCCTTCGACAGTTTCGCAACGTTTTCAAACATCCTACTGAGAAAGGAAGTGCTGGCAAACAACTGCTCCACCTTTCCCAGGGAAAAAGAACAACAGCCGAATATGCATTAAGCTTCCGCACGCTCGCCGCACAAACCAACTGGGTAGAAGATACATTAAAAACCATTTTCAGAAAATGATTAACTGTTGAACTGCAATTTGAGCTAGCCTGTCGGGATGAAGGCAAAGACTTGAATCAATACATTGATCTGGCCATACAAGTTGATAATCTAATCCGTTCACGACGTTCTACCCGAACATCACATCGCTACTTCCAAGAAACAACATCCGATCACGAACCGATGCAAGTTGGTTTCACTCACCTCACGCAGAATGCAGAATGCAGAATTACCTATGCTTGTATTGTGGTCAGTTTGGACACATGAAGTCTTCCTGCCCAGTTTGTCCTTTGTCCAAGTCTCCACCGGTGATTTCAAATGTCAAAACCCACACAACTGTATCCAGTCTCACTCTACCTGTGCGTCTGCTAGTCCAGGGTAATGTTATTTCAACCACTGCTTTAATAGACTCAGGAGCAGTGGGGAACTTCATCTCTCACAAATTTGCTGTACAGTGTAAACTACAACTGAATCCCTGTCATTCCTCCCTGACAGTGGAGGTGCTAGACGGACGACCCCTCGGTGAGGGCAAAATTCATCGAATAACAGAAGAAGTCAAGATGCACATTGGATCCCTACACACCGAGTCCATCAAATTCTACGTCATCCATGCTCCACATCACTCCATTATTCTCAGGTTTCCTTGGCTACAGACTCACAATCCTCACATCTCTTGGAGAGAGGGTCAGATTATTCAATGGGATAACACTTGTCACAGTCAATGTCTATCCAAAGTCACGCGTATATCCTGTCCAGTCCCAGATTCCACAGCAACAGAGCCAGAACTAGAAAAATTACCATCTGAGTATGCCGATCTCTCTGAAGCCTTCAGCAAGGAAAAAGCCTCACAACTTCCTGAACATCGCATAGCATTGATCTAATCCCTGGTACCACACCCCCAAAGAGAAGAATATTTCCTCTATCCCAACCTGAATCCGAGGCCATGAAGCACTACACAGAAGAAGAGCTAGCTAAACGTTTCATCAGACCCTCCACATCACCAGCAGCCGCTGGCTTCTTCTTCGTGAAAAAGAAGGACGGAGGGCTTCGACCATGCATCGATTACCGGGGGTTGAATGAAAACACGGTCAAGTTCAGATACCCTCTACCACTTGTTCCAGCCGCCTTAGAACAACTCCGTCAAGCCAAGTATTACACCAAACTAGATTTACTCAACGCTTATAACCTGATCCGCATCCGCGAAGGTGACGAGTGGAAAACTGCATTCTCAACCACTAGTGGGCATTATGAATACCTGGTTATGCCCTTCGGCCTGGCTAACAGTCCTTCCGTGTTCCAGTCCTTCATGAATGACATCTTTCGGGATATGCTGAATAAATGGGTGATCGTATACATCAACGACATCTTGATCTACTCAAACTCTATGGAGGAGCACATCCGTCAGGTCAGATTGGTCTTACAACGTCTCATTCAATATCAACTCTATGCCAAAGTTGAGAAATGTGAGTTTCATCAGACGAGCATATCATTTCTGGGGTATGTCATCAGCCAAGAGGGGGTAGCTATGGATGAGAAGAAAGTCAAGGGAGTTTTGGACTGGCCATTACCTGAAACCATTAAGGAGCTACAACGTTTCCTGGGGTTTGCGAACTTCTACAGACGGTTTATCAGAAACTTCAGTCTCACAGCCGCTCCTTTGACTGCCATGACCAAACGTCACACTGCTCGTCTGCACTCGACCACAGAAGCACATCAAGCGTTTCAGGAATTAAAGACTCGATTCACATCAGCACCCATTTTACATCATCCTGATCCTGAACGACAATTTATTGTAGAAGTAGATGCCTCCAATACGGGAGTAGGAGCCATCTTATCGCAACGGCAAGGTAATCCAGCCAAGATGTACCCTTGTGCTTTCTTTTCCCGCAAACTTTCTCCAGCCGAACGTAACTACGACGCGGGCAATTGCGAATTGTTAGCCATGAAGCTAGTCTTGGAAGAATGGCGCCATTGGCTGGAGGGAGCAAGTCAACCGTTCATCTTTCTCACCGACCACAAGAACCTCGAGTATCTACGATCCGCCAAACGTCTTAATCCCCGTCAGGCCAGATGGGCTTTGTTCTTCACCAGATTTAATTTCACTGTCACATATCGACCAGGCACCAAGAACACCAAAGCTGACGCTCTCTCTCGTCAAACTGAGGAAACAGCCCAAAATCCAACTCCTGAAAACATCCTTCACGAACATCTGCTAGTAGCTCCCGTTCAATGGAATATCATCACTGAAATTCAAGCTAACCTCCAAGTACCACCTCCCGCCGAATGTCCAGCGAACCTCCTCTTCGTCCCAGATCCACTACGTTCCCGGCTCCTCGATCAGGTACACTCCTCACCAAGTTCTGGTCACCCTGGAATCACTGCCACCACACAATTACTCCAAAATTGCTTCTGGTGGCCAACTCTTCTGTCAGATACCATCAAGCACATTCAGAACTGCACCAATTGTCACACTTCCAAATCACTCCGAAAATTACCTGCTGGTCTCTTAAACCCACTTCCGATACCTCAACGTCCCTGGTCTCACATCGCCATCGACTTCATCACCGACCTACCCAATTCCCAAGGATACACCACCATACTCACCATCGTGGATCGATTCTCCAAGGCCTGCCGATTAATCCCTCTAACCAAACTTCCCACCGCATTCGAAACAGCAGAGTTCCTTTGCAACCAAGTGTTCAGATTCTATGGCTTACCTGAAGATATAGTATCAGACCGGGGTCCTCAGTTCACCTCCAGAGTTTGGACAGCATTCTTCAAGCATCTAAATGTAAACATCAGCCTTACCTAAGGTTACCATCCTCAGTCAAACGGGCAAACTGAACGCCTTAATCAAGACGTCATCCGCTTCCTCCGATCTTACTGTCAACAACATCAAGCTGATTGGAGTAGATATTTGTTTTCGGGCCGAATACGCCCAAAATTCACTGGTCAAACCCGCCACTGGCATAACTCCCTTCAAATGTATACTTGGTTTCCAACCTCCTCTCTTCCCCTGGTCCGGTGAACCCACAGAACTTCCATCCGTCACTGAATGGCTACACAAGAGTGAGGAGGTCTGGGATCAAGCACACACTCACTTACTTCATGCTGTCAGACGACAAGAGCAACAAGCCAACCGCCACCGCCACCCAGCTCCAGAGTACCACATCGGCCAATGGGTATGGCTTTCCACCAGAGATCTACGACTCCGACTTCCATGTCGCAAACTCAGTCCCAGGTATGTTGGTCCATTCCAAATTGTTAAGCAAATATCTCCTGTATCATTTCGATTAGACCTGCCCGCTAATTATCGTATTTTTCCTACTTTTCATGTTTTCCTGCTAAAACCTGCCGGTGGTCCGAGGGGAGAGCCGGAGGAGGGAGCCGCCTCTCAGATTCCCCCACCTATTCTGGTCGACGGCGAGGAGGCGTATCGTGTGCACAAGTTGCTTGACTCCAGACGTCAGGGTAATATTCTCCAGTATCTGGTTGACTGGGAGGGGTTCGGTCCGGAGGAGCAATCCTGGGTCAATTCAGGGGATATCCTGGACCCCACAGTCACTGAGGAATTTCACCGGATGCACCCGGAGAAACCGGCCCCTCGACCTCGTGGAAGGCCCCGGTGTTGTTTACCTCCTCGCGTCAGGAGTCGCTCGCAGGGGGAGGGCTCTGTTATAGAGGAGGCTCCCGTACCGCCTCCTCCGCACCACCGGAGGGATCCGTCTCCCGAATATTAATCATTTCGTATTGAACTCAAATTCCCATAATACCTCTCACCTGGGACTGATTGCGCAACACACCTGCACCTCATTTACACACACACACACACATATAGGGCCCTATCTTGCACCCAGCGCAAATAACTTTGTACACCGACGCATGTTTCATTCCTATTTTGCACCCGCGCAAAGCGCGCTTTTCCCTCCACAGAAGCACGTTGCTAAACTAGGGAATGAACTTGCGCTCCCTGGGCGGTTCAGCGCAAAAAAGGAGGCGTGTTCCGGCGCAAACAATCCCTGGTGCTATTTTACTGTTCCATAAAACAATTGCGCCACTGGCCAGAAAAAACCTAGTCTAAAGTCAGTGGCGCGTTGCGCGTTGTTCATTATGCTATTTTAAGGGCGCATGCTTGACCATAATGTATAGCGTGCACAACGCATACACTTTGATTCTCTAATCTACACAGAAGCAGCAGTTTTCATTTTTGCAAATCACATTATTACAAACGATAGATAGATAGATAGACAATTTATTATAAAAGCATACATCTAGCTTACACATTTACCCACATTATTATATACCTGTTTAACCGAAGCTAATTTGGGTGTGTTTCTCCATCCCCAATGTCACTTCTCTCTCTTTTACGGCCGTGACGAGAGCGTTGCTCTCCTCGGCTGTGAACCGCTCCTGGCGCGCGCCTGGCAAATCCGCCGTTATAATAGCAATATGCCAAGGAAAAAGCGCGTCTGCTCTTAAAGGGAATGTGAGATGTCGCTCTGATTGGTTTATTTCACGTTACGCCCAAACCACACCTATGAATAATGAAGCTACTTCAGACCAACCCATTTTAGATTTGCGCCTGGCGCAAGAGTCATTTATCCCGCCGGTATAATAGCAACAGCGCCGAGACCCGCCCACAAAGTTACTTGCGCTTTGCGCTTTGACACTTGCGTTTCAGATCGTTAAAATAGGGCCCATAAGCCACTTTCACACACCACATCTGTGCGAAGTCTTGATTTGCCCTGGCTGTCACTACTGAGCGTTATTACCCGTGTTTGCTTCTTGTATTTCTGACCTTGGACTGTTTCACCGTTTCCTGCTTGTTTCTCTGCCTGGCCTGACTTGGATTGTTTATTGGACTCTGATTATTGCTGCCTGCCCTGACCTCTGCCTGTTTCTCGGATTTTCCCTGTTTTCTCCATTGCTCTGTCTGCTGTTGTTGACCCTGCCTGTACGACTATTCTTAATAAAGCTGCAAATGGATCCTACTGAGTCTGGTGCTTTGTTACATAATCCCAGCCGTGCCTCACTGAAAAT
The DNA here is from genome assembly GCF_963993115.1 of Abramis brama. Lineage (NCBI taxonomy): Eukaryota > Metazoa > Chordata > Actinopteri > Cypriniformes > Leuciscidae > Abramis > Abramis brama. Next base: position 11,759,762 of record NC_139986.1, on the reverse strand, counting down.
GTGCTTACAGTTAAAAAGTGTGGAAGTACTCGGGGCACCAAATGGGGAGAACTTAGTATACGGGATAGTGAAGCACAAATTATCCATGTGGTATTGAGACTTTTAGGATGTTTTTTTTTTTTTTTGCCATGAGTCTCTAACTCTTCAGGGTAATATACATTAATGCAAGTCTGTTTCTTTTTTGTTTTTTTAATTGCCTTGAGAATAATCTGCATTCTTCTGAGTCAATAATAAGCAGCCCCTCCTTTGAATTTTCCTCAACTAAAGGCAATTGCCAGTAAGCACCAGAGCATTTAAACATCTTGCATGCCTGTCAGTGAAAGATAACAGATAAGATAAGTTTTGTTTATATGCTTGGTACTACTTGGTACACATCATTCTGCCTTACTACTGCAAAAAGACAAATATATCATCTCAGTATTTTAGCTGAAAAAGAACACTAGAAGAGATATTGAGTGGCTAATTCACTTTTACGATTCATAATTGAGTGCAATCAAAGATTCATATATTCAGAGTCACAAATGCAAAGCACATGATTAAATTCAAGGGGTTTCCACAATGTGTTGGATTCAGTTAACTTTTAAATAACATGGATGTTTTGTATCAAAGCATATACAGTATATTATATACTGATAAAATGTTTATTTTTAGTCTTATTTTAATATAAAATAATATTCAAGTGAATGTTCACTCTAGTGATATTCATATTTACACTTTGTACTCCTCTGGTATGTTTTCATGAATAATACTTTTTTCCTCAAATTTTATCCCATTTATCTTTTCTGGCAGATGGAATGAATATTTATGAGATGGGGCGATATCAATTAAAAGTTTGTTGCATTTGTGGAATACATTATCCCTCTACTTGGCCCACTTATTAACCTCATTAAAGGGATGGTTCGGAGTAAAATCTAGGGTCCTTTGCACCATGACCTCGAGCCAAACACCCCCCCAGAAGCCTTTTTGCCCTTGGTCGAACATTATTAAAGTTAGAGCTTATTTAGAGATATCAGCCGAATGGCTTAGTGCAGGCGCTAATGGATCCAAGGTTGTATCTCGTAAATTGCCCCACTAATAATGCCCAGAATGGTACCAAACTTCTACAGTATCACAATTAGGTTCTGTACTCATAAAACAGGGCATTGGAAAGTTTGTAAGTACATCAGGAGTTTATTTACTTTATTTTACTTACCTGATGTCACAAACGAGACTCCCGCGGTTCCTCCTGCTCACCACCAGAGGGAACCCTCTCCTGAACATTAAACCATTTGAACTACATTTCCCACATACCTGGCACTGATTACCTTGCACCTGACCTTCATCAGTGGACTATTTAAGGTGCTCTCAGACTCTCCTTCATTGCGAAGTTTTGTATTTACCCTGGTGATCAACTCGGAGCGTTTCTTCCCGCGTTTTGTCTTCCTGTGGATTACTTTTGGACTGTCTATTCTCATCTTGATTCTTTGCTGCCTGCCCTGGACTATATTCTATACTGGACTGATTTATGTAAGTTTGCTGCCTGCCCTGACCTTATGCCTGTTTCTGGATTACAAGTTGCCTTATCTCTACTGTTGTGTTTGCTGGTGATTGACCCTGATTGTATGACCAAGATTATAATAAAACTGCAAATGGATCCTCACTCTCCTGAAGCTTCATTACACCTGATGGCTCATCCTACCGCTAACCCGGACGTCGAGGTCACTTCAGTGATTTGGGAAAAGCACGTAAAAGTCCTGGCAGAAAGCGACGCATAAAGATGTAGTGTAACGACGCCCAGTTCCAGGAATGCACTAATATTTTGTTGGTAGTACCAGTTTGCAACAATTATTAGTTAACACGAAGTTGTCAACACTTCGGAAAAAATAATAATTAATCGTTACACTACATCCTTATGCATCGCTTTCTGCCAGGACTTTTAACAGGCTTTTCCCAAATCACGGAAGTGACCTCAACGTCCGGGTTAGCAGTAGCATAAGCCATCAGGCAAGTGCTATTTAAATAAGCTCCTGATGTACTTACAAACTTTCCAATGCCTCGTTTTATGAGTACAGAACCTAGTTGTACTACTGTAGAAGTTTGGTACCATTCTGGGCATTATTAGTGGGATAATTTACGAGAAACAACCTTGGATCCATTAGCGCCTGCCCTAAGCCATTCGGCTGATATCTCTAAATAAGCTCTAACTTTAATAATGTTCGACCAAGGGGAAAAAAGGCTTCTGGGGGGGTGTTTGGCTCGAGGTCATGGTGCAAAGGACCCTAGGTTGATTTTACTCCGAACCATCCCTTTAAGAGACACATCTGATTGCATTCAGCAATATTCAAGAATGCCAAAGGATTCAGAAGCCATGCTCACAGACACTCAGTCACTTAGTCAAACATTCTCTGTAGATTCAAGTGCTCTGCAGTGCTTATAGAAAGAAACTATATGTTGCACTACACAGCCAAGAAAGACTCAAGCTCTGTTCCAAAACCTAGTGAGTTCCCTTGTTCTCACTATCCTTAAATGACCTTCTAGTGTCATAGGGCTGGAGCCTAGCCCAGTTAGTGAGTTGCCTACTAAGACAAAACAATTTTTTGCCATAGCTGCACTCCTGATATGAAGGCTGCTTTAAACATTAGGCAGCACATTTTAGATGCCTCATTTTGGCCACAATCTAAAGTAGCATTGCATGGATCACCTGTGGATTAAGTCACTCTTAGCATGGACTTTAATCTTTACAGAGCAAGTATGGACTTGCTACTGCCAATATATACATATAAACACTGCTGTGAGCATGTAAGATATGCTGCTGCTGCTGCATAAATACACACTTATAAAATCTCCACAGAGGCTAATCAGCTTGTGCAATGCAGTAGTGATGTGATTGCTTGCAGATTGCATGTAAAAGATCTATCAGCCTGTGCCCTCTTGAGTTTTACTAAACTAAATATTTTAATGTTATGAAGAACAATTCAAATGAATTGAATTCTTCGCAACGATAGATAGATAGATAGATAGATAGATAGATAGATAGATAGATAGATAGATAGATAGATAGATAGATAGATAGATAGATAGATAGATAGATAGATAGATAGATAGATAGATAGATAGATAGATAGATAGATAGATAGATAGATAGATAGATAGAGTGAGTTTGTTTATAAACTGCAGTGACATCCTTTGATTATCTTACTAGATTAGCGGACAAGACAACAATCAGCTTCTGTTTGACTGTTCTTCGGCTTTAATCTGGGAAAGAAACATTTATCCAATAGCCAAGAGTTGGACTTGATCACATTTTGAGCCAATGCTGTGAGCCCAGACTCATCAAGTGGATCACGTGTCTGTTCCTGCTGAGCTTTAGCACAACCAAACTACTCTACAGCAATATGACTGTCACAGCAGAACCAAAGCCAGGCTGACAGGACTTGGGCCAACACCGCCATCGATTGTACTGAGGTACTGAAACGAAGACAGCCAGACACTGGTGCCAATGTAAAGAGAGTGGGGACAGAGCGGGATGACAGGAAAATGCCAAAACTATGGGTCGCCTCACAAACAGCTTGCGGGTAACAAAAGTTATTTTCCGCATATTATATTGCTTTAACAGGAAAAAACACACAAAATTTTGATTTTTTTGTCAACTCGTAAACACAATTGGTTATGTCTTAAATAAGCATAAAACGCATGTGACAGACAGTATAATGAAAACAGTAATGGATCCGTGCACTAGTTCTAAAAGTGACAGCAGACTGTCTGTGTCTGTCATTAATGTTGTCGTCAAAACAACTAAAGATAGCTTTAATGGTAAGGAATCAGAATCAATAGCCTACAGTGGGGAGAACAAGTATTTGATACATACAAATGCAAATTAATTACTTAAAAATCATACAATGTGATTTTCTGGATTTTTGTTTTAGATTCCGTCACTCACAGTTGAAGAGTACCTATGATAAAAGCAGGTACTGCAGGTAAACGGCAGTGTATCAAATACTTGTTCTCCCCACTGTATGTATTTAATTTCATCAGGACTAAAAGACTTTTACATTTGATTACTTTATTCAGTTTCTGTAGTATTTCTGAATACTAGTGTTAGACCTACCCAAAAACTTCTCTTTATTTCTCTTTATTTGTATCTGTAATATTTTTTATTAAATTTAATTCAAAGATTGAAATCAAGCTTCCTTGTTTTGTGTAAACTCTTAACAACAAAATTACACCATTGTAAAAACGCAATGAGTGAGCAAACATTTAGGTGACATAAATGTAATAAAAAATTGCATTTAATAGCATTTAGCTCATTGGAAAAGGATGGAAAATGCCCTTCATTTTGTTTGCACTAATAAATGCTGCTGTCTGCCAGCTGCAATCACCAATAAAAAGCAAATATTCTTGAAATATCATAATTTTGAGGCTATATCGCCCACCCACAAGTATTCTTGGGGGTGCACGAAAGGGTTTGAATGTGCAGTCATGCACAACAGACCAATGGCCAAGGTCAGGATTTTCAATAAATAATATGTAAAATTTACATTTAATTTTCACCAAACCCTATCATTTAGCACCAAACACTTGAAATATATGGCACGTGCGTCATGTGGGATAATTTTTTTATACTTTTGTGCCTTTTTTAACTTGATGCTGGTCGCTATTCACTGCCATTTCGGACAAGCGTGAGCAGGACTTTAAAACAGGAAAACTATCCCTTTAAAAGCTTTTTGATTGACAAAACTGTACATAAATAATGTGCTAGCACATATCTCTGCAAATGAATTGCAAACAAATTTCAAGGAAAACCTACTTTTTAAAATTCCTAGACCATTGGTCCAATTTTTAACAAAATCGGTTCAGATGTTCTTCAGACCATGCCAGCAAAAAGTGATTAAAAGCTTTATGATTTATTAAATTGTTCTCAAATAACACATCAACGTAATTGATGGCATGATGCCAAGCTGAATTCTGCAACACTTTGGCATATTGACTCTAAACTTTATAGTTGAGGGAGGGAGGGAGCATTCCTGGTGGGCGGAGGTTAGTCAAAAACTGTTCTAGTGACGTCATTAAAGAAGGAAGTAGAGGGATGTAGTCCAAACGGGCCGTTCGATGTAGGCGACTTCTGTTAAATAAAATATCTCGCTTGGCATTGAACTTTGAGCTTTATAATTTTACAGATATTATTTATACTCTAACAACAACATTACACACTAACTAAAGTTTGAAACATGGGATCACGAAGAACGGGACCTTTAACGTTAGAGATGTCTTTGTAGTCATCATTTCTATCCTGCGTGTAATGCAGCTCACTGTCACCGAACGTGTCATTGATTGATGATGTAAACTTGCCCAGAGTTTTTCTTTTGTGCGTCTGTTTTTAACGTGTCTTGACTGCTGTACAGTCTGACATTAATGACCACTGAGATCTTACAGTGTGACATGACTTACAGCGATGATCATTTTCGTACAGTCTGACAAGCAACAATCGTAAAGGGCTATTATAAATCGTGTTACGATACGGTGTTACAATTTAGTGTTACTCTGCATTTCGCGACGCTATCTCTGATTTCCTTGTCATGGTCTTGTTCTTCTGCCTATCTTCCAGGATTACCCTGTGTCCTGGACCTTTTATTATTATCTGGATTAATTACACTGTGGTTTTGACCTCATGCATGTTATACGTATTACATGTTATACGTATTATGGATTACACTCAATAGAGCTTGCGTTTGTTAGCCGGTTTACCTAAAATCACTTCTCACAAAAATCACAAATCATGTCTTGAATTACTCATTGTTGCAGTTTGATTACCCCAGCCATGCTTGCATAACATGCTTGCTTTTTTGTGCTTGGCCCCTTAATTGCTGATTGGAGCTATTTATCAATTATTATTAGTGCTCATAATAAAGGTTCTTATTATTATTGTTAAACAGTTTTTGTTGCTAAATATTTTTTTTTACTTTTCACCAGTAGTCAAGTCAAGTCATCTTCATTTATATAGCGCTTTTAACAATGTAGATTGTTCAAAAACGGCTTTACAGTGATAATAGGAAATTAAAGTAACAGAGATTGTTTTGGCTTAATAGCAGCTCTAGAATAAAGTTATTGTCCAACTAAAGTTAGTTTTGATTGATTCACTTCCGTCGCAACCATCATTAGTTATTAACTTAGGGGTCGCTAACACGACACCATTTTAACAGAAAACTCTTTAAGTTCTCTCTGCGCAAAATTTAAAAACGCGAACCTGTGAGAACGCTGATGCATATTACGAGTTCAGTCTATAGGTATGCGCGTTTGAATATATGTGCGCAGGCATGTAGTGCGCAGGTGTGTAGTCCTTCCCTACAAACCAACCCTCAACAAACTACTTAAACTTAAACTACTGGCCTTAAAATTTATAATATAGAATTTTTTTCGCTTCCGCGTAGCCACGCGAACCGGAATTATTCCAACAACGCTTTATCTGTAGAGAGGTAAAGGGAGGGAAGGAGGCCTTCACAGGGGAGAGACTAGTTGACACTTAAGGACTGCATTGTCGTCGCGTCCAGGCACAGGTCCTTCATCAGATACAGCCTGGATCCGGCGGACTGCGGTAAACCTCGGGATAAACAGAGAGACTAATATTAGTGTAGACGCCATTCTTCTTATGATGTAACAAGTACATCTGGATTTATGGGAAGTGTTCCCAGTTCCGACTGACCTAATCTATGCAGCCTAACATTGAATTAGAAGTCTATAATGTGTTATGTGTATGCTAGGTCAAAGATATATGTTTTTAGTCTATCTTTGAACTGACAGAGTGTGTTTGCTTCCCGGACAATGTTAGGAAGACTGTTCCAAAGTTTTGGTGCTAAACAGGAAAAGGATCTACCGCCAGTAGTCGATTTTGATATTCTAGGTATTATCAACTGGCCGGAATTTTGAGATCGCAATAGACGTGAAGGACTATGCGTTAAGAGCTCGGTCAAGTACTGCGGAGCTAAACCATTTAGTGCTTTGTAAGTAATCAGCAATATTTTTAAATTTATACAATGTTTAATAGGGAGCCAATGCAGTGTTGAAAGAACGGGGCTAATCTGGTCATACTTCCTGGTTCTGGTAAGAACTCTATCTGCTGCGTTTTGGACCAGCTGTAATTTGTTTATTAAGCGTGAAGGGCAACCACCCATAAGAGCATTTCAATAATCTAGCCTTGATGTCATGAACGCATGAACTAATTGTTCCGCATTTGTCAATGAGAGCATATGAAGTAATTTAGATATATTTTTAAGATGGAAAAATGCGGTTTTGCAGATACTATACACGTGACTTTCAAATGAAAGATTGGTATCAAAGAGCACACCCAGGTTCCTAACCGACGACGAAGACTTGACAGAGCAGCCATCAAGTGTTAGACAGTATTCTAGGTTATTACGTGAGGAAGTTTTTTGTCCAATAATTAGAATCTCTGTTTTTTCAGAATTGAGTAGTAGGAAATTACTAGTCATCCAGTTTTTTATATCAGTTATGCATTCCGTTAATTTTGTGAAATGGTAAGTTTCGTCAGGGCATGAAGAAATATAGAGCTGAGTATCATCAGCATAACAGTGAAAACTAATTCCATGCTTCCTAATGATATCTCCCAAGGGTAGCATGTACAGAGTGAACAGCAGCGGTCCTAGTACTGAGCCTTGTGTTACGCCATACTGAACTTGTGATCGATAAGACATCTCTTCATTTACTGCTAAAAACTGATAACGGTCAGATAAGTATGATTTAAACCATGCTTATGCAATTCCACTAATGCCAACATAATTTCCGAGTCTATTTAAAAGAATGTTGTGGTCAATAGTATCAAATGCAGCACTAAGATCGAGTAACACTAATAGCGAGCTACAACTACGATCAGATGATAAGAGCAAATAATTTGTAACTAAATGAGAGCAGTCTCAGTACTATGGTACGGTCTAAATCCTGACTGAAAAGTCAGGTAGTGTAGTGTACATAGTAGTGTACATATCACTGTCTAAGTGAAAAAAAATTATGTCACCGCTCCCTTGTCTCCCTGTGAATTAATTGCATCCCGAAAACAACAATCTGAATAGTGCTTGAGTCTAAACACACATGAGTTTCTTGCTTTATTTTCCTCTGAGCTCCTCTGTTGATATACAGTACAAGGACATCAGACCACTCATCTCAGCATGTGTGTATGTGTGTTTATACTTCCTCATGTTTTTCAGAAGGGCCAGCTGGTGTTTTATCAACAGTCAAACACATTTCAGGATGACACCAAGCTATTCTAATTCTAAAAAGTGTCTGACTGGATATTCACAGAAGAAGAGAAAGGTCATGATCTTTCTCAAAAATGGTAATTCTGCCATTCTGCCAAAAAAGAGTCTCATTAGAGTCACAAATGATTCAAAATGGTGGTGGCGTGAGCGATTGATACAGCCAGGGCTGTAAAATTACCAGATTTGCCTTCAAATAACTTGTAAATCATTTCATTATCTTGCTACGAATGTAATTTATCCTTGCGAACTGACACTTTATATAAACAACGTCCTCAAAGCCTCTGATCTACAGCGCTTGTTGCCGTTACCAACAAGTGTATCGTGGACACTATACAACAACTGAAAGTTGAAAGGTTATCACACTTCGACGCAAAAATGGACAATATTCAGTCAAGCTTAACGTCGATCCATGGCTATCTAACAACTTTAGGCGAACATGTAGCAGAGCTTGAAAACAGGGTCAGCTCCAATGACATACAAAAACGCCTGAAGTCACTCGAGGGTGAAAATTCCTACCTGCAGGATAAACTGGATGATACCGAAAACCAAAGCAGGGCCTACGATCTTCACTTCTTTCATGTTCCTGAAAAAGCCGAGGGTAAAAACATCCACGGATTCATCGGCGGTTTAATCCAGCAGCTTTTGGATGAGGAGAACTTCCCAATACCTCCAGCTCTAGAGCGGGTCCACTGCTCCCCTATGCAACAGTCACAGAACCAGAAGAATTCTGCTCCGAGGCCTATCCTAGTGAAACTCCTCAGTCTTCAGGATAAGTTTAAAATCCTACGACTTGCCCGTGAAAAAGATGAACTTAAGTACAACGACAAACGTGTTCATATATTCCCGGATTTCAGTACTAGTCTTCTCCAAAAGCGTCGGGAGTTTAATGTTATCAAAAAGAAACTTTGTGAACTTGACATGGATTACTCCTTGCACTATCCTGCCACGCTCAAGATCATCTCCGATGGTAAATTGGTGCTGTGCAAGACCCCAGAGGAAGCTGAAACGTTTCTTCAGGAATTACGACTTTTACCTGAATGACGGACTGCTCCTGTCTTGTTCAAGGTAGTCTATTGACAAAAAAGGTTTTGGTTGTTGCTGATGATGTTTGTTTGCCTGCAGTAGCGTAATCGGGACTTATTTGTTTACATTTTGAAGGTTTATATGATATGGAAATGACTTATAATTTTTTCCCAGACCAGAATATTGAGAAGGTTTTTTTTTCTTTTTTTTTCTATAGCCTACGGGATGTCTCATAATGAGGTCTGTACACAGGGAAACATTTGGGATATGTATAAAGCATTACTAGTTAATATTCTGCAGTCTTAGCCTGCATTCTTTTTCTTTTCTTTTTTTGTTTGTTTTGTTTTGTTTTGTTTATTAATTCAAGGCTAAGCCTTGGTTTGGCCTGTTTGTGTGTTTATGTGTGTGCATGGAGGTATACGTGTGTATATGTTTGTGTCTGTGGGTAAATGTTTGTAAATATTTGTGTGATATGCTCCCCCCCATTTCAATCGTAATTGGCTGGATTGTTCAAGTTTTTCTCATGAGAAAAACTTGTTTAATGGTCTAAACCTTACTCAACTCATTACTGATCCGACAAGGGTAGTTAATAAATTCAAGTCTCTTCTGGACTGGATCTTGGTTACCCACCCAAATAGAATCTCTCAATCTGGTATATTACCTGATTGTTTTAGTGATCACTCAATTGTTTTTTGTGTTTGGAAAATACGATTACCCAGTCTGCCACCTAAAGTAATTAGGCAGTGTAAAAAAATTAACACAGAGGTTTTCATCCAAGATTTAATAAGCATTAGCTGGTCCAGATTTCAAATAATCCCTTATGTTGAAGACGCCTGGAACTTCTTTCTTTCAGAGGTTCTTAAAATCATAGATAAACATGCACCTTGGACATCTGTTAAAGTTCAGGGTAGTCATTTACCTTGGATTGATGGTGATTTAATACATTTATTTAAACAACGAGATAAAGCCTGGGTTAGATATCGCATGGCAAAGGAAGCTGCTGATTGGTCTGAATATAAGAAATTAAGAAATGCCTGTACAACTAAAACAAGGAATGCAAAATCAAATTACTATAAGCACTCTTCATCAGATGATATCAAAAACCCTAAGCAATTATGGAAGAGACTTAACTCCTTAATTAACAAAACCAATACAAGTCTTCCTTCCAAACTTAGAGTGAACAGCTATTTTATATACAGTTTTGGACAGAATTATTGGCATCCCTGGTAAATATGATCAAAGATGGCTGTAAAAATAAATCTGCATTGTTTGCATTGATCTTTCATTTAAAAAAAATGAAATTATGAAATAAATGTTTTTCTCCAAAACACGTTGGCCACAATTATTGGCACCCCTAGAATTTGTTATGAGTCAAATATATCTGAAGTATATTCCCATTAATATTTAAAAAAATTTAGCACACCAGGGTTACTAGGAACATGAGATTGTCTAGCTATGACTTTTTGTTTCACATGAGTATATATAGGAGGAACACAAAGGCCAAATTCCATTAATCATTCATCACAATGAGTAAAACCAAAGAATATAGTTCTGATGTGCTGCAAAAGATTGTTGAGGTTCACAAAATAGAAAGTGGCTGTAAGAAAATAGCTAAAGCATTTGCACCATTCCCATTTTCACCATCAGGGCAATAATTAAGACAAATGTTACAAATCTGTGAGGGGCTGAGGAGGAGAGTTTGAGTGGCCAAAGACTCTCCAAGGATCACAGATATAGAATTGCAGAGATCTGTTGAGTCTTGGGTTCAGAAAGCCTAAAAAAAATATCAAACAACCCCTACATCACCACATGTTGTTTGGGAGGGTTTCAAGAAAAATCCTCCTTGCTCATTCAAAAACAAACCCCAGCATATTCAGTTGTCAATCACAACTGGAACTTCAAAAGGGACCGGATTCTATGGTCAGATGAAACTAAAAAAAAAAAAAGAGCTTTTTGGCAGCAAACCCACCAGATGGGCTTGGTGCCAACAGGGATAAAAAGTACCCCATGCCCACGGATAAATATACTGCTGGATCTTTAATGTTGTGGGTCTGTTTTTTGCTGGAGGTCCTGGACATCTAGTTCAGATACATGGCTTCATGGATTCTATCAAATACCAACAGATAAAAAATCAAAACCTGACCGCTTCAGCTAGAAACCTTATAATGGGCCGTGGTTGGATCTTCCATCCGGATAATGATCCACAACAAAATCAAACACAAAAATGTGTCACTGAGCACAAAATGAAGCTTCTGCCATGACCATCCCAGTCCCCTGACCTGAACCCTATAGAAAATGAGTGGGGTGAACTGAAAAGAAGCACCAACATGGAGCTGGGAATCTGAGGGATCTGGAGAGATTCTGTATGGAGGAATGGTCTCTGATCTCCAAACTCATCAGGCCTTATAGAAGAGAACTCAGAGCTGTTATTCTATCTCTGAGGGAGCCCTTTGACTTGGGCCCTCCTGGACCAATGGACTTGGGGTCTCCTGACTAAGGCCCTCCTGGACCAAAGGACCTAGGACCTCTTGAGGAGGAGCATCAAACTGCACAGCATGGGCCCTCCTTCGGTTTTGCATACGGGGAAACAACAATGTGAGTTCGGTCACTACTGGGATGAACATCTTGGGATTTTAGTTTCGCTTTCTTTGGCAGCACAAAATCAAACATAGCATAAATGTCTTGGCACTGCGGAATATAAAATTTGCTCTTCAGACCTTTTACAACAAGTGTCAGTTGATTGGAACATCAGGAGAAAACATGAAGATATTAGAGAATGACTGTCTCTTTCCTACTCATGTCCCACATCCCTCTCAAAGCACAGAGCGGTAGGCTATATGACGCATCTTTGTCTGGATATATAAAACAAATGTTTTTTTTTAAATAATATGTAACTTTCTTATATTATTTATTTTACCAATATTTACTGATGTTTGTTTCAATGTTTTACAGGCTATAGTGTGGTGCAGTGTTAATTTTCGAAAATGTTCGTTGACGACCTTTTTTCCCCTGACTAAGACAAGACGATGAGAGACGACACCCACGTCATTAAACGATAACTGTGACTATATCAACACATGCAATAGCGTTGACGAAAAAAGACGAGACTGAAATGTGTTTAAACATTTTTTAAACTTAACCGAAACCACTTGTTTGTGTCAAATAAAGGAGACGACAACACATTGACACTTTTTTACAAGCGTTCATGCTTACGGTTGCCAGATTTTAATAATTAAATCCCCAGAGAGAGCTTTTCTGTTAAAAGAACACGTTTTCTACCCGGTCTTTTCAATAGTATCTGGCAACCATGCGCGCGCACTCTCTACACTGCTGAAGAAGCGCGGATGATCTGAAAACACAGACAAGTAAGCTGGAGTTTAGCGATCTTCATTTGAGATTTTCTACTTAAAGTGTCTTTCAGTCGGTCTGTGTTCTGCCACGAGCCGTTTGTGCTATCTGTGCTACTAAATCTGCGATCAAAAAATAGGCTGATATCCAGCAGTGTTTTTAATGTCGATCATATTATACGAGCAAGAATGCAATGTTTCCTGAATATCCACACGATTTCAAATGAGACATTGATTTTATACAACAGTTCAACAAACAGAAGGGTAACTTTAAATGATTTACTACATTTAAAACAGTATTGTCAGTAGGCTTATTGCTCTATTTTGCAACGAAAACTACAGCAGAACTACAGCACACAGCGGTGATTCGTGAACGATTCTGTGGCCTAGAATGAATCGTTAGATTCAATGACCCGTTCATAAAAAATAGCAGCTTGCTTCCTTACTGAATGAATGAATTAATGGCTTTAATTTAATATTTTAAAAGTACCGGTATCACTAAGTTTTTACCATCATCATTGCATATTTATTGAACATTGTTTAATTTAAATATATATATATATATATATATATATATATATATATATATATATATATATATATATATATATATATATATATATATATATATATATATAAAAAAATATTGTCCCTTAATGGAAAAAGTGTGACTGCAGTCTAAGTGGAAGAGAGGGGGTACCAGGGGGTACGGCACTCTAAAAACCACTGAACTAAGGAAAAGGGGTATGTAGAATTGCTACTGCTAAAGAGTGCAATGTCAATACAGCCTGTTACCTTAATTTACATTTCTCATAAGCTTAATTGAATTGGCCTAGAGATAAAAAATTTAGGACATTTTTTGTCTAAAGACTACATATAAATAGCTACCAAAATTAATGTCGGTAACTGCAGTTTGACTAAAAGTTGCACAAAAAACGCAATGACTTTTCGTCAACTAAAACTAGACTAAAACTATGAAAGAAAAAATGACTAAAATGTGACTAAGACCAATAAGTATTTTCGTCTCAAGATGAAAACTAAGACTAAATCAAAAATGGCTGCCAAAATTAACACTGGTGTGGTGTTTCACTGACGGAAGTGCTAAAATAAACACGTGCGTCTGTTACAAAATGGAGGTTTAAGTTTAAATAAAATTAAATGAATTCCCTTATATAGAATACAACAAACTGTAATAGGCTAAATGGAACAACATTAACGTTACGCTGGCTATCACAATTATCAGCTCACATTTCAATAAACGTGACGTGACTACCCAGTAAAATCTCACGTTTGAGTTTTAACAAGCTCCTATATTTCGCAGTAGATTCATTTAGATTGATAATAATGGGTAAAAAGGCTAATACATTTTGTTTCTATTTTTCTATTTTCCACAATGTCAAAGCAACACAGCTAACCAAAATGCAAGCTCAGGCTCAGATAAAAATATCTTAATTTGTGTTCCGAAGATGAACGAAGGTCTTACGGGGTTGGAACAACATGAGGGTGAGTAATTACTGACAGAATTTTCATTTTTGGGTGAACTAACCCTTTAAGTATAACGAGGTTGGGTTCCTTCAACTGTCCATCCTATTTAAAACGGCTAGGCTATATAAGATAATTGTAAAAAAAAAAAAAACGAATATTCAAATCCCAATATTGGATATCGAATACCAACCCATCGAACAAATATTCGGGTTCAGCCCTAGTAAACACCATACCAAAAAACATTGCTTCACAAAGGACTTAAAGGGGGCGCATGCGCGCAGTTCATGGAGTAGTCGCTTTTTACAGAGCTCTTCTCCGCTGACACTAGATTTTGAAAGTTTTTGTAAATTAAGTACCATCAGTTCACTTTACAGGCGATAACGACCTTTTGAGAGTTACCAGTTGTCCGTTGTTTTGAATATTTCGTGAAATTTAAGTGGATTGAGCGCGATTTTCGTTATTCACTAACTCATTCGGTGTGCGCAAAATGGCGTAGAAGAAATCTTCAAAAACCGTTGCAGCTGTTAAGGAGGACGCCAATCCAAGTGATTCTATCCCACAGGGAAATGTGAACGCGATACTTGCTGCAATTGGTGCCCAAGGAGATGATTTAAAAAAATTGATAGAGCTGGTTAACTTGCAGTCAGAACAGGCCGGCATTAAACAAAAAATGGTAGAGATTGAAGGTGCCCTGAACGGGACTGATTTACGCCTCGGTGCGGTCGAAAAGGTGTGTGAAGATTTGCGTGCGGAAAATAAATCTCTCTGGACTAAACTGAATGACTTGGAGGGACGCTCTCGCAGGCTGAACCTCAAATTTGTGGGAATAACCGAGGGTGAGGAGCGGGGACGCCCCTCTGTGTTCATTTCAGACTTGATCACCGAGCTCTTCGGTCGAGACAACTTCCATAAACCTGTGAAAATTGACCGAGCTCATTGGGCTCTGCTACCCAAACCGTCTGAAGGCCAGAGACCTCGCACTATTATCGCACGGATCCACAATGATCGAGATAAAGAATTGATCCTTCGTCTGAGCCGTGAAAAGTTTCCTCTGGAATATAAAGGAAAGCGGATTCACATCTTCCCTGACTATACTTCGGAGGTGACCGCGCGGCGACGTGCCTTCAGTTCAGTCACTAAAGCTCTACGGGAGGCCGGATTGAAATGGTCCCTGCGTTTTCCAGCGAAACTGACACTGCATCACAACGGGCGCGAGCGCACTTTTGAATCTCCTGAGGAGGCTAAGAAGTTTGTGGACAACTTGTCGAATGACTCAGCGTAACTTTTATGTGTGACTCTACTCGGTTTGACCTGAGTATGGTCCTTGATTATCTGAAGTGGACTATTTTTGGATCATTTTGTTATTTTCATCGTGGTACGTAATTCAGTTGAATGGTTATTTGCGCGGCGGAGAGCAGCTTTCTTCTGTGGGTGTGTGTTAGCCTACTCCTTGTGTGTTTCGTTATTTCTGCTCTTTTTTGGGCTAAGGTAAGCTAAGTTAGACTTTGCACTCTTGTTGTCTCCGAGTTGATGGGGAATACTTGCTGCTTCGGTTCTTGGAGCAGCTGTGGGGAGTTTGTGAGTTATTTTTTTATGTTTTGTGTTGCACCAGATAATGCTACGATTATTACTATTCTTGTGTTTATGTTTTTTAAGATGCTGTATGAATAGTGGCACTATTACTAATAGCAATAGTGACGCTGAAGTGAATATTACATTTGTAAGTTGGAATGTAAGAGGATTGGGACACCCGATTAAAAGGGGAAAAGTTTTTGCACATTTAAAGTCATTGTCGGCTGATATTATTTTTCTTCAGGAAACCCATATTAGACCCAGCGAACAGGTATGGCTTAGGGCAAATAGGATCTCACAAGTTTATCAAGCCACTTTTTCCTCTAAAGCCAGAGGGGTGGCTATACTTTTAGGAAATCTATTCCTTTCCGAATGCAATCTGTGGTGCCTGACCCTGCGGGAAGATATATTATTGTATCCGGATGCATTAATAATTTCCCGATTACATGTATTAATGTTTATGGACCAAATATAGATGATCCTGCTTTTTTCAGGAAATTATTTGGACTTATTCCAGATACTAACTCGACTAATGTGATAATTGCTGGAGACTTTAACTGCTATTTGGATCCTCATCTTGATCGTCATTCTTCACGAGTTCCTCATCCTATTCAATCTGTTGGCGTTTTAAATAATCTGATAAAATCCATGAATCTTGTGGATATATGGAGATTACTTAATCCGACTGCTCGTGATTATTCTTTTTTTTCTCAGGTTCATAAATCCTATACACGTATTGATTACTTTATTATTGATTCCAAACTAATTCAGGGGGTGACTCAGTCTAAGTATCATAATATTTTGATTTCTGATCATAGCCCTGTTTCTATGGGTCTGAAAATTTCACTACCAAAGGCGCAGTATTGTTGGCGTTTTAATCCTCAATTATTAATGGATAAACGGTTTCAGTCTTACATTTCTGAGTGTTTACACCAATTTTTGGAGACTAACGACAAGGGGGATGTTTCAGACTCTTGTCTGTGGGAAACATGTAAAGTAGTGTTAAGAGGTCATATTATTGCATATGAATCCTCTTTGAGGAGGGAGAAGCGTAAGCGCCTGGCTGAGATAGAATCCACACTTCCATCTTTAGAACAAATGTTCCGTTCATCTAAAGCTCAGAGTGACCTTAATGCTATTCTTAAGTTGAAATATGAATATAACTCTATTTTGAGTGATCATGTCTCTAATTTGTTAATTAAACTTAAACAGAAACAATTTGAATTCGGAGATAAGGCAGATAAGCTTCTTGCCAGGCAACTAAAAGGTGTGCAGGCTAGTAGGGCCATTCATCAAATCAAATCTCAGAATGGTACTTTAGTAACACATCCTAAAGAAATTAATAATCGTTTTGTTGAATTTTATAAGCAGCTTTACTTGTCCGTCCGACTGTTCTGAACTGAGCATTACAGGACAGCAATTCCTTGATGCGGTGGACTTTCCAAAACTTAATGAATGTGCCAGAGAGGAATTAGAGGAACCGTTTACTCTCTGTGAAATTTTGGAGGCAATTCATTCCTTTTCTAATGGTAAAGCCTCAGGCCCTGATGGGTTTGGTGTGGAATTCTATAAGGCTAATGCAAATGCAATTGCTCCTTTGTTACTTAGAATGGCAAATCATTCGATTGAGAAGGAAATATTTCCCGACTCTTTTTATGAGGCACATGTATGCCTTTTGAAGAAAAAAGACAGAGATGTTACGGAGCCTTCTAGTTACAGGCCAATAAGTCTTCTTAATTGCGATCAAAAAGTAATTGCCAAGATTTTGGCCACCCGTCTGAATAAGCATGTGGTGTCGTTAATTCACCCAGACCAAACTGGCTTTGTCCCAGGAAGATTTTCATTTTTTAATTCACGTCGCCTGCTAAATATTTTGTATAGTAATCAGAGTAAGAGCTCCAAGGCAGCTGTTCTTTCTTTAGACGCTGAAAAGGCCTTCGATCGAATAGAATGGAGTTATATGTTTGCTGTGCTGGATCGGTTTGGCTTTGGTGAGAATTACAAACGAATCATAAAAATGCTTTATTCTTCTCCCAAATCTGCAATACTCACTAATTCGGATAGGTCTGCTTTCTTTCCTCTTCAGCGAGGTACACGGCAGGGCTGTTGTCTAAGCCCATTGTTATTTGATCTAGCTTTAGAACCCCTGGCCATCCATCTTCGTAATCATTCTGAGATTAGGGGTATATCATGTGGTCATTCTGAGGTTAAACTTTCCTTATATGCAGACGACCTGCTTTTATATTTGAGTGATCCTTCTTCTGCTTTGCCATTTTTAATGGAATCACTTGAGGTTTTTGGCTCTTTTTCTGGTTATTCTGTTAATTGGAAGAAAAGTGTTTTCATGCCCTTTGGGGAAGGGTTGGATGCTCAATTTCGGAGGTCATTACCTTTTAGAGTAACAGAGGATTATTTAACTTATTTAGGGTTAATCATTCCGAAAAAATGTAAACAAATTTTCACTCTAAATTTTGCAGAAGCCATAAATAAGTTAAAAATATCTATTGATAAATGGAGGGTGCTTCCGTTATCTTTAATTGGTCGGGTCAATGCTATTAAAATGGTCTCTCTACCTCGCTTTGTTTATCTTTTTCAAAACCTGCCTATATATTTGCCACATTCTTTTTTTAAACAATTAGATTCTGTAATTTTGCCATTTATTTGGGGTTATAGAGCACATCGAATTTCTAAGGACCATTTGCAGAAGCCAAAAGAGTTGGGTGGTCTAGCGCTACCTGTTTTCCGTCATTATTATTGGGCTGCTAATGCCAGGGCTATGATGTTCTGGCGGCTTAGTGATCAATCTGCTGATAAATTGATGGACACCCAACCCAGGTGGCTGTACATGGAGGCTCGGTCAGTTGTTGGTAGCTCTCTTGCTGCTATTCTTTTTTCGAACCCTGTACCTTTAAAGAAGTCACAATGTAAAAATGTTGTTGTGCTCAATTCCATTAGAATTTTAAATCAATTGAAGACTGTTTTGAATATTACGCGTCCTTCAGTGCACCAGTCCATTTGTGATAATCATAATTTTTTGCCTGGCCAGTCAGATAAGGTATTTTCACTGTGGAGAAGCAAAGGACTGACCATGATTAAGGACTTCTATATTGATGGAAAATTTGCCACTTTCGAGCACTTGTATAAAACCTTTGATCTTTCCCAATCACAATTTTTTCGATATCTACAGGTGCGCCACTACATTAAACATTCTTTTACTGAGTTTCAGGAGTTACCTCAGGATCATTATCTGTATGATCTTTTTGGTCAACCCCCTAATGCCAAACAGTTGGTGACTCGGTTTGTTTCTTTGTTTGCATCTCATTTTTCAGTTTCTTCAGATCACATCAAAGCAGCATGGGAAAATGACACCGGAATTAATATCTCAAACGAGATTTGGGAAGAAGGACTGAAGCGAATCCATACCTGTTCTGTTAATGCAAGATTACAACTTATTCAGTTTAAAGTGTTGCATAGATTACACTATACCAAATCCAAACTTAATAAAATTTACCCTTCAGTTTCCCCGTTATGCGATAGATGCAAGAGCTCCGATGGGACGCATGCTCATACTTTTTGGTTTTGTCCTGAGATTTCTGAGTTTTGGAAGAATATTTTTCTGTTGTACTCAAATGTTGTTGGAGAAGATATCAGTCCAGATTTGGGGTTAGCTTTGTTTGGATGTTCTGACCCTATATTAGCATTGACACATTCTCAGCAACTGTCTCTTATGTTTGGTATGGTGGTGGCTAAAAGGGTGATCTTGATGGACTGGAAGTCTACTGTACCACCCAGCTTTCATAAATGGCTGGCTGAAATGGTTGCTGCCCTCAAGCTCGAAAGGATTCGTTTCTCTAGAGTGGATGCTTCTAAAAAATTTGATAAAGTCTGGGGCCCTTTCCTTAGGCATCTTTCTAAGAGTTGAAATATGTTTGAGCCTATATGTAAGTTATTGTTTTGTTTTGTTAAAATTTATGTATGGTTTTAAGGTGTAATTTCTCTTTCTATCTGGTGCGGGCTGGGTGGGGGGGGTGGGGTGTGTGTATGTTTTTTATTTTATTAAAAAAAAAAAAAAATTCTCTCCTTTGTTTATTTTATGTATAACATACTTTTTGTATACAATTTGTGCAACTTTGTTTGTTTCGTGTTTGTATAAAAACTGTTATAAATAAAATTATATAAAATAAAAAAAACTATAAAAAAACAAAGGACTTAAACCTTTTCATCCGAGTAGCCTGATAAATACATAATCTTTGTAAAGTAACTGACCATCCATATCCAACACAATAGTATTAGAAATAGTCAAATATTGTCTTTTGAGCAAGTTACTTAATACATTTAATAAACCAATGAGCGCTGCAGAAAACGCAACCTTGAGTAACATACCTCTACCCAAAAAAATTTCACAACCGGAATGCAGCAAACATAAGTAAGGGATAATCCACAGCTAGGTGTACATTAAACAATTGTAATGCTCAACGTGGAGGCAAACAACCACCCGATGCGAAGCGGAGACTGGAATGGTTAAAATGATGGTTATTTTCATCAGTTAGCATTCTGCCTGCTTTAAATCAGACACCGAGATGAAGTAATTTGGTAATCTTACATTTATTTGAATGAGTTGGGGAGAGAGAGAGAGAGAGAGAGAGAGAGAGAATGAATTGACTTTTCAGTCTTCTTTAATGATTCAATATAAACATAATAGACTTATATTTTTAAAGTAAAAACCATTAAAACATTCATATATTTATATTTTCCACAAAACAGATTAAAAAATATATAATAATAATAATAATAATAATAAAAATAATAAAAAATAAATACATAAATAATCACTCCTGAACACTCATAAGTTAAATACAAAACCTCCCTGAACATCAGCTTCACATATAAAACCATCAACTTCCCACACATGAAAAAAATTATTAACATCATTAATGAGGCTCATATTCCATCGTTAATCTCTTCTTTATAAAACCACTCATCATCAAAACAGTGTCCACACTTTCCCTCCCTTCTACTTTATTTCTTCTTGTACACTAAATTGCCAACTTTGCTGCACCAGACAAGAAGTTTAATAAAACCACTTTGGATTTATATTTTGTTGAATATTTGAGACCAAGAATAAACAATACTTGATTAAACCTTCCCATAAGCTGCATACTCCAGCTTTCCATTAAACCCAAAATTTGATCCAAACGTGGACACTCAATAAAAAGATGAAAAACAGTTTTAGGCCGCTGTCGGTAGCCTAAAAGAGGAATAGAAATAGGGTTTTGTTCCACCAAGTGGGGCACTACCTACTTTTTTTACATTTAACATCAGAAATATATAGAGATTCCTTAGGAAAAAGTTCTCCACACACAACCTTGCAGTTTTTGAGAAAAATTATGCTAAAGTGGAAAATGGATGCACATCTCACGCACAGAAAAATCGCGAAGCAAAGAGGACATGGAGACCAACAGACTAGACAGAGCAGGTTAGTTATGATATGAAAAAAATCTCAGCTCTCAGATTCTGTCAATTTTATTACGAAATTCAAACAATAAATACCGTTTTGGCGTTTGTAATTTTGACGAGACAGATCCCCAGCGGCACGTGACCCGATCATCTCTACTAGCTAATAGTAAATAAACACGAATGAACAATGTTGAAAGAAACAGTACAGCTTACCGAAATGTATATTCTTCATACATAATATCAATCAATCAATCAAACAAAGGGGTCAATAAAACAGCTGGAGAACAATTATGTCACATAACATTTACCTCAGGAAAGCCATTTAATGACCATAATATAGGCACGTTAGTTGGCTAGAAAAAGAGCTATAGAGAGTATTTTGCTAAATATGTGTACTATATTACATATTTATTTTATTTGTACTAATATCATTAAATAAAGTTGTTATTATAATAAAAAACGTATTATATTTAATTTGAGTTATTTTTAACCTTAAATAATACTACCAGCTGATAGGGCTGTCTGTATGTAGCCTATGTATTTTTTTTTTTTCTTGAGAAAAATTAACGCCTATCTTGTGTACCTAATATTTATCCAAATGAGTCAATATTAAATCAAATCACAAGAATTGAATTGAAATTGTGAAATTTGTTTCAAGAAATTTGTAAAAAAAAAAAAAAAACCTGTAGCTTACCAGAATAAACATTGTACCATATAAACATTGTAACATGTTGTCACTAAACCTAATAAAATTCAGTTTAGTTACTAAAATGTTTTGACAATCACAATACACTTATTGTGATGCAAGTTTTTTTTTTGCAACCCCCCCCCCCCAATCTCCCCAAATCTCACTCCAAGTTAAACTCAAAAGTATATAAAAAAAAACACTTTTAAAAATAACACATTTAATGGTGAATTGTTCATTTGCATACACAAGCAGTAACTGCACTACATGTACATATTCACAGGAATGATTATTGTAAACAAGATTTCATTTTGATTTATTTATTTACCTACTCGTCTCTCGCTCTCATACACACACACACCAACCCGACCCCTAAACCTACCCATCTCTCCCACACACACACACACACACACACACACACACACACACACACACACACACACACACTAACCCGACCCCTAAACATACCCATCTCTCTCACACACACACACTAACCCGACCCCTAAACCTACCCATCTCTCTCTCTCTCACACACACACACACACACACACACTAACCCGACCCCTAAACCTACCCATCTCTCTCTCTCTCTCACACACACACACACACAGGGCCGTCGATAAGGGGGGATAAAGGGGAACATTTTCTGGGGCCCAGCCGCTAGAGGGGGCCCATGCAGTCCAGCTATAATTATGTTCATCCTAAATATAAGCAAAAGTTACCATATTTTATTTTGAACCAAAATAGCACCATTAATTGTTGAAAGTGAGAAAAAAAAATGCATTTTATTTAATGTTGCTTGAGTAAAATTTAGCCTGTGTCATAATGAAACACCCCTTTCCTGAAAATGGTCTGAGCTATTTTTTGTTGTACTTAATATCGCGAGCGGGCGCGGGCGCCGTGAGCGCTGAGCGAGCAGCAGGTACGAGTAGTGAGTTGTCGTCGAAAAAGATGAATAAAGCAAAAAAGCTGGCGGGGGCTAAACATAGAAAAAGAAAGAGGGAAAAGGAGATGGCATGTCAATTGGTGAGACAGCAGCTAAATAAGTGGATGAAAGGCAACAGGTAGGATTTAAAGTGTGACGTCCAGGCATGTAGATCCATCTGGCCATCGGGACTACCGGGAGATTCCCAGTGGGCCGACGTGCTTTTTGGGCCGATGCATCCCATACTTTTTTCTTTTTTTTGTCTTAATGGCCCATAAAACTGTACATTCGTTTTGTTTTGTTTTGCTTAATCGGCGGCGCTGGGTTAGTGCCGGTGTAATGCATTGGTCAAAAAAAGTCAGCGTTAGTTTTTTTTCTGAAACACCGGCCCATGAAACAAGTAGATCAGCGGCCCATGGTTCTTTGGAACTATATGGTTATCCGGACCAGTGACGGGTAGAAATTAGTACAAAACTAATTATGAAAGTTTCCTTTATTTTTCAGTGCATTTGTTTTACAATATATGGCTATTATATCATGGGATTAATATTATAACTATTATCATGTAGTAGTGTGACACACACACACACACACACACACACACACACACACTAACTCGACCCCTAAACCTACCCATCTCTCTCTCTCTCTCTCTCACACACACACACACACACACACACACACACATACTAACCCGACCCCTAAACCTACCCATCACACACATACACACAAGTCAAGCGTTTTTTGTCTATAAAACGGCGATAGCAGGCCGGGTGAAACCCGTAGTTGTTGGGACATCAGAGACCGGTTTGTCCAGGAGGGCAAAATGTTTATTAGCAATAGCTAACGTTAGCTCCATAGTGTCTGACGTTTTGAGCCATTCCTACGCACATTGCTTGATTTTTTCCCATCGGACTTCAGTAAAGGGCTGCGGACCTTTCCCACCATCTTTTCCGACATGAAGAATACACTTTACGGGTGTTAATCGAGCTTGATCGCCGCTATCAGATGAAGATGCGCTGCTTACGTCCTCCTCCATGTTTACATGTGCGTAGTGATATTGGCTTGATTTCGGCTCTGACCTACTTACATTTTCGATGCTGATTGGTTGAAAATCTAGCTCAACAGTTTTATATGTCTCAATACGCAGTCAATATAGTGCGCCAATAAATTACACTTTTCTCATTAACTGCAGGATAATGCGTGGAGAACTTTTTGCTTGGATACCTTTTATTAACGTTGAACATATTGAGCAAAAGAAAAAGTAGTGCCTCGTTTGTCGGAACGAAACTGAACGATACAGCTCACGTACAGCGGCCTATTTCAGACACCCCATAAAAAGGACATCCCTCATTATCTGAGACATTAAGGAGTGCTTTGTGTCTGTCCGTAGCAACTCAACAGAGATAAGTGGATTGAAAAACAAAGGCTCTTCGTATACCCACTGATTGGATCCTTCCCATTCTCTTGATGGGAAATGATAGAGTCTGCCAAGCTTGCAATATACTCTGATAGAAAAGAGTCAATCCTTCCAATGCTAGTCCATCAAAGGACATGACAAACAATTGCTTATCTAACCACATTCTTCTGTTTTTTTGTTTTTTTTTGCAGCAAAGCATGCTACGTCCATCCACTGCTGATGCTGATAATATAAAAGACGCTTTGCCACTTGCAAACGGAAAACAGCAATCCTAGAACAAATGTCAATTAATCCTTGTCCCCCCTCATGAATTGGAAGGTATAGGACAGCAGCTTTTAGCCAGTGTTGTCCTGACCAGAAGAATTTAACAAGTGTCTTTTGAATGTCTTCTATTATGTTTCATGGAGGATCCAAAACCATCAACTTATGCCAAAGGGTGGAAGCTATAAGATTGTTGGCTATCAGGACTCTTCCCCTATAGGATAACTGGGGTAGCAGCCATTTCAATTTAGACAACTTTGCAAGCACTCCCTCTACTAATCCCTCCCAATTCTTCATCCTACATTCATCTTTACCATGATATACTCCTAAGAATTTAAAATTGTACTTCCCCCACTTAACATTTTCTGGTAATTCAGGTAAAGAGCTTCCTTCAGAACCATACCATAACGCCTCTGTTTTTTGCCAATTAAGTTTGGCTGATGATGCTCCTTCATAAATCTTTAGAGCTTCCTTTATAACTTGAACATCATGCGTATTTCTAACCATAACAGTTATATCGTCTGCATAAGCAGAAAGTTTAATAGCTTCAGCTTCTGGCTTATTACTTACTAGAATACCCGTCAATTTAATTCTTAATAAACTGACCCGACATAGGGCACCCTTGCCTTATCCCTCTTTTCATTTGAATTGGTACACTTAAACCTCCTCCTATTTTAACCATGCTTACAGCATCAGTATATAATATTCTTATCCATGATGCAAAATGTTCTCCAAACCCATAACACTTAATAACCTTGAAATGATAGTGATGATCTACACAATCAAAAGCTTTCTCCTGATCCACAGAAAGCAGACCAAAATCAACATTATATATTCCAGCATAATCCATGATATCTCTCATTAAAAACAAATTATCATAAATTGACCTTTTTGGTATACAATATGTTTGGTCTTTCTGTGCTAACACATATAGAACACCTTTAAGTCTGTTTGTCAAACACTTTGATAAGATTTTATAATCGGAACATAAAACAGCTACTGGTCTCCAGTTTTTTAGCAGACAAAGATCTCCCTTCTTTGGGATCAAAGAGAGCACTGCTCGTTGACAACTTTTTGGTAGAACCTCAGCTTTATAGCTTTCTTGTAAAACTTTGAAAAAGTCTCTTCTGATTATTCCCCAAAAAGTTTTATAAAATTCTGCTGGTAATCCATCGATTCCTGGTGCATGACCAGATGAAAGTTGATTCACTGCTTTTGTAACTTCCTCAAATGTCAAATCAGAGTCTAAGTTCTTTACATTTTCTTCATCCAGCACAGGCAAGTTGTTAAAAAGTTAATCTGCGACAAAATTTCCTGTGCACTCTTTAGCATGTAAGTCCACATAGAAATCAACAGCAAGTCTCCTCATTTCCAAAGGATCTGAAGTAACATTCTCATCAGGTGTGCGTAATGCATGCATATAATTAGTATGAATACACTTCTTATTCAAATAAAAAAATTATTTTATGGGAGCATCCATATCATGTAATGAAACAAAATGTGATTTTACAAGAGCTCTTTTTACCTTTTCATTTAGCATATTACTTAGCTCTTAGTCTCTTCTGACTAAGATCATCTAGTAAATTTACATCATTTGATCAATTAACATATTTTGAATTTTTAAAATATCTTTCTCTAATTTAGCCATTTCATGTTTAATTTGACAGGAAGTATGTGCCATAAATTGTTGACAGAAAAGCTTAATCTGCATTTTCCCTATTTCCCACCACTAAAGCAGATTTTCATAATCATTTTTTTATTCAACCCAACAATTCCAAAACATTTTAAAATTCTCATAAAAATTAACATCTTGAATTAATTTAATATCAAAACGCCAGTAAAAGAATTGTGGTTTTGTTTCTGATAAAACAACATTCACTGTAATGAGCTGATGATCAGAGATAATACAAGGTGTTATATATGCACCTATCACTCTTATTATTATGTAAATAAAATCGATCCAGACGTGCCGCACTAACTCTACCTACTGCCACTTTAATCCAACTATATTGTCTCACATTTTTAACCCTCCACACATCTACTAACCCTAACTGAGTGATTAATGCTTTCAAAACTTTAGCAGAAGAAGGATGTGGTACTTCTCCATTCCTATAATTAAAAAATCTTCTTGTGAAAGAGAAACAAGTATTTTTTCTGGCTACAACTGAGTTCCCACAGGACTTCAGCGCGAGACTACAGCTAGCCGTCTAAAACACTATTTAGGTGAATTTAAACAATGGCTAAGTTGCTAAACGCATCTTGTTGTCATGTAAGGGCCCTGTTCATGTTGGACAGACATTTTAATTGCATTTTGTGTCTGTTAAGAGGCACAAAGTCACTCTTTATGTATATGCCCTGGGCATTAGCTTTAGCAGCTCCGTCTTGCAAGCACTAATCCGGTTTGGGTTTTTTTCTATAGACAGTACTCACAAGGGTATAACGATCAAGATTAACTTAAAAATTGCCCGGAGTTCTCCTTTAATGTAATGGGGCGGCAATATTGTTTTATAGGCTGCATTCTTGTCTTACATTCATAACAGATAGCACAAATTTGTCTAAATCTGGAAAAAAACTTACCAATTTCAACACTTTTACCCTTTGTCTCATCCAAAAAAAAAAGCATTAATCTGCTCAACTGTATACAAATCACTTCCACAATTTGCCACATCAAAGTCAGCACATGAATCATCATCTCTACAATTCTCTAAAGTTGCTTCTGACAAATCATCCATTTCTTCACTTTGCCCATCATGCGTCTCATTTTCCTGTACTAGACCACCACAAACATCACTCTTACCAACAACACTACAACTTGAAACCTCAGCATCGATAACAATATTTTCAGAAACATATGGCCTTACCTCAGTATTCGTATCTGCCATTTCAGGTTGTTGTACTTTCCTTCACAATCTGCGGCCTATCAGATGTTTCAGTTGGGCCTTTCTCTTCAGTATTAGGCGCTCTGTGCGGACAGGTGAAACGTTTATGTCCAATATCCCCGCATTCAAAGCAACGCAAAGTCTCCGTACTAGCGTACACCATATATGAACTCTCTCCGTGAGATATCCGAAAAGATACATTGAGCGTTTTAGTGGGAGAGCTCAAAAACATGTAAATGTGTCTCCTGAAAGATAGCACGTGTTTCAGTGCAGCGTTTTTACAACCTAACAGAATCTCTTTTATAGCTCTGGCAATTTTGCCATATCTGGTCAGCTCTTTAATAATACTCTCATTGCCGACGAATGGGGGCACATTAGAGATTACAATTTTCGTTGCCGGTGCCGACAACGGTGTATTAGGTACATACGTTTCATTGATCCATATTCCGCTTTCAATCAAGTTTTTTACTTGATTTTCATTTTTCAAAAAGACAACGACTGCCTTATTCATTCTTGAAGCAGAACTAATATTTTCATTACCAACCTTGGCTCCTACAGCAAGGAGAACATCCTCAACAGAGGTATTCGCCTCCGGGGCACACCTGAAACCATTTCGGAGGGTGAGCGGCGACGCTCCCCCCGCGGGGGTAGACGCCATGCTGCCTCACAAACACACACCACACGTTATAACCTTAAAACTACCCTAAAACCTAAAAACGTGCTCAGAGATGTGAAAGAAAAGAAAAAAAAATCATAAGAGAAAAAAATAAAAAAAAAATAAAGAAAGAAATTCGAAAGACAATCAGCTTGAAAAAAAGCAAGCGCTCTCCCACACGTGTCTCTCACACACGCACTCACTCCCAGCATCCACTCCGAGAGAGAGAGAGAGACTTTTGACTTTAACACCTCTTTATTCACTAAGATTAATAGAACAATTTTTCCTAAAAAATATTGCCAAAACAATAACCATAAATTGGCCTCATCACATTTAACATATGTACATTAACATCAATACATGTAAATTCACACAAAAATTGTGAAAAGAAAATTAACATTAAGAAAAGGAAAAAAAAATATATATATATATATTTTTTTTTCTTCTTTTTTTTTTTTTTCTTAATGTTAATTTTCTTTTCACAATTTTTGTTGTCTTTCGAATTTCTTTCTTTATTATTATTTTTTTTTTTTCTCTTATGATTTTTTTTTCTTTTCTTTCACATCTCTGAGCACGTTTTTAGGTTTTAGGGTAGTTTTAAGGTTATAACGTGTGTATATGTAACGATAACCAGCTGGAGTGCCCTCGAGAGCCACCAGAGGGCGCTCCACAATAGACTAGGATCACTTCCTCATAAACTACATTTCCCATCCTGCATCTACCTGGACTGATTACTTCATACACCTGCACTGCATTATTCACCTGCACTGTTCCTGATTACAGTCACACCTGATCCTCATTCTATGGACTATTTATGTCTCACACATTCTCACCCTCACTGCGAAGTCTTGTTTTACTGTTATTACATTTCTGAGCATTATTTACCCGTGTTTGAGTCTTGTTTTGCTGACCTTGGACTGTTTCACCGTTTCCTGATCGTTTCTCCGCCTGGCCTGACTCGGATTGTTTATTGGACTCTGATTATTGCTGCCTGCCCTGACCTCTGCCTGTTATTTGGATATTCTCTGTGTTTCCTCCTTTGATCTGTTCGCTGTTGATGACCCTGCCTGTACGACTACTCTGTGAATAAACTGCATTTGGATCTTCACCTTCGAGTCTCGGAGCCGTTTCATAACAGAAGACTTCGCCACATCAAGATCCAGCAGCGATGCAAACCATGGACCCAGTAATCCGTCTCTTCCGTCTCAGCCAAGGTG
Organism: Abramis brama; assembly: GCF_963993115.1. Taxonomy (NCBI): domain Eukaryota; kingdom Metazoa; phylum Chordata; class Actinopteri; order Cypriniformes; family Leuciscidae; genus Abramis; species Abramis brama. The sequence continues at coordinate 11,730,587 of NC_139986.1, read as the reverse complement.
ACCGCCCGATTGAGAACTATGTGGAGGAGTTTTGTGAGCTCTGCCATGGGGTGGACCTCAACGATGCGGTCTTAAAAGACATGTTTCGCTATGGGCTTGAGGACATGTTAGAGTACCTCATGCCTGACAACACCCCTCAATGGACTTTTATACAATATGTCGACCTCGCTCTTCGGATAAGCGGCTCGTCGTTTACTGTGGGCTTTGTGGATGAGGGGTCCCACAATCTCACAGCATCCCCTGAGCCTGCACTTCACGCCAGTCCTGCCGAGCCTGCACTTCACGCCAGATCTGCCGAAGCCAAGACAGTATGCGTCATGCCCGCCGCCCCTGAGACTGAGAGCGTCATGCCCGCCGCGCCTGAGACAGCAAGCGACATGCCCGCCAAGCTAGAGCCCTCTTCACCACTGGTCCCGTCCAGCACAGAGCCCTCTTCACCGCTGGTCCCGTCCAGCACAGAGCCCTCTTCACCGCTGGTCCCGTCCAGCACAGAGCCCTCTTCACCGCTGGTTCCGTCCAGCACAGAGCCCTCTTTGCCGTTGGTCCTGCCCAGCTCAGAGCCCTCTTCGCCGCTGGTTCCGTCCAGTTCAGAGCCCTCTTCATCGCTGGTCCTGTCCAGCTCAGAGCCCTCTTCATCACTGGTCCTGTCCAGCTCAGAGTCCTCTTCGCCGCTGGTCCTGCCCAGCTCAGAGTCCTCTTCACAGCTGGTCCTACCCAGCTCAAAGCCCTCGCCGCCGCTGGTCCCGTCAAGCTCAGAGCGCGCTGATCCTGATCCAGAGACTGAGCTTCACGTCACTTCTGCCGACCCAGAGACTGAGCTTCACGTCACTTCTGCCGATCCAGAGACTGAGCTGCACGTCACGTCCGCCCATCAAGTGTCTCGTCCCGCCGAGACTGAATCTGTTCCTGAGCCTGAATCTGATCCTTATACTGAGCCTGAATCTGTTCCTCTTCCTCTTTCTGCGCCTGTGTCTTCGGACAAGATGGCCGACTCCACGCCTGTGTCTTTGGACAAGATGGCCGACTCCACGCCTGTGTCTTCGGACAAGATGGCCGACTCCACGCCTGTGTCTTCGGACAAGATGGCCGACTCCACGCCTGTGTCTTCGGACAAGATGGCCGAAACCACGCCTGTGTCTTCGGACAAGATGGCCACTGCCGAGCCAGTGTCTCAGGACAAGATGGTCTCCGCCGAGCCGGTGTCTCAGGACAAGATGGTCTCCACTGAGCCGGTGTCTTCGGACAAGATGGCCGCCGCTGAGCCGGTGTCTGTTCCTGTCCCTGAGCCTGAGCCGGTGTCTGTTCCTGTCCCTGAGCCGGTGTCTGTTCCTGTCCCTGAGCCGGTGTCTGTTCCTGTCCCTGAGCCGGTGTCTGTTCCTGTCCCTGAGCCGGTGTCTGTTCCTGTGCCATGGTCGTCTCCTCCCTGGCCGCCTGAAGGGTCGTCTCCTCCCTGGCCGCCTGCACAGCCTGCCCCGCCCTGGCCGCCTGCACAGCCTGCCCCGCCCTGGTCGCCTGCACTGCCTGCTCCGTCCTGGCCTCCCGTATTACCGCAGTCTCAAGGTCCTCTTCCGCTCCACGGACCTGGCCCTCCATCCCGCCCCCGGATCCGCCTCCGGGCCACCTCCCACCTGGACAGTTTTGGAGCGTCTGGAAGCCGCTCTTTGGGGAGGGGCTATGTAACGATAACCAGCTGGAGTGCCCTCGAGAGCCACCAGAGGGCGCTCCACAATAGACTAGGATCACTTCCTCATAAACTACATTTCCCATCCTGCATCTACCTGGACTGATTACTTCATACACCTGCACTGCATTATTCACCTGCACTGTTCCTGATTACAGTCACACCTGATCCTCATTCTATGGACTATTTATGTCTCACACATTCTCACCCTCACTGCGAAGTCTTGTTTTACTGTTATTACATTTCTGAGCATTATTTACCCGTGTTTGATTCTTGTTTTGCTGACCTTGGACTGTTTCACCGTTTCCTGATCGTTTCTCCGCCTGGCCTGACTCGGATTGTTTATTGGACTCTGATTATTGCTGCCTGCCCTGACCTCTGCCTGTTATTTGGATATTCTGTGTTTCCTCCTTTGATCTGTTCACTGTTGATGACCCTGCCTGTACGACTACTCTGTGAATAAACTGCATTTGGATCTTCACCTTCGAGTCTCGGAGCCGTTTCATAACTATATATATATATATATATATATATATATATATATATATATATTAAATAAAATAAAAATAAAAAATAAAAATTTTGGAATAAAATGTCCTCTTGGTCAACCACACACAACACTTCTTTCTGTCCCCAAAACTCACTGAATGCAACCAAATTTTTCGTTAATTTAAAATAAGCAAATTCTGCTTTAATCCTTGCAGATACAAAAGCCTTTAAAATAAGTTCAGGTTCAGTCGTAACACTATCGTTCCATCTTGTTGCAACATATTTTGGGCAAAATATAAATATATTTTCATCCATATCTTCTCCAAGTGTTCAAAGCCAACTCTTTACAATCTGAAACAAACCATTTAGCCTAGAACAATCTAAAAATAGATGCTTTAAAATTTCTTCATGACCACAAAAGATACATTCTGTCCCCACAGTGGGGTCAACACGTGCCAAGTATCTATTAGTCGCAATTGCCTAATGTACAATCCTCCATTGAAGATCTGCAGTGCGTTTTTCTATAGGTGATTTATATAAGGACCTCCAACATCTCCTAGGAGAAGAGCCCAGGCCAAACACATCCAACCACTTTGATTCTTTACAGTTCTTCAGTTCAGATTGATGAGAGACTTTCACACATGATAAATACAAGGCTTTCTTTGAAACATCTTCAAACAAATTCAGTTCAGGTATATTCAGCCCTTTTTCTGGCTTTTCATCTATTATCATTGCAATCTGAAGTTTTGGAAAACTTTCTTTGATCCTCTTGTTTATCACAGCGATTTTCTTTTATACTTTGTCTGTAGATAGAAGGAAGAACTGAAAAAATGTCCTTCATTATTTTATCCATAAATCTCACAGACTTAATGCCCGTCAAATTACACAGTTCTTGGGGACTTTTCCACTTATTTCCATTCTTGAGATCAGACAAACATGTGCATTCTGCTCTCACCATTGATGTTTGCTTGTATTAGAGGATTGTTAAAAAGTGGTTAATTTTTTATCCAACTTCCAAGGTTGGATGAAGAATCATTCCATTCCATGTCTTTCAGACTGATTAAAAACAGATTAAAAAACACATTTAAACCAATTCATGCTGCATAATAAGGAACAAGCTGTATCAGCCCAACAGATTTTTCCAGAATACAGACTTGTAAATATAAAATAGCAGATTTTAACCAGTGCTGACTAGACCAAAAGAAATCATTTATTTTCTTTTGTAGTAAATGAACTACTTCTCCCCCTAAATGATAACCGAGTCAGGATCCATGTCCACCGTGACAAACGGTCACACATCTTATCCTTCATTCCTTCCCAGTTCTTCTGAATATAGTTCTCAGTTCTTAAATAAATACCCAATATTTTCAGGCCTTTTTTAGCAATTCTTCTTTTCAATTAGCAATCCATCCTTTTTTTCCACAACTGACGAAGCAAAGGTTCAATGGTTAAAGAATATAGCATTCCTGACAGAGGACAACCTTGTCTAATACCTCTACGTACTGACACTGGTTGACTTAGCCCTCCTCCAACCTTCAACATTGTAGAAACACCAGAATATAACAGTTTGATCCATGAAATAAAAAGGTCACCAAAACCAAAAGCTTTAAGAGAACTAAACAAATAAAAGTGACTGACTCTATCAAATGCCTTTTCTTGATCAATTGCAAATATTCCAATATTGTCACCATCCCTTTTTGCAATATCAATGATATCACAAACAAGAAAAATGTTATCCATTATAGTTCTGTTAGGAATACAATAACTTTGATACTCATTTACTATATGTTATAAATATAATTTCAATCTATTTGAAAGACATTTCGCTAAGATTTTATAGTCAGTACACAAAATTGCCACAAGATCGCCTTTCTTTGGTAACAAAGACAAAATGGCTCTTCTACAGCTTGTTGGCAACTCTTTTTTCCTATATGATGATATAAAAACATCAAACAAATCATCTTTTAATAAGTCCCAAAACTGTTTATAAAATTCGTCTGGAAGTCCATCAATTCCCGGTGCACGTCCACTGGATAGCTGATTAACAGCCTTTGTTATTTCATCAATGTCCATTTCAAATTCCAGTTGATTCCTCTGTTTATCAGTCAACTTTGGTAAGTCTTTAAAAAGGTCCTCCATACAGCCAATGTCACATGGACCATCCAAAAAAAGTTCTGTATAAAAATCAATAGCCATTGTTCTCATTTCTTTAGGATTAGTTGTCACAGTTCCATCTGATTTCTTTAGATGTAACATTGACTTCCGCGCTTCTTCCCGTTTTTCAAAACTAAAAAAGAAAGAACTTGGTGCATCCATCTCTCTCAGAGAAAGGACACAAGCTCTTATTAAAGCTCCCTTAGCTCGTTCATGAAAAAGTGAGACCAAAGCTTTCTTTTTTTCATTCAGTCTTTCAGTTGATTCACCATTTTGGTTAAATAGACTTCTTTCAATTGATTTGATATCATTTTCCAATTCCACAACAGTTTTTTTTTTTTTAAACAATAATTTGTATTAGCTGTGTCATTTTGACAAAAGAACCTGATGTGTGCCTTTCCTACATCCCACCAATGCACAACATCATCAAAATCATTCTTTCGCTCTCTCCATTTTGCCCAAAATAAATGATTTTTTTCACAAAAGAAAGCATCCTGCAACAATTTTACATTAAAATGCCAATAATAGCTATGACATCTTGTCTTTTGTAAATTAAAAACAATCATACATAAATGATTATCTGAAAAACCACTGGGGTAAATACAGGCCTTTAAAATTCTATTACACCAGTCTTTATTAATATAAAAACGATCTTACCTGGCAAAGCTAATGTGGTCACTTGAAGACTTCGACCAAGTATATTGCTTTTCTACCGGATGTTGTAATCTCCAAACATCACACAAATCAAAATTACTTATCATATTATTTAAACATGTAGCAGAAAGAGGGCATCTTCAGTAAAATCTGAAATCTGTACAATTCCAGTCACCACCCAAAACTTTATCATAATTCCCCATTATATTTTGGTAATTTTTAAAAACCTTTATCCTTTCTGCACCATTATTGGGTGCATAGACATTAACAAAGACAAATGAAAACCTCAAATTAGCATGAACAGCCAAAATTTGACCCTTCTCTATTTCATTACTTGATTCAAAAACTATGTTAATTCTCTTCGAGAACAAAATAGCAACACCACCCTTAGTATTAGTACCATGACTTAAGACAATATGGCCTCCCCACCACTTTTTCCATTCTGTCTCAATAGCTATGTAACTATGTGTCTCTTGTATGAAAATTATATCCATATCCTTATTTTTAATATATTCTTTCAACACTGCTCTTCTTCTACCATCCCTTCCTCCATTAATGTTAATTGTTCCCATCTTAATACTTCCCATTAAAAGAAAAGAAAGATCAAGAAAGAAAAAAAAAGAAGGGTTAGCAAAGAAAAAAACAGAGAAAACACCCCAAGTGACTTTTTTCAAGGGCCATTTTTCTTCTCAATTTAGTCACAATTTATTTTATTTATTTTTATCTACATGTAAATCTTTTTCTTCTACTCAATTCATCGTAACTGGCTGTCTGTTGAATTTTCACAGCTGATTGCAAAAAAAAAAATTTGCATCAGGAAAAAATTCTCTAATCTCTATTGTTTTTCCAAAGGTCGCATCCAGGAAATCATTAACCTCATTTATAGTATACAATTGGTCTTCACCAAATTAAGAAAGAATATCCGATGCCTCTGAAAACTTGTCATCATCTTCCATGTCATCTTGCTCATCAGCATCAGTTAACTAGGACAAACAAATCTGCCCAGTATTCCGTGCATCATTTGTAACAACCTTTGGTAACTTAGAACGAAGACTCTCTTTGTCTTCATTAACACCATCATTACCATCTACACATGGATTGTCTCTCTTTCCAGTACCAACTAAACTGCCAGTTGAGTTTCTTTTCTTCTGACTGCTCGTCCCTTCATTTGCATTTTCGTCTTTGTTTTTCCCATCAATTGTTGTTTTGTTTGGTTCCTCACTGATCACTAAATTTTCACCAACCTGTACACTAGAAATAACTTCAATATCATTTACATTATTTTCTAGCTGCGTTTTGTTATGTGGGCAAGTGATCTTTTTATGTTCAACATCTCCGCATTCGAAACATTTCAAATTTCCGGTACTCGCGTAAATCATGTATGATTTACCCTCATGTTTGATTCGGAAAGAAATATCTAGCGTTTGTTGATCAAGAAACATAAACACCTGACGCCGAAAAGACAGCACGTGTTTCAATGCTTCATTCCTACACCTCAACAATTATTTTTCAATGTCACTGTTTAATATAAAGGGGGGCACATTAGAAATCGTGACTCTAACAGATTGTGACACAAGCGGTGACACAACAGTAAACGCTCCATTTACTCAAACGCCAGTTTCAATTACTTTACTCACCAAACTTTTATCTTTAAGTAAAACCACCACGGCTTTGTTCATCCTTGACGCTGAAATTATATTTTCGTATCCAATCTGTTCACCAACAGAGACAAGCACATCTTCCACATTAGAATCCGGGTCAGGTACACACCTGACTCCATGGCGAAGCGAGAGTGAGGCTACACCCCCACTCGGGTGAGCCTCCATCTCAGGCCTCCGCCACAAAGTCAAAAACTTCCGAAAACCGAAGCGTATGTGATACTCGAAATTAAGTTAATCAATTTATACACAAAGCAAAATAAAACTTAAAGAAAGAAAAATAGAAAACCAAAAAAAAATAAAAAAATAATAAAGAAAAACAGTAGAAAAAACATCTATACCTATTTAAAAAAATAAACAATGTCTTGTTGAATAAAAACCCAAGATTCCATCAAGCAACACGAGCAAAGGCACTAAACGAAAACAATCACGAAATAAATGAAAAACATTACGGTCTTTATCATTACAAAAATGACATGTTGATGAAACCGACGTATTAAACCTGGAAACAAAATTATTAGTGGCCACTATACCATAAATGATCATCCACTGAAGATCCCCACTTCTCTATTGGAGTAAGAAGGAGTAACTTCCTCAGGGGCAGAAAGATACATCTTCTATTTACTATCAACTCTTTCCCTTAATTGCTTACAATGAGCATCTTTTGCACACAAAATCTTTTTCCCAAGGGATTGAAAATTCCAAGCTTCATAACCCTTCAACAAGAGAACCTGACCACTTACATTCATTTCCAATTTTTTGGTTTTAACTTTTAAAACAGGAAACGTCTGAGGCACTGCATCATTATAAATAGACTCATTTAAAAAGGACAAGAATTCAGAAGGAAAAGAGGCTTTAAGACTATTTATAAAACCACCCATAGTCCTTACTGATCTAAGACCAACTTGGTCAGCAAGAGTCACTTTTCTCTTTTCCATTGGCCATTGTGCAAATCAACCAAATCCAGCAAATCAACAAGTCTTATTATCCCTGCTTTATAAAACATTGCAATAAATTAATTCAATACATTTGATTGTATTTTAAACAATGGATTAAAAATAAACAAAGGTTCAAGAATACCATAATGTTAATTGTTATCTCTTATCATCTCAAACAGTCCCCATATTTTCAGCACTGATGCATAAAAGTCAACATAAGACAACGGAGTTTCTGGATCATAGGACTTTTCAATTAGATACAACTGTCTGTCCAGCTTTACATTGGTCATATTTTGAAGCAAAATGAGACTAAATGGTATCCAAGACACCCTATCTGTCCAATAAAGTATCTTTTTTTAATGTTTGCAGTCTCATTGCATTCATCTTTGACTCCACATGAATGAGGCCTTGTCCCCCTTCTGCTACCGGCAGATAAAGAACTCCAGGTGGAAGCCAGTGATGACCGTTCCAGAAAAAGTCAACAAATGCCTTCTGTATTTTTATGAAGAAATCTTTAGGAGGGTTCAAAACTGTGAGTTTATGCCACAGCATTGAAACTCCCAGATTGTTAATGATCAAAACTCTTCCTCTGTATGAGAGCTGAGGAAGAATACATCTCTGTTGGTGAACAGATTGGATACGGAAATATAATTTCAGCGTCAAGTCCTTCCCAATTTTTCTCCATATACTCATCAGTCCCAAAGTAAATCCCAAGGATTTTAAAACCACCTTGAGTCCACTGAGACTGTTGAGGTAATTGAGGAGGTCCAATTTCTCTCCATTCTCCCATCAATAATGTTGTACATTTCTCCCAGTTTATACGTGCACATGATGCTTTTTTAAAGAAATTTAAACAAGTTGTTAAGTTGTCTATATCATCAACATTGCGTACAACAACAGTGACATCATCAGCATATGCTGTAAGTTTTACAGTGGTTAAATCTGGATAACCAGAAATGCTCACACCATGTAGTCTATTCCTTAAAGAAACCAACAATGGTTTGATTGAAAGGGCATATAGTAATCCAGAAAGTGGACACCCCTGTCTTATACCTCGAGTTACAGGAAAGGGGCTGGTCAAGGAACCATTAATTATTATACAGAAGCTTAATAAGAGACACAAAATTGAACTTGAACCCAAAACCAAAAGTTTCTAAAGTTTTAAAAAGATATACATGATCTACCCGATCAAAGGCTTTTTCTTGATCAAGAGAAAGAAAACCTATGTCCAATGCATTTCTTTTCCCAATAGAGATCATACCTCTTATCAAAAAAAGATTATCAAAAATTGTTCGTTTGGGAATACAATAGGTTTGATCTTCATGAATAACACTTGATATAAATTGCTTTAATCTGTTTGTTATAGGCTTTGACAATATCTTCAAATCAACAGTTAAAAGTGATACAGGGCGCCAATTTTTCAATTTTTTTTTCAATTTTTAGGGATTAGTGTCAAGACAGCTCTTTGGCAGCACAGAGGAAGAATCCCCTGATCAAAACATTCTAATAAAACTTTATAAAAATCCTGTCAAATTCCAAAAACATTTATAAAAATCTGCTGTCAGGCCATCTATCCCAGGAGACTTTCCAGGATTCAGCTCTAAAACAGCTTTTGAAATCTCAGAAAAATTAAGAGAACTCTCTAAATCTTTTTTTTTTTTCTTGCTCTAAAACATGAGGAAGACACATAGAAACTCATTTACAACTGATTCTTCACATGCTTCTGCCTGATATTTTTTTTTATAAAAAGACAAAGCAACAGCATTGATTTCTTGTTGATCAGTTATTTCTTGTCCATTAGGAAGTTTTAACTGATGAAAATACTTTTTATCTCTGGACTTTTTTTCTAGTCCAAAACAAAAAGCTGTAGGGGCATCCATTTCATTTAAACGAGTATATCTTGCTCTAATCAACGCTCCTTTTCCTCTTTCTTCCAAAAGATTCTTTAAGAGAAATTTATTTATTTCAATATATGTGAAAGATGAATCATCATTATTGGCTTGTAAGTTAGACTTAAGTATATTTTGTTTCAGTATCTTCATTTCCTCCTTAAGGGCTCTGGTGCTGCCTGTGAGCAGTATACTGTTGACAAAAAAGTTTTATCTGTACTTTGCCTATATCCCACCAACGACTTAAGGATGAAAAACTGTCTCTTTCCTCTTTCCAAGCTTTCCAAAAGGAGTGAAAAGCATGAATAAAAGAATTATCCTGGAGTAAATTATTATTAAAATGCCAGTACGTAGAATAAAATTTAATACAAGGAAGAGAAACAGTCATAGAAATATAGTGGTGATCAGACAAGAAGTTTGGTGAAAAAGAGACACCAAAAAATCTCCCCCGATTATTAGCCTTCACATAAAACCGATCAAGTCTTGCTGCTGATATTTCATTAGAATTCTGTTTGAGCCAGGTATACTGCCTAACCCCTGGAAAACTGTCTCTCAAATCAGTAAAACTATGATAATTAATTAAAGACCTAAGTGCTTCAGCCGAACAAGCATGAGGTTCCTCATTATTCCTATCCACAGCTTGATCTAAAGTACAGTTAAAATCACCCCCCAACACAATAATCTTATCCTGGGAACATTCTGATACAGCTTCAGAGAGTTTTTCAAAAAAAGATATACGCTCATTCCCTGTATTTGGTGCATAAACATTAAAAAAGAAAAAATAGAATCTCCTAAAGTAATATCCACTCGTAAAATCCGAACAGAAATTTGACACAAAAGTCTTCAGACACAAAAGCCTGACTATTTACCCGTGATGAAAGAAGTATTGCAACACCTGCGCTTAAGTTTGAACCATGACTAAGCAGTGCTCTACCCTTCCATTCGGTCATCCATTGCGTCTGATTTTGAACGTTCGTATGCGTCTCTTGTAATAAGACTATGGGCCCTATCTTGCACCCAGCGCAATTGACTTTGTACACCAACGCATGTATCATTCCTATTTTGCACCCGCGCAAAGCGCGCTTTTCCCTCCACAGAAGCACGTCGCTAAACTAGGGAATGAACTTGCGCTGCCTGGGCGGCTCAGCGCAAAAAAGGAGGTGTGTTCCGGCGCAAACAATCCCTGGTGCTATTTTGCTGTTCCATAAAACAATTGCGCCACAGTTGCGCGTTGTTCATTATGCTATTTTAAGGGCGCATGCTTGACCATAATGTATAGCGTGCACAATGCGCATACACTTTGCTTATGTAATCTACACAGATGCAACAGTTATTTTTGCAAATCATAAATTGTTACAATAAAAAATATTAACACATGAGATGACGGAAATCATTGTGGTGCGCACGAAGATGTGAAAAAATAGGCATAAATCTAGCTTACAAATTTTTCAGGCTGATTGTAGTAATTAAGGATCAGACCTGTTTGCCCAATAGTGGCAAGACATATATGTATATAAGGACATCTGACAAATTGGTTTGTCCGTCAAGAACCAGGAAAAAAACCCGGAAGACTGTGAAATCACCTTTACCATAATGTAAGTACATTAAAAACCTTAGTCTTCAACTTACCAGTTAAGTTGAGCTTGCTCATATTTTTTTCTTTTGCACAGTGAGATGGAGTATGTCTTGGGACAAAGAATTAGACGCCGGAGGGAGAGGGTATACCGGCCCAGACAGACCTATCTCTCCCTCAGTGAGGAGGAATGCATACGTAAGCTACACCTGACCCGCCAGGCTGTGACAGACATCTGCCATCTCCTGGCAGATGAGTGGGGACTGATGCACCCTGTCCCTATGCCTTCCCCGTTGCAGTAAAGGTTACAGCGGCATTGCATTTCTATGCATCTGGGTCGTTCCAGCACCCCCTTAGCTCCATTGGAGGCATTTCACAATCTGCCATAAGTTCGGCTATACATGCAGTTACATCAGGTCTAGTCCGACATGCTGGGGAATACATCAAATTCCCCGTCACACCTGACAGCCAGGAAAGAGCAAAGCAGGCATTTTGTGCGAAGTATGGGTTCCCTGGTGTCCTTGGTGTTATAGACTGCACCCATGTGCAGCTACATGCCCCATCAGAAAACGCACTTGTATACATCAACCGCAAGGGAACCTATTCAATCAACGTACAAGTCATTTGCGATGCTTATAGTAAAATCACCCATGTCTTTGCAAATTATCCTGGCTCGAGCCACGACTCATTCATACTGGCAAACTCTGCCATTCCTGGCATCTTCGAGGGGAATCCCCGTTGGATGGGTGGCTGTTAGGGGACAACGGGTATCCGTTAAAGACATGGCTGATGACACCATTTTTGATGCCAGCAACAATTCGTGAAATGCAGTTTAATCGAAAACACACACAAACACGCTGTGTAATTGAACGAACGTTCGGCATACTGAAAATGCGCTTCAGGTGTTTGGATAGATCAGGAGGCACTTTACAGTACAGTCCTCAAAAAGTCACAGCATTCTTTGTGGCGTGTTGTGTTTTACACAACATTTCCATAAATCAAGGTTGTGTTGTTGACATAGATGAGGAAATATTAGAGGACTTAAGGAGACGTGATGGTGAACTGGATGTGCCGATGCCACTTAACCCAAATGCCCCAGCAGCAGCACGGGAGAGGAGAGCTTATTTGGCAGAAGAGCTGCTGCATCGTCTATAGTGAGGTAAGCAAAGTTATCTCGGTCTAATGTTATACTACATTGCAAAAATATAACCATACTCGTGATTCAGAGAGAACGAGTCCAAAACATTCAAAAGTATTTATCTGTGACATTTCTTTATATTTTGTCAAAAAGAAAAATCAATAGCAAACAGTAATTGCTAAAAAAAAATACAAATGGAAAATGAGGTTAAAAATATTTAAACAGAAAAACTTTATTTCTTTTTCCCTCCTCTGGTAGTTTTGTGGGACTGGACACCTGAGGGTCCGGGAATGGCATTGCGCGATGTGCGCCTGGTGGAACGGGTGGACGGAGATGGAGTGGGGGAAGGAGGAAGAGGCACAACAGGAGGAGGAAGAGGCACAACCGGAGGTGGTGGTGCGCTTGAAGGGCCACGCTCCATGGCTGCAGCAATCCTCTCCAGGCTTGAGGAGATGCGCCCGCGAGGCCGCAGCAACATCGCCATCCGGTCAAGACGGGCATTCACACTTTGCCGCATCCCAGACAGCTCCCGCTCCAGCATTTCAAATCCGGTTTGCTGGAGCTGCAGGAATGGGTGGTCCTCCGGTCTAGCGATGCTGCCACGGCGTGTAGTGGGTCTGGACCTTGATGGTTGCGCTGTTCCCTCCTCAGATGGCCCGTGCGCACGGCTCGCGAGGCCAGGGTCTTCCTGCGAAGCTGTTACATTGTTTTTATTTATTGTGTTGCTGCGTTACATTTATTTAATGTAAATAACAATTAAAATATTTTCATAAGATTGTTTTTATTTATTGTGTGGCTGCATTACTTTTTTTTCATGTAAATAACGATTAAAATATTTTCATAAGAAACCTTAATGTATGTGAACTTGTGTACCTTGGGGTTGGACTGCTTGCGTTTCTGGTTGGGTGCCGATTTCAAAGCCCCCAAATCCTTCAACGCTTTCAGCGGTGAGGGTGGACGCAGCGATGTCCTCTGCTGGCGTCAGGTCCTGAGTAGAGGCAGATCCACCCCCCGTTACACGGCGTGCCCGATTGATGCTGGCAAGCTTGGACTTCCCCCGTCTTCTGATGTCATTGTAGCGCTTGCGGCACTGGTGCGACGTCCTGGGGATGCCAGCTGATGAAACAATTGTGGCTATTTCCTCCCACGCCTGTTTAACCGACGCTGATTTGGGTGGGTTTCTCCCATCCCCATACAACATAACTTCTCTGTCTTTCACTGCTCTTACAAGAACATCAGTCTCCTCGGCTGTGAACCGCTCCTGGCGTGCGCCTGGTAAATCCGTAATAATATCAATCCGTAATGGAACTTGCGCACCTGCTTTTAATGGGAATGTTGGATGACGGATGACGCTCTGATTGGTTTATTTCACGTTACGCCCAAACCACACCTATGAATAATGAAGCTACTTCAGACCAACCCCTTTTAGATTTGCGCCGGGTGCAAGAGTCATTTATCCCGCCGGGAAAATAGCAACAGCGCCCAAGACCTGCCCACAAAGTTACTTGCGCTTTGTGCTTGACACTTGCGTTTCAGATTGTTAAAATAGGGCCCTATATCTGTCTTTTTTAAATGTAAATAATCAAATAATGCAGCTCTCTTCTCAATGCCCCTACAACCATTAATATTAAAAGAACCAATATTAAATGAAGTCATGGGGATAAGATAAAGAAATTCCAAGAGCAATAGCACAAACACCACAAAACTCATCATAATCTTAATAGTGTTTCGCAGATCGAGTCTTCATTCTTTTTCTTACATCACACATGAATTTCTTAAGTCAATATCGTTTTGGTTGATCAAGTTCCTCTAGCTTTTCTCATGGCAATGGCACATGATTCATTGAAAAGCCTTAGACTTGGAAAATACATTTAAATTTTTGATCTCCATTGATTTTTTGTAGAATCAAGAAAATTATTCAACTGTTTAACCGTGTAGTAGGATACATTTGTTTTAGAAGTGGAACTTCCTTGAGAGGTTGCATCAATGCTGTCTCTGCAACTATATTCACTATATTCATAACAGTATTCATTATCAGAATCATAAAGAGAGTGTCCATCATTTTCCAAACCACCTCTAGAATCATTATGCGACAAGTTATCTATTTATGAATCCATCAAATTTGTTGCTCTAATGTGCTCAGAAACCCTAGCGCTAATAGCACCAGCAGGTTCTGCACCATCCTGTTTTTCTACACAATCACCAGCAACATTTTCACTCAATACATCAGTAACAATGGGGACCACATCAGAGTTATCGACACAACCAGACGAACTAGGTTCACCAAGGCTGTCACTAACTTTTTCAGAGTTCTGATCAGTTTTATTTTCATTGTTTTCATCAGGAGTATGATTTACCTGCTCATTAACAGTGACTGACTCATCCCCATGGTTAACTTGTTCAGCGTCCTTCTTTGTGGGACACCTTTGTCTAGTATGACCATGCTTTCCACAGACAAAACATCTCATTGTGTTGGAAGTAATAAAGATAGCATAATCCTTACCCAACACTGTCAGCTTCACTGAAACCAAATCCTAATATTCAGCACTCAAAATCATGAAAATTTGTCTTCTAAAAGACATGGTGTGTTTTAAGTCTGGGTTTTTTATATTCAGAGGAATCATGTCGTTGGGAATAAACGGAATAAACTTTTTTGATAGGTTGGACAGCAGCAGTACAGGAATGAAATTATCTCTCACTGATACACCACACTCAACTAAATGATCCAACATAGTTAACTCCTTCAGAAAGATAGCAATAGCCTTATTCATCCTTGACGCAGACAAAAATATTTTGTGCACCAATTTCATTTCCGATTGCTATCAAGCAATCTTCCACCGACACCGAATCATCTGGTATGCATTTGCAACCATGTCGGGCAGTCAAAATTGAAAACCCGTCTTGAGTTTGGACCCATAATCACCACACGACTGGACAATAAATAAACCTACTACAAACTATTAACAAAATTATACAAAAGAAAGAAAGGAAAGTTTAAAGCACTCGCTCAAAAACACAGTCACTCATTCACTCGCACGCTTCCCACAGTCACTCCGCACATAATAATAATAATAATAATAATAATAATAATACATTTTATTTAAAGGCGCCTTTCATGGCACTCAAGGACACCTGACAAAATTCATAAAAAAGACATTAAACAATCAAACCAGTACAGCAACAAACATTAAATCACATAAAAGCCTGCCTAAACAGATACGTTTTAAGACGAGATTTAAAAACTGAGAGACTAGAACTGTTGCGAACTTCTACAGGAAGAGAGTTCCATAAATGGGGAGCAGCATAGCCAAAAGCTCGTGACCCCATAGAAGTTGTCCGAGTGCGTGGCAGAACAAGTGCAGAAGCAGATCTTAGAGTGCGGGAAGGAGTGTGTATATGAAGAAGATCTTGAAGATATGAAGGAGCCAAATTGTTAAGTGCTTTGTAAGTTAAAAGTAAAATTTTAAAATTCACACGGAATTTAACTGGGAGCCAATGCAACTTCTGTAAAACAGGAGAAATGTGCTCAAAAGTGGAAGTTTTGGTAATGACTCGAGCTGCAGCATTGTACTAACTGTAATTTATGAAGAGATTTGGAAGGAAGCCCATAAAACAAAGCATTACAATAGTCGATTCTTGATGTTACAAGAGCATGCACAAGCGTAGCAGTACTCTTGAGTGAAAGGACAGGACGCAGACGATTTATATTGCGAATATGGAAAAATGCAGAACGGGTACCTCTATTAATTTGAGATTCAAAAGACAGAGTTGTGTCAAGAATGACACCCAAACTTTTGACCTGATTCGATAGAGGAACAGAACAGTTATCTATTTCCATAGAAGAAATATTCGACTCACTTATTGTATTTTTTGAACCAACAAGAAGAATTTCTGTTTTACTGCTGTTCAATTATAGAAAATTACTTGAAAACCAATTTTTTAATTCACTTAAGCACTCACCAAGAGCAGAAGAGGGAAACTTTGAAGAAGGTTTAGAAGACAGGTAAAGTTGGGTGTCGTCGGCATAACAATGAAAATGGATATCATATTTCCTAAAAATGCTGCCAATAGGTAAAAGATAAATAATAAACAGAAGAGGTCCTAAAACAGAACCCTGGGGAATACCAGTGACAACAAAAGTGGGTTTTGATTCAAACTGTTTAAGTTGTACAAATTGAATGCGATCTGTGAGATAAGAACGAAACCAGCTTAAAGCCATACCAGTAATTCCAATAGATTCCAGCCTGCTCAATAGTATGGGATGTGAAATGGTGTCAACTGCTGCACTAAGGTCAAGAAGTATAAGTATTGATAGAAGACCAGCATCAGCCGCTAGTAATAGATCATTAGTAATCTTTACAAGTGCAATTTCAACACATGCGCACGAGAGAGAGAGAGTTTGTTTGAGTTAAACATAGCAAAATAATTGACAAAAAATCCAACAGTTAATTTTATCTAAAATTTACAGTTATATTTAAGTTTTTTTTTTCACTAAAATAATTTAGTATTTGACTAACCAATTATTTATTTATAATACACTTAATATATTTGTGAAATTTCTATCAAAATATTTGAGTATGGAGAATTAAACTGATCCGTTTCAAGAAACAAAAATATGACTTAATTCAAATCAATATTATTAATATATTTAACACACTCTTAAGAAATTGAGTAAGATTACTCAATTAAAACAATGCACCCCTCCCCCACCCTCTGAAGTGAGGACAACTCAAGGTTGAGTGAGCGCGGGCTGATTGAATTCTCTCCAGTCCAGAACAGTTCTCTCTTCTCAGCGTCGCAGAATTGGTGCTTTTCCTCTGTGAAATTCAGGTTTGTGTTTGTTTTATTTTATCTATCATTACTGTGCTTTAAATAATTTTATTTAATGCAAAACAACATACAGAGGCGTAATTCGACACCTAAACGAGAGTGTGCCTGTCTTTTCGCGTGACTGAAATGCATAAAACACACAACTTTATTCCTAATGATAATGAATATAATTAATTTGGATGATAAAATGTCCTCAGAACTGTGCACTGTTTGTTAATTGGCAGGTTATGGAGTCAGTCGCTCGCAGTATCTTTCAGCTATGAGTGAAACGCAGGACGGCAGTCTAAAGTTAGAAATTCACCCGCAGAGCACTAGTCCATCTCCGGCACGAGAACCAGCGCTGATCCGGTGGAAATTGGATTATCATTTTTACTTCTAAAATGTTTGTTAAATGAGTTTAAATGTAGGCAATATTGTATACATGTTAAAACAGTGTAAAATATGCTGTATTGCTGTACTTAACAATAAAGGCCAATGTAATGTATACTGGTGGTTGTATGGAATACTATTTTACAAAGGTTTAGAGGAAATAAAAACAATGAATTTTACTCAAAAATATTGTTTTTTAAATGTTTAGATGTTAAATTATTTCTACTAAATTTTATTTGTTAATGTACCAGATGCAGTTACTCAGATTTACTTTTTTTTTTTTACTTGCATTTACTCAATTCATACAGTATATGTCATTGATTTCACAGCTTTAAAATTTACATACAAAATTTGAGTGTAAAAATGTTTCACCAAAAAAATTGAGTAAATCATAGTTAAACTATTTAGAGTGTATAAATTATCACAGAGAATAAAATTAATTACAGAAAATGTGTGAAAAATAATAGAACACAATGCTCCTTTGCTACACCATTTTAATTCAAAATAAATCAGATCATCCATAGATTTATAAAAAATAGAATCAAATCAAAACTCTAGACTTTATAAGAGTTGAAAACAGTAACATTCTGTCCAGTCCATTGTTCAATCTTATTTTTCCTACTTGAATAGATAGCTAATTTAGCTTGACCCAAGACAAAATTTACGAATTGACAATCAATTCGTCTTTTCTGCACATATTTAGTACCCAAAACAAATATCTCCTTGGAAAAAGTTTCATTAAAAGCATCAAAAAGACTTAAAGGTTGTATCAGCGATTTCAGGCCCAAAAAAGGCCCAAACATAAATGATCACATTCATCAAATCTTTCCTAACGATCCGCTAGCTGCCCAGTGCCCACCCCATAAGCAGGCCATCAAAAAAATGCGTCTCTGTAGGCAGCATAGGCTCTGAGATCTGCACATAAAAACAATTGGTTTCACCAACCACTCAAAACCAAAATTAATAGTGTTTCAACCAATCACCGACAGGGGGTGGGTGTTGTGAGGTTTCGCGCTCATGCACGGCTGCACACGAAGTCGGAGCTGAAGAAGAAGCCAGCATCTATCAACGAACAAGAGAAATTGAACATGGCTAAGTCAATCCCCATGACTCAGCCATGTTCAATTTCTCTTGTTTGTTTATGTTTGAGCCTTTTTTGGGCCTGAAATCGCTGATACAACCTTTAATACATCAAATAAGGGCTTTAATCTAGAGCACTCCATGAATGCATGAAAAACGGTCTCTCTTTTAAAGCAAAAAGGACATTCAGAGCTCACCTCAGGATTTAAAACAGAAATAAAAGCATTGACAGCTATTGCTGTCACGGCAGACTAAGAACAAAAGGTGTGAGGACTCAAACACTGGAGAAAATAAGTATTTATTAACAAAAACACAAAACAAAACCCAAGAGGGGGAAAACAGAACTAAGTAAATACAAAAATAATAACAGACTAAGAACACTCTGGAAGATCTCGGGGAACAGGAAACAAAAGACAACGTACCGACACAGACTGCAAACAAGAGGGAACTAATAAAGGGAAACTAATCAGGAGGGAACAGGTGGATGAACTCAAACAATAATCAGATAACAAGGGGGAGGGGTCAGACAATAACACGAGCACATGGCCCAAAATAACAAAACACCCATGTGCAGCACAAGACAGGACAGGCATGTGACAATTGCTCCATGGAGAACTCTCCATTGTATATCTCCTAGTCTCTTTGTTAACGGTGGCTTATACAAAACTCTCCATTCAGGCGTAACATTATCATGCAATTTTAAGAAAGAACGCCATGGTGTATCCACTTTGTCATCTAAAATCTTCTTGTTAAAAACCAAAACACAAGCTTTGTACAAGACTTTCCCTGTAACCGAAAAGAAACCTAAACACAAAGACTTCTGTGGCATCGTGAGAGGGTATGTTATAGAGGCAAGGTATGTGCCATCTAGGTGGTTGCATCAACGGTGGCGTTGCAAGTGAAGGAGAAAAGCTGTTAATGAGCTGAGAACAGAGAGACTGGCTGGTTTTTTTGATAGTGCACACAAAGAGAAGCTGGAAGAGTTTTTGGTTAAATCTTTTTGGAGTTTAAGTTGATCATTAAAAAGAAACCAGTGACTTGATCTCTGCCTGGACTCGATTTGTGAAGCAACCCACACTTTGGTGATACCCTACCTCTCACGATGCCACAACTTCCCAGTTTTTAAAAACAAACCCATACAATCATCTAGTTTGGGAGACAAGTATATAGTCGGAAAAGGGTCTTCAGTATTAGGAGTCTCTACTCCTGTACAATAGTCTGTTAATAATTGTCTCTCTTCATTTGTAAGAGCAGACTGCCACTTTGCCATCAGTTGAGCAACTATACGAGTTGAAAAAATTCCCAAATGAGATGCTGTTTGCTCAATGTTCATGAAATTAGGTCCAGCCACATTTAGCAGAAGTCTTAAGGTGGTGATCTTGGATTTGCAAAGGACATCATTTAGACCAGAAAAACTGTGTTCAACAGCAGAAATATCCAAACGAGCTCCATGTATTATGGGTTCATTTAACAACCAGAAGAGTGATTTCGTACACGGTGTCCTTTGTTGATTAAAAAGACTTCATACTTTAAAAAGATTTCAATAAAAAAATTGGCACATTGGAGGCATCCAGTTTTAGGGGGTCTAACAAAAAGAGAGATTTATCCATCTGTAGGCCTCCCAGACTCCGTAAAATAGCACATGCAGCCACTCTCCAACCAAAGTCACTTGACCCCGAAAGAAGCCTTTGTATAAACTGTAAACAGAAAGCTGCTGTTCTGCTTTGCAAGTTTATCAGTCCCTGTCCACCTTCTTCTTTAGACAAAAATAAAATGCTCTTGGTAATCCAGTGTAATTTATCCCAGAAAAAGTCCACCAGTAAGGCTTGAATTTCAGTCATCATTTTCACAGGTGGATCTATACATGCCAGCTTATGCCAGAGAGAGGATGCAATTAAATTATTTACAATTAAAGTAACCAACTCAACAAAATGCCTCCTATACATATGAGAATAATCAGACACACACACATACACACAAAAGTATTACTTCTTCACAAGTCAGCTTGAACTAAGATGAACTGGATGCTCTAGTCAAATGAACGAAAGATACATTCAAATTAATAAGTATTTCATGATGAAATATTATCTAAAACTCAAAAGACAATAAAATGTGACTAAAAAAACATGATACAAATACACAACCCAGTTGAGAAGCACTCAGAAAATACACTGGACATGAAAATATATCCTTTTCCACAGACAGTGAGGCCCTTAAGTGGTCTATGTCATGCTGTTGACTCATCAAAACAAGAAGCCAAAAGATCAAGACCAAAGTGAGTCAAGTCTGACAATGTTCAAAATTATAAAATCTCAAGATCCATAACCTCTGCCCTCCAACAATCTAACCCTGCAACAAACTGCCAAACTGAAGTGGATAACTGATGGATAAGTAGAACCATATTTTGGCCGTAAGAACAATCCACATCCACATGTGCATTCCACATAGGAAATGTAATAGCAATAATTTTCCGTTCCACAGCTTTAGAACATAAATATCATACATTAAAGTTACTGCCCTGTGTTAAGTTATTCTCTGCAGAGTGCACTACAATTTCTGAATGCATCAATAAGACAAAAGAAAAAAAGAAAAGAAAAGACCAGCAACACCAATAAAAGAGATAAAGACAGATAGCGAAAACGAACCGTATGGAAATATATGGGTTTCCAAATTGGTATTAAAGGGATAGTTCACCCACAAACCCACTCATTTACTCACTATCATCTTATTTTCATTATGCTCATTAAGATTTTTTTTATTACTTTAATCTGAGTTTTTTTTTTTTTTTTTTTTTATAAACTTCTGTTGTATATAAAAACTTGACTTATATAACTGGCAAAATGTTCAGGTTGCTCTTTTCTATTCAACAAAGGTGTATACTGTAGCAGCTTGATCTGTTGAAGACAAAGAGAACCATAAAAAAGTACCGTCATAGTGGTCCATACGATTTGTGCGCAATATCAAGTTTTCTAAAGTTTTGTTTGAGAAACAAAGCAAAATTTAAGCTACTATTTGCTGAAAATCATGCCCCTATTGTAGCTCTTAAATTTCACATTTGCACTTAATTCAACTCATCACATCATTATTGGCCACAAGACCTCAAACCTGGTACAGCACATATTGAGGCACTCTCTTTGAATTAACAAATTATGACAACATTTTCACTAAAGGAGGCTTATAGATGGCAACAACAGGAAATGAGTGTCATCAGAGCAACTTCACTGAGTGTCTTATTTTTCCTCATCAGCCAATGCAAACAAACACACAAACACAATCTCACAATCAGATACACACTTAAGAACTGCAAGTTATAAAACTTGTGAAAGAAATCAAATCTTGACTGATGTCTCACATTACTGTTACCTGAGTCTCTCCTCTTCCTTCTTACGGAGTTGCATGTCCCTCTGCACCACTCTGAGCACATGCTCTGCTTCATCATTGCTCAGACCAGACAGGTCCAGTTTACGTCCCATCACTGCTTCAGAGTCAAGGGTCAAGACGCTGGAACCACAAATGGTTGTCCTTAAATACTTTCAAGCTAAAGCCTGGAGGTGAGGAATAAAAGAGAAATTAAAGTCATTCTGTGTTCTATAGGTCAAAGTTTTCTATACAGTAGATTAGTGGCATCAAATCTTTAAAAGCATTTGTTTTCTCAATTGCATCTGTGGAATAATCAGTGTTCGTTACTTTTGGGTGGGCAGAAATCCTGATTACAAAGTCTATTTTTGTGATTTCTACTGTTTCATATAATCTCTTTTAAACCGCACATTAAAAAAACACCACAAACAAAGAAAAATACGATTCGCTTGTATTGCGTCGCTAGACGCATTGGGAAAACTCCTTTTTCGCAGAATACCGAAGCCTTATTGAATCATGCAGTGAAATTGCACGAGCCAATGGCTGTGCAGCAGAACTGCACAAACCTATGGCGCTAAATATCTATATAGCTATATATCTACCCATCTATATAAGTGGGCATTTCGCCGTAGGATCTCAGAATAATTCTCCTTCAGCTATGAAGATCTTCTCCTCGCTGGACTCTGACACTAGACAGAAGAAGCCTTCTCGCCATCGAACGAGCTTCGCAGCGGAGAAAGATGATTTAGCGACGCCCTGCAAGCAAGCTGACAAGCAGGGGTAGCATGGATGTGTAGAAATTAAAGCTGAAGCTCCAATCTCCTCCTGAAAATCCCCCAAAAAGTCTGTTGGTGCCTCAGCCACTTCCTTTAGAGAAGCTGTCAATCACAACTGTCAATCATGATGTCACATTCCCATTTTTATAGCATCAAATAACTAAGACCAAACTTATTTAAAAAAAAAACGAACACTTAAACTTACATCAGCGTGATAAAAACTACCTAAAAGGACAGAAAACATCTTTGTAATAAAAAATTTTGAAGTGTAATTTGATTGTTTAGTTTCCATTGCGTCCATTAAAGGGTGGGGATTATGACCTATACTGGGACCAACCAATGGGGGGCGATCGAGACGCGTTGGCTTCACTTTTCACGACTTGTGCGGCACGCCTGCAGTGAGGGGATTCCCTCTGAGCGAGCTGCTTGCCGGGGCCATGCCCACCCCAAGCCACGTTCATCAAAGACGGTCACTCTTACTGCGAGACCACGAGTCTCGCCTCGCTGCTTTCACGGACCACTTTCTCTAAAGAAAACAGCTCCTCCCCTCGTTCTCCATTGTTCTCTTTCTCTCAAGCATGAGACTAAGAAACAATGGAGTCACAGGACTGAGTGAACGAGACTAAGTGAGCTCACGCTAGTCCATTTCCCCGTGTCTCACTCTCCCTGCAGCATGGGGATTCCCCAGTGCTGCTCGTACTGCAAGAGCGAGCACAGCGCTGACAGCACATCAGCTGAGTACAGCACTGACTGCTCGGCAGCTGAAAATGACTCTTCTACCCTGTGACTATCAGGTGACACTCATAAAGCATATCTCTATCCAAAGAGCATCTAATGATCCCTCCTGGGAACAGTTCTCGATTCGGCCCAAATGCGAGCCAGAGCGCGCTCTGACAATTCAGCGGCTTGCTGCATCTTTCAGGGTCAGGGCAACTCAACCCGTGCTCGCTGAGAGCAGTGCAGGTGCCGGGCAGACTGAACCAAGGGGCAGACATGCTGTCTCGGGCAATGTGTCCTCAGAAGAATGGACAATCCATCCCCAGATGGTTCACATGATCTGGAGTATGTTCGGGAGGGCAGAGGTCAACCTCTTTGCCTCAGAAGACGAGTCTCACTGCCCAATATTTTTCTCAAAAGACAAAGATGCGCTGGCCCACAAATGGCTCAGCCTTACTCTATATGCCATTCCCCCGGTCGTGCTGCTTCCTCAGGTCATCAGATGGATCAGGGAGGACAGACACACAGTCCTTCTGGTGGCACCTCTCTGACGGAAACGGTCATGGCTCCATTGGTCCGTGGCCAATTCCCCTATGCTCCTGTGGCCGGCCAGTCTACAGGCAGGCACAACTTAGTTGTTTGTTTTCTGAAGGGGGCCAGAAGAACCAGAACCCATCTCGTCCCCTCACTATTCTAACAAGGGTCCTTAGGGCCCTCAGGGGCCCTCCCTTCGAGGCGCTCCAGTCGGCCGAGCTGTGATCCCTTTCGCTAAAGACCACCCTCCTGCTAGCCATAGCATTGGTCAAGCGAGTGGATGACTTGCAAGCCCTCTCTGTGAGCGCGTCTTGCCTTGAGTTTGAGCCTAACGACTGTAAAGTCATCCTCAAACCAAGACACGGCTATGTACCTAAGGTGTTCTCTACTCCGTTCAGAGCACAGGTCATTACTCTCTCTGCTCTTCCCATTTCAGAGAGCGATCAGGAGTTGCACTTACTCAGCCCTTTTCAAGCCTTAAGAGTAGCCCAGTTCGAGCAGCTCTTCGTGTGCTTTGGGGGCAGCACCAAAGGGCATCTTAGCTTATGCTTCAATGGGCCTCCAGTGACCCATCGGAGTGAAGGTCCAGTCCACCAGAGGCATGGCCTCCGCCTGGGCTTGGTCTAGTGGAGTATCCATTGGCAATATCTGTGCAGCGGCCGGCTGGTCCTCGCTGTCCACCTTCACCAGATTTTACAACTTGGGCATCCCTGCTCTACAAGCACGGGTCTTGTCTGTTTAGCTGGGCTTTGACCTCTATGCGAGCTCAACCCACTTGAACCCTTTCCCTTGTGGCTCCGACATAGTAGTACCTTAGTCTCGGACGAGTACCTCGCCCTATCTTAGCCTTGCTGCCTTCAGGGCCCGTATCCTCAAGTGTCTTAGGCCAGGGCCATAGAACAATTGTCGTTCTGCAATTATATCATGGCACTATTGGACTGGATTCCCAATGTGTCTAGCGACGCAATACCATTGAACCGTATCGATAGGTAACGTACTTGATTACTAACATAACCATGGTTCCCAGAGATAACGGGAATAAGTATTGCACAGCTGGCCGTGCTATCATGCTGCACAACTCGGCGTTAGTCGTTTCAGTCAAACTATTCTGAGATCCTACGGCGAAATGCCTGCTTATATAGATGGTAGCCCCACCCATTTCGGAGGGCTTCAGCGCCATAGTTTTGTGTATTTCCGCTGCACAGCCATTGGCTCGTACAGTTTCACTGCGTGATTTAAAGCAGGGCTATGCAGTTCCGGGAATTTCTTCGCTGTATTCTCGCTTTTTGCTCGCAGGTTTCTCTATAGAGCTCCCCCTACAGCTTCGGAATAGATATTTGACAACACTGTCAAAAAACTTGTTGGCGACTCTCAGATACCAGAGTCTATAGATCAACGACATCAAAGCAGATGGGACATTCTTTAAAACGTCTTCTTCATTCGGGTTCAAACTGCGTGAGGGAGCGCAATAATGACAGAATTTTAGCAGATTTTTTTGCCGTAAAGCAATTCATTACATAGCAAGAAAAAAAGTCATATAACTATTCCAATGACTCCGAAGCTGTTCGGTTAAAGGGACAATGTGTAGTTTTTTAGGTATTTTATTATCTAAAATCAATATTTTTATTCTTAAATATGTCCTCAATGGTGTACAAATACCTCTGCCAATGATCTGACTTATCCTCGTAAACGAAGAATTTATTATCTTTATATACATGGGACGGGTAGGTCCACGGAGGCTTCCATGTAGTTCCGCCATCTTGAAAAACTATAATAGCAGAGAGGGACAAAAAGTACTAGGCCAACGCGTTTCCACAATGCGTTTTCGTTCAGAGCCAGCGTCACGTGACTGAAACCAGCAGAAACGGAGGAGCAGAGCAGTGAGAGGCGCTTGTCACTGCCCCGGCAAGTTTAAAAGGCTGCACTGTATGGTTAGTCACAGGATAAGGAGTCCTCATCGTCGAAAAAGTCCAAAGTAGACCGTAAAAATGAAACGTGACCGGAGATTACAAAAAACAAGGGTTAATGTCGGGATAGCTTTTTCCAGGTGGAAAGAGCTAATGCAGGAGAAAGCTTTCAAAAGAGACGCTGAAGTTGCCTGCTTTCTTCTCGACAGGCAAGTCAATGTTACGGTCTTAATTACAAGCTTTTTTTCATTGCTTGGTTGTGTACTTTATTATATAGACAGACAGTAGAACTCGATGAAGTGCTATTAAAAGACATCCTGTCATAGCTTTATGGTACGTAACGGCTACCGTAGATGCAACACGCATTTGAAAAAGCGAGGCACTGGAGAGCAATATTCGTTTGAATGCAAAATACAATTTCACCGCTAGATGGGAGAAATTCCTACACATTGTCCCTTTAAGGTAAAAAAGTTACTTAGTTCACCTTTAACAAGGTTTCAGTATTTGGAGAAAAATGAGTTTTCCCAATGTGTCTAACAACAAAATACTCTTTCCCATTATCTCAGGGAACTGATGTTACGTTTGAAACCGAGTACGTTTCTCTACAGATGGACCATATAAACAGATATAAATGCACAAACATAAACCCATAAAATACATTTATACTAAAAAGTTCCTGAAATGCAAGTCGGTTATCTTTAACAAGCAAACAGGCTGTCTGAGATAAGAGCACAGAGCACACGTGGATTTGGAGATACATTAATGTGCTCAGCTGGGCTACAGTTATCGGGAGATTCTAACTGTGGGCCAAGATATCTCTATCTCTCTCTCTCTCTCTCTCATTAAAGTCCTACATGGGGAGGGGATAGAAGAGATCAGGACAATTCAGAATGGGTTCAGCAGAGGTGAACAATAAAAGACAGACAGATAAGATAAAGAGGGTGAGAGAAATATGCAGTATAACAAACAGGAAGGCTACAGTACATTAGTCAGGATTTTTATAGGACATATCAAACATAGATGTTTATTCTGCTAACTGAGCTGTTGGAGTGCACATTAATGGGGGTACTGTGTGTGTGGCTGCTTATTGATAAAGAGCCATGAAATAAAATAGGAAACAAGAGGAGACTGTGTGGAAGGAGGTGGGCCAATTATAGGAAGAGACAGAGATGGTATTACAGAGAAGGAGAGGGGGAGAGATGCTGACAAAGAGAAGGAGAGAGAGTGTATGACGTTAAATGCAGCCTCTGGGTGATGACTCAGTCAGCTGTGCCCTTTAAGCTCCACCAATCACATTACACTCCACCTGTTTACAATCTTCTCTCTCACACACATACAACAAATACACACACATATATAGGGAACTATTTTCTCGCCAGTATTTCAGAAATAATCAAATATGCGGAAGTCTAATTTCACACACAAGTACCCAAAACTCATCACACACCTCTATATTTAAAAAATCCTGGAAAGATTTTCACAAAAACTTTTTCAGTCTGATAGATGCATCCAATAGTGCTACCTAACTATGCATATACTGGACAAAAACTTGCCACTTAATAAATCGCCTGATTAACAGTAAATTATTTTGTTTTTAAATGTGTTTCTGTAGAGATTCAGCTCACCTGTAGAGTTAAATCCGTGTAGGAATGAGGTTGCAATTCAAAAACATGCAATACAATTGTAAATGTCCATAGGTTATAGGCTAAGCTAGCAGGCTAATCAGCTAACAATATGCTAGGCTGGTAATCTAATAAAATTTTAATTTTACAAAATATAATCAAACAAAAAAAAAAGATGCAAAGACCAATAAATGTTTAAATTCACAATCTGTAGCATTGCTTATCATATGTAACATAATTTAAAAAGACAGTCAAAATACACTTTTTAAAGGATTTCTAATCAGACACTGAATAGAGTACCTATTAAAAGTTATTTTTATATATTGTCATTTTATTTATTTATTTATTGGCTAGTGTGTAACACATTGATGATGAAAAGAGAAAATATTTTGCAGAATGAGAAGCAATAATAATACAGCACAGGGGAATTTGTGTGCTGCAGATGAAGGTTGTTCTAGAGGCCACTGTCACAATCAAGATTCCTGGTGGACATCTCAGCTGCAGCACATGCATACAGTATACAATGACCCAACATAACCTTGTTGTTTTGTAAACACCATCTGTTCATAGTCGAAAATTCACTTACTGGGTACAGGTTATTAAGAAAAAAAAAATACATAAGCTCTTTAATCTATAACAAAACTGTGTCTTACTCTCTTTATAATGGTTTACCGTTTGTAGAGGCTGCATGATTTAAGGTATCATTCATGTCCATAGCACACACAGCATCAGTAATAGTAATGTTGGCATTAGCAAGCACTAATCACTGTTCAAAGTGTTAATCATAATGGCATGGAGGTTAATTCGTGAATGGGGCAAATTAAATTACTATGTAGCCATAATCAAGAACACTTTTAGCTCACCTTTGCCGATGGCAATGCCCAGGTTTCATAAATAACAGTCTGCCATTTTCTTAGAAAGATATCAGGTATAAATTCCTCCTACAAATAAGAAACATGGTGTGGAGTAATTATGAAACTGGTGAGAGGAAGAAAATGTGTTCTCTTTTAGGCTCAAACGTAACTATCCCAAACGTAAGACTATAGCCTCCGTTTCAGCTCATGCTGCAGTGTTTGATTCAAGTATAATTTTTCAGAGCTGCTCAAAATACCCTGAGTGCAATTTTTCACTACACAAAAGAGTTGGATCACAGGATTCTTGCTGCCACACGCTAGTCGCCATGGTATCATGCTTTAAATTAAAAAGCATAAAAATTTTGCCCATGATGTTAAAACTTATTTTGAGTACATTAAGTACATTTAAGTACATTATCTGGAAAGCACTGCGTTTTAATGATCACTTTAGACTCACATAAACAATGGGGAAACATCTTCTGAACATTGTTCTAACATTTTAACAGTGTAGTGAAAGCAAAAACTCTAAACAATATCTATACAACAAACCCATATATTATTAAATTATAGAATAATATAATCATCTAAAACTTTTTTTCACTTTGCATGTCAGGGCTCAGGGGTAATTAACAGTCAGCTGGTCATTATCTCAATTTATTACATGGCTCTGTGGAATACTTGATTCTGATTGGTCAATCGCGCCATCCAGTGGTAAGTTATTCCCAGATAACAACCGCTCAAAACAGATAACGCAGGCTCATCCGGGTCACTGAATTCAGCAGTGCTATACGCCTGCTAGGAACGTTTTTTCTTCGTGGAAGTTTTGTGTTTGGTGAGCTAATAAAATATTAAAACTCAGTCGAATCAATATTTTGTGTACAGTTATTTAAGTATGCCATCCAGTATCGTGGACTCACTCTCTCGTTTCATACAAACGCAGCTGCTGCCATTTTGTGACTATTGATTTGTACAAACAGGAACGATTTTAAAACAGTTTAATCAGAAATCAATACAGTATTTATGTGGCGAAATGCAGTGTAATAAGTGATATGAATTACTGTATACCGTATCTCTAAATTGTCCGTTTAGTTTGAACTTTCTGCGCTGCAACGGTTCTCTCCGCGCAAGCTTTGCGTTTAAAGACCTAATAAAATATTTCAACTCAGATCAATATTTCGTGTCTAATTATTTACTTATGTGGCAAGTAGCCGTGTAATAAGCGGGATAATGTACATCCAGTCGGTGGTTCTCTCAAAATAACCCCCTTCAGGCTGATCCTCCACTTCGCGTCGGGGTCCTCATCATGTGGAGGGGTTATTTTGAAGAAGACAACCGGCTGGATGTACATTATCCCATAAACCACAACTGAACCTCAATACAGGTCTTAAATCACCCTGAATGGGTTTATTTTGCATATTGTCCAGCTTTTTACGTGACTACTCGGCAAGGAAATAAATAAATAAATGGACATGAAATATGGATTTGAGAAACACAAAACGATTATATCGTGCTCTCGTAATGTACAGTGATCAATCAGGCAGTTTAACAGTCATCATATAAAAATATTTGACCACAGAATGCTGAGATTGGCAAATCAGAATTAATTATTCTAAATAAGAGCTGAGTAATAAAATACTATAAGAAAAGACTAATTCAATGGTTAAACAGCTATGAAAACCCTACCAACATGCAATGTCTAAAATGGGTACTAGTACTATGGGTAAAGTAAGTCACTAACTCTCCCTGCTCTTGTGACCAAATCTCCTTCACAACAGTACTAATAATCCATAATCCTGTGACCCTTTCTTAACGGTGTGTGTTCTGTACATCCCCAAAACAATGCAGCGAAAACAGCAGGTATTAGTCTGTCATTATACATTGTCATGTTGAATCAAAGCAGCTGTGCAGGCAGGTTGGCTCAATGCATGCAGAGAGGATGATTCATTGACCTGTCTTCATCCACCACTAACGCAACCATGAGGCAAAATGAAGTGACACACAGATGTTACATTCACACAATGCATTCTCCGCAAACACTCTCTTTGTTCAGCTGGGATTTACAGTGCAACACTACTGCAATTGTGCAAAAAAGTATGAATGAATGTAAAAACAACAGCTCTCTCTGGGAAGAATATAGCATCACAATGATCAGAAGGGGGAAAAGTATGGCAAGCTGTTCTAACATTTATTCCTAAAAACTATATTTACACTGAATAAAATTATAAACGCAACACTTTTGTTTTTGCCCCCATTTTCCATGAGCTGGACTCAAAGATCTAAGACTTTTTCTATGTACACAAAAGGCCTATTTCTCTCAAATATTGTTCACAAATCTGTCTAAATCTGTGTTAGTGAGCACTTCTCCTTTTCCGAGATAATCCATCCTCCTCACAAGTGTGGCATATCAAGATGCTGACTAGACAGCATGATTATTGCACAGGTGTGTCTTAGGCTGGCCACAATTAAAGGCCACTCTAAAATGTGCAGTTTTACTGTATTGGGGGGGGGGGTCCGAAAACCAGTCAGTATCTGGTGTGACCACCATTTGCCTCACGCAGTGTAACACATCTCCTTCACATAGAGTTGATCAGGTTGTTGATTGTGGCCTGTGGAATGTTGGTCCACTCCTCTTCAATGGCTGTGCGAAGTTGCTGGATATTGGTAGGACCTGGAACACGCTGTCATATACGCCGATCCAGAGCATCCCAAACATGCTCAATGGGTGACATGTCCGGTGAGTATGCTGGCCATGCAAGAACTGGGATGTTTTCACCTTCCAGGAATTATGTACAGATCCTTGTAACATGGGGCCGTGCATTATCATGCTGCAACATGAGGTGATGGTCGTGGATGAATGGCACAACAGTGGGCCTCAGGATCTCGTCACGGTATCTCTGTGCATTCAAAATACCATCAATAAAATGCACCTGTGTTCGTTGTCTATAACATACACCTGCCCATACCATAACCCCACCGCCACCATGGGCCACTCGATCCACAAAGTTGACATCAGCAAACCGCTCACCCACACGACGCCATACACGCAGTCTGCCATCTGCCCTGTACAGTGAAAACCGGGGTTCATCCGTGAAGAGAACACCTCTCCAAAGTGCCAGATGCCATCGAATGTGAGCATTTGCCCACTCAAGTCGGTTACGACGACGAACTGCAGTCAGGTCGAGAACCCGATGAGGACAACGAGCATGTAGATGAGCTTCCCTGAGACGGTTTCTGACAGTTTGTGCAGAAATTCTTTGGTTATGCAAACCGGTTGTTGCAGCAGCTGTCCGGGTGGCTGGTCCCCCCCGGACCCCCCCATTACAATAAAACTGCACATCTTAGAGTGGCCTTTTATTGTGACCAGCCTAAGGCACACCTGTGCAATAATCATGCTGTCTAATCAGCATCTTGATATGCCACACCTGTGAGGTGTATGGATTATCTCGGCAAAGGAGAAGTGCTCACTAACACAGATTTAGACAGATTTGTGAACAATATTTGAGAGAAATAGGTCTTTTGTGTACATAGAAAAAGTCCTAGATCTTCAGCTCATGAAAAATGGGGGCAAAAACAAAAGTGTTGCGTTTATAATTTTGTTCAGTGTACATCTAATAATAATAATTAGTTTAATTTATATAGCGCTTTTCTGGGTACTCAAAGCACTTTGCATATGGAAGGGGGAATCTCCTCAACCACCACCAATGTGACGGCAGCCATATTGCCCCAGAACGCCCACCACACACCAGCTTATTGGTGGAGAGCAGACAGAGTGATGAAGCCAATCATTATATATGGGGATTTTTAATGACCACAGAGAGTCAGGACCACGGTTTAACGTCTCACCTGAAGGATGGTGCTTTTTGACAGTATAGTGTCCCCATCCCTATACCTGGGCATTAGGATCCACACAGACGTCCTTCCCCTAGGAGGTCTCCCATCCTACTAACCAGGCTCAATCCTGCTTAGCTTCAGTGGGCAACCACTGAAGCTAAGCAAGTAAAGTTCATTCAGCAGATGGAAATTAATCAGTTGTATTAGCATGCAAGCAAGAGCTGAAGTGAAACGCAGAAAAGAAGAAAAAGAACATGTTTATGGTTGTGCAGTAGCGAACCGTGACTTGACAGGCAAACAGCACAGTGAGAGTTATCACAAAAATAAATAATAATTTGTTACAAAAATGCAAATCCTCATTACAAACAATTAATTTCACACATCATCGGTGTGTGTAATTCAGTGGAATATGGTGACAAATGGCCAGGTTGCAAAACATATGACAAACAAAACCATCAAAATTTAATGTAAGCCAATGCATCATGACAGTGAACAATAAAGTGTGTAAACAGTGTAAACAATAAACAGTGTAAAAAGGCACTGAAACAAATTACAAATAAATTTGATCTTGCACAGCTAGTTAAAGGACCTACTAGGATAACTTCTTCATCCAGAACCCAAATTGATCTGATATTTAGTAACAAACCGGAGAGAGTAACCAAATCTTTCAATATGGTCACAGGTTTGTCTGATCATAACTTAATCATTATAGCCAGAAAACTCACTAAAAACCGGTCTACATTTTCCACAAATATAAAGCCATGCCAATTTCGAATACCTAAGAGTGATGTATGTCAATATGAAAATGCTATTAAAAACATAAATTGGAATGAACTACTACTTGGTACAAATGTGGATGCTGACACACACGTGTTCCTATCCACAATTCAAAAAATAACAAAACAATTTTTAAAGAAAAATAAATCTAAAAGTGACAGTAAATATACTCTCCCATGGATTAATGGTGACATAAGGAGACTAATGAAGGAGAGAGACCAGGCACTGCGAACATATCTTAAAACTAAGTTACCGACTGACAGATATATGTTCATTTCTTTAAGAAACAGGGTAATAAAAGACATCCGAGTAGCTAAAGCAAACTTTTTCGTTAGTCTGATAGGTGAAGCTAAGGGAAATCATAAACAAATCTGGGACTCCATAAATAAGCTAACTGGGAAATGGCATAATAATAATAATACAACAAAGCAGTTGGTGATTAAAGATAAAGGATCCCTGGTTAAAGAGGCAAATGAAACGGCTACTCTCCTCAACTCTTATTTTGTGAATTCTGTTAAGATGACAGTACACACAAATCTAACTGAACTTCCCAGTCCTTTACCAATTGATATCTCTCAACCTGTTCTATCCTTGTTGAACGTTTCTGAATTAAAAGTTAACACAATTCTGAACTCTCTTAAAAATTCGAAATCAAAAGATATATTTGGATTAGATACTCTCTTCCTTAAACGGCATGCAGGTTCATTTACTGAACCAATAACTAAGATAATTAATGCCTCTTTTAAGGAGGAGAAGTTTCCAAAGGAATGGAAAACAGCCATCGTTGTTCCAGTTAACAAATCAGGAGACCCGACTGATGTGAGCAATTATAGACCGATTAGCATTTTACCCGTCATCTCAAAAATTGCAGAGAAATGTGTTGCTGAACAGCTGACCACACATCTAAATAGTATCCCTTATACACTGCACCCAATGCAATTTGGTTTTCGAACTTATCATTCCACTGAGACCGCAAACTGTTTCCTTTTAGAAAACATCAAGCTAAAATTGAATAAAGGAGGTGTTGTCGGAGCTATATTTCTAGATTTAAGTAAGGCATTTGATACAGTCAACCATCAAATACTTATTTGTAAACTAGCCAATTTTAATTTCTCCGATAATGTGATGAAGTGGATGAAGTCCTATCTTGAGGGCAGAGTTCAGTGTGTAAGGGTGGGTAGTGAAACATCATCCTTCCTGAGTAATGAAATGGGTGTGCCTCAGGGATCCATCCTGGGCCCTCTCCTGTTCAGCTTATATATAAATGATTTACCATCGATCTGCACAGGATGTGAAGTTCAGATGTATGCAGATGATACTGTCATATATGTCCATGCAAGAACCAAAGAACAAGCCGCTTCTAAACTCAGTGCAGTAATGATTAATGTAAACAAATGGCTAAATGATTCACACCTTCTTAATGTTAAGAAGACTGTTTGCATGTTTTTTACAAAAACACACTCTGCAACTGACCATGATCTGAAAGTATATGTGTCTGGAGAGGTCCTCCAAGTAGTCTCTCAAGTTAAATATCTAGGCATTATACTTGACTCCACCCTGTCCTTCAAAAAACAAGTGAAGAAAGTAATGCAAGTAACTAAATACAATTTGGCCAACTTTAGGTATATAAGAAACTGCCTAACAACCACAACAGCAAAATTATATATGAATGCTATGATCATCCCCCACTTAACATATTGTATGACAAGTTGGACTCAAGCTAGAAGTACAACACTGAAGCCTATTCTTTCTTTGTACAAGCAGACTCACAAAGTGTTATATAGAAAACCTAAAACCTACCAGCTACCACCACTGTAATATTTTGGAAAAATATGAAATTCTTAGTTGGGAAAATTTAATGAAATACAGTGACATCTGTCTGGTGTTTAAGATTTTAAATGGTAAAGCTCCCCCACCACTTGGTACTTTTATTAAGCAGAAAAATGTTACCAACAGAACTACAAGATCAGCTCTAAGAGGAGATTGTGTAATCCCTTTTAGGTCTAGCTCCTTCAGCCAATCATGTTTTTCTGTAAGAGCTACTCAATTATGGAACACCATACCAATTGAAATAAGAATAGGTAACAACTATTATACCTTCACACGAAGTCTTAAGGTCTGGCTTTTGAAAAGTCAAACATGTGAACATTTTTAAATAAAAAGTGCATTGCACATTTCATTATTAATATTACTATTTAACCTGCTGCTAATATCTCCCAAGTTCTCTGCCCGTTGCCAGGCAATTGTACTGATGTGTTAATGTTTCTGGATGTTTCGTGTGGTTTTATGTTGTGAGAATTGTTCTGTTTTATTTGTTGTTTTATCGTGTCTTGAGGTACTTTTTGTTTACTGCATATTTTATAATTTTAAAGGTTTCTAAACATCTTGCCGAAGGACTGCAGTTGAAAATTAGCCAGTAGGCTAATACTGGCACATTTAGAGTAATGTTGATCAATGTGCGCTGTCCTTATAAATAAATAAAATACAAAATACAAAATACAGTGCTCATAGCAAAGCAAATTAGTGACAGACACTTCCACATCATAGACAGTGAACCCACCACAAACAAGCAATGTTATAATAAATAATATTATTAGATTGGCACATCAGCCAATTAAATGTATGTAACAGACTTTAATAAACTTATGACTATTATGTCTATTATGAGGAATTACAGCAAATGTGCATAATGGTACTGAGTGGGTAAATTTACTGACCAGGGATTCTGCAAAATGACTGTTTTATCCAATAAAGCTTAACATATATAAAATGCTGGCATGGTGGCCTATTTGATTTTAAACGTATTAAACTTATAGTTAAAAGTTATAGATTTTTAACTTACCCAAACAGCAAACAATTCCAGCAGTAAAGCTTTTGCTTCTTGGTTGATGCTGTCATCCAGGAGAATCGCTTGTAATTGATGGGGTTGAAATGCTTTCAGAAGCTTTGGTTTTCTGCACCAAATTAAGCTCTGGTGTAGGTCTTCCTTTGCCAATTAACTCCAAAATTTCATTAAAAGTTCATCTTGAAAATGGTGTGGATAAAAAAAAATTAGCAACAATGTCCTCCTCACTAATGTTACTTGCGGTTTCCCTAGTGAACAGCGCTAGTATTTTATCAGCTTTTTTCCACAAATAGTTTTCCCAAAGGCAGGCGAATTTGTTTAATGATTTTAATAGGCTGCTTCAAAAAGTTGCGAAAAAAGTTATTAAAGGATTAGTTCACTTCAGAATTAAAATTTCCTGATAATTTACTCACGCATGTCATCCAAGATATTCATGTCTTTCTTCAGTCGAAAAGAAATAAAGAATTTTGAGGAAAATGTTTCCTAAACTAATGGGTTGAAGGTCCAAATTGCAGTTTCAATGCAGCTTCAAAGGGTCCTTCACGATCGAGGCCGAGGAATAAGGGTCTTATCAAGCAAAACGATCTGTCATTTTCTAAAAAAAATAAACATTTATATACTTTTTAACCACAAATGCTCAAATGTGTTCCCTCTTTTATGAATGCCTGTGCGGAATAGTGGCATTTCGGGTGTTGCAATTGCTTGAGGGTTCATTCTTATTCTATTAACAGTACTAGGGATGCACCGAAATGAAAATTCTGGGCCAAAACCGAAAATTCTGGATGCACTGGTCGAAAATGACTTTTTAAAAAAAAATTTTTTTTTTTATTAATTTCTTATTTTAAAGGCACACTGTGGAGAATTTGTGTTTTTGTCAAACAGCGACCCCTAGAGTCGCTGTGGAATACTTGCACTGTCGTAAATACTCCTCCACCCCCCCACCCTGTACACCGGTACCTGCGTAGGGCATGGAACAGGCACACATAGACTCCGAAGACATGATTATTGCAATTGATCATAATAGTTTGCAAATTGTGCTTGTTTATTTACAACCTCTACGTTAGGCTTATTTATGTCCTGATATTTATGTGAGATATTGAAAACTGTTCTCATGATAATCGCAGGAATCAACGTCAACAGCGTCGTCTGATATCCCTCAGGACTACGTGATAAATACACCTCACAACACCTGAGTTCAGCTGGCAAACTAGTTCGTGAGGCAAGCTAGGCAATAAAACATAACGCAAAAAACACGTAAGAGAACGAGTGTTTGTTGTCTGTTAACAGCTCTGATAATCGAAAGCTAGCTAGACATGTGGAAATTATTGGACTGGTCTAATTATCAGCAATGGATGAATGAACAGCATGTAAAAAAATGACATACTACAAGCAAGCGCAACAACATACAACATAGAATGCAAACAAGTTTACAAATAAGAGATTTATTTACTGGCCACTTCATGCGTTTTCTCAGATCAGATAGCTATCAGATTTATCAAAACGATTCTATTTACACCTGGTCACATAAATGTGTTTTTGTGAAACGGATTTAAATCCGATCTTCAATTCCCACGCTATATGCAGATTTAATGGAGTGCACGTCACGAAAGCAACAGATATGAGCTGCATTTTATTGATCATCAGCTAAAATTTGAAAATCAAAGACCGCAATAAGAGAGAGCAGTAACAGCCCTGGCAAGATCATTTCATTTCTTTACTTTTAATGATGATGATGATTGTGTGTTAAGCATCTGCGACTTACTTTCACTTTGATTTGCGATAGTTTGCACGTTGGCTTGATGCTCAGCTTCTCATCTGCGGTGATGCGTGTTCCAGCGCGTCGTCATATCTGGCTATAACATATAGCCTATAACACGCTCTCACACGTTTTTTTTTTATTATTTATTTTTTAGCATTTTTGGGAGGAGTACAATTTGCATATGTGGTTTCAACAACCAGATGCACACTTGTCCAGTTTCGTCTGGAATGCGTCTCAGACCTCCTCCTGAAGTGGTTTGAGCGATCGGATTCAAATCCGTCTTGAATGCGTTTCGGAGGGCATTTACACCTGGTCTTTTCATGAGAAAACGCATGAAGTGGCCAAGTCTAAACACAACAGCCCCCATGACAAAAACATACGCACGAAAGCCGAAAACAAACACTGGTTGGCATCTCACGTCCATAGTATATAAACGCTCACGTCCGAATTTGAGGAAGTGGTGGGGGAAGTGACGTATGCCGTAAAGCAGTCGAATTTTGTAGTTCTTTTTGTGCTCTGATTACTACCCGAACCCCGAAGTTACATAGTGCCAGTAAAAGCGATACAGACCCCGTCAGGCTCTGGCAGACGTGTCATTCAACCTATTGTAAGTCGATGTACCATCACAAGGGTCTTGGAAATATATTATGAAGGTTGAAAAGTTACACGGTGTGGCTTTAAATTAGTTTTTTTTTTATTAGTTTTTTTTATAATTGTATTATTATTAAACTTTTTAATTAAATTCAGTAATTTAATGAATCTGAATTTTAAAAAAAATCAAGCCAATAAAATAAAATAACCACACTTTTATTTCAAGTAACACAAAAATTGGACAAAAAATAGGCCTATATTATAATAATATTAAATATCAATGTATTAATATCAATATTTTCAGTTCAATGCAGCAGAATCAGATTTAACAGACTTATTTTTGAACTATTATCAAAATAAAGTAGTCCAACAAAGCAATTATTATCAGAGCATGTGATAGCAGGGAGAGGATCAGTGAAGGAGAGGGTAGCGTCATTTTACCAGCGTTGCCCAGCACGGCTATACACACCATATTACAGCACAGGGCTATTGCAAACAGAAACAAGTCCAGCAAAATTTCATGTCGGCACGTTTTTCAGTGGACTTTGCCTTTCGGGTGAGCGTGACCAGTACATGCGTTTGGGCCGTGAGCAACACACACACACAGAGGTTGCTGCGGAACATTGGGCAGAGCGCGCTGTTGGGCAGAAAACGGAGCGGAGAGCACAGCGGAACACGCTTCGAAGTTGAGCATCTTCGGAAGCGGAGCCACTCACAAAGTCACAAAACATGCAGAGCCAGAGTGAAACTCTGAAAAAACGAAAATGCCATTTTCGGCGATATTTTCCAGGAGCAGAAATTTCGGTGCATCCCTAAACAGTACAAAGACAAACTCGCTTAAATAGGCTCTTTTACATTTCCTTTTCAAACCCAATCTTCTGCCATTGTCTTATCATTCAAGAATAAGGTGAAATCGGAGTCCTGCTGCTGATCTGTGCTGCGACTCTTGATTGGCTCAAGCTGAATTGAGAAGACGCATTCAGTTTTTAATTGTAGTGTCTGTTCTCTAACTGAAGTAAATTATTTTCATTACTATAAAAAAATTAAAATGACGGTAGGGGTTGGTGCCGCGGCGGGCAAGTGATGTAACTGTTGTTGCGGCTGAACATCTAGCCTAGCGAGTATTCATGTAAACACAGTTATGTCTTAAGTGAACGTAAACCATTGGGAAAGAAATCGGATGCATGTCAGTGGGATCCGTGCATTAAGTCTTAAAGTGACAGCAGCCTAATACAGTAAACCTGCAGCTATCTGTCAAACAACAAATAATAAAGAGAAAATCACTCACTGCTCTTGACTGAAGAACTTTTGTAGCTTTATTACGAATCAGTGTAAATTTAATTCATATGAAGATGCAGTGTTTAGTTTTACATTTGATTATTCAGTTTCTGTATTGTTTCTTACTTCACTGTTACTGTTAAATAGATCTAATGTAGGCCTACCTGAAAAACTTAAAGCAGTTTATTTAATTTGTAACTTGGTTTTATTGTATTTGTCCTATTGTTTGTAATTTGCCTCTTTGTTCTTATTTTTAATAACAAGATAAATTAAAACAACAAAAATAACTAATTGTCCACCCCTAGTTTCAGGTGTTTTTGTTTAACTGGATGTTCTTGATGTTAAGTTTTCAGGTTTTAGTTTTACATTTTTTTATCTTAGTTTTCATTTTAAATATATTTAAATATAATTTAAACTTATTTTATACACTTAAAGCAATGTCGTATCACAGTTATCGCATATCGCATTTTTCTTCAATATCGTGCAGCCCTAAATGAATCATTATTTTCCTGTTGATCACTGTAAAGCTGCTTTGAAACAATCTGCATTGTATAAAGCACTATAAAAAATAAAGGTGATTTAACTTGACTTGACAATAGGCCTCTCTGAGGGCCCTGAAGGTTCTCCTCTGTGGTTGTGAATTAATGTCCGTTCAAGTCCTCCTGGGAAGTTCGTACTTACGAGGTGGGAAGTCGTGTTTATTACGGCATGTGCGTTCAAGTCACTTTCGTCGGAGCAAGATGGCGGTGTACTTTCTCTTAATTATTTACACAAAAATACAGCAAGGTTCTTAAACTCTAGTTCTAGAAAATGAAGAACAAAGAAATGTGCATCAGGTGTGCTTTGCTTCTTTATGTTTTTAATTAATTTATGAAGCCACTGCAAACTTTATCGTTACATATTACATTGTTATATTATAATGCCACCATATTCTGTGTAGGCAATTAGCTTAATGCGCTGTAAATGCACAGACACACAGGCTGAATCCGAAATCACCCCCTATACCATCAAATAGGGCGTTATTTGAGGGGACAGCCATTTGTTGTGGTGTCCCAAACCATAGTGGATGTTATTGAGTGCACTTATTCAATCCCACATTACACAGCAATAACGAATGTAGAACCGATGTACGCTCAACGGCTGTTCGAATTCGCTTACTCGTTTTCTTCAAGTGAACAGTATTAGTGGACTAACGTAGGGAATAGTGAATGAGGGTTTAGAGGGCGATTTCGGATTCAGCCACAGTCACCAGGCACCATCAACAAACAGCAGCCACCTTTTACTTATAACCTTTTTAAGTGAACGTTAAAACGGCTTGCCATAGGCAGATGACTAAATGAGTCAGGTGCACCTTGAACACTTTGCATGTAAAATAAATCGATTTCTGTAATAAACACGCGTGGTCACATAGACAAACATTCACTCTCCATTCTCTCATTGTACTGGTCAATTGTACAATTCACACAGAAACTTTTGCACATTCATTAACGATTCAAACAGCTCAAGCAATAGGATCCAAACAGAATCAATGTGGCATCTGCACAAACTTACGTGAAATAAATGTCCGCAGGCTACAGACGTCCACGCACTGACAGCGAGGCGGGTTTGGCTCGGTTAACTTCCATTGATCGGTGATCTGTGATTTCCCACGCAGGCACACACAGTCACGCGCTTTGACTTATGGGGCGCCGACTGGTGCGAAATGATTTACAGGATTTCCTTCTATTTACAGCAATATAGCTATTTACTAATATCTGCAGCGGATAAGTTATTATTTAATGAATAAATGAAACGGCTAATAATTGATTAGCCCTTAATCAGACAGCTTTCTTTTCCCCCTCAGTGTGGCTATCTCCTCTCAGACACATGGTGACATCCAGCGGCTGCTTGCATCCTCCTCCAACACCTGAGCATCCCGCTGATCAGCCAATCACAGCGTAGGGTTCTGCCCGTTTTTGAAACATCCACTAACACACGCAGAACCAGGCTACTCCACTCCATCCTCTCTCAAAGTAAAGGCGAATGAAAAGCGAGGTAATCGAATTGGTAATGTTGCAGTGCATATCAGAGAGCTTAATTCAAATAAAGCCACAACATTTCATTAATTTGGCATTACTGTGAGTCCAGGAACTTTCAGTTAGATAATATAAGTAACTCAGTTCTTAGATGGATTTATGATTGGATGTTATAGATAGAAAAGGAAATATGATTAGACAGATGAAGAAATGAATGGATGAATGGATAGATAGATTTACCTTACAATATTTCACAAATCTTTTCAATCTAAAAATGTTGTTTTATTCAATAAAAAAATAAAAAAATAAAAAAAATATGCTCAGATGTAGTGTTTAAATCAGAAAGTTAAATAATTCATTAAATGTATTAACTGCATGGAGCAAGGTTTAAAAGTATCACTCGCCAAGCACCAAATGTTTTCAAATCAGGCTTTGAAAAGTAAATAAAATAGCTGGTATTTATGGCTGGCTTTCTTGATTTAACCGCTATTGGCAGGT
The DNA here is from genome assembly GCF_963993115.1 of Abramis brama. NCBI lineage: Eukaryota > Metazoa > Chordata > Actinopteri > Cypriniformes > Leuciscidae > Abramis > Abramis brama. Next base: position 11,688,773 of record NC_139986.1, on the reverse strand, counting down.
GACAAAAAGTTTTGACAAAAAATAATAATAATAATAATAATAATTAACCCTGGATATGCAGTATGTGTGAGAGTCCAGTAATAAGTGCCTTTTTCCATGGACCTTTGAATCACAATATAAGATGAGGAGACAGAGACAATAGAAATGACAGAAAGCACTGACTCTCATTAACACGTCGACACACATAGTCTCAACAGTCTAATCTATCAGTGCTGCACCCATACAACCTGTAAACACATTCCTCACGATGGTGGTTTGGAGAGCAGCCAGAAAGAGGATCAAATAGAAAGGCAAGACATCTCTTAGCTCCTTATCGCCACAGTGCAGTGAAACTGCTGAGAACAGCAGGCTTCAGGGGACTAACTAAAGTGCTTCACGGTGGATGTGAAGAAAATAACAGAAGAGAATTAGGATAAACAACAATCACATTTCAAATATCCCACAAACAGACACTTCCAACTGAGCCTGACAGAGATTAGGGGATCCAGCTGCTGCTCAGATTCACTCAAGCCCATTCATCTAAGGGGACTTGTACAGAAAAGACTCCTTATGTCTCCTATCCATTCAAATTATAAACATGGATCTCTTGTAAAATTGTGGTCTATTTTCAAAATAAATTAGTCTGTGCATATTGTGCACGTAATGCAAATTTCATGTATGCATACATTATAGCTGACTAATAGTACAGTAATAATTAAGTCTGATTAGATATGCGGAATATATTTTATTATGTAGAGTGAATAAGATGGTTCCCAACTGGTGGAGAGTAATACAAAAGCAAAGCAAAAACAACATGGTATTTCTGTTATTTTTGGCCAGATTTTTTTAGGGAACATTATAGACAAAGCAAAATTTAAATGGCAAAAGTTTGCATCACACAGGATTCGATCAAAGTCTTAATAAATACAGTCCTAATGCACTACACAATACACCACACACAAAAAATGGTCTTAGGTTTTGCAAGTAAACTTGAGTCAAAAGCACAGACACAATTTTTCAACCAAAAAATAAATAGTCTCCCAATGTTAAACCATTTGGTCCTAAATGTCTCTAAACTTTCCTATAAATGTTAAGGTCTCATTGTAAGAAATGACCAGAAATATAACAAAAACAACAAACAACAACAACAACAAAAAGCTCTAGGACAAAGGTTAAAAAGCTATAAAGGTTATAACCATTTGAAAAGTGAATTTATGAACTGGTGGTGGCGCTAAAGAGTTGGTTCTAGAGACTCCAAATTTGGTCAGATTACTATTCAGGACCACCCCTATAAGTGTACCTAATTTCATAATTTTAGAAGGTACAGTTCATAAGGCTGCCTTTGACTCCCATTGGATACAACCAAAGGCTAGGGCACCTTCGGTGCTTGGCCCCTAACAAAATAAAAACAAAGCAAAACACAATACGTCAAGCCATTAATTTAGCCTCTCAGCAGGTTAGATGACATATTACTCAGCAAAAAAATCAGGTCATTAATTGGTATGAAATATGAATCTGATTACCAAATGTACAAACACGTAAAGTATGACAAATGTATCATGTATAATGGGACGTACAAATGATGATTGTACACAATAACACTCATGATTACACTGGTACCAATTAAATAATAATAATAAAAAAGGAAAGACGCTTGTAAGATCTATCCCCGGATTGCATGGCCAGTCCCTATAGCAATCCAGGATTTGGTGCTTTTTTCAAGGGTACAGTGGAAAATTGTGATTTCAATAACATTTCAACCCCTAGATGATTGTTGCTCTTTCTGCTTAGAATTAAATCAGATTGACATGGCAAAACAATTATGGCTAGATCACCCTGTTCACCTTTTTCCATTATAGGGATTACAAAGGGTACATCCTGTAAAATTATCTAATTACTGACACCCTAGCATAATTGTGAAAACTCAATATTGCTTTAAAATACATTTTTGGGAAGCAATTAGCAGTCTTAGTGATAAAATACCAAACAATTATATATATATATATATATAATAACTGACATCTCAGATGCATTCAGTCCTTGTCACCTCTTTTTAACCAAAAAAAACCTAAAAAGGTCAGTAAAAAGTTTAGCTCCTGTAATCTTAAGATTGTAATCTTGTATATGAGTGTGTGCGTGCGTGCGTGCGTGCGTGCTTGGCTGAATGTGGATAATCTTCAGTGCTGGAATGTTTAAAGCTCTTTCCGACTTGCTTTCCTTTGATTAAATGCTCCCTGTAAGTGCATTCCTCATGAAAATGTCATACTTCAGACTGGAGTAACTGGGCCACGTATCCTCACCACAACTCAAAGACAGAGCAGCCGTTGATTTATGAGATAAAATAACAGCTCAGGTGGGCCCAGCAATTTAAATTTAACCACTTTTTGGTGGATATAAGTTTGTTATTTGTCGTGTTCATGAGAAGAATTGTATTGTTGACTACTATTTTGAAGTGTTCTGACATAATGTGTGGAAAATGGAAGTGATGAGTAAAGAAATGAAGGATGAAGTTTGCTACTCCTGTCTCGTGTGCTGTTTAATAACTCATGACAGATACACCAAATTGGCGATGAGGATTAGACTTTTTTTTTCATTATCGTTGGTCAAAAAAAAGTGGCTGTTACTAACGTACTGTTACGTAACGTGGTAGCAAGCACACAAAGACGAGGAGGAACAGGAAACAGGATCTTTTAATAACAAAAACATAACACGCTATAACAGACGAGAACGGACGAAGAATGAGGGAGAACACAGGGTATAAATGCAAGGGTAAACAAAAAAACTTAATCAGGTAATTAACTGGACACAGGTGAATGAAATGACTAATTACACTGACTGGGGAAAACTAGGTCACAGAGATTGAACCAAAAACAAAATGAAGGGGGAAACACAGAACATACGTTATAGAATGCCCCCTCCCAAAAAGGCGCATCCTCACGCCGTAACTAGACCAACTGAGGAAGAAGGGAGGAGGGCGTAGAGTAAAAGAAAATGATGCAGAGTCCGGGGAACAAAATACTGTCCATGGAGGAGTGGAAGGATCCAGTGAGAGGCCAGGAGCAGAAGTCGGATGGATATCCAGACACCAGCCAGGATGCTGCCCCACGGCGGAGTCGAGCGAGGGCGGAGCCATGGTGTAAATCTCATCGAGGAGGCCATGGGGATGACGGATGGAGACAGAGCCAGTGGAGAAGGAGCCCAGAGCGCAGACAGAGAGCCAATGGCCAGGCATGAGGTGTATCCACCCCACGGAGGGCTGGTGGAGGAGGAACCGAGGGGCTGATGGGAAACAGCAGCGAATAGGAAGAGGAACTGGCAGGGATCTGAAGAGGAGGCGGGAGAGGAAGGCTGGGAGGCCATACTGGAAGCACAGGAGAACTTTTGCTGGACGGGACCAGCGGAAACACAGGAGTATAGTTGGGTGGGATCACCCTCTGTGGCGGGAGTATAAACGGGGCCTATACATTCCCTTGGGCCTTACATTCCCTCGAACTCTACGAGGACTCCCTCGACGGCGCACGGTGTTGCCGGCTCACACACCTGCTCAGACACTCGTTGAGGCTCCGGCTCTGCGGCGATGGAAACTTTTTAATAATTTGAAATTATTTAAATAAGAGGTTTAATAACAGCCAGCTTGAAAGTTTTTAGTACATATCCTGATGACAATAATGAATTTGTAATATTAAGAAGAGGATCTATGACTTCTGAAAGCATCTCTTTCAGTAGCTTAGTCAGTATAGGATCTAACATGTTGTTGATTTTGATGATTTAACAAGTTTAGACAATTCTTCCTCTCCTATAGCAAAAAATGACTGGAATTGTTCTTCAGGGGGTCTATAGCATGACGTTTGGAAAGCTTTTTTTCTCATTAATTTAGCCACTATATCAAATAAATACCTACGGTTGTGTTTGTTCATTTCTAAGAGAGTTGAAAAGTAAGCAGATCCAGCTGTTTTTAAGGCATTTCTGTAGGCAATAACACTTTCCTTCCACGAAATGTGAAATACCTCTAGTTTTCTTTTCTTCTTAGCTAACACTATGAACTGCCCAGCTGCAACTGCAACATGCGGGAAGTATAAAAAGAATGGACATTGTGCTAAATGTGCGAGGTCTGTGAAATTGAATTTCCAGAAGTTACTGTACTGTACACAGAATACTCAGCTTGTACTCCCAGCATTACAAGCACAGTGACATTTACTTCTGGCTCACAGACTTGTGTGGTGGATTTGGTGGTTGACAGTGGGTCTTCCATATCTATCCTGCCCTACAGCACTTCTGAATTTCAGTAAAATTGTGCTATCGCAACCCACAGCTAGGCTTGTGACATATTCAAAATCCCTAATTCCGGTGGTTGGATGTTTGTCAGCGAATGTTTCCCTACATGACCACTCTATGACCATTCCTGCTAAGTTTTTCATTGTGTACAAAGGGACACTCTTCATGGGGAGGGACCTAATGTCTGCACTGCATGTGAGGATTCCAAACAATATAGACCTGCCTCCTAATGTCCTTTCTGTGTAAACACCGTGTAAAGCTGGATGAAACCATCACACCTGTGCACCAAAAACTTCTGCCACTCTCTGGTTGTAGTTCTGTGTCAAAGGAATTAAATTGCTTGGAAGCAGCTGGGGTGATAAAACACATCGACGGCTTTGCATGGGTGTCACCAATTATTGTTACGCAGAAAAAGTCAGGTAAAATTAGGATGTGCGTTGACCTCAGAGAGCCAAATAAAGCAGTGATCGTGGACTTTCCATTGCCACACAGTCTCTCTGCTCTAAAAGGTGTTACTGTTTTCTCTACAATCGACCTGACTACCACTTACTACCAAGTGCCGCAGCATGAGGACAGTCATGACCTAATGACCTTTATTACTCACTACAGACTGTTCCGTTTTTGTCGTGTTCCTTACAGATTGGCTTCAGCACTTGAGGCATTTCAGAAGATGATGACCATCATCCTGCCTGACTTGTGGTTGAAAATTACCTAGATGACATTATCATCCATGGAAGTGACATATCCCTGCATGACAAAGCACTTCAAGCGGTCTTACAACGACTAGAAGCTGTTGGCTTTTAGCTCAATAAAGACAAGTGTCACTTCCGGCAAACCAGCAAGCTGTTCTTAGGTCATACTGTTTCAGTGGACGGTCTTCTTCCAGATGAATCACGTGTACAGGTGTTTTAAAATGCTCCTGCTGATTATCTGTCAAGTTTGCCCTTACCATGGTTCTCCTGCAGAGAATGCTGTTGCTCCAGCTCCTGATGTTGATGAGGAGTTTGTTGCTTTTCTATCTGCTGCCTGTAATTCTCTCTCTGCTGCTGATGTTGATATGTCCTGCTCTAACCAAACTTTGTACACAGATTTATAATGGTTGGCCTCCTTCACCCAAGGGACTGGACGTTAAGTTGTTGCTGTACTATAAACTGTGACTAGAACTGTCTGTTAAGGACAACTTCATCTTCCGAGGCTCACGGCTGATTTCACCTGCTCCTCTTAGCGCAAAGTAGCTGGTCTCCATAGCGCACAAAGGACATCAAGGGAGAGGTGAGAACCAAACAACGCCTTTGTAATCTCTATTGTTGGACAGGGATGGATGCTCAGGGTTATGATGCTGTCCATTCCTGCCACAAGTATCAACTCTATGACAAAACTGTCAAGTCACATCCTGCTCTTCTCCAGAAAGTGGCTGTGGATATAGTCGGGCCATTTGACACTACTGCATCCAACTGCAGGTTTGCTATAACATTAACGGATTATAACAGCAAATGACCCGAGGTCTCCTTTACTCACACTGTCATTACGGATTCTGTAGTTTTGTTTCTGTCATCAGTCTTCAGCCACCAATGCAATCCATTGAGTATTGTCTGCAACTTTCACTTTTTTGCTGGAAGGAAGGGATATCTATCACCATCATTCTTCTTTCTACTACCCGGCAGCTAATGGTGCTGTAGAGAGGTTCAACCATGTGCTCAAACACACTGTACAAATGGCCATCCAGCATCATCGGTCATGGAAACCTGTGGTAACTGACTTCTTGGAGGTGTACCGTGCCACTCTACGTGCTGCAACTGGTACTTCACCCTTTCAGCTCCTCTATGGCAGGCAAATGCACACAAGGCTGTCTATTTTGCCATCTGCTCCAGTCAGTGGCGGAGCCAGAGGGGGGTCCGGGGTGGCACTGGACACCCCTGACATGCGATTGGCCACCCCGGGTGCCACCCCAAAATTTTATTTGCTACTGGCAGTTGCTGATGCTGATTTAAAAAAAAAAAAAATTACGTTCGCCGGCAGCGCGGCGCGCGCACAGTTTTCAAACGGACGAGCAGAGGACGAGAGATGGTTGCAAGATACCGAACTTCACCGAATAAGAAAACATCATATTTGAAGTAAGTTTTTAAGGTTTAGCATCAGGGTGGTTTGCTCCGAATAGCCTACATTAGGCCTAATACACGCATATGCAGTACCTTGCCGTTACAGTATACAAATGTTCTAGCTAATGTGAGGATAGGAGATCAAAACGCAGGCAAAGAAAAGCAGAAACAAGTGATATCATAATGCGATCACTATAGGACTATGAAGCTTTATGGGTGTAGGGTGTTGATGGACTCGATCTACTGTGTTTTGATCATCATTATGAATCTGATCTAGATGTAGTCTTTGATAAAAATGCGATTTTCTCAGCTTTTTGCTCATGTTGCTTTTTATGAAACTTGCCAACATTCAAGTGTTGATAAAAAAAGATGCACAAAGCTAGAATAAAACAATTTTTTGTCTGTTCATTCTTTTGGTATGTTCAGATATTCATACAACAAAATATTCTGGGGTGCCATGAAATTGTGAAAATTACCAAAAACACCATTTTTTTTATAGGCTACTGCGAGAAAGAGTTAAGATAAAAATGTTGGTAATTGGATGATGATTAGAATATAAATATGATTGGAATCATATTTTAAATTTGTCATATTTTTGAACAGGGTCAATTAAACATGAAAAGAAAGGGAGAGATATCAGAGTAGCCTACTTTTTAAATAAGCACAAACATAGTCCAGTCATTTTATGAAAAAAGGTTGAACAAATTGCAACAGAAGCAAACTCAAATAATTTTGTATCCTCAATATGTCCTGAGTAAGGAAAAAAAGTCTAGAAGAATCCCATTAGGGGAAAGTTTCGAAAACTGTTTCTGGGGATTCACTTTTTATTTTACCTTTTGTCCTTTGCATTCTCCTTACCATTGTCTCCTGTTCTTCCCTCAGACTCGTCCCCCAGAAACAGTCCCAGACCCAGTCCCAAACCCAATCTCTTGCTTCTGTTGAGTTTGCTTCTGTTGCAATTTGTTCAAGGTTGACCCCCATTTTGGCTTAAAATGACTAACAGGCAGATCAGGTGCAAACAGACCCCAGCCCTTGCATCACCACTGGCTAGTCAGAGTCAGTGTGGTCAGACTTCAGGACCAGCAACAGGTCAGAGCATCTACCAGAGTCAGGCAGTCAATCACATACCCAATTCAGGAATTTAAGTTGAGATGATTTTGCCAGATTAAAAGGATAGTTCACCCAAAAATGAACACAAAAAAATAATTATAATTAGAAAGAATAATTATAAATTATTATAAAGAAAGAATTATGTTGTATTAAATCTTCCTAGGATAAGATTTTATATTGATGGGCAATACAATTGTTTACATTTTTCAAGTACAATTAAAAAAACAGTTTTTTTTGGTTGTAAATGTGAGTTTTTTTGTAAATAAACGCAGCAGTACATAACAGACACATGCTACGGTATCTTATCTCCTTGGTGCTTAAGCTTTGTTTTCTGCAAATATTTTGGATGTTCAACACTTATAGACACAAACAGAGTGACCCAATTCCTTCCATAAGCTTTTCCACTGTGTGTGTGTGTGTACTGTGTACCCCCGAAAGTAGCAGTGGCCACCCCCTGGCCACCCCATGTATAAAACTCTAGTTCCGCCACTGGCTCCAGTGCACCGCCAACTGACATGACTGTTCGCAGAAGGGTTACACAGGTGCAACACAAAATAAAAAAGTACACTAATGCCAAGTGTGGTGCTCGCACTCCTTGTTTCCAGGAGTGGGATAAAGTGAGGGTACGGAACCCCTTGCATGTTGCTAAGGGACACTGAAAGTTTACTGATCCTCTAGTTGCCAAAAGACTGGGGCTGGGAACATACATTTTTAGTGATGGAGAGACATGGAAGACACCAACAACTCTGGCTGAAATCACTGCTCCTACACACACACTCATAATACTAGACTTAAACGTGATGTTCGAAAGCTAGTTAGTTGAAGGACTGTGTTACTTTGTTAGATCTGATGTTTGGATGTGTCTGCATTGCTGATGCAACTCTGATGTTCTATTCTGTTTTGTTTTGGGTTTTTTAAAGGGGGAAAATGCTGTGTTCTTGACTACAATTGTATTGTTGACTACAATTTTGAAGTGTTGTGGTCTGACGTAATGTGTGGAGAAAGGAAGTGATGAGTAAAGATGATGGATGAAGTTCGCTATTCCTGTCTTTTATGATTTATTGTTGTTAAACAACTCCTGACAGATACCACACAATTGCGTGGAAAAAGAAAAATTAAAATAAGTTCTGTCAGGACCACTATCGTCAAATACGATTGACAATTAGCATACAGTTAAGGTTGGCGGGATGGTTCTGTTCTGGGCAAGAACTCCCTGCGCATCCATGCAGCCTAGCATGGATAAGAGCAGGGAGAGCAGCAATAACGCCCTTAGGGTAAACAGAACAGAACCAACATGAATGTATTGCAGATATCATTAATTAAGTGTGCTTGCTGAAAGCAGCACACTTATTGTTCTTCTTAAGTTTTCTTATTATTATTATTATTATTATTATTATTCCCGGGAGAAAAATTTTGGCCAGCTCCTGCGCCTAGGCCCTTTGAGACAGAGACACCGTTCCAACTTTAAAACGTACGGTCAGTACCGGTGTAAGTTGCTCGCGAAGATGACATCACGAGTCCATGTCGTTTGTCCGCCATAGTGGATTGAACAGAAAGCGAAACTAAAGTTTCACAGGTCACAAATTTGGTCTGAACTTCACGAAACTAGACGTACATGATCCTTGGACCAAGCCTCACAAAAGTTACTAGAAGGATTTTTGATTTTCGGAAGCGTTTGCCCGTCACAGCCAAACGAAATCGGCGGCGTAGTCGTCAAAACAGGAAGTAGGTCATATTTCAGGAACGCTGTCACGTATCGAAACCAAACTTTGTACATTAACTCGAGACTCCAATGTGAGGAAGCACAAGATCTGATTTTTTATTTTTATTTTTTTTATTTCAGGCTAATTGACAAACCCATTTACCTATGTCTATGCAAAAGAGTTTCACCTCACACATTTAATGTTAATGCATTTAGACAGTAGGTGGCACTGTTGTATTACATTTCACAGAGCTGCCAAGTCAGTGTATAGACTGCATTCGTTTTTACTACGTTTGTCTTAATAAATGCAAGGGCCTGAATTTCGTTTTTTGCATCGGTCTAATTTAATCATCTTCATTTATTAATATATACAGATTTGTATGCATGAATTGTGCATTTCCAGTTCTCAAAACAGTTAATAAAAAAAAATTAAAAAAAACTTTATACAAAATACATCATGCTCTTCTTCGCTAACCGAACAAACAATTAATTGTCTGTGGCTGTGTTTGTGCGCACGGGAAATATGCTGCGCATAACAATAGAAAACAAGGAGAAATGCGCAGTCACATGCTCAAACAATCAACAACGTCGCTCTAGAGGTGCGTTGTGGACTGCGAAGTGGACTTCACAGGGTTTTCCGCCATCTTAAGTGAGATTCCAATCCGAAGGGAGCGAACATGTTCAGTTCGAAGGGCACTGCGCACGGCATAGGGAATAAGGGAACATCGATACATCACTTCACAGGAAGTGGAGAGCGATGATCACCCAACTGTCATTTCGCGCACCACGTCATCACCAGTCAGAACGGTCATAACTAACAATGGAGGAGTTTACGTATGTGTGTAAGTATTCATACATTTCGCCATTGTTATACAAATGACAGTATTTTAACGGTTATTGTTGTGAATATTACATATACTACTTTTGATGATTATAATTTACCTCAGTGAATGCAGCCAGCTTAGCTAGTTTGTGAAGTAAAGTGATTTTATTTTAGGTAGTTGTAAAATAGTGCAATATAATTGTAAATATATAATATAATAATAAAAATTAAAATATGAATATAGTCCTATATATATTTATGTTATATCATAATCTGCGCGACCCCGTCGTTGACTTTCTTTGATGACATTTGCAGGGCGTTTCAAATGAGCGGTTATTGTCAGTGAAGTCCACTTCAACTGATATACCGTGCTCAGGGAGTAGGGGAGCAGTGAACACTGCGTATGGACCCTGTCGAATGGAACGCACCTTAGATGTGTAAAAACAAGTGGAAAGCGCGTGCGCGCTGCTCTCTCCTTTCCACAAGCGCTTGCTGTCCCGTGCGTCTGTCGTTGCTATGCAACCATGAACTGCGCTCTCCATGATGACAAGGAAGTATCAGCAAAAGATTAATTGATTTCTAGCCCTTGCATTAGCTTTACTACTAGATATATTTATGGAGATGAAAAATAATAAGGCGCCCTGTACAGCTATGATCAGCTGTTCGGCTGAACATTCAATGTTGATGTTACGCTGCAAGCTGATCAGTTGGTTCGTTGCTGCCGCGCTCTATCACTCGCACACCATAAAGAGCAAATTGTTTTTTAATGTTTCAATTTCGTGATTAAAATGACATAATTTGGAAGCGGATAATTTCTTCACAAACAGCTCATTATGACTCAATGTTAGAATGCTGCACCTACACTCGATAGTGTGAATAAGATCAGCGCAACGCAGACCTGTCTACGGCCAGGGCTCAGCGGAAGACAGAAAATGCCGGTCCAGCGCTGATTGAGGAATTAAATTCGAAAATAAAAGACAGTTTGACATCTTTTTTCTCGCATCTGTGAATTTATTTTTTAATCATTTGCTCTGAGATGAAGCGAATATATTTGTGCGGGAATTTCTCGCACTATAAAAGCTAACCTTGCGGGAATGGTTTAAATTATGCGCAATCCCCACATTCCCGCACCAAAATTCAAGCCCTGAAATGGCAGCGGGATGTGTAACTCTAGCATATGGCGCATATGTCATATAAAGTTAGGCAAGGCCAAACAGCGTTATCCATGTTGTTGCATCGCTAGAATAAGCTAATAGTGAAACTGATAGCGTTTTTCATTTAATTACAATATGAGGACTGACGGTAGGCTATAAAAATCAGCGTTTCTGTGTAGGTGATGACAACCATCTTGACAGCAGCAATCAAAGCATCGCTAATTACGGTAGACCTTAATTTGAGATAGCAAATTTGTTCCTAATCAAAAGGAACACTCAGCCACAGAACAGCTGGGTGAGTTTTGTATTTGCTTGTTGGATACAGTAAATTAAGACTGTCAACTTCTTTTCAATACTATTTCATCACCCAAAACACTCCCACTCTCTGCTGTATATTCATAACCAATTATTTCAAAACCAACAACCAAGCCACATAAACAATGCCATTGGCACTAGTCTACATTGTAGACATGTCTCTTAATGCACATGAATTTTCACCTTGAAAAAAGTACTATTGTTGAAATTCTCAGATCAAGCAAACTTCAACGCACCCTTATCCACTACCTGCTAACGTTAGTGAACCGCACCCGAGCAAGCACACTTTGCAGTTCCTCCGTAAATGCATTTTTCTAGTTAATTTTAATGTACAACATAATTAGAGAATTTTAGTTTGATTCAGGAGTAATCAGAATGCCAAATCCTGACTGATGAGAGGAGGAGTATAACTAAGTTATAGTGAAGGCCAGAAAATACAGAATGGAGTTTTGGAACAGAATGAATTTCAGAAAGTCATGATTTCAGAAATTCATGATTAAAAAAAGAAAGCCAGTAGATCAGTCAGAATCTCAGAAGGCAGCACCTTCTCTTATCTCATATTAAAACATTGGATTTTACTTTCATCTTTTCATTCTTTTATTCCAGCCTGTATTTAATAATGAGGTCATTTTGAGGTTTTACCGCCTGCTGAAGTCAAATAAAAATAATTAATGTATGACAGAAAATTCTTAAAGCTGATTCTTTTTCTGATCTATTTTTTTTTTTTTTTTTCAGTTAATCTTTGCTAAGCATATAGTATAATTTGCAATCAAAATGGGTTACACTTTATTTCGATGGTCCACTTTAGACATTCTACTAAACTATAAGTAACTTTGCAACTACACGTCAGCTAACTCTCAGAGTATTAGTTACAAAGTTACAAAGTTGCATACTAATCAAATTAGAATTGAAATTAGAAGCATTTAATTTTGAACCTAGTGTATCTATCAGTGAAAATTGGTTAGAAAGTTGTCAGTGTCTCCACAGAGCTTTAGACAGATTTGCTACATTAGGTCTGGTGCAGATGTTGACACACACTAACACACACCACAAGATGTACTGTAGAAGCACTCAAGTGTGGTCAAGTTGGTTTTGAGATCTGCTTTGATCCCATCTATGGGTTTTAGTCTCATACATGTGTAGCCATGGAAACAGATCAAACATCTCTACAGCACACGCCCTAAACATCACTAAAACCTATGGAGCTATTCTTGTGCCAATAAAAATTAACGTAGCTTTTCAAGAAACTAATGAAAATATAAATTGAAACTAAATAAATTATCTCTAAAACTGAAAAAGAATAAATCGCAGGCAAATTTTTTGACTTCGTTTTTAATACACTGCATGTTTTGCTAACTATTTCTCATATTTCAATCGCTGATCTGAACTTACAAATGCGCTTCCAGAGTTTTCATTTACGCTTCTGAAGTTTTCGTTTACTTTCCCAGAGTTTTCGTTCGCCGTTCTGACACATTTCTCTCGTGGGGGCGGGGCTAGTAGCAGTGTGTTCTCATTGGTTACTGAGCTTTTGATTGATAGCTTCGTGACCTGGAAGTGAAGACGTCAGTGGTGTGTTTATGTGTGGATGTGAGCGTCTGTAATCGCAGCTTTCTATTTCATTTTAGTGATATTAAGTTATGTTTGTTTTTTAATTTTATCTGTATTTACCTGCTGCTACTACTTATGGCGCTTTTCCACTACACAGTACCAGCTCGCCTCGGCTCGGCTCGGCTCGACTCGACTCGGCTTTGTTTGGTTTTCCACTGTGTAAAAGTTGTAACTGTACCTGCTTCCAGGTAGGCTACTTTTTTTCGTACCACCTCCGGCGAGGTTCTAAGCAGGCTGAGGCGAGCTGAGGCGATACTAAAATGTGACGTGTCGTGAAAACAAGGCAGACTGCTGATTGGTCAGAGAGAATCGTCACTATTCACTGCGTCATCATTGCACGCGCCAGACGGAGTATCCTGAATAAAAAACAGCAAAAACAAAAACAAAAACATCCAAAAACAGCATACACTCGATTTCCTCCATTGTCCTGTGTGTGTGGGTAGCGGGTGTGTCTCGCGCGTCTCGCGTAAAAGATTAAGTCACGGCAGTTTCCTGCGGCGTCGCTATGACGACCAGGTACTATTGTGGAGGTACTATCTGCAATGGAAAACGGAGCGAAAAGCGAGCCGAGCCGAGTCGAGTCGAGTTGAGCTGGTACTGGTAATGGAAAAGCGCCATTAGTTGGCAGAAGCTTTTTAGGAGCACAAGAGATCTATTCAGTCTATTCAGGTGTAATTGCATATTAAAGTAGCCTACTGTATATAATACTTAAAATATTGTAGTGTCCAATGTTTTCGGAGAATATTTGTTTATTCCTGATGATTATTTTGCATGTTAGGCTCTGATTAGGTTCAGCTGTTACAATTTAAAGAGAATACTAGCAAACGTGTGTGATATATTCAGCCGTCAAGAAAGTCAAACTTCAACCAAGTAATCAAGGTTGGCAACCATGGCAATCACACTACTCACTGTTAGCATGATATAGCCTACGTTTACACCATCAAAATTAATGATCACTTAAATAAGAGGAATTTAAACAAAATGAAAATTACAGTCGTGGCCTGCTGTCAGATACAGACCTCAAAGGGCATTGCATTACATATGTCACACAAAGAATGTTCTTGTTGCCATTTTTTTTAAATTGATAATTGTATTTAGTTATTTCATTTAATTAACACTATCTGCTAACATTTAAAATTGTAAATATATTTTAACAATCATCAACCGTTTCAATCGTGACTTATACAACCAGTTAAATTAATGTAATTGAAAATATGAATTCAAATAAATTTACATTCTTTATTGTCACTAAAGCATATATACACAAGTATCAGAGTGAAGGTCTTGGATGCAATTATGTTGTGACAGGAAAGACCAGAATCCACAAAACATTAACTGCATAATATACACGTAATGCACAGTATTCTCATGATATACATTACTATACAAAATGCACAATTACAAATACAGAATACATTTTAAAAATTCATATACATTTTAAATGTTGCAATGATTCTTTGAGCAGTTCTTGTTGCAGTACAAGTAACAAAGCAGTGACTACAAGCAGTACAAGGATAGTCCACCCAAAAAATTAGGATTCTCTCATCATTTACTCACCTTTATGCCATCCCAGATGTATATGACTTTCTTCTTGACATAAACATAGACAAAGATATTTAAGGAAATAATCCATCTCTGTGAGTCCATAATACAAGTGGATTGTAACCCATGTACGTAAGATTTTTAATAGTTAAAACAGTTTACATTATTAGTATTTCTTTTATCTAGCCTATTGTTTGACTTCAGAAGGCATTGATCATCCACTGAGGTCGCATGGATTACCGTCACGCTCAGTGTGTGTGGTTTTTAAAGCGTCTTTAGGACTCGCAGAGATGGATTACTTTCCTTACAATCTTAATTCGTGTTTATCAGTAGAAAGAAAGTAAAATGCATCTGGGACAGCATGAGGGTGAGTAAAATAAGAGAGAATTGTATTTTTGGGTGAACTATCCCCTCAACATTCATATGCTATTGGTATGCTAATCCAAGATCAGCATAGATAGATTAATAAGAATAAAGTGAAACCTCTTGTGTACTTGTGAACTGTGTTTGTTTTAATCTAGAGGAAATTGAAATATTTGCTAGTTTATATTAAAATAAATCAGGTGTCTGAAGATCAAGATCCCAGTCATTCAAAGGTGATGTGTCTGAACAAAGTAAGATTATTGTCTGATAGGGACTCTGGTACTATCACTCCATCCTCTGTGTCAGCATCAGAATTTTGTTTATGGAAAAGTTGCTCCACTCCCTGGAAAATGAGAGAGGAAATGTATTATAATCTAACAATACAAACTGCTTTGAACTCCCCATACAGTAACACGTTGCAGACTTAAAATATTTATTATTTTTATATTTAAGGGATTTTACAGTACTAAATATTTACCTCGGAGTCAAGCAGCATTTATCATCTGTAATACTGTTGTGTAACCAGTAGATGGCTGTATTGCCCTATATATAAACATATGGATGTGTATTCCCTAGTTGCTGGATGTTTTCAGTCATAATTACTTGCATGTATTAAGTTTTTAATTTGGACATATATTTATTATTAAAGACTATTAAAGATAGTCTTCCTGCCTCAAGTGGAGGAGTTTAAGTATCTTGGGGTTTTGTTCACGAGTGAGGGAAGGATGGAACGGGAGATTGACAGACGGATCGGTGCAGCTTCTGCAGTAATGCGGTCGATGTACCGGTCTGTCGTGGTGAAGAAAGAGCTGAGCCGCAAGGCGAAGCTCTCGATTTACCGGTCAATCTACGTTCCTACTCTCACCTACACTGTAAAAACTAAAGGAGCCTCAAATATCCTATCGGATACTCAAGGAACTTAAAAATGTAATTTAAGTGCCTCAAAGCTCTTTCTCCTATAGTAGGGTTACTGGAGGAGCATTGACAATCTTTGAGGTTCTTGCTGGAACTTATGGGATCCTTTAAGCACTTTGTATTTAGTTCAGAGGTTCTGGAGTCACCTTTTCATTACTATGAGACCTCGAAGTGCTTTGGGGGAAAATAGAGGAACTTGAATGTGATAAAAGGGTTATTGGAAGATCTTTTAACATTTAAGTGGTTCCTGGAGGATCTCTTATGTTAAAGCCAGCATCTGGAGGAACCCAATGGTTCAGTGAGGCCAGAATGATATTATTATTATCCTATTATTACTTAAGTTTGATTCAGTATATATACCCAGGTGAAAAATACGTAGGCTACTATTAAAAATGTACTTGAGTGTGTTTTTAGTAGGCCTTCAATACAAATATAACCTATTTTAATACATTTAACAGTAGCCTACATCTTTTTCAACTGGGTAGCTTACATTTATTTAGTATAGGCCTATTTTATTGATTAATTTAAACCTTAAACAACAACACTAAATAATAATAATATTAATAAAAAAAAACCCATTAATTATTATTGAATAAATAATAGTAATAAAATAATATTTTTTACTTCTTCATAAATTATTATTTGAAGAAGAAGAACCAGGAGGATAAAGGTTTTATTCAGTCACGAAACTGCTGCTATTCCTCTGTTGTCGTCGCTTCAGTGATGTTCGCGCTGCTCGCGCGCAACAAAGCTCAGCTGATCCAGAGCCGTAGAGAGAGAGAGTTGCGACAACGGAAGTTCGAAACGCTTACTTGTCACGTGATTCGCGTAGACCTCAGATAGTTCCAGGAAGTGCTTCAGCGCCAATTCAAATCGATGGAGTTAGAGAGCAGAACTTTGATTTCTGGTAGTTTGTAGTCAGTAAATTAATTGATTTACAATATGTATATAATACACTGATATGTGAATGTAGTATGTGTTTGTAGTTACAGAAATGTTATTTTTAAAAGATAAAAATCTGCTAGTATTTAATGTTTATAGTGGTCAACCAGCGTTGCCTGCCGTTTGTTAACATATTTCTGGCTAACGTTACCTTGGTTAAAGACCGTGTTGCAGTTGTTTTTAAGTATTTCATTTAGGTTCGCGTTTAAAGTCTGTAGAGAGAATGGCGTCGTCTTAGCGGCCCCTAATTTAATAACAAATGATCGTTCCGACGGA
Organism: Abramis brama; assembly: GCF_963993115.1. Lineage (NCBI taxonomy): Eukaryota > Metazoa > Chordata > Actinopteri > Cypriniformes > Leuciscidae > Abramis > Abramis brama. The sequence goes on along the minus strand of NC_139986.1, from coordinate 11,671,670 downwards.
AGCGAATCAATGAACAATAACTTTAGCTGGAAAATAACTTTATTAAAGAACCGCTATAAAGCCAAAACAATCTCTGTTACCATACATTACACGTGTATCTCTGTAAAGCTGCTTTGAAACAATCTACATTGTTAAAAGTGCTATATAAATGAAGATGACTTGACTTGACTATTTTTTGTTCTTAAACTAGAATGTTATTTAAAGGTATCACGTAAATAATGTTCACTATGGTTTCACAAGGACAGAGACTTGCAGGTAACAGGTAATTGTCTTAAATCCATTGCAAACAAGTAAAATGTAGAATTTACAAGTAAATTTTATTCAGATGTACTGATACAAACGTATTCTTTAAACGTCTTACCTTTTATAAAAGTCCATCACAAACGGTCTGTTCTACCGCGCTGCTGCTACTTCCGGGAACTATTGAGCCATTGCTGTAAAAAAAGCGTTCCATTGTAGTCAATGGAGATGTCGCAACTCTCTCTCTCTATGGCTCTGAGCTGATCGTCATCGAGTTTGAAAGTAACGGCTCTCCTCATCAAAGCCTGCCGCATCTTCCGCCGTTTGTTCGGCTCTCCGTTACAAGGTTTGTAAACTCGCCAAATAAATATAAATACTCACTATATATTCAAACACACATATATATAAACTAAATTTATTATACATTACTACGTTTTTACAGTGTTTACCACTCGTTTATTGTAGGCTACAGTATCTGGTATGAAGGTTTTAGCCGCGATGCTAACTACGTTGATCTAATGAACACATGGAAATTATTGACTTATTGTCTTAGATTGATTTAAAGTTAGTGATTCAATTCAACATATTCTGTACAACTGTGTCTTCAAATTGCTGATATACAGCCTAACTAATTTAGCTGATTCCTGCTGTTGTCAGTGGCGTTTGTTATGAATAACAAAAGCAGGTTAATATAGTTTGGTCTGTTTTTGTTTAGCCTAACTTTACTTACTACAGCCTACAGGTGCCCTCATTCTCTCAAATACCATTTTGAATCCATTTAGTGGTCAATAAATATTATGTTGTGAATAATCATCTTTGTTATTTTGTTTCCCCAGAACAACCAGTACAATGTTTCAGTGGCAACATTGAATTGACCTATGGCTAAGCCACGCCCCCAAACGCGATGAGCCAATCACAGTGCGCATAGCTAACCCATACACTCGGACATTCTCTGCTTCCACGTCCATTGAAATGCATTGCAGTTAGTCAGTTTTCATTCGTTTTTATGTTTTTTCTTGTCATTTTAAGTTTAAAATGGTCAAACGGTGTGCATGGAGTACATGCAACTCCGACACTAGGTATCCTGAGAGGCTGGGCGACAGTGTGTATTTTTTACCCTTTCCCAAGCCACATTTCAACCGAGATAAGTGTCTGCTCTGGATTAAGTTATGCGGTAGACCACAACACCAACTAAACGCAATTAAACAAGGATGTCTACATCTGTTCTAAGGTAAGTCAACAACGTATTTGAACGTTATCTTTAACATCTCTAACATAACGTTAGCCTAGCTTCGTTGTAGCTGCGTAGCCAGACACAATGTTGTGTTTTACACAAATATAATAGTTTAGCCTATATATAGGCTAAACACTTTGCAGTTGTAATGATGTCCTGTATGAACAAAATGGAGTATGTTTTTATGTTTCCACTGTTCGATCGCGCCCGCGCCTCTCTCTCTCTCTGATACACACACTCATCCAGCATTGCAATCTTGACATCGCAGACTGTTCATTATGCTGCGTTCACACCAAACACAAATAGAGCGTCAAATTCGCGCGTATCGCATCTAGTTCGACGCTTAAACATTTTGAATCCATTCACGCGTCCAAAGCGAATAGGACGCTCGTATAAAGCGAGCGTTTAAAGCGCAATAGCACCAAACTATAACATCGTCACCTTCCTAAAATAATTGCCTAAGTCATTTTTGGACAAAAATGATTTTTTTGCATAAGTCATCTCCTCATGATGCTGGCCACCTCTGGTAAAATCCCCACAAACTCAGTTGAACAGATCATGCAGTTCTACCCCTGTAGTGTAATGGCCTATGTCAAGAGTGTGACTTAGGCCGTTTTATTTGGCCTAAGTCAAAAGATTTTACAAGCAATTTTAAAAGGCAATTTTACAAGCTTTTCAAGATGGGAGCTGCATCAAGAAGGACGAACCTCTGAAGTTGTTTTTCATTTTTTGTGTGTTTTCTGAGAAACCTGAAAAATGACTTAGGCAATTATTTTAGGAAGGTGACGATATTCAATTATTGGTTCCGTTTTTGTATTTTCTGAGAAACCTGAAAAAATGACTTAGGCAATTATTTTAGGAAGGTGACGACATGTAAGTTACACTGTGACCTGTAAATCTTTGTCTGGAGCTGAAGCTTTTCATCGACCTTCTTAACAATGAAATTATTAATATAACCCTCCAATGTATAGTTAAGGCCCTTTTGGTGACTTCGAGATGATATATAATCTTTCTGTCTCCAAAAATCATCAATTGCCTCCTGTGAAATGTCTCCTACTGTGACAGCTGCCATAGCGCCTGTTACCGAATGTTGACTGTTTGTCCGAGTGAGTGGAGGGGGCGTGGCTTAGCCATAGGTCAATTGCAGTAAGTTACCTGCACCACATGCAAGTACTTTATTACTATGAACTTTCTCTGTGTGCAATTGTATTGTTTGACTGTGTACTTGTGTTTTTTAATCAGTTATTCTCTGAAAATCTTCTTCCCTCATGCTCTCAAATCTCATTCATGTTACATTCATGTAATTTCACAGGTTTGGAGCCAATAATGCTATGCATTTTTTATAGGCTATACCTTAATCATATGCATTTGAATATAAGACATTTGAACCCTGAATTATAACTTCAAGTTTGGTCTTTTTCGACAAAAAAAGGAAAAATCTATTAAATGGCTTCATAAGACTTACAACACAAACCATAACACATGAGTTGTGAATTCATTGATTATTTTTAGGATCTTTTCTGGGACATTTTTGGAGCTTAACCATTTTTACATAAATTGTTGCGTTGCATTGAATTGAACTAGACAAGTGTGCATAAGAATGGTTTCATGAATGATTTACACAATTTTTTTCTGCTTGTGTTTCATGCAATGAAATTGAATGGTGACAGGGGTTGCATTATGCCTGAGATGTGCTTTTGGGGTCCACAGACAGAAAGTCAAACAGGTTTGGAACGTCACAAGGCTGAGGAAATTATTTAAATTTCACAACTATCACTTTAATAACCTTACTAACAGTACATTTTGTACTTTGCAGGGATCTCGGTGAGAAGAAATACAAGTTTGAACAAGAATAAAAATCCTCCTGTAGACCTGAAAATCATTGAAGTGCCTGGACCATCCACCAGAAAAGAGGAAAAACAAACAGAAAATGAAGCTGATGCACCTTTTCATTTTTTTAACTCGTTAAGTACCTCACTTGTCCCTTGTGAAGATTTTATAATTGATTGCATTTTATGTTGCAGTGAGTAAAGGTGCGTCACATTTGTGAATTTAGTGAAATTACACAGGCAAAAAGGTCCATTGACCATTGTCAGCAGTGTAACAATGTAATGTATGAAGCACCACACAAAATTGCTGATCGTGTGGATTCTTATTGAAATGACTGGAATTCACCAGTGAACATTCACAGAACAACAGATAATTTTACTGCACCTTAACTCTGTTCAAATGGAAAATGTTTTCTGCTTGTTGTGACATAAGGAATACTGTTTCCGGGTCGAAGCCTCTGCTTCTACTTCCTTTATCTTGTTTCTAGATATTGAGAATACTCAACAACCATTTATGGGAACTGTTGATTCAAGTCACACATTTAAGCTTTTCAAAAGCCATAGTGTACATTACAGTCTCCAGTCTCACGGCATCCCAGACTTCAACATTTTATGATTCAAAATAGCTGAATAACTAAACCATCTGAGATTTCGGAATAGAGATAAAGGTTAGGATCATAATTTTCAGGAATATTACAGCGCTATGAGTGTATATTAGCACTGTTTGTTGTTTGTTTTTGGCATCTGAGAGAGCTTTTGGACTTGGAAACAGTTGCGTCAGACTTAAGCGAACTGAAACACGTTTTAAAATTAAGTGAAGATGGTAATTTTTAATTAGTCAATTTAAATTTTTTACATTGATTTATTATATGGAACGTGTTTTCTATGCATTTTGTTGAGATGTCTTTTCTTGTGTAGCCTATTGTAGACACATGGTTGATTATTCATGTTACGTATGTATTATACAATTTTTTTTGTGTGTATTCATTGATATTAATCTATTACTAGCTTTTTTCCCCAAGTGCATTGAAGTGTATGTATTAAAATGGATCTAAAATATGTAATAAACAATTCTTATTTTGTATTTGGTTCAGTTTGTTTATTATAATAGAAGTTTATGGTAACCGTAGTAACAACATGAAATTAATTTAATACAAATAAAAAAAAAAATTTAAATTTGGTTCCTGGAGGCACCCACAGTGGTTCCACACAGTGCTTCATATAAGAGTTCCTCAGGAAACCTGTGTGGTTCCTCAGAGAACCACCCCTTTTTAAAGGGTGCCTAGAGGATCTACAGACGGTTCCGCCGGTGTGGCAAAGTGAAGAACCCCAAAAGGTTCCTCCAGGCACCTTTAATTTTTACAGTGTATGGTCATGAGCTTTGGGTCATGACCGAAAGGACAAGATCCCGGATACAGGCAGCCGAAATGAGCTTTCTCCGCAGGGTGGCTGGGCGATCCCTTAGAGATAGGGTGAGAAGCTCGGTCACTCGGGAGGAGCTCAGAGTAGAGCCGCTGCTCCTCCACATCGAGCTGAGGTGGCTCGGGCATCTGTTTCGGATGCCTCCTGGACGCCTTCCCGGGAAGGTGTTCCGGGCGTGTCCCACTGGGAGGAGACCCCGGGGAAGACCTAGGTCACGCTGGAGAGACTATGTCTCCCGGCTGGCCTGGCCTGGCTATGTCTCCCGGCTGCGCCTCGGTGTCCCCCCGGAAGAGCTGGAGGAAGTGTCCAGGGAGAGGGAAGTCTGGGCATCTCTGCTTAGACTGCTGCCCCCGCGACCCGGCCCCGGATAAGCGGAGGAAGATGGATGGATGGATGGACTATTAAAGATTTAACATTTGTCAAAGAAATGTTCATTTGAAGTGCACTTTTTTCATTATTATTAGTCAAATATGGACACAGAAAAAGCAATTTGTTACTCATACTAGATACATATAATAGCTTTATCAGTCATCTTTATCACACAAAAGTAATCAGAATAAATATTGCAACCAGGGCGATATTTCAAAATAATTGAGTGTTTACATATTACGAACAGAGACGTGGTCTGTGGTCAAGTCGTGTCTGTCCTCTTTCAAAAACTTTGCATCGCAAATTAATCAGCAATTGAGAAATTCAGGTTTAAATAGCTTTATTGGCATGGTAAAAAAGGCTTTACATTGCCAAAGTTGAATCAGGCAGTGATTGACAGCGCTCTCGTCCTATGGCATCAGTCATTGACTGATACAGTACAGATAGGCTACTGTAGTACTCTAGCTCAATGTTGTTTGGGGTGGCTGTGGGGAAATATGATCTAATCAAAGCAAATATGATCTAATCGAAGACTGTAACCGAATGTAGATAAACAAGTCATGTAATGATTGGGCTAACAGTTAAATCAAGACAACACAGCTCAGCTGTATAATGTTATGGGCTCTCACAGAGCTCTAAAATGCCTCCACCTGAAAAAAGCCAGTACTGTATTATAAATAGTATTAGTATAGTATTAAAAACAAAACAAAAATCAGACTTACCACGAGTAACTGTTAGGCTAACGTTATCCAGTATCCTCCTGATATAGCGACGATGACTAATGATAAATATCATTCGTCTGTACTATTCCTTCTATAAGAGATCATCTCAACAATATAGTGTAGCAGCAAATAAATACAGATATAAACTTAATATCACTAAAATGAAATAGAAAGCTGCGATTACAGACGCTCACATCCACACATAAACACTGACGTCTTCACTTCCAGGTCACGAAGCGATCAATCAAAAGCTCAGTAACTAGGGCTGGGACGGTATGGATTTTTTCTTACCGCGGTTGAAAAGCAAGAAATTCCCGCGGTATTGCGGTAAACCGCTTTAAACCTCAACCCCCCTTCCCACCCTCCCCCAGTTTTTTTTTCTGCGACGTTGCGGCTGGAACAACAAACAAAGTGTGGCAATGATAATCTCAGGTAGTGTTTATGTGCTTTATTTAATGTTAAAAGCATGCAATGTGACTTTGAATATCGTTTAGTGCTCCAGCTTTGTAGCTGTAAAAGCAACAATGGATAATTCACCTCAGATCTTGAAATTAAACAAATGGAAACAAGAACGTGTGCATTCTGACAAATATTGTTTTAGTAACTCAGTAGTCTTTGTATTTTTAATAATGTTTAAATGGTGTAATATTTGTGAATTTGATTATGTAGCCTAGCCTACTTATCCATTTTCTTGCAAGTGCCGTCAAGATTACTCTCTGGTGCTGTGAGTGTGCACTTACCGCGACTCCGCGAGGGTTGACAAATGCGGTCTTCACGTGAGAGAATTATGTTAAATAAGCACGTGCAATTAAAAGCTGAGGTCCTGCTTTTACTTTTTTATTTACGGTGCGGCTTGGACGCGGCGTCCGTCGAAAATAGACTAGGCGCCTATCTTTACGCCGGTTTCACACCGCAAGCGTCAGCGGCGCGTGAGCAGCACGTATTTTTTTCGGCGTCCATGTTATTCAATGAGTGCATTCACATCGCACGCAGAAGCGGCGCGGCAGCGCGTAGCAGGAGCAGAGCAGGAACAGCAGTGCCGCGATAGTTTCGGCGTCTGGTCTATTTTTAACGCGCCGCTTACGCTGAATTAAAGTGACCATGCAATTTTCATGGCCAAAACACACAGCAGTTTCACCCAAAAAGGACATTGATGAGATCTCTTGTGTTTTAAACGGTCAATCAAATTACCTTCATCAATTTAAAAATAAATGTCCAAAACAAAATTGTTGGCCAATCTACAAAAACAAGTTTAATCGATGTATAGCCTACTGCCAGTTTACATATTAATTTAATATATTTATGTATATACACACACACATATATATATGTGTGTATATATATATATATATATATATATATATATATATATATATATATATATATATATACACACACACACACATATACATATACATACATACATATATATATATATATATATATATATATATATATATATATATATACACACACACATTGCCATAAGGATGTCATGCTGACAATCAAATAAAAGCACATGGTGTCACAGGTGTGGTCGAGTGCACCTGAAAATATAACAATGGACGACACTCGTCTCATTGTGGAGGTTGAGAAACTTTCAATTATTTATGATCCAAGAAACATACTTTATAAAGACTCACAGGCAAAGGAAAAGGCATGGGAGGAAGTTGCAGTGGCTCTTGGTGCAGATGGTAAGTTTTTAATATTTTTTGACAAGTTTAAATGAAAAAAACTTTCTCCAAGAAACAACAAATTTATTAAATGAAGCATTTATTTACAATTTGCACACAGTAAGCACACATAAACAAGAGAAGCAGAAATTAATTCAAGTAACTGCAGTTTTCAAGTTGAGCAGTAAGTTAGGCTATTAACTTATATATCTAGATATAACTTATATATCTTCAATATCTAGAATATCTAGAATTTTTACAGTGATGAATTTTTTGTCTTAAACCCTAGACCATGTTGTCTTGCCAGGACACTCTACCCTCAATTGAGCAGAAAAATGTGCAAAGCTTTTCACGCACATCGTAAGCTTCTCTGCATCCCCTATTTCCACCCATGTTTCTAACAGGTGGTAGGACTTCCCCCCTTTCTTCTGCCTCTTCCACCCACCTCTGATTTTCTGATGGGTTTGTCAGGTAGTTGTGAAGGATGCAGGCTGCAGTGACTATAGAGTCTGCATTCTCTGGCTTCACATTAATCCTTGTATGGAGTACCCTCCACCTGGATGACAGAATGCCAAAAGCACATTCCACCACCATCCTTGCCCGTGACAGTCTGTAATTGAACATTTGTCTCCATCGTGGGATTCTGTTCCCTGGAAAAGGTCTCATCAAATATGTTTTTAGTGGGAATGCAGAATCACCCACCATGGTGTATGGCATTGGGCCCTGTACACCAGATCCTGGTAAAGGGAAGTCTGCAGGGACAGACAAACCTTTGGCCTCCATGGCTCTTCCAAGAGCAGAGCTACTAAACACTCCACCATCGCTTGTTCTGCCGAAGTCTCCGACCTGGACAAACGTAAACCTGTAGTCTGCATCTGCTAGTGCTAGAAGAACTATAGAAAAAGTCTTCTTGTAATTAAAAAACAAGCTACCAGAATGTGCAGGTGACACAATGGTAACATGTTTCCCATCAATAGCACCCAGGCAGTTTGGGAAGTTCCATTTTTCCCAAAACGTGGACGCTATGGCTCTCCACATGTCCTCTGTTGGTCTAGGGAACTGTGATGCCATCATCTGCTGCTCAATTGCTTGACAGGTCATGTGGACAGACTCAGCAACAGTGCTTATGCCTAGACGGTACTGGAAGGCCAGGCTGGTGAAGCTCTCTCCAGTTCCCAGAAATCTGTTAAAACCAAACAAATATAACATTGTTTTATTGTTTCTGCATTATTTATATTTATTTATTTATTTATTTATTTATTTATTTATGGCTACATTTACATATGTAATACATATTTTAATGTATTTTACAGTGAGTGAATGCAGGCGAAGATGGAAGTTGCTAAGAGATGCTTTTGTCAGAAACAAAAAGCAAAAAAAAGTTGTGCCCAGTGGTTCTGCAGGTGGCACAGTCAGGGAATGGAAGTATGACAGAGTAATGTCATTTCTGTTGCCACACATGCAGCCTAGAAGGTTAGTATGCCATTGTTGTTGACCTTATGTTTTACCTTGCTATTTAGTGTCTTATTTTCTTTTATAGACAATTAGTACTAAATAGTATTTCACTGAGCATGAGTATATTATGAGAATATTATTAATTGTGTGTAATGTACAACAATACTTGTGTGTTGGGGCCATATATTTATATAATATATTAATTAATTTAATTGCAGTTCCAGACACACTTTACAGAGTGAGCTGGAACCTCTGGACATGACCGTTGCAGAGGAGGAAGTGGAGCCAGAATTTTCAGAACTCACTACACCTTTCAGTCCCCTTCCTGCCATACAGAGGCCTGCAGCACCCTTACTGGCAGACGAAAGATCGGTTACCCCCACACCACTGCCTAGCACCTCCACACCACAAATAACAACTCACAGAGCTGACACCCCTACCCCCACCCTTCAACAATACAGACAGAAGCGGAGAAGAACGGTTTCCCCAAATACAACAGAGCAACAGTTATTGGACATAATAACACAACCCACTACACCTGTACCACCAAATGTCCCCACACAGGAGGATGAAATGTATTATTTTGCCCTCAGTTTAATTCCGAAACTGAATCGGTTGCTTCCCAGAAACCGTTCCAGGGCACAAATACACATAATGACCTACCTGGCTGACCTGGAGTTAGAAGATGAGGTTCAGAGGCAACAAGCGACAGCATCACACACAGTGTTCCCTAGCAGAGGAAGCCAGCACCCACAATCTGGATTTCAGCCTATTCACCCCACACCCACCTACCATGAGGAACAAACCCACCATCACCCCCACCAAGTCACTCCTTCGCCAATGTCCACCATGCCTGAACAACATTCCAGCACTTACCATCGACTGTAGTACTACAGTTTAGCAATCCAAAAGTTTTTTTTTTTTTTTTACTTAATCCAACCATTGGTTGTAAATAGTTTAGCAGTTTCAATTATTATTTTTTGTATTGTTCATGTTGTTAAGCATGTAGCCAATGTTCATAATAATTTTATGCATGACTTTGTTGAGATATTAGTTCAATATACTTAATAAACCTTTTTTTAGTTGATTTACCCAAGTCAAAGTTATTTATTTGAAGCATGAAACTAGTGCAATACATATTTTAACTTAATTGAAGCAAAATAGGCTACATTTATTCATTAATATTTAAAAATAAATACAATGGCCTAATATTTACCTCAGTGTAACTGCAAGTCGCTGCTTGGGTTCAATAGACTGCCTGTAGTTTGTTGTTTGCCTTGTTAGTTGGCCTCCAATCAGGGAAAGAATGTGATCCATTTGCTCTGCATTCATCCTGAAGTAGTTTAGGTGGCGGTCACGGTCAAGGCGGAGTTCAGCGACAAGATGGTAATATGCACCATATTCTCTCCTTCGTCGGTTCATGGAGTGAACCCAAAGTCTGCGTCTTTTCCGTAGTCTTCTTAATAGCAAATACAACGCAATGGCCTTCCTTCTATCAACAACTCGCACTACACGGTAAACAAAGTCAACAAAAACAAAGATGAACCAAAAGTTACGCTATAATATATCAATTAATAAAATAAGCTTCTTGACAAGTATTTTCTTAAATATATTTGAAAACGAAATAAAGCAATGCCAACTTACCCATTATACAGTAGGTTACTCTGTCTGTAGCTACACACGCCGCGGTTCAGTTTCGCGTGTCAAACGCTGCCAGTGTGAAAGCAAAACGCGCGTGTCCTGCTCCTGCTCACCATTCGCACTGCTCCTGCGCTGCTTACGCTCTGCTAATGCGTGCAGTGTGAAACCGCCGTTAGCGCTGGGCGCGGAGAGACGCTTCTGAAACGCGCCGCGTCGTGGCTATTGCAAACACAAGCATTGACTAGAGTGGGCGCGATCAGCTCCGGTAGCCGCGTCGCAGCCGTAACGCGCCACAGAGTGTAAATAAGGGGTTATAGTCAATAGCCTACGAATGGAATGTTATTATGTGTCATGGAACAACTTGCGAATTTTAGAAAGGTCGGATTTGCTCCATCTTTTGATGATAAGTTTTGTTTAGAAAACCTTGAATCCATGCAAGACACAATGTTATTAGACACAATCCATGTCATTAGAATCAATGAATCCATGTCATTAGACACAACATGAACACATGTGAAGGCCAGTGTTTATTTTTTTCATTTTTTTTTTTTTTTTTTGCAGTGATGACGGTGACGAGCTCAGACCCGCGGTAGGCGTCACGTGACCGCGGTATTGCGGTAATGCGGTAACCGTCCCAGCCCTATCAGTAACCAATGAGAACACACTGCTACTAGCCCCGCCCCCACGAGAGAAATGTGTCAGAATGGCGAACGAAAACTCTGGGAACGTAAACGAAAACTTCAGAAGCGTAAATGAAAACTCTGGAAGCGCATTTGTAAGTTCAGATCAGTGATTGAAATATGAGAAACAGTTAGCAAAACATGCAGTGTATTAAAAACGAAGTCAAAAAATTTGCCTGTGATTTATTCTTTTTATAATTTATAATAATTTATTTAGTTTCAATTTATATTTTCATTAGTTTCTTGAAAAGCTACGTTCATTTGTATTGGCACAAGAATAGCTCCATTAAAACCGATCTCTGGTCAAATCAGTGGAGTGGGAGAACCAAGACCTGCAATCTCCTGAGCCATTACCATCTCTCTTTAACTCACTCACTCCCTTTACATTCACTTGTTCCTACTATTTTGCTTTCGTTGTGTCCTTGTGGCCAACAACACTCACTCATTCATTTGTGGTTACATGTTTTCCACTTTTGTTCCACTTTACAGCTGCAATTGGCATTTTAAAAAATATATATTTTTAAGTTGATTAAACTTTGACATATAATCTCGTTTTATTGCAGGCCCGTCGTCAGTGCCCCCCCCCAAATGACTTATTGTGCAACCCTAAATATAATGCACAGGACAATAAAACAAACTTACATTAAACGTTCAATATTAAACGTTTGCAATTGTGATCATTTTCACTTTCTAAATAAATTGTTTCAGCAGAACTTAGCTCACAGGAACAGTAATCTCTACAACGGTAACACTAGAAATGCATAACACATTATCTTCAGAAATGATGCAGAAAATTCATTATTCAACGCATTATTACACAGAACGTAACTTGAAATATAATTATATTCATGAATGACTGTTAAAACATCCCAAAACAGCACCCAAACCTTGCAAAGACCTACCTCATTAATTATTCAAATACAACAGCCAATGGCAAGTCTCCAGCAACAGACCTTTCAATATGTTATTTTTGTGTTAGTAGTTTTATTTATTCAAATTACAAAATGCAGTTTGTGTGTAAGTATGTGTGTATATATATATATATATATATATATATATATATATATATATATATATATATATATATATATATATATAAATCATGCAATTCATTTAGTTAAGCATACAGTATTGTTTATACCAGTGGCGGAGCTAGGGGGTGGCCAGGGGTGGCCGTGGCCACCCTTGGTCTAAGCTTGGTCACCCCTTTGGCCACCCCTCTCACAACTGCTGTTTCTGTCCTTTTTTTATTGACAAAAATTGTGTTTTTTAAAACGCTGAACCGTCTCATTAAGACCACAAAAAACGTGAGACTTTCAGACGCACACTCCAACTTCACCTCAGCGCCAGGCGCAAGTCAAACGAGTGCGGAAATATGCAAGTGCCGAATGAGCTTCAGCAGAACATCAGACAGTGATATGCACATAGTAAATATAAAGTCAATCTTTCTCAACTGGTGAGTTGCAAGACCGTTTCGAAGTCAAATAGTGTGCAGTCAACAACAAACGTAATTCTCTTTTTTCTGATGCTACTTTATTTTAGAAAATGTGTGTGAAAGCTCGTGACACTTATGTGAGATGCTGAGAAAAGCGCGTTATTCAGTTGGCTATCTTCGGTAAGATGAGATGTTGTCAGGCCAAATGTCAGTAAAACTAACTAACTTTTCTGTCATACGTCTGACAGCCGTTGAACTGTGCTTGCGGTACGCACATCACGCGCAAATGTGGTGTGCTGTAGTAGCCGTAGTTGTCGTCAATTAACTCACGTAAGAATCAAAAAGGCGATTAAAGCTGTCAAAACTGCATGCATGTATTTGTTTGTTATATATGCGTCACATGTGTCTGAATATTCTGCTATGTGAGATCAAAATTAAGGCACAAATTGATATGTAATGTTTTAATGTCCAAATACATATGAGCACTGTGCATTTGTACTAGAAGATAGGCATTCATTTTGCGTTAATTTGTAAAGGACAAACAAAAATGGATACTTTTTAAATCCATAAAATAACTAATTTTACATTCTGGCAACATTACATTATGAAAAATATAACATTTTACATTAGCCTATGTGCTGTTGACTTCCGCCTTGTTCACATTCTTGCACATGGGGATTCAAAAGAGAACTTTTGTTTTCCTTTTTAATTTCGGTATGATAGAACTGTTGCAATTATTTATTTTGACAACTAATATAGAAAGTTAAAAAAAAATTTGTTGACAAACTCAGAATTGATTGAAGAGTTCATTGATTATATAAAACGCATTGAAGGTTGAATAATCTTTGGACTTCAGTAGTTATATGTAGTTATCTGTTATCTGCAATAGAACAAGCTATTGGAGATTTTGAGAACCAGAACCAAGCTAACTGAGTAAGTTGAACTTTAGCTATGTTGTGTGCCCTTTTATTACTATTTAATTAATTTTAATATGAGGTGGTGGGTAATAATAAAAAAAATATAAAACTCACTCAGTATTCCATGATTCCTAATTCACTACTATCTCAATTACAATTAAGTACAAATGAACTTTATTCAGTTGTGTATGCACTAAAACAGTCCAATTATTGTCAAATTATTTTTTATGATAAATTAAGATTTCTGTGCCACCCCAGACTGGTTGCTGGCCCTTGCCTGGCCACCCCTATGAAAAAATCCTGGCTCCGCCACTGGTTTATACGTAATTCCTTTGCGCAGCTGCGCATTGCATGCAATCTCAGAATCAAATTTTGGCGGTTTTGTACAGCAAAGCTATGGATATAAGAAAGTGGTTTAAAGATTCGTCGTTGACAAAGACGACTTTGACCAACAACAACGTGTGTGGAGACGACTCTGGAGCTAATGAGATGGTAGGAATGGAGAATTTGTCTAATGAGACACAAGTTCACAGCGTAGACAGAGCAGCGGGTGTAATTATGAATGGGCCTACTACTAGTGACGTGATCGCCGTCACTGTGGCTGTGACTGGGCCAAAGCTGCAGGCCATTGATGATCTTGGAAATGAAGGACCGAATCAGATCATTTTACAGCGATACCCTGCTCGCTTGTATAATAATAAAAATCGCTCCTTTGTGTCTTCATGGTATCAGACTCGTGACTGGCTTGAATATAGTGTCAAAGCTGATGCAGCATTCTGCCTCCCATGTCGAGTGTTCAATAGTGCGCACGCCGTAGTAGACTCGACTTTCACAGTTAAAAGGGTACCGGGACTGGAAACATGCCGCTGAAAAAGACAAGGGATTCCATAAACACGCAAGTTCAAAAGAACATTTGGCATGTCTGGCAAGATGTAAAGAACACCAGATGCGCATGGATAGTGGAAGGGAAATTTCCACACTTCTTAATTCTGATCAGCTAAGCAGAAATCGTTATTACGTTTCTGCTCTCATTGATGTTGTGGGATTTCTCGCTGAAAATCAGTTACCTTTCAGAGGGAGCTGTGGTGCGTTTGATGACATGGCAGACGATGGTAGTGGTCTTTTTCTCTCCCTGTTGAATTATACTGTTAAGAAAGACCCTACATTGTCTGAAATAATAAAACACATCCCCCGTAATGCAAGCTACACAAGTCCGGATATGCAAAATGAACTGATCGCCATTATGAGTAACGTCGTGACTGATGCCATTGTCCAAGAGGTGGGCGATTCGTGGTATACTATTAAAGTGGATGGGACACGGGACGCCACTGGATGTGAGAACATATCTATAGTTATTCGCTTCGTGTCTGCATTACATGAAACAACAGAACGCCTTCTCACAATAGCTACAGCAGATGCCGGTGATGCCAACACACTGACAAACAAAATTATGGAAGAACTGGCAAAAGCCGGACTGAACACGTCACAAATTTTAAGTCAGGTGTATGATGGAGCTTCTGTTATGGCTGGAAAGAATGGCAGTGTGCAGAAACTACTCCAAGAAAAGCTGGGGCGAGAAATCCCATATGTTCATTGCATGAACCATCAGCTGCACCTGGTGGTTGTGAACACTTTGACTTTTTTGATGTATGTTGCACCCTGTACAGATTCTTTCAGAAGCCTACTGTTTCGCCGCAGTACAAAGGTGAGCGATTAAAGCGACTTCTTGAGCAGAGATGGACAGGACATTTATCAACAGTATCTACGATCATTAAGTCTTACAAGGAGATCATTTCTTTGCTTTCGGAGATCGACGCAGAGCACACATATGGTGCTGAGGTGAGGATGGAGGCCATTGGGCTTTTGAGGGAAATTTCTCAGCCTGCGTTTATGTTCATCGCACACTTTGTAAAGACAGTGTTCATGTTGCTGGATGGCCCTAACAAGCTTTTGCAAAGTGAGGACATGGACCTGTTGACTGGGTTGGAACTGGTCGCGAGTGCCACTAAGTGTGTGAGTGAACTCCGCTGTGAGGCCAAGTTCACAGAGCTGTGGGATGCGGTCACCGATTTGGATGTTACTTCCGCACCTTCAAAACGGCAGCGCACAGTAAATAAGAATTTACACCAGTATTTCGTTGAAGAAACAACAGGACAAAAGGACAATGACAAACCAGAGCTACGAAGGCTTTATTACAGTGCACTTGACACACTTCTTGGAGAAATCAACCATCGCGTCGGTGAGCGCAACACACAGCTTGCGCAATCGCTGATTGCTTTGAACCCAGAGAGCGATCAATTTTTGAATCCGAAGTTACTTCAGCACATCATGTCATTAACAAAATCAACCATCGTTGAGACAGAATGTATTGTTGCTAAACAGTTTATTTCTACACAAATAAACAAAGAAGGAAACGTGAAATTGACAACACAAAATCTCCTTTCAAAGTACCACAAAACATTAGAAGCAATGCCAAGTGTACTGACAGCTTTGAAGACCGGATTGACGCTTGGTGCTTCAACCGCAATGTGTGAAAATTAATTTTCAGTTTTGAGGAATGTATTCACCGACAACAGACGTTCTAGGCGCCACACACGCAAGGCCCAGCTCATTCAGCTGGCATTTGAGAAGGATCTCACACGCAAGTGTCAACATGAATGGAAAGATAAAGTTCTTCGGAGATTTCACTCGGAGACCCACCACCTTCAACTATTTTTATCAATTGTGAATACACTGCTTGCCTGCTACATTGCTAAATTTTTATTGCAGTATGGTATGCATTGCTTTTATTATTGTTGTGTTATTGGTGGAAACCAGGAGCTTTTGTGACTCATGTTTATGAAGTGTAGAGTCATAAATCAAATTGGTTTTGGTGTAGTTTTAGGTTGGACTTGTAATGATATACATAACGTTGATTGTGCCTGTTACTCAAGAAAGCCACTAGATGGCACTGTGTTGTGTATGTGACGAACAATGCAGATTAACAAAAAATATAGGCTACTAGCTAAATGTGGAAATGTTAAGAGAAAATAAACAGAGACGTTGAGATCATACGGTGAAGTATTTTATTTGAATAATTGAACAAAACAAGACTATTGTGGTCTATTTTAGTTATAGCCTAATATGGGTTGTTGTTTTGGTCTGTCTCAGATCATTAAAAAAAGTGTGCCCCCCTATGAAAATTAAATGCCCCCCCATTTGGTTTGTTCTGGCGATGGCCCTTGAAGTTCTCAGTGGTTTCACATTCTACATTTATTTTGCATTTTTGGCACTTTTTTTTTTTTTTTTTTTTTTTTTTTTTTGTAGTGAGAACTAAACCAGCACATTAAAAACTGCCAAACTCAAATAAAATAAATACAAAATAAAACAGCTTATTTAATATTTAGTTGGACTACCTGAGGTTGACAATTGACAAATGTTTTTCAAATAAATGGTATTCTTTTAACTTTCTATTCATTAAAGAAAAAAAAGATACATCACGGTTTCCACAATGATATTAAGCAGCAACTGTTTTCAACAGTGATAATAATAAGGAATGTTTCTTGAGCACCAAAACGGCATACGAGTGACAAAATGATTTTTGAAGGATCATGTGACACTGTAGACTGGAGTAATGGCTTTTATGTCATGTCAGTGCATGTCATACATCACATGAGATATCAGTGTTCTACTTCCTTATTTATGTATGCTTGTATTTATCTGAGGCCCCGTTTACACAAAGGGAAGACGCAGATATTTCCTTAATGTCATGTGAGCGCCCTAGGAAGCCGCTCGTGTTATTCGTTGTTGTCAATTCTAAGGATTCTGATTGGCTTGCATGGCTTTATCCTTCTCCCTACACTGCCGCCCATAGGTTTGGCATAGTTATGATGGCGCTCGACGGCGTATTTAAGGGGTTGATGTAAATGACAACTTTTTTGAAAACGATGTTGTGTGCACGATGTTATTATTGAAAACAGAGGGGTGGGGGGGGGGGGATATTTGTTTCTCTAAATACCCGGCTATGTGTAAATGTGGCCTGATTGATCTGGTTCTCTCTCTCTTTCGGACTAGGCTCCGCCCCTGCGCACCTGCAGCCTGTTCAGTGATGTTCTGGGCTGGATATATAACGAGAGAGCGGGGAGAGAAGGGCATGGAGGTTGACCTACTACGATTTGTTTCTAGCGGCGTGATCGCTTCGATCACTGTTTCAGCTCTGTCAAGAGCTTGGCGTGCACTGAAGGAGAAGGGCTTGAGTAGAGTGTCGAGAGAGCCCTGTGTGCGTCATGATGTTTCCACCAGCTGCTGATAAGCTTTGTTTCATTGGTGCTTGTTTCAATGTTTTTTTTTTTTTTCTGTTAACATTATCTGTTGCCTGCTGATACGTGGTGTAGTTCCAAGAATAAACAGTTAAAACATCTCATGACTCCACAATCACCTTAGTGGGGTCAGGGGGTCCACTCTTTGACCTAGGGCCCAAAGATAGCTGTAAGATCCTAATAAGATCCTAAGAACACTAAAAATCTTCTAAAACAATAAATTAGTTCACCTCAACTGATTTCCTGCAGAGTAGCTCTGCTAAGCAGCAGGGATGGTGGACCAAAATGGTGCTGTTTGCCAAAGGTGTGAATTTATGAAGGATTACCTGTCTGGTTGCTGAGGTTCTTAGACAGCATGACTAAGCTTCTAGTATTACTCAACTTCATTGTTTACAATGCTTTAAGCAACCATCTGGCAGCAGAGTCAGTGACGTTTGCAAATCTAAAGAGACTCCGGGGCCAGTGATATGTATTGAATGTGGGTGGATGGACTGCATTATGCATTGGACTGAAGTATGTGGCATCTGATTGTTTACCACAGCAGTTTCAGAGTTTGATGTACCGATACAACAGAGCTTAGGCTGCCTTATTTGAGTCTGCAGTGCCAATCTGTTAGACAAACAGTGTGTATTTACTTAGAAAAGAGAGAGAAGGAGAGAGACAGATCAAAATAATTCAAAGGGATAGTTCACATACAAAATAAAAATTCTGTCATCAAAAATTCGCCTGCCCAGGCTCACCCCCGGCCTCCAGACTCCACCAAGATACCTGACTTTACCCCCGCCGGACAGACATCAAGGGACAACATCTGCTCTGCTGTGGTGGTCTTCAGCTGGTTCTCTGGTTTTCATGTTTAATAAAATAAATGCATTTGGAGCCAGCTCTTCCTCGTTTATTGAGTTCACCAATCATTACAGAGGGAAAGACTGAAAGGGTTAGTTCACCCAAAAGTGTTTAATTGTCATACTTTATTCACCCTTTCAAGTTCCCAAACAATCCCCATGTCTTCTACTGACCACTTAAACAGATTGCCCCGCACCTAACTCACTCTGTTGGTTCAGCCATTGCTGTGCCAGGCTGGTCGGATGTTTTGAAAGCACCACACTCATAGCCCTTTTCCACCAAGGCAGTGCTGGTGCCAGTTCGGAGCCAGTGCCTACTCACGAATCAGTTCTTTGTGTTTCGACAGCCAAAGAACCGGTTCTTGGCCAGGAAAATTGGTTCCAAAGCGGCACCAACTCTTTACTGGACTAGAACCGTTCTTTTACCAAGTCATGCTTACGTCGGGGGCTGGGGGCGGGGTTATTGTCGAACTTCTTCTCGAACGTAACCTCCGTCTATAGTAATCCAGACGAGTAGCACAAATGTGTTCTAAACGTCTTCTTCTGACCCCAATATAGGATCGCAAAGCCAGGAGAAACATTTGCAGAAAGACGATGTAGTCCGCCATTGTAATTGTTATGCTTGAAGTTAGCGCAAGCGTTTCTAGGAAAGCTAAGACGTAGCCTATGGCAACATACACAGTGATGTAACGACGTCGTTCGCTGGGCTCTCTAGTCAGTGGAAAAACAAACAGGTTCTGAGAAGGTTTGCAAGTTGAACCAACTTTGAACCAGCACCAGTTCCGAACCAGTTCATTTTTGGTGGAAAAGGGGTATCAGAGTGAAGTTTATACACCTACAAATGGCTCTTATAACTTGACTCTATGGGCCCTCTTTTAACAATCTGAAACGCAAATATCAAACGTGAAACGCAAGTAACTTGGGCGGATCCCGACGCAAATCTAAAATGGGTTGGTCTTAAGTGGCTACATTACTCATAGGTGTGGTTTGTGCATAACGTGAAATAAACCAATCAGAGCGTCATCTCACATTCCCTTTAAAAGCAGGCGCGCTTGTTCCATGGCGGATTGCTATTATAACTGCGGATTTGCCAGGCGCACGCCAGGAGCACGCCAGGAGCAGTTCACAGCCGAGGAGACCAATGTTCTCGTCAAGGCCGTAAAAGACAGAGAAGTGACATTGTATGGGGATGGGAGAAACCCACCCAAATTAGCTTCGGTTAAACAGGCGTATAATAATTTGGGTAAATGTGTAAGCTAGATTTTTGTATTAACTTATGTATTAAGATTTCTGTCCTTCAGATGAGACATTAAACCGAGGTCCTGACTCTCTGTGGTCATTAAAAATCCCAGGATGTCCTTCAAAAAAGAGTAGGGGTATAACCCCGGCATCCTGGCCAAATTTGCCCATTGGCCCCTGTCCATCATGGCCTCCTAATCATCCCCATATACTGATTGGCTTCATCACTGTCTCCTCTCCACCAGTAAGCTGGTGTGTGGTGGGCATTCTGGCGCAATATGGCTGCTGTCGCATCATTCGAGTGGTTGCTGCACATTGGTGGTGGTTGAGGATTCCCCCCTTCCATATGTGAAGCTCTTTGAGGACTCTTTGAGGACCCAGAAAAGTGCTATACAAATGTAACAAATTATTATGCCTATTTTTTCACATCTTCATGGACACCACAATGATTTCCCTTGTGTGGTAATATTTTTCCTTGTAATTATGTATGGTTTGCAAAAATGGGAATTGCTGCCTGCGTCTGTGTAGATGAGAGAAGCAAAGTGTATGTGCGTTGTGCACATGCTACATTATGGCCTATTTTAAGCATGCGCCCTTAAAATAGCATCTGAATAATGCGCCACTGTCTTTAGACTAGGTTTTTCCTGGTCTGTGGCAGCATTGTTTTCTGAAACTGCAAAATAGCACCAGGGAACGTTTGCGTCGGAACACGCCTCCTCTTTTCGCTGAACCGCCCCCTGGGAGCGCAAGTTCATTCCCTAATTTACCGACGTGCGTCTGTGGAGGGAAAAGTCAGCTGTGCGTCTGGTCCAAAATAGGAATGATACATGTGTCGGAGTATAAAGTCAATTGCGCTGGGTGCAAGATAGGGCCCTATATATTAATTTGATATAAATGATAGGAGAAAGTAATTTGAAAAAATAAATAAAATACTGCACAAATAGCTATAGTACATACACTAATTTTAAACAAACACACAGAACTGACAAAATAGATGTTCTATAGACATTTACAGTTTACATGCAGCCTCCGCTCTCACACACACACAAATTCAGACAATATCTCATGGCCTTGAAAGCACTTGATGAATTTTCATCTTCATTTGGCAAAAAATAACTAACTCCCACAAGTCTACACAACCAGTCACTCTACAAAACTAAAAAAGAACAGGAGCTGTGTGTTGATTTATGATTCAATGAATAAAATAAAATAATGTTGTGTCCTGACTGTATAAAGTGTTTGATGGCAGAACAGATGATGTTTTCCCTCATCTTCAGTCTCACTGTTTCTCAACAGGTTCATTTTCTCTCTGGTTCATGCTTGAGGGTGAGGGGGTGGAAATCTGACACACACACAACAACAGTAACAGCAGCAGCTTAAAGCATGACTAATCAAGCATGAAGTGGCATGGACGCAATTGAGCAAATTAACAACCAAAAACAAATGCTAAACAAACCATGACTCATATAACAAGTCAATTTCTTTGTGTGCCATTCTGTGCCTCCAAAAACCTCACTCATATTTGACGTCCATGCCAAATTATGGCATTCAAATCTCAATGAGCTTTTAAAACAGGTATGCCAGGTGCTTAAAGAAAAATTGAACATTTTTATACATTTAAAACATCCTAACATTCTGGTTCATAAACATGGCGAACCACTGAGGGAATGGAGAGATTGCCCTTGACTATGCAGACATGCAGAATAAGACCTTGAGCACCAGGGCCAATTTCCCACATTTGTTCGTGTGCGAGTTATGTGGCCTGCCTAATAAAATGGCAATCTCAGCTCACAGCTGTTTTCATCATCATTCCAGATTGAAGTTTTGTGTCCTGGTTACTCTTACATGCCACACAGACAATTAAGATGTGCAACAGATGGTAATAAACCGACATTTAAGAAAAGCAGTGACATACAGCTCTGGCACAAGACTTTCCAGATTGGCACTAACAGTCATGGACAGATGAGGCAGATGAAGAGATATCTGTTTTTGTCATAATCTGTCAGACTTGTTCATGATAAGTAATAATGAATAGTAACCATTACATTTGCATATTGTTTATCCATCCACTCTCTGAACTGCTTGTTCTCTGTAGGGTGATGCCTGGATGCCTGGAGCCTATCCCGGCCAAAGGCAGGGAAACAACCTGGAAAGATGGCCAGTCCATCATAGGGCTTTTGCACACTGTACTGTATACGTTAATCTAATGTGAAATGTAACTGTCACGAATTCAGCCTCTGTGGCTCCCTCCGCTCACCACCAGAGGTCACCATTACCTGAGTACTAACTCTTTGGACTTCATTTCCCATATACCCCGTACCTGTGGCTGATTTCACTCACAGGTGTTTTCCATTGACTCACAGGTGTTTTCCATTGACTCTCAACTATTTAAACTGTTCTCTCAGCTTCCTCATTGCGAAGTCTTGTCTTGCCATGCAAACATTTCTGAGCGTTTATTCCGTGTGTGATTTCCCGTGTATGACCTGGACTGTTTACTGGACTCTGATTCTTTGCCGCCTGCCTATTCTGATTCCATCTGCCTTGTCATTTGATTATCCTGTGTGTTTGCCGCCTGCCCTGATCTTCAGCCTGAACTCTGACTTTGATTCTGCCTTATCTACATTGTGTTTGAAGCCCGTGATTGAACTCTGCCTGTTTGACTTGCATTCTGTTTTAATAAAGCTGCATATGGATCCTCACGACACTGACTCCTCGTTACAGAAGACTTCGCCAGATCTCGATCCAGCAGCATTCTACCACTTCACCACCGAGGTCACTGCTCAAGCATCGGTCCTGGCCACACACCAGCAGCAGCTCAACCGATTGACCTCGATTACTGAAGAACTGGTAAAGGCATTACAAACACTTCGTCTCCAAGTACCCAGCGATCCTGCTCCACCCCCCACTCCACCTCAGGCACATGCTATTCCCAACACCTCCAGCCCTCGTCTCGCCTTCCCAGAAAAATTTGATGGATCTCCAGACAGATGTAAGGGATTCTTACTTCAATGTTCTATGTTTGTCAATAAACAACCCATGTTGTACCCTGCAGATGAGAACCGCATCGCATTTGTGTGTTCGCTTCTCACGGGGAGAGCGTTGGATTGGGCTACTGCAGTATGGAGTGAGGATAGACCAACCTTCCCTTCATTTAGAGCTTTTATTCAACGCTTCAAAGAGGTGTTTGAGCACTCCGTTGGAGGAAAGGAAGCGGGTGAGCAATTGCTATCTCTCCGGCAAGGAAGGGGTTCAGCGGCGGATTATGCTCTATCATTTCGCACTCTCGCAGCTCAGACGGGGTGGCCAGACGATCCTCTCAAGCTCCACTACCGTAAAGGCTTGTCTATGGAGTTGCAGTCTGAACTTGCCTGTCGCGATGAGGGAAAATCACTGGAGCAATTCATCGAGCTGTCCATCAAGATCGACAATCTCCTTCGATCTCGTCGCACCAACCGTCTGCCCACTTCTCCCATGACACTTTCAACAGTTAACTCAGACGTAGAACCCATGCAAATTGACTTAACACGCATCAGCGAGGAGGAGAGAGAGAGACGCATTCGACAGAGCTTATGTTTGTACTGCGGATTACCGGGACATCTAAGAGCAACCTGTCCTACTCGTCCACCCCGCAATCCCACTGTGGTGAGTTCAATTCCCAAATCCACTACTAGTTTAGAGATTGCAGTCACTCTGGAGATAAATGGGAGGGTCGTTGAGACAGTAGCATTGATTGACTCGGGGGCTGCAGGAAACTTCATCGATATGTCTTTCGCGAAAAATAATAATATTCCCCTTGTTCCCTATGACTCTCACTTGGCAGTTGCAGCGCTAGATGGCCGACCTCTGGGCTCCGGTTGTATCAAATTCACCACTGAAGATCTGCAGTTGAGCACCGGAGTCCTCCACACTGAAACCATCCGTCTGTTTGTCTTTCAATCACCACAAAATCCCATCATCCTCGGTCTTCCATGGCTGGAGCTGCACAACCCCTCTATCTCATGGACTAAGAAACAAATCACTCAATGGTCAGACTTCTGTCTTCACAACTGTCTTCACAACATGCCCGTCAAGAAGAGGAGCGATACTTCTTTAACAGATCCACTTCCCAGTGTCTATCAGGATCTAGCCGAGGCGTTCAGCAAGGTGAAAGCATCACACTTACCTCCTCACCGAGCCAGTGACTGTGCCATAGATCTCCACCCAGGATCACAACCTCCCAAGGGCAGAGTCTTTCCGCTGTCACAACCCGAAGCAGAGGCTATGAGATCCTACATTCAGGAGGAACTCGCCAAAGGTTTCATCCGTCCCTCCACTTCACCCGCATCAGCAGGCTTCTTCTTCGTCAAGAAGAAAGATGGAGGTCTTCGTCCCTGTATCGACTATCGATCTCTCAACGACATCACAACCAAGTTCCGTTATCCTCTACCACTCGTCCCTGCTGCTCTCGAACAACTCAGACAAGCAAGATATTTCACCAAACTGGACCTTCGTTGTGCCTATAATCTCATTCGCATTCGTGAAGGGGACGAGTGGAAGACTGCATTCTCCACCACGACGGGGCACTACGAATATCTTGTTATGCCGTTCGGCCTGTCCAATAGTCCTTCCGTGTTTCAGGCTTTCATTAACGACGTTTTCAGAGATATGCTGAACCAAAGGGTAATTGTTTACATTGATGACATCCTGATTGACTCCGAAACTTACGAGGAGCATGTTAAACACGTCAGAGAAGTCCTGAAACGTCTCATTCAACACCAACTGTACGCCAAGGCAGAGAAGTGTGAGTTCCACCAAGAGACCATCTCCTTTCTCGGGTATGTGATTAGCTCTGGAGGGGTCGCCATGGACGAGAGGAAGGTACAGGCGGTAGTTCACTGGTCCCAACCTACCACTCTCAAGGAACTACAACGCTTCTTAGGATTTGCCAATTTCTATCGGCGGTTCATCCATAACTTCAGCAGTATCGCTGCCCCTATGACATCCATGATCAAAAAGGGAACCCAACGTCTAACCTGGTCTTCAGCAGCTATAGCAGCGTTCCGTTCACTAAGAGAGAAATTCATGACCGCTCCCATCCTGCACCATCCTGATCCTGAACGTGAATTCATAGTGGAAGTAGATGCTTCCAGCACAGGCGTTGGGGCAGTGCTTTCACAACGCCAGGGTGAACCTCCCAAACTTTTCCCCTGTGCGTTCTTCTCCCGTAAATTGAACTCTACCGAGCAGAATTATGACGTTGGCAACCGCGAACTTCTCGCAATGAAGGCAGCATTCGAGGAGTGGCGTCACTGGCTGGAGGGGGCTAAACATCCGTTCACTGTTCTCACTGATCATCGTAACCTAGAGTATCTGAAATCAGCCAAACGACTCAACCATCGACAAGCCAGATGGTCACTCTTTTTCACCAGATTCGATTTCAGAGTTACTTATCGTCCAGGCTCTCAAAATACCAAGGCGGATGCTCTTTCTCGACTTCATGAGTCTGACCTCCTATCGCCAGATCAAGAACCCATCATTCCATCCACTATCATTCTCGCACCTGTGCAGTGGGACATACTAACCGAAATCGCAGAAGCCCAGGTCATCGAGCCACCACCGGCTGAAACCCCACCCAACCTCACGTACGTTCCACAGGCCCTAAGACAGAGAGTAATACAAATGGTACACAATAACCCTAGTTCCGGTCATCCAGGTATAACGGCTACAGTACAACTCCTCAACAATAAGTTCTGGTGGTCTTCTATACGAACGGACACCATCACGTTCATTCAGAATTGCACCATCTGCAATACCTCCAAATCTCCGCGTCAATTACCTGCCGGCCTTCTTCATCCATTACCCATCCCACAAAGACCATGGTCACACATCGCCATTGACTTCGTGACTGACCTACCACTCTCTCAGGGCCACACTACCATTCTCACGGTAATTGATCGTTTCTCTAAAGCCTGCAGACTGATACCTCTTCCCAAACTCCCCACTGCTCTGGAAACTGCTGAAGTTCTCTGCAATAATGTATTTAGATTCTATGGTCTACCGGAAGATGTAGTCTCTGATCGGGGTCCGCAGTTCACCTCCAGAGTCTGGTCCGCTTTCTGTCAGCTACTGAACATTAATGTCAGCTTAACCTCCGGATACCATCCTGAAGCCAACGGTCAAGTGGAAAGATTAAATCAGGAACTCACCCGCTTCCTTCGCTCATATTGCCAGAAGAATCAGTCCGACTGGAGTCGGTATCTGCTATGGGCCGAGTATGCTCAAAATTCACTCCGCAAGCCATCTACAGGTCTCACCCCCTTCCAATGCATCCTAGGCTTCCAACCCCCATTGTTTCCATGGTCTGGAGAACCCTCGGACTTACCTGCAAGTAACTCATGGTTACAACGCAGTGAGGAGACGTGGAACAATGCTCATGTCCATCTACAAAGAGCAGTTCATCGCACCAGAGAACAGGCCAATCGTCATCGGCGAACCAATCCCAACTACCAACCAGGGCAATGGGTTTGGTTGTCCACCCGTGACATACGGCTCCGGTTACCCTGCAAGAAGCTCAGTCCCAGGTACGTGGGTCCTTTCAAAATCATTAGACAAATCACTCCAGTTTCATTTAGATTAGCCTTACCTGACCATTACCGTATCTCACCCACTTTTCATGTCTCCTTGCTCAAGCCCGCTGGTGGTCCGAGAGGAGAGGAGGTCCTAGATGAGGCTGGTGACCAGAGAGCTCCTCCCATCATCATCGACGGCCAGGAAGCTTACCGGGTCCATGAAATCCTGGACTCTCGTCGTCGGGGCAGGTTCCTCCAGTACCTCGTGGACTGGGAGGGATACGGTCCAGAGGAGAGGTCCTGGATCAATGCTGATGATGTTCTAGACCCTTCACTCACTACTGATTTCCACAGAGACCACCCGAACAAACCTGCCCCAAGACCTCGAGGAAGACCCCGGCGTCGTTTGCCTCCTCGCGTCAGGAGCCGCTCACAGGGGAGGGGCTCTGTCACGAATTCAGCCTCTGTGGCTCCCTCCGCTCACCACCAGAGGTCACCATCACCTGAGTACTAACTCTTTGGACTTCATTTCCCATATACCCCGTACCTGTGGCTGATTTCACTCACAGGTGTTTTCCATTGACTCACAGGTGTTTTCCATTGACTCTCAACTATTTAAACTGTTCTCTCAGCTTCCTCATTGCGAAGTCTTGTCTTGCCATGCAAACATTTCTGAGCGTTTATTCCGTGTGTGATTTCCCGTGTATGACCTGGACTGTTTACTGGACTCTGATTCTTTGCCGCCTGCCTATTCTGATTCCATCTGCCTTGTCATTTGATTATCCTGTGTGTTTGCCGCCTGCCCTGATCTTCAGCCTGAACTCTGACTTTGATTCTGCCTTATCTACATTGTGTTTGAAGCCCGTGATTGAACTCTGCCTGTTTGACTTGCATTCTGTTTTAATAAAGCTGCATATGGATCCTCACGACACTGACTCCTCGTTACAGTAACAATGAACACATACTATTCTGAAACAATAAAAAGCAAAAAAAAAAAAAAACTACACAAGTGGGTTATTTTCAGGAAATTACATCATTTGTGGGCTATACAGTATGTGTGTCTCTTTGACATACTACTGACATTAGTCATATTATCAGATACATATCAGATAAAAGTTTTACATCTGAATATCAGACCATTTCCATTCATCACCATTATATTTTCATACATATGAAAGATACATTTTTTACTGAAAGTAGGTTGTTCATAGCGACATCATTGCAAGCTAAATCTATTATTTGAGATTTTATGCACATCTTCAACCCAGTTGCATTCAACTCCAAAATGTAATTTTGAATGTAAAAGGGCTGAGCAAAATTAGCCAAAAAAACAAAAAAACAAAAAAACAAACCACAAAAAAAAAAAAAAACATGGAACAGCAACTTCCTGTTTATTACAGCAGAGAGCCAGAGAATGGAAGTGAGACAACCCTGGAGCCAAAGAAAACCCCACTGCATCCTGAGACACAGAGATGGAAAAGATTAAATTCTATACTGTAAATAAATAAACTGTTTAGACTACTGTGGATTGTTATTGTATTTCAAGCAATGCAATTACAATAAAGGTCTCAGACAATGTGGTTGTTTTTGTTTTCAGTTAAAATGTAAATGTTTAACACTACTTTCTTTAATCTCTTCACTTCATCTTGTATGCCACAACCTAACTTGAACTCAATGCCGTCATGGCAACTGAACCAGCAAAGCCAATATGAAAGGAATAAAAAATGCAGTAATTTTTCAAACTGTCTTCTAGATCTGTATGTACTTAAGTGCATTAGTTTAAATGGGTCATATTATACTACTCTGTTATACTTTTTTATATATTTATATAGAAAATATTATAAACACTACCTATAATTTATATAATAATAATAATAATAATAATAATAATACATATTAACATCTATTATTAAATTCCATTCATAAATTCACTTATAAATGAATATAATTAATTGACATATAAAAGTCATTTTTTTGGCACAAGACTTTCACAAATTTTATATGTCGACTTCATAAAAAGTTTATAACAACCTCTATTGATGTAGTTAACCCTACGATTGGTTTAACTTGTACCTGTATGTGAAATGGAAAAACACATGCAATTTAACACACAAATAACCAAACAAACCATGTACAACCTTCATCATTATTTAAATAACAGTGTTTTTTTTGTTTTGTTTTACCACTGTAAGCTGATTTTGGAATATTATCATAGGAGTGGTGTAGAAATGATTGACATGTGGGTGAAACACAGTCTCTCCAGAGCTCTTCAGAGAGCGTATGAGGACCGAATGACGGAAAATGCCTCGGCTTTTACTTTCTTCCTAATTCATTGTTTGACCTCTCTTCAACTCTCCGTCTATCTCCTCCCTCATTCGCCTCATCCATTTGTCTGCACCACCCTCTCATCCTAATGGATGCCACTAGCTTTTCTTAGATCCTTCCACTCTAGGAGTGTACAATCTTTCTTTGTCTCTCACTGTCTGCACCTGCACCTTTTATATGAAAAATGATTGGATGCTGAGCACTTCAGAGACATGGTGGAGCACCGTTGGGAGAGAGTGCCAGGCAAAGCGTCTGGCTGAACTGAATAACTTCTTATTCATGCTCTCACGCTTGTGAGTGTGAATGTGAATATGTGATGGGGAAAATGCAGACTTGGGTTAATGATTCATCAACTCAAAACAAGAGAGGGGAAACTGTGGATCACTTTGTGTGACAGTGAAAGTGCAAATAATGGAGTGATTTCCAGGAATCACAGAGCTTTCACACAACAGTCCTGTGACTATTTAGAACCCTCTTTTTAGCAAGAACAATTTTTTGCTGTACATAGTTCTTTGGTTATATTTTTAAGTACTGGAGGAATCATACATAAATCGTTTCCAAAGAAACATGGAATTTTAAAGGATATAATTTTCTATGACATCACATAGAACTTCAATTGGTTATCTTATGACATCATATGGAATTTAAAAAGGCCCTTTTATTGTCACAATCGGTTTTGGTTTCAGATCCTTGTCAAGTATTGTCTTTACGTTGGTTTGTATAGCTGTTGCATTTATTTTCTCCTGTGATCTCTCTCTGTGTCTTTGCCTGTTGTTATCTTTGTTAATTTGGTTTAAAAACGTATGTAAAAAGCTGTATTTAGATCAGCATCTCCTCTCCTCCTCTGACACTGTCGTAACAATTATAGCATAATGGAACACTGAAAGGAAATTATATGACATCCTATGGGACTTTAAAAGATTTGAAGCTCTATCTACCAAAACTGTTTGTCATGAATCCTCTAAAGAAAGAGGAAGGTAAACTTTAAAAGTATCCAAGATTAGTTTCTGCAAGACAAATAAAATATCTGAAAAAAAAAAAAAATTCCTTATTTCCTGCTAGCTCACCTACTATATTCTTTCCCATTACTGTCAGTGCAGTAAAGAAGATGGATGAGTCCATTTTTAGCTCAGGGAGGTAATGCCAGCCCCTGACACAGCTGAACACTGAAGCTTTAAATTTATATGTTCTAGGGGGGCTCATCAGTATAAACTCATCCTGCATTAAAATGATTCAGACCTACACACACACACACACACACAGAACAAGTATCTGCTGCAAAACAACTGATTTATGTTCACTTGCTTTTTTATTCTCTCTGAAAATTGCACTTTGAAATGCACAAATTTAATGCAAAAAACAACAAAAGATATTCATCAAACACACAACACATTTGCCAAATAATTTGGAACAACAGACATTTCAATTCCATTCACACCAGAGGAAACAGAAGAAAGGTTTTTTGCGCTGAGGAGCCAAGCCGGTGACCCGGCCACTCAACAGTGGTGCAGCAATTGTAGCGATGAGACGTAATGTCTCTGTTCCTTCTTTTAGAGAACGGGGGTTACAATAGTAACTGCCCCTTCCAGTGATCTATGTAAGCCACCTGATCCCCCCCGCACCTATACTGGGGTGGAAGATGGGACAGGGCTTTACGCATAGACGGTCAAACACTGCTGTTCCTTCTGACCCACACACTGAGACAATTGGATAACACTGGGAGTGTGCCTTTTCCAAGAGGAATGGAACCGTAGGGGAGACCACATCCTGCTAGTAGGACCGAAAATGTTGACCGAAAATGCTTGCAGGTCCCCTACCCTCTTAACAGAAGCCAGTGCAGTCAAGAGCGCCATCTTAAGAGATTGCAGCGATTTGAAGGGCACTCTCTGTAAGGCAGCTAAGATTAAGGAGAGGTCCCAAGAGAGTACAAGATGAGGGTGGGGAGGATTCAGCTTCTTCACGCCCATCAGGAACCTGATGATCAGGTAATCCTACCCACAGATTTACCATCTACTGCATCGTGATGTGCAACGATTGAGGCAACATACACTTTCAGGGTGGAGGGAGACAGCCTTCGCTCCAGCCCTTCTTGCAGGAAGGAAAGCACAGCCCTGATCGGGCATTTCCGGGGGTCTTCTTGGTGAGAAGAGCACCGTTCAACAAACAGGTTCCACTTCAGGGCATAGGCGTGCCTCGTAGAGGGCGCTCTCACCGAAGTGATGGTGTCTACCACCGCCTGGGGTATATCGCCTAAGTCCTCCGTGTCCCATCCAGAAACCCCACGTGGAGGTTCCAGAGGTCTGGACGCGGGTGTCATAGGGTGCCCCGTCTCTGAGAAAGCAGGTCCTTCTTTAGAGGAATGCGCCAGGGAGGGGCTGTCGTGAGGAGCATGAGTTCTGGGAACCAGGTCCGGTTGGGCCAGTAAGGCGCAACTAGCAAGACCTGCCTCTAACCATCCCTGACTTTGCACAGTGTCTGTGCGAGTAGGCTCACTGGGGGAAGAGTGCAGTCGGGGTCCCATCCAAACGCCCAAGGCTGCAGACCTGTTGCACGTGGCACCACAGCCAGTGGTGGAGGCATCTGTTGAGACAACAACATGCCTGGACACTTGTTCTATGGGAACTCCAGCCTGTAGAAACTTGAACCACAGGCTGAAGGTTTGGCGACAGACTCTGCTGTGAATTCACTGCTGAAGCGGCCTCATATGAAGCAATCTGAGCAGCATTACCGCGGCTTCCCCAGGAGCCTCTGAAATAGTTTCAGTGGAGCCGTCAACCTGCCCTTGAGCAAGGTCAGGCAGTTCAGCACCGACTGAGCACATTCTTTCATGAGACATGCTGTCAGGTAGACAGAGTCCAATTCCATACTGAGAAAAGAGATCCTCTGCACGGGGGAGAGTTTGCTCTTTCCCCCAGTTCACCCGAAGCCCCAGATGGCTGAGGTGCCTGAGCACCATGTCCCTGCTGCTGAGGCTGTGCGGGAGTGGAGGAGGAAATCGTAGAAGGGCGCCCTCGACGATGGGCAGGCGGGGGGACTACAGCCTGCATCGGGCTGGAGGCAGCAGCAGGCCGCAGGGGAAGGATATGTTTAATCACCTCCATCTGCTTCTGTGCAGCTGAACTGCTGGGCGAAGTTCTCGATTGCGTCGCAGAAGAGGTCAGCCTGAGAGATCGGGGAGTCGAGAAAATGGTATTTGTCGGTCTCCCTCATATATGCCAAGTTCAGCCAGAGGCTTGGCCTTGGCCTGGTATACTTGCAGGAGGGCCATGAAGTGCAGGGCAGAGGTAGCCTGTCCAGCAGCTCTGTAATCCTTGGCTGTTAGCATGGAGGAGAATTTAGAGTCTTGGATGGGAATCGCGGATTACCCCACCAGGTGGCAGCGCTTTGTGGAAACAACTGCATAGCTACCATGCTGTCCACCGGGGGGGATCTCCATGTACCCCTTGCCGCCCCACCATTGAGGGTAGTGAGGGAGGAGGAAGCACAAGCTCGGTTTAGGGCAGAAAAAGGTGCCTTCCAAGATCTGGTAACCTCTCTGGGGCGGGACGCTGGTAGTCAGCGTGGGCTGCTCCACGATACCAATCATCCGGCCTTGAGCGTTGAGGACCAGGTGGAGGCCTCCACTCGAGCCTGGTGCTCTCAGCGGCCCTGGAAAGCATGGCTGTCAGCACCAGGTCGGACTCGATCAATGTTACTCTATCCGAAGGGGGCAATGCAGGCGAGTCTTCATCCCGGAGGACTCTAGCCCACCCTCCAATTAAGCTATCAACATTTGATCCTCCACCAGAGCCCTGAATTAAACGCTTTGTACCCCATGAGAAGGACCAGTAATCGCATCCGGAAGCTCCACAGAGGAGTGGGAGGTCCACGGAGATTGACTCGGCGGGTGAGCCCCCACTTTGATCCTCAGGTCACCCTGGTTATTCACCGAAGTAGCCCTCTTCTGATTACAAGAAGAGAGACTAGATCGGGGCATAGCAGAGGGGATTCCACCTCGTCTGAGGAAATCGTGTCTCAACCGCAGCACCGCAATGGTCATCTTCCCGCAGTGGGTACATGACTCATCCACAAAAGCCACCTCAGCGTGCTTTAAGCCCAGACACGTGAGGCAGCGATCGTGACTGTCAGATGGGGCCAGGAAACAACAGCAAACACACGGGTGGAATGACATCTTTAAAAAGATGCCGTGTCAGACACGTGCTTGCTCTTTTAGGGAAATAAGCTCTTTCAAGTGCTGAAGCGCACAGGGGAAATGGCCTCAGCACAGCTTACAGGAGCTACAGTATAGTAGCCTGCAGCGTGCAATATGCCCTTTTAGAAGCTGTAAGAACAGCAGGAAATGAACTCTGAAGTCGCGACCACCGCTGCAGCACTGTCAGACCAAGACCAGATGAAGAGCTTCTCCCGACTCGTAGCACACTTGTTCAATGATATGAAGAGCAGAACAATAACAAATAAAAATAACAGCTCCGAAGCGAAAGCTTAAAGTGCGATCGCACGCGTGCTTCCTTATATACCCAATTTGCGGGGCGGGGCGGGGTGATGCAAATCTCGAACGCCAATGGCTCTCAGGTGAGATCCCAATTCTGCATAACGTTAAACGTGACTGAAAGGGAACCATAATTACTATAAAGACCGTACAACTAAAATTACTCAAAAGTTTAAACAGTTATATTTATCAAAGCTAGGCACCAGAATATCATAAAACATCTGTGGAATTGGGGAAAACTATTAGGGAAAACCTAGTATTTTCACAATTCCATTTGGTGCAGAAATCACTAACTACAGATTTATAGGTGTAGCGTCTGGACCAATCAGACACACAAAAATGATTCATTATATTTATTGAACAATCCGGCCAACCCACTCTCCCAACAAATTGTGTTAAGAGTTCTATGTGTGAACCATCCCCCGGAAGCTGCAACAAACAAGACCCAAATTAAGATTAAGCTAACGCACAGGCAGAACCAGGTGTCTGGTTACAGAACACGTGAAGACTGATAAGACTGTTAATGACCAGAAATGAACATTTCTTAGAATTAATAAATAATGAATAATGAGCGTTGACTGAATGACTGAAATCTCCTATCCCATGACAGACAATAGCTCTTTTAACTAGATTGATGGAAAAAAATTGCCTTTTAAAAGTTATCATTTTATCATTTACTCGCCTTAAAGTTGCTTCAAATGTGAATTTCTTTCTTCAGCTGAACACAAAATAAGATATTTTAAAGAATGTCTGAAACCAAACAGTTGATGGACCCCATTGACTTCCATAGTATGAAAAAAATACCATGAAAGTCAATGGGGTCCATCAATTGTTTGGTTTCCAACAATCTTCAAAATATCTTCTTTTGTGTTCAGCAGAAGGAAGAAATTCAAACAGGTTTGGAACAACTTGATGTAAATGATGACAGAATTGTACTACAAAATTTTCATTTTTGGGTGAACTATCCATTTAAGCAAGATATAAGGAATATACATTCCATGTTTGCCTCTCAAATTATGGCATTTTTATAGTTTATTTTCCAGCTAAAGCTAGATTACTGACATATTTTAATAAGCACAACGTACTGTTGGTCTCTTTGGCTGAGGTGGCAAAGTGTACTGGTGAGGTGTACTGCTGCCCCTTTGTAATAAATACATTCCATTAAAGCAACACTAAAGAACTTTTTTTTACCTTAAAATAATGTTTCAAAATAACAGTGTGTTCGTTGTAAGAGGCCAATCAGATGGATGTAACTATTGTGAGTCAAATTGTATCGCCACCAACTGGCAGCAGGAAGTGTGTCACTTTCAAAATGCTTTTGACAAAATGGGGGGGGGGGGGGTTACTTTTACCTACAGTAACAAAACTCTGTACGTATATTATTCTCATTGAGCCAGACAACTTTCTAATTGACAGTCATTAGACATTCTCCGACCAACAGGAAGTCAGATATTTTGGTTTGAATGTGGATTTATTTGATATATCAGACTTTTAGCTACTCCTCCTAAGTAATTTATTTTATTCAGACCAAACTTTTTTAACATGATGAAAATACATTAAAGATGCTAAATTTTGAACAGTATATCAAATATCTCAAACGGTTTTGCTATAGTGAGGGATTAAATTAAAGGTCCCGTATTATGCCCCTTTTCACAAGATGTAAAATAAGTCTCTGATGTCCCCAGAGTGTGTATGTGAAGTTTCAGCTCAAAATACCCAACAGATAATTTTTTACAGCAT
This sequence comes from Abramis brama, assembly GCF_963993115.1. Lineage (NCBI taxonomy): Eukaryota > Metazoa > Chordata > Actinopteri > Cypriniformes > Leuciscidae > Abramis > Abramis brama. The sequence goes on along the minus strand of NC_139986.1, from coordinate 11,636,572 downwards.
GTTTAAATTGTAATTTTTTGGGGCTCAGAAAAACGTTCTGTTTTAGTGTGTGCCCTTTAAATGCAAATAAGCTGCTGCTGGACGACCCAGGGGGCGGAGCTTCATGAGCTCGCTCTCAGTCTCTCAGGACAATTTCATCTGGAATGATGATAATATCAGAAACTCTCAGTAACGGTGTTCATTTCGAGTCCGACAATAATGTCTATAGAGTCAGAGTGCTGTATAGAGATGGAACAGGTATAGTTTAGTAGTTTAATTAAGGTTATTATAAAGTATTTGTCATCTGCTTGTATGTATCCATTATTTATTAATAGCCTACAAGTCTGCTGTTTCGGACCAGGTCCGAATGATGATCAAACATATACTGATGAGTTTAATAAAGTTTATTGTACATCACACAAAAGATGAAGCGTCAGTTTTGCTTCAGAAAATCACCGTAAGAGCTGAGTAAACACAGTAAGTTATAAGAAGTGCGCAAGTACATAAACGAATTTCGGTAGAGTTGAGGGAGCATTCCTGTGGGCGGAGGTTAGTCAAAAAACTGTTCTACTGACGTCATTAAAGAAGGAAGTAGAGGGATGTAGTCCAAACGGGCCGTTCGATGTAGGCGACTTCTGTTAAATAAAATATCTCGCTTGGCATTGAACTTTGAGCTTTATAATTTTACAGATATTATTTATACTCTAACAACAACATTACACACTAACTAAAGTTTGAAACATGGGATCACGAAGAACGGGACCTTTAATGTCAAAAAAGTAAACAGAAAGAGTCTATTAAAAATGGGTATATTGTGCCATCTAGTGTTTTATACTATGTATAAATGTGTTTTTTCTTTTAAACAGTGTTTTAAAGTACACTAATTTCATTTAATTCAACACTGCATTTTTATTTATATTTAAACATGATCAAAGTCTACTTTCTGTCAAAGTTAGGATGTTATTTTATTATTATTATTTTTTAAATGTTCTCTGTCTCTGTCTCCCTCTGTCTGTCCTTACCTTCCCCCTCACTCCCACAGTCTCACTCTCTCTCTGTTTATGTGTGTGTGTGTGTGTGTGTGGCTGGCTGGCTGTTACAGAGACAAGAGTTTAAGCCTTTCATTGCTGTGTGATTTTTCCTGCATTAAAGTATAAAGAAATATCTAAGGCTTTGTCTTTTTGCGTAACAATTTTTGATATACACTCACCTAAAAGATTATTAGGAACACCATATTAATACTGTGTTTGACCCCCTTTCGCCTTCAGAACTGCCTTAATTCTACGTGGCATTGATTCAACAAGGTGCTGAAAGCATTCTTTAGAAATGTTGGCCCATATTGATAGGATAGCATCTTGCAGTTGATGGAGATTTGTGGGATGCACATCCAGGGCACGAACCTCCCGTTCCACCACATCCCAAAGATGCTCTATTGGGTTGAGATCTGGTGACTGTGGGGGCCATTTTAGTACAGTGAACTCATTGTCATGTTCAAGAAACCAATTTGAAATGATTCAAGCTTTGTGACATGGTGCATTATCCTGCTGGAAGTAGCCATCAGAGGATGGGTACATGGTGGTCATAAAGGGATGGACATGGTCAGAAACAATGCTCAGGTAGGCCGTGGCATTTAAACGATGCCCAATTGGCACTAAGGGGCCTAAAGTGTGCCAAGAAAACATCCCCCACACCATTACACCACCACCACCAGCCTGCACAGTGGTAACAAGGCATGATGGATCCATGTTCTCATTCTGTTTACGCCAAATTCTGACTCTACCATCTGAATGTCTCAACAGAAATCCAGACTCATCAGACCAGGCAACATTTTTCCAGTCTTCAACTGTCCAATTTTGGTGAGCTCGTGCAAATTGTAGCCTCATTTTTCTATTTGTAGTGGAGATGAGTGGTACCCGGTGGGGTCTTCTGCTGTTGTAGCCCATCCGCCTCAAGGTTGTGCATGTTGTGGCTTCACAAATGCTTTGCTGCATACCTCGGTTGTAACGAGTGGTTATTTCAGTCAAAGTTGCTCTTCTATCAGCTTGAATCAGTCGGCCCATTCTCCTCTGACCTCTAGCATCAACAAGGCATTTTCGCCCACAGGACTGCCGCATACTGGATGTTTTTCCCTTTTCACACCATTCTTTGTAAACCCTAGAAATGGTTGTGCGTGAAAATCCCAGTAACTGAGCAGATTGTGAAATACTCAGACCGGCCCGTCTGGCACCAACAACCATGCCACGCTCAAAATTGCTTAAATCACCTTTCTTTCCCATTCTGACATTCAGTTTGGAGTTCAGGAGATTGTCTTGACCAGGACCACACCCCTAAATGCATTGAAGCAACTGCCATGTGATTGGTTGATTAGATAATTGCATAATAGCAAATTGATTAATTGCAAAACAATTGATTAGATAATTGATAATTTAGGTGAGTGTATATATATATATATATATATATATATATATATATATATATAATCACGAGAGTGAAGAACTGACTGAAAAGACGATGACAGAATATTTTGTGTAAAAGCACCTATTTAAGCGAATCTGTCATTGTATTGTTTTGTTGATGTGTTTTCCATTAAGAATAATAGGCTATTGAACTCACAATTCAAGCAATCAGCCCCGAAATGGTGCTAATTTTAAAGTGAAACTAAAAAGTGCACGGCTGCACGGGCATTCATAACGAGCGAGCAGAACAGTTTTTTAGTTCATTCTTTCTTCCATAGGAATTAATTGAAAACACTTGCTCTGCTCCACACCATTATCAATGTCCATGCGGACGGACAAACATATTTTACTTTCGCTTTTAAATTAGCGATTTAAAAGCCCCCGCCGGTGTCACACGCCGGTGTCACACAGTGTATATATATATATATATATATATATATATATATATATATATATATATATATATATATATATAAATTACAAAATATGCATAGAACCCATATCTTTTAAATGTATTGTTTGCTTTAAATAAAATTAAGATTGTGTGTTTGGTAATTGAAGCTGAATAAATTTAAAATTAATGTGCTATATATTACATCAATATATTTGTTTTCCTTAAAATTTGAATCAACACTAACTTTATTCTCCTCTGAATTATAAATAATTTATTCTGTATAAAATAATACTACCATTAAAAAAACACGTTTGAGTTTCTTTTTCAATCAATGTATTATGTGTAACTTAAACATAAGCAGATTAAACAGATATGTTTGAGGGCAAGACATGAAAAGGATTAAATATATAGTATTACCAAAAGAGGGCATATAGGGTTATTTTTAAACAAGGTTGGATGAATCAGATAAAGAAAATATATTTTGTTACAAAGACATTTGGTTAAAAAAATCATCAAAAGTCATACATAGGGCTATACTGCCCTATTGTATTCAAAATATCAAAATAGTACATAAAACTTTTTATCAGGTAGGCCTATTGTATTTATATATGTGACTGTGAGGATATTTTCCCACCGGTTAATCGACGTGTGACACCGGCGGGGGCTTTTAAATCGCTAATTTAAAAGCGAAAGTAAAATATGTTTGTCCGTCCGCATGGACATTGATAATGGTGTGGAGCAGAGCAAGTGTTTTCAATTAATTCCTATGGAAGAAAGAATGAACTAAAAAACTGTTCTGCTCGCTCGTTATGAATGCCCGTGCAGCCGTGCACTTTTTAGTTTCACTTTAAAATTAGCACCATTTCGGGGCTGATTGCTTGAATTGTGAGTTCAATAGCCTATTATTCTTAATGGAAAACACATCAACAAAACAATACAATGACAGATTCGCTTAAATAGGTGCTTTTACACAAAATATTCTGTCATCGTCTTTTCAGTCAGTTCTTCACTCTCGTGATTAATGAAATTTGACTCCAGTTGCTGATCTTTGCTACGACTCTCGTTCAGCTCACGATTTATTAAGCAAACACGTTCAGGCTTTAATTGTAGTCTCCATTCTCAAACTGAACTAAATGATTTTATTACACACACACACACACACACACACACACAAATCAAATCGACGGTGGGGGGCAATGATATATTTAAATCTCTATATTGTAATATCTGCAAGGCACCACCTAGTCTAGTCTTATTAAATGCTTGCTTCATCTTTCATTTTTAATTTTTAATTTCATTTTTCTTTAATAATAAGACACTATAGGGCTGTTAGGCCTACCCTAGGGCTGATCAAATTAAATATTTTACACTGAAATATAACAATGCATTAAATTATGTTATGAGACTGTTTTAAATATAAGTTAATTAACAATCATTGGAAAGAATGATACTAAACTGCCATTAGGTGTCGCCAGGCGACTGTCTTAATGAGCGAGTCATTGAGTCAGTCATGAATGAGACAGATGTTTATGGATTGATCATTGGATCTTTGAGTCAACCGATTCGTTCAAAATGCTATGACATCTTATGACATTAAATCCATCTAAATTGAAATGATCTCATGGATGTGGCTGTTGTAGCTGGCTGTACCAGCTGATGCAAAAAAATGTGGTGTATTCAGACAATTTTGATATAGTTCTTTTACATTTACCGGGTTTAACTTCATATTGCCCGTCGTGCACAGTTACCCTTAAGGCACCAGGGTGGCGGTGCCACCAGCTTGGGCCCGTCGTCGCTGCTCGCAGCTATATTATTTTTATTATTATTTATTGTGATATTTTACCCATCACTCTTGTCTACTTTGTGACTGAACTGTATGAAACCATCAAACTGTGATTAAATTTAATTAAGTTTTGATAGTTTATTTACTTATTTTTTTATTTCTTTCAGGAGCTGTGGTGGTTTTTGTGGTGGTGCTGCTTCAGCTTGTGTCATGTGACACTTTTGAAGGGTGAACTGGATAAATTGCAGTCTTTATTTAAATTGTTTCTTTGTATTGTGTTTTCCTTTTTTTCTTTTGTTATTGGAAACAGAGAGCTATCAGACGCTGCATAGTATCACTGAGGCTATTTTAAAGTAATTTCTTCTTTTTTTCAAAAATTTTGTATCAATAAAGTTTAGTATTTTTTTTTATATTATACCCACATTTCCACATTATTATACCCAAGGGTGGCATAGTCGGTGGCCGAAAATTAATGGAAAAGATTCATTTTATTATGAAAAGAACCATCAGTTTATTATTTTCATAGCCTTGTAGAAGGGTTCACAGCTTATTACTAAACCTCTGTTTAGTCAGTTAAAGGAGTAGTTTAAAAGTAGTTGAAAAGTACCCCATGATTTACTCACCCTCAAGCCATCCTAGGTGTATATGAATTTCTTCTTTCAGACGAATACAATTGGTATATTAATAAACACCCTGACGCTTCCGAGCTTTATAATGGCAGTGGATTGCCATGGGCAGAGTTCTTTTATAATGGATGGATGCACTTTTGTTGAGCTTCAAACTAATGGTTGCAATCCACTGCCATTATAAAGCTCGGAAGCGTCAGGGTGTTTATTAATATTACTCAGACTTTCCAATGCCTCGTTTTATGAGTACAGAACCTTTTTGTACTACTGTATGAGTTTGGTACCATTCTGGGCATTATTTGTTGGGTAATTTACTAGATATATCATAGGATCCATTAGCGCCTACACTAAGCCATCCGGCTGATTTCTCTAAATAAGCTCTAACTTTAATAATGTTCAACCAAGGGAAAAAAGGCTTCTGGGGGCTGTTTGGCTCGAGGTCATGGTGCAAAGGACCCTAGGTTGATTTTACTCCGAACCATCCCTTTAAAACATCAGGAAGTCTTTGCTGAAAGGAAGAAATTAAATTTATTATTGAGAGCATGTACGAAGAACGCAGCTCAATTTAATATATTTTGTAAACGTTTTCTTAGGATAATGTCCAAAGCAGTCTGAAGGGTGAAAACCACTAGAGTTTGCAAGCCAGCCCACTTGAAGTATTATTCTGTCAGTGTGTCTGAGTTTTTGTTATTCTGTGGTAAATATCTGCACCACAAGAATGTTGCAATGTATAGAATGCTAAGCTCACTCCGCAGCGTCAGTTACAGTAAAACATCTGCTTCCGTAAATGTTTTTCTTGTATCTCACGAAGAAACATGTATGAGATGTTCAGCAAGTGATTATTTGACTAAGGCTTAGGAATGTGCTCTTCAAAGTCACTCAAGAGGGTAATTCTGTCAGGACCACTATCGTCAAATACAATTGGCAATTGCATACAGTTAGGATTGGCGGTATGGTTCTGTTCTGGGCAAGAACTCCCTGCGCATCCATGCAGCCTAGCATGGATAAGAGCAGGGAGAGCAGCAATAACCCCCCTTAGGGTAAACAGAACAGAACCAACATGAATGTATTGCAGATATCATTAATTCAAGATTTTAAAGTATAACATAATTTGAGAATTTATTCTTATTCAAGGGGAATCAGAATGCCAAACTGACTGATGAGAGGAGGAGCTGGGGATGGAAGATGGAATTGGCTCCTGAGAAACGCGATAGCTGCTGATAGTACTGAAGGAGCTTATATACAGGTGCTGGTCATAAAATTAGAATATCATCAAAAAGTTGATTTATTTCAAGAATTCAACTTAACAGGTGAAACTAATATATTATATAGACTCATTACATGCAAAGTGAGATATTTCAAGCCTTTATTTGTTATAATTTTGATGATTATGGCTTACAGCTTATGAAACCCACAAAATCAAAATCCCAGAAAATTAGAATATTACATGAAATCACACAGTAATTACACAGTAATACCATGGTCATTGAACCAGGTTTTGGTTCTTTTGGCAGTGTGGGCAGGTGCAAATCCTGCTGGAAAATGAAGGAAGTCCTGGTAAATGTCCTCTGAAAATGTCCTGGTAGATGGCTGCGTTGACTCTGGATTTAATAAAGCACAGTGGACCAAAGTCCTCTTTTCTGATGAGAGCAAATTTTGCATCTCATTTGGAAACCAAGGTCCCAGAGTCTGGAGGAATAATGGAGAGGCACACAATCCAAGGTGCTTGAAGTCCAGTGTGAAGTTTCCACAGTCTGTGTTGGTTTGGGAAGCCATGTCATCGGCTGGTGTTGGTCCACTGTGCTGTCCACTCAACGCAGCCGTCTAGGACATTTTCAGAGCACTTCATGCTTCCTTCAGCAGACAAGCTTTATGGAGATGCTGACTTCATTTTCCAGCAGGATTTGCACCTGTCCACACTGTCAAAAGAACCAAAACCTGGTTCAATAACCATGGTATTACTGTGTAATTAATGTGTGATTTCATGTAATATTCTAATTTTCTGGGATTTTGATTTCGTGGGTTTCATAAGCTGTAAGCCATAATCATCAAAATTATAACAAATAAAGGCTTGAAATATCTCACTTTGCATGTAATGAGTCTATATAATATATTAGTTTCACCTGTTAAGTTGAATTCTTGAAATAAATCAACTTTTTGATGATATTCTAATTTTATGACCAGCACCTGGATATATGCAGTGATAGGCGTCGTATTCCTATAGGTAGACATGGATCAGCTGAGTGTCAGCTGATGTGAGCTTGACTAACATGACCTGCCAGAACTGACGCTACGCTTAATATCATGATTTAATGGTGTAAATTTTAGTAGAAGTAGACAAATTAAATGATGATGAATCTATGTTTTACCAGCTACTGCATTTAACCAAATCAGGGCTCATTTCCCAGACAAAACTAAAACTCTTCCCTTTAATGCCTTTTATGCATTGTTAGTCATGTTTCTTCATTTTAAATCACTTGTCACTCCTGCACAAAAACTAATAGCTGTTTGGGGAAAGCAGTCTCTTTGTATAGAATCAGAAACTAAAAATTCATGAATTTAAATTGAACAGAGCTGCTTCCTTTCCTTTTCTGCAGTCAGTCAGCAGATCTATCAAACCGATGACTATGCAGAAAGTGCTGAGTATATTCTCAATTTTTAATCCCTTCTTTCAAAACTCAAACGCCCTCCTGTGAGGGATGAGATGTCGACAAGTGTGCACTTATACTGCAACTCAAGCTCTTTGGGATATTTTTCTTCTCCGTCTTTAGATGCATGCCATAATTTTTCTTTCAAGACAAATAGAAAAGCAGATTTTTCTTGGCAGATGATTGGGGGGAGCAATGTCTTTTAGAAGAAAATCTGAAATTCTTGAAAACTGCCAAACCAGTGTTACTGGCTGTCTCTTCAGCCCTGGGACTGGATGTTTGCCTTTGCCATGCCATGTCCATGTGTCTGAGATTTAAATGTGTGTCTGTAAGTGTGCACACATATGTCAAAGTGTGTTGTTTATTTAAAAGCTTAGTAGTTCTATTATCTGCATGGGATATTGAGTGAACACTTTGAACATGCCTTTTCTCATACAAGAACCCAGTAACTTCAAAGCATCCTCGCTATGTTCCAGAAGCTGGAATGTGATTATTATGTGGCCACAGAAAGCTGTTTTTTTTTTTTTTTTTCCAAACAACCCCACAAATTCCTCCATCTCTTTAGAAAATGTTGGCACAAAAGTTTACCTATATTACTTTTCAGTTACAACAAACTTTCTCTATATTCTAGGTCTAGATATATTGTAATCAATAACTGACACCATCTATTTGCTATTGTGTATGATATATTTGTCTATGTCTTATAGGAATGTGTGTTTTCTGTGGTTGCAAGCTTTTGGGTTTCAGTTCTTCTAACTGCTTGAATATGTTCGAGGTTTCTCTGCTATGTAGACAACTGCGGATGTGTGTGTCTGTGTGTGCGTGTGGTTGGCATGGTCTTTTCTCTCATCTCCATCTGGTCTCCATTAGGACTGAGAGTATAAAACTATTGCACTAAGAGAGGGAGCTCCACAGAGCCTCTGATCTCTTAACACACTAACACGCTCTTGCAGCTATGGCCACAATGCTATGGGTCTGTCTGCTTTGTCTACAGGGTTGTCTGCTTACACATGCTCTGGACTGCAGGGGAAGAAGTGTGGACTGTGCCGGCACACAGGTTACAGAGGTCAAGGTAAGGTCTGGTTTGAGATCTTGCATGGCTGAAGAATACAATACGCTCCATTTGGGATGCATCATAGTTTGCTTAAAGTGCTTTTTAGTGGTACTAGTACAGTTGGGTTTACTTGTGTAATCACATTTATAACATATTCATTACATATTAACAGCACATTAATTACACATTACATCAAAATACAACTGTGCTTAAGTTATAAGTACTAAGAATATAAGTAATAAGAACTTGTACTTAATATAAGAAACAAGACTTTGTAGTTTATGGTCTACACTGGACTACAGTAAACTCTTGGAATGCTAACCCACAAGTTTCCATTCCAGCTTGGTTTTGCGTCACAATGGCAAAGCAAGAGAATAGGGCAATTATACTAGCCATGAGGCATTATGAGTATTTTTAGATGTTAAAGGAGGCAGTATAGACACTGACCAGATGTGTTTGAAGGGTCAGAACCACAGACACAGATGTCATTTCACTCTTCGCTACCGTGGAGTCTGAAGAGCTGTGACTCAAAAGTCTGTCATCCCAAAATACCCTGAAAATACCAAACGTCTCCAACTTTCCATGGCATTTCAACGTGCCAGAGTGCTACTTTCCACTTGCTTAGTTTTCCATTTCTCATGTCCAGAGTTAACATACAGACATGAATACACACACCTGTGTGTGAACTATCACACAAACACTCATGTACTCTCTACGGTTGCACTTCAACTTCAATTTGGTAGGTTCAGATGAATTTCCATAGTTCAACAGTACTTGGAAAACAATGCTTTCTTTTTCTTAGCTTTCTGAAACAGTAATTTCTAGGGAACTATGTGCCGCTACTCTGCTAGATGTGGCTGGTTAATAAAGAAAGAAACATCATAAATACTGCGCTTCTTTAATGTCTAAATTGTTTTAAGTGAATGCAGTACATTTTAAGATATTGAGGTGGAAAGGAAGGGATGAAATGGAGGAAATAGTAGGAGTGCTGAGAGAGTTTAATCTTATTATTCCTTTTAGTCACTTAAAAATAAGTTTTGAATTTGTGAACAAATAAATAATTTAATAAAGCTAAATAGTGGCTTGGTCGTGAAGAAAAGTATTAATTACAAAGCATATACAGTATGTGCACTGAGAAGTATTAGTGGCTAATTATCAGAGCTTTGATCAATATTTATTTAGTAATATACAGACTCCAGAGAAAGGAAATTAAACAGACCAACTGTCTAGCTCAAACGGTTACTATTGTGGATTGTTTTCCAAACAAGCAATCACCACAGATAGCCATCTTTACAAAACCAACCGTGGAGGCCATATAAACACTAGTTTGGATCAATAAGTTGCTGTTAAAATAATTAATATCCCAATAATAATCCTCTTTCATGTCCTTTCATAGGTTGAAGAAGAGCCCTTCTCTTCTCTGGTGAGTCTGTGGCATACAGTTTAAATGTTTGGGGTCAGTAAGATTATTAATGTTTTTGAAAAGTCTCATATGTTCACCAAGGCTAAATTTATTTGATCAAAAATACAATAAAAAACTGTAATACTGTTAAAACTTATTACAATAAAAAAGGTTAACTATTTTAATATATTTTAAAATGTAATTCATTCTCGTGATGGCAAAGCATTCAACAATCATTATTCCAGTCTTTACTGTCACTTGATCCTTCAGAAATCATTGTAATATGCTGATCTGGTGCTCAAGAAGCATTTATTATCATCAATGTTGAAAATATTTGTGCTCCTTAATATTTTTGTGAAAACTGTGATGCAATTTTAATAATGGTTTATTTTATGAATAGAAAGAACAGTTTTTTGACTTTTTCTTTGATCATAAGGCAAAGATTTGCCAACATCCGTTCTCTGTTCTCAGGTGAGGATGCGAAGACAAGCTCAACTCACTCAACAGCCTGGATCTTACTCAGTCAAAGGATCTCCAAACACACTCATCCAGGTGAGAAACACATTCATGTAACATAAGAGAAAAACATTTTGTACTCTCTGCAGAAAACGAGAGAGAGAGTATAAAAGTTCATGTAATTTTTGTTCTGTACTTTAGACCGATAGGTCGAGGCGGCATTTGAATGCCAGTAAGAAGAAGCCCAACAGGTCTCGTATCGGCTCTTACTCACTTCTTTCCCACAACCACGCAACTAACCCACTACAGGTGCATATCCATGACAGCCACAATAACATTTTAAATCGCAAGTGATTATATACACAAATTAGACTTAAACAACAATAGTGCAATTTATCAAAATGGTACTATGATATTATCATCTACTACCATTGTATGTATCATGGTACTGTACAGACGTTAAATATGCGGCCACTTAAAAAAGCTGAAAAAAGAATAAACTCTGATGATCTCTGCAACAGGTTGTAAGTGTGCATAGACAGTTCGAGGATGTTCCCCATCCAAAAGTGGGTGCATTAAAGGTGAGTTCTCTCAAACATACACACATTTCTGACAATTCAGTGTCAAAGGTTATAAGTACAACTCCATCTCTATTTTAGTCTGTGAAGAAGAGGTCCAGAAGAAGTGCACCCAAGAGAAAGAAGAATGTGAGGAATAACACATGCTCATGAGATGTTCTTTGAAGCACCAGACCCACACTTACTTCTGCTGGACTTCCTGTTGACTTTCTAACTCATTTAAATTTGAGATTATGTACTTAAAGAGAGTAGACTCTGTTGTGCAGATAATGTTATCACTATTAATGACAAAATTTGGACGTCCCAGAATTTACAATTAAACACACAAAAAAACTACTTCAAAATGAACATATATGCAGCATACTAAGCTTCAAAACCTGCATAATACTCATTTAAAAGAAAGTTTATAGTTTAATTATCTTTTGCTAATATGATTCTGAACAATGTTGTACTAAGTTATAGAAGTCTATATACACTGCTTTAAACGATACAATATATCTAAAATCTTTTGTAGATTCCTGATTAAATAACCTTTCTTCAATGTGGATGGTCTGAACTTCTTCCCATAAAAACTGATTATTTCAAACTTTAAAGGTTTAAATTAATATTTGGAGAGAAGAAAAAAAAAAGCTAAATAGCATTTAATCATTATATAATGTTTAATATCTAAAAAGGTCTGTACACTGCCTGTCTGATGCATATTGCTGGGAAAGCATTTTCTCAATCTGGCAAGCTCTAATCTGATTTGCTGGCTTTGCCTTCTGGGAGTCAGGGTACACAGCTTATTTTATCAGGTTTATAGCTTTAGATGTTAGTCAAACAGTGGTTTCTTCTAAGTGGGCGATTTTTGGCCCAGTGCACTGCAAAAGTGGAGCAGACTTGTCTGGTTATGCAAGACCAGCAAAAAGCCAGTATGCTTGCAGACTGCCAGAGCACTTTGGCAGAGAGATCGGTGATGCCCAATTAGAGAGAAAACACTCAGACTTCATCTATAGCAACAGACGGCCCATTGTTGTCTGTGTGTGCGCATGTGTCTATATAAGGTACCAAACTACCAGCCCATCTGTGCATAATGTCCTTCCAGTTCTGAAGGAGGGACTGAGAAAATGCAGTAATACATTAAAGAGTAATCCATTTAGTGACATAGCACTAGGCCAACCGACATAACACACTCAAAAACACACACTAGCACTGGGCTTTTATAAACACACCAGACTTAAGGACAACTAAACAAGATCTGATGAGGTGGGATGGAAATTCTGGGAGGAAGCCATGACACAGAGACATGAAGAGATGCAATATTTAAACACACATTCTTCACACCTGTCTGCTTAAAGGAGTGGTATAATGCCCTTTTAACAAGATGTAAAATAAGTCTTTGATGTCCCCAGAGTGTGTATGTGAAATTTTAGCTCAAAATACCCCACAGATATTTTTATGTAGCGTGTTAAAATTGTCATTTTTTGAGGGTGAGCAAAAATGCACCAATTTTGTGTCTGTCCCTTTAAATGCAAATGAGCTGCTGCTCCCGGCACAGAGGGTGGAGCTACAACAACTTGTGTACTTTTACCTCACACAGACATACACTCTAAATTTATAAAACTTTTAGTCTTTTATGTTCAAACCGGAGTCAGACAATGATGGTGTTACGGGTGTAGTGCAGGTTGAAGGAGACTCAGAGTCCAAAGGCTTCAATACAAATGATTTACTTCAATCTTACTCACAGATACAGACAGGCAGGATGACAGGCAGGAACATACACACTAAACACCTTACTGACAACGTAGAACCGACACAGAACAAGGCAACACTCAGGGCTTAAATACATGGGAGAACAGATCAGGGAAACAAGACACAGCTGACAAGACTAACGAGGAAACAGGTGTGACAGATGAACTAAATGACAGTTACCGTGGAAACCAAGGAGTGGCGGGAAAACAGAACAAAGGAAGACATGTGATCAGTGAAAACAATACTCAGACAGAACAGAACTGTGGCAGATGGAGAGACTCAAGAAGAAGTGACAATGTAGAATGCAACATGATGAATTTATGTAGCTTATGTGTAGTTATCTTCTAGTCATCGATTAGCATATTCTGTCTTGATAATCTATAAATCGCGTTCCCGGGGGTGGGGCTTATGTAAATTAACCAGCCATTTGTTGTAGTCCTTAAAAAGCAATTTCTTTAAAAGAAAATATCTCCCTTTGCTTTCAACTTTGAGCGTTGTAACATTGCAGATGTTGTTTATGCTCAAACAGTAACATTACACACTAACTAAGGTTAGAAAAGTAAAAACATAATCAACCACCCCTTTAAGTCTGATGGCTAGTGGATAGCCCGTGTGTAAGAGAGGAATCGCGCAGTTAGTTTACAAAAAAACAATTATATTGCCATAAAATGCGCTCTATAATGTGCTGTGTTCCCATTTTGCAAACAGCCATTTTTGATAACAGAATTACAAATAAAAGAAAAAAACATATCTACATTAATTTATAATAATATTTGATCTACATTAAATTAAAAAGTACAGTCACATTTCAATTAAAGACACAAATTGAACTTTCAAACATTTTCTTTATATTATGTACGTACTTGTGAAGTTGTTATATCCCATAATGATTAGAGTATAAGAGTATGATATATTGCTTATTTCTGTTTAAGTAGGTCACTTGGAATCTAATCGCTGTTTTTCTAAGATACTCGTTAGACATTTTCAAGAAATAATTAAGAAGTTTGTGTTTGGCTGTTTTAAGGTGAATCAGAGTTTAGCTTGGGCTCGTCTCTGTTGGTCTCTGAGCTCCAGGAGAGCAATAGAGGACAAATGAACCTCATCAGGTCCGTCAGCTATGCGTAGAGTCCGTGCATAAGCATACCTATATAAACATATAACCACACAAAAATGCTTTTAATATGACAGCACATCACTAAAAACTTCTAGTGATTCTCAAATAGCTATCAAATAGCTTTAAGAAGGTTGACTGTTTATGGTATAAAATTATAATAATAATTACAATAATGATTGTAACATTTATAGAATTATGACTATTAGTAGTATTATCATCAATAAATAATTATTTAATTCTTAATACTAAAAACACTAGAACAATTATTTTAATTTACAATGATTATACATCAATAATAATAATAATAATAATAATAATAATAATATGTATATTTTTGATTATATTATTATGAAATTATTATCATAATCAATAAATAAAAATTAAACTCTTAACACTAGTATAATTATTTTATTTACAAGTATTACACACCGCATTAATAATAATAATAATAATAATAATAATAATAATAATAATAATAATAATAATAATAATAATAATAATAATGGTAACATAAGTTAATTATTCATTAATATTAACATCAACTAACAATTATTTAATATGGTTTAAAATATATAACAACTTTTAAATAACTTTTAACAGATTCAGGTAACAAATACTACAGAAATTAAGAAAAGTAATTAAATGTGGAAAAAAAAAACTGTGTATAGTCTTCACTGCGTAATTGAATACAGATAAATCATTATTTAAGCTACAAAAGTGATTCAGTCAAGAGCTGTGAATGATTTTCTTTTTTTTGTTCTTTGAATAACATTAATGACACAGACAGAAGCAGGTTTTTTAGGCTGGTGTCACTTTAAGACCTGACGCACATGATGCAGATCTGACTGAAAAATGGGCATTTTGACATAATTCATTATCTCAAAAAAAAAGAAAAGAACTCAATTCGATACTGCATGCTGTCTGAGAAGCGGCTTCTGTGCATGCGTTTTGAACGCATGATGTTAACGCATGATGTTTCGCAGATGTTAACACTAAATAATATCTCTATATATTCCAAAACCTTGTCTTGATTATAGATATCAAGGTACTCTGATTCATATATTCATACTTAAATGGCACTGTATACAGTATATACACCACATGGTATTTTCTTCAAGATAAAAGCAATGTCTTTCAATAGTATTTTATGGAAATTCCATGATACTTGAAATAATTTAGAAACTCATTTACCTCACCTACAAAATTTCAGCAAATGAAAATATGATGTACACATGTTTTCAGGAAACAATAATTTACTCACATTTCTGCAAGTGGGAAGTCATCAGACACTCCTGCACCACCGTAAACTTGAATGGCACAGTCCACCACCTTACTTGCCATCCTGCCTGCCGCCACCTTTATCATAGCAATCTAATGAAGAAGAAAAAAAAATCGCACAAGGTCAAGATATTATGGGTGGCAAACAGATCTGTGTGTGTGTGTGTTTGTTTTGCTTATGTCCTTCATTTGAGAGTGATTTAATTAAAAAGTACCACACTGGGACCTTACAGGCACAGACATCTCCACAGGAACATGCAGTAAAAGGCAAAGCTAATAAGATTCCATCTCACTAACGTAATCCTTGGTTGTTTCGTACAATTATAGATTTGTGTGGATCTGGTATGCATCCAACAAGACATTTAATTTTGAATACACAGACATGAGAAGATAAATATGAAATCTGCAATTATGTTCGCCCATCTGCTGGAGGACTGAGCCTCATAATAAACTAATGTGCAGAATTCAGAAACGGGCTGTATACAGTGATGGGTACGCATGTATCTACTTTTAAAACCACCCCAGCAGGAGACGTACTTAAGATGTTTGGCTTTTCTCCAAACCCACAATATGAATCAAACATAAGGTGTTGGTTCAGCAAGGTAGGAAACAGCAGGTAGGCTAACATTAACAGAATCGCTACAAGAATATGCTTCATCTCTATTAGCTGAAGCCTGAACACTGCGTTACCGTGACTACAACCAGTGGGATACGGAGCCCTACTATTCTGTCTGAACCTAGAGAAATTGAAGTTGAGCAAATGGCCCCTGCCACAACTGCAATGGAACGCATGGCAGAAGGTGAAAAGTGTGTATTTGAAGAGAGTTGAGGGCTGGAAGGGGAACTGGATTAAGACGTGTGTTTTTATTAAGTTTTAAAATAGAATGGTTTTACTTTCTATTACTTTTTTCCATTATTACAGTAGATGAGGATATTATTTTTGTATACATAAACACCACCGTCTAGCAGCATTAAGCAGTTTGTGTGAATAAACATGTCAATTTCAGGTGCCAAATAAAACCCCTTAATGGAAAAGTTAGTCTCTGACCCTGGCCAGTGTTTAATTAATAGTTAATTCAATTTGTCAACTTTTTAGAGGGGCATTTACATAAGCACTTTCAAACTTCTTGATGTCTAAGTATGGAGCCCCTGAAGGGACATGGTGATGGTGGGAAAAATGAAATAAGAGAAGAAAAAAAAATTACATTTCATGGCTTTTGAGTTTCATGCAAAGGAACTTTCACTATATTCCAATGCTTTTGCAAATTTTTCCCATGGGAACACAATACTTTTGGGAGACAACACAAAATGTATTTCTTGAGGTATCGCAAAACATTTTGTGAGAAAATACAAAAGTTTCCCCGGTGAACACAAAAGTTTTGTGAGCGAACGCAAAATCACTGAAATATATATATTTTATTTACTCTCATCTGATTTATTTTTCATCACCATGTCAGGGGTCTGTAATAAAGACCCTGAAAAAATAATGATCTTGTAAGGGACCCCCTTCTCAAAATATTAATATATTTTAATGTATATAATTAAGCATTCTAATGTATAATAATAACCAATTTATTTACAGATATTATGACCAAAATTAAATAACTGTTTCCTAAATTGATATTTACATTGTCATTAATTGTACTAAACAAATCACTACCTCATGATTTGGTGAAAGTATAATAATAATAATTCATTTTTAATACTTTAAGTACACACATGAACTTTAACAGCCCTTAACAAAAATTATCATATCTTTAACACATCCCTTTGCATCCCCTTACAGACTCCTGCACCCCAGTTTTGAAAACACCTGCTCTAACCTGTACCTGTCAAAAGTTTGGAAAAATTAAAAAATATGTATGTTTTTGAACGAAGTCTCTTATGCTCACCAAGTATGCATTTATTTAATCAAAAATACAGTAAAAACAGTAATATTGTAAAATACAATCACAAATTAAAAAAACTGTTTTCTATTTTAATATTTTTTTAAATGTAATGTATTCCTTGATTGGCAAAAGCATGAATTTTCAGCATCATAACTCTAGGTTTCAGAGTCACATGATCCTTCCAAAATCATTCTAATATGCTGGTTTGGTGCACAGGTAACATTTCTTATTATTACCAAAACACTTGAACTGCTTAACATTTTTTATGGAAATGGTGAAACTTTTTTTCAGATAGAAAGTAGAAAGTTTTAATGAACAGAATTTATTTGCATTCATTAAATAGAAATGGTCTGAAACATTATAATTTTCTTCACTGTCACTTTTAATAAATATAATGCATCCTTGATGAATACAGGCATTCATTTATCTTTTTTTAATCTTACCACAAATGTTTGAATGGTATCATTGTTTTCACAAAAATGTTAAGCAGGAAAAACAGTTTGCAACATTGATAACAATAATAACAAATATAGCTGCAAGCAGCAATTATCGGGGCCAAGCAGAATAAGATGACAAGACATGGCTGAAAGTGTCAGACCAACTGCAAGAATGAGCAATTAAAGACATTTAAAGAGGATTTTAGGCGAAATGGCTGAAAAATCATATAAACAGTAATTCAAAATAAGATTTAATGGATTATAACTTTCAACCAATAGGTGGCGCAGTTACAAAACTGATGTGATGTGGTCAGAGTTAAGTGACAATGACACATACAAAGTTTGGTGTCAATATGTCAAGGCATTGCAGAGAAAAAAGCCTGAATAGTGCTTTTGGCATCATGCCTCAACTTTGCCGTTTATCGACACGAAATCCATAACTTTTAGTCGGCACAGTCTGGAGATGATCTGGTTCAATTTTCGTCGGATGGTGCTGAAGGCACATTCTGAGTTTCGTAATATTGCACCAATGCGTTGGTTTAGTATAGCATTTTATTTCACAAAACTGTATTGAAGTCAATGGGAATTTCATGTTTTGTTCTATTATAGCGCCACCAAGAGGCTCAGTCCCACCATTTTTTTTACGTGTCCTCAGAGTGAGCCCATACATATGTGTGTCAATTTTGGTGATAATATCTCAATTCTCTTCGGAGTTATAGACATTTATATGAAAAAACACGTAAAAAATGACTGACACATGACTTTGATTGGATTTTACTACCCTTTACTATAAATATTTTCGCATTTGGGCATTGGCATATAGCTATCAACCTATGTTTTCAAACTTCTGACGGTGGTTTCGTCTCGATCGGACTAGCGGTTTCGAAGATATCGGCAAATGTTTTTAAGCGCTAAATCACAACGCTACACAAACCGTAAGGCGAAACCTAGCATGTTTAGTATCGTTGGACTCGGCAAGGATTCAGGAGTCTAATGAGATGAGTCTCGTGAAAATAAGTCGACCACACCCAAAGTTATAAGCATTTGGAAGAAAAAAAACCCACTAGGTGGCGCTGTTTCGAAACTTCTCACGCTCCTTCAGGGCATCGTGCTGATGACCCATACCAAGTTTCGTAACAATCCGTTCATGACTTCTTAAAATACAGCATTTTAGCACAAAATTCAAAATGGCCGACAGCCAAAATGGCCGATATAGTAAAATTGGATATCAGTTGACTCGGCATGTTGCCCTGAATCTAACGTGATTTTTGGACAAACTGTTCAGAAGTTATAAGCAAAAATAGCATTTTTTCATATCTCCGGACCAGTAGGTGGCGCTGCGCCGAAACGCAGCATGTAGCCTCAGGTCATGCTTGTGATGACATGTACCAAGTTTGGTCTGAATACGATAAACCGTTGCGGAGATACAGCCTTACGACTGTTTTTGCAAGCGCTACGTAAAATTTGTTCGAGTGTTTATCGAAAACGGTTTGACGAATCAATTTGAATTCCAAAACTTTTTGTCACCACTACCTGAAGATGATCTGGTTCAATTTTCGTGCAAATCGGACAAACCTTTGTACAAAACTTTGGACAGGTGGTGGCGCTAGAGGGAATGAGTTAGACACACCAAAATTGGTGTATTTAATGTTGGGACTGTCCTCTATCAGAATATTAAACCATTACAACTTTCCTGCAAACGCTTCTATGGGCTGCCATAGACTCCCATGGCGGAAGAAGAAGAATAATAAGAACGGGAACAGATACAATAGGTGCCTCCGCACCTTCGGTGCTTGGCCCCTAATAAATGTTTCTTGAGCAGCAAAACAACATATTAGAATGATTTCTGAAGGATCATGTGACACTGAAAACTGGAGTTATGCTGCTCAGGCTCTACTGCTCTCTGGAGCTGGACACATCCCATGTGAACATATCACTCCAACAGACACATCTGTTGATGAGGAGTGACAGAAAGAGAGGATATGAGTTCTGAGATAAACTTTGTGTGTGCGTGCGCGTGTGCGTGTGCGTGTGTGTGTGTGTGGTGTTATGAAAGGTCAGTCTGTCAGAGTTGATTTCTGCACATCTTCCATCATCTATTGGAGTTTCAGTTCATGCATTAAGTGAGAGTGACTGAGATGTTTAAAGGCATGAAACAGACAGACAGAAAAGAGTGAGACAGACTTTGTCAAGTCAGTTTAATTATTTCAAGTGCAATTCAGAAAATGTATGATCATGTCAAAAAAAAGAAAAAGAAAAAAAGAATGATTAACTACAAAGTATAACAGTAAACTTTACCTGTTGTCTTGCAGCCTTGTTGCCCTGTGTGTCCAGTGTGTGAGCAGCATGTAATGTTAACAGACGCGTCTGCGCAATGGCGATTCGACACTCTGCTATCCAATGAGCTACCACCTCCTAGAGCCAGAAACAAACACTGAATATATTACACGCATTAAACCAAACAAAAAATAGGATTGATGCATGAATTACAAATACACCAGCTGATATAAAAAGCTCATCCACTGGATGTCAGTAATGAGCCGTTTGCTATGAGGTAAGGCCAGCCAGTGGTCAATCAGAGCAGATTCCAAAAGATTCCTCTGGCAAGCATCTTGCATTTTTGAGGTCTAAGACTCTCTATGCACAATAATATTTAAACTGCAATATTTAAACCATGGAATGGAAGAGTCTTCTCTTCCATTCCATGGTCTATTAGATAATCCTGACAGACATAGAATAACTTTCTCTACAACACAACCTCAGGATACCCTTGTGAAAAAGAAGCACACCGTAGCATACTTTTATAAAATGTGCATATTACAAAAATAATATACTTAATTGCTCATATTTACTAATAAAATACTTATTTGCGAACTGGATGTTTTTGGATATTTAGCTGCATTTAAATTGTAATCAAAATTATACTGTTGTTAATTTCTTTTATATGCAATTAGCTAAACACACTTTTTCCTGTACATTTTTAAATGTAAAGCATTTACATTATATGACAATATATGACATTACATAATATGACAAGCATTTAATGTAAACTAAAATACACTTAATTCATGAACAGTATTTAAATATTTGTAATTACACATTTGTAATGATGAAGCTACAATTTAGTATATTTAAAATACATGAATTAAACAATGTGTAATGAACAACTATAAACAAACTATAATCAAGTAATTCACAAGTGCTTTAGTATTTTAGTAAAAACTAAGTGTACAACTTTAAAGCAGGATTTTAGATTTAGAGCACTTAAGCGGTCTTTTCATTTCATGAATAATATATTATTTGCAAGTTTTCTTTGTAAACCTTTTATGATCTGAAGTACATTAGTGCACATTCAATACACTTCTTTTTCATAAGGACAGTCTGACCCAAAATATTCTTTAATTATAATGAATGAATGAATGAATGAATGAATGAATGAACATTCATTCATTCATTTTTCAAATTATAATGTTGGGTTGTGTATCAAAGAGTCTAATCTACAACATATCCAAGGTAGTACAATTAACAAACCAAAACAACAAACTTTAAGTCAATCACATACGTACATGTTGGTACAGTCTCTTTCCAAAGGCTTGTCTATGAGCTGCACGTTGGCATAGCAGTTCCAGTGCCCACTCTGCCAGCCCCACAGCCCTCATGCAGTGATGAAGTCTACCTGGTCCCAGCCGTCCCTGAGCGATCTCAAAGCCCCGACCCTCACCTACAAACAAACAATCAGAGAGCAAACAATTTATCTAATCAATGAATCAAATGGCAACCATACATTAATCAGACAGCTCCACAAATAGTAATGCAAAATTATATTATATAACAAGCATAAATCTGTGCATGGCAAATTGAGTCATTTCATAACCAGCCTTGGGTGTAAAAAAATAGGTTAAACCAGACAGTAAATACCCACAAGGCAAATTTGTTTTGTTAAGTGCTTCCTTTAAGGGGTTTAATCAATATCTACTATGGTTTAATAAATTAATTCCTAATAAAGCTTATTTTATCCCTGTGAGTAAGTGCACAGGGCACTGAAGTTATTGAAGTTTTTGTGGGCTCATTAATCTGCAAGAACAGTACACAAACATACTCACGCACACACACAGAGTAGGTGCGTACAGCACGTGCACAGACAAACACACACGCACTCTGATGAATGAATCTCACCAAGAAGAATGTTGGAAGCAGGAACTCTCACATTGTCAAAGTGGATCTCAAAATGGCCACCATGGATCACATCTACAGAGATAAACAATATTTAACTGTATAGTAGAAGCAAGGGAACCCTCTTTAATCTGTGTCATCACATATACTGAAAAGATATGGTGGAAAGACAGATGTGGAAGAACAGACAGAATCAAACAGAGGATGCTGAGAGGGAGAATGTTGTGATAAGGAAGTGGAGCGATAGTGAGAGAGGAGGCTTTAAAGCACAGAGATGAAAAAAAGATGAGTTGAAGATCTGATAAGCTTCATGTGGCACAGTACATTGTGTTAATCAGAACTCACCGTCTTGTCCGAAAACAGTAAGCGGCCGTATCTTCTTCACTCCAGGAGTGTTCAGAGGGACCAGGATCATGGTGTGCAGCCCATGCCTGAAAAACATTTGCAAATTTACACACACACACAAAAAAAAACACTCCTGAATGAACAGACAGTAGGCTAAGACTTTACAATGACCATGTTACACATAACCCTTATTAATACTATTTATCGTAATTCATCTTATTAATATTATTCATCGTAATTATTAATATTATTCATACTTGCATATTTATACAAGTATGTTTTATATAAATATTTTACATACATGATTTTTTCACATCGACTGATGGACAGTACTATACTGCAGCATGATTAACCAATACTAGAAGTTGAGTGTTGCTATGCGGTTCTTAAGGTATTCTAAGTATTTTTACCATGTTGCCCTGTGGTTGCTATGGTGCTTTTGTCTAAAAATTCCACAATGAAGACTTTATGATATTCTGGCATCTAGATATGGGTCATCTATCTTTAATATGAGTCCAGAATGTTTCCATAACATTGTACATTAAACCCTTTGTTTTGAAAACATCAAGGAAAACTTGATTTCTCAGGATATGACCACTTTCATCTTCCTATAGTAAGGAAGAAGTCCACTGAATGTGTCTGCTGTAAGAGATATTCATGAGATATGAGGGTGAAGCAGTTTTAGCTTCATACTACTTGGATTCAAATGAAATACAGATAAGAGAAAATTCCACCCGCTCTCTCTTTTCAGCTGCCAAGGTTGCTATTCACTGCAGGGGAGAAAGAATGCACTGCTAGACAAACAGAAGACAGAAAGAGATGATTCTGAACAAAAAAACAGCACAAAATACATGGAGGAGAGAAAAGCAAGAAACTAAAGAAGACTCGCAAGATAGAGCGAGAGAGAGAATTAGAGTGATCGAATGATACCAACGTCATAAAATAAAGAATCAAAACAGACATTGAAAATATATATATATGCGCCCAAAGGTGCATGGAAAGCAACTAAGGCCGTCACGTAAACCTTTAGAGTGCGTGGGGAGGGGGGGGGGGGGGGGGGGGGGGGGGGGGGGGGGGATAACCCTGCAGAGAATCGATCCAGCAGAAATTCCAACACTGTACCAACTGTACCAGGGCGGAGATTGCAGTTCAGGGGCCCAGGGCGGAGCCGGCAGCTCAGGGGCCCAGGGCAGAGCTTGCAGCTCAGGGGGCCAGGGCGGAACCGGTCATTCAGGGCTGAGCGTCTTGGAGACAGCCTCCGTGGACACCTCTTCTTGAGGTGACTTGTGGGCTGAAGCGGGCTCAGGGACCAGCGGCGAATTCTCAGGCATGGTGACGGCCATCTTGGTCAAAGACTCGGGCGTGGCTGAATCTTGGCTGAAGTCTCTGGCTCGGGCGTGGCGGTGGCCTCGACGGGACGAGACTGTGGAAGGGCGGCGGCCTCGACGGGATGAGACTCTGGAAGGGCGGCGGCCCTCTTGGTTGAGGGCCCACGGGCCGGAGCCGATGTGTGCGCTGCCCACACATACACAAAACAGCCGTGGAGACCATGATGAGTGCTGCATCCTCCGTAGCCGACTCAGGCGCTGACATGGCGTGAAGAAGCTCAGGCTTGGCAGGCATGACGTGAAGAAGCTCAGGCTCTGCAGGCATGACGTGAAGAAGCTCAGGCTCGGCAGGTATGATGTGAAGAAGCTCAGGCTCGGCAGGCATGACGTGAAGAAGCTCAGGCTCGGCAAGCATGACGTGAAGAAGCTCAGGCTCGGCAGGCATGACGTGAAGAAGCTCAGGCTTGGCAGACATGATGTGAAGAAGCTCAGGCTCGGCAAGCATGACGTGAAGAAGCTCAGGCTCGGCAGGCATGACGTGAAGAAGCTCAGGCTTGGCAGGCATGACGTGAAGAGACTCAGGCTTGGCAGGCATGGCGTGAAGAGACTCAGACTTGGCAGGCATGATGTATAGAGATTCAGACTTGGCGGGCATGATGTGAAGAGACTCAGGAATGGCGGCCATCTTGGGACGTGGCTCTGGATTTGGTGGAGGGGTGTTGGTAGGCTCTGCGAGGCCGATGGTGAATGCAGAGTTGGTGTTTACCAGCACCGACTCCACATATGCGGCGACATTTTTCCGAGGACCACTCCCTGGGAGGCGTGCCCGGGACTGCTCACTGAGGCTGGAGATGTAAAACACACACAGCGAGCAGTATGGATAGTGTATTAGGCATGCCAACTCCAAGAAATCCCAGGTGTGAGACTCCAGGGAGCGGTCCTACTGCTCCAGACATAGCAGAGCAACGTCTGTCCATCGTCTGAATGTCCATGGTGATGGTGGAAAACAAACAAAAGAAAACACCACAAAAAATTAACTTTTAAGGGTCTTGCTTTCGGTCACGGGTGGAGTGGCTGTAATCAAGTGCACAACGACGGGGATACTAAAGAAGACTTTAATCCAGGAATAAACATGAAATAGTACAACCAAATACCACATAGAACTCAAATAAAGCAAGACAAGGAACAGGGAGAAACAGAGGGCTTAAATACACAGAGAACAGCTGGGGCAAATTAACTCAATGACAGTAACCATAGTAACTAACAGGACACAGCTGAACCATATGAACTAATGAAGGAGAGTGGCTAGAAACTGAACAATGAACACAGAGGAAGTCCAAACACAAACAGAAACATGACAATATATATATATATATATATATATATATATATATATATGTGAAGAAGCTCAGGGGCCCATATATATATATAGCAATGCGTTGCATTGAGAATTGACGCTGTGGGAATGTTAATACCCACGGCATCGTACTGACCAGTGCCTGTCTTGTGTGAAATCAGGTGAGCACAATGAAGACAGAAGCATCTGGGACTTAGGGTTGAGGCCCAAATGTAGGTAGTAAAACCTGACGAAAGTGCCCGCCGTACCACATACTTCTTGTAGGGATACCCTTATTATAAAGCTTGCAAAGCCGCCATACTCCTCCTGATATGACGAACCACAGAGGAAACACCAACAGTTTCTCCCCAAAGACACCATCCAAATGTGCATGGAAAGCAGCTAAGGCCGTCACATAAACCTTTAGAGTGTGTGGGGAGGGGGGGGATAACCCTGCAGAGAATCGATCCAGCAGAAATTCCAACACTGTACCAACCGGGCAGTTAACTGGATCCAGCTGATGATTTTACGCCAGTTTCTTTGTGTAGGGAGCTCTGGAATGAGGGTGGTCTCAACAACCTTAGTTGAGAGTCTATGTGTTGGGCCCCCTCAGAGGCCAAACCCACACTTCCATAACTCTGCCCTCCAGAACTACAGGGAGTAGAACGATCAGAAGTCACCACTGCAATGGTCTCATGTACAGCAGATCAAAAGGTATCCCGTTAGACGCAGCTGCCATCAGACCTAACAGTCTCGAAACTGTTTGAAAGTGAGTGACTGGCCTAGCTTTATCTTGCTCATGACAATGAAGATCGAACCGATACGAGCAGGAGACAGACATGCCTGCATCGTCGTAGAATCTAACGTCTGAAAAAGTGGTCCTCTGTAATGGAGAAAGCACACTTTTCTTTGCGCTCAGCCTTAACCCCCTGGGGTCGGCGGTCGCGCCGGCGATACCTGCTCGCTTTTTTTCCTTATCAGTGCAAAAGAGACAAGAGATCTTACATTTGAGTGTTATACATCATTCAAAACTGTTAAATGTCTTCTTTTATTTGTGTACACTCATAATAAAACCAAATGTTTTTCGTAAAATAAAGAAAATAAACATGATGCGCGTTCTGCCGTCTCTCTCAACGTGAAGTTCATTCTGAAACGCGACAGAAAATGACCTGTAACTCAGCAAATGTTTGTCACACAGACTTGAGACGTATGTCTTTACAAAGCTTGGAGTCTCTATTTTTAAATTATGTAAATTATATATAAAAAAACAAATATTCTCTGTTTAAGTAATCTGTGTGAAAGCAATGACATGTACAGTTTCTCAAACGCGTCCTCATTAACTCTAATGTGACCACACCCACATTGCACAAAAGCATGAGCGATTGACATGCAAATAGTCCACGTAAAGGAAGGCAGACCTTCAGAGACTTCAGTAACGTACTCCTCTGCTTTTCATCGAGTTTGGAAGACTGTGTTTGTGCTGTGCGGTTTACCTTGGATTTACCTCAGAAGAATTAGAAGAACACGATTTGAAGATGAGAAGATATTTAAGGTAAGACATTTCCACTCATAATAGTAAGCATGTTATTGTTGTATAAACTTTACATTGTAGCAACTAGTTAAACTGGTGCCAGACTAAAATGTACGTTATGAAATGAGACTGGAGTAAAAACATGAAGCCTAATGTCGTACATGTATATGTATCTATATATGGACAGAAACATGTTGAAATGTGAACTAGACAGGTAGGCAACCTTTCAATGCTAAATTTATATACATGTACGACATGAGGATGTTTTTCGATAATAAAACAACATGATAAAAGTAGGCTAGTATTAGGGGTTACTCTAATATGGTGAATATTATAATGTTTAGACCCGTGTTTACTGTTAAATACTGTGTTTGTGGATATCTGCTCAAACGTAGATAAAATATGGTAACAATAATGTTTCATAGTTTGGAGCGGCTCGATCGCTTCGATAAATGTTCTCTGCACGCGCTATGAGTTTGAGTCACTCACGCTGTGCGTTTGAAAAGCAATGTTTTCAGGCTTCATGTTTTTAGTTACTCCAATCTCATTTCATAACGTCATAACGAATGGAAACATTTGAAGTAACGTAATAATCAATATATTTTTCTCTAGTGTAGTGTTACTGAAGTGATCCTTTTTAACGATTTTTTTTTTTTTTGTCATTTGTTGTGTATCTTTGGATTATGTTGTGTTGTAAATAAATCCAAACAATCAAAAAGCCATTCTTTATTAAATCTCTCCTCATTCTTTGTGCAAGGTTCCTCATAATGATAGGGCCTGATAGCACCTGATAGGGCCATTATGGGAGGGTCTTTGTCTTTCTCAGGTGTGAAAAACATCAATATTCATGATGATTCATGCCTCCTCGCATAAAGCGTTCTTACACAAAACATGTCTTACAAATTTTAAATCAATATATTGTTTTATCTGAATAAGTAGGCAGGATGATTTTCACATAGATTTTGAGCAAATATTCTAGGCTACGTGATACAATTTTCAAAAGTCTTGTGAAGAAATAATCAGTATGGGTTTCATGACCTTATTTCAGTGACAATTTTATTTTATTTTTTATTTTTTTCACAAACCATGCATAAATGTCATTATCTCAAAACTACTAAATACAGTGTAATCAGACTTTAGCCATGAAAATGTCACAAGTAACAGAAATAAGCACAAATGCCAGCGCATGTCAGAACACCTCCAGGGCCCAGAAAACACCTCAGACCCCAGAGGATTAAACCACTGAAGCACACAAGGTGGCAGAAAGGGCACCGAAGGGAAATGGGCACTGTATAGTGAAGTGTTAATCACTGGTGTCAGGACCTCTTCCCCGAAGCCTTCGTAGAGATAATGATGGTCCTCAGATCTGTCTTACCTTGAGAAGAGTTTGGCTCAGGAGGCGACCCTCTGCTTCTGTTGAGATATGTTTGGCAGAAGTTCCAACACTGCCAAAAAATCTACAAAGGGAACCAGTCTCTCGAGAATGGTCTAAGGTGTTACAAGAGCGACCAATTCGGTGCCCTGAAGCAGCAAACCAGCAGCGAACAGCCAAACTGAGACCCTCCATCCCAGCCTCACTACGTTTCCGGGGTGGAAACTGAGATATGGGCTCGCCGGAAACTGCTGCGCCCCGAAGTACACAAGGCTGGCAGAACAGCCCCCCTGAGGGCACTGAAGGTAAATGGGCACCGTATAATGAGGTATTAACCACATCCCCCAGAGGGAACTGTCCTCAGAGGTCTGGCACCATTGGCATCAGGAACTCTTCACTGAAACTTTCCTCGAGATAATGACGGTCCTCAGATCTGTATTTTCCCGAGACGACTTCGGCTGAGACTACTAAAGGAACCAGCCTCTCAAGACTAGTCTCTAGCATAACTCGAGTAGCCAATCCAGTGCCCTGAAACGGATAACCGGCAGGAAACAACCGAACAGATCCCTCTAAAACCCTCCTCCCAGTGCCGCTTCGTTCCCAAGCGGAAACTGAGACCTAGAACTCGCTGGAGACAGCTGCGCCCCGAAGCACACAAGGTGGCGGGTTTGGCAAAACAGCCCCCTGAAGGCACCGAAGGGAGATGGGCACCGTATAATGAGGTGTTATCGATTTTCTTCTGGGAATTTCAGCATTTAATTCCTCAGAATTCAATGCAGCCAAAGATCAACCAGACAAGACAAAACTGAGACAGACTAAATCCAGAAAAACTACGGCAACATCTCCAAGACGCTACCTGAAAAACTATGCGCAACTGTACCTAGGAGAAAATCTGTTTTAAACACAAAGGGTGGTCACACCAAATATTGATTTAATTTAGTTAAAAGAAGTTAATTGATAAATCAAATCTATTTATTTTTTAAAGTATCCTCACTTTACAGCATAGTGCCTAAAAGTTTTCACTATACTGTAGTTTTGAAGGTTTCTTCAAGTGTCTTGGAGAAGTTGCCGCAGTTCTGGCAATTAATGGCAAAATGAATGTTTGGAAATGTAAATCAATATTTCCTACTGACACACTACAGCAAAAGATACAAATAACTGGGTAACACTTTATAAAAACTGCACGCTATTAATCATTAGTTAAGCATTAGTAAACAGTTAATTCACAATTTATAAAGCATTAATAGACATTAATAAGCAGTTTATAAATACAGCTATAAATGCTTTATTCTTGATTTAGAAGCATATCTATAATGTGTTTAATAATTGTATTTTCATACTTTATTAATGATCAATTTATCATTTCTAAATAAAGTATAGCATTATTTACAAAGCAGTTATTTAGGAGTTGTCAGTGATTCATAAGATCACTTACGTGTAAGTAAATGTAGTAACTTCAGGTAGTTATAAAGCATTTAGTAGTGGTCAGTTAACTATTTATGCCTTGTAAGGCATTTATAAAGGAGATTTAAAGTGCTTTGTCTGCCTCCTCTCCTTTGACCTGTCCAGCTTAGTTAAACTTGCCAGGGATATAAAATCCCCGCCGGCATAGGTCTCAGGTTCATTGGAGCACACAAGCCTCTCCACCACGGCAAGGTGTAGTCCACAGAGAGGAAGTGCCACTGTTAAAAAAAGGATACGCTGCTGGTACAGGTTGCACTTACAGTGGGGAGAACAAGTATTTGATACTGAAGGATCCAAATTTAAGAATATGTTTAAGATCTGCTGATCTTACTTCCTTACATAACATCACATGAAAAACTAAGGTGAATTACACTGTATTGGGCATTCAAGGTGAACATGATGGCATCAATTTACTGATCAGAAGTTAGCTTTAAGTCAGCTGTCTAAACATTGTAATAGTCAGGGGTTTTGTTAGCCTTTGATCTTCCAACTAAGAGTTGAACTGTGTGTGAATGTTACTAGTCTTAGTTCTCGTGACCATTTGTGTTTATACCATTTGGGGAGCTCAGTTGGGGGTAATTGCCTCTATTGTCTTTAGCAGTAGTCATCCCTAAAGGCTGTGTGTAAGTTCAGAACCTTTAGGGACAGCCCACTGAAATGCCTATAAAGAAACCATGTAAAGTTACATTAGTTAGACTGATTTGGGAAGAACTGCAGCCGCGTCAACGCGAAGTCCTCAATAAAGAATAACTTTGTTTGAACGTGATCCCCAACGTCTCCTGGTCTCTTGCTTCGACGAAGAAAAAGTTTTCAACAGATGGTGCCTTGTGACCCGGATGGAGAAGGAAACTCAAAGAATTTTAAGCTCAATGAACTGAATCTTGAAACTTCAAGCTCAACAAAAGATTTGACAAAGATTGCCAGACTGAATCTTTCCAGCTTCCTCCAGATTGAAAACTTCAAGCTCAAAGATTTCAACAAAGCTGACTGAGTTCCAGACTGAATTTTGAAACTTCAAGCTCAAAGATCTCAACAAAGCTGACTGAGTTCCAGACGAAATTTTTCTGTACAACCAACGATTCGGTGAGTTTACACTCCATTCAAAGAACCAATGCAGACCAGTACAAATGTTTTCCTCTGCGCCGTTCAGAGAAGTAGTTAACAAACAGCTGTAGAGTTTGGTTAACTAAAGATGAGCCTCTAAAAAGTTTTTCTTTTAGAGATGAAATTTACCCTCTGTTGTTGACAGGGAAGATTAACAGTTACATGTTAATATTGTGTGTATGCTCTTGCTAGAGAAGACCTATCTGTGAGCTAGAGAATTAGCTTTAGAATTAGATTTAGCCTCATGTGCTAATAAGATTGTACCCTCTGTTTGCAAGACAGTAGAGAGAAGTTTTTTTAGTGTTTGTTTGTGGTAACAAAAATTCACAAAATGTTTAGGAAAAGTACTAGACAGATTACACCTTTTTGGACAGATAGTGAATTCAAGTCTTTATTATCAGAGCACATGGACTCAATCGTGACTGAGAAAGTCAGATTGAATTTAACAAAGAAATTTAGCATTGATCCAGGCAGAGAAGGTACTAGGAGAAAGTATTCGCAAGAACAGTGTCAAAGGCATTATCTTCTGTCACAGAGAATTCGGTTTAACCCTAGCTACAGAACAGTCTAAGCGCAACTCTGAGCTAGAGAAACAGATCAAAGAGCTCCGTGCTAGAATATCTTCGTTGACTAAGAAAGTAAACCGCAACAAAGATGCAGAAAAAACTGATGTGGAAGAAGTTAGTCAGCCTGATAACAATTATCCTGACTTAAAAGCTTTCGTTGAAACAAATGTAGCCATCCAATCAGTAACTGATCAGCCTGTAGATTCAGTGCAGGTTTGTGGGGCTAGGAGAAGATCTCAGGGAACTGAAAGTGTTACTCCGAACTCTTCTGTTGTCCAAATACAAACGGTTGCCAAAACATCTTTAGGTCCTAAGGATATAGATAGACTCTCCCAGAGTTTACCCTCAGCACGTACAAATTTTTCTGAATTTAGAAGAGCATTGTTCAGCAAAATGCATCTTTACGACATGTCGTTGCCGGAAGTCACACAGCTGATGTCACAAATTCTAACTGAATCTGAATTCAACAATTTTGAGTCTGCTGTTACTTCCGAACTGCAACATGTCAGTAAAGGCGATTTGAGAGAAGGTGTTTTGAAAATCCTAAAGAATATCTTAGGACCCAAAATCGATTGGTCGAGAGTTACTAGCTGTGTACAAGAGAAAGAAGAAACTGTGAGTGAATATACTGAGAGGTTCTGTCAGGTAGCGGTAACGTACAGTGGAATAGTGGATGATTCCGAAAGTGTGTTAGCTGACAAAGGAGCTCTAATCCGAATTTGGGCAGATGGTCTTGTAGCTGAGTACAGAACAGCCTTGCCATTCCTAGATATTACGTGGGCTAAAAGAACTCTCAGAAGTAACCTAGAAAGTTTGGCGATTTGGGAAAGAGATTCTGATGTCAAAGAGAGAGTAAGAATTGCAGCAGTTTCTGTTAAGGTCAACTCAGAGAAGCCAAAGAAACGCAAAAGTCCTAGAGAAGCCAGTTGTTCTTACTGTGGCAAGCACGGACATTTTGGAAAAGAATGTAGAAAAAACAAAAATAACTTAAGACAAGTTAACAATGTTATGCAGCTCTTACTACATTTGTTTGCTACTTTAAAGCAACCCCTCCCCTCGTCATTGGACTCGTGGTTAAGCTTTTTGAGGTGTTAACCATTTGGGCTGTGAGTGCTTAATTTCCCCAGTAACTCACAACAAAGATGAAAGACTTATTTTTGTTTAATAGAACAAAAGGAAAGTGACTGTCTCAGCTTTTGTTTGGGGGACATTAAATAAGACTCACAGCCTTAAATGTTATGCCATAGAATATTGCAGTCAGACAACCATCCTCTGTTAATGATGTTTATTAGGACTGATGTTTCACTGGAGAATGGAAATTTTCTCACACACTGTACAGTGTGTACACAACACAGGGACAGAATAGGACACGGACAAGTGAGGTGCCCTGGGAAGAACTGACGCAACAGGCGTTCGGGGGTGAACCCAGGGTGAAGACACTACCTCATAGGCCTTTCCCGATTTAGTCCATCCTTACCTCACTGGTCCATAGGTGTCAAATAAATTAAGAAATAGGGAAAGAATGAAACAACCGCAGCAGACGCTACAACCCTAGTGTTTAAACAAATACTGCTACAACCCTAGTGTTGGGACAAATACTGCTCTGTCGTCTTTTGTTTTCTTTCTTCCTCTGTGCAGATAAACACTTGATGGCTGTTCCAAAAATCCATATGCAACGACGTCTCACCTGCATATGAAGCCACAACCTCAAGAAGACAACTACACCCACTGCTGAACGAGCCAATCACAAAAGAAAAAGAAGAAGAAAAAAAATACACAACGCAGAAATACAAAACCTTCAGTCATCCATCGATATGATCAAGACTACAAGCCTGCACCATTATCTGAGTGCTGCACCTGGTTAATATGACTGAAGATAACTTTTCATGGCTCGGAAACCTGTTAGTATCAAGTGTGTCAACCAGCAAATGACTCACGTCCAGCACACCCGTAAGATTTCATGGACCCTAAGTGCATGTTTGTTTCTGTGTCAACATGCAATTACAGATGAACAACACAGAGCAAGTTATATGTGCCTGTAACTTACACAAGTTACAAGAATGAACATATGCAATGTGCCTGTAACTTACACCAGTTACAAGAATTAACTTTATGTGTTTAAATTTGTATTTTGTGAGAGTTTTTAAGAACTCTCAAACGGGGGACTGAAGGATCCAAATTTAAGAATATGTTTAAGATCTGCTGATCTTACTTCCTTACATAACATCACATGAAAAACTAAGGTGAATTACACTGTATTGGGCATTCAAGGTGAACATGATGGCATCAATTTACTGATCAGAAGTTAGCTTTAAGTCAGCTGTCTAAACATTGTAATAGTCAGGGGTTTTGTTAGCCTTTGATCTTCCAACTAAGAGTTGAACTGTGTGTGAATGTTACTAGTCTTAGTTCTCGTGACCATTTGTGTTTATACCATTTGGGGAGCTCAGTTGGGGGTAATTGCCTCTATTGTCTTTAGCAGTAGTCATCCCTAAAGGCTGTGTGTAAGTTCAGAACCTTTAGGGACAGCCCACTGAAATGCCTATAAAGAAACCATGTAAAGTTACATTAGTTAGACTGATTTGGGAAGAACTGCAGCCGCGTCAACGCGAAGTCCTCAATAAAGAATAACTTTGTTTGAACGTGATCCCCAACGTCTCCTGGTCTCTTGCTTCGACGAAGAAAAAGTTTTCAACAATACACTGCTGATTTTGAAGGTTTTCCTACTTACAAAGCATGTAGAGGTCTGTAATTTTTATCATAGGTACATTTCAACTGTGAGAGACGGAATCTAAAACAAAAATCCAGAAAATCACATTGTATGATTTTTAAATAATTAATTTGAATTTTATTGCATGACATAAGTATTTGATCACCTACCAACCAGTAAGAATTCCGGCTCTCACAGACCTGTTAGTTTTTCTTTAAGAAGCCCTCCTGTTCTCCACTAATTACCTGTATTAACTGCACCTGTTTGAACTTGTTACCTGTATAAAAGACACCTGTCCACACACTCAATCAAACAGACTCCAACCTCTCCACTGTGTAAGGACATCAGGGATAAAATTGTAGACCTGCACAAGGCTGGGATGGGCTACAGGACAATAGGCAAGCAGCTTGGTGAGAAGGCAACAACTGTTGGCGCAATTATTAAAAAATGGAAGAAGTTTAAGATGACGGTCAATCTCCCTCGGTCTGGGGCACCATGCAAGATCTCACCTCGTGGGGCATCAATGATCATGAGGAAGGTGAGGGATCAACCCAGAACTACACGGCAGGACCTGGTCAATGACCTGAAGAGAGCTGGGACCACAGTCTCAAAGAAAACCATTAGTAACACACTACGCTGTCATGGATTAAAATCCTGCAGCGCACGCAATGTCCCTCTGCTCAAGCCAGCACATGTTCAGGCCCGTCTGAAGTTTGCCAATGACCATCTGGATGATCCAGAGGAGGAATGGGAGAAGGTCATGTGGTCTGATGAGACAAAAATAGAGCTTTTTGGTCTTAACTCCACTCGCCGTGTTTGGAGGAAGAAGAAGGATGAGTACAACCCCAAGAACACCATCCCAACCGTGAAGCATGGAGGTGGAAACATCATTCTTTGGGCATGCTTTTCTGCAAAGGGTACAGGACGACTGCACCGCATTGAGGGGAGGATGGATGGGGCCATGTATCGCGAGATCTTGGCCAACAACCTCCTTCCCTCAGTAAGAGCATTGAAGATGGGTCGTGGCTGGGTCTTCCAGCATGACAACGACCCGAAACACACAGCCAGGGCAACTAAGGAGTGGCTTCGTAAGAAGCATCTCAAGGTCCTGGAGTGGCCTAGCCAGTCTCCAGACCTGAACCCAATAGAAAATCTTTGGAGGGAGCTGAAAGTCCGTATTGCCCAGCGACAGCCCCGAAACCTGAAAGATCTGGAGAAGGTCTGTATGGAGGAGTGTGCCAAAATCCCTGCTGCAGTGTGTGCAAACCTGGTCAAGAACTACAGGAAACGTAGGTTCTCTATAATTGCAAACAAAGGTTTCTGTACCAAATATTAAGTTCTGCTTTTATGATGTATCAAATACTTATGTCTTGCAATAAAATGCAAATTAATTACTTAAAAATCATACAATGTGATTTTCTGGATTTTTGTTTTAGATTCCGTCACTCACAGTTGAAGAGTACCTATGATAAAAATTACAGACTTTTGCATGCTTTGTAAGTGGGAAAACCTGCAAAATCAGCAGTGTGTCAAATACTTGTTCTCCCCACTGTATCTGCGAGATGGAAGGCGGAAGGACCATCAGAATTGAGACTGGTTTCAACAATATAGGCGACCAGTTCAGAAAGAGCCATAGGAAAGATGGCTGGTTAAATCGTTTCACTCTGTGACTCTTTCTCAAGCCTTCTGAGGTGGAGTTTCTATCTGTTGTAAAGATGAATGAGACACAAATGATGGTATTTCAGCTCCTGTGCAATGGCATCAGCACCACTTAGTTGAAACAATTTAGCATCATTCCGTGTTTGTGCACATTCATGTAGTCTGTCATTCAGTTGCAGTGTCATTACCTGACGTAGGTCAGATTCAGGAGATATGTTATCACAAAGAAAGAAAACCTGATCATCTAGACTTTTCTGCATCATGGTTCTGCGATGCTTTGTTTGGCCTTCATCTGTCTCACTACATTGAGCATCGGATTGTTGCTTCTGGGCATGAAGTAACTTTGTGTTGTTGAACCGAAGTCGACAATTGTGGTGATACTTCGCTTGGTTCCTTCTCAAAGTAGCTTCTATACCCCCCACCTTCATCCAGTCGTTCCAGGTCCAGGGTCATTGGCATTTTGTTCATCTTGTGAAAGAGTGGAATGTTGGTGGCAATCATTTTATAGCCATCATGTTGAGAAACATGATGGGTAGGTGGTGATTGGAGGGGTTCCTTTGTGTCTGTCTGACAAAGACAACATTTCATCCAATCAGTTGGCCTCTTGGCTGACATGGGATTTTCATTTGCCATTTTGGGGGTTTGTTGTCTGATTAAGGCCAAGGGGTTATCCTTTTACCACCTCAATCATAGACATAGTACACATTCAGGTATGGGATACCATAGATATCATATAATAAAGGCTAGATGTCTTGTGCGCGCTGCTGGCCAATGGAGGTCGACGTCCGCACACGGCGGCCATCTTACCACAGGGTGCTCGCTCACTCGTAACATGGTGCATGTACTTTTAAATAACCATAACTTGCTCAATTTTCTACCGATTTTCAAACGGTTTGGTTTGTTATAAACGTCAGAGATGTAGTTATGATACTGCATACATATGAATAATTATAACAATGGACTTCCATATGAAAGAATTATAGCCACTTTAATAACGTTTGTAAGAAACCAAACCGTTTGTAAATCCGTCAAGATTTCAGCGAGATAAGAGGATTTGTGTGCGTGCTGATCACTCACCTTAATGCACAGCTTCCCTGTGGTAAGATGGCCGCCGGTGATGCCGGAAGTGACTCCGCCTTAAGACATCTAGCCTTTATATGGATATCTATGTGGGATACAACTAGGTACGGGTCACCTACACCTAGCCCGATCATTCATCCAGTGCCATTTAAGTCCTGTGTGATCTGTACACCTTCCAGGTAAGCATACATGAACAAGTCATATATTGCCCCGCTTACCCTTGGCTCGGCTCTCCCGCGCTGGCACAACTTGTCAATTCAAATGCAGCTATCTAACTACGTCTATTACTAGCTAATTGATGAGGGGCTGTTAGGCAGCATTTGGGACACTAAACTTAGCTATACTATTACTACTAGTCAAGAACTACAGTGTAAGTAAAACTAGATCAGCTGACACTGAACCCCATGCTGAGTTCCACAGCAGTGAAGTCACCAGTGTTCCCTGGTTGTGTAAGGACGTTCACTCTATTAAACAAAACCTTCCTTAACACATTAAATTGAGCTCTGACAGAAATGGTGGCCATCTTGAAAATGGTGGCCATCTTGAATTTGAGCGGCACACACCTTTTTCCATGATAATGTTCCTTGAAGAATATTTGTACCAAATTTCATGATAGCATCACCATTTGAAAAAAAGATGTAAGGATTCAAGAGAAATGGCGGCCATCTTGAAAAATGGTAGCCATCTTGAATTTTTGAGGGACAAGCACCGTTTTCCAAAAAAACATTCTGAAGAGAGTACTTTCACAAAATGTTATGCCTACATCACTGTTTGAACAATTGACATAATGAGAATTTGACAGAAATAGAATTTGACAAAATCTCTTTGACAGAGATTTTTTCAGCCATCTTGAAAAAATGGCCGCCATTTTGAATTTTTGGGTGGCCAACGCCTTTTTCCCAAAAAGTGACCCTTTCAAATTTCATGCTTTTATACCAATTTGAACGATTCTCTTGAAATATGCCATTAATCTGCTGCACTAAATGGGATTAAAGTCTATATAGTCAGCTTCGTGATGGAATGCAGGCAAAGCAGATCTCAGAGCTGACCACAGGACCTCATGCCAGAATGAGTTTGTGTGTGTGTGTGTGTGTGTGTGTATGTGTGTGTGTGTGTGTGTGTGTGTTTGTGTGTGTGTGTTTGGAAAAGATCTGCCAACGTTAGCAATAATAATAAAAAATTATCAAAAGAAGCTGTGTGAGGGAATTTGCCCAGCCAGCCTGCCTAACAAAATTAAGGTCCAAAAGTGACCAAAGTTACTATATAGTGTCAAACATTTAACCTGGCTATATTGCTGAAATAAATGTTTGCCATGTGTGTCAGAGTTCCAGTACCTGTCACTATTTGAGTCCAGTGACTTGCTCCTGCACATGACTATGGCAATCTCACACTTTGGGTTACCAGCACCTGTAATAAAAAACAAAACACACACACACACACACACACACCAAGTTTATCTTGCCGCATTGTTGTTGTTGTTGCTGTTTTATAAATAAAGGCTAAAAGAGCATTTTCCACTAAATCACTTGTGCATTTTGGTTTTATTGTGTGTGAGATATAATGTTATGTAGGATTTCATTTCAAACAGCCAGACAAATGTATGATTTTTTTTTTATTTTTTTTTAGCTTTGTTTAGTTTGACAGGGACATTGTACATTAATTAGGGCTGTCAAAAGATTAATCGCGATTAATCGCATCCAAAATAAAAGTTTGTGTTTAAATAATATATGTGAGTGTACTGTGTATAATTAAATTTGTATCTAGAAATACACACACATGCATGTATATATTTAAGAAAAATGTGTTATTTATATATAAAAAATTATATTTATATATAATATAAATTATATATAAATATATACAGTACATGTATGCAAATATTTCTTAAATATATACATGCATGTGTGTGTATTTATATATACAAAATAATTATACACAGTACACACACATATATTATTTAAACACAAACTTTTATTTTGGATGCGATTAATCGCGATTAATCTTTTGACAACCCTAACATTAATAAAAACATTCCTGTAAATGTACCAGAATTAGCCAAAGGCTATATTTCATCCGTAGTCCCTGGACAAGATGTTACAAGTCAACCTAAAGAAAATATGATTAAGAATACATAATAGAAAATTTAATAATTATACAATACAATAAAAATATATTTAAACAATTGAAGATCAATTAAAAACAATGCAACAAAATACAAACAATAATAGGATGGATATAAGATATAAGATATAAGATTCTAGTGTTGACAGATCTGAGTACTGATTAACCAATTCTTCAATTGAACCCTAAATAAAGCATATGTGTCTAGATCTCTTATAGTTGTCGGAATAGTATTCCATTCTTGTGCAGCTTTAACAGAAAAGGCAGATTGACTAAATTTACTTCGTCTAAGCGGTATGATACAGTCTTGTCTTAATGCGGCTCTTGTAGAGCGATAATCAGTTGTTCTAATACGAACTAGCTGACCAAGAGGGGGAGAAGATAAACCATAAATAATTTTATACATCAAGCATACATTTGCATACTTAATCATGTTTTCCCAACTCAATAAATTATATTTTTTCAGTATTAGACAATGATGAGAATATACCGATTTCTTATCAAAGACCTTAATTGTACGTTTGTATAAGGACTCTAATGGTTTTAGAGTCACTGAACCAGGTGGTTAAACAGAAAGTCATGTGAGAGATAACCATAGAATACATAAACATCTTAGCTGCTTCTAATGACATGTTATCTCTAGTAAGCTTACAATTATAGAGATTAAACTTAACCTGCTTACAAACCTTTTTTACGTGAGCTTTAAATGTAAGTTTAGAATCAATCAGTATTCCCAGATATGTATATTGTGGCACTACCTGTAGCCTCACCCCTGACACGTAAACATCCGGCTCTTTAATAATGCTGTTAGACTTAGAGAAAAACATACATACTGTTTTGGACACATTTAGTTGCAAGCACTTCTCTTTTAGCCATGCCGACAAATTAACCATAGAATTCGTAAGTTCATTTGCAACTTGTGTCAGACTATTACCATGTATATAAATCACTGTATCGTCTGCATACATTTGTATATTAGTGCCAGGACATGAAAGATGAAAATCATTTATATACACATAGCAAACAGCATTGGACCCAAGATAGATCCTTGCGGAACACCAGTTGATATACCTAAATCATTAGATAGGTGATTGTGTAGTCTAACACATTGAAATCTATCTGATAGATATGACTCTATCCAGTTAAGTGTATGTGATGAGAAATTAAAACAAGCTAACTTAGACATAAGGATTCTATGATTAACGGTGTCAAAAGCTTTCTTTAAATCAAGTCAATTGTCTAATCAATCAATCAATTGTCTAAGAGAGTTTTAATATTTTCTATAAAAAAACAATTTGCGGTTTCCGTTGAATATTTTGCTCTAAAACCAAACTGCATTGGATGCATTGAAAATGAACTACTACTCAAGTAACTGCTGATCTGTTCTGCAACTAGTTTCTCCATAATTTTAGAAACGGTGGGTAATATACTAATTGGCCTATAATTGTCAATAGAAAGGGGGTCTCCACTTTTGAATATTGGAACAACAATCGCTGACTTCCAAACACTTGGGAATTTTCCCTGAGAAATTGAAAGATTAATAACTTTATTAATAGGTTTAATTAGAGTCAAACTAGATTCTTTGAGCATAACAACATCCATACCATATTTATCTTTTGCTCTAGATGACTTAAGAGATCTAATTGTTCTCATAACATCAGAGTCACTAACAGGCCTTATTCTAAAAACAGGCTCCACTGTTGTAACTGGACAGACATTAGTATACGCAGGCAGAAAACAACGAGTAATAGTTTCTACGGAATCAACAAAATGATGATTAAAAATCTCTACCATCTCAGCTGTATTGTTTACTACTTGTTCGTAGTTTCTTAGTGTGATAAACGTGGATGCTTTGTTTAAGTGATAAATATCCGATAAATAGTGTCCGATTTGCTTGGTAGCTGACAAATATGTACAAGTCCATTCGGTTTGGTAAGAGAAATTTGCATGTTCATCTGCGGTTTTGTTTAGAGTGATATTTGGATATTCATTATTTGTTTAAATAGTTTTGTTAAATTGATTAATTCGTTAGAAATATATTTATTCTTGATAATATTCGTTAAGTAAAAACCTGTGGAGGATTTTTTGTGGTTGGTTTAGTTGTTTTGGTTGGTTGTTTTACGGGAGTTTTGGTAAGTATTGGCTACTGTTTGTATATTTGAACAGATAACTGTTTGGAATAGGCTTTTCCCTGTGTAGGTTTAGCGGGATATCCTTAACAGGATGTTCCGGTCTTTTTTATTTTAGTTTATTATTTTTGTACGGTGAAAGCAGTTAGAGCATTTGTCTCGGGAACACGTCCGTGTTTGTAGTAGTGACTCGTAAATTGGTTGCTATTGCAAACACTGGTTTACAGTGTATAAAAACCCGCTGCAAGTAACTGTATGAAGAATAGGGATGAGTTTAGGTAGTTTCAATATTAGTTAGAGGGAATTGCTTGTTCCAACTTTTGTCTCTAAAATATTTTGGAAAATTTGATTTAGTAACCTTACATTTGTCATAATGACCTCCAACGTTCAGAAATTTGTTAATGCGCCGTCCGAAAGCTTGTTAAATGATTTAACCAAGGATCAACTGTTAGAACTTGCAGAATACTACGCAATTAATCTGATGAATCAAGATAAACGTCTAAAGGATCAGGTTAAAACCTTGGTTAATGATGGCGGCTCGGGAAGCTGCGCAAGAAAATTCTGGGTTCAGTCCAAACGACCTTGTTTTTGGACACGATGTGCGAAGTCCGTTGGCTGTTTTATCTGCTGACTGGGAAAAATCAGATCCACCGAAAAATGTTTTGTCATATGTTAGTGATTTTGAGGCGAACCAATTGGTGAAGGCATCTCTGCACAAATCTCAAGGTCGAATGAAACTACTTTTTGATCGTCGAACAGAGTCGCGTTTGTTTCAACCTGATGACCAGGTACTAGTGGTGTTACCTGTTTTTGGGTCACCATTTCAGGCTAAGTTTGTTGGACCATCTACTGTTGCTCGGCAGATTTCTGATCTGAATTATTTGATTGATAAACCAGATCGAAAAAAAAAAAGATGAGATTGTGTCACGTAAACTTGTTAAAGCCTTATGTTTTTAAAGATTTCGATGACCTTATGACAAATGAAGACAAAGTTGTTATGCCTGATTCTTTTATTAAACCTGTTATGCTTGCAGATTTATCTGTCAATAATGACACTGTTGAATTGGTTCCATCTCTGGTAGGTGGGGAGGAAGGTGAAATCTGTCCGGGAGATTGTGTTCTTCAGGCTCGTCTTAAAAATTCGGAAGGATTGATTTCTTTACACTTTTGGCTTAGTCATCTAACGAATGTACAGTGTACTGATTTGATTAACTTGATTGCTGAGTATGTTACATTGTTTTCTGATACTCCTTCTTGTACAGGTCTAATAGAGCACAACATTGATGTGGGAAATGCAACTCCAATCCGTCAGCGGTATTATCGAGTATCGGCGAATAAGAAAAAACAATTGGATGAGATGGTGTTTGTTTCTTCAGAGTTACTCTTTGGATATACGCCATATTAAAGGCGTAGAGAAACTGCTGATGCTTTGTCCCGTGTTCACGTGGTTTAAATATTTTGAAGTTTGTATTTTTTTTTCTGACTTTGTCTCTCTCTGTTTCTTCTTAATTTTGCTTCCTAGGCGTCAGGTTGCTGAAAGACGGAGAGTTGACTGGATTAGGGAGAATTTCAGGCTGATCCAACTA
The DNA here is from genome assembly GCF_963993115.1 of Abramis brama. Lineage (NCBI taxonomy): Eukaryota > Metazoa > Chordata > Actinopteri > Cypriniformes > Leuciscidae > Abramis > Abramis brama. Next base: position 11,594,243 of record NC_139986.1, on the reverse strand, counting down.
TTGCTACTTGGACAAAGTGGATTATGGGAGTTGTTGTTTGCTTGATTAAGACCATTTGCTCTCTTCTTTTTAGGGGGGGTGTGTGACGAGTCTCTGATTGTGCCTGCTGTTGTCGACTGGTGGGTCTGGCTGGGAGACTCATCAGGAGAATGATATACACCTGTGCAGGGCCATCAAGAGAATGTTCACCTGTATATAAGCTTAGGCTTTGAGAATGTTGAGGGTGCTTCGGAGCGCTCCAGTGCTGAGAGATGTTGTGAGACTTGTTTTCTCCCGTTTGTTTTGTGTTTGTTTTCTGTTTTGTTTGATTATGTTTTCCTTTGTATTTATTTTGAGCTTGGTTCTGTCTGACACTTTAACATCGTTTGTCAGACAGAAATTGTTAGTTATTTTGTAATTGATTTCTCGTTTTACCCATTTTCTTACTTATGTTAATAAAAACTTGTTGCAACTTTACCAACCTTTATTAAGTCCTCCACTTATTTGTCACGGCTTTGAGCCGGTCGTGACAGTTTATACTTTGGTATCCCAAAGAATTCACATTTCTTAACAAATGAGCTAAACCTCTTCTTAGTTCATTTCCTAGTTACCAGAATCATATTATGGTCAGACAGACCAGTTAACATATTACAAGATTTAAGTTCAAATCAATGAAATCAGAAGTCCTCCGTGGATCGGCATCTCCTCCACTCCTCCACTCGGCCGACACAAGCGAGCCCACCGACAACCCCGCCGAGCCAAAGATCCCCAAGGCAGCATCTGAGCCCAACTCCGCTCCGGACAGCCCCCCGAAGACCACAATGTGGGCCACAGAACCGGCCATCAACGGGCCGCTCTACCTCCATACACCCCACACCAGCAGCGACGTCCCGGGCAAGCCTGACATCCACAGCAGCACCCTCCGAGACACGATCCTCCCGGTCCGCTCCAACAGAGCATGGACCAGGACACGGACAGGCACCCCCAGGCGACAGCCCAGCCGGACCACCACCAGGCCTCGCGGCCCCGACACCAGCGCCAACGCCCCGAGCAAACACGACAATGGCAGCCGCGCCAGAAAAAGGGAGGTTAGTTGGTTGGGTGTAATCACGCAATAACTCGCCACAACAAGTGCGTACCTGTGAAACAGTTGAAGTGTGTATCGTATCCGCCATGATAGAAATGTCCTGTTCCATTTTGGTGTGAAAAGGACCGGGACACAGATGAATATCTCCGGATAATAGTAGACAGAATATAATAATTAACGCATCACTATGTCGAAGCCGAGCTGGCGGCTTGGAGTGTTTCTTCACCCGATAGTATAAGAATGGAAAAATAAAAGTCACTGCTAAAACGTGCCTCCCATATCCAAAGTCGATGTTGTTCGGGAGTAATTTCCCATAGAGATGTTGAGGATTAAATTTAACACAATTTAAAAATGTATTGGTACTAACTGGTCTTAGGAAAGTTAAAACTATAGCTGCACCTGCTCTACCTGACGCCATCTTGTAATTTCAATTATTGATAGGATAAATGGCAGCAACCATTTATAGCTAAATATCATATTTAAAGTAGGAAAAAAACACTTGTAGGTGGTTGCCTAGATGTTATGCACAATATGCATCTGTCAAGGTGTTATTTTGTGTTAGTGTCCCTAGAGGGAGCTCTTTCTCACACTGACATGCACTTTTGCACATGCACTTCTGAGTGTAGCACTAGTTTCTGTTGTACATGAACTGCAGTTGCTAGCATGTGAATGCACTTACACACAAACACTGCAATGCTCAAAGCCCTTACAACGAAAATCATTCACAGACTGCCATAATGTACATCATGACTCAAAGCTGCTATAATTCACAGCAAAGTGAAGCACACACAGGCCTGGAGCCAATCTGTGATCCAAGGGACAGATGGGTGTGTCCAATGAACACTCTTTTCGAACATTCGTTTATTGTCCAGTTTTCTGACAAACAACATAAGGATAGCAGATCAACATGATATTGCCCCAATCAAAGGAGTAAAGGCTCAGTTTAATGAATGTATAAGAGGTAGGTGTGATAGGAGCCTGCAGGGAAAATCGTCCCACATTGGCACAAATACCATACCTGCATATGTCCATTTACAAGATAATAAAAAAAACAATAAAAAAACAACAAAGATCTTTTAAGGCTTTTTTACTCTCTTTTTTTTTCCCAGTAAAAAATGTCATCCCCATCCTTAAAAAGAGATATATTTTCTTGAGAAACAAAATTGCACAAGATATTAAGAATTTTTTATATATATACATCTACATGGCCGGCAGGAAAAAACAATGTTTTTGCCTTTAATGTCTTGCCTTAAGTGTTTGAGCATGAAATGTCTCCAAAAAACACCCTGGGGATCTCTAGAAACATCCACAATTGAATGAATGCTTCGTACAAAGTTTGCTTCGTACATTTAGTTTAACTGCATTGTTAAAGTCAAGTCAAGTCACATTTATTTATATAGCGCTTTTTACAATACAGATTGTTTCAAAGCAGTTTTACAGAGATAACAGAAAAATAATGCAAAAAAGTTTGTTTCCAGAAGAAAATAGCGTCACAGTCCAGCTTAAGTAAGTTCAGTGATGTTTCATTTTTGTTTTAAAAAAAGTTATTAATTTAGTTAATCTATATTTAGCCGCTCTGGAGTAAACCGTGATGTCATCGTCCAGCTCAGTTCAGTTCTTGTATAATAGTGTCAATGCAGGAAGATCAATATTATTGTTGAATAATAAATTTAGTGTTAAATTTAATGTCCCCAACTAAGCAAGCCAAGCCAATGGCAACAAAGGTGGAAAAAGGTGACAGTGGCAAGGAACCAAAACTCCATCAGGTGGCAGAATGGAGAGAAAAAACCTTGGGAGAACCCAGACTCAGTCTCCAGTTCTCCTCTGGCCAATGAACGAACAGTGTATGATTCAGGCAGCATTATAGGCCAGAAGTCAGATTGTTTGGAACAATCAGAATATTATCCAGTTCCATCTGGTTGAAGATCGGAGTCACGCTGGTATGGAGATATGTTTGTTGAGGATCAGTGTTGATGGCTGTCGTGTCGATGGTGGGCAAGAGGGCAAGCTGTACCATTCAACTGAATTGTGTGCGTGCATTTTAGTCACTTAACTTACATTGTTCTTGCTCCGTTCATGCAATAACTGTGTCCTTGTATGAACCGAGTTTTCTATTTATTTCAACTACTCAGTGCTCTGGTAATATGAATGGTATGACCCATTTCAGTTTAAAGTCAGAATATGAGTATAGCTCACTAAATATGAGCATACATTCACTAAAATATTGAAACGTTAGCGATACTACTGATTCAAAACGCGAGCGCCAGTGATTGACCGTCAAAGCGCGGTTTGAACGCCCCGCGCCCCAGCTGAACTGGAAGTTTTGATTAGTTTTGCACCCGAGTCAGACCTGTCTGTTATTGGCTGAAGCGCTCAGATCTGTCTGTTATTGGCTGAAGCGCTTCAGATCTGTCTGTTATTGGCTGAAGTACAGGGCTCCACCGCAGTAGTTTGGGGTGTCTGTCAGTCAGTGCCCGACCCTCGAAAGCAAAGGGCAGGAACGGTTTGTGTCGAGGGAGAATCGAGACATGAAAGTACACATCCTTCAGGACAATCACTGCAAACCAATAGAGGATGGATGCATTCGAAAATGCATTTCTGGGTTAACGTTTCTCCCACGGAGATTGGCTCGGCGGGTAAGCCCCAACTGTAATCCTCAGGTCACCCTGGCTATTCACCGAAGTAGCTCCTTCTTGATTACCAAAAGAGGAACTAGACCGGGGCATAGGCGAGGGGACTCCAGCCGAGTCTTGACCACGGCACTGAGATGGGTAGATGACTCATCCACAAATGCCATCACAGCGTGCTTTAAGCCCAGACACGTAAGGCAGCGATCATGACTATCAGACGGAGCCAAATAACGATCACATCCAGAAATAAACGGGTGGAATAACATCTTTTAAAAGACACAGTGTCATACTCGTGCTCTCTCAGGCGAGATTCCAATTCGTCAGTTCACTTCTGACGTAACGTTGAACGTGCCTGAATAAAAGAGAACTACACTTACTGTAAACTAGCCCAAATACTATTTTATTCATGAACCATTCATTCAATTGTGGAAGTTTCTAGAGATCCCCAGGGTGTTTTTTGGAGACATTTCATGCTCAAACACTTAAGGCAAGACATTAAAGGCAAAAACATTGTTTTTTCCTGCCGGTCAATTTTGAGATTTCAGACTATTTGTCTTTTCATAATTTGTTGTTTCAGACTAGTGGAAAGAAAACATCAAAATACTTAAGTGTTTATTTTATTTTATTTGATCTATTTTTATCTGTACATTTCAAATACAATACATGCCTTTGAAGACTGTTTTCTCAAAATGAGTTTTCTCTTATGTACTGACCCAGAAATCTCCACTTCAGTAGCACGGGCATACACCAAACTTAAGAGTTTTATTTCTATTCTGAGGGATTTTACAGAGGGGTCATATATAATTTGCCTGCTTTTATTAATTGTATTCCTAAAAAATGGTGAAACGTTTTTGTTGTTGTTGTTTTTCTGGATGTTGATGGTATTTTCTGATTTATGGAGTGATAAAAAACAAAACAAAACAAAAAATCCCCTCTGTAAATTTAATTTAATATGTCAACAAAATGAAATAAGCATTTTGAAACTGACTTTATCCAATGTTCAGATTTCTGTTCTAGAAATGTATGAAAATTGGTGCATGTTTAATTAGATTTTGCTAATTTAACTAAGCTTTCCGAAACCTTGTAATACAAAAATGTTTGCAATTCTTAATGTTATCAATCAACTAGGGAAGTATGGTGATATCTATTCGTTTGTTGTTGTTTTTTAGCCTATTCACGTTAACCTAGCTTAACATAAATTAAATTAAATTAAATTCAGTTACAATGGAAAAGAAATACCTGTTATGATACAACCATGGGAAATTAAAACACAAGAACCCACAAACTCCCACAAGGTAAAATTTGGACACACTGACTCGTGTGTTTTATGGGAGTGAGCATTGGACAAGACGCCAAATAGACAATTCCACACATAACAGAGGCACACCTTAGATTCTGATACACACACACACACACACACACACACACACACACACCCTTGAAACAAACACTCAAGGTTCACAGAAAGGCAAGTGTTTTTCCTAAAGAAGAGTTAGTCACAAGCCTGCATGCGTTTTTGTGTGTGGGTGTGTATGTATATGTGCTGGCAAGCAACGGCTCTTACTTTAGTAATTTGTTTGATGAAAACACAGGTTGTTTCTCAGGGTGTGATATGACAGACTTGTCCTTTCATGTCTGCAGGTTGTCCCCGTACAAGCAGCCAAACACGCGACCGTTAGCTCCATGGTGCATTCCATAAAGAACAGATTCTCCAAACAAACAAATCACGCAGGGCCTTCGGAATGCCATGCTCTCTTAAATAAAAGGATTAAGCACAGATGAGCTACTGTAAGGAATTACACCAGTCAGACAAGACCCTCTATCAAATAGTTTGTTTCACACTTCACAGCTAATATCCTCAATGAACATGGCCGTTCTTTAGAAAAATAATCACAGCAGCTACTTTACTATGCAAACAAAGTAAATGATTGCACTCGGAAAAGAGCAGTTACAAGACTGTAAAGTTAATTGCGCACACTGATTTCCTGAACCAATGCATGGCAACAAGTCTGCATGGGTGTTGCACTCAGATATTGATCTTAGAGTCAGACTATATGCTCAATGCAGGGATAACATATTAATCATGAAATAAAAACTACATCTGCAAGAGCAATCTGAGTAAGATAAGATGAGATAAGATCAGACTTTTGCTCAATTTATTTATTTCATATGAGCTAAAGCAACACAATTGCTGAAGATTTTATTACAAATCAATTCCATTAAATTTACTCCACTTAAATATAACTATTAAAGTTTACTAAATCCATTTTGGGACTACATTAATCATTTTTGTTGCATTAACAGAAACTTTTTATTGCTTTAACATCTCTTGCTCTGCATCAGGGGATGCAGGGGAATAAATGTTGAAATAGTGTTTTTATAATTCAAGTCAAGTTGAGTAAAAGGAGACCACTGTCAGTGTTTAATGTTCAGTTATGTTGAAATTTAAAAGAGTTTCTGTTTTGATAATGCTTTTATAATTATCATTGTGCTTAATTTTGTGTAACCACTTAGTAATTTTTAGTTTACCTGTAAATAAATACAATATATTTTATAATTAACTTGTATTTGTTTGAGTGATATAACCCTTTCGAAAGGCACCACAGTTATATATTATAAAGTTATTATGCTATAAAAACAATATACTGGAATTTCAAGAATTCAGCTTGAAGATGATCAGGAAAACATAGCGAGGGAGTTTGTGTAACCTGCTGGAAAAGGGTGATCCTTATTTTCTCTCTCTCTCCTTCCTCTGACGCACACACAAACACACACCCGTGGCCGTCCTCTTGCCCCAGCTGCAATTATCAACTGAGTGTTTCACTTCTCTGGACTAAAGGCAGTTCTTTCCTGGACGGAGTGTGACTCAGACGCTACAAATAGAGGTAAGACACATCGCTGTAATTCACATGCAACAGTCGAATTCCAATCAAAGCTTTGGGAAGCTCAAAGTCTAAGGGTTCTGAGATGATCGCTTAGTGTCACAGCTAAACAGGGGACAATCGTGAAAGTAACTTTAGAGAATCGCCATTCAAAGTAAACACTGGTTTAAGAATACAGCAAACAAATGCCCGACAAAGTAACAACAGATGCTGAATTATGGTAATTACATTTACTATGCTTTCAAATGTCCGTATTTAGATTTATTTAGTTGGTTTTATGCAAGTTTGATGTATTACTTTTGCATTTCATTTCTTTGCTGTCATGTATTAAGTCAAAGCAAAGTCCTGCTCACCAATCCTCAAAAGGGTTTATGACAGGGAAGGTAAAGTTCAAAATAAACAATGACACATAAGAATTTAGGTTTCAGAAATACATTATAAATTTGACTCAATGAAAGATGTGTTTGCAAAGAAAGCTCTTGTTTCTGTATGCCAGTGAGAAAGAAGAATGGAATGAGGGTTTACCTGTACAGTGTTAAACTGACGTGATATAAGGGTGTAACTGAGCTGCATAATAGACAGAGGTAATTCAATAAGACTACAAATTCAGCCATGGATTAATGAAGAAAAGTGGATCACCTTTCAGACACTGGATCACAGACACACTTAGGAAAAACTTCCTGCGTTAATGGTTAAACTGCAACTTTTGCAATTAAAAGATACAAGGTACTATATACATATATTTCATATTTCTACAAAATGGGCTGAAAAAGTATCTGGACACTTTTGCCATCCGTCAAAATGAAAGACAAATAGCATAAGGGAACTTTTATAGCAAAATATTCCACAAAAAGTTGTATTTTGTCATTTGAAAAATAACAAAGTATAATAGGCTTTAGGTATGACATTATGAAATTGAACACGTTCATGATCAAAAATGTTGTATGGCTTACTATGTTGTGATTCATCAGAATTTCAAGCACAGGAGCCAAGCCATTTCCACAAGACAGAAAAAATATCATCCCAAACAGCGGCTTTTCTGGAACAGGCATGCGGATCATAATTAATCACTAGGATGTTTTTTGAAAAGCTTGTGATTGATGTACAACATTTGCAAAGCACAGTGTGGTACTGTATATCAACTTTGTCTTTCCCTGGTACTCTTCAAGTAACCAAAGCATTTTTTAGAAAAATGTATTGATTAAAATTTAATAGACAAAAAAACAAACAAAAAAAACACAATCTGCACTAGGTAAAGATCTTAATTTTACAGCAGGTTTGCTTATCACCCAGACACACAAAATCTGATCTGCTCGGCACCCCTATTTAAAGAGCATGTGTTTAGCAGATTGGAAGGTACACTCAGTGCTATGTGCAACTCCAGATGAGCAGATGGCAAAAGTCAAGGATTTGCAGTTTTGAAATGCAAACGACCAGCAGTATGTTTTTCTAGAACCTTCACCTGAAAGTGTTCAGGGTTAAATAAACTCTCCCTCACTCCACACAAACTATAGCAAATGTACTAAGCTTATAATACGTCCAAAGCTCAAGTGCTACAAAGCTGCCCATGGGCTTTTTTTACATGCACTATACTGTATATGTTGAAATAAATAACAGCACTGCAAGCTGCTTGGATACTGTTGGCCAGCTAAAAAAGTTGGACACACGTTTGTTTTCTGTCAAAAGTAGATGTCTCTGTGTTGAGTTGCGTATGATCTCAATCAAGAACCGCTGGAAAACTGACTGGGAATGACGACATGGAAAAAAATTAGGTTTTTGTTGCAGAAAAAAAATTAGGCTTGCACACTTCGCTCATTTAAAATGTGCATATTTGAAGGTACACGTGGATCAAGCAAACAAAATAACACTCAAGTTAGAACGAAGCACAGATGACACACTAAATTGACAATTAAATGAAGGAAGAAATAAAAAAGTTTTAAGGCGCTGAATCTTAAGATAATGTATAAACCCCATAATTTAGAATATTGTCACGAAAATTCGCTAAATGAATGCTCATTGCCTTGAAGACCAGTTTGTAATGCAGAAAAACACGTGACAACTTTTTTCATTAAGTAAAAAGAATCTTCACTGAAAGCAGATAAAATATATTATATTAGATAATATATTCAATAAAAATTATGAATATATAAATATATTTTCTAAGGTTACAAAACACAATTAGTACACTCAAAAAAATGAACTAGGAAGGTTGTACACTTTACATAATATATTTATATTTAGTTTACTTATAATAATTGTGTTTGTTGACTTGAAATGTTTTTTTCTATTAAGGTCCACGTAATTATGTCTCAACTTAACAGTACAAAATCCTAATGTGTTGTCTAAACACAAACCATTTATGTTAAGTAAAAAAATTCTTACATCCAGAGGGTGGCAGTATAGTGCGACGCCAACTGCCATTTTGCCCTAACTTAATTTGATTGTGTTCAATCTGCTTAATATGTAAAATTTAAGTTTACTTAATCCGTTTGTGTTGGATTACATGAATGATTTGTGTTGCATTAACTGAAACTGGGCAGTGCTTGTTAGTTCCCAGCATGCTTTGCATATGGTTGAATTAAGAGAGAATAAATGTTAAAATTAAGTGTTATTTTATGTTTTTTTGAGAAAATGAGAAAAGGGGAAGACTTGATAGTGTGTAATTGTGTTTAATGTTCAATTACGTTGGAATTATTAGAACCATTTAAAATACAGTGGGTTACCATTGTGGAGAAGTGTGGAGCATTTTGTTTGGCTGTGGACTGATTTGGTTACTTTTAACTGCTTTGGTTGAAGGAGCATGTAAATCTTAGCATTTAAGATGCTAATATGTGCTACTGCTAGCAAATAGCTAGCTATAGTCTATTCATTTAATTATGTGTCACTAAAATAAATAAAATATGAATGGGTGAATGAAAATAACAAACACATAAGTTGAATGCAAATTAAGTAAATTAGTTGGGCTGACACTATTAAATTAAGCTGTGTCCAACCATAGTAAATAAGTTGAATCAACCTTAATAAATTAAGTTGACCCAACGTAAGTACATTAAATTGGAATAACAGAATTGCATAATGCTGAAATAAAGCAAGTTAATCATGTTGAAATCATTTCCATGATTTTTTTATGTTCATTCAAAGAGTTATTTTTTTGAGTGTAGGAAAAACCTGTTTGAAATCTAAAAGCAATATCCAAAACATTCAAAGTAGGGAAGGAGGAAAGCTATTATTTCATGTTTGGAGGTCTTAATTGTGATTTAAAGGATGTTTAAAGCAATTCTGTCTGGAAACAAACAGACGTGAGCAATTTCATACTTCTATTTCTACTATTTATTTATTTATTTTTCACTTAGAAGAAAAATAAGCTTTTTAGCACTAACAGCAAAATAAAGAGCAAAAGATGCACATTAGGGGCCCTACTTTAACGATCTAAGCGCATGGTCTAAAGCGCAGAGCGCAAGTTCACTTAGGGCATGTCCAAATCCACTTTTACTAGTTTAACGATGGGAAAATGGTCTGCGCGCCAGGCGCATTGTCTAAAAGGGTTGTCCCTATTCTCTTAATGAGTAATGGGTATGTTTTGGGATTTACGTGCGTTAAACCAATCAGAGTCTCATCTCCCATTCCCTGTAAATGAAAGTTGCGCTCGCGCCATGGCAGATTCGCTATTTACATGACGGAACTTGATAGTGGAAAGACCGAAGCCGTCTCCAGAGCGCAAACGGAACTGCTCGTGCGCGAGGTAAAAGTGCGCAAGCAGATCATCTACGGGACAAGCCGAATTCCACCATATCTTTACGTACATAATAATAATATTTTTATTGAAATATTTGGCATGTTTGTGTGCTGCTGTGCGTCCCTGTGTGTTTAATAAGCAGAGTGTAGTAGTGCATTGTGGACCCCGTTCCTAACGCGCTCATTAAATAATGACTTTGACTTTGACCATTGACTTTACACCAGATTTCAGTTGGTCAATGGCACAGCCTATTTCTGTTGCCTCAAAATAGCAACGTGCCAACAATGCGCCAGAACACACCTCGTTTTCAGACCAGCACGCCCATGGGCGCATAAATGGGCGCAAATGCATTTTCTATTTAAACAACGTGGCACAGGACGTGAAAATGATAACTTAGTCAGACTGAACTACATCTGTACATGAACTACATCTGTACATCTATATATTTAATATTGTAAGAAAATTTCAGACTCAGTCAGACAGTAAAGTGTTTGTCATATCATATTGTATAGTGAAGTTACACTGTAAAAAATATTTTAAGTTGTAAATAAAAATTATTTCAGACATTCTACTTAAAAATTTGTAAGTGAAAATTGTTTCAAAGTAAATCCTACATCAAATGTTTTTTTTCCAGTGTACAATTTTTTCACATTTTCTCTAAGTGTATAAAGAACGAAATTAAATCTAGCACCATCAGCAATGTTTACATTCGTCCTCTCTCTCTCTCTCTCTCTCTCTCTCTCTCTAGATCAAGATGGAAGACCTTTTTGATAACGAACATGACTACCATTACCATGACCATAACAACAGTTCTAACCACAGTGACTATGACACGGATTATGAAATGCACACAGTTTGCGACAAAAAAGAGGTCCGGTCTTTTGCTGGGGTTTTTTTGCCAGTTGTCTACACACTAGCATTGATTCTGGGCCTGGCCGGAAATTCTCTGGTCGTTTTCGTTTACCTTTCCCACAAGCGCCTACGGACCCTGACAGATGTCTTTATCCTCAACCTGGCCTTCGCAGACCTCCTCCTGCTCCTCACGCTGCCCTTCTGGGCAGCAGATGCAGTGAACGGCTGGGAGATTGGTATAGCCGCCTGTAAGATCACCTCCGCCCTCTATTCCACCAACTTCAGCTGTAGCATGCTGCTGCTAGCCTGCATTAGCATAGACCGCTATCGTGCCCTAACCAGAGGCTCCACCGCAACCCATGCCCCAACCAGGAACAACGGCCGAAGGCAGAGGATGATCATGTGCCTACTGGTTTGGGGGCTCGCCATTGTCATGGGATTGCCAGATATGGTGTTCTACACAGTGACGAACTCCAGCGGCCGTAATGTATGCCGGGCGTTATACCCACAAAGCATGGCACGGGCGGCTAAGGCAACTATGGAAATTCTGGAAGTGTCTCTGAGTTTTCTTCTGCCTTTCCTGGTGATGATGTTCTGCTATTGCAGGGTGGGAGTAGCATTGAGTAAGGCTGCTACAGCGGGGGTACGTGGCGGGAGAAGATGGCGAGCGTTTCGGGTGTTAATAGCGGTAGTAGGGGTGTTTCTATTGACTCAGCTCCCGTATAATCTGGTAAAACTGGTCAGAGCCCTGGATGTGATCTACATTTTAGTGACGGAATGTGAGCTGAGCAAAAACCTGGACCGGGCCAGTCAAATTACTGAGAGTCTGGCCCTCACGCATTGCTGCCTGAATCCCGTGCTCTACGTCTTTATCGGATCGTCCTTTAAAATGCATGTTCTGAAGCTCGTCAAACGCTGTAGCCAGACAGGCAGAGGGTATCGGCATGGCAACGAGCAGCCCACTGTCGAGATCTCCCTTAAGTCAGGCGCACAAGTCCACACTCACTCTTTGTCGGAAAATGAAGACACGAGTACGTTCACCATATGACATGGCAATAACTATGAGGACTGATATACCAGGACTTTATATCTAAATGTAAAGGTGTTTAAGTAACTTTGACAATAACAGTCATGTACAATGTTCATTAAGTCCAAAGTATAGTTCAGTTTTGTCCTAGTACAGTTTTATACTCCATTTAATAGCGAACACAGGGCCACGAACACATTGTGATTATGATTCAAGCTACATTACAAGTCAGAAATCAGATTGTGGATCAGCAGCATTCAAATATTTAATTCAGTTCCTTTTGCTTGAAGATCAAATTCATCACGGCAGTATGGAGACGAGGCTGGTCATATGTCTGTGCAGTGGACTTGTCTGGTTCTTTCAGATCAAATCATGTTGTACATAAGTAAACTTGCATTGAATCTGTGCCTAAAAAATTCCACAGAACCTGTCGTTAACAAGCCTTGTGTGTTTATTAAATATTTTGGTTACTAATGGTCTCTGCTAACAAAAATAGTGTTCTTTATTCAGTCTGAGTTAATTATATTCCACAGAATTCCCACATCAGTGCAGAAAATGGGAAAAACAGTGCACAGATTCCATGTTGGGAACATTTATCAGTTATTATATTGACTACTTGTAGAAAGTGTATAGTGAACTCAGGGATCTTGTGTAGAAAAGATACCCTGTTTCCAAGACGTTACGTATTCGTATATTTTTTAATTAAAGCATACTTTATACACTTGGAGTTTTGCCGTTATATGCTGATTTTGAATTACGCATGTGATTTCATAAGTTTGTACAAAAACAAGTACAAGTCACATGTACAGAAGATTATGCTTTATGAACAAGATAGAAGCCACAGCATCTGATTCTGGTTGTAAGTGTGTGGCTTTGATTGCGAGTATGCGAATTAATGGGGAGATTATTATGACAGCGCAGATGATATGTGGAAAGCAGACTGGAAAAAGAGGTCCAGAACAATAAAAGTGGTCAACCATAATTTTATTTAAATGGGGGAAGAAATAACTATTAAAAAAAGTAAAAGCCCAGAGAGAGGCATGGGGAGAGAAACTACACAGAGTTTTTGGGCTTAATGAGCAAGATTTTAGACATAAACAGCCATATGTTTTACTTTTATGAATTATTAATGTCTGGTGCTCTGAAGAGTCCAGCCTTTAAGTTCATCCTCTTAAGATAATTGAAAGTTGGCGTTATTTAACAAAACTGTTGATTTAAATGAGGGCACTTAGATAATACAGTTAAAGCTACACTTTATTGAAAATAGGAAAACTTCTGCCATCCAAACATAATTATTTTTTATTTTTTACAGCAGGTCATTTTATCCATTGGGAATTGACTAGATCATGACAAGTGCAGTTTCATGCCAAAAGTAGGGCAAGTGGTTGAAAGGGCTGAAAAGGAAGGAATAATGACATAAGCCAAAAAAGTAAAGGAATTTAGGAGACAGTTAATCTAACATGCACAAAAAACATGAACATGAATTAAGAAAGTAAAGTAACATATTAGGAAAGTCAATTTTGATTTCATGTCGACTTTAAAATGGAAATATACTCAGACACTGGTCATGCTGAGCAGCAGAAGAATTATTTCACAGGTTATCTAAGGTGCAGATGGTGAGAAACTGGAAAAGTCAGTTCATTGGAAAAAGACAAGAGATAAAAAAACAAAGAATATCATGTAGGCCAGATTATTGTCTTGAAAATTGTCAAAAATCTAAAGACAAATCAAGTGATTCAGACCCAAATCAGGTGCCAATAACAGTAATTAAGGATTTGTCATGTAGACCACATAAACAAACACATATTCAGACTCACAGATCTAGATATTGTAGTATTCATCATGATAAATATTTACATGTGTGGGTGTCTATGTTTGCAGGGGAGTGTGTCTCGTTCCACCAAAGCAAATGTGTGTTTGTGCGTGCTTTACAGTGTCAGTACATTCATAGCATGCTCAGAAGCTGTTACTCACTATAATGACAGTGTTTACTACAAATGACTAGATTTCTCCGTTTGTGAGTGGGTGTTCAGATGCAAGCATGGCCTGAATGTGATACCCTGTACGGGTATTTTTACATAAAAAAATATAAAAAAACATAAGAGCTGCACAACTCTGGATGAAAAGAGAATTTTTTTTGGTTTTAGATTAAGATTACGATTCTCTCATGATTTTGAAGACAACTAAACAAAATAAACATGTAATTTACTGAGGTTCTGGCAAAGTGTCAATTGCTACAGTCTATTTTTAAAAATATTTTGTGACTATGACACGGATTATGAAATACACACAGTTTGCGACAAAAAAGAGGTACGGTCCTTTGCTGTTTTTTTTTTTGCCAGTTGTCTACACACTAGAGGAGTGTGGAGCAGGAGGAGGTCTGCGAAGGCCAGGTTGAGGATAAAGACATATGTCAGGGTCCGTAAGCGCTTGTGGGAAAGGTAAACGAAAATGACCAGGGAATTTCCGTCCAGGCCAAGAATCAATGCTAGTATGTAGACGAATATATATTAAAAATATATAAATAATTATTCTGAAGAATTTTTTTTTAATTAGTTTTAACTTGTTTCATTATTGGGTAAATCTGCAATTTTTCTTGAATTATTCAATGACAAAAACATGTTTTAACAGTCACCAGTCGCCACCTACTGGTGAAATGATGTAATGATACAATCGTTATTTAAAGCTGCATTCCGTAACTTTTTTGGGTTAAAAATTATCCAAAAGAAATTTGTGAGCAAGTACATAACCAGCCAGTGTTCAAAACTATCTGCTTGCCTTAGCTCTATTCAAAACGGTAAGCTTGTAATAATGTTTTTAATTTCAAGGGTACTGGTGGATTTCCGCGGGAAATTTGAGCATGTCTTTGCGTCATTATGTCACGTGTACACATAAAGAAGGTGTCTCGGCTAGAAGGCTATATTGTGTGTGAGGATGGTGGAGGTGGAGATTTATAGTGCTTTTCTCACAGCACTTGATATAATTAAACTTATCAATTTGATGGCGGATCAAGAAAGGTTCAAACAACAATCACCAGTGACAACTGGAGATTCACCCGTTATAAAATACAAGTGAGTGGCTCCAGAAAAAACCTTAGTTGGTCAGAACAAGAGTGGATGTTACTTGTTCAGATTATATTTTCTGGTAAAAATTCTTATGTTGGTCATACTTCCAAAATGTACAATCTGTGATTCCGAATGACAGTATCCACACCGGCGCGGTAACTGACAGCCACACATTCTCCTCAAAACATTGGATTCAGAGACATTGAGCTGAGGCACAACGCACATAAAGTTGATAAATCCGCGAATACCTACAATTGCAGATTTCGAACAGAGATGGAAAAACAAAGAGGAAAAACTACGGACTGCAGCTTTAAAGCGTTAAGCAACTTTAAAAATTTGATCACTAGCATAGACATCAGTGTTAATATCAGAACTAGAAACGTTTATCCCAGTACTTCTTTGATCATTTGAATTATTGTAACAGAAATTATGATACTGTGTGGTTGAAAAGACTGTTTGTGAAGCTATTTTATACCTAGAAAACTGCTCTCTCTCTGGCTCAGCGGCAGCACAAATGCAGATTTAAATGTTCTGCTGTGATCATTCTTGTCAGGGACGTCACTAGGATTGGAAGACAGGGGGGGCTTAGCCCCCAGGGTATTTGTAACTTGCGTTTATAGAAAATCTTACAGTGAATTTGAGTAAAAAAACAACTATGTATATGTTTAGCTGTATTTGTCTCTTCAACCCCGTTACCATCTTCAAACCTGTATAGTCTCAACCCCGTCACACCTACATTTTTATTAATTATTTTTTTAAGTTTATGAATAAGTAATTTAATGTTTGTTGAACTTAGTCAGAAATGTTCAGAGCAATCATAAGAATACTGATTTTAGTTCAAATTCTGAAGTTAAGCCATATCTTTGATCAAAAATGATAGGGTTGCTGTCACAAAAAGTGCCCATTTCAGGCTTTAGTATAGCATAAGTGTAAAATTATTGTAAATTTTATGGTGCATGGTACAATTTCTGGTAAGCTACGCTTTTTTATTATTTCAATTCAATTATTGTGATTTGATTTAATATTGACTCATTTGGATAAATATTAGGTAGGCTACTCAAGATAGGCGTTAATTTTTCTCAAGAATAAAACAACTCATGCAGAGAGCCTTATCAGCTGGTAGTATTATTTAAGGTTAAAAATAACTCAAATTAAATATAATGCGTTTTTTTATTATAATAACAACTTTATTTAATGATATAAGTAAAAATATAATAAATATGTAATATAGAACACCTATTTAGCAAAAAAAATTCTTGCCAACTACGTGCTATAGCCCCTATATTATGTTCATTAAATGGCTTTCCTGAGGTAAATGTGACAATTGTTCTCCAGCTATGTTACTGACCTCTTCACGCTGATAAAAAAACACTAATTGATCGATATTATGTATGAGGAATATACATTTCGGTAAGTTGTAGCCTACTACTGTATCTTTCAACAGTGTTCGTGTTTTTTTACTAGTAGAGATGATCGGTTCACGTGCGTTAGTTCATGTAACATTTACAAGCGCCAAAGCGGTATTTATTGTTAGAATTTCGTAATAAAAGTGACAGAATCTGAGAGCTGAGATTCTTTTCATAAAGTAACCTGCTCTGTCTAGTCTGTCGGTCTCCGTGTCCTCATTTGCTTCGCGATTTTTCTGTGCGTGAGAAAATGGATGTGTGGTACGGTTATTGATAAATCGAATTGTTATTGTTGTTCTTATTATCATTTAGGGGGGCTTAGGAACATTTTGGGGTAGCTTCAGCCCCCCTAAAATAGGCCTAACGACGTCCCTGATTCTTGTCAAAAGTTTAATAGACATATCCAAATCATTGTCATTTCTTGCTTCAGTATTGGTATTCAGAACGCTGTGAGGCAGTGTATCTAAGGCTGACGGGTTCCGCTGAGTGGCTATTTGTGCAGATTACACAATTTTGGATTGGGATGCCAGATAAAGCCCTTTGCTTGAGAGAGGAGGTCCTTCCTTAGCGGGATAGACCAGGTTGGATGTGAATATGACAGTGACAAGCCGTAGCATTTGTATACTTGAGCATGGAGTGCATACCATCCGAGTACTCTTGTACAAAAGACAAAGTGATTGACAAGGGGCAATTCTGAAATTCATAATTCAGAAATCGCTTGTGATGAGGGGCTATCTGAATATGAGAGTAGACATTTCAGGTCTACTGATATAATCCAGTCCCTTGGCCAATATGAGAGTGAGGAAGAGTTGGAGGAGGAGTTCTGATATTGATGCACTTTGTGTGTGAATATATACACAAATACTGACTTCCGCACAGCGGAACAGTCACAACACAAAGGCCACTAATGTTCTCGTAGACCACCACGAGCAGGGGGAGAAGTGAGAGGTAAGAGAGACAAGAGAACAGACAGTGTTGCTGTCGCCATCATGAGTGGATGAGAGCAAAGCGGTGGTAGTAGCAGGGCCATTGCTTTCGTCAGAGCAGTGCTGAGCTACCGGACAGTTGAACACCATGGGTTGATGAAAGCAAAGTGGTGGCACATTCACAGAGCGGGGGGCCTGCGGGACCTGTGCCAGCATATGAACTCCTTGCTACCTATAGGCTAAACACGTAATACGCATGTGCACGCCGTCGGCATTTTCAAATATTCACGTTTTTGAAGTTTGCGCGGAGATGAAAAAAAAAGATGGAAATGTTTGTGTTTTTTTATTCAACGCCTGCACTTTGGAACCTATTCCAAGGTGAACCTATTTGTGTTCTCGAGCTGCCAGGCACTGTTGTCGTGCGAATGAGCAGGTCGGAGCCATAAAGGGTTTTCTGTTAGAACGGTGTTGTGTAAGCGGCCCCTAAGTTAATAACTAATGATCTTTGCAACAGAAGTGAATCAATCAAAACTAACTTTAGCTGGACAATAACTTTATTCTAGATCTGCTGTAAAGCCAAAACAAGAAAACTCTGTTACTTTAATTTCCTATTATCACTGTAAAGCTGCTTTGAAGCAATCTATATTGTTAAAAGCGCTATATAAATTAATTAAGGTGACTTGACTTGACTGTAATCTTCACGGTCAGCTTATAGCTCCACTACAATGAGAGAAGCATCAGAAGCCAGATTTGCCTCTCGAAGAGTTGAGAGTTGAGGCGGGGAGTCCTCAAGCTCATGGTTGGAGTGGTGGAGTGTGAGGCACGAAGAGCACTAAGCCGACGTGAACTCGCCACTGAACACATCATGCTCCAAGTCACGATGCCGCTGTTGCTTCCTCAACATTTACAACTTTTTTTATTTGCAGCGTTGAGCATTGTAGCCTATCACAGAAAACTCTGTTGAGTGTATGAATGCAGTGGCCAATCAGAGGTGTTTACGTTAGTCAGAATCAACCTCTGCTCAAAACGTTGGAGCTTTCTTTCAGGCCAAGCTCACTGAGTTCTAATAAAGAATTCTTACATTATAACCAACAGAGTGTAGACACGATGTAAACAAGAGATTAATTTTGCTTCTTTGATTATAAGTTTGAGTTTTCACAAGAGTGCATAACCGAAAAGGGAGCACACTTTGCGACACTTTATATATCCCATTCACTATTTTAATAAAAGTTGTCTGCAAATTAGAATAATTTTCAATGTCTCTGCCGTTACACAAGGAACTATTTTGAAAACTTTCTGATGCTGAAAAATGGAAACTGGTGAAATTCAGCCATACATGTTTGAGCCAGAGTTTGATACCAAATCAAAAGAACCCATCGAATACACCTAAAATACCAAGGATCCTCCAGACTGTGGTAATTATTAATCTTTATTTAAATGTTTTCCTTATGTATTTGTGAATTAGTTATTACATTATATTAGTGCTTAAAAGAAGACGGTACAAAAGGTGTTTCTCTCATTACATATAGTAGTTGAAACTTGGGTGTGCGATATTGACAACAAAAAAAATTCTCGATATTTTCTGGGATTTTATCGATAATTAGACAATGTTTTGCTGAGTGTGTTTATTGTATTGGTACCTTTGGCAGGTTTATGACTGTCATGGACAGCTGACTCCTAAATAGTTGACGAAGTGTATTATGTAAACTAATAATGAATGAACGTACTATCGTTCGTTGAACTGTTGTTCATTTGCAGTAAAGTGAAAGTACGTCAAACGATCTGTAACAGACAATGGCACATTGTAAAAACATTGGACCTCTTTTATCAATCTAACGTAGAAAAAAAGCCAGCCCAGACAGGGTTCACGTGATTCATGAAACATTGATATGCCTCCAATCCCATCGTACGAATGATCGTACATTGAAAAAATTCATCATTTAAATATCACGGCCCTAAAAGTTAACGGTTTAGAAGCCTTGCCCCTAGGATTTACGACATGTAGAAACGTAACCCAACCAAGAAGAGGAAGTAATCTCATGAGAGAGAAATTAATCTTACTCCAAAGACACAAGTTAACCTCATAATTGGAAATAGTTACATTCATGTATATGTATATTAAATACCAGTAAATAAAACAAAACATTTACAAACATTATAAACATTATTATTAACTTATTAAAAATTAAGCGTACAAACAGTATTTTTAAAGAAGTCCCAGATTGTATCTATAAAACAAAGTTCATACACACTTTACTAAATGTTAGGACCACATGGAAGGCAACGCAAAGACTGTTTCTAACAACTTAGCTTTGCATAACGTCTTGTAATCCTCTGAGGCATCGCTATCTATTTTGCACTACTCAGTTTTTTTGGTAGCTTGCTTTCAATAAAAGCTGTTTTTGAACTAACAAAGTTTTGATTTCTGAAATTTACAGAATGTTTTACAGTACATAATTTATAAGCATTTATACATATTTCTCAGTTCATGACACCCTTAAGTTGGGTAAGTAATAATAATAATAAATATAGCTGCGAGCCGGTGCCGCCGGCTTTGGCCCTTCATCGCTGCTCGCAGCTATATTTATTTATATATATATATATATATATATATATATATATATATATATATATATATATATATATATATATATATATATATATATATACACATACATATATACACATATATATATATACATATACATTATATATATATATATATATATATATGTATATGACAGAAACCTTATTACCTTATTCTGATTTTATGATACACTCAAAATATTCCACAACAAATCCTTTAAATATAATGTAAAAATAAAAATGAAAGTAAGCAGTGTTGGGCTCACGTAACTCTCTCATTAGAATCAAAATGTTTCAACATTTGCCATGTATTTGAATGCTAAACTATTCTTTATCATAGTCTTTGTACTTCACTCACGTTCCAATATCGATGGAAAAAATCATCCTCTTCACACGCGCAAAAATGTGCTTGTAAACATCACAGTGGAGCGGTGCTTACCGTGAATGGTACGAATTGTACTACTGACTAAATAGAGCAGTGTAATTTTTATATGTTAGGTTGACTATTTTATTATTATATTTTATCAAGGCTATAATGAACAGGCTGCGATGTCAAGATTGCAATGCTGGAATGTGTGTGTGTGTGTGTGTGTGTGTGTGTGTGTGTGTGTGTGTGTGTGTGTGTGTGTGTGTGTGTGTGTGTGTGTGTGTGTGTGTGTGTGTGAGAGTGTGGGGTGCGGGCGCGATTGAAAAGTGGACACATAAAAACATACTCCGTCATTTTGTACATACAGGACATCATTCAAACTGCAAAGTGTTAACTTATATTTGTGTACAGTCACAATAAAACACAACATTGTGCTTTTGTAAAATAAATTCAAGCAATCCGCCCCCGAAATGGCACTTATTTTAAATAAAACTAAAATGCTCACGGCTGCACGGGCATTCATAACGTTGCGCGTCCAGTGCGAGGAACGAACAGGACAGAGTGAATGTTTTTTAGTTCATTCCTACTTCCAAAGGAATTCATTGAAAACGCTCGCTCTGCTCTGCACCATTATCAATGTTCCGTGCGGACAAACAGATTTTACTTTGGTTTTTAAGTTAGCGATTCAAAAGCCCCCAGTGGTGTCACACGTCGATTAACCGGTGGTAAAATGTTCTCACTGTCACATACCTAGTATATTTTTATATCGATACAATAGGCCTACCTGATTTTGAACACAAGAGGGCAGTATAGGCCTATGTATGACTTGATTTTGTTTACTATTAATGTTTTTAAACTTAGAATAAAATTATTTTAAAAAAAAAGAATAAAATGGGTTTAGTTCTGATATTTCTATAATTTTATAAAGAAATAAATGGTGTATAATTACATTTTTAGAAGATATGAGATTTTTAGTGTTTCCTTTTTTGACATTCCTTTAATCCCTCGCCATAGCAAAACCGTTTGAGATATTTATTATCCGTTCACAATTTAGCATCTTTAATGTATTTTCATCATGTTGAAAAAGTTTGGTGTGAATAAAATAAACCACTTAGGAGGAGTAGCTAAAAACTCCACATTCAAACCAAAATATCTGACTTCCTGTTGGTCGGAGCTAATGACTGTAAATTAGAAAGTTGTCCAGCTCGATGAGACCAATATACGTACTGATTTTTGTAACTGTGGGTAAAACTAACCCCCCCATTTTTGTCAAAGCATTTTGAAAGTGACACACTTCCTGCTGCCAGTTGGTGGCGCTATAACTTTGACTCACAATAGTCACATCCATGTGATCGGCCTCTTACAACGAACATACTGCTGAAGTTTCATCAAGATCAGTTAATGTATGCAGAAGTTATAACACACTTCCTGTTTCTCTTTTCTCGCCATAAATTCGTTTCCTCACCACGGCCAAACCGTTCGAGATATCAAAAATCCGTCCGCAATTTAGCATCCTCAATATCTTGACTTCACGCTGACCGAGTTTGGTGAGAATCGGATGAATTCTATAGGAGGAGTACATTAAATTCCACAGCATGCGTTTTTCAAACAACCCTAAATAGCCGACTTCCTGTTGAGCTGGCGTAAAACTTAGAGCACGAAAGTTGTTCGGCCCGATGAGATTTATATGTGTACCGAGTTTCATATTATTACATGCAAGCGTGTTTGATTTATGGACCAAGTTTTCAGACCCCGTTCAAGGGGGCGCTGTTGAGCCCCCCTGCCACGCCTGGGTACCAGCTTCAGCTCGGCCCTGATGGCCGCGGGTTCTGACCTGTGTGCAAAGTTTCAAGAGTTTGAGCACGTTAAGGGCCCCAAAAGCCCCTGAAACCTTGAAAAACAATTATAAAAGCAAATATCTCCTAACAGACAAATCCCCCACACCCCCCACACACATACAGAGGCAGAGAGAGAGAAGGAGAAAATCCACATTCAAACCAAAATATCTGACTTCCTGTTGGTCAGAGCTAATGACTGTAAATTAGAAAGTTGTCCAGCTTGATGAGAACAATATGCGTACCAAATTTTGAGACTCTAGGTAAAACTAAGCCCCCCTTTTTGACTAAAGGTGGCGCTACTGAGCCCCTCCACCACGCCTGTTTCTGAAACTTTGCACGTCTACTGGCTAATAAATGTGATGCGTCTGTCGAGTTTCATCCAATTGCAAGCGTGCTAAGAGTCTCAAAAGCATCCGAAAAGAATAATAAAGTTTAATGCGTTGCCACGGCAACAGTATCTAAGATATCAATAATCCTTTCACAGGTCTACATCTGCCGTGTGTTTACATTATACACATAAAGTTTGAAGCAAATCGGCTAAAAATAAGAGGGTGATTTCAAAGCATTTTGAAAGTAACACACTTCCTGCTGCCAGTTGGTGGCGCTATAATTTTGACTCACAATAGTCACATACTTGTGTTCGGCCTCTTACAACGAATACACTGCTGAAGTTTCATCAAGATCAGATAATGTCTGCTGAAGTTATAATACACTTCCTGTGTCCCTTATTCGCCATAAATTCGTTTCCTCGCCACGGCCAAACCGTTCGAGATATTAAAAATCCGTCCGCAATTTAGCATCCTCAATGTCTTGACTTCTTGCTGACCGAGTTTGGAGGCGAATGGATGAATTTCCTCGGAGGAGTACATCAAATTCCACAGCATGCGTTTCCAAACAACCCATAATAGCCGACTTCCTGTTGGGCTGGCGTAAAACTTCGCCCTTTCAGGGCTTGGGCCCTAAAAATCCTACCGAAAACAATATGGCCTTCGCCCTTTCAGAGCTTGGGCCCTTTCAGAGCTTCTTCATTATTTTATTTGTTTGCCTTTTTGCCACTTTTGGGGCCCTTAACATGCTCAAAAACTCTTGAAATTTTGCACACACGTCAGAACCTGCGGCCATCAGGGCCGGACTGAATCTGGTACCCGGGCGTGGCAGGGGGGCTCGACAGCGCCCCTGGAATGATGTCCGAAAACTTGGTCCATAAATCAAACACGCTTGCATGTAATAATATGAAACTCAGTATACATATAGATCTCATCGGGCCGAACAACTTTCCCTTGGTCAAGTTTTACGCCAGCCCAACAGGAAGTCGGCTATTATGGGTTGTTTGGAGAACGCTTGCTCTGGAATTTGAAATAATCCTCCTAGGCAATTCTTTCAATTGCCACCAAACTCGGTTAGCATGAAGTAAAGACATTGAGGACGCTAAATTGCGGACGGATTTTTTATATCTCAAACGGTTTGGCCGTGGCGAGGAAACAAATTTATGGCGAGAAAAGATAAAAACGAAGTGTTATAACTTCTGCATACATTAACTGATCTTGATGAAACTTCAGCAGTGTGTTCGTGGTAAGAGGCCGATCACATGGATGTAACTATTGTGAGTCAAAGTTATAGCGCCACCAACTGGCAGCAGGAAGTGTGTCACTTTCTAAATGCTTTTGACAAAAGTGGGGGGGTTAATTTTATGTACAGTCACAAAAATCTGTACGCATATTAGTCTCATTGAGCTGGACAATTTTCTAATTTACAGTCATTAGCTCTGAGCAACAGGAAGTCAGATATTTTGGTTTGAATGTGGATTTCTGTGCAAAATCAGCCTCTGAATTTTTACCCACTCCTCTTAAGTGGTTTATTTTATTCCCACCAAACTTTTTCAACATGATGAAAATACATTAAAGATGCTAAATTGTAAACAGATAATAAATATCTCAAACGGTTTTTCTATGGCGAGGGATTAATGTCAACAAAGGAAACACTAAAAGCCTCATATCTTCTAAAAATGTAATTATACACCATTTATTTCTATATAAAATTATACAAATATCAGAACTAAACCCATTTTATTCTTTCTTTTTTTCAATTTAATAATTATTTAAGTTTAAAAACATCCAGAATGTTTTTTAGTCCAAAAAATAAATAAATTATGTCATTCATAGTGCTATACTGCCCTCTTGTGTTCAAAATCAGGTAGGCCCATTGTATCTATATAAAAATATACTAGGTATGTGACGGTGGGAATATTTTAACACCGGTTAATCAACGTGTGACACCGCTGGGGGCTTTTGAATCGCTAACTTAAAAACGAAAGTAAAATATGTTCGTCTGCACTGACATGGATAATGGTGCAGAGCAGAGCGAGCTTTTTCAATGAATTCCTATGGAAGTAGGAATGAACT
This sequence comes from Abramis brama, assembly GCF_963993115.1. Taxonomy (NCBI): domain Eukaryota; kingdom Metazoa; phylum Chordata; class Actinopteri; order Cypriniformes; family Leuciscidae; genus Abramis; species Abramis brama. The sequence continues at coordinate 11,569,460 of NC_139986.1, read as the reverse complement.
AAAAAACATTGACTCTGTTCTGCCCGTTCCTTGCCGTGGACGCGCACCTTATGAATATAAAAATAGGGGGGTGTAGGAAATATACATATATATATTTATTTATTTATTTTTTAAGTGTTTGTATGTATATATATACTGCATGTATACAGTATGGAGCGATGGAGGGCCCGCAATCGCTGCTCGCAGCTATATGTGACCCGTCACGGAAACCAGGGACACAAGTCGGCAGCACAACTTTCGAGCAAAATGAGAAAGAAGCGTTTTTTTTCAAAATTGGTGATTTTCGTTTTTTTGCAGAATCTTTTAGTTGAGATCACGAAGAAGCCTCTCCATGTTTGAGATAGCAGTATTGGTATATTTAAAAGTGTACATTTTGATGTTGAAATCGGCTTGTTTTTCAGAGATTCTAGCATGCAGTAGGGGCGTGTCATTGTCGGTGTGTATTTCCATACTGAATAAGCCGGCGTGGCTACTTATGCAGCGCTCTGGCCGGCTCTATCTGATTTCAAAATTCAATGAAGATGGACGCCAATAACATTACGATGTCCAGCAATCGATTTAAATAGTAGGTTACATGGGGTTTAATTTGTCGTTTAATGAGATGTAGCTTAATACATGTTGTCAGTGCCAATACATCGATCCGCCTATGTAATAACATATATATGAATGGTACAGTGGTAGAGCTTTCGCCACCCGTATCAGAGGTTATGAGTTTGAATCCGCCCTTGTATAGGTTTTTTTTTTTTCTCGTATAGTTTTTTTTTCTCTCATCAAAACGATTATGTTCATCAGTGGTTGTATATCAAGCAGGGACACGCAAACGTTTGAATTATTTTGTGATTTCAACAGAACGAATAGAGAGTATCCGCAACGCAACGGATTGAAGCGCGCGTCGAGTGAAGACAGAGAAAACACTGTATCTGCGCCACTGATCCCAGCGGCAACGAGCACTTTGATCACTTGATTAAAAAAAAAAACACATTTCAGCGCTAGTATCTTATTTAAAAAAACGAACGAAATGAATGCTCTGCCAGTTAACTGGAGATGTTTTATTTATTTGTAGAATTAGTACATTCGTGTCGCGAGATGTTTTAAAAAGTGGTGGGAACATGTCCCATCCATCCCACCCGCAAATTACGCCTATGCCTATTTCCATAGTTTATTGCTTATTATTTATCATTAGCAAAAGTTTGTTTCATGTTGCACGAGTAGGCTACACCGAAGAAAATTCCTAGTCTGTGAAACCTTTCATTGACAATGGCAATAAAATCTATTCTGATTCTGATTCATAGCCTACTCATACTAATATATATATATATATATATATATATATATATATATATATATATATATATATATATATATATATATATATATATATATATATATATATATTTCTCACATAGCACATCCTGTTTTTGATTTGAACATTGTCTAGAGTTTATCTTATTTTTTATTCAGTGTACACAAGAGTTGCCTATACAGTTTTATCGGTAGATGCTAAGAGACATTTATTTATATATTACCTGTTTGCAAACTTTTTTTTTTTTTTGATGGCACATTTTCCTGACCTCTCTGCTCCCCCCTGTGCTTTACAGCTTTACAGGGGTGAGTTTTACAGGGGGTATGGCTTATCTAAATGATATGTAAATGAGCCCTATTGTCACTCCCAGCAGCAGAGAGAGGTGAGAACTTCACAATCTTCAGAGCTCTTTTGAGTGCCTACCTTCAAATGGCCACAACTTCTCCAAATATTATCAGATTTCCATGTGTTACACATCGTTGGAAAGCTTGGAGACTACACTTTCAGAATCTGTGAATAACTCAAAATGCCCCAAAACCGACTTGTGTCCCTACTTTCCGTGATCGGTCACATATTACATATTTTAAAATTATATAACTTATGAGATATATAAATTATTAGATATAGTTAATGATAACAATAGTTGCTATTAAAATTTCTAATTAATTTATATATATATTTTATATATAAAAAATAAAAATATTATTTCTCAAATGTTTTAAATTTTTAATAAAATATTGATTATTTTATAAAAAATTTAATACATTTGAGAAATAATATTTTTCTTTTTTATATATAAAATATACAGTATGAATATAATATAAAATATATGTATTGTTAATATAATTTATTCATTATTGTGTACACAGATAAATTTACTTTTGTTAATATTTGTTAATAATTTGATTATTAACATACAGTAATCTGACATACATAATAAATACACTCGTCTTCTGTTCCGCACTATGATGTCCTTCAACACCCCCTATTCCTTTTCTCCAGTTTATTCCCTTTCCACTAATCAGTTGCTACCACTTTTAAAAGAACCGCAGAATCATGCTAGAGGCTTCAGCATGCACATGGAAACACGCTAAGCTGCATAGCTCCCCGTGCCTGGTTTTCCACAGACGATAAGGGTGGTCTGGAAGCGATTGCACACATGCACGAAGGAGTAAAGGAGCTGTGAAATGTTGAAGTTCAAGGCCACCAGATATGCACAAAACTCACCATAGGCCTGGGAGCTACCAAAGGAAATTGTCTTTCCCAAGAGAGAAAAGTGAAAAGAAGGAAAAGAGGAAAAAATGTGGGGGGAAAAAAACATTGAGGGCAGCTAGTTCAGCCTTTGCATTTTTGTGGCTTTGTGGATGTAGCGGAAGTCGCAAAAGAAAAGGATATGAGAATGGTTGAAAGGAAAGAGAGGAGAAGGCCAAAGGGTAAAGACGACAGCTGTCTGGTTCTGTTTTTGCTCATAGGGATGAGTTAATGTATAAAACGTTCAGAAGGTTCATTCAGAAAACAATGAAAGGAAGAGTAAAGAGTGCTATGAGAAATTATTTTAGCACAACTTGCAATGACAAAAGACTGTACTGGAATACATGGCATTAGGCAAGGATGAAATTTGTTTTGATGAAATTTGTAGACAGATTTCCTATAAAAGTTGCCAAATTGTTGAGCCTCATGGGTGATTATGCAAGTCTTAAGACAGCAACCCATTTGCCAAGTCAAAACAAATTGATAACGGTAGGTAATGTCATACTTTATGGTCATTCCTAACAAAAAAACGAATGCAGAAACATGTGCCTTGTTGCTAGGAGACACATGACAAATGAAAACAATATGTGTTCTAAAATCGGCTCAAAATATCATGCATGCTTGATTTCCTCCAACTAGATGGAATCCGGAGGTTTAAAAAAGAAAAATCATACACTATGCTATTTTTATGCTAAGTCTTCAAAACTATAAATCAAGGGAAAATTATGGGCAAATGTTGTGTCGTGTATTCCAAATTATGCTTTTCACTACTACCATAGTGTACGGTTGCAGAAAAAATAAATATGTTTTTATTGAACATTAATGAAGCAACAAATTTTGTGTGAAAATAAATCATAAAAGTGGATGGTTTGTTTGAAAATCTTATAATTGTATGAGGTGGCGAGGGTGGTCCTTCACCCCGCACACAGGGTAAAAGGCTCACCAGCATGAGGAAAACAGCAAAAAATATTTATACAAATACTTTAGCTAAAATAATATGTTTTTGATCCTTTCTTAAGTTAAAACTTGTTCAAAACAATTTTAGCAAAGTTTGTACTGTTTTTGGTTTATTTTGATAAATAAATAAAAACAAATTTTTTGGTCAATAAATAAACTGATTAAACTGTTCATTTTAAAAATAAAGACAAAAAATTATTTTAAAAAGTAAAGATTCTGAAAGCATTAAATATATCCCATAATAAATCCAAATAGCTTTACATTAGTAACAAATAAATATGACTCCAAATATGCCCCGCAGAAATACGATAACGCAAGTCATTCCAAAAATCCCCATGGGCATCATACTATATCGTTGTAGCTGAATAAACAGAAGATTGAAACTCTTTGATTGATTAAACATGAATAATAAACACACGACTACGACAATATATGGTTCATCTAAGTTCTTCAAGCCTTTTTAGGTATTTTCATGATAATAAAGTTTATTTATACTTCAATGCTAATTGACATAGTCTTTATCACTATATAGAATAGTCTGAAATAATACGTAGTTTGCCTTATTCTGTTTAAGAAGCCACATCATCTCACAGAAGGATGCTCAACTGTCGATATGAAGTGAGTTTGGAGTAAAAGCATGTTATTAAATGTTGTCTTTTGTTGGACAAGAGGTTCATAAATGCTTCTCATGTTTGGAAAGATGTTTGACATGTGTTGCTTTTTCAAATGCATGTTAAAAGCGCCTCAAACTCACAGTGCTCACAGATGAAGCAGCATTTATTTGCAACATTTTGAAAAAAAAATATATATTATTGTGCCTTTCGCACTAACCGCAGGAGCACCTTTTACCCCAAATACCATACATATTCTTCCTTAACTGAAAACCTGTTGCTTTAAGCTTGAACAAAACTTAAAGGGTTAGTTCACCCAAAAATGAAAATTCTGTCAGTAATTACTCACCCTCATGTTGTTCCAACCCCGTAAGACCTTCGTTCATCTTCGGAACACAAATTAAGATATTTTTGATTAAATCTGAGAGCTGGATCACTCCTCCGTAGGCTTCTAAGGCATTATAACTTGCTGGCCCAGAAAATGTATTAAAGACATCGTTAATATAGTCCAAGTGACTACAGTGGCTCAATCTTAAGTTTATAAAGCGACGAGAATACTTTTTGTGCGCAAAAAAAAACAAAAATAACAACTTTATTCCACTATTCATTTCCTTCTCTCTGGGCCTCGAGTCTTTTCAAGTAGTATAACTGCGCAGCGCGTCTGTGTTGTACGTCACACGTAGGCTCACTATTGGCCGACGCTGGTCATGTGTGTGACGTACAACACAGAAGCGCTGCGCAGTTATACTACGAGTACATCAGGATTTATGGGAAGTGTTCCCGGTTCCGGCTGACCTAATCTATGCAGCCTAACAATGAATTAAAGAAGTCTATAATGTGTTATGTGTATGCTAGGTCAAAGAGATGTGTTTTTAGTCTAGCTTTGAACTGACAGTTTGTCTGCTTCCCGGACAATGTTAGGAAGACTGTTCTAAAGTTTTGGTGCTAAATAGGAAAAGGATCTACTGCCAGCAGTCGATTTTGATATTCTAGGTATTATCAACTGGCCGGAATTTTGAGATCGCAATAGACATGAAGGACTATAATGCGTTAAGAGCTCGCTCAAGTACTGGGGAGCTAAACCATTTAGTGCTTTGTAAGTAATCAGCAATATTTTAAAATTTATACAATGTTTAATAGGGAGCTAATGCAGTGTTGACAGAACAGTGCTAATACTTCCTGGTTCTGGTAAGAACTCGAGCTGCTGCGTTTTGGACCAGCTGTAATTTGTTTATTAAGCGTGAAGGGCAACCACCCATAAGAGCATTTCAATAATGTCATTGATGCCTTGATGTCATGAACGCATGAACTAATTGTTCTGCATTTGTCAATGAGAGCATATGACGTAATTTAGATATATTTATTCTAGATTATTACGTGAGGAAGTTTTTTGTCCAATAATTAGAATCTCTGTTTTTTTTTTGTTTTTTTTCAGAAATAGTAGTAGGAATTTACTAGTCATCCAATTTTCTATGCATTCCGTTGATTTTGTGAATTGGTAAGTTTCATGTAAATTTTTTTTTTTTTTAGATTCATCAATTGGAATAAATTCAGCCAAAATAGCGCTGTATGACAGATGTAGCGCTTTTATTTCTAAATATTTTACTAAAAATATATTTTTTTATTTCTAAACAAACTTGCTTACCATGTCATCAACTATCTTCTATTCCGATTCTCAAATACGTGTAAGTGAGTTTGTTTTGTTGTTGAAAAACCTTTATAAATGATCTTGATCTGTAACGTGAGATGGGCACCGCCATGTTTGGAAAAAGTTGGGCCGCAGTTCAGAGATTCCTGTCTGTTGGATTTATTACAGCATGTGAATTCATCATTTTCTCCCAAAATACATGAAAGTAAGTGGCCGGTGAACTGGGAGAAGATAGATTAAACTTCATAGTTATTTACACTGTGTACACAGAAGTGATAGGTCTAACATATCTGTAAATTAAGTTTACACGAGACTAGATAATGATCTGAGATGTCATCGCTCTGCTGCAGAATTTCAACGGCATCAACATTGATTCCATGTGATAATATTAGATCTAGAGTATGATTACAACAATGAGTAGGTCCTGACACATGTTGTCGAACTCCAATAGAGTTAAGAATGTCTTTAAATGCCAATCCCAATGCATCTTTTTCGTTATCTACATGTATATTATAATCACCAACAATTAGGACTTTATCTGCAGCCAGTACTAACTCTGATAGAAAGTCAGCAAATTCTTTGATAAAGTCTGTATGGTGCCCTGGTGGCCTGTATACAGTAGCCAGCACAAATCTCAAATGTGATTTATCATTTACACTATATAATGTTACATTAAGCACGAACACTTCAAAATAATTATATTTGAAACTAGACTTCTTAGTAATTTTGAGAATATAACAATAAATAACAGCAACACTTCCCCCTTTGCATTTCAGACGAGGTTCATGTTTATAACCATAATATTTTGAGGTGGACTCATTTAAAGTAATGTAATCGTTTGGTTTTAGCCAGGTTTCTGTCAAACACAGCACATCTAGGTTATAGTCTGTAATCATAACATTAACAATAAGTGTTTTTGAAGTAAGGGATCAAATATTCAGCAACCCGAGCTTTATCATTTGCTTATTTGTATTATATCTGTTTTTTATTTGTTGAACATCAATTCAATTTTTACCCTTTTTTTGAAGTTTTTTGTATTTCCTAATCCGGGGAACAGACACAGTCTCTATATGATGATATCTAGGTGAAAAAGGCTCTATGTGATGGGATTTATCTGACCTTGGTGACGTGAGACAGCTGGCAGACGGTCGGTTTAGCCAGTCTATCTGGCTTCCTGACCTGAGCCCCAATTCATGTTTGAGCTCTAAGACTATGTGCCATATTACTAGAGAGAAGAGTAATCTCCATTTGTTGTTTGATTTTGGCATCTAATTTGGATCCAAAAGAGATGCGTGATGTCAAACTTAATCCTACTGGTAGGCCCCAATCCTACCGAAAAAATCATGATCCTAAACTTGATATACATATTGAAATCATATGCTCAGACAGTGATTCAACTTTAAAATTGAGTGTCCAAGACGTAGTGAACCCAGAGATTGTTGCTTTTTAAAAGCAGGCAAGTGATCAGCTAAAGACAAAAAAGAAGGAAAATCTGACCCCCAACCCTAGCGCAATTATTATGATTTAAAAAAATACTATTAAAAACAGGCTTGGACCCGGAACCAATTATCTTTGTGTCACGACTTATAAGCGTATATGGAGCAATTTCTCTCCAAGCAAGTGAATTAAGTTCAATATTCAGTTTAGATATGACAGAGGATTTTAGAAATGTATAGAGAGAAGGGAAACAAATGCTTAACACCAGATAATTCAGTACAAGTATGACATTTACATAATCTATAAAGTACACAGTGCATAAATGGAATATATAAGTACACAGTATGTATAAATCAAAAATGAATATCCGATAATCATCCAACAAAATCCAGTCTTCCAGCATGTAAATACAAACAAACCGCAGTCCTGTAAGTCAATACGTTCTGTTTAATTAAAATCATGTAATTTCTATCTGCATACTGCAGATGTGCAGATGGTGTGCCTAGGAAAACCAACGGAACTTAAACAACAACTACCCATCCAGCAAGACAACGACATGAAAAACAAGAGTTCTTATCAATGAAGCAATCCTTTTAATTCAAACTTGTCATATATTTCAATGTTTGTTTGTTTTTTACTAAAAAGTGTTTTTCCACTAAAAGTAGTTTAACAATATTAGCCATACTTGCCGAAGGCTCCTAGGTGAAAAGTGTTAGGCCATTGAATGTCATTACACCAAACTGTCTATGATTAACCGTTTGAAATTCACTCCACATGTGTCAACAATAAAGATATGTTTAGCAATCCCCAGAACTGATGGTGGTTTATGATAGTAGTGGAAAACAACATCTGTACATCTTCAAAAACAGGAGATATGAAGCACTTACACACAACAGACTCATCTGGTAACCAAATAATTTGGATTTACCATTCTTCAAACGTACCCTTTGTACTGATGAATCTGTACATCTGCACGAGTTTAACAGGGCAAGAGATAGCACTGGAAAGCTTGGATTTCCATTTCTCAGAGACACAAAGATCACTGTTTCCACATATGCTGATGAGAGGTTTTTAAAACTCCTCAGAGAGACACAAAACAACTCTGGTGACAAGTCAGATCAGACAAAAAGATCTCACAACTTGTCACTATTCCTATCTGAAGATATTTCTCCCATAACTGTCAAACGACCACCCGTGAACTTCACAATCCACAACGTCTGTTATAAGAAGTATTTCTGAGCAACAGGATTTATGAGGTAACAAAATGTTGTTTCATGTGAAAGGGGTCTTTTAGAGGGGAAACTACTACATGCAATGGTAGTGTTGACGCAAAGACATGCAACAAAATAAGGTAATGTTTTTAGACCAATATTCAACAAGTAAAATTTGCAACCCCTTTTACCGAAATGTGATGTTTTAGAGAAATAAGATTCAATAAAAAAAAAATATTTTAACCACTATAGATTGAACGATAGATAGAACGATAGAATGACAGATAGACAGACAGACAGACAGACAGACAGACAGACAGACAGACAGACAGACAGACAGACAGACAGACAGATAGATAGATAGATAGATAGATAGATAGAAAAATAAGAAAAGAAGTTAAAAGTTTAAATAATCGTTTAATTACCTTAATAAAAAGTGGAAAAATAAGAAAAGAAGTTAAAAGTTTAAAAGAAAAAATAAAATAAGATACTGGCAGAGATTTCATGGGGCAGTTTAAAGTCAGTTCAGACTTTATGAAGTTAATTTGGCGTGATGATAGAGAACCTTTGGTCCTTTGCTTTGAGGATGTTTAATTCAGGAGGGCCCCGAAACCACAAAGACACATGGCTAGAACCATCTGGAATGTTCTACAGGGGACAATGTCTAAGAGGAAAATACCAAAGCAACTCTAAACATCCCATACAGATTAAAAAACAACCTTCAGCACTGTAAACAGGATACAATGCCATTTTAAACCCTGATCATTGATGTTATCTCACCACAGTAAACGGTAAAACTGCCTTTCATCACATAAAGTTTTTTGTTTTTTTTATCCCTGTCATGCAAGTCCCAGTCAACACGTCAACAAAATGCAATTATGCATGCCTGCAGTCAGCTTTCCTAAAAATACGAATAAAAATGAAAACAAGAGAGTATGAGTATGAGTCTACAGATCTCAGAGGGCAGACTGTTCATTCAAACGGATTTGGTTTAAAAATGACTAAAAGTGAGAAAAATGAGGTAAAAAAAACAAGCCACAAACTGGCAGTTTTACAAAAATAATGTTAGCATTGTCATTTAGCATGAAAATCCTTCAAAATGTGACTTTTCCTAAATCTTGTCAAAGGCAGGAAGAGATCATGGCAGGCTTATCCTCGTGGCTCAGATCTAGCTCTGAAGCTGTGAGGCGGGAACTTCGACTAATGGGTCTGTTTCTGCTTTGCCACCCGTTGCGAGCGCTTTGAGTTCCCTAAGTCTGTGTTTATCGTTCACAGATTCTGCATAGCTGGTTTGTGTAAACATCTTAAATGTTTTTTAAACGTCATGCCAGTGATCGTGAAGATTTGGACGAACATGGTCGTTTTGTGGGATGAATCATTCTGGTGATATATTTCTTTATGTCTTTGTGGTGAAAGATTGTTTAAAATACTAAGGCTAAGAAATCGGAACTCCTGCTGTTTCAGTGTTCCTTTTAACGTGTTTAGTCTCCACAGGGGAGAAACCCTAAAAAAATCTACATTTATTTTCTTGACAACTGACAAACAAAATATTTCTTCTCGCCTTCTACTTTCGATCTCATTCTGTGACATTCACACACTTACCGCTGCTCCACCACTTTTTGCCATTAATGATAAAATGGTCTTTGTTCCTGTGAAGGGTGCACTCCATGTTTGTGGCATCACTTGAAGCAACATCTGGCTCTAAGACAAAAAAAAAAAAACAAGACAAGAGTATCAGGTTCAGTAATAATAATTATTTTAGAAAAAATAAGCAGTGAAGAAATGTTAATGAATTTTTTTAATATATATTATGTAAAAGTCTGGTTTTAGGGACAATGTGTTTTTAAAGATGCACATTCACAAAAGAGTTATTTATTTGGTTATATTTTTGTGAACCAAATGATAAGGGTTTGGCTGGTAGCCAATAGGGCAGTGGTTCTCAAACAGGGAGCAAGGGGCAACCTTCAAAGCAAACTTCAAAGTGGGCATCAAGATGACTTAAATGTACTTAAGTCCAAAAAAGTAGTGCTGTAAATCTTTCTTCTTTTTTTTAAATAACTAATTAAATCACATTTTTTTCTGTCATTTTTGTAATTAAATGCACCTAACATTAACATGCACCTATAAAGTATGTATATATTTTTATATTGTAATACATAATTTCACATGCATCTTTTTACTAAGTACAATGGATCAGGGCCAGTACCGATACCAATACTGCTACTGATGTCTATTCAATTATTATTATTTTTTTTCTGGGTAAGAGATTAGTAATTATAGACATTTTTAATCATTGTATAGGCTTTAAAAAAAAAGAAAACCGCTTTTAATTTAAATGAACATAAACAATCTTCACATAAGCACACTATGATAAATGTCATATTTAGCCTGTGCCTTTAATATAGCAGGACTTTACGGTAAGGATTTTTTTGCAGATTTTTACTTGCCCCGACAAAAGTTCACTGGCCCTGTCACAAAAAGTTTTTGACCCATGTTACTTTGAATTTTTTTTTTTATTTGTTATTTTTTTGCCACAATTCTCAATTCCAATTTTTATAGCACATTAAAAAAATCATAAATTTCAAAATATTTATGTAGACACGTCAGTAATAAAATTAGGACAAATAAACAAATTACAAGCGATAGCACAATCAAATACAATATAAGACAAATACAAATGAAATAAACAGTGCAAGGGTAGGTCTAACAGCAGTATTCAGGCAAGAAATACTACAGAAATTGAATAACATGATCCAATGTAAAATTAGATATTAAAATAGAGATTAATCCTTATTAAAGCTACAAAAGCTATTCAGACAAGATCAGCAAGTTATTTTTTCTCTTTCTCTTTTTCTTTTCTTATTTTTTCATTTGTTCTTTGAATAACATTAATAACACAGATTTCAGCAGGTACATTATGCTGTTGTCACTTTAAGACATGAAGCATATGATGCTGATCTGACACCCATCCAATTTTCTATCTTTCTATCTCTTTACGTTAATTTAAAACTTAAGTCATTTAAGGCTGCTTATGAGAATACAAAAACTGGCATTTTGACATAATTGTGTGTGTTTATTTTTGTTTAAAGGGGTGGTTGAGTATGATTTCACTTTTCTAACTTTAGTTAGTGTGAAATGTTGCTGTTTGAGCATAAACAACATCTGCAAAGTTACAACGCTCAAAGTTAAAAGCAAAGGAAGATATTTGCTTTTAAAGAAAAGGACTACAACAAACGGCTGGTAGGGACTACACGACATTCCTCCCGGGTTAGTGACATCACTAACCCTAAAATTTACATAAACCCCGCCCCCGGGAACACGCAGTCCATGTTGAGAAGAGGAAAAGTTGTTGTATAAGAGTACATTTGTGAGTCAGCTCAAACTTTAGCATCCATCTTTTCACATGCAATAGAAAGTCACTCTGTGTGCATCTCACAACAGTTCCTATACGAGCGATTTATAGATTACCATGACAGAATATGCTAATTGAAGATAGTTAACTCCACATCAGCAACATAAATTCATCAACTAACCATTCAGAGACGTCCTGTTGCTCTACATGTTGTCACTTCTTCTTGAGTCTCTCTATCTTTGTCTGACTCCATTTTAACATTAAAGGCAGAACAGTTTCTGTCATTTTAGTGTGTCTGCGTGAGGTAATTGCAGCTGCTAACACACACAAGCTCTTGAAACCTCTGCAGCAGCTCATTTGCATTTAAAGGGCCAGGCACAAAACGGTGCGTTTTTGCAAACCCTCAAAAAGTGACAACTTTAACATGCTATATAAAAATATCTATGGGGTATTTTGTGCTAAAACTTCACACACACACTCTGGGGACATCAGAGATTTATTTTACATCTTGTGAAAAGGGCATTATACAACCCCTTTAAGCGCAATAAGACACAAAAGATAACTAATATTTGCTTGAATGAATGATTGGCTGATCATAGGAAAGGTCTTAATGTGGACCATCCTCGGTCGGCCACTCTCTCTTGCTTCACAGAGCTGAAAACATTTAACAAGGTATTTATTATTTTAATTCACCCCCTCAACAACTGTTTGTCTATGAAGAACCAGTATTCACATGGTCTTGGAAACCCTGAATATATGAAAGAGCCTAATTTTTAAAAGTATGATTTCTAGACCTGAAAAAGTCATGTAAATTAATAATATCTTAAAACTCCATGGCACTTAATTATTTTAACATGAATTATTGTTATTTTAGTTACATAATTTAATCTATGGACAATTCTAGTGGTTTGTAAATTAAAAGGGTGGGGGTTGGCTTTAAATATATTCTTGTGGACAATAGGGAACCTTGTGAAAAATGTGGTAGAGGATAATCTCCTTTGCTAGTGAAAAAGAGAGACTGGCAGAAATGATAACCTGGTGTAGATATTTCATTTGAAATCTGGCATTTGTTACACACACAAGTAAGAATTACAGCTATCGTCTGTATGATAGCTAAAACGACACACACACACACACACACACACACACACTGGAAATAATGAAATATGAAAACTCTGGGGGCATTACAACACCATCTGTATATGCATGTTGAGAAACTTGATGGCTTTTTAAATCACCATTACACATGTGCTCACACATATACACTCTATAGCCATCTTTTGGCTTGCTCTATTGGCAGGAGAATCAAAATCACTTTGTTTTCCTAAATCTCATCCACCAGATATTCCAGTCCTTGTTCACTCATTGAACACAGACCTCATTATTAACCTAAATATAAATCCTCCTTATAAGTCAAGTACTAATGAGTGTGTAACATAGAGGCTTGAGTGTGAACCATATCTGGAGACTACTGCGCTCTGTTCTATCGTGTTATGCTGTGTTCAGCTGTTTAATAAATCTTATGTAAACACACCAAAGAAAAATATCCAGTCGCTTTGGCTTTGGGGAGTCATTCATTAACTGGATCAAAATTCTATATAAATCACCTTCAGCCACTATCATAACCAATTGACTAACATCACATTGCTTAAACTGCACTGGGAACTAGACAAAGATGCCCACTCTCCCACTAACTATTCACCATTTTCATTGAACCGTTAGCAGCAGCCATCTGTCAAAACATTTACATTAAAGGAATTCAAACACTAAATATACACCACAAAATCAGCCTTTACGCTGATGATGTATTACTGTATCCCCAACAACATTCCAAGAAACGATTAAACTCATTGATTCATTCTCTAATATTTCTGAATACTTATTTAACTGGAGTAAATCTTCTATTCTTTCATTACAGCTTAGATGTGACATCAAAATAAACCATCTATACCACCGCACCAATCACATTACATACTTATGCATTCATGTTTCCCCCAGGCTGTCAGAGCTGTTTTGTCTTAACTTTACTCCATTCCTCAAAACAAGAGATGTCTCTTGGATGAACTTATCATTATCCATTTTGGGCAAAATATCAGTCATAAAAAAGACAACACTCCCTAAATTAAACTATTTATTCTCAATGATTCCAATACAACCCACCATCTCTAGACTCAACCATTACCAAATTCTACTGGAAAGTAAGACCCCAAGAATTAAATTGACGACCCAACAGAAACTAAAAACACAAGGAGGACTGGAAGCACGACATACTACTAACTGGATGGAAATAGTTTCAAATAGGATTTACTTCAGAAACCTGTCCACATTGCACACAAAATAACCCACACACCTAGGTTCACACCATTTGGCATTGCATCCCAATTAAACAAAATCGGGGAAAACGCCACTGAATCACTATCCGTCCTTATGGGATGTCACATTCTAATATCTCCCTCCCTCTGCATATTGAGTGACATTTCCATAATCAATTTAAACAACACAAACAGACTAACAAACAACAAACTACCGACAAGAAAACTTACTAATAGACTACATCTTCATGGAAAACCTGTCCACTGCTGTTCTAAACAATACACTAGACTTACACCCCTCTTAGTCATCTCTCATAACCTTCCAACAGTCATGAATCCGCTGACCTTCTTTGCCTGAAACCAAACCACAACTTTACCAACTTACTGAGGCATAAATTGTCCTCACTTTAGATGAGCTCACAAAAATAGTTTACTACTATGTGTTATAACTACCTAAATAATCATGAATTACAGTAGGAATACATGTTAATAAAGCATTTATTAACACACTGAGTAACTATTACTATATGTCTAAATAATAAGACGTATAAATGTACGTTTAAATAGTTTATTAATCATTCACTTTCTAAATGATCTTATGAACAACTGACAACTCCTAAATAACTGGTTTGTAAATAATGTAATACATAATTTAGAAATTATAAACTGATTATTTATATACAATTAATACAATTATTAAACACATTATAGATATGCAAGAATAAAGCATTTATAGCTGTACTTATAAACTGCTTATTAATGTACATTAATGCTTTATAAATGATGAATTAACTATTTACTAATGCTTAACTAATATTCATAGCATGCAGTTATTATAAAGTTATTATAAAGTGTTACCAAAAAAAGAATTAACAAATTAAAAAAATGTCCAGTCAGTCAGATGAACCAGAAACCAGCTAAATTATAATAAGCTTCTTTAAAACTGATCAGTTAGTTAGTACATTTTGAAAATAAGTTGTATCACCTGTCATACAGAAGCAGGACCGTATGTCTCCTCTCAGCAAGGGCTCCAGCCAGAGTCTCTTCTGTTCCTCAGTGCCAAACAGGTGCAGAACTTCCATATTCCCAGTGTCTGTTAGACATTTACCGTATCAATACTACCATAAGTCACTCAGAATTTACACTGCTGTTCCAAATTTAAGGTCAGTAAGATGTTTTTAAGAAATAAATACTTTTATTCAGCAAGTATACATTAAATTGATCAAGTGAAAAACTTTTGTTATTTCTAATATTTCTATTTCTAATAAATGCTGTTCTTTTGAACTTTCTATTCAACAAAGAGTCCTGAATCCTATATTAAAATATTAAGCAGCACTGTTTTCAAAATTGATAATAATAATAAATGTTTCTTGAGCACAAAATCAGGATATTTTAATCTTCTGAAGGATCAGGTGACACTGAAGGCTAGAGTAAAAGATGCTAAAAAAATATACATTTTAAAATATATTAAAATAGAAAACTTTAAATTGTAAAAATATTTTACATTATTACTGTTTTTACTTATTTTGATCAAATAAAAGCAGCCTTCACGAGCATAATAGACTAATGTCTTTAAAAAACATTTAAAATCTTACCAACCCCAAATTTTTTAATGGTAGTGTAAATACAATTGTGTTGATTGCTGACACAATCAGCAAGATTTTCTGTTTTAAATAGAAAATTCGTCTACAAATCACACCAAATGTAATTCTATGACATGAAATTTACACTAAATATAAAAATAAATATTAGTAACGACAAAAAAAAAAAAAAACGTAGATATACTCAAAATATGACACTTCTCTGAGAAAACCTGATTTTCACTAATTATGGTTGTAAAACTTTTTACATTTCATGTTATTTTTATTATTCTGTACTATAATATATAAAAATACACTTATATATTATAAGCAAGAAGTGTACCTTAAAAGGACAACGTGTAGCTTTTTAGGTATTTTATTATCTAAAATCAATATTTTTATTTATAAATATGTCCTCAATGGTGCACAAATACCTCTGCCAATGATCTGACTTATCCTCGTAAACGAAGAATTTATTATCTTTATATACATGGGACGGGTAGGTCCACGGAGGCTTCCATGTAGTTCCGCCATCTTGAAAAACTATAATAGCAGAGAGGGACAAAAAGTACTAGGCCAACGCGTTTCCACAACGCATTTCGTTCAGAGCCAGCGTCACGTGACTGAAGCCAGCAGAAGCGGAGGAGCAGAGCAGTGAGAGGCGCTTGTCACTGCCCCGGCAAGTTTAAAAGGCTGCACTGCACGGTTATTTATAATGGAGGAGGACCATACATATGCTGAGTCACAGGATAAGGAGTCCTCGTCGTCGAAAAAGTCCAAAATAGACCGTAAAAGGAAACGTGACCGGAGATTAAAAAACAAGGGTTAATGTTGGGATAGCTTTTTCCAGGTGGAAAGAGCTAATGCAGGAGAAAGCTTTCAAAAGAGATGCTAAAGTTGCCTGCTTTCTTCTCGACAGGTAAGTCAATGTTACGGTCTTAATTACAAGCTTTTTTTTCATTGCTTGGTTGTGTACTTTATTATATAGACAGTAGAACATTTATAGTTAAGTTAAACAGGCTCTTTGATGAATAGCAGCTATTGAGTAAAGTAGAGAAGGCGCTGATGATGATGATATCTAACAATGCACATACTTCAAAAAATATAACGAATAAAGAAGGCATTACTACTAATTACCATAGTTCATGTTTTTCACAGTCAGTAATTCATACTGTAACATTCTTTTTTTCGTTGTGTCAAGTTGCAGTTTGTTTTAAATAACAAACCTGTTCACCCGAAGGAAAACTCGATTAAGTAGAAGACATCCTGTCATAGCTTTTTGGTACATAAATGCTACCGTAGATGCAACACGCATTTGAAAACGCGAGGCGCTGTAGAGCACTATTCGTTTGAATGCAAAATACAATTTCACCACTAGATGGGAGAAATTCCTACACATTGTCCCTTTAAGTAGCTTTAAGCCAAAATCAAAAAGCCTAAAAAAAACAATCACATTTCTGACCCATGCAAACTCCCACCTGGGGCTTGGCAGTTGAAGACTTCGGGGGCGTAGAAGCAGTGTCCTGTCTCCTCTGCGATATGAGTATAATCCAGCTGAGAGAGGCCACTCTCTGAAGGAAAAAACAAATTCCACAAGCCTGCGGCTCGAGCCTTTGCCTGCTCACACGGATACATAGAGAAAATATGACTCACTCCAGTTCAATTAGATACATTATTCTTTGACACTACTGATGAAGTTTGGGGTTGGTATAATTTACTCCAGTAATTACTCGTCTTCACTGTCACATGATCCTTTAGAAATCCTTCAAATATGCTAATTTGATGTTCAAGAAAATTTCTTATCATTATCAACGTTAAAAAAACAGTTATGCAGCTTAATATTTTTGTGGAAACCATGATGGATTCTTGTACAAGTCTTTTTGTTGTCACTTCTGATCAATTTAATGTAAATCTTACTAACAACAAACAGCAGTATAAGTTGTGATATGATGGTACTATATAATATTCCAATGATTGTATGTATCATCACCTTCAACTCCTCTAACACAGGAGGTGTGTGCCATCTCTCAGGTGTGTCCTTGTGTTTGGCATAGTACTCCTTTACTTTCTATACAAGAGAACATAAAAGGGGGAAATAAGATTATCCTTATAGTAACAAACAATATAATTGTACACAAACAAACAAATAAATGATAATTATTATTATTATTAATATTATTATTATTAATCAAATACATTATCATTTTATTGTCTTTTAATAAAAAAAATTACTAGAATTTAATTTATATATATATATATATACATATATATATATATATATATATATACATATATATATATATATATATATATATTTTTTTTTTTTATTTTTTTTTTTGCATTTTATATTTGCATAAATTCAAATAACCAGATAATCTCCTGATATTATGAAAGATGTTTTGACATCATATCTTTCTGTACTCTCGTAAGGATTTTCCACACAGCTGACGGCAGTGCTGACCTTTTGCGCAGGAAGTATGTGCTTTCTCATGAACTCTTTCACATGCTGAAGGACAACCTGACCTTTGGGTGACTGCATGAACAGCTGATGAGAAATCGGCAGGGATAATGTGGGGCTGCAATCAAAAAACACATCCTTTATAAAATACCATAATTATTTATAATTACAACCAAGCAAAATTTCAAACAACATACCCTGACAATAAAAATACAACCAATAATTATACACCCTGCTTACATTCAAATACCTTTAATTACATATTCTGCTGTTTCCAAAACAACTTCAAAGATAAGACACAAAATAAAACCAAAACACAGCATGCTTTTTAAACAAAACTTGTTGTCGACGTGAAATAATGAAAGATCCTTAGAAAGTATTTTTGAACATTGGAAAACTGAAAATAACCATTAAGAGATTATCTGTCATGCAAGTAATTCCTCTAATGTGCATGAAGAGTTGAGATTGTGCTGTTGTACCTAAAGGCAATCTGTAAACCCAGCTCGGCTAATGGCTCCACGCTCTCTCCAAACTCAGCTGCGTTCATTGAACTGGCATTGCCCAACAAATGCCTTGCATAAATCCCCTTGCATAAAATGGGGACAGAAAGAGAATTATTGGTCCTGAATAAGTTTAGCACCTGTGTGATTTTCTCTGTGTATTAGTTGTGTTTCATAAGACAAAATAAACAGAAGGTTCACCAGTCATTCGCAACCATGAACTACTGCATACAACTGACATTCTTGGAGTAAAATCATCTACCTTCATAGAATATGTTTATTAAATATGTTTTTCTCATTTTAATACATGGCTCTGGAATACTTTGTGACATACTTTGTGATTCTGATTGGTCAGTTTTTATTAATTGAATGCATTATTGCTGAATAAAAGTATTAATTTCATAAAAATAAAAATAAAGAAATCTTCCTGATCCCAAACTTTTGCACAGTAGTGTAGCTGTGCTAGTTTTATGTCTCTCATTGTACTACACTCTCCTTTTTCCCTCAAATAATGAATATTTCAAATCAGAATGATATTAAATGTCCATTAATCATGTAATAATCTTGGAGAAATATGACTGTGGCGAGCAGGGTGAGGTTGAGGGCCATGAGAGAACGGCGTGAGGCCGGTGGCGTGATTGATAATGAGCGACACCTGCGCGACGCACCGGTCTCGTATCTCTTACGGTGAAGCGGAAGCATAAAGGAGGAGCGACGACAGTGGAGATCGAGAGAGACCGGTGCGTCGCGGAGGTGTCGCTCATTATCAATCACGCCACCGGCCTCGTGCCGCTCTCTCACGGCCTCATCCTGCTCGCCACAGTCATATTTACAGGCACAAACAGTTTAACTTTGTTTTAACAACAATGGCTTGACGTGGCCTGCATGAACTTAATACCTGCGCAATTGCAGCCATTTTGAAAATGGCCATAGAAATAAAGAAGTTTAGCTGGGGGAGAGAGTTTGGGATCCCTCGACAACAGCAGTAAATGGAGATCAGGTCATCTGGAGATGGAATTCCTGTTCAAAAGCAACAGATGGATTAAAGCAATAATAAAATTACATAAAAAGCAAACTGTTTCCTTAAAAGGTTAGTTAACCAAAAAATGGAAATTCTGTCATCATTTACTCACCATCATGGTGGTCTAAACCCATACGACTTTGGTTCATCTTTAAAACACAAATTGAGATATTTTAATGAAACCTGAGAGGTTTCTGTCCCTCCACAGAAAGTCCAGCTAACCAAAACTTAAAAGATCTAAAAGGGTTATAAAGGCATTGTAAAACCAAACCAATTAATCAAAGCCTTATGGGTTTGGAACAACATGAGTGTGAGTAAATAATGAATTATCCCTTTGACTCTACAAAAATATTTGAAAAAAAAAAAAGATTCTCCACCCTTGACTCCTGTAACTCCGCCCATTGTGCTGATGACTTTGTAGTGACTGGGCCAATAGTGTGGCATGAGGAAATAGGCCAAGTCTGCTATTGGCTGTCCAGTAGTGGACAATTCCCAATCCAGCACAGCCAGCACACGAGCCTGAAGAGAGATAATAAACCTTTCAGGAGACCCATATGTTCCCACATGTAAAAGTCTGAACTCTTTCATAGGAGGGACTGAGGTATTGGTTTGACTGACAGAAACACATTGTTATATCTATTACCCATCATTACAAAATATTATGTGGGAAAATAGAGTTTCAATAAGCTTTTTAAGATTGTTCTGCTAAAAGATATGTGACATTATAATGGCTGGTTAATTTAAGACTTGCTCTGGCAGTTGGTTTTGATTTACTTGATCTTTACAATTCTCTCTGTAATAAATCATCCGCTGACAACGGTATGCAAGCTTGAAAAATCTTAAGGCTCTAAAAAGGTAATGCCACTGTAATAATGAAACATTTTCACTTTGCATTAAACTTGATTGCCAAGATTAACTGGAGGAATTTCCATACTTCATATTAAGTCCAACAAATAGGCATAACATTTTTAAAAAATTAATACTTTTATTCAACAAGGACACATATATTGATCAAAAGTGTCACTAAAGTCATTTATAATCGTACAAAAGATTATATATATTATTTGATGTTTGATTTTCAAACTTTTAAACGGGTGTAACGGTTCAAATTACTCACGGTTCGGATTGTATTACTAATGTCAAACAAAAAAAGAATATAAGAACAAATAATCAAACTACAAGCAATAGCACAAATAAATAAAATAGCAAGAGCAAATGTGCAAATAAAATAAACAGTGTTTTTTAAGGTGGTCTAACAGTAGTTTTCAGATACAGAAATTGAATAATCAAATGTAAAATAACACTGAATATAATCTTGACTAATAAATTGATCCTTATTAAAGTTACAAAAGTTATTCAGTCAAGAGCAGTGAGGCACCATTATGGCGTTAATCAATTATTTATTTTGTTTAATTATTTAAGACAAAAAAAAAAATCATCAGAATGAAGGGGGCCCATAAATCATATAAGAGCTGCTGTTTAGATGAATTGAACTCTTTCCATAATTTCCATAACTTTAAACAATTATTGAAAGGAACTGAATCAACACTGAAATAAACAATGACACTATTGTATTTCTAGAGCTGCTTTACAACAGAATTGATCTCTATTTGCATCATTGATCATTATTTACGTTTCTCACTGTAAAGCTGCTTTGAAATAATCTGTATTGTATAGAGCGCTAATACCTATATAAATAAAGATGACTTGACTTATCGTAGGTATTAGTACCTCTGTAGGGTGGAATATCAGGTTGTCGATTCGGAAATCTCCATGAACAAGGGACACTTCATTGTCACTGGCTGGCAGGTTGTGGCTTAGCCAATCACAAAGTTTATCCATGGCAGGATTCTCTTTGTGGGCAGAGGCTTTGTACTGCTTTGTCCATGTAGACACCTGAAAACAAGACATAATTACAAAAATAAGTTTCTTGCCAGGTTAAAAGATGACCATAGATATAGAGTATAATAATAGTAACAATAAAAATTTTGATTTCAGCTCAATACCTCATGACTGATAATGTCTTTATCTCACCTGTCTTTTACAATAACCTGACCCCTTTCCGTATCCCTTGAGGCTTAGCGTATCAACGTCCAGAGAGTGAAGTTTGGCTAGAGTCTCCACTGCAGCCACATACAAAGCTGTTCGCTCTGCCGCACTGACCCCTGGGAGCCTCAAGTCCCTGAATATACGTCCCTGATGTGCAGACATACATATACAGAATAACATGACCCCTGATGTTCCTCCATTCTTAAACCATTGAAAACTACACGGACTAAAAAGGTGAGGCGAAAAATCAATCATGACTGCCCCCTTCTGGCAGAGTGCATAACTTGAACTGCTAGAGCTGTTAGACTGAATCTCAAAGAGAATTCAAAAACTGAGAAATGTTGGCTCAATGTGGCTATATTTAACTCAGACATGGTCCAACATTGTAACAACATTAATTAATTTAACAATCAAGGTAACTTCCACGGCGTACGAGTACCTGTACATGCTCCATGATGTAGAACTCGGTGCCGATGACACTAGTATCTGTGCAGTACATCACAGGGTGAGGAACGGGAAAGCCAACAGAATACAGAGCCTTTTGAACAGCATACTCTCTATCTACCTGCACACACAAAATCAAACAATACAATACATGATCATGTTTTGTTTGAATGACACCAGTATGATGATATTTAATATTTCACATAATTCCTGTTACAGTTGGTTTCAGTGTTATTTTAGTACTATTCATATATGAGTATATTATTTATTAAGATTTTGAATTAATTTTTATATGGGTGTACATTAGTACATATAAAAGTGCTATATAAATGCCTCATTCATTCAGTCATTATATATTATATAATTTAATATTAGTTTGTTTCAGTAATTGTAATTTTGATTTGTGCTCTAGTCATTTTTATTAGCCTCGTGATTTAACTTAAATTTATTGCAGTTTTTGTAATTTTAGTACTTTATATTATTTTAGTTATTTGGCCACATTTCTCATTTTAGTTTTTTTTTTTTTTTTTTTTTTTTTTTTTCATCTAATATTTTTTTTTAAATTTCAGCTTTATTTCATTTTATGAAAATTATTTTTAATAGTTTTAGTTTGTTATAAAAATGTTTAAATATCCACCTGTCTCATCCAAAATGCACCAATTTAGAAATTGTAATAGTAATACATAGCAAATAATATTTTTATGGCACCAGATATTAGAAATCTGCACGGTTTTGCCTTTTAATGAAACCTGATCAAGTTAGTTGAAAAACGTGACAAAATACAAAAGATTGATAACTGTCAAGTTACCTGGCATAGAAAAAAAGCATTTACTGAGAAAAAAACAAAACAAAAAACAACAAGTGTACAATCTTGCACATTTCACTTATTATTGTTTGGTTCTGTCTCCCTCTGCTGATTAACTAAAGGCTACTACATGCAATTATGTGTTGCGTTGTCAAGTACAGTCAACTTAGGTAAAGTTGGTTTTATATTTGCATATTCGCGGAGTTCCGCGTTCAATATCTCGTGAGCTGAATATTGTTACTACACAAATAACATTGTTTTAATATTTAAATCTTCCTCAAAACGAGCTTTCCTTCGGGTTTGCACATTTAAATCTTCCTCAAAACGAGCTTTCCTTCGGGTTTGCACTTTGCAGATGGTCCCTTCTTAGCAGCCTGCACATAGAGATCAATGTATTTTGTCCAGTGCGAAGGAAAGATCGTTTTGAGGAAAATTATGTTGTAGCTTCTGGTGTTTTATCTGTAGTTATATGTGATAGGTGTTTTCTGTAGCAACAACGTTTAGTTCACGAGTTATTGAACGCGGAAGTCCGTGAATGTGCGAATATGCGAATATAAAACCAACTTTACCTAAGTGTACAGTCACTGGTGTCAAAGTCCTTTCTGCATGTTCACAACAGCGTTTGATTGACCCAACTAAGCTGCATTAAACTCACCATTACAATATTCTATAAATATGTATGTTATCCTGCTTTTTACACTAATACGACATTTAACGTATTAAATAGCCTACCTTATGAGCTCCAGGCAGCAGTTCTCCTGGAGGTTTCTTTCTGAGCACATAACGCTTGTCTGCAGTCTCAATGTAAAACGTTGGGTTGGACTGGCCAGCTCTATTCAAAACAAATAAATAAAATAATACAATAACAGACAAGCAAAGCATGGGTTTTGATTGAATGAGGTGCATCTAAAGGAGATGTGTTGGGAGATTTCTTACATGTACTGCTGCACAGTTAAAGTTCTGTTGTCTGAAAAGCTGTCAAGCTTCCCTGACAAATATCTTTTCAAGTTATTGGTGTCAAACCGATGTTCTGGACGGACAGCGGTGGTTTGGCGATCCATGACGACTTTAAATGATATTGAGAAATAAAGTTCACGATTCAAACTGTTGCTAGAGATTTCAAAATAAAAGTCATCAACTAATCGAGGAAACAAAGATCATAAAAGTCCCACTTCTGAAAAGTGGTACAGGAAGCACTTAGATATTTTATGGGATAAATATATATGCGAGTGATCTTGAAAGCAAAAGAGGATTTTCTTTTTCTCTTACAGACTTCAATGGAATCAATAACATTCTGAGAACTGACAGAAACCATTGTAACCATAGCAAAGTTCTGGCGTTTCTCCTGTTTGGAATCCTTTATTTATGTTCTGCAACAGTGTTCAGACGCTAGGGGGCGCAGTTTTAAAGCACTCGTTATCTGTTGCGGTCAGGTGGTGGGACTGTCCATCCAAAGACACAATAAATGCATAGACCCCTATGGGACTGTCATTCTGCATGTTTCAATAAACTGTTATTGATTCAAAGCTCTGATTAGATAACAATAAAGATGTTCAGAGAAATTGATAGCATGTGCTTAATAACTGTAACTGTACACACAATTTGACCTTTTAAACAGTAGGCCTATTAAGCACCAAAATGAGAATTGACAACCTAGTTTAGCTGCAGGTTGTACATGGGCAAATTTTACTAATGAATGAACTTACTAAATAAATAAATAACTTTTTTTCATGTTTCAGTTGTCATATTAAATCAGTTACCCTATAACGTGGGTGGAATAAAGATCTGACCATTGTCTTGATTAAATTTCAATAAATGTAATATTTTTAATAATTATATATTTCTCATTTCTGATATCCCTTGTAACACAAGTAAGCTACCAGTGTAAATGAGTGTGTAGCCCATATACAGCATGCATTATTTTATTTATATTAAGCATTTAGTTATGTTTGTTCTTATCTTACAAATATAAATTACACTTATACTTCCATTCCAAAAGTTTGGGGATGTAGGGTTTTTTTGAAAAATGTCTCTTATGCTCACCAAGGCTGCATTTAGTCAATCAAAATGTGAAATATAATTACAGTTTAAAATAGCCATTTTCCATTTTAATATCTTTTAAAATTTAATTAATTTATATGATGGCAAAGCTGGATTTCCAAGAATTACTCCAGTTTTCATTGTCACGTGATCCTTCAGAAATATTCTAATATGCTGATTTGGTGATCATGCAGGATTCTGATGAATAAAGTGTAAAGAAATAGCATTTATTTGAAACAGAAATATTTTGTAACATTATATGCATCCTTGTTGATTAAAATGATTAATTCATTTAAAATTACTGACCCCAAACTTTTCAAGGGTAATGTATATTTAAGTGTATTCAAACCTTTAGCTATCTATTATTAAAATGATCTGACAGTTAATAACAATAATATTATGAATGAACAGCAGGTGTCAGTAACCTTTAAACAAATAATACATAGGCTAGCTATGATGGTCTTCAGGAAAAAAAGGGAAAATTAAACAGCCTTATCAATATCCAAACACGTCCTTCTATGTGATTTGTGGAATCAGGTGTTGCATATGAACTTGCTATGAATATCTTTCTGTGAATAAAGTTGATTTAAATGAGCAAGTTTGATATTATAACCTGAGGATTCTGAAGAAGAAAACAACAACGCAAACTCATCATTATTTACACAAAAGCTTTAGTGGCATGTTGTTAATAAATTATTCACAAGTTTTGTATATCATTTCAAATATACTGTATGAAATACCAATAGCAATACATGATGATATGGTGCACATCAGTCCTTGACCCCAGCCAAAAATGCTAGCATATAAAAGTATGTACAACGTGAAACAATGTGAAACAGTTAGTTTCAATGCTTACAAATATAAAATAATCATTAAAATTCCAATGAAAAAAAAAATAACCTCTGTAAAATCCTTTGTATTGGATATGTAATGTGCTATGCATTTGGTCATGTCCATGTAGGCCTACTTTAATCACTTTATGCAAACACAGTCTATTCTTCTGCTCTTGTGTTTGTTTGGGTTCAACAAGACTTCAGTGATATCTCTGGCATTTAGCTCACATGCGTCCAGGTTTAGATTTGAAAAAGGGAATCACAATTTTATGCCATGACGGACATGACTGTCGGAGGCTGTGATAATATATATCATATGCATCCTGAAGAATAAAACAATTAAACCAAGCATCATTAGTTGCATTTTGCATAAATATAATCTCAAACACAATTACTTAACATTTCTCACACTTGCAATCACTTTTATTCTTCCTATTTGTATGCTTTAAAGGTTGGAAAAGATTATTAAAGCACCAAAAATTGTGATGTGAACTAAACCAAGAGTAGAACTTTCTCATGGGTAGCAGGGAAACATGACTGTAAAGTAGGCGTGTGTTTGTGCATGTTTGTGCATATATATTTGTGTAAGTAGGAGCAGTGAGCCAAGTATGTATGCAAGTCTTTTGTGTTCAAGAGGAAAGAAGAAAGTTCAGCTACTGTCCATATTCAGTGAGTAGAAGAGAGGTCACAAGCTAATAAAATTCACTTCAGAAATATGTCTTAATACATTGGCAAATTTAATTTAACTAGCTCCAAAGTCTTTAGCACTAAGGCAAAATGGCTGTTAAGATTAATAAAGCAGTGATTTTTGTACAAAATCAAAGGTTTCAGTTGTTGAAATGGGTTTTCATTTTACATATGTCCTATTTTCAGGATTTGGTTGTTTGAATCAGCATTTATGTTTAAGTTCTTTTACTATCACAACCTTCCATTTTGATAAATCTTTATGCAAATCTTCTTCTTCAGGAGCATCTTTAGATCATCCACTAAAGCCAAAGGATTGATTCTCATAGCGCAAACTATTTCTGAATAAGAAAAATAATTTTCCAGGCAGGTTCTGGGCATTGGGCCTTGAAAAAGATCTCTGGTACACTGTGGATTTTAAATAAAAAAATAAAATAAAAAAATCTTTCAGGCCACCATCAATCTGTGCACCAGGAATAGCAACTTTTTTTTTGTCAGTTCCTATTATATTTTCTTGTCTACAACATGACTCGAGGTTGAATAATGAGGCACGTTGGTGAATACAGTATCATTGATGGACAGATTCTGTGTCTAGTGGTGATCTCTTCATTCAGACTTCCTGCAGCATAAACACAATCAGAATTAGCCTCTAAACTGCAGCACATCCCATCGCTTGGCAAAAATGACATGCAGGCTATCTGCATCGTAGAGGTGGGGTTTCAGTGCCCCTCTGTAAATGTCCACCCATGCAGAACAGTCTGCATCACTCCAAGATGTCAGTTTCGAAGGGAACCAGGTGGTAGTAGGACAGGTTAGTGACATAAGCTTCAGGATCATCGTCACTCAGGTCTTGATCCACAGGATCCAGAGATTCTCTCCTGTCCTCATCATACCTGCATTTTCAGAGATTTGTTAACAATAATTATATATGAAATGATGGGAAAACAACATCTTAAGAAACAATATAACTAAAACCCAGCCAGCTGCCTGTCTAGACCATTTTTAAGACATCATAGCCATAACTCTAACAAGACTTCACCTGACAGTTCACCCAAAAATGAAAATTCTGTCATCATTTACTCACCCTCAAGTTGTTCCAAACCTGTATGAATTTCTTTCTTATTGAACACAAAAGAAGATAATTGAAGAATGTCGATAACCAAACAGTTGATGGGACCCCATTGATCTCCATAGTATTTTCTTTTTCCATACAATGGAAATCAATGGGGTCTATCAACTGTTTGGTTACCGACATTCTTCAAAATATCTTTTTTTGTGGGACCCCATTGATTTCCATCGTATTTTTTTCCATACTATGGAAATCAATGGAGTCTATCAACTGTTTGGTTACCGATATATACAGTATCTTCTTTTGTGTTCAGCAGAAATTCATGCAGGTTTGGAACAACTTGAGGGTGAGTAAATAATGACAGAATTTTCATTTTTGGGTGAACTATCCCTTTAATCAGCAGTGTTCAGGATGTAATGAGGAACTGTGTATATCATGTATAATTGTGGGAATAATGTCATCAGACATCTTGGGAGGGTCTTGAGTTTCATTCCAGAGCTTCCTACTCACACCCAGGGAAGGAAGTACCACTTCCTGTGTGTGACACCACTATGCACTCAAGGAAAACATTACATCAAGCCTTCTGTCAATGGCTGATGTAAAAATCTGTTGTGTGAATGTAATCAAGTGTATAATACATCAAAGTTTATCACTATACATTTCCGTTATATTTATGTACTCAGAGAATTGGACTGGGATGACACAGAGGGAATGTCAGGCACTTACGAGTGCTGGGCTGAGTCAGTGGAGGAGGGTCTCTCTTTGTCCAGTGGAACGCTCTCATCAAACACAATGGTCTCAGTGTTCGCCAGGCAAAACCCATTAGACCTCATGATCTCTGAAGAGAAGTCAATCAATGGTCAAAAATAAAATGATCTCCAAAAAAAGTGTCTAAATTATTATTATTTTTGTTATTTATAAAGAACATAATAATAAGCAAGGCTCTTACAGTATGTGAATCTGTACATATACAGATTTATTAATATATATATATATATATATATATATCAAGCCTGCATTTATTTGATCAAAATACAGAAAAAACAGTAACATTGTGAAATATTATTTCTATTTTAATATATAATAATTTAATTTATTTCTGTGGTGCAAAGCTGAATTTTCATCAGCCATTAGTCATCAGCCATTTCATCAGTGTCACATGATCCTTCAGAAATCATTCTAATATGCTGATTTATTATCAATGTTGGAAACAGGTCATGGGGTTCACAAATGGACCTAGTAGAGACGGGCCCAGCCCTTTCTCTGCCCTCACCTGCCAGGTCCAGTGCTTTATCTCAAGGGTCTGGAAGCACACTTTGTGATTTCTTCCACCCTGGGTGAGGCTCCAGTACTGCAATTATCCAGCTCTGAGGAGTTGGACTCGCCACCTCATACTCCTGCATATGAGGAGCTCATAGAGGTCATGACCCATGCTGTGGCCAAACTTAACATTGACTGGCCAGCAGAAAAACAGGAAGTTCATCATAAAAGCAAGTTGGATTCAATATTTTTACCATCTAGGTCACAACCTCCCCACTGTGGTAGACCCCAAGCAGACTCTAGTTATGGAGCAACAGGTAAAGGCTCTGCTGACAAGGGGGCCATAGAACATGTTCCTCCTCCCAGCAGGGAATCCGGGTTTTACAGCCGGTACTTTATAGTTCCAAAAAAGAATGGGGGGTTACGTCCCGTAACCGGTTGATAGATCTCAAGGACGCATACTTCCACGTCTCCATCCTTTCACAACACAGAAAGTTCCTGAGGTTCGCTTTTCGGGGGCAAAGCAAACTAATATCAGGTTCTTCTTTTTGGCCTAGCTTTATCACCCCGCACTTTCACGAAATGCATGGATGCAACTGTGGCTCCACTGCGACTCCAGGGCATTTGCGTGTTGAATTACATCGACGATTGGTTGATTCTAGCTCAATCAGAGCATATGGCGGTTCAGCATCAAAATGTCTCGTTCTCGTCCATATGAGGAAGTTGCGGTTAAGGCTCAACGGCATGAAGAGTTTGCTTCTTCCAGCTCAGAGAACCACTTTTATAGGCGTGGTTTGGGATTCAACGACGATGTAGGCACGTCTGTCTCCTGCTAGTATCGATTAGATACTCTCAGCCATAAATGGGTTAAGGCTAGGCCAGTAACTCACTGTCAAACAGTTACAAAGAATGTTGGGTCTCATGACAGCTGCGTCCAATGTGATTCCTTTTGGCCTGCTGTACATGAGGCCCCTGCAGTGGTGTCTCAAAACCAAGGGGTTCTCCCCAAGGGGAAACCCGCTTTGCATGATCAATGCCTACGTGCCTTGGTTATGTGGAAAAAAAGTTTGGGGCTCCTTGTCATCACATAATGCTAATGACAGAATTCTTTTGCGACAGGATTTGTGATGTGGCATGCTCCATTCCTGGGTATAGGGTGCTTTTTGTCTAAGTGTTGACAATGATTTCACACGTAATGCTAAAACGGTGGCGTGGGTACAAGGTTCCCACAGCGTCTCGATGCAGCTTGAGTTCCCTTAAAAGTCTCAGGTTACGACTGTAACCCTGGTTCCCTGAAGAGGGAATGAGATGCTGCGTCGCCCTGCCATACTCTCTGCATGCCTGTGGTCGACTTGCTTCAGCCTATCAGAAGCTAGCTCTGTTTGTTCCGGGAATGCTTTTTAGTTTCCTGATCGTGACTATGAAGATCCGTCACGTCATTGGGCTGATTTCACACATGCTTAATGACGCAATCACGCAGGGGCGTTCCCACAGTGTCTCGACGCAGTGTCTCATTCCCTCTTCAGCAAACCAGGGTTACAATCATAACCTGAGATGTTTTTTTCAGTATTTTTGATCAAATAAATGCAGGCATTGTGAGCATAAGAGATTTCTTTCAAAAACATTAAAAATAGTAATGTTTCCAAACTTTTGACCGGTAGGTTGGTTAGTTGCATTAGCTATAATAATATAATAATTATATAAACAATACTATATTAATATTACATAATACTTATGTCTAGTTTATTCTTGGTTTTGTGATAGAGCCCTGATGCTACTGTATTGTCTTGTCTTGTGTGAGCGCGCGGTTTCGAGTGTGCTTGCCTTGAGCCGTGCGCTCTTCTGTCCATGTGAGCTGATTTGTGTGCATGGCATGGTGTTCAGATCCCGGCACTTCGGTATAGTTTGGTTTTGGTTTTGTGTCGGAATTCCGACATTCATGCTCTGCGTGTTTGTCGTCTGTTGTGAGCGCACGAGGTGAGCATTTGGGGTACCCGTTGGGGTAGCATTTGTTTGTTTTTGTTTAATTTTTTACTAATAAAAAGCCCATCATCAAATTGAGTCCTTGCCTTATAATTTGTATAAATTGTAATATTCATCAATATTAACAAGCATTTTAACATTAAAAACCTACCTGAAATAACAGGACTTTGAAAGCATGGCTGAATTTTGTGGACATTGTCATTCCTCAGGACCTGATCTAGCGGCGAGCGTTCAAAGAACGTTAAGACAACCTCTGACCTAGAAAACTGAGAAAAACATCATTTTAGAATGAGCTTGGGATAAGACCTTAGTAAGTCATTTAGGAAGATGTTCAGGTAATAAAGTAAAAAAACAATACATGCTTCTTGTTTGTTGCAGTCACACTTTAATAATACAAGCCCTTTTTCCTTATACTGGTGTTATCAGTTAGATCTCTTACCTTCCAGGGCATGTTAATGGTGTTTTTCAAAAGTCGCTCCACTTCATTTAGCTTTGTCTCAATGTCTCTTGCTTCTTTAATCTTCACAAGCCCTGTGAGAGCACAAACATATCAGCATATCCAACCTTTCTAAGAATCTTTTACATCAGAGCAGTATTCTGCGCCTCAGCTCAAGATGTTTTATTTGTAGTCTGTGCAGTTTATGTGGCTCATTGACTAATTCACTAACAGGCCAATAACTACTTTACCTCTGCATTTACAAGCATTCTGATTATTGTGCTGTCTAGACAAAGTTGTGGTGATATAACTTTCAGGCAACACCTAAAACAACTTGGCCCCATAAAATGTAAGAGACCACAGAGAAAATCATGTCTGGTTTAAAAAAAGGTTGACTTAAATGTGAGCAAGTCTGATAAAGGTCCTCTACTTTGTATTAACAATACTATAATTGACAATAATCAATCAGAATATCATCTAATAGATTTAATTACTTTTAATGGATTCATACTGAAAGTCATACTGAAAACAATGACGAATGCACGTCTAAACATCCAGACCAACCCAGAGCTGTAATTATGATGATGGTGATGACAACAACACCCACAATCTCTAGTCACGAAGATTTTACACAACGGCCTCTTCTTATTCAGGCTGTGAAAGACTCCACAAAACTCCACACTGTAATTCATGAATGACTATTCATTACTAATGTCTCATGCTGATGACATCACCCATAAGGGCAGTATAGAGGTTTTAGGTCATTAAATCACTTTTGGATCATAATGACTCTACCAGCCCTAGATGAGTTATGCTGTGTCTTTTAAAATCTCCCATGTTTACCATTATCATCATACATCTGAAAGAAAATATTTTAGAGGAAACAAATCAGAGGATTTGGCTTGCTGACAGATAAAACCTATATGGAATAATTTCCCGTGTTTATTTTAACTTGACACGTTTATGCACATCAGAAATACAAAAAAAAAAAAAAAAATCTTTACTGTAAGGAATTAAAAAACAAAAATCATAAGATACTGTACTGTACAGCACTGTAATGATCATATATAACTGACCTTTAAATGTTACAGTGGACAGAAGAAAACTGAGCTCTTTAGACTTACAGAAGTAATAATAACACTTCAGCAAAATGAGTCAAGACAGATGCATAACAACATTCATGTTACAGTAAATAATCCATATTTAGGAAAATATGAGATGCTTAAGGAAGAAATTGCTCTTTCCCAAACAAGACACCAACTAAAATTTGACTTAATCCAGCTGTACTGTTTGCTGGAATAGATATCCATGCTCTTCCGGTGTTCTTCCTGTCAGGATTTGCTGTGGAAGTGTCCGTTTCCTGTGGGATAAAGATTTAAGCCTATATAAAGATTGCTGTGTTTGTGTGTTTAAAAAGACAATCTCAAGCTCTCTACCGTCAACATTCTCCCTATGGGGAAAGAGCACATATCTGATCCATTTCCATTTTGCCACCGTTTGGTTTAAACTGTTTCCATATGAATAACAAAAGAGGAGCCATGTGTTAATACACACCAAACAGATGGGGGAAACCATTTTGACACCTGGTCTTTCACTGAGTTCATTGATATTCTACCCAAACCAGCATTCACATTTTCCAAACTGCCCCTCAGACACAATATAACACTATAATATAACATAATTTAGATATATACATTATTCAGTGCATGATGCTGTTGTAAACACTCAGCATGATGTGGCTAAGCAAGCAGGTCACTCTAGCAGATGTACTAAACTCAAGAACTGATAACAACAAAACAGTTTCATAAGAAACCTGTCTGGTGCAGAAAAAGATAAATAAAAGCAAAAATATCTAGTCATGTCTGTTCATGTTGATTAATCTGTAAACCATTAACACATTATCTACATAGCCGTGTTGGGACTGTTGCACATTTTTGCAGTGCGTTATCTAGATGTTTGCATCAGTGGTCCAAACAGCAAAAGCAGTTTGATAAAATCACAAAGATTGAGTAAGAGAAGTAAAGCTACATTTCTAAAGGTTTTGGCTAACAACTGATAACAAGTACAAAACTATTTTAAGAAATTAATCTGTTGTCAAGTAAAAAAAAAAATCAACCAAGTCTGTTGATACAAATATCAATACAAAACTCTATGTTTTCCAGGGTGTTCTGGTTAGCTGTTAGCACATTAAATGTATCGACCGCTAATGTTTTTCTAATACATTATTTGTTTGTTTTTATGTCCAATAACTGAAATTCAGAACCGGTTTTTATTTTAAGTTTTTTTTTTTTTGTTATTGATTAATTTCATCTTTATATCACAACAATAAAAATATTGCAACAAAAATATTCATCATCTTCCTAGCGTTATTCCCACACATTTGCAGTGAACGCTTCAAACACACGTTTTCATTTGGAACAGTTTTTTTCATGCCGGATGCCCTTGCTGACAAAACCCAGCACTAGTCCTGGACACATTCACACTCACGACAATTTGGCATATCCAATCCTCCTAACATGCATGTCTTTGGACTGTGGGGGACATCGGAGCACCCGGAGGAAACCCACGCTGACACTGGGAGAACATGCAAACTCCACACAGAAAGGACTCCTGGCTCAGCCGGGCTCGAACCTGGTCCCAGGTTCTTGCTGGGAGGCGACAGTCCTACCCACTTAAAATAAATTGACAAGCTCTAATGTTTTCAAATGGAAAAAAATGTATATAAGTGGAGTCTTTCAACTTTGCATAAATGTAATCATGTGTTCTAAACTATAGTTTTAAAGCGTTAAAGTGTCGTTTATTACACTAGATAGTAAAGCTAGCTCACTGGAATAATTTTACATTTTCACGAAAGTAAAAAACAAACCAGTAATACATTACATCAGAGTCCAATGCAAATGGCATGTTATTAGAATGTTTTTATTGCGGCTTCAAACCTGCTGACAGTGTTATTTTTTATGTTTTACGGTGAGTAGCGCAACTGCAACAAATTATTATCTCATCAAAGATGTAATTTTCCCCCAACACATTTTTAAAAACGTGTCGTGTATAATTATATGTATTTTGCCCCATAAATTTCTATAAGAATACACAAAACGTACTCAAGCGGTATCGCAATCACTCGTGGAGATAATTAATTTTTCACAGAGCTGTAAGTATATATGATGATGTTTTGCAGTTGCTAAATTAGCTGATTGCTAAGGAGTTCTGGATGGTTGTTAATGATGGTTGCATCATACCAACCCGGTTTCCCACCTCCAAGACTAACATTCTGTACCCTAGATATGGCTTGGATCCATCAATCAATGTAAGTCTATGGGATTTTTTTTTTATCATCCACAGGGCAAAAATCCCTTAGCAAACAAACAACTGAACTCAATAAGATGGATTTGAAGTATAAGTGGTGTGTGCTGTGTGCATATGTGTGTGGTCACGGATGCCACAGGGGGGCTAAATTTAGGAGGTGCCCCTTACAGCATCAGCCTCATAATGACATGACAGAGAAAGCTATATGTCTCACTTGTTGCGAAAATTATGTTTTTTTGTTTGTTTGTTTTTTCACTCAAAAACAAGCAGTGGGTCAGTGGAATCAAAGACTGAGCCAAGAAAGAGCCAAAGAGGTTAAGTATCCATTCAGTGCTAGTGCTAGGCAATTTTTAAACTTCTAAATCATTATGCAAATTGAACCTCAAGCATACAGGGATTGTAATGGAATTGACGTGAAGAGAGGGTGTACAATGAACAGACTGAACAGTGTACAACACTAACACAACCACAAAGCATAAGCAGCACTGTCAGACACAAACTCTGGATCCAATAACATCTTCACCACATCACCATAAAGAAAAAGGTATAAAAAAGCAGTGAAAGAGGTGTGAAAAGGGTAAATATTCAGGAAGTGAGTAATTTCCTTCTTGTCTTGTTTCCAGGGTGCCGGTGATTTTGTTTTCAAAGGTTGTGAATGCTTATTTCTGTCTGAGGGATAAAGGTCAGGCATTGCAGCCACAATATAAAAGCCCTTTGGAACATGGTTTCCAAGACCGACTCTGCTTCAGAGGCTACAGACAAAGCCAAAATCACCAACCCAAAACAAGATGGCATGTGCTAGGCATCACGCCAACATTGAATGGCATGCCAGCCACAAATCCCCAGAGCAGGGTGCCATGTGCCCAGATGCCATGTCACACAATCACGCTAGTCTGAAATGTCTGGTTAAAAGAGTTCTGCATGTCATTTGACTGTGTTAAACGCAGTGTGATTATCTATATTAAGTAGTTTAACATTGCAAACTGATGGTATATCTTTAACTCACACAAAAACATGAACCATACAATTTTCTACTGTTTCACAATGAGACAAACCTAACAGTCATCTCATCTTGCACAATGAAGATATCTGTCAAAACTGATCACAAAGTCCTAACAGTGTATGAGAAGACACTACTGAGGAAAGAAAGCTGACCCAATTGCATCATCTGATCTATAGATGTATGAGCCTCATGGGACAGTTACAGTTTGGGCCAATTTGAATTTTAGCACTGCAGTTATGCTGCAATAATGCAGTTATGTAGGTTTCCATTGTAATTTTAGCCTGATTTAACAATTTAATCCCAATATTAGTGTGTATGGCCTGTCTTGGAATGTGAAATCTAAAAAAAAAAAAGGCTGCTCTATATTCAGAAAGCTAGTCACTGACTCATATGTTTCAGACAGCAAGGAGCCACATGATAGGTCTGGTTTGTGTGTCACTGTATCTAGTCCAGTGTGAATTATTAAGCAGAATACTTGAACCTTGTCCCTAAAAAAAAAAAAAAGTGTTTGCTTCCGGGTGGGTCTTTTCTGGTGGAAACAAATCTTAATTTTGAAATTAGAACACAATATCCATTGTCAGGTTACCTTAATATGTGCTAAATTAACTGGTTTTATTCTAGACAAAAATATTATTTAATATGTTTGAATAAACCTTACTACATTTGTTAAACCAACAGAAGTCATTTTAAACTGGTAGAAATAGCAGACTATCCAACTCTAGATGATACAGAGTATATAGAGTAAACATGAATAGTTGAGTTGAGAGGAACATAACAGCATGGTAGAGTTGAATTAATAGAAATTGATTAGAATGAATCATTCAGATCAATGTCAGATTAAAAGAAACGGAATTGAGCAACAATTTGAGCAACATGCATTCGCGAACTGGATATGAATGATCCGCATAGCTTATTTTGGCTGAATTTATTTTTATTTTATTTTTATTTATTTTTTAGCTTTGCAATCTCAGATGTAAGGAAAGGGTTTGAAGAAGATACATCTGAGTAAAAGTATCAATTTGCTCTTTTAAAATGTAGTGACAGTAGCAGTCAACACAAATGATAACATGTTAAGACGTATAGAATAGAATAGAATAGAATAGAATAGAATAGAATAGAATAGAATAGAATAAAGTTGGTAAAGTAGAACTGATTGCACTTTATTCATAACACTTCGCACCCACCTACTATCAGAGGACACTTTGATAAATCTCGTCTGTCTTCGGGGAAACACTCCAGGAGTCTTTTTAAAAGTCTTCCCAAATCCGAGGAGCTTCTGTGCAAGTAAAGAATGTTTCTGTCTGACCATTCAGTCCTTATTTCAAAGAACTCCTCTTCATCTCCTCTAATGATGAGCCTGCGGATCCCGTTAACCCAACAATCCTTCACGAACATGTTCACCAGGGATGTGCCCTCAAAAATCGCCGATGCCATCTTCAGTGCCTTCACTCCAGCATTCTGTGGACGTTCTGCTCAACTTCAACAGCATTTAAGTCGCTCAAATTGACGTGTTTGAGGTGGAAACCACAAATGTACCGGTTAATAAACATGAGTTCGCATAAAAAAAGCATTTAAAGGAACTTTAAAGGAAGGTTTCGATTCGTTTACGTCTTCAAACGTGGCAGACGGATATGCAAGAATAGCACTAATAGTATTTAGTTAAAATATGATCCTAAACATTTCTGTAGTCCTTTCGTTTTTCTTTCGCGTGGTGGGTACCAAAACGTCGCGCGTTTTATCCTAAATTACGCACATCTATCCATCAAAAAAGTTTACGCGTTCTTCTAAATGTCTAATGCAACTTAATATAACGGATTGCGACAGTCGCGGCAGTCTACGCATCGGTAACCGAGCCTCTTTAGTCCCATTACCATTAGATGTTATTAATCACAGAAAAATCCAGACTCACTCAGCTGAGCAGAGTGAATAACAGACGCCGAAAACAGGCCGAGAGTTTGAGACATAAAAAAGACAGCGTTTCCTTCTATTGGCAGAAGTTGCGTCTTCACCCCTCCTTCCTTCTCATTCACTTCCACACAAAGCGCTATGCGAGGAATTCACATCTGAGAGAGAGAGAGAGAGAGAGAGAGAGAGAACGTCATTCTGTGAGCATGTGCTCTATATTTGGGAAGTCTAGTCATTTTAAATGCGTGGTCTATTGTCGTTTTAAAATCTATAAAATGCTATGAAAATAATTTAAAATATACTATATACGCTACAGTTATATTGTTGTTGTTACGCAGGGAAGTTGCCACAAGGAAAATCTTTCAGCAACAATAAAGTTTTAGTCAAAAGTCCGATTATACTTTTTTTTTTTCTTTTTTTTTTTTTTTTATAAAATAAAAATAAATTGGTGTTGTTGGGGCAGCATACCTATAATATAAGTTAGATTAACATCTTTTTTCAATAAAGGTTGTTTTTGTAGTCAAGATTTAAGGTGTTCCAGTACAATAAAATACACAGAATCTAACTTATAATTTCAGTATTTGAAAAAAAAAAAATTTAATAAAAAAAATACTAGCACCAAGCATTTCCACCATTACATCAATGCACGCGATAAAAGTAATTCAATGACTTGACTGGATTCAGTTGAAATAAATCAAAATAACTTTCACATTATCACAGCAATTACATCAGTGAAACCAATAAATAACTTGTGCCATGAATCCACATTTCTATTATTATTTTAATGAATTCCTACTACTTCCTATTCCTCTTTTAGTTTTGGCTGATTCTCTTAGAAAATAAACCTGCTCACCTGATCCCAATGCTGCTGATATCCACATTGATAAGCTCTGATTGCTTGTTGAGAATCTTACAATTCTATTAAAGAATCTTAATTAAAGTTATTTATTTTATATTTTTATTTGTATTTTTATTTGTTTGTTTGTTTGTTTTTTGTTTTTTGTTTTTTTGCATAAAACATACACTCTTCAGCTGTCAAACGATGGATATAGTAAGTTCACACACACACACACACACACACACACACACACACACACACACACACACACACACACACACACACACACACACACACACACACACACAAACAGCCCTTTCAGGTCATTAGGGATCTTTTCATTTTTTTTAGAGAAAGGTGACGAGAAGGATGGAATGTTATTTTTATTCAGTTATGCCCATTTGGCATGAGAGCTCAGTAATGTATTCCTGATGTGTGTTGAGTGCTTCCAGTACACTATCATATCCTCAGCCCAATCTGAAACAAACCAAACAATCATAATGGCCTCATATAAAAGCTTATAAAGTCAGCTGTAATTAATAGCTGATTTTGATTAAGGCAGAAAGACGATACCTCTTATTAAATGTTGGGTAAATAAAAGCAAGACCAAAATATTGCGAAATAATTAATATTTCACTCATAGCTTTATATGCTAAACGTTAAGTTCTGATTTATTACAGCAATTACATTAGAATAGTTTTTTTTTAATGTGAAAAGGTATAATGATATGTAATGCACTGTCAAGTCTTTTTTTTTTTTTTTTATCTATACAGCTTCAAACCAGTAATGGCCTTTTCTCAAAATTAAGGCAGTGCTAAACCGTTCTGCTTTTGACATATACTGTAGCACATGAGAAAGTGCAATGTATAGCCTATATTATAAAATGCAAAATTTCATATTTGTGCATGTGTGATTTACTTATTGTGGGGGTTTATAGAAGTTTCTAAACAAGGGAGTGAAACACAGGCTAAAGTTGCTGGTAATTGTAACATTAGTCACACATCCTCCTGAAGTGATGCTGAAATTCAACACCTTCAGTCACAGAAAGATGCAAATGAAGCCAAATCATTTTAAATTACACAAGCTTTCAAGTGCTGACAGATATTATTGTAGAGTGTTCGACACTGCCTACAAATGAACATTGTTTAACTGTTAAACAATGTTTAAATGAACATGGTCATTTTACAGTTTCAGAGGGAGGAACAGAATGTTTCAAGTTTCAGATTCAATAAGAGTTTCACTAGACATTCTCACTCTGAATCACAGAGCAGTAATGGTCACACCACTGAGACATGATGTCTCTGAATAGATCTGACCAGTCATACTGAGCATCAGTTTATGTCCAAGTTGGTTGCTAGCCAGTATAAAGCTATATGTAATATTTGCCAATCAGTAATTTACAGATATTTGGTTTATAATTTAAAAATTCTAAAGAAACTAAAAATACAACCCCACGCACACACACACACTTTCTTGTACATCTTTATGAGGACATTCATTGACACAATGCAATCTCTAGTCGCTTACCCTAACCTTACCCATCACAACTAAGTGCCTAACTCGAACCCTTACCCTAAACCTACCCTTAACCTAATTATAACCTTATCCCTAAAACCAAGTCTTGACCCTCAAACAGGCCTTTAAAGGGGTCTCAGAAACTTTTAAATTACTCTCTTTGTCCTCAATCCAATGGTCTAAACTCAAACTGGTCCTCACAAAGATACTTGTACAAGTACACACACACACACACACACACACACACACACACACACGCACGCACGCACACACACACACACACACACACACACACACATTCTATTCTAATCCAACGAGAGCCAGTGTGTGGTTTTAAAGGACACATCTCTATTTATATGCATGAAGAAACACACAAATAACCATTACACCATTGTCATGTATGTGTCTCTTCCTGTGCACTTAATGTTTCTCAATACATAAAATATATGCTTGAAGTTATGGCCCTCTGTACGCTATAAAAGGGCTTTACACTTCCTGAATATAGGAACACAAAAACATTAGAAGGATTTCTAGAAAAACACACATAAATCTTGAGTAGATTTTCTTTAACAAAATATATTTAGTTGAAAATTATGTACAAATATAAATATATCACAGACAATATAAATAGCTTATTGTAAACTAATCATTGCAATGTTATTTAATATCAAAAACAGGATATACTGCAGTTGTTGCTTTAATGAGGTATCACTGTTGTGATTTTAACAGTAAAAGACTGTAAAAATGCTACAGTGAAAAACTGTTAATTGGTTAACAGAAAGTTTCCGTACTATATATGGTAAATAACTGTGATAGATCTAATGGTACATTTAATGTAATTTTACTGTAAAATACCGTTAAATTTACAGTTTTTGAAAGTGAAAAAGAACAACTCGTATAATTTACAGTGAAAAACTGTAAATTGACATTCCCACAATTCCCTGCGTGACACTTCACATTTGATCTATTTTGTTAAAATAACTATGTTTCTTCATAGTTTTCTTAGTTTGTTCTAATCAGTTATGCACATTAGGGTTTTATGTTACATTTAATGTTGTTAAATTAATGTTTATTGCATTTTTAAAATTTCATGTGTGTTACCATGATGGTGTTTAATGTTTGTGTGAATGACACTGTGCAGCTTCTATTATATTAGTTTTACATTTCTTGTGGAAGAGCTGCTTGTGATGAGCTTTGATTGATCATGTGTGACTCTCATCACTGCTGTGATTGTTGGTTATCAGTGTATTACAATGGTACAAAACAGATATTAATACTTCAATAGGACGTTAAATTCACATTATATCAGATAATGAATTACGGTTTATTACTGTAAATTTTAAGTTAAGTCTGTAAAACCAATAACGTTGCTACTGTATTTTTGACGGTAAAGTACTGGCAACCACAGCTGCCGTTTTTTACCGTAAAAATTTTTTTTGTAATTTTTTACAGTGTACCTGATTCTGCCTAAACTCTAATATTGTTGTTGTAACCTACTTCATCGGGTTTATAACATAATAAAAGGAAATGCTGTTTTAATTTAATACATTGACCCAACATACAATTTCACTTAATCTAACATTGGTGGCAATGGCTCTACGATCCACTTAGGCTTACGATGCTTTTGTAGTGCTTGTGCTTAGGCTGTGGGCACTCAGTGTGGGCAAGCTCACCTGTCTTTGCTTAGTGGTTCATTATATACAGTGTGCATAATGATGAAAGACACTGTTGACCCAACTAAACTGATGTGTTTTGAATAAACTAAACTAAATTGTGAGTAAAAAATTCTTCAATCAAATTAAGTAAGGGTAATTAATTAATTTTTGAGTGTATTTACATCATGGTGGAAAAGGACTTTCATCATATAAAACAAAAAAGATTATCAAACTTATTTAGTAAATTTACCTTGCTGGAGAAATCAGGATACATTTACTGACAGTTATGCTTCAGTAAAACCTTGTTGTTGTTTTTTCAGTTTGGTTGAATTCCATTATAATCAGTAATCTTAAATACTTTATTTCATTTCAACAAAACCAGTTATTTTAGATGTTACCACATGAAGTACATTTTCTAAGTTGAACTGACAAAACACTTTTTTCTGTGGCCTAAAGATGTAATGATCCGAATGACCACCTTAGATTAATGCAGCTGTTCAATTAGGCAGATAGTCATTTAAATTGCCTAATTAAATTTAATTAATTCATGAGCAATATTTGCATAATTATAGGCTATATATGATACTTGCGTTCCATTATTCTATTAAATGATCACATAATACACTCAAAAATAATGGCTGTTTTCCTATTAATTAAATAAACACAAACTATATTCAGCAGCCTGCATTTCTATTGAAATAAATGCCATTTTGAAAAGACATCTTCATTCTTATGAATCTAAAAGTTTCATCTTAATCTCCTTAAAAGCAATTTATTGTTAATGTTTAAATTATCATCTTCTTCGAGCATGGGTCAAGACCAATTGGCTATGGCAAGTTTGATAGATTCCCTTGTATTTTATGAGGGTATTTATGCATAAAATGCGCTATAAACAGCCCTTATAAATGCCTAAGCCCAAGTGTGATGAATTATATGGTCAAGAATGCATTCAAGGAATATTAACTGGCTGCAGTTTTGGAGGTGGAGAGCCGAGGCAATTTAAGACACATGCACTGAAGTACTTGGACGTGTTGTTAAATCTCAATGGCAGATGATTTCTTCGAAGTCAGGGAACTTCTGTTTTATTGATTTATTTATTTATATGATATTTTAGCAATATCACAAGACCAAGACTGCTGAATTTCCAAATATCCCCCAACAGTTCAATGAACTAGAAAAGTACTATTAAGAAAAGTTGCTATTAAGTACTTCCTTTAATCAACGTTTTTGAACAAATGGGTTGAATAGTTAATGACTCGCTCATTAATCACTGTCACTTGTCGCCACCTTGTGTAACGGTGTGACCTGAATACTCAATGTAAAATCCATTTTTGGGTCTTTGACTCTTTTCTGTAGTTCCTTATGAAAATAGTTTGTAACAAAGTCAGCGCTGAAAATCAAATTAAGCTGTAGTGAAATTTTTTCATGATAAAATACTGCATCTCTTCTTAGTATCAGTATAAATTATTTTATTTTTTTATTATTATTTTTTTTTAACTTTATTAAATATAGTTAACTTGATTTAAAGAGGTTTAGTAGAAGGGGGACCAAAACATCACAGTTCCAGGGACTATTTTCTTGCAATAAATGAAAATGTAG
Source organism: Abramis brama (assembly GCF_963993115.1). Lineage (NCBI taxonomy): Eukaryota > Metazoa > Chordata > Actinopteri > Cypriniformes > Leuciscidae > Abramis > Abramis brama. The sequence continues at coordinate 11,526,395 of NC_139986.1, read as the reverse complement.
TTTAAATTTATATTAAATGCAGTTAGTTAAACTTAAGAGTGATTTAAGTATGTAATTTCATAATTACTTCTATTGTCTTGGAAATATGGTCAAGTGTGCTGCCAAATGTATTGACAATCATATGGTAAACTAAAATTTAATGTAATTTCTACTGAAATTGAATCTTATGCATTTGAATATATTTGTAATTACATATTTGTAATGTTGCAATTACAAATATGTAATTGCAAGTACATTTAACTGTGTTATTTAATATTGCAATTTAAGTTAATATATATATTATTAAAAGGTTATTCAAACATAATTATTTAAAAATGATGTACACTAACATGGGTAGCCTTAAGTAAGCTGTTTTATTTTACATGGAGCAGATTGCCTTATGGTGGGACGTTGTATTGTTTAGTTTCATTTCCAAGAACTTTTAAACTGTATGTTCCTGTTTTCATTTGTCCTAGTTCCTGTTTCCTTTGTTCTTGTGTCTAGTTTATTTCTATGGTGTTCACTTCTGTCTTGTTTAATCCCCTGTTTTCTTGTGTATTTAAACCCTCAGTTTGATTCAGTTCTTGGTCCTGTATTGTCTGTGCTGTGCTTAGCTGTTGTCTTTTTGCCTTTTGTTTTGGAATTACTGTCTTTGTTTTTTGGTTTGTCTTGTTAATAAATGTTTTGACTTAATCAAGATCTTCCTCTCTTCTCCCTGCCGGACCCTGTCATAGCAGCGTAGTGTTGGGATCATGTGACCAACCAGATACCACTGCTTAGCTTCATTAACCTGTTATTTGACCCATTTGCTCACAGATTAAATTAGACTTTATTATGCATAAAGCATTTCATTTATTTATTTTTTTTATTTTTTTTATTTTACATCATACTGCATCTATGCCATTAAGTCTCAGTAGAAGTCCAAGGCAACTGCCATTTTGCTCAGCCAAACATTAATTAAAAATGACTGAGTGCACCTTTATGATGTCCATATTTTATGGAATCATTTTTATGAAACTCAACATTTAAAGATACTGACCTGCATTTGGATTAATGGCTAATCTTTTAGTGGCCTATCTACATTTGTCATAAAAACATCAGAATTCAAAACTGCCATTAGAACACATCAAACGTTTAGACTGTGGGCGTCCTGAGCCTTGCCAGCACTCCTGTCTGTCTGCTGCCAGACACATGTCCCATAAAACATGAACTCCAGCTGCTGTCTCTAAACTATGACCACAATCCATTACAGTGTTTTAAAAACAATATTGCATTGATTTCTGCATCCCTTGTGTGCTTGTGTCTACAATCGGGGCAGCGTTCAGAGTTATGGGTGCTCTGGCCCTTGGTCCCAGTTGTTGTGGAGGTAATGGTCTTGCGAATTGATTGAGTGGAATGGCTGCAGATGTTCTTTGTCTCCAGCAGATGCCTCTGTCCTTTTGTCTTCCTGGTTTGTTTTCTGTTTTCTCACATCCGAAATGAAGAGTTTTATAGGTTTCAGCGTTGAGGGCACAAGAGGGAAATTGTAAAGAATCGAGGGAGCAAGCGAGCACGCCTTCGGCATATGGCCTTGGCATGAGGAGAATTTATGGATAAGATAAAGATACACATGGAGATTCATATCCCTTTTCAAGTGATTATAAGATGGAGGGTGTTGCAAATGACACCCTTGTCAAAGGCGTATGGGTAATTTATTTCTTAGAATCTTAACCTTAGATCTTATAGCCTAAGCACAAAAAACACATCTAGTCTTTCTTAACATAAAGAAACAAAAAAGGAGAGTGGGAACTCTGGCACAGTATATAAACTTGGCTCATTTTGACCATCTACAATATCTGACTTTTTAAGTTGCTCTATAGAACAATCCAAAAGCCTGAAAGTCTGAGAATACATATAATATCAGGGATTTAAAACTTAATTCATCCAAATACTAAGAATATATGAAACTTTTTGAACCAAAACATTAGATTAAAAAATAAGCTGAATGCTGTTTATACATAAAGCTGTATAAAAATGCTGTTTAAAATATAGAATTTAGAGTATACATTACACATGTATACATTACAAATGAATGTTAATTTAATACCAACAATTTAAATAGATAAATGCTTATTAAAATGTAGAATTTAGATAAATACACCATATCACATCATAGGACAAGTCAACTATAAGCACATGCAAAATTACATCGCTTTCATACTCCCACATTAGCATTTTTTAAATGTATATAACCTTGGGATTAAATCTGAATGGCCGCTGAGACTAAATGAGATGTAGTTTGCTTCATGGAGAGTATGATCACAAATCCTAGTGACATTCTGGTCCTCAGTCCAAATCTCAGAGATGTAAAGACATGGCTTTACACTGCACCGAGGAGCTGTGAAACAGGCATAGACGCAGCAGTATGATCCTTTTGGCGAGGTGATGGCCTGTAAGACTCTCTCCAATGCAGGATGTATCAGTCGTAGAGATCGGAGCTCAAGACACAGAACCCAAAGATACAACATTTACATTTACATTTAGTCAATTAGCAGACGCTTTTGTCCAAAGCGACTTACAAATTAGGACTAAATTAAGCGAGTCATCGTGAAGAGGCAAAAACAACTGTATTAAGGGTCCACTGGAGGCAAGTTGAGAGATGAGAACCCAAGTGCAGTTTATTATAACAAAAACAAAACATGAAACAAAAACATGGCGTGGCATGGCATGAAAACAAAAACCAAAGCATGAACATTGCACAACAGCAGACTACAGGAAACAATACTTGACACAGACACATGGCAAACAAGAGGGCTAAATACACAGACTAATGACAAGACAAGGGACACCTGTGAACAATGATCAGACAATTAACCAATGACAAGACATGGCAGGATCACATGACAAACAGGGAATCACATGACAGACATGGAAACAAGACATGACACAGAAACATGACAAGAACAAACCCAAGATCGTGACAACAACGCAAGAAGTGCTCAAAATACGAAGTTCAGGCATTGTTCAGAGTAGCATAAGCCCGATAAGCGAGGATTAAAGGAAAAGGAAATATTATTATTTATTTATTTAAAAAAAAAAAATTATGAGGTTAAGTGCTCACGGAAGAGATGGGTTTTCAGCTGTCTTTTGAATGTTGTCAGAGATTCTGCATTCCAGATGAGGGTGGGGAGAGCATTCCACCAGCATGGAACCATGAATGAGAATGTTCTGGAAAGTGATTTTGTGGCTTTCTGTGATGGAACCACAAGACGTCGCTTGTTGACCGATCGTAGGCTTCTGGTAGGGATGTAGGCTCGTAGGAGTGAGTGAAAGTAGGAGGGAGCTCAGCCTGTGATAGATCTGTAAGCAAGCGTCAATGCCTTGAACTTGATGTGAGCAGCGAGTGGTAGCCAGTGCAGAGAGATGAACAGAAGCATGACGTGGGCCCTCTTTGGCTCATTGAAGACAAGACGAGCTGCAGCATTCTGAATCACAAGACCTATGATCCAGAGGAAATGTCTTTAAATGGAAGTAAAGAACATCTACTGTGAATTTTAGATAATACAATCACTAAGTGACCCTCTGCTAGGTAGGTGAAAGGTTAAATAGAGATACCAATAGGCATGTCAATCAAAATGCATACTGGACATTAGCACTGACAGAATGCAGTATGGTTAGTCTGCTTTAAAGTAGACCCAAAGGAGAATATCGTCTTTGTTCACTCTTTCTTCCTTCTTTCTCTGCAACTGAATCGTTTTTCTGGAATTAAATTGCCATCATATAGGTTTCAACTGATTTGAAACCCCATTAGCACTGCTCTACTAACAATACTGTAACGCAGTTAGATGTTGTGGGAAGAAGGAGGTGGGAACCGGCGAACATTCAACACACAATTTAATAATAAAATAAACAAATACAAAACGAAAGTAAAAGACAGCAGCCCCTCACGGGCGACTGCTGTCACATATAATAAAACAACACAATTCCAGGCCTGTCCTCTCTCGATCTTCACTGTTGTCGCTCCTCCTTTATACTTCTGCTCCTCCATGAGAGATACGAGACTGGTGCGTTTTGCTCAGGTGTCGCTCATTATCAATCATGCCACCGGCATCGCGCCATTCTCTCACGGGGACGGCCTCGTCCTGGTCGCCACAAATACTTTGTTGCAGTTGTGGCCTAATGGTTAGAGAGTCAGACTTGTAACCCGGAGGTCGAAGCTTTGATTCTCAATACCGGCAGGAAATGACTGAGGTGCCCTTGAGCAAAGCACCTAACCCCCAATCGCTCTCCTGGTGCCGCAATGAATGGCTGCCCACTGCTCTGGGTGTGTGTCCATGGTTTGGAGTCTGTGTGTGTTCACTTCTCCTAATGTGTGTGTGCTCTTGGATGGGTTAAATTCAGAGGACAAATTCCAAGTATGGGTCATACTTGGCCTTCACGTCACCTCACTTAACTCACAGTGACTGTTACAGTTTTTTCAAATTGCTTTGTGGTATCTGACCTGCATTATATTTAATGAATAATCCAGCAAATTCACTCTTCCAACAAAGGTCTATGAAACTTCCCCCAAATCTAACATCCCAAATGAAGCTAACACACTGGCAGAACCCGGTGTCCTGTTACAGGACACATTAAGGGCCCTATCTTGCACCCAGCGCAATTGACTTTGTACACCGACGCATGTATCATTCCTATTTTGCACCCGCGCAAAGCGGACTTTTCCCTCCACAGACGCACGTCGGTTAACTAAGAAATACACTTGCGCTCCCCGGGGGCGGTTCAGCGCAAAGAGGAGGCGTGTTCCGGCGCAAACGTTCCCTCATGCTATTTTACAGGTTTAGAAAACAATTCCGCCACTGACCGAAAAAAAACTGTTTAAAGTCAGTGGCACGTTGCGCATGTTATTCATATGCTATTTTAAGGGCGCATGCTTGGCCTTAATCAATGTAGCGTGTGCACAACGCACATACACTTTGATTCTCTCATATAGACACAGACGCAGCAGTTATCATTTTTGCAAATCATACATTATTACGATAGATAGATAGATAGATAGATAGATAGATAGATAGATAGATAGATAGATAGATAGATAGATAGTTTATTATAAAAGCATACATCTAGCTTACACATTTACCCAAATTATCATACGCCTGTTTAACCGAAGTTAATTTGGGTGTGTTTCTCCATCCCCAACGTCCCTGACGAGAACGTCGGTCTCCTCGGCTGTGAACCGCTGCCGGCGTGCGCCTGGCAAATCCGCCGTTATAATAGGAATCCGCTTTAGAACAAGCGCGTCTGCTCTTAAAGGGAATGTGAGATGGCGCTCTGATTGGTTTATTTCACGTTACGCCCAAACCACACCTATGAATAATGAAGCTACTTCAGACCAACCCATTTTAGATTTGCGTCGGGCGCAAGAGTCATTTATCCCGCCGGTATAATAGCAACAGCGCCCAAGACCCGCCCACAAAGTTACTTGCGTTTTGCGCTTGATACTTGCGTTTCAGATCGTTAAAATAGGGCCCTAAGACTGATAAGACTTATTATGACCCCAAACAGAGAGTTGTGACTCTCACTTAATTCTTGCTGAGAAGGAGAAATAAACCCTTTTAATCCTATATATTCTATATATAACCACTTGAGAAATGTATAAACGTATCTAATTTTCCCATCTCATGATTTTCCTTTTATGTGTTTGGCCTATGTATTCATTCTCTGTTTTAAACTCTTTTGGATTAATGTTTCAGACTTGCATACTATGGTTAACCATAATCATATGTTTAGCATGTTTAGTCTCTATAAACTCCAATCTTCGTCCCCCATTTGTTAATTTACATTACATTTTGCTAACTTTGTGACGCATTAGTATTATAAGAATCTTGAAGAGTCTTTTGTTAAACACCCAATCAAATGACATGTTCAAAGACCTGCTTGAACAAAAGGTCGTAAAGAAATTCCCTCCAAAGGGAACAACTTCTTATTGGCTCATAACCCTCCAGAGGGTGTGACATCTTCACGCTTTAAATATCACTGATCACAAGATCACGCTTTTTAGTCTCTTAGTCTCTTTCTGAAATCCTGATGTGAAGATGATGCTGAACTAGAAGTTTTCTAAGGACCCCCAAGCTTGTGCCAGGCTGCGGCCTTGTCTTTTCATTCACCAAAGATCCTCTGACTCACACTGGTTCTCTCTCATCAAGACAACATCAGCAAAGATCAACTGGAGCCTCAACAAATTGCATCAGGACAGTTTAATTCAAATGGGCGAGACATGCAAGTGTCAAACTTAGTCTCATTATTGGATCCATTAAGTATCCTTACCCCTTTAAAGAAGGGCGTGTTAGAACTAAACTGATGGTTTGCTCAAGGCTGTTGATCTATGCTATAACTTTTCACTTTCCTGTTTTCTGCTTCAGCTGTCTTTCCCTTGGTAAACTGTATGCATGTTAGAGTAGTTTAAGTGTTTTGAGTGATGTTTCTAATGTAGAGAACTGTGTTTAGAGTTTTGCAACTGTGTTGCAAATTGTTTGACAATTGCAAACTGAGTGTAAAGAGTATAATGTGCTTGCAGTTTTGCAGACTTGGTCTGAAGATTATGTGCATGAGTGAATGGTTTCACTGAGTGAGCCTCAAGTTCCACTTTTAGTGTGTAAGCAATTTGAAAAAAACTGTAAATCAAAGCTCTCTTTTAAATTAAGCAGCACCTTGTCAGCTCATAGAGGAACATGTGATATATAAAAACTAGGAACACCCTCATAAACTTGTTCTACTGCAATCTAAAAAATATTTAATAAATTATTAAAATAGGTTTTGTCTACTGCAGACTGCTGGAAACACCTTTAGTATGACCTGACCAAAGAGGCATGCAACTACCAGATCATTGTGGTTTGCGAGACTGCTCAAATGTTTGTGTCGGGGCCCTGGCAAGGGATCAGAGAAGCCTTTTCAAGTTTCAGACCTTCCTTTCCTTCTTTATTTTCCTTTTTTCCCAGAATCCCCAAGCCCTTCCTTTCTTCAGATGTGTATTTGTTAATCGTGGCTACAGTCAAATCTTCTCTGTTAAAAATGTATTGACTAAAAGAGACATCAAAGACATCAATCTCACTTTATTTTCAAAGGAATAATGGCAATATGAGGTTTGAAAAAAGAACAGCTTTCCACTGAGCATGCAGAATATCTCAGACCACACTGTGATCCTTCTCCAAACACCGTGATAACATTGAAGAGAGATGGGAATTCCATGACAATGACTTTCTCGGTTAACCCTGCAGTGTCAAGTCTCACATTTAGCACTATTTTAATTACTTCTGTATTCTACTTTATTACTTCTTTAATATATATATCCAAATTGACAACCTAATAAAAGTAAGTAATTATGTCTAAAGCAACTAGAGAATTTACAAGCCACATGAAATACTGCCTTAATTAAAAAAATAAACAAAAATGAATTGGGAAAAATTATCATAATTATTGAAAATATTAACAAGTACCATACAATTCTCTATTGTTCTCTGTTATTGAACAAAAATATATTACATTGATATTATAATGTGGGGGGGGGGGGTTAAATTGCAGGGGTTCGGTCACTTTTTTTTTTTTTTTTTCTCGCGCGCGCTCGCACCTTTTACGAGTTTATCAAACCTTAGGTGAGTAGGATCAGTCAACAAACACGGTGAGTCATGTCATCTTCTCCTCTTATTGTCACTTGCACTTCATGTAACATGTATAGCATAGCCTTCTCTGTCAGCACAGGATTTACATGTGATAAATGTAGGGAGATAGTCAGGCTGGCGGAGAAGATTTCAGAACTAGAGACATGCATCCAAACTTTAATCGAGGTTAATTGTAAGAGTGCAAGGGCTTTAGATACTGCTTTGGATGTGACTAGCTTAGTGAACTCTGTACAATGTCCGGTTCCGGCTGTAGTAGAGCCCGTGCAGCAGGGCAATTGGGTGACGGTGAGACGCTGTAGTCGCAGGACAAAACGCCGCTCTTCCATTCCGATTACCATAACAAATAGATTCTCTCCACTCAGTGAAACACCCACTGTGAATCCTGTTGAATGTGCCCTAGTTATTGGCGATTCTATTACACGGAACGTGAAAATAGAGACACCAGCCACTATAGTCACATGTTTGCCGGGAGCCAGAGTGCCTGACATCAAAGCAAATTTAAAAGTGCTGTCTAATGCTAATCGTAAATTCTCTAAGATTATTATTCACGTCGGCACAAATGATGTTCTACTCTGGCGCGTTTTGCTGGATTTTCTCCACATTGTAGCACTATAAACTTAAATTACTCCGTCATTTATGGTCATACAGAAAAAAGAAATATAAAAAAAGAATCTGTGATATTTCTACTTTTGTATGTGTCCACTTACAATCAAATCAAAACATTGTAAAATACAATGAAATAAACAGGGAGTGCGTTCTGCCTCTCCGTCGCGGTGAACTTTTTTTTCTTGAGCACGTCTATAAACTGAAACAAAACTCAGCGAATACTTGTCACACATTTATGAGCCATATACCTTTATAAACATTTAAGTGTGTACTTTTAAATGATCGGATTCAAAACGAAAACAAATATTCTCTAAGTAATTTGTATAAAACCAACAAGATGTCCAGCTTCTCAAACGCTTGCTCATTATATTTAATTTGGCCACGCCCACTCGCGCAAAAGAGATTCACATGCAAATCTCCACATGGAACGCGAACTCACTCATTAACTCAACAACAAAACACCAAAACACTTCACTTTTCGTCGAGTTTGAAAGACGCGCCTGAGCTTACATTGGATTTACCTCAGAAGAAGAAGAACGCGATTTGAAGACAAGAAAGATGTAAGGTAAGAAATTCTTACATATTAGTTTGTTATTGTTGCATAAATGTCACGTTGCAGTTGAACTGTTGCTAGATATATGGGGAATATTATAATATTTAGACCCGTGTTTACTGTTACTGTGTTTGTGGATATCTGCTCAAACGTAGATATGTATATGGTAACCATAATGTTTTATATTTGAGCGCGTTTGAATGTATCATATTTTGGATGAAAGCAAAACGCACCAAACGGCTTCATGTTTTTACTATTATCTCATTTCATATCATCATAACGAATGGAAACATTTGAAGTAACATGATAATCAATATATTTTTCTCTAGCTTAGTTGTTACTGAAATCTCTTGGAAGATTTATACTGCCGTAGTACGGTGTACATTTTAGGACATCCTCAGACCTCAGACATATGAAGACAATAGCCTGACTACGTCAGACTTCCTACTTCCGCTCAATTTCATTTCGCTTCTGTACTCAGTCTGATACAGCGTAATAGCTTTCCGTTTTTCTCCGGTCTGAAAACAGCCGGGCCAATCAACGAACAGAGGGTGGGCTGAGAGCCGTGACGTAGATGCTGATTGTACCGTGGATGCATAGATTTACTTCACATTATCTGCAAAAGTCGTTCACAGCCATGTTTACTCCCATATTTCGCTCGATGGTTTTGTTTTCGCATCATACATGTGTTTACAGTGGAAGTTAGATGCGGCTGAGCATGCGCATAACACACGCCATAACCAAACGTTATGTGATTGGCTTACGGGTAACCAATGATTTTAAACATCAGACAAGCGCCCCCCCGCGAGAAAGAAAACGCTTTTCAATTGTGCCATGCCAGACTCTGTCTATGAAGCAAAGCGAAGGAGATAGGTCTGACTGCAGAACCGCAGAACCATACGTCATAGCAGTGTGAGGACGACAGCGCCAGCCCAACAGTCTGGTGCCGGAAGTGGATACCATACATATCCACCTTACATATACCATACCTAAACCTACCCATCTCCACCCCCTGACCCCTAAACCTACCCATCTCCACCCCCTGATCCCTAAACCTACCCCTAAACCTACCCATCACCACCCCTTAGATGCTTTTACCCCGCCCACTTCCGGCATCAGACTGTTAGGCTGGCGCTGTCGTCCTCACACTGCTATGACGTATGGTTCTGCGGTTCTGCAGTTGGTTATTATTGAAGCGAAGTAGCAGAGTTTGGTATTACCAGGCTAAAGGCATCATGCCTCAGACTAAAAGGCTTCAGTCATTGGACAAAACGGCATCGCGCCTCAGACTGAAAAGCTTCAGGTCTCAGGAAAAACAATGTCAGGTGTCAGGTCTCGTACAATTAGGCATCAGATGAAACAGCCTCAGACAAAAAGGCATCAGACGAAACGGACTCAGACTAAAAGGCATCAGACGAAACGGACTCAGACTAAAAGGCATCAGACGAAACGGACTCAGACTAAAAGGCATCAGACATAAAGGCATCAGACGAAACGGACTCAGACTAAAAGGCATCGGACGAAACGGACTCAGATGGAGTTTGGAGGTTCGCATTGCCCCGCCCCATGTGACATCACATGTACGCGATTCATAGCTCGAAAGAACGCTTTACTTGATTCATTTCTGAAGTCTCTAAGGTTGATTAAAAACAAGAAAAGTGACAGATTCTTGAAATATTATGATGATATTTTTGACAATACCACTGATGCATAATGTTTCCTCTGTGTATGTCTTTTATTTATTTATTTATTTATTTTATATATGTGAAGCTTTACATATACTTGATATAATTTAATTCCTGTAGAAGTTCTATGTCCTTTATATCCGCTTGTTATCTGATACATATTCAATAAAAGAAAAAAAAAGAAAAAGAAAAAAAGAACGCTTTACTAGTTTGCCAACACACAAGCTAGCTGAATATGTCATCTAACTTTTTAAACGTGCAAATAAAACTCGTGAAATGCATGTTCTCTTCTGCATACAGCATAATTAGTGTAACATTTAATTAAAGCATATATATATATATATATATAGGCTATATATATAGGCTATATATATATATATATATATATAGGCTATATATATAGGCTATATATATATATATATATATATAGGCTATATATATATTATATGCTTTAATTAAATGTTAAAACATGCACTCGCGAAATGCATGTTCTCTTCAACATAATTAGTGTATAGTACAGGGCAAAAGTTTGGAAACATTACTATTTTTAATGTTTTTGAAAGAAGTTTCTTCTGCTCATCAAGCCTGCATTTATTTGATCAAAATGTAATATTGTGATATATTATTACAATTTAAAATAATTGGTTTTCAATTTATTATACTTTAAGTTATCATTTATTTCTGTGATTCAAAGCTGAATTTTCAGCATCATTACTTCAGTCTTCAGTGTCACATGTGACATCCAGTCTATCACATGATCCTTTAGAAATCATTATTCTGATTTATTATGAGTTATTCAATTATTCAATATTCTGATTTATTATGAGTGTTGGAAACAGTTCTGCTGCCTAATATATTTGATGAATAAAAGGTTAAAAAGAACTGCATTTATTCAAAATAAAAACAACATCTAATAATATAAATCTTCTTTAGAGGGGCGGATCTAGAAAAATATTATGGTGTGGCGAGAGGGGTGCAGGAATTTTTGAGGGGTGGCAACATATGGCAGATGTATATATACTGAATTTAATCACAGTTAAATTGGCCATAACTTTTAATTCGTTGCTGCCAACTGGGGTGATCCGTCCCTGCTTCTTTACTATCACTTTTTATCAATTTAACACATCCTTGCTGAATAAAAGTATTGATTTATTTTAAAAAAAAATAAAGAAAAACATTACTGACCCCAAATTACTGACCAGTGTATATTGTTGTTACAAAATATTTATATTTTTAAAATATTTGCTTCTTTTTATAATTTGTATTTTTTTACGTTTTATTCATCAAAATATGCTAAAAAAGTATCACAGGTTATGAAAAAATATTAGGCAGCAGAACTGTTTCCAACTTTGATAATGAATCATCATATTAGAATGATTTCTAAAGGATCATGTAATAGACTGGAGTAATGATCCTGAAAATTCAGCTTTGCATCACAGAAATACATGATAATTTGAAGTATAATAAATTGAAAACCAATTATTTTAAATTGTAATAATATATCACAATATTACATTTTTTTTCTGTATTTTTTATCAAATAAATGCAGGATTGATAAGCAGAAGAAACTTCTTTCAAAAGTTGTCCTAGCATGTATCCCATATTCGTATAGGGTTAAAAACTTTTTTTGTAAAAAAAAAATTTTTTATATGTTTCAAAAATTTTGGCCTGTACTGTATACAGTATATATATATATATATATATATATATATATATATATATATATGCTATGTATATATATATATATATATATATATATATATGCTTTAATGAAATGTTACACTAATTAAGTTGTTTACAGAAGAGAACATGCATTTCGCAAGTTTTATTTGCACATTTAAAAACTTAGATGCCATATTTCAACTAGCTAGTTTGTATGTTGGCAAACTATCGTGGAGTTAAAGCGTTCTTTCGAGCTATGAACCGCGTACATGTGATGTCATATGGGGCGGGGCAATGCGAATCTCCAAACTCCATCTGAGTCCGTTTCGTCTGATGCCTTTTTGTCTGATGCCTTTTAGTCTGAGTCCGTTTCGTCTGATGCCTTTTAGTCTGAGTCCGTTTCGTCTGATGCCTTTTTGTCTGAGTCTGTTTCGTCTGATGCCTTTTTGTCTGAGGCTGTTTCATCTGATGCCTAATTGTACGAGACCTGACACCTGACATTGTTTTTCCTGAGACCTGAAGCTTTTCAGTCTGAGGCGCGATGCCGTTTTGTCCAATGACTGAAGCCTTTTAGTCTGAGGCATGATGCCTTGTCTTCATATGTCTGAGGTCTGAGGATGTCCTAAAATGTACACCGTACTACGGGTTATTGTTATTATTATTTTATCCAGCACTGCGCATAGCTTATGCCTACAAGGCACAACAAACCTGGTGTTCATTATATTATATATTGTTGGAAACATTTGTGTGTGTGTGTGTGTGTATTCTGTGAATTTTAAAAAGCAATTTTAACCAGAAAAATCTAATATTTATTTCCAAAATCGTGCAGGCCTTTCTCTTGATATCAGTATGTTCACTTTTTTTTTCAGGGCCCAGATGCCACTGAGGACTTCAACATTCACATGAGTCTCTGTACATGAACATGGTAAAGTGAAAATCAAACACCTTGGAAATGAAAGGTATGTACAATGGTTTTAGGAATGGCACAAAGGTCTCTGTCTTTGGATCATTGTTTTCAATAAGTGCTTTTTTGGCATTTGTTGTGTATCTTTGGATTATGTTGTGTTGTAAATAAATCCAAACAATTTAAAAGCCATTCTTTTTTAAATCTCCTCATTTACAGTATTGTGCAAGGTTGCTCAGAATGACAGGGCCTGATAGCTCCTAATAGGGCCGTTAGGGGAGGGTCTTTGTCTTTCTCAGGTGTGAAAAGCTTACATATTAATGACCTTCCGCATAGAGCTTTCTAACACAAAACCCGTCGTAAACATTTTAAATCAATATATTGTCTTATCTGAATGAGCAGTCAGGGTGATTTTCACATAGTTTTAGAGCAAATATTCTAGGCTACGTCATACAATTTTCAAAAGTCTTGTGAAGAAATAATCAGTATGGGTTTCATGGCCTTATTTCAGTGAGAATTTTTTTTTGTATTTTCACAAACCACGCATAAATGTCATTATCTCAAAACTACAAACTTTTACATACATGCTGCTGATATATTATTGTAGCAGAGTTTGTGCTGAATACAGTGTAATTAGACTTTAGCCATGAAAATGTCACAAGTAACAGAAATAACCAGAAATGTCAGAGCATGTCAGAACACCTCCAGGGCCCAGAAAACAGCTCTGACCCCAGAGGGTTAAAGAGGTGTGCGAACTCGCAAGTACAATGTCAGGCACTGTAATTTGCTCTGGCCCCCTTCCTATTCGCTGGAGTGATGAGATACTTAGTAGATTGTCCTCAAGAGCAGCTGCGCATCTTTTAACTGGCACCAGGAGGCGTGAGCACATTACCCCCATTCTGGCCTCCTTGCACTGGCTTCCAGTTTTTTTTAGGATTCAGTTCAAAGTTTTATTGTTTGTTTTCAAGGCACTTAATGGGCTGGCCCCAAACTATATCACCGATCTTGTACAGCCGTACTCAGTTCAAAGGTCATTGAGATCCTCAAAAAAAAGGGCTTCTACTTGTGCCGCGATAGAGCTTTTGCAGTTGCTGCTCCACGTCTGTGGAACCAGATCCCCCTGGATATAAGATCTGCCCCCTCCATTTCTGCCTTCAAATCCAGGTTAAAAACCTACTTTTATTCTCTGGCCTTCCTTGTTCCATAACCTTGTACTCCTGCCTATTTTTTGTATTTTTTGTGTTGTGTGCCCTGATATTGAAGGTTTTCTTTTTCTTTTTTTCTTTTTTTCTTTTTTTCTTTTTTTCTTTTTCTTTTTATAAATTTTGACTATTGATTTTATGTGTTTTTTTCTTTTTCTTTTTTCTGGTACTATTGGTGTTTTTAGTTATTCACTGTACAGCACTTTGGTCAGTTTTATGCTGTGTGTAAATGTGCTTGAAAAGAGATGGTATTCATCCCTCCTGGGATGGTGCTGCTCTTCTCTAGTAATATGGCACATAGTCTTAGAGCTCAAACATGAATTGGGGCTCAGGTCAGGAAGCAGACAGACTGGCTAAACCGACCAGATAAATCCCATCACATAGAGCCTCTTTCACCTAGATATCATCATATAGATACTGTGTCTGTTCCCCAAATTAGGAAATACAAAAAACTTCCAAACCCATCTAAGGGTAAAAATTTAATTGATGTTCAACAAATAAAAAACAGATATAATACAAATGAGCAAATGATAAAGCTTGGGTTTCTGAATATTCGATCCCTTACTTCAAAATCACTTATTGTTAATGTTATGATTACAGACTATAACCTAGATGTGCTGTGTTTGACAGAAACCTGACTAAAACCAAACAATTACATTACTTTAAATGAGTCCACCCCACAAGATTACAGTTATAAACATGAACCTCGTCTGAAAGGCAAAGGGGGAGGTGTTGCTGTAATTTATAGTAATATTTTCAGAATTACTAAGAAGTCTAGTTTCAAAAAAAATTATTTTGAAGTGTTGGTGCTTAATGTAACAATATATAGTGTAAATGATAAATCACGTTTGAGATTTGTGCTGGCTACTGTATACAGGTCACCGGGGCACCATACAGACTTTATCAAATAATTTGCTGACTTTCTATCAGAGTTAGTACTGGCTGCAGATAAAGTCCTTATTGTTGGTGATTTTACAGTTTTTCTCCATTGGTTTGGACCATTTCTTGAAACAGAAATTACATTCTCAAAACTCTAAGATCATTTGGCAAAACAGTCTTACAGTTCAGCACAACACTATAGCTCACTTGCAAAAGCTCATATCTCTCCTAAAACTGTTCACTCATGCTTCAAAACTAAATTTGTTTCCCATATAAAGAGTCAGTGCCACGAAAATGGCAAAGATCCTTCTCAATTGCTTTGGCTCATTTCTTGAAACAGACCGGACGTTCTCAACACTCTTGGTGCTTTTGCCAAAATAACGTGGATGGTTCGGCACAACACCATGGTTCACCTGCAAAAGTTCATACCTCTCCCAAAACAGTTCACTCATGTGTCAAAACTAAATTTCCTTCTCATTTAAACAGTCAGTGCCCCCAAAATGCTTCGTCCCTTTGGCATTGTGTAAGCACTTCAAGTCAAAATGTTTAGATGTTTTGTCACTATGGCAGAGGACCATTGAAATATCCCTCATGTCCACCTTTCAGTCTTAGCCCAGTCCTTCACTGACAGTGGTTACTGTACTGTTTTTTGTCTAGCTAACAGAATACAATTGTGTATAAAACTGAAAAAAAGAAATAGGATTTTAGGGTAAGAGTAGCCTCCAAGGTTTGACATCACACATTGCACTCATACTGCCAATGAAATTGTAACCATTATCATTCACACACATAAAGTAACTTCCATACATCAGAGTAAAAAGAAAATGTATACAGCATAATATACTGTAATATAAACACAAACAAAAAACAATGAAAATGATATGCAGCCTACAGTGCTGTAAATAAAGCTGGAGTTTCACAACTAACAGTCCTTCACTGGTCGCTGTCCTTACCCTCCCTCTCCTGGCCACCGTCCTCACCCTCCTGGCCATCCACACGCTGCTGTCTGTCTGGCCACAGATTCTCGTCCACATCACAGCGTATATTCTCCCTTGCGATGCAACGAGGGAAGAAACGGCGTGCATGTCGCAACCATCCCCTACACTGATCTCCTGTAATATCCTCACACGCAGCGTCCATTGCATGGAGCAGGGACCTCTGATCTTGAGCCCGATGCTCATACACTCTCCACCTCCAAGCAGAGAAATACTCCTCAATAGGATTGAGGAAAGGAGAGTAAGGTGGTAGAAACACCATGACCATCCTTGGATGAGTAGTGAACAAGGCCCTGATGAGTGGGCCACGGTGGAAATTCACATTGTCCCATACAATGACATATTGTGGTAGGTGAGGCCCTACGAGGCCTCTCTCATTTTCAGGGATCAAATCAAAATGAAGGCGGTCCAAGAAGATGAGGAGCTTCTGTGTATTGTATGGGCCAAGACTGGGGATGTGAGTGGCCACACCATTCTCAGATATGGCAGCACACATAGTTATATTGCCCCCTCGCTGGCCTGGGACATCCACCGTGGCCCGGTGGCCAATAATATTATATATTCTCTCTTGGACTTGGATTATATACACTCTCTTGGAGGTGGAGAGTGTTTGAGCATAATATTCATGGTATTATGTTCTTGACTAATTTTGACAATTGAACAGACTATTGTGCATGTGATGACTTATACAATGAAATGACGCTGACACGTTTTGGAGCGAACAACCATTAGACTGAGAATCAACAATCAGCTTAGATCAACAAGATCTATTCACTTGGAAATTGTGCTAAATGTAGGCTACCTGTACTTAATCATTTGCAAAGATGTACTGAGACATTGAGACATGTACTTAGACATTTGCAATTTGATGAAATGAATGAGAAATTCAATTCTGTTGTGAACAATTGCCAAGTGGTTTGGAGGTTTGTCCATGCTGTTTTGAGAATGTCATTTCCGTTTCAAGAAATGAGCCAAACCAATGGAGAAAAACTGTAATATACATGTAGATAAGGAAAAAGATGCATTTGGATTGGCATTTAAAGACATTCTTAACTCTATTGGAGTTAGACAACATGTGTCAGGACCTACTCATTGTCGTAATCATACTGTAGATCTAATATTATCACATGGAATCAATGTTGATTGCCGTTGAAATTCTGCAGCGAAACGATGACATCTCAGATCATTATCTAGTCTCGTGTAAAGTGCAAAGCTCTGTGTTACAAACATGTTCGACCTATCACTTCTGCCACTAAATATTGCTTTATTAATAATCTTCATGATCAGTTTCATCATCTCAGCATCCCAGATAGCTTAGAAGAACTTGATATTGCGACAGAAACTTTTAACTCTCTCTTTTCCAGCACTTTAGACACAGTTGCTCCGTTGGGCTTAAAGAAAATTAAAGAAAATAGTCCAATGCCGTGGTACAACGAGCACACTCAGGCCCTTAAGAGAGCAGCCAGAAAAATGGAGCAAAACTGGAGGAAAACAAAACTAGAGGTATTTCGCATTTCATGGAAAGAGAGCACGATTGCATACAGAGAGGCCTTAAAAGCTGCTAGATCTGCTTATTTTTCAACCCTATTAGAAGAAAATAAACAAAACCCTAGGTATTTATTTGAAACAGTGGCTAAATTAACGAAAAATAAAACTTCATGCCCAGAAGTTTCCAAGCAGCACAGCAGTAATGACTTTATGAACTTCTTCACTTATAAGACTGATAATATCAGGGAGAAAATTATAACTATGCAACCGTTGTTGGAGATTTTCCTTTGCCTCATGTAAAAGTCTGTATTGCTGTGTCTCAGTCAAAACCCAGGTTAAATCAGGATACATCAGGTTAAATTAGGTCAAGTGGTCTGTGAGGATGAAAGAGTACCTAACAAGCTCAGAGAGAAGATGTGTATAGGTAGCTGATAAGATGGTACTAAAAACGTTAATTAAAAATGATGGATGGCATTACAACACTGCAGGTGCAGAGAATCATGTGACCAAAGATATTCTTTAAAAATGGGTATGACCAAAGATTTTTCCACCAATAGAATAATGTCTCCGGGAAAGATGATGCTAACGGTAGCGAGATCTTGATAGCTGATTGGCTACCTAGTGATAAGAAAAGGTATAAGACCTGAGGTTCTGACCAGTGCAGATCAGATGGCCAGCTGGCATCTCACTTTGTTGCTTGTCAATAAAGTTACTTCTGAGACCTGGAACTTCGACTCTTGAGAGATTTCTTCGAGACTCGATTTGAGGACTTAGAATTTGCTACAACACCGTCTACTACAGTATCGCATCAGGGAGTCCATTGTAGTCTCCGAAAAACTCGATTCATTCATTGCTATAGGAGAGGAAGAATTTTCTAAACTCGTTAAAACATCTAAATTGACAACATGTATGTTAGACCCTATACCGACTAAGCTACTGAAAGAGATGCTTCCAGAGTTCATAGATGCTCTTCTTAATATCATTAATTCATCTTTGTCATTAGGATATGTACCAAAAACTTTTAAGCTGGCTATGATTAAACCGCTTTTTTTTTAAAACGCAACTTGATCCTATAGAATTAGTCAATTACAGGCCGATCTCGAATCTACCTTTTCTGTCAAAGATACTAGAAAAGGCAGTATCTTCACAACTATGTTCCTTTTTAGAAAGAAATTATATCTGCAAGGATTTTCAATCAGGATTTAGACCGTACCATAGTACTGAGACAGCTCTCATTAGAGTCACAAATGATTTGCTCTTATCATCCGATCGTGGTTGTATCTCTCTATTAGTGTTACTTGATCTTAGTGCTGCATTTGACACTATCGACCACAACATTCTTTTAAATAGACTCGAAAATTATGTTGGCATTAGTGGAATTGCATTAGCATGGTTTATATCATACTTATCTGACCGTGTCAGTTTGTAGCAGTAAATGTAGAGATGTCTTACCGATCAAAAGTTCAGTATGGCGTACCACAAGGCTCAGTACTAGGACCGTTGCTGTTCACTCTGTACATGCTACCCTTAGGAGATATCATTAGGAAGCATGGCATTAGTTTTCACTGTTATGCTGATGATACGCAGCTCTATTTCTTCATGCCCTGACGAAACTTACCAATTCACAAAATTAACGGAATGAATAGCTGATATAAAAAACTGGATGACTAGCAGCTTCCTACTACTTAATTCTGAAAAAAACAGAGATTCTAATTATTGGACAAAAAACTTCCTCACGTAATAACCTAGAAAACTGTCTAACACTTGATGACTGCTCTGTCAAGTCCTCGTCGTCGGTTAGGAATTTGGGTGTGCTCTTTGATACCAATCTTTCATTTGAAAGTCACGTGTCTAGTATCTGTAAAACCACTTTTTTTTTTTTCATTTTAAAAATATATCTAAATTACGTCATATGCTTTCAATGAAAAATGCAGAACAATTAGTTAATGCGTTCATGACATCAAGGCTAGATTATTGTAATGGTATTATGGGTGGTTGCCCTGCATGCTTAATAAACAAACTACAGCTGGTTCAAAATTCTACCAGTTCTTACCAGGACCAGGAAGGATGACCATATTAGAACGGTTCTGTCAACACTGCATTGGCTCCCTATTAAACATTGTATACATTTTTAAATATTGCTGATTACTTACAAAGCACTAAATGGTTTAACTCCCCAGTACTTGAGCGAGCTCTTAATGCATAATAGTCCTTCACGTCGATTGCGATCTCAAAATTCCGGCCAGTTGATAATACCTAGAATATCAAAATCGACTGCTGGTGGTAGATCCTTTTCCTATTTAGCACCAAAACGTTGGAACAATCTTCCTAACATTGTTCGGGAAGCAGACACACTCTGTCAGTTCAAATCTAGACTAAAAACACATCTCTTTGACCTAGCATATACATAACACATTATAGACTATAATTCAATGTTAGGCTGCATAGATTAGATCAGCCGGAACCGGGAACACTCCCCATAAATCCTGATGTACTTGTTACATCATAAGAAGGATGGCGTCTACGCTAATATTAGTCTCTCTGTTTATCCGAGGTTTACCGCAGTCCGCCAGATCCAGGCCGTATCCAGATCTGATGAATGACCTGCGCCTGAACACGATGACAACGCAGTCCTGAAGTGTCAACCAGTCCATCCCCTGTGAAGGCCTCCTTCCCTTCCCTTTACCTCAGTACAGATAAAATGTTGTCGGGATGATTCCGGTTCGCGTGGCTACGCAGATGCGACAAAAAATTCTGTATTATAAAGGCCAGACAAGTAGTTTATTGAGGGTTGATTTGTAAAGAAGGACTACACGCCTGTGCACATATATATTCAAACGCGCTTACCTTTGGACTGAACACGTAATGTGCATGTGCGCAACGTCTGCGTTTTCGTGGGTTTGCGTTTTTGAGGTTTGCGCAGAGATAACGGATAATCATTTGCACCTTCTAACCTATTTCAGGGAGTGCGTTCTCGAGACACCAGGCACTGTTTTGTGCGGATGGGCGGCCGGAGCGCGTTAAGGGTTTTCTTGTTAGAACGGTGTCGTGTTAGCGTCCCCTAAGTTAATAACTAATGATCTTCGCAACGGAAGTGAATCAATCAATTAAAAACTAACTTTAGCTGGACAATAACTTTATCATAGAGCTGTTGTAAAGCCTAAACAATCTGTTATGGTAATTTCCTATTATCTCTGTAAAGCTGCTTTGAAACAATCCATATTGTTAAAAGCGCTATATAAATGAAGGTGACTTGACTTGACTTGACTTTTGACTGCGAAAACCACACGTGTGACTCCCAGATGAGGAGGACCAGTCACCAGAGGGTTAAACATATTTTTCAAAATTATTATTAATTTCTTCGTCTGTTAAACTTAAATGAGAAAAAAAATACAACGCATCTTTTAAAGTTAATTAATTGTGAATTCTGGGATTGGTGTCAGAAATTAAATCGAATCTGATGTGGTCATGTAGGGCCGAATAAAAAAATGCTTATTCAGAAGGTTTTATTGAATCATTGTTTCATAAAAAGAACAGATTGTTGCTTCCCTTTAAACACAGTTAACTCATTAGTTCACACTTAACTCATTAGCATTAATTTCAAAGTGAGTGTTATAGTTCATGTGCATGTACCTTTATATCAAATATTAAAATACCCACAGGGTGGGAATTATACCGCGGCCCTACACTTTGGCCTTCATGCCCCGTGAAAAAAAAAATCATCGTACGGCCACAGTGGCCTGTGTGCCCTGGCCCTGTCCAAGTTCCACCCAAGTAGTCTCTGAACTTCAATTAGTTTGTGGATTCGCGCAGGTGCAGTGTCATAATCACATCGATGATCTCACGCATCAAAACAGCAGTGCAAGAAGCATGTAACGTCAGCACCAACAGAAGAACGACACTGTTGTCTACACTGGTGCATAGATATATACACTAGATTTCGCCTTGGCTACGGCATTCGTTCATGAACTGCCGTAGCCAAGGCGAAATCTATATGTCTATCTATGCACCAGTCTGCGCACACGTCACATAGCAGGAAGCGCGGGCGCCCTCAGATCACTTGGACGTCGCTGTGTTATAAGAGGTAAAAACGATATAAATACTGTTCGTTTTCTCACACAAACCGCTCGTTTCGTGTCTTAGGCCATCAATGTGTACTTACGATGGGGAATTGTTTTAATTTGGACTCTGTGGATGGCTGCTCTTTGAGACCGTGACCATAGACCTGCATTATATGACTGACAGACAAGAACGGTTTGACCTAAACATATCAAAATTTATTTGCTAGTAACTTAGATAAGTGCCCTTTTCAGAAAAGGGCCCTATGCAAGGTTCCAGAGGTAACGGCGTCGGCGCACTGAAGCGTTTTTTTTTTTTTAATAGTTCAAAGTTACTATAAGATTTAATGTTATTAACGTTACCTTGACAAACTATAACTTACATCATTAAAAAGATATAAGACTCACGTTTCAGTATTTGACCACTATTGTATTCTGAGAAATTTATATTGACAGTTATGTCTTAATTTGTGTCAGGAGTTATGAAATGCAAAAATGAGTCGATACCTTTAATATGAATTATGAGCGTCAGACGCTCCCATTCATAAAAAACTCCTGTGCTGTCGTCATGAAAGCGATTCACAAAACAACGTCCCTCACGGCTCTTAGCTCAAAAGTGTGCAGATTTGGAGAAATATTGATATATTCTCAGTTTACATCAGATTTCTATTGACAGGAATAATATTTTATTGAATTTATAGCCAAATGCGTCGATGTAATCATTATGAGCGCTGTATACTGATGTGCTGTTTCAATTCATACCAGCAGCCTGAGGGCGCTCTACTGAACATTATAGTCCATATTTGAAACGCATGAAGAAGAGCGTTCGACAATGCAGGAAATTATTAATTTATTGGCATTTGTGTTGTTTCTGAATGCTTTTATTGGCATTTGTGTTGTTTCTGAATGCTTTTATTGGCATTTGTGGTGTTTCTGAATGCTTTTATTGGCATTTATGTTGTTTCTATTGTTGTGTGAGGGTGTATACCTTCTGGATGTAATGGCGCTCTCTCTCTCTCATTAAAAAATGTTTTTTTTTTAATTAAAAAAGTCATAATCCATGTCTTATTCCAAATTAGGATGTTATGGTATCAATCTGAATGGGAAAACCATCGAATTGTACGATGGCCTTTGTGCCCTGTCATATGGCCTTGGTGCCCCTAAAAAAAAAAAAAAAGGTGGAGGCCAAATGGCCTTGCCCCTAAAATTACATAATTCCCACTCTGAATACCCAGCTGTCTAGGATTTTGATGACAGCTGTTTCATCAGTTTTTCTTTTCGTCAGGAGTTTTTGTGACTTTCTTGTGACATTTGTCATGTGCTCGTGAATCACTGACATAATTTTCCTCTCAGAGATGCTTGTCTGTTCCTCATTTTGTTCTCAATAACTCACTCAAAATACACAGGAATATTCTTCTCCGTTTCACTTCTCATTTATAACCACAAGTTTTATACAGTTTAAATAATTATACTGTGAAGGTTGAATAAGTCAAAATGGGTATTGCATGTAACAAATAGGCTGTCTTTCCAATTCAAAAATTCAAATCAATTGTGTACACCTGATGATTGATATATTTGTTCTTTTTTGACACTTTTGACAAGATTTTAAGCACAGTTAGCTAAAGTTGAACTTTCAGGCCACTTTAAAAATGTATTTGAACACGAATGAACATTAACATATCATAAATGTTATTGTTCTTATTAATACTAGTATTATATTTGTTTAGAATTTGTTTAGAGCTCTTTCTTAACATGAAGTGTTTTATGATCACATTCATAAATGGCCATCATTGCGATCACATTAATGTTTATATTGACAGTAAGTACCAGCAGACTTGAGTCAGCATTGCGGCAGGAGAAAGGAAGTCATGAGGAACAGATGCTGTATATTTCATGATTTACTGAGTATCATGGGAGACTGGGCAGTACACTAATGGAAACATAATGATAAAAACACACAAACTGATGTTTAACCTGCCCACTGCAAATAAGAACAGAGCACTGCCAACAACACAGAGGACTAGGTAGAGCCGTTAACCAGAGAAAATTGGAATAATTAAACACTGGAGTAAAGGCAAGACGTTGTTCTCTTGAAGGTGTATGCAGGTTACATCCATTGGCCAGTAGGTGGAAACAAGTGACTGTCTTTATGAGTAAGTCACTGAGTCATTCATTCAACCGGTTTCCATCAAAAACACAGATTGCTTCAGAAACAAAACAAGTGACTACTGTCTTTATGAGTGAGTCCAGATATCATTCATTCATGAAAAGTGTGAGATTTCAGACTCAGCCACTCACTTTGAGTGAGTCATTAAATCATTCAACCAACCAATTCATGGAGAACACTGATTCAATCAAAAATAAATCTC
Organism: Abramis brama; assembly: GCF_963993115.1. Taxonomy (NCBI): domain Eukaryota; kingdom Metazoa; phylum Chordata; class Actinopteri; order Cypriniformes; family Leuciscidae; genus Abramis; species Abramis brama. The sequence continues at coordinate 11,502,360 of NC_139986.1, read as the reverse complement.
TACTGTTGCTACGAGAAGCACAAATGATAATTCAGCAGTCTCTCGCTTGTGTGATATTGCTTAATTATACAGCTGTCTTTGTCATTTCAGAACCTACATAAATATTATATATATATATATATATATATATATATATATATATATATATATATATATATATTTATATATATATATATATATATATACATACATACATACATACACTCACCTAAAGGATTATTAGGAACACCATACTAATACTGTGTTTGACCCCCTTTCGCCTTCAGAACTGCCTTAATTCTACGTGGCATTGATTCAACAAGGTGCTGAAAGCATTCTTTAGAAATGTTGGCCCATATTGATAGGATAGCATCTTGCAGTTGATGGAGATTTGTGGGATGCACATCCAGGGCACGAAGCTCCCGTTCCACCACATCCCAAAGATGCTCTATTGGGTTGAGGTCTGGTGACTGTGGGGGCCATTTTAGTGCAGTGAACTCATTGTCATGTTCAAGAAACCAATTTGAAATGATTCAAGCTTTGTGACATGGTGCATTATCCTGCTGGAAGTAGCCATTAGAGGATGGGTACATGGTGGTCATAAAGGGATGGACATGGTCAGAAACAATGCTCAGGTAGGCCGTGGCATTTAAACGATGCCCAATTGGCACTAAGGGGCCTAAAGTGTGCCAAGAAAACATCCCCCACACCATTACACCACCACCACCAGCCTTCACAGTGGTAACAAGGCATGATGGATCCATGTTCTCATTCTGTTTACGCCAAATTTTGACTCTACCATCTGAATGTCTCAACAGAAATCGAGACTCATCAGACCAGGCAACATATTTCCAGTCTACAACAATTTTGGTGAGCTCGTGCAAATTGTAGCCTCTTTTTCCTATTTGTAGTGGAGATGAGTGGTACCCGGTAGGGCTGCACGATTATGACAAAAATCATAATTGTCGATTATTCCCTTGAAATTGTAATTGCGATTATTAATTAAGATTATCATAATTTACATTGAATATAGAGAGAGAGAGAGAGAGAGAGAGAGAGAGAGAGAGAGAGAGAGAGAGAGAGAGAGAGAGAGAGAGAGAGAGAGAGACATATATATAATGTATATATAGACATTATTATACATGTTTACTTAAAAATTGTGAACACACACACTGTCCCCCTTTACTTAACATACACATAAATTGTAAGAATATGACTAATAGTAAAGACTACTAATAAATAAACATTAGGCCTATGCTAAAGCTATTAAACAGCAGTCCCAAAATAGCTTTTGTTAATACAATGTTGGTATGAGCCACCACAGTCATTTAAAAATATAAAAAAATAACACAAAGTGAAAATAAAGTGGCATTTTGGGGTTAATATTGAAACGACAGTTACCATGGTGAATAGGCCTACACAATATTAACAAGAACTGTTAATGAAACATGGAAACTGCTCCTGGCGAATAGAATGAAAATCATCCTTGCATGCAAATCCTTCTCAGCTAACACACGACGTACCAGTAACGTGATTTATTGGTATTTTACTTTTATTTCGTGACTTACTAATTTACAACGTAACAACGTTGCATGCTCGTAGTTTCCTTTGCACTTTATACACAGCGCGCGCGCCGCATTTGCACGTGCAGTTGAAGAGTAGTCTATAACGGCTGAAAGGACAGGAACATCCGTTTTTCTGAGGTGAAAGACTTTTTATTTCAACGTACATATACGTCGCTGCCTGGTAGTTCCTATTGTGCCGGGTTTTCTGAAGTAGTTGTGATTCGCCTCATAACATGCTCTAATGCACGCAGAGTGGATTTATTTTTTTTAATTTTTTATTTTTTGTAATCGCGGCTTTGAACGATTACGTAATCGTGGCATCCATAATCGTAATCGCGATTAGAAATTCGATTAATTGTGCAGCCCTAGTACCCGGTGGGGTCTTATGCTGTTGTAGCCCATCCGCCTCAAGGTTGTGCGTGTTGTGGCTTCACAAATGCTTTGCTGCATACCTCGGTTGTAACGAGTGGTTATTTCAGTCAAAGTTGCTCTTCTATCAGCTTGAATCAGTCAGCCCATTCTCCTCTGACCTCTAGCATCAACAAGGCATTTTCGCCCACAGGACTGCCGCATACTGGATGTTTTTCCCTTTTCACACCATTCTTTGTAAACCCTAGAAATGGTTGTGCGTGAAAATCCCAGTAACTGAGCAGATTGTGAAATACTCAGACCGGCCCGTCTGGCACCATCAACCATGCCACGCTCAAAATTGCTTAAATCACCTTTCTTTCCCATTCTGACATTGTTTGGAGTTCAGGAGATTGTCTTGACCAGGACCACACCCCTAAATGCATTGAAGCAACTGCCATGTGATTGGTTGATTAGATAATTGCATTAATGAGAAATTGAACAGGTGTTCCTAATAATCCTTTAGGTGAGTGTATATATATATATATATATATATATATATATATATATATATATATATATATATATATAATAATTATATATAATAATCTATATCACAATGTCAAATATGGAATTTTCTGCGCATTTTCCTTGTTGCTTCTGTAAAATATTTAATGTAAGCTTAAGATTTTTAAATCTATTTTTATGTTAAAACATTTAATCAAGTCAGTACATTTTCAGATTAGTAAAACACAATTTGTCTCCTCTTAGTTTTCTGCTGCTCTTTCACTGAATTCTAACATCATCTCATCCCTGTTGAGTTTATATGTCCAGCTCCTGCTGCAGAGCCAATCGAGGACGCCCCTTAAAAAGGGTAATTTATTAATACTGACAAATCTGCCAGGCAAATGCATAACTTCCCATAAAGCACTTAGATGTCCTTGTCTGGGGTTCCTCTCTGTATTTCTACCATGTTGAACACTCGGTAAGAAGAACGTTTGCTAACAAAGTTACTTAAAGTTAACTTGTAATAAAAAAATACTATACAGTAGTTTGTAATTAACATAAAAGTGATTAAAATGATGGATGCAGGAAAAACGTTTCAAATATGTTATAAAAAAGGACACTTCCAATTTTCTGAGGTCAATTGTTCCCAAATCTTCAGTTATTAAGGCCATAAGTTACAAGGTGGTCACATGTGGTTTGCTAAATGGATGTCTGAAGCTTAACTACAATTATTTAGCCTCCAAACAAAATCATATGCCAGCATATGTGCAGCATTTTTAATAAAAATAGAAATAATTGGAAGAGGAATTAACATTGAAGTGTCTGGTTTAATGGAACAATCCATTGTGCTGTTTGGTTTGTAAATGTCATTGAGCTATAGCTCTGAAGACTGTCTTTCATCCATGAAGTGAACAAATAATGATCAAATGTGGATGTGTGATAATACTTCATGTATCATCAACATGTGTGTGAGGAAAACACATGCCCCACATTATAATGTAACTGATTGTCTAATAAGCTGCTTCAGAATGAACAGAGAGGGATGGGACTTGAAGGTACACCATAGAAGCTCTGCTTAATAAATGTGCAATTTAAACGGGAATATGGTACTATCCTATAATTTCCAGATGTGTTTAAAGATTAATCTCATTTGTTTTATTTTTATAATGACTTAATGCTTATTCATGGTCTATGTAAATGTTAAAGATACCTATAGCAGCTGAATAAAGCTGTAATAATAAATAAAATTAATAATTATAAAATAATGGTGATAGCTTCAATCTTAAAACATCATTCATGTGGAGAAATATTGCATCCTAAAGTCTGTTCTGCTACACAACTAGCTACAAAGAAATGACTTATTAATGGAAGAAATCCAAATATATATTTTTCTTGACTCAATTCCTTTTTAGGAAAGGAATCGAGTCAAGCTGGCATGAAACGAAAATTCAGTATATTTTAAATTAAAGTTACAGATCTTATAATGAACCATTTATCCATGTATAGATTCATTTTCTTTCTTTTTGACCTCGTAATGTTTAATCAAAATTACATAACTCGATCTTCTAGTGAAAACAAACTTCTGATAACGTATACCAGACATCCCCAATCATTTAGTCTACTTAAACAGCATCCCTCCACAAACGACGGCAAGCTCACATTCTTTTTAGAGTGCAACGGCCATACTTTTCAACAATCAATGATAGAACCAAGTGCCCGTTACATTCGGATGTACATCACGATATGAAATTAAATATTTGTTGCTACTTTCATTACATCACTACGTTTGTAATACAGAGTCGTCAGAATAACCACTTGCAGCAACAAACCTACATTACATTATAAATATTATTACAACTTGAAGTAGTTGGCTTCACTACTTCAATCTGTGTTTGTCAGCTAAAGTTTGTGGGCGAGTTGGTAGATCAGGAAGTCTGAGGGTAGGAGGCAGAATTTTTTTGCAGGTTTCCACCTAGAAATCCAAATGACTGCATTAGGGGAGTCAAAAAAGAAAAGGCCTCAGTATGTGTCTGATGCCACAGCACTCTCAAGAAGCCAAAAATGACAAAAGCTGCAGTTGACTAACAGGTTACAAATTAGTTACAACATCTTAATACATCAGAAAATTTAAACCTTTTATTACTAAAATAACACTCAAGGTGTCATTTTCCTTCACAATCCTATATTTCGAGTTTATTATGTCCCCCCCCCAAAAAAGCAATCATTTCCCAAATACAAAAATTGTGAAGTATTTACATTGTGAGGAAAACAACTATCATCGGTTTGTCAGGACCTGTCTGTGAGAGGCTTTCTATTATGGTTCAATTCGGTCACAAAAGGGAGGCACTTCATATCAGATAACCTTTACATTAGGGACTTAGAAAACAAACATTTTAATCTCTAACAGGTGCATAAATACTGGTATGCTGAAGTTGGAAATAAATATTCAAACCCCAGAGATAACTAGTAATAACAGTTTGCTGATGGACACCATTAGAAACGTTTGAACCAAAAAGTAGATCTTTCAAATTAAAATAAGACCTTTGGAGTTTTTGGAAATAGTGAATTGAGGTAAACTGGCCATTTAGCTGACTGTCTAAAAGTGACAACTTATTCACTTACTAAGATTTAATTTGTTTCCTAAAATCAATCTCCCAATAGGACAGGCTTGTAAAGTCAATAAAATGAGACAAGAATAGATCACACTAGAAATTCAGTACCACTTTGAGGTAAATGTACTACACCAAAACTAATATTTTAAACAACTGTACGTGTTAAACTATTGCGTATTGTTTTCAATAGGAAGGAGACTGTGTGAAGTTACTAACCAGCAAAAGTTAAGATCACCTGGTGAATCTGCAGTTAAAGTCAACCATGCACTGATTAGATAAAAGGAATTTAAACTGAAGCCACTGGTTTAATCGGTCAACAAAAGGGGCACATTTGGATTATAATCTGCTAATGTCAAAAACAATTTGGTCTTTGAATACCCCTCTGATGTGCTTGCCTAGCCATTTCTCACATTCAATATCTGAACAACAACTAACCTTTTAAATGCTGCACTCTGCACAGTTCGGTCACTTTTGAAGTTAAATAAGACAAAGTCCGATATCTGCTAAACATGCCTCTCTTTCTCAGTGAATGACAATGTGTGCATATGTACAATAAAAACAAGATCATTCTGAGAGATTTGAATCAAATGACTGGGCAAAAGAAAAATCACTAGAAAAACATGAATAAAAATAGAAAATTGAAAGTCTTGTGATGGTTCTGAACATTCTGAGTTGGAGTCTGTTGGCTCAGTCCTGGAACAAAGGATGGTGAAAGGTGAAAGTGTCATATCTTCTCCTGAATGAAAGGGTGCTGCAGGGCCTGGTTGATGCTGATGCGTTTAGCAGGGTCCAGCATCAGAGTCCCATCCAACAGATCCTTCAGCTGCATGACCTTCTTCCTTTGATCCTCAGGTAACCTCTGACCTCCAATCATGTCCGCAAGTAGGTCTTTAGTGGGGTTAATAGTGCTCATCACAGTTACCTTCTCCTGAAAGATTAAAAGAAAGTGCAAGAGAAAGAGAAGGGTAAGAAATAGGAAGCAGATGTGTGCGGTGATAAGAGTTTATCAAAAGTAAATTAAATTAGAGTAAATTAGAAAATCAATACATGTGAGATCTGAGAACATACCCTTTCAGTCACTTTGTCAACCTCGATGTACAGGAAGTTCAAGTTCTGGTCAAAATGTTGGTCTTTAAACAGGCCTTTCCGGATCATCTACAGACAAATGAAAAATAAAACACCATGTAGGAGACTTAAATACAATAATAAAGTGAGTAAAAGTAAAAAGGTATAATATGGAGCTTTTTTGTTCAAAATTAAAATATTGAAACCTGTTATAATTGTTTATATTTTAGACCTGTCGTGATGGTTTTCATTGGAAACTGTGTACATTTATCACTCGCCCGTGCAAGTCTCATATCCGTAAATAGAAAAAAGTTGCTCTGGCTATTTTGATGCATTTATGGTGTGGCAGTGGCATAGGTTAGTTGTCACAACGAGCGAGAAAGGATGACATGGAGCAGCTAAATCTCGAACCTCCAGGGAATCACTCGTAAAAAGAACAGAGAACGTGACAAAGCTCGTAATAAAACGAGAATCAAGATTGGCTTTGCTTTTCAGAGATGGCGAGAATTGAGGGATTTGAAATGATGTAAAAGCATTTTTGAGATGCCGTTTTCATTACTCAACAGGCGAATAAGGTATTTTATTGAACAGATAAACTGCCATTTGTATCTCATTGTAAAACATTATCTATTTTGAAGGGTCATTTTCATTATGGTTGTAGCGCTTTGCTGGAATTTATTTTCAAGGAAGTACCGCATATTAATTCTTTCCCCGACAGTGTTTTTTTTTTTTTTTTTTTTTAAATGTTGCTAACCAGAACTAACAGAGCCTCTGCTTTTAAACAAACAAAAATCTAGCTTTATGCATTGTTTTTGTTATTAACACTTGAATGTGGGCAAGTTTATTTAAAAAGAAAAAAGCAGCAACATTTTGAACAAAAAGCCGAAGACTACGTTTGGATTGGATTCTGAACAATGATCAAAACATATAATGGAGTAAATCGCCTCCATCAACACCCCAAAAGCTTGCAGTCATATACTCCTTCCTGGGTAGACATTTCATTCGGTAACATTAGGAGGTTTCGATTTATATGCGGTTTAATGTTTGATCGTGTTATTTTATGTGCTTCTATCGCTAGTTTCTGCTTCCCATGTGTTTTGATCCGTCCTAGATTCTGTACTCTTTCAGGAGATGAGTAATAGTGCCTCCTAACGTATAACAGTGACAACATGGATTGCCGGAAAATTCCGTCAATAGAGGGAAAAGAGTTAATGGGTATAGCTACAGTAATGTCTTCAGCTTCTCAGTTTGAGATGCTTTCCATCTAAAGTAGTTATATCTAGTAGTTAAGGCTAGTATTGAATGTCCGAGCAGTAGGATAATATCCCTATTTTTTATAGTTATGAAAAAGAACCCATGTGGATTCTCAGTGTAAATTTCCAGTACCTTGTTTGGCATCTTGCCCTTCACATCCATGGCCAGTTTCAGCATGTGGTTGTTGGATCCACCAGGGAACAGGATCTTCCCTGCGTACAGCTCATACAGGGTACAGCCGACTGACCACATATCAATGCCATAATCATATGGTTTACCAATGACTAGGGAGGAAGAGAGATTAGATCCAATTACTAGGCCAAAATAGAAATGGTTCACATGTTCTGCTGTTATCACACAATTACAGTGCAACTTACCGATTTCAGGTGCCCTATAGAATCTGCTGACTAGGTAGGGAGTGATTTCATTGTCGGCAACATGGGATGCAGAGCCGAAATCACAGAGTTTAAGAATTGTCTTTGACTCGTTCACCTGCAGACAGAGAGTTGAGTGAGTGAGTGAGTGAATGAATGAATGAATGAATGAATGAGGTCTTTGGAGTCAGGGGCCATATAAATGATGCTAACCAGTATGTTGTCTGGTTTGATGTCAGCATGGAGGATGTTGCAGCGTTTCAGTAGTTTGAGGGCCAGAAAGAGCTGCTGACTGTAGGAACGTACTGCCTTGATGTGTAGCCCCACGTCTTTACCATACTTTTTCAGCACTTCCCGCAGATTCATACTGCGAGACACAAATATGGCAAAAAAACAGCTGAGAATAACTTTTGCATTATCTTTGAGATTATTAGTTATGCATTACATGTTAGTGACCTTATCAACATTAATATTTATTAGGGATGTGCACAAGTACTCGGACGTGGCAGCAATGATCGATCATGAAAATGATGATTGTTATTTTTTACCAGTGGTGGAAAGAGTACTAAATAATTGTACTTAAGTAAAAGTATTGCTACTTAAGTAATAATTTACTTGAGTACAAGTAGAAGTACTGAAAAATAATATGACTCAAGTAAGAGTAAATAAGTAGTTTGCTTAAAAACTACTCAAGTAACTACGTTACAAAGTACTTTAGTATTATTTTTCTATTTTTACCCAAAATGGGGAGATGATAGCGATATGGAGCGCTAAACACTCTCATGTCAATTCTGTTTCATTCATACTGGAAGCCCAGTACACACTGATTCATACCTCGCACAGAAAGTCCACAAGTGAAATTCATAGATTCACTTATGACGTTTCAGGAAATGCCAATATGGATATAATAACATGCAAATAGAGACATTTGACTGAAGAAACATGAAGACAAACACATGATAGCAATATCTTAGGTATTTTCATAAGAATGATGTACGTCTTTAAAGGGATAGTTCACCAAAAAAGGAAAATTAGCCCCTGATTTATTCACCCTCAAGCCATCCTAGGTATATATGACATTCTTCTTTCAGATGAATACAATCAGAGTTATATTAAAAAATGTCCTTGCTCTTCCAAGCTTTATAATGGCAGTGAATGGCTAGAGAAAATTTGAAGCCCAAAAAAGTGCACCCATCCATGATAAAAGTGCTCCACTTTTACTCCAGGGGGTTAATAAAGGCCTTCTGAAGTGAAGCCATGTGTTTGTGTAAGGAAAATACCCATATTTATAACTTTATAATCTAAAATAACTAGCTTCAGCCAGACGACCGACCATACACATCGATTTACGGTGGAAGACTAAACCCTGACTCGACGCACAACGTATATATATTATAGAAGAGGAGCTTCAGTTTGTTGCACAGCCCTATTTGTTTAAACCACGAGAGGCGTCTAAGCTTACGATACTCCTACATTCTACATCATACATGTGTCACAGGTTACTCTTGTGGCGCAAGTCAATTTGCTTAGTATGTGTACAATCATCTAGCGGAAGCTAGTTATTTTAGATTATAAAGTTATAAATATGGGTATTTTTTAAAAACCCATGGCTTCGCTTCCGAAGGCCTTTATTAACCCACCGGAGCAATGTGGAGTATTTTTTTTTTTTATCATGAATGGATGCACTTTTTGGGGTTTAAATTTTTTTCAGCCATTCAACTTGGAGGAGCCAGGACATTTAATTATGTGTGAGTAAATCATGGACTAATTTTCATTTTTGGGTGAACTAACCCATTAATGCAATGCTAATCAACATAGCCTGTATTATAGAATTTAATAAAATAATATATTCTCACACATGAAACCACAGAAGTAATTTCAAGTAATTTGATATTAAATATTAAAACATGATATTAAACTAATAAATTGTAGTTTTTGACGGTACGCTAAGCAAACATACTAGCTTTCCCTGTTGTCAAGAGAAAATGTTTTATTACTAATCTTTAAAAGTAAGTCCAGAGGGTTGTTCCATAAAAGACGCTTAGAAAAGCGGGGATTAAACTCCAAAACCGGACTTGAATGAGCCTAACAAATAAGTTGGGGCTAAAGTAGTCCCACAAAAGGTAATTGAAGTTCACGCAATCTCACTAATTTGAGCCAGGTTTATCTAGTCTAGATAATTGCGTGCACGCGTTTCTGAAGCAGCCCTAGAGGTCGATCATGGATCAAATCGATCCACCATCAAACAGCGTATATTTTGTGCTGTTTTATGCGTTTGTGACATTTTTTTTTTTCCTCAGTGCAAAACTTACATTTTACAGTTATATTCTCCATCTGTAAATGTTAGAAAGTCGTGAAAAATGTATCCATTTTACTGCTAATCTTCATATTGAATGAGCGCTGCTGCGCGCCAAATAGGAGCGCAATAATTCTGACTAAAATATACATTTTGCTTGGCAAATTAATATGCGATATTTTATAACACCAGAAATATCTTCTAATTATAATAATTTATCTTTAGGATGTTGGATAAGTTGCAGTGAACTTCTAGCTCATTACACTTATATATTTTATACTTCTAATAAAAAAAAAAAGAAAAGATGAACAGAAGTAGCCTAATTCAGGGAAGATTTTTTTTTAAGAAACTAAGTATATAAAGATACAAAATATAGTTTTGGGTATAGGACCTATGCTACTTAATAAAGATGATGTATACTTATTTAGAATGCTGAGAATTACAGCTTTTAATGCAATAATGTTTTGGAGAAAGCAAGAATCCCCAGTTTTAAATGAGTGGTTAGATTTAGTTTCTAAAGTACATTATGGAGAGGATAACATGAAATTAAGAGCAAATGTATACATTTTGAAAAGATATGTGCAACTCTTATATTCCATAAAATAAAGGAATATATATTAGCCTACATTAACTACATTTTTATATAACCCTCCCTTTTATTTCTAGTTATTTGTTATTTTATTTACTGACTTATTTAATATTGAATATTTGATATTTAAATAATATTACTTGAATAACTATTAGGAATTATGTGTCATTATAAGAGTTTGATATAAATATGTGAATGTTACATTTTTATTAATATTTATTTATTGTTTTTTGTCTTTTCCCCCTTAAATAATATGTATGTGTTGGTGGGTATTATCACAAAAGAAAAAAAGTAGAAGGAAAAATAAGGAATATTTATTGAGGGAAAATATGATGTCTTTAAAGGAACTGTCCATTTGTATAATTGCGTTAAATGTGTTTGAATTGAAAGACATAATAAAGTGCATTATATTATATTATATTATATTATATTATATTATATTATATATATATATATATATATGCTACAATATTTGTTTAGTTGGACATTAGATGTCCCTTATTTAGAATTTTAAACCTACAAGTGTATTTTTATGATAGCAATAACTGTAAAGGGACTATTGTAATGGGGTAAATGTAGGTTAATATACTGTCAATTACTAAGCTCAGATTCATCTTACCAGTTAAAATTTATACTGTGCTTTTGTAATTATTTATTTTTAATTTTGTGATTTTAACTTCTGCTTTAAAAAGCTTTTTTTTAGATTGTGTTCTAATGTTCTTCTAATAACCAACATACTACAGCTGCCAAACAAAACCAGAGAGAAATGTATTCATAAATCTTTAAAACAATTATTTATCTATCTATATATCTATATCTATAAATACAGTACACACACACACACACATATATATATATATATATATATATATATATATATATATATATATATATATATATATATATATATATATATATATATATATATATATATATAAATAAAATAAATAATGTCTATAATGTCTATATTGTCTAATTTATCATTGTAGCCTTAAAGTTGATTTTCTGTATATTCAATTTTGGACTAATAGTGGTTAATAAAGTCCAATAATGGTATGAGAGAGTGTCAGTGGTAATATCATTGTGTTCTTGTCGGTCAGTGTTAGAGGATCTGTGTAACAGCTGAGGCTTAGCCTGACAGTTAGCCTGCCCTGGACCAGGCTAGTTTCCCAGCATAAGTTGCCAGGGTAACTGAGTTTGAACTATTTTAAGTTTGCTTTATGAAACAGAATCCACCGACAATAAGTCTGACTAACCAAAATAAGCCTGGCTTGTATTCTAATCTTGTTTTATGGAACAACCCTCAGGTAAGATCATTTGAATGTTTTTATTTTAATAATTTCATTTGAAAGCAAAGAAGGTTAAGTAAAAGGTCCGATAAAAAAGAGAGATGTAGTATGAATAAAAAAGTGCCAGTAAAAAAAAAAATAAAAATAAGTGAGGTATGGTTAACGTTAAATTAAATGCTCTTTTTTTTTCGTTCTACCGAAAATGTGCTGGGAGCCTACTATTGCTTTTACATGCATCTGATTGACAGACAAATCATGCAATCTTATTTCACTGTTGTTGAGGGTTTTTCAGCTTTGTGCAAAGTTTGCTTCGTACATTTAGTTTAACTGTATTGTTAAAGAGGGCGAGCTTTACCTTTCAGTTGAACTGTGTTAATGTTTTCAAGACACTTACATTGTTCTTGCTCCGTCCAAGCAATAACGGTGTCCATGTTATGAGCCGAGTTTTTTTATTTACTTCAACTGCTCAATGCTCTGGTAATATCAATGGGATGACCCATTTCAGGAGTTGCCACAATTACATTTTAAAATCAGAATATGAGCATAGCTCACTTATATTCAATAAAATATTGAAACGTTAGCAATACGGATTTTAAACACGAGCGCCAGTGATTGAATGTCAAAGCGCGGTTTGAACGCCCCGCCCCCCAGCTGAACTGGAAGTTTTGATTGGTTTTGCACCCGAGTCAGACCTGTCTGTTATTGGCTGAAACGCTTCAGAACTGTCTGTTACTGGCTGAAGCGCAGGGCTGAGGGCTCAGCCTCCACAGTCGTTTGAAAAGTGTTTGTGAAATGTAAGCTCGTTCTGTTGCTCCGTCGGCACCATAGACTGTAAAAAAATAGGTCGGCACCTTTGTCAAAGTACTCTTTTGGTGAAAAATAAATGTAGCGAAGTTGAATACTTTATTTTAATTCTACTCAAGTAAAAGTAAAAGTACCACAATTTAATTATACTCAAGAAAGTAGAAAAAATCTAAAAATCTACTCAAGTACTGTAACGAAAGTATTTGTAATTAGTTACTTTCCACCACTGTTTTTTACTGATTGGCTACTGCAGCACTTTGGGCGGTTCCTGATGTCTGATTGGTTAGCGTTAGGACAGCATGCAGTTCAGACCGGCAAAAAAGTGACACTATAGATTTGAAAGCGCACACAGTAATGCCTTGGAATTACTTTGATAACGAAAATACAGTTAAGTGCAAGATGTGCAGCACCACCAATATATCATATGCATAACATTACTTACAACATAACTTTGTTCTTTAGGTGCCTGTGTTTAGTGTTGTTGTTACGGGAAGAGCACATTCACAATGGAGGTACACATTCAGACATGCACGGTCAAGTTCACGTGAGCATTCACATCCTTTAGTGCAAATGCAAGTCATAATATTATGTTGTATATATCAGATTAATCTCATATAGGATGCATTTAGTTTATTAACCCGCTAGCAAAACACTTCAGATTACGCTGTTCATTCACTCTTCAGCATCAGCTCAAATGGCAATGCCCGACATGGTCTCAAATAACCAAATCATAGTCAGACATATTCCTTTTAGAGGTTTTTTTTTTCAAAAAAAAAAAAGATTTTTACATCAAAAATAGTCAAAATATAGAAATAAAAGACATTTTTCCCTACCCTGATTTTAGCCATTTGATTTGAACGCTCTGTTTGAAGGGGCATGTCTGCTGTGAGACTTCAGTGTAAACGCCCACTGCTGTGATTGGCCAACATTTTTGCATATTTTGCAATAGCTAGAATTACATGAGAACTCTTGAAAGCACGTTTTTACTAGTACAGCTCTCAAGGTTAACTAATTGTTAAATTGTGTAATTGTATAGCAATATATTTAGATTTTTGGCATTATATTTAGATCATGGCATGAAAGGTTGCAGTCATGAGCATTGTAGCTGATCACCGACATATTGAGCGCATGAATGCAGTGATCTCGTCATTGTAACTTGACTTCTGCACACTAACGAATGGTTTCACCATAACTAACAGTGAAAATGTAAATAAGAGATTTGTTGATTCTAACGGGAGTTTTGGCAAGAGTCCAGAACTCAGTCACTGATAAACTTGCGCTGTTTGATTGACAGCTCCAGCAGAGCAGTTTGATCAATTTTATATAATTTAAGCACAGTTTAAATAATAGATTATTTTCATCCTACTAAGAGAAAGTCACTAGGTTGATTACTGGTGTAGAGTTTACTCTTCAGCTTCACCTCATGAAGCTGCTAATACTTTTAATAATTTGTAATTTTTAATAATTTAAGATAATTTGATAATCTAGCAGTCTTATTTTCATATTTTGATAGACATATCTGCATGTCATATTTCTATTTGTCAACATTAATTTTTGCACCAGTGTTTTAAATAAAATATTGTCATTATCGCCATGACAGACACACCCCGCCCCCACACAATTTTTATCAGAATCTTTTAGAACTATTAGGCTGATAAAGAAAAAAAGATAATATCAAGGCTGATTTTCACCCCAATTCAAATACTCTTTTTTTAGCATAATTTCTTGTTCCATTTCAAGGTTTAAAAGTACCAAACATTAATTTTTATTCATTTATAAAATGGTTTGATTCCTTATGTCACATTAAGAATGTACAATTTTAGATGCATTTATGAATTTACACAACCTTTCAAAAGTTTGGGGTCAGTAAGATCAAATGTTTATGAAAGTCTCTTGTGCTCACCAAGGCTACATTTATTTGATTAAATAAATAAATAAAATAGTTATTTTAAATAGTAATATTTCACATTTTTACTGTTTTTAATAGTTTAATACATTTTAAAATGTAATTTATTCCTGTAAAGCCAAAGCAGCCATTACTCCAGTCTTCAGTGTCACATGACATTTCAGAAATAATTTTAATATGGTGATATGGTGACTCAAGAAACTTTTTTATTATTAAATGGTGAAAATTGTTCTGCTTAATATTTCTGTGGAAACCGGTATTTATTTATTTATTTATTTATTTATTTTTTCAGAATTCGTTGATGAATAGAAAGTTCAAATTTAAAATACAAATCAATTAATATACTGCATCCTTACCAATTTTCTAATGTGATGTATTGAGGAGGCTCACACAGATATTTGTCAATTTCCACAACACTCTCTCTCACACACACACACACACACACACACACACACACACACACACACACACACACACACACACACACACACACACACACACACACACACACACACACACACACACACACACACACACACACACACACACACACACACACACACACAATGAAGTACCTGAGAGGTTCAAACACCAAACAGAGATGCTGTTTGTGGTAAAAGTGTCTGAAGAGACGCAAACAATGAAATTTATCGTCAGGATCTGCATCATTCAGCTTCTTCAGAAACTCAAGTTCCTTCAGTCCCGTCTTCTGCCTGCAATCAGACAACAAATGAAACTATTGAATACAAACTGTTTTCTGAGCCAGGACTACACTGACTGAACTAAACAAAAAAGTACATAAACACATTTAGGTTAAAATGAAAGCTTTTAAGTGATTTTTTTTAAATGAAAGCTTTTATAATACATCATTTAATTAATTGGATTAAAAAATTGTGATTAAATTGCAAATTAAACATACATTTTGGCTGAGAAACTCCCCCCAAAATATTATTTGAAGTCATTGTGTTGGATGAGAAAAGCATCCAATAGACATTACAAAAAGTAGCTTTAGAAAGAAATATTTTGATTCAACATTTTATTACACAAACTTTGGCTACAATGTGGCCATAACATTTTATTTTTAATTCAGAAGCTGCATCTGAAGTGACATTTAGGTATATTTACATAGACTGTTTAATGCAGCTCAGGGGTGGCATGAATGTGAATAAAAAAATGAAATGATACTAGTGCTGGGCGGTATGACCAAATTTTATTTTGGTAAAATATTTTACTGTCATGAGTGAATAATGTAGAGAAATTCCACACTAGGATTAATACAGGTTTGCAAAGCCCCACAAAATGATGCTGTTTACGCTTAGGCGCTTTAGGAACGGCAGAAATAGCAGTTTCTCCGGTAACGGCTGTTCACAAAGCAGCGCAACGCTCATAAACGCTGCTTTATCAAAAGATAGATGAATTAAATGAAAATAACATCGAAACTTTTCTAAATACAGTCGATTCCATTCAAAGATGCATTCATATAAAAACACCCGTGCTGCGTTTTGACATTGAAACTTGCAGTGCTCATGTTTATTCAACTATGTCAAAATCTTGTGGAAAATATATTTGTGGCGGGCAGTGTTGATATTGTGAACCAATGTATGGGAAACACTGTAATATAATTTGAGAGCTATCAATTATAGTTTAACCTATCCATCTTCACAGTCACGCTTGCCCTCACCACAGTCTCACCAAATGTTGTTTAAGCAACATACACCAATATATTAGCCTGGGTGCCAGCCCGAACCCCGCCCACAACATTTTTTGGTCGGGAAGTTCGGTCTGGACTCAATCCGTTGAGGAGTAATTATGCTCGGCTCCCAGAAGGCCGAGCCAATCAAATTGCCGGCAGGGCGGGCTTTAATCGATGATGGACAGATGAGCAACGGTAACGTAATCATCCACGTCATCAAAGAGCGCTTGGGTTGAATTCGTTTACAACAAAGATGCATAGACAGTAAAAGAAAAGATGACTGCCTCTGGAGAATTTAGATTTCACACTTATAAATAAGTCAGATAGAATAAATGCATATTTGGGGTGCTGTCCGAGGAGAGGGCGGGCTCGGTATTCGGCCCGAACCCAAACTACTCCCCCCGTATTCCAGGCTGTGGAAGAATAAGCTGAGAGTGATTGGGGGGGGGGATGCTGAAAACTGTCAAGGAATGTTAGGTGAGTTGACAGAGAGAATAAATATATGCTGATAAGGTAGGCATGGTAATCGTTTGATGACAAGTTGATTGGATTGATTATTTGAACGTGCTTCTCCCGAACTTTGTTTACGAAACATCATGTGTAGATTCCGCCATCGCCAATTCCGCCATCGTTGATTCCGCCAATCAACTTTTCGTCATCCGTCATCAAACGATTACCATGCCTGTTATAGAAGATATCGACAGCGCATTAATTTTAAAAGAGGGACAGAGAACCGCGATCAAGGCATTTGTCGATCGGAAACATGAATGAAAAACATACGTCACTTACTCTGTTGCTCTGATTGGTTGTAGGTCTATCCAATTGAGTGCAGAGGCATTTTCTTTCCTGGTTCGGTTGAAACACGCCCCATAATCACAGCTCAATGGAGCAGTATCAGACTCACATTCTGACTAGAATCTGAGTATGACGACGTCAGGCTACCAATATATATTAAAAATTCAACAGCACTCTAGCCCTTGTGGTTTTGCTAAACTATATAGACATATTATAAATATAATAAAATAAATGTAAATAAATATATTTTTTGCCCTCATATCTTGAATTTTAGTGGGGGGTTTTTATGCATTCTAATAGATTTCATCATGCAGTCAGTCATTGCCCTGCATCATGTTTGTAACTAAACTGGATGCAATGGATCGGGGCGGGGCTGGCTGAGGGGGTCAAAATTGACGTGTTAAATCGACAGCCCTAGTTAAAATATAAAAGAACACAAAAGCAAAGTCATAGAGATGGTCATTGTTTAGTAGGATACTTACATGAGCTCATTGTTTCGGATGATCTTGACTGCCACCTCCTGGCCAGCCCGGGCAGTGTCTCTAGCTCTGACCACATTACTGAACACACCCTGTCCAGTGTACCCATACACTTCATAACGCTTCTCCAGTATTTCACCAATGTTCACACCTTAAAAGAGTTGTTTTTAATGATTCATTCTTGCATTTAAAATATATTTTCTTTGGAAAAGAAGCAAAGCTTTAAATGGATTTAAAGACTTAAATAAGGCTTACGGTAGTATCCTTCTGCATCAGTCCAGTTGTCCCTGAGGTTGGGGTTCTCCTTAAAGTCTTTTCCAATGCCTGCAGCCCTGAGTCTGGCACTCTGTAGATGGGAGAGAGACAGAAGTTAGATCTCTCAAAGTAACCAACTGGTAACTGGTAAAGTACTGGTAATCTAATGCCGGCAGAAAAATCAAACAAGTTTACGTCAAAATCTGCAGCAAACATGTCATCTGACTCAGTGAACATGTCAGGTGCCGAGGGCTTCTTTGGGTTGGCTCCTGCATAAAATACAATAAATAGTTAGTCATGCATTAGCTTATAGATTGTGTCATTATGAGAAAGACCTAGATTAAAAATTGTCCCTACAATCTGAAACATTTCCTGAAAACTGTTCAAGCAAGAACCCTGCTAATGTGCCAACTTCAGCCAGAGTACACCACCTTCTTTCTCCTGAGCGATGAGGTTGTGCTTGGCCTTGATGCTGGCCTCAAAAGTGTTAACATTCTCCCGCTCATATTCCTTCACGTCGGCCGCTACCCGTTCCAGGATGTCATCAGGGGAGGGTGAACGGCTGCGGGTGCTACTCTGAGGACTGCTGGGTTCTGACGCCATGGAGCCCATATTGCTGTCCTCATTTACCATTTTATATTTCTATATCAAAACAGAACAGTTTTATAATACAAAATTATATCTCTCAATAGAAGGAAGTTACTGTGCCTCAGGATGACTGTTGTATTGTTACCTGTACGATTGCAAGCCGCTGTTGTCGTCGCTGCTCAATCAGAGCCTCTTCATCCTCCTCTTCTGCATCAAAATCTTCCATCCTAAACATATTTATAGCCAGGCGACTTTAATATAACCATGTAAACAAGACGACTCAATGACAGTGTATATGGAAGTAAAATAATGTCAAATGTTTTTGAAATAAAAAAGCCTGTTGAATTGCACTTCTTGAAAAAAATAGGCATTGCATTAACCATGCTTGCATTTTAATGCATTGTATTTTTAGGGCTTGCATTTTTATGGGCTGAAAATCAACATGGTTGAATATTTAAGCTGTGAATATTTCAATTAAAAACATTTCAAACACATTTGCATTATTAAAAATTCAATAATTCATATTCACCTTTCATATTTCACTTCCAAAATATTAAAACTGTTTAAAAGTACAACCTTTAATATTCAACAGGCAATTTTCGGTCCATTTTATTTCACTTTGCAAATTCGCTTCCACAAATTCAGTGGTTCAAATTCGACAGTAAATTCAACATAGACATCCAGGAACTGCAGGAAAAGCAGTAGATTACCGATCATACTCTCCATCTGCTGTTAGTCAACCTCACCAGCAGGGGGTGCAAAAGCGTGTGTTGTTGACGAAGACCAGCAACAGTTAGAGCAAGTAATTCATTCATAAAATGAAAATGATTATCTGTGTCAGTATATATGCGGAAAAGATGATAAACACACAAAAGGTGTGTTTATGTTTCATGCAATAACTTCATTGTTACTTTCCCTGTGTAGCCTACGTTATCAGCTTTCTCTACCATGAACAGGATTATAATCGGTTTCCCTCAATACCTCATACTCAAGGATTCCCCTTCCGTCGGGACAAAACGCTTAATGTAGCTTTATGGACTAATACAGTGATATAAAAGAACAAACTCGCACCTTATTGGGGATGTAGGCTGTAGGCTACTATATGGGCTACAGGCAAGCAGATCGACTCAGAATATGAACTTAACGCACAAAGTTTCATGCTGAGCATTTCGTTATATACTGGCACAAAATCAACACTTGATCAATTAATACTAACACTTTCTCTTCTATATTCTCTCTCTCTCTCTCTATAGTATGCCTACGTGTATTGCATTAGCTTAAACTGGGAAGAGTCATAGCACTTGCATATTGTTGTCCTCCTATTGTTAGTTTAACTGTAAATCGCTTTGGATAAAAGCGTCTGCTAAATGACATTGGGCATTCGCACATTTAGGGACCGTCTCTAAAGTTGCATAAAACATTGGCATACACGTTTCTAACTTCAATAGCAAACTTAAATTTATTTTAATAAATATCAAAAATCCAAAGGGTGCGCAGTATGCCTGACACTACATGAACACTTTACAGTTGGTTTTATGACTAAGTCGTTCTATTCAAATGCTATTGAAGTTAGAAATAGGGCTGTATTCTTCCAGTCGATTAGTCGATTATTTGGTCGATACGTTCTGGCTCGACCAAAATTCTGATTAGTCGATTTTTTACCGCGTTCATTTCATTAGTTTTGTCGCGTTCATTTACCGGTAATCAGTTTTGCCGCGTTCATTTCATCAGTTTTGCCGCGTTCATTTCATCAGGTGGAAAGCACTAATTGCTAATGGGGGTGTTTTCAGAGCACCCCTGTTTCACAGGTAACAGTCTGTCTTCAGAACACCCCCCTTGTTTTCACTTCTTTTGGATTAGCCCAACTCACCGGAGAAGACGGACAGATTGAAGAAAGTAGGCTACTAGAAGGTTTGCTGAATATTACTTGATCTGGTTTGTTTAATAAATATTATTTTTTTATTAAAGTGGATGTGCCTTTTGTGTTTAAGAGTAAAAGCTTTAAGTTAATAGTCTATTCGTGTCTCAGCCGCGAAGCTGAGCTCCTATGTTCAGCCCATAGACTGTTAAAAATAGGTTCAGCCTCACTCTGTGCGAGCTGCACAGAGCGGCTGAAATTATAGAGTCTGTCAGTTATTATAATACATATGACAAACAATTGTCTAAATTATGTTACATATTCCTCAAAAGTTCTTTTCATGATATCACTAGTTGACAACATAGTACTATTTTCGGAAATCATAGGCTATGATATTGCGCAGGTGCACGTGATGCAACGCTGTCAGAGCCGACAGCCGACAGACTCGTGTGTCAGACTCATTTCAGTGCAAATTAATTACGTCAAAAACGATTTAATACTGCAAATAGCCTACTAGTTTTTTTATGTTTATTTATAATTCATTTAGGCGGACAACAAGGCTACCAAGTACTGCGCACAGTGCGCAGCTAATTAATTTAAAGGAACACTCCGACTTTTTGGGACTTTAGCTTATTCACAGTATCCCCCAGAGTTAGATAAGTCCATACATACCTTTTTCATTTCTGTGCGTTCTGTAAGTGTTATTTGACGCACCCACCGCTAGCCTAGCTTAGCACAAAGACTGGATGTAAATGGATAATGGTAGCATACTAATCCCAATAAGTGACAAAATAATGCAAACATTTTCCTATTTACATGTTGTGATCTGTATAGTCACAGCGTGTACAAATAACAAGGCTATATGAGACAGAGACCATTTTTAATCGTATAAATACTGGGAACTATATTCTCACTAGGCGTAGGAGCACATGCAGCTAACGTTACTTGGGCGGAGTGGCTACTTGGGCGGAGTGATTAGCGCCGCACACGAGACGCCCTGTTGATGGTTCTGTAAACAAAACAAACGTGACTAACTAGCTAGACGTGACTCGTGATCATGGCTGATTTTGAGGAATTGTCAGAGGAATTTTACTGTGTATCAAACCAAGATCCAGAACCATATAGTTTTGAGCCAGAATACACAGACGAGGAGTTACAAACTTTGGAAGCTGTAAGACAAGATGCCGAACAGATTGATGTCGAAGGGAGGATCAGAACGAACATGACCTAATGGTCAGCTGTCCACCAAGTAAGTGATTTTGTTATAATGATCATTCATAGTTCAATGAAATTGTAGTATAGCCATAGTGTGGTCATGACAATACAATAATAACAATAAAGGGGATACACGGAGCCCCTATTCACGTAATGTGTCACTACTAAGGTTACATTACATTAGCATGGCACTGTTACAGTATGGCTAATGTTAGTCATCTCAAAACATAACGGAACACTTACCGCAGCAACAGGTGATCCAATTTGTCCTGTCTTTATTATCGATGGGATGGCTGTATCCTTTAGCACGCGTTTCATGGTCCGCGTGGCAACTTGCATTTTTACAAAATAGTCGTCTATAGTAAAATGTTCAGAGCAAACGAAATACTTCGTGATGCTGTTTACAGGTGTGTTTAGTAGCCATCGATTCATCAGGTCAGCGTTTTTGGTTGGAATTCTATGAAACATCATAGTATTACCTGGTCTCCCCTGTTTATTGTCGCAGCTCTTTACAATACAGCGAACACCCATGATTGTAAACTATAAATTTACTATCTAGTAATTGCTGACTCTATTACTCCAACTCTGAGCGAACTCTCTGCTCCTCACCACAGTGCGTCTCGTGTGCTGCGCTAATCACTCCGCCCAAGTAACGTTAGCTGTGCTCCTACGCCTAGTGAGAATATAGTTCCCAGTATAAATACGATTAAAAATGGTCTCTGTCTCATATAGCCTTGTTATTTGTACACGCTGTGACTATACAGATCACAACATGTAAATAGGAAAATGTTTGCATTATTTTGTCACTTATTGGGATTAGTATGCTACCATTATCCATTTACATCCAGTCTTTGTGCTAAGCTAGGCTAGCGGTGGGTGCGTCAAATAACACTTACAGAACGCACAGAAATGAAAAAGGTATGTATGGACTTATCTAACTCTGGGGGATACTGTGAATAAGCTAAAGTCCCAAAAAGTCGGAGTGTTCCTTTAACGTTTTTTTTCTAACATCATTTTTAGTCGATTTTAGTCGATTTTTAGTCGAAAACTTCAGGACTTCAGTCGACCAAGATTTTCTTTGGTTGAGTACAGCCCTAGTTAGAAACGTGCATACCAAAGTCGTATACACTTTAGAGACGGTCCCTAAATGTGCGAATGTCCAACGTCAAGCCAACTTTATGCCAGTCTATCACTGGGAAACGCTCAGCATTAACCCATTTAATCCCACCGGTCACAATAGTGACCGTAAAAAAGTGTTTCATTTCTAAGGCTATAAAAATGTTACTAAATGATCTATCAATGCATTTCCAGCAGATATTGAAATAATAAAGGGTCTCAATGAAATATGTGCAGTTTCGCATGTTTACTGTAAATTGTCACATGACCAGAGCTGTTTATTTCCTGTTTGCGCCAAGAGAAGAGGATGCCAGCAAGAAAGCTCCCAAAGAAAAGGGTGCTAAAGTATGTTAACATAAAGATAGGACATAGATTTTTGGTACATATCATGTTTAAGGTGTCTAGTATTGATATATGCATTTGCAATTACTCAACTTTGTTTAATGTGTTCATAGAACTCACAAACATGTCAACGGCAACAATAGTGACCGGTGGGATAACCCATTGTATCTACATACTAATACACATAGGCTAACTGTTCTACCTTACTATCTACCTAATTTTACACACACACAGACACACACACACACACACACACACACACACACACACGGTCACGTCTCTTCTGATGTCTGATCTCCACACACACACACAGACAAAGACACACACACACACACACACACACACACAGACAGGCACACACAGACACACACACACACACAGACACACACACAGACACACACACACACGGTCACGTCTCCTCTGATGTCTGATCTTCACACACACACAGACACACACACACACACACACACACACACACATACACAAACACACACACACACACACACACACACACCCACACACACACACACACACACACACAAACACACACACGGTCACGTCTTCTCTGATGTCTGATTTCCACACACACACAGACACACACAGAGAAACACACAGAAACACACACACACGCAAACACACATACACAAACACACACACACACACACACACTCACACATGGTCACGTCTCCTCTGATGTCTGATCTCCACACACACACCCACCCACACACACACAGACACACAAAAACACACAAAAAAAAAAAAACATACACACACACACAAAAACACACACAAACACAGTGCATAGGTCAAATAGACCTATATTAAATCAATACAATGGTTGATACAACACAGTTTCCCACCGGTCACAATTGTGACCGATCATAAAACACACTTTTTCACACACTTTTCCATGAAAATTTCAAAAAATTATTATTGATTGTTTCAAAGGGATACTAATGACACATGATTTGGATATTTTTGTGTCTGGGAAAAATTTGGGATTAAATGGGTTAAGCTTTGCGCGTTATTCTGAGTCTGTCTGCTTGCCTGCGAGTTTGGTCTTTTATATCACTGAAATTAGTCCATTAAGCTACGTTAAGCGTTATGTCCAGCAGGGGAATCCTGAAGTATTGAGGGAAACCCTAATAGCCTGCATGCAGCACATCGCCACAATATAAATGTAAGGCAACTAAACAACCAAGAGAAATATATGTCAACCTCAAAAATAAACATTGGATCTGTATATCCGCATCGGGGAATAACATTATAATCTTGTTCACGGTAGAGAAAGATGCATGTAGGCTACACAGGAAAAGTAACCGTGAAGACACTGAATTTAACATAAAACCGCCCTCATAATAATCACAAATAGCCTACACTTACATTGCTGTAAATGAGTTTTACGAATGAATGGCTTGTTCTAACTGTTGCTGGTCTTCGTCAACAACACACGCTTTTGCACCCCCTGCTGGTGAGGTTGACTAACAGCAGATGGAGAGTATGATAGGTAATCTACTGCTTTTCCTGCAGTTCCTGGATGTCAATGTTGAATTTACTGTCGAATTTGAACCACTGAATTTGTGGAAGCGAATTTGCAAAGCGAAATAAAATGGACCGAAAATTGCCTGTTGAATATTATAGGTTGTATTTTTAAACAGTTTTAACCCTCTGAGGTCGGCAAACACGCGGGCGCGTTTTGCTGGATTTTCTCCACATTATAGCACTATAAACTTAAATTACTCCGTCATTTATGGTCATACAGAAAAAAGAAATATAAAAAAAGAATCTGTGATATTTCTTCTTTTGTATGTGTCCACTTACAATCAAATCAAAACACTGTGCTTTTGTAAAATAAAGAAAATAAACAGGGTGTATGTTCTGCCTCTCCGTCGCGGTGAACTTTTTTTTCTTGAGCACGTCTATAAACTGAAACAAAACTCAGCGAATACTTGTCACACATTTATGAGCCATATACCTTTATAAACATTTAAGTGTGTACTTTAAATGATCGGATTCAAAACGAAAACAAATATTCTCTGTTTAAGTCATTTGTATAAAACCAACAAGATGTCCAGCTTCTCAAACACTTGCTCATTACAGTTAATTTGGCCACGCCCACTCGCGCAAAAGAGATTGACATGCAAATCTCCACATGGAACGCGAACTCGCTCATTACCTCAACAACAAAACACCACTTCACTTCACTTCACTTTTCGTCGAGTTTGAAAGACGCGCCTGAGCTTACATTGGATTTAGGCTACCTCAGAAGAAGAAGAACGCGATCTGAAGACAAGAAAGATGTAAGGTAAGAAATTGTTACATATTAAGTTTGTTATTGTTGCATAAATGTCACGTTGCAGTTGAACTGTTGCTAGATATATGGGGGAATATTATAATATTTAGACCCGTGTTTACTGTTACTGTGTTTGTGGATATCTGCTCAAACGTAGATATGTATATGGTAACCATAATGTTTTATATTTGAGCGCGATCGCGTTTGAATGTATGATATTTTGGATCGCGATCGCGTTTGAATGTATCATATTTTGCAGCGCGATCGCGTTTGAATGTATCATATTTTGGATGAAAGCAAAACATACCAAACGGCTTCATGTTTTTACTATTATCTCATTTCATATCATCATAACGAATGGAAACATTTGAAGTAACATGATAATCAATATATTTTTCTCTAGCTTAGTTGTTACTGAAACTGTTATTATTATTACTGAAACTGTGTACTGAAATTGTTATTATTTTATCCAGCACTGCGCATAGCTTATGCCTACAAGGCACAACAAACCTGGTGTTCATTATATTATATATTGTTGGAAACATTTGTGTGTGTCTCTGTGTGTATTATGTGAATTTCAAAAAGCAATTTTAACCAGAAAAATCTAATATTTATTTCCAAAATCGTGCAGGCCTTTCTCTTGATATCAGTATGTTCACTTTTTTTTTTTCAGGGCCCAGATGCCACTGAGGACTTCAACATCCACATGAGTCTCTGTACATGAACATGGTAAAGTGAAAATCAAACACCTTGGAAATGAAAGGTATGTACAATGTTTTTAGGAATGGCACAAAGGTCTCTGTCTTTGGATCATTGTTTTCAATAAGTGCTTTTTTGGCATTTGTTGTGTATCTTTGGATTATGTTGTGTTGTAAATAAATCCAAACAATTTAAAAGCCATTCTTTTTTAAATCTCCTCATTTACAGTATTGTGCAAGGTTGCTCAGAATGACAGGGCCTGATAGCTCCTAATAGGGCCGTTAGGGGAGGGTCTTTGTCTTTCTCAGGTGTGAAAAGCTTACATATTAATGACCTCCGCATAAAGCTTTTTCACACAAAACACGTCGTAAAATTTTTAAATCAATATATTGTCTTATCTGAATGAGCAGTCAGGGTGATTTTTACATAGTTTTAGAGCAAATATTCTAGGCTACGTCATACAATTTTCAAAAGTCTTGTGATGAAATAATCAGTATGGGTTTCATGGCCTTATTTCTTTCTTTTTGTATTTTCACAAACCACGCATAAATGTCATTATCTCAAAACTACAAACTTTTACATACATGCTGCTGATATATTATTGTAGCAGAGTTTGTGCTGAATACAGTGTAATTAGACTTTAGCCATGAAAATGTCACAAGTAACAGAAATAACCAAAAAAGTCAGAGCATGTCAGAACACCTCCAGGGCCCAGAAAACAGCTCAGACCTCAGAGGGTTAATATTTTGGAAGTGAAATATGAAAGGTGAATATGGATTATTTAATTTTTAATAATGAAAATGTGTTTGAAATGTTTTTAATTGAAATATTCACAGCTTAAATATTTAACCATGTTGAATTTCAGCCCATAAAAATGCAAGCCCTAAAAATACAATGCATTAAAATGCAAGCATGGTTAATGCAATGCCTATTTTTTTCAAGTAGTGCAATTCAACAGGTTTTTTTATTTCAAAAACATTTGACATTATTTTACTTCCATAAGTGTAGAGCACTGCTGCACACTTCTGAGAAAATTTTAGATTAAATATTAATTCTGCATTAAATAACCTTATCTCAAAAAAGGTTGATAAAATACAAAGAGTCAAAAAAACAATTTCAATATTAATAATATTAAAAAATTGAAATAACACTTAAAATTATTTAAACAACACTTGCCTGACAGCTACTGCTAACCTGGACACCGACGTCACTTCACTGAGTTGAGAAAAGCACGTAAAAGTCCTGACAGAAAGTGATGCATAAGGATGTAGTGTAACGACGAATAATTATTTTTTTCCGAAGTGTTGACAACTTAGTGTCAACTAATAATTGTTATAAACTGGTACTACCAACAAAATATTAGTGCATTCCTGGAACTGGGCGTCGTTACACTACATCCTTATGCATCGCTTTCTGTCAGGACTTTTACGTGCTTTTCTCAACTCAGTGAAGTGATGTCGGTGTCCGGGTTAGCAGTAGCATGAGCCGTCAGGCAAGTGTTATTTAAATAAACTCCTGATGTACTTACAAACTTTCCAATGCCTCGTTTTATGAGTACAGAACCTATTTGTACTACTGCAGAAGTTTGGTACCATTCTGGGCATTATTAGTGGGGTAATTTACGAGATACAAATTTGGAGCCAATAGCCAAAAGTCATTCGGCTGATTTTTCTAAATAAGCTCTAACTTTAAAAATGTTCAACCAAGGGAAAAAAGGCTTCGGGGGGGGGGGGTCATGGTGCAAAGGCTCGGTGCAAATTACCGTGCTTCCCTCCCTCATATCCCCCTGAGACGAGAGATTATGATGTATTTTTTGTCTGGAAAAAATCCTCCGATGACGCAAAAATCGTCATTTTGCGTCATTGGAGGATTTTTTGGCCAGAGGCTAGAAACTACAGCCAGTAAGTAGGAGCTAGTTTCGCATGTTTTCAACCAGCCCATAGGGGGTGGGATCTCACTCACAGAATGTACAAATAGTGTCAGCCATCTTTTTTTGGAAGCTAAGCTAACAGGCTCTTGTTCTGTGGAGAAAGCTGAGTAGTAGGGGTTACCATCCTCTTTTTCCTGGACCTGTCCGGCTGTTGAGATCTCCAAAATGTCCGGGATTCGGTTTTTGCTTTCTATAGTCGCCATTCATTGTTTACATGCACACCTTTTGTTTCAGTCTAATTGAATTCATTCCGATTGGTGAATCATCTGAGTGTTTACATGAACGCTAAACAAGTGATCGGTTGATGTGTGTTTTAGCATTGCTAAGAAAATTCCCGCTCCTCCGTGAGAGATAGCCTACAAGACCGGTGCGTCTCACACGTGTCGCTCATCAGTAATCACGGCACCGGCTTTGCGCCGTTCTCCCGCGCCCCTCAGCCTTGTCCCCAATCCCGGACATTTTGGGCAATCTCGAAATCCTGGGCAGACTCGTCACGGAGACTCGCGATAAAACGGCGTCTTTAAGTTTCGAGTCAACTAGTAGCCTAGCCTAATTGTTTAACTGCGCGCTCTTACCGGTAGGCGTGGCTTGGGAGTGGCCTCGTAGGGCAGCGAAGCAAGTGCATTCGAGACATTCGTTCACTGTTAACACCCTTCTGTGAACGGTAAGCCTTCTAATCATTTTGACATTGATGAGCTAGACCGCTGAACTTTGTCATCCTAACAACAAAGAGCGGTGCATAATGGAGTGCATCAGAGCAGCATCAAGAATATCAAATAGCCTACATTGCAGTGAATCTCTTATTTGCATCGAAAGTGTAAAACTCTGTGAGCTCGCGCAAAACATCTTCAGCACAGCAATTCATTTAAACACCTCTGATTGGCCGATGCGTTCAACAGACATGTCTGTGATTGGCTACAATGCTCAACGCTGCAAAAACACGTTGTAAGTAAATGTAATGCAAAGGGAAAAATAAAAATAAAACTGTAATATGCACTTTTCATGACTTGGTAATTATGACATCTATAATCTTATTCACATTTGTTTTTCTGATCAGCCTAATTGTTTTGCTCTATGAGAAAGACAAGGTAACAAAATATTCGGGGCTTTACAAAAAACATTCAGGGCTTAAGCCCCCTTTGCACAGCCCTAGTGCCGCCCCTGGTTTAACCTATCTATCTATCACCGTCACGCTTAGTAACACAGCTGTGCCCTAACCACAGTGCAACACTTAAAAGCAACCCTCTCAAACAATGCTGCGTTCCGATCGTTGTTAAAGGGACATATTGCTGTATATTAAAAATTAATATCATAACAAAAATAAACATCGGTATTCGGTATGAACCGGTATACACTGCCCAGCACTAGTTCGGTTGCATGAGTTTTATTCCGTTTTCCACTGTACGCTGGTTAGGAATGAAATTAGGGCTGCACGATTAATCGCAATTTACATGTAATCGCACTTAAATCGAGATGGCTTATTGCGATTTTAAAATCGCAAAGGCTGCAATTATTTTTTATGCGCAGTTTGTCATTGATGTACAGCTCTGTAAACGCTGCTCCATCTGAAAGCACTGTGAGTTTGAGTCACTTATAACGTGCATTTGAAAAAACAACACGCGTCAAACATCTTTCCAAAACATGAGAAGCATTTATGAACCTTGTCCAACAACAGACAACATTTAATAACATGTAGGGCTGGACCCGAATATTCGAATGTTCGAATATTCGTTCGGTGGGTTGGTATTTGATTTGAAAATTTGACATTCAAATATTCGGGGTTTTTTTTGTTTTTGTTTTTTGCACACCGGGGATCCCCCGCGAAACGGTTCTCATTCGCGCTTGAATAAGGCCTGTGACACACTGGCTGCGTGGCGTGTCTGTTTTTATTTCGGCTCCCATGTTAACAGGTTGGAGTTTGCACACTGCCTGCGTGAGACACGCGTCTCAGGCGCGGCTCGAGCCATGCGGAAAACGCGTGCATGCTAGAAATAGAACCGACGCCGGGAGTGTTCTCTGGCTAGAGCGCAGAACAGCGGAGTTTGTATGGACCAAAGTGCATGTCTGAGCTTGTGTTTTGGGTTAAGCTGCCTTGCTTTGACATTATGGAAAATAGAATAATAGAAACAAAATGTATTAGCCTTTTTACCCATTATTATCAATCTAAATTAATCTCGTTTTTAATTTAACTTAATTTCGTTTTTCTTTATTTAAATTTCGTTTTTCTTTATTTAAATTTCGTTTTTCTTTATTTAAATTTCGTTTTTCTTTATTTAAATTTCGTTTTTCTTTATTTAAATCTACCCTTTACTGTGTCAGTAATTTGTTAGTCAGAAAAATATTAGACTACCTTAAAAGTATTGCTTAATTTAAGACCTGTGTGTGTGCGTTTTATATCACTAGTGCAGTGTCTGTTCTCAGAGCATATAAGCCCTGCCCGCGTGAGGCGCGCCGCTTCCCGCTCGCGCTGCTCTGTAGTTTACTAAAAGTTTATTAATTCTGAACGTGTCAGGTCTCGCGTGTCCATCTATATTGCACCAACTGCAACACTGCACTCCCTTGTGAAGTCGATTGGATGAACGGTTCTCGAAATAATCAAAATGCAAACGGATATACAGACACATAGAGATTCCTGCCTTTATTAGAGAGAAGAATAGGTTCAGCACCCTCTCTCCGAAGCTTCGAATATTCGATGTTCATTACTACCGAAGCTTCGAAGCTCAAAACATGGTATTCGGACCAGCCCTAATAACATGCATTAACTCCAAACTCACTTCATAACGACAGTTGAGCTCCTCCTTCTGTGAGATGATGTGCCTTCTTACACAGAATAAGGCAGTCGTGTATTTATAAGTCATGTTTAATCAAAGCGTTTCAATCTTCTGTTTATTCAGCTACAGCGATAGGGATTTCCTGGAATGATGCACATTATTGTACTTCTGCAGTGGGGCATATTTAGCGTGTTTGCGTGAGAGCGCCCTCTGGCGTTCAAATGGGGCAGTATTTACTACCAATCAGCCGCACTCCACTGACAAGCTGCGCACAAAATAATCGCAGCCTTTGCCAAATCGCGTGCAATTTTATTGCGATTAATCGTGCAGCCCTAAATGAAATGGCTAGGATTTTTTCACACCTCTACTATTGAATCCAACTAGGGTGACCAGACTTCCCGAAAAATTCGGGACAGTTCCGAAATCTAAGCTGTTGTGCCGAATCCCGAATCCGGCCCTAATTGTCCCAAAAATTATACTAAAGCAAAATCTTGAGTAGCCTAGTTATTGTCTGATAAAACATTCCTGATAAAACATTGTCCGTGGAGGTTGAGTCATCCTGCAGCCAGCCCCCGCCGGCTGCAGCATCTTTTTTTCTTCTTTTTTTTTAAAGTTCTACAAAGATACTGTAGGCGCAAATTTATATGCATTGATAAGCGAGTGCAAGTTGCAGCAGCCGCGAGGACAGTGAATGTGCAGGCAGCCAGTCGTAAAGGAGTAATTGATTGGTCGTGGCACTGTGTGCAAAAAAATACTTCGGCCTAATGTCTGATGTCGGGTTACACAAAGCAAATCATCAACACAATTATTTAGTTTTCTTATTTAATGACCAACAATTTAGTTGTAATAATAATTTTGGCATTAGGCTTATTAGCGTTATGGCTATATAACCTGAAAGGTCTGATTTACGCACTGTTACAACAGTCATTGTTTTGTTTGTTTTTACAATGACATTTGAGTTCATGATTTTAATGTTTTTTTGTGGCAGACTAAAGACAGACTGTTGATCTTTGAATAAAAATGTGTTTGGTTCAGGTTTGAAATTCATTATCTTTTATTATAGGCTATGTAGTCTAATATCATAGTAGGCCTACCCCCCACTCGTACCCCCCACTTTTTTTGACATGCCGTGAAAATAATACCATTACTCACACTTCTTCAGAGGAGGAGTCTTGGTCTACTTTCATACCCTCTGACAGACTGCCTTTGAACTTATCTTCATCTCGGCCCCGCCTCTTCCTCCTCCTCTCACGATCTCTGGAGGTGGATCGTCGTAGTCTGGAACGGAAAAACCGATCCCTATCAGCAGACCTGACAAAACAGAACAGTAGTACACAATTATCTTAAAGCACTACCAGACTGGACTGGGTTTCACTGACAAAAACTACAGTCCAAGATAATATTTCTCACTGTGTCTCACCTGCGTCTTAGGGGCGATCGACTTCGCCTTCTGGGGGAGGATCGAGACTGTCGCCGTGGTGATACAGACCTACGTCTGAGTGGTGAGCGGCTCACTCTGCGCCGAGCTGGACTGGTTTCCCGTGATCTCCCAACTGCATCCACACGAGGACGCTTCCTAAGAGACATGAAACATTTGCCAGATCAGTTATTTTATAATAGGTCGTAAGCAGAGGTAACAAGCATACATAAACACCAATTCACCTTAAATAATCAAATATTAATGTCTATTATTCTGACCCTAGGTAAGTTTTTAAAAAAACTTCAAGATGTGTATGAATTTTACTTTAACCCCAGGCTGTTTCAGTGAGGACTGTACCTTTTAATAGTGTACAAGAAATTTTAGAAACTGCCTCAAACCAAACAATTAGGTTCCCTCAATGGCACAATCTACTCAACAGGGAGATTCCCAATGACTGGCCAGTCCTTCACCTTGATATCAAACCTAAAAATAGCTCTGATCAGGGTTCAAAAGTGTGAGGGTTTCATCCACATTTGCGACTAAGAGTAGATGCAGCACAAACTGTAAAATGCATTTAGGAGCAGGAGTAAAAAAAAAAATCTTAAATATCTTAAAGCAGAGGTATTCAACCCTGCTCCTGAAAAGTTTATTTCCAACCTGCTTCAACACTATTGTTTATGATTTCCACGCCTTCCTGGAGAGTATAATTAGCTGGTTCAGATGTGTTTGATTAGGGTTGGAGCTAAACTCTACAGGACAGTGGGTTGAAGACCTCAGTCTTAAATGGTATAACGAACATCTTAATTATTTTAAGAGGTCTCCAATTTAGGAATGGAAAAACAGCTATTTGACCTAATATGATTATTAAACTTCAAAAGGCAATGATTTAGGGTGTGTTCGCACTTGTAGCTCAGTTGTCTTGGTTCTTTTGGTCCCCGACCCGACAAAAAAAAAAAAAAGGTACATTTAGTCTATAGCTTGGTTTCCGTGAAGTGAATTGAAGTGAACTTCACAAAAAAAAAAAAAATGCGAATTAGGTGTTTCTCCATCAAGTTGTTTGAGCGGATGATGGTGGTATTGGTAAC
Source organism: Abramis brama (assembly GCF_963993115.1). NCBI lineage: Eukaryota > Metazoa > Chordata > Actinopteri > Cypriniformes > Leuciscidae > Abramis > Abramis brama. Next base: position 11,469,233 of record NC_139986.1, on the reverse strand, counting down.
CAAGTAACAAACAGTAAATAAAACCCCATCAGCGGAAACAGCCTATTAGTCATGTGGGTTTAATGTTCGCTACGTCAGAATTTATTTGTCAAATGCATTTCCATCTCCCTTTAATCACATTAACTTTTTCACACAAGTCAAAAACCACCTCAAGCAGGTGTAAAAACTTTTCCCCCAAAATCTGGCGTTTCCATCACTCGTTTCTAATACAATACTTCAAAATGTGCATAAAAACAGGGTGATGGCAACAGCTATTGTTCACTTAGCGTTTACACTGTTATTGTTTTTTTATATACCAAACTTAAAGATACACACAAAAAAACTCAAAATGTGTCAAATATTTTGCATCAGAACTTTTTAAGTGATTAATGATTAATATGATTAATAACCGTGATTATCTGTTCAACCATTATCGTGCAGACCTAGTACGACTTACTTTCTTCTACGGAACACAAAAGGTGTTCCAAACAACATTGAACCCTTACTGACATTCTATCAGTTTTTCAAAAGATCTTCTTTCGTATCCCTCAGAAGAAAGTCATGTGTGGAACAACATGAGGGTGAGTAAATGATGACAAAATGTTATTTTCTGCGGTAATTTTCCCCTTTATAGAAGGTGTGCTGATGAATACCTGGAAGGGGAATCTCTCCGGCGCTCATTTGAGCGGCTTCGTGCTCTTCGAGCGGCTGGTGATCTGTTCCTAGAAGGTGAGTGGCTCAGTTTGGTGTTCCGGTCCACAGAACCTGAGGGGGGCTGCGGAGCGGAGTTGGACTGGCGGTCTCTGTGGCGAGGGGAGGAACTGCGTCGGCGTTGAGGGCTAAGAGCTCGGCGTAGATGAGGCGACCGATTCTCTTTCCCAGAGGAGGTGTCTTTGGATGGAGACTTTCCTGGCCTCTTTTCTCTGTCAGTCTCCGATCGACCCACCCGAGCATCTTTAGAACGAGATCGTCTATCTTGCGACCGGCTCTTGCGCCCTCGTGAGCCTGATCTCTGCCTGACTTGTTCCCGCTTATCTTCTGAACGGGGAGGAGAACGTCGATCGGAATGTCCCTTCTGGTCTGGTTTTCTCTCTGCAGAGCATCTCTTCGTAGATGGGGACTGGGACCTTCTCCCGCGCTCCCTGGATTTGTCCCTGCTCCGGGAACGTTTTTTCTCTTTGGACTTGCTATGCTCCTTAACGGTCTCTTTCGCACTTTTGGTCGTTCGTTCAATCTTAGCGTCCCTCCCGGCTCTCTCTCGGGAACGACTGCGTCGTTTAGTGCTTGGTTTGCTGGTGTCTGTTGAGTCCCGTCTGGATCTACCCCCCCTGCTAATCTGGTCTTTAGGTGAGCGGGTTCTGCCCCCACTACCTCTTTGCCGTTGCTCCCCATTACGTGCCCTCTGCCCCTCTCCATCCTCTTCAGAGCCAGAATTGTAACCCTGTAGAATTAGGCCCATTCCTGACTGAACTTTCCCCTCCATCAGCTGGCTGTCCAGCTCAGCTTTAATCAGTGCTCTTTGTTTCTCCAGATCTTCAAGAAGCGCCTTGTCATCCAGGGCTGCATTGCCCAGTGAAGGAGAGCCATCCTCGGCCCTCCCCTTGATGGCCCCAGAAGGCAAGGAGGATGGCTCCTCTTTGCGCCTGTGCTTCTTATGTTTGTGTCTATGTTTTCGTTTGCGTTCCTTATCTTCCTCAGACGCATGTTTGTGTTTTTTGTGCTTGCTACGGTGCTTGTGTTTCTTTTTCTTGTGTTTGGTGCCGCTGCTGCTGTGATGTTTAGGACCGCTTTCTTGCTTCTCTCCATTCACCTCCGCTTCCTCCTCACCCTCCTCTTCATCCTCTCCAGACATGTCACCATTTTCATCCTCATTCCCACTCTTCTCTGGACTCTCCAACTCCTCTGACCTGTAAATATGAACAACACAAACACATTAACAGGGAGAATCAGTAAATCTTAAATGTAAAAAGAAACAAGGGTCATTTATGCAAGATTTCAATTTTTCCCTTGTAATAGTCGTTTTAAACACAATGTTTCTTTAAAGCACCTTTTTTTGTTGCGCTTATTATATTTAGGTACCAAATAACATGCTGAGGTTTACCTAGTTATGTTTCATCAAGGCAACACAGTGTTCTTCACAAGGACACACATGCTGACCATATAACTAACTAACAATATAAATAGGTATGTTAATGTGCTTAGGGATAGGGACTGATGATAAATTATACTACTTTAATGGTTTAACTGACAGTAATTTTGTAAATTCGGAGAGAAAACTAACAAACGGAGCATGTTGATCATATCAAGACTAACTACGGATAGGATACCTTACGAAATAAGCTAACCATATAAATGCTTAAATTCAAAGGACGTGGTAGGATGTGGTAGGCTTTCAAAACTGAGAACTTCACAGAACCAACCGAAGTAATTTTAAACAAATTAAATTGACAACTGGCTACTTGAGAGAATTTAGCACTAGCATGCTAACACTAGCCGGATATGAAAACAGATATCAAAACCCTCATAGTTCACTATGAGAAAAACCCAACCCAGACAAAATCCGTCCCTTTTCCCTAAACACCCCCATCTAGGCTCTAAAATGCGTTGTTGGTGGGGTTAAACTACGCACGTGCTCTTACCCGTTATTCAGCCTCTTGCTCTGTAAATCCATTTCCACGTCGGCCATTTTGTTTCAACAGCGGCCCGCTGTGTTTATTCTTCAGCAGTGCGATTATGAGGAGGAACAGAGCGCCGAGGAGCGCTTGTGCTCCCTAGTGTCTGCATTAACAACTGCAGATAATTTATATGAATTTATAAGAGGAAATGTTTTCCTGTAAAAATAGTACAAAAATAAATAAATAAATAAATAAACCTTTACCCGTTGCTTTACTAGGCTATTTAGTTTTTAAATAGTCCTGCTGTGTTACAAAAAGTACAAATATTTCATGTAGTATCAATTAATATGAGGCTACAAAAGATGCATCCACTTATACAATAATTAACTAAATTTGATTCGAAATAGTGTAAAATGTATATCTCATGTTTAGGCATATAGATCTGTTAGATATTTTGTTTGTTCTTCCCTGATGTCACAACTGTTGCTGGTATTGTCCAAAACAGTGTAACTTTGTTTAGTTTTTTCCCCCACACATCTTGTTGATCATGTGAAGTTGCACCAGAAAAATTACACAACATTTCCAGAGTAGGCTATATCATGTTACACTGCAGGTGAGAGCATGCAATAAATACTTTTTTATTTATGGAGCTGTAGTGTGCCAAATATTCATTTTTGTGACACTGCAGGATACAAACTAGCTTGCTTAATGTGTTTAGGCTACTGACATAACATATAGGCCTACCCTAATTTTAAAAGTCACTAATGTTGTTGACACTAAATTATTTGGTGTGCTAGAAATAGCAGTTGCACTATGCAAAATAACATAACTTTCAGAACAACATGAATTGCTTCTGCAATGTCAGTCCAAGATTTTATCGTTTGCATTTGCAGCTTGTGAATGAAAGATGTATATAAATCTGGATTTTTTCATAAAAAAATAAAATAAAAAAAGCTTTCCTTAGGTCAGGTCCTCTGATCAAGAATCTCTTCAGAATGATACTCTATTGCACTGCACATGGATGTTACAACTGATGTGAAGCATTAACTCATGAGCTCATTGGCAGAGAAAATAGTATTGCATTATAAACAGCCATATTAAATATTTAAGCACCGTTTAGTAGCCTATCACTCACTAATATTGTGTTTTACTGTAACTACTTTAAAACATTAATAGCAAATCGTGTCCTAGTAACATTTTTTTTAAGCATAAAGGCACAATTCAGAGACAAGCATTTTATATATATTTTTTATTAAAACCATACAAACATTTGTTGTAATCTGATATAAAATGAACAATGAGACTTTGCAAAAACTTCCCAGTCTAACGGTGCTAGGCACCACAACTCCATTTTGATCTCTCTGTTTAATGAGAGGGCACAGGGACTCCTGCTTTATAGAGTAGGATACTTATACTAATTCTGACCCCTGATGCCACCTAAACTCTTGACTACAGTTTACAGAATGAATATGTATTTACAAGCATGAAAAAACAAAACAAAACAAATAATTATTTTTTTAAAAAACAACAACAAAGCAACCAACATTGTTTATACATGTTACATTTCTCAATGCCCAACCAACAGAATATAATTTTTAATGTTTCATGTAACATGTAAAGTCATAGGACTCTTTCCATACACATTTTATTTTTGGCAGTGATTATTTTGTATGGAAAGGCATTAATAAGGCACATACCTTAGGCTCAAACCCTTTAGTCCTTTCATTTGGGAATGGGTCATACCACTTTTATGTTCAAAACACTGACACACAACTACAGAAAAAGTTCAAATAACTGTACAAAAACAAACAGAACCTAATTATCAGAGTACACATTTTAAAAAGCTGTACATATGCAGTTTAGAAACTGCAGGGTAGTTTTAATACTGCTGAAAAGTCTCTTAGCTCTTGTAGTGGAGCTTGATGTGTCTTGGTGTTTATACGTCTTAATTTCACTAATTAAATCATAACTGGGTAGGTAAAAACAGGTTGATCTAAACAGCTTACATGATATCTCACTATAGATGCACACAGCACACAACTGAGACAAAGAAACAAATAAAATTACTGATATATTTAGATAAATTTAAACATGAATTGACACTGATGCTTTCAACACCCTTTGGCCACAAACTAAATCTTTGTGCAATAAGTATGCTGAGATTGACTAAAATGACCACAATGTTTTTTCCACAATTATCACATAACGCACTGCCTAACGTCAGCACCAGTCATTTACAATATGATCAAAATGATGATACTTACAGTATAAAAAAAGAAACAAAAAAAAAACATTTATTTACAAAGATACAATTAATATAATCAAGGTACTGAGTTATCAGCTCTCAGTTTGCATTCAGCTCTCAGTTAGCATTTTGCTCCACACTTATACAACAAAATGGTCCCTCTTACTTGCCATGTTGGAAAAAAATTGATCAAAATAACATTTGGTACTTAAGAAATCACTGAAACATCATTGATTTAAGACACTTAAAAAGACAATTAGAATAATCAAAATATGACACTTGGGCTTGTTAAGAGTGATATTTGACCCTGTTGACAGTTAAGTCTGTCTGTATTCAACACTGTTTTTGAAGTATGCAATGCACTCTAAAATAAAGGTACACAATACATGAGTTAACCTACTCAATTTAGTGGACACTGAGTACACTTGATAAGAAAAATAGCATGCACTTGTAGCAACAGTGTACAAAAAAAACGTACAGCAACAACAACACATAGAATAATTTTTCAGTGTGATGGAAAGTGTCTCCTGTCATCATTATATGTATAAAAGAAAATAATAGCCTCTATATATGTATCTATATGGTTTTATTGGTCATTGTCTCTAGGACGATGAGACAGCTTAAAGTAGATCGTAAACTCTTTGTCAACATTGCCTATTAAACTATTTTAATGAGTATAAAGTAAGTACTTTTTTTTTCTCATACCACATTTAAACATTACATGCATATGTCTGTTATATTTATCTTATCTATAAAATAGTTACGGTTTTATTTTTTATTTTTTGGAGGAGGAGTTCACAGACTACTGCATAATAGCCAGAAATTTACTCTCTTCTGCGAGGGTGGTAAGGAGGGAGCTCATGTCACCTATAGCCATGTTGTTAGTGCCTGGATGCATGCTGTGAAATGTAGCAGACACACGAGGAGTAGTCAGTCGAGAGGAAGTCCGAGACAGACCCTGGAGAAAACTAGGACTGATTATGTCAGACACCACACTACCCTGCTCAAAGCCATCCTCAAGGATGGAACAAATATCTAAACCCATATTATCTAGGACCCCTGGGCTTCCTTCTACCGTGCTGGTAACCTGATCAACCCCAGGGGACAGAAGAGCCTCAGAAGGTGTTTCTGTCTCTTCTGTCAAGGAATCCATTAGACATGACTGTGCTATGTTGTGAGAAGATGAAGTTTTGGACTCTTTTGTGTCAAAATACTTAGCAATAAACACTGGCTGTTGTTGCTGAAAGGAAGAGCAAGTGCTAGTTTGAAGGTGATCATCTGCCTCAAGCTTCAGCCCTGAAACCTGATTTGTAAGGGAGCAATTGGTGCCATTTCCATTTCTTAAGCTTTGCTGCAGGCATGAATGTGCATTTTGACTGCTGCTTACATGCTGAGTGGAGTAGAACTGTGGGTGATATAAGCCTCTACGGCCACTGTTGACAGGTGGGTGGGTCATAGGAGGCTGGGGCTGGTGAGGCAGTAGTGTTGCCGGGGACAAGCTGCAGTTTGCTTGTCTTTGCAACAAAAGGTTACCGCTGATTTGATGTGTTGTGTGATTTTGCTGGAGGTGAGTTTGGGATATAGTTGTCTGCTGGGCACAGCTAGGGCGGATGGGCCCCAAATAGATATGAGAGAAGTCTGGTCGACCAAAGTTATTGTGCCTTGATTCCAGTTGGGATGTTGAGGAAGACTCAATCTTAATGCTTGGATTAATCTTGGACTGCTGTTGGGCTGGTTTTGCAATTTGTTGATGCTGCTCTGGATGTCTGCACCTGTAGCTCATACCTGTCATGTCTCTTTGAAGACTTAAGTGTTGATCTATGAAATCTGTATGCAGTTGTTGCTGCACAATCATGTTTCCAAATCGACTAAAGGGGTTGCTCACAATGCCACACTGGTCTGACCATCTTTCGCACCTCTGAGATTGCTGCATGGGTGGAGTAAAATCAGCACTACCAGAGCTCACTTCATTCCACTGGATAGGCATTACATCTTTATTAGTGTCTTCCCCTTCAGCCTCTTCCTGTTGCGGGCTGAGGAAGTTCTGGCTGTCTGCAATACCCTGGTCAAAACTGGATCTATGGGGACTGGAATCACTGATATGGTTGTGAGCCGATTCCTGATCTTGAGAATGGAGATACTGTACCAAATCATCTGGTAGGATGACTTCATTGACATGTAACAAAAGACCATCCTGGTCCATGGCCAATTCCTCAAGTGCTGATTGCTCCATGATGCTAGGGGGGCATGGAGAGTGTAGACTCTTCTGAAAGCTACCTACTTGGCAGGTATAGTTCTGCAGACTTAGACTGTGATCTTCTCCATCTGAGTAATGATTACTAGCAAGATGGGGTAATGAATTCATGTTGTTTAGACTGCTAAAACGCTGTACCTGTGGCAAGCCGAAAGCACTAGGATCCCGTGGGCGCACAGGGTCACTGGCTCTTCGATCGCTATTCCCTGGACCTTCACCAGGGTACAGTCCTCTCTGTTGATACACTGCTTGACTGCCTTGTAAGTTGTGCATACCATCACTACAGCGACGTGGCCTGACCAGTGGTGGTAGTGTAAGCTGGCCTGTGTTCTGTCCATCTCCCATCAAAGTCAGGCGAGTCTTTAGACTCATTTGCTCCATGTTGGGCAAGGGTGTGGGAGGAGGCCCACCTGTAGCAGCTGCATATTTGGCCTTCAGGTGATAGTGTTGAGCTGGAGTGAGGTTCAAACCACCTCTTGCTCCCATTCCAGTTCCTCCGATACCTCCACTTCCAACACCCCAGCTTCCACCGTACATCATCCCAACTGAACTTCCTCCTCCACCTCCACACTGGCTGGCTTCACTGGAGCGTCGGGAGGCATCAGTGGAGATAGGGTCATACGAATCAGTGGCACTGAGATTGTGGATACGCCGATGATGGCTGTGCTCAGACTGCGAGGCCTGGCTAGATCGGCGGCTGGAGAAGCAGGGGGAGATGCCAGAGGAGCGACGGCTGCTGCTTAGGTAGGCCGAGCTGGTGTTGCTACCACTGCTGTCCCGCCGTTCATGCAGCAAACTCAAAACTGTCAGCTCTGTGTTGGACGGCTCAGGACGTGGAGAAAGCTGGAGCACCCCCACAGAACTACTCCTACCAAGGCATGAACCTAATAATGAGAGATACTCTTGTTAGGAGAGGTTGAATGTTATCATTATTATGCCATTATAGTCATATTTAGACACAAATGGGTACGTTCACCCAAAAAGAAAACTTCTGTCAAACTGTACTCACCCTCACATCATTCCAAACCTTCAAAATATCTTCTTTTATGTTCCGCAGAAGAAGAATAAGTCATGAAAACGACATAAGGGTGATGACAGAAGTTTCATTTTTGGATAAATTAATCCTTTAAGTTTAAAAGATTATAAGAACACCTGGTGGTCTGCATTTAAATTTGTAGAGTTTGGTATGTTGACAAAGCTCTGAAAGTAAGACTTACCCTTTCCTGTGAGGGCAGGCAGGGCCTGGCCTTTAGGGGGTGGTGTTGGGGACAGATGTCCTAGCCTAGGCACAGCTCCATTCACCTGCCTTAACCTCTCCATCTTAACATGTTCCATCCAGCGTAGGGGCCGTCCTACACTTCGGCGTGTCTGCAAAGCTAGTGTTGCCGTCGTGGCTGTTGCAGTGGATACTGTAGAGTCCATAATGGGGGCATCCTCCTCCTCTCCCTCTCCTTCCTCCTCCTCTTCCTCCTCTTCTTTTTCCTGGTCCTCAAGCACTGCCACCTCCCCCAAAAGCCCAATGCTGTTTACAGCAAGCTGGACTCCACGGCCGATATGGGGGCCGCCGGTGGACTGGTCACTGCCGCATGAAGACTGACTGCCAGGGCTTGGCTGAGACGTCTAAGAGAGGAAGAAAGAAGAGAACATATTTTTAAAATGTTAAATTCATGACAAAAATGTAACAATCCTGATACTTTGGCACATTTTCTATAGGTGAAACAGAAGAATGCAATGAGGAGAATGAAATGCAATGTTGAGAAAATTTCTCGCACTCAGCCATATTGCAAGACCTATTAGAGCAGATGTCTTCACCCCTGCCCCTGGAGACCACTGTCCTGCAAAGTTTATTTCCAACCTGCTTCAACACACCTGCCTGTAATTTCCTGAAGACCTTAATTATCTGGTTTATCTGGTGTGTTTATCTGGTGTGTTTGATTAGGATTGGAGCTAAACTCTCCAGAACAGTGGGTCTCCTGGAGCAGGATTGAGGACTTCTGTAAGAGTATATGGTTAATGTGAGCAATAATTCTACACAATTTCTTCTTTCTCAGTTTACATAAAACTGTATTTGAATCAATTTCATCTCTACGTCAGCATGGAATGTAAACTAAAGTGAATCACAGACGTGTGAGAAACAGGTTCCCTCATGTTCACCAGCTGCCAATATCAGAACTAAATGACCAACAGCGGGAGTAGAGGTAAGCTTGTTTGCCCCATTTTCAGAAAACAGGGCACATGAACAATGGTCTCCCTGTAGAGCTGTTGGGTCCTAATTAGGTTGTTTTTGTGTGTGTTGCAAATGGATAATGGCTGCTAAAGAATTGGCTATCTTGTTAGTAGTGGTGTAAGAAAGCTTGTATTTTTCTTTGCGATTGCGTTTTCTCAACCTAGAGCTGTACAAAGATCCAGAACACAATAACCATAAGTGCAGTCACAGCTCACTGATTTAAAATGGCAACAGAGTTCCAGAGCCAAATACATAAACAGTTACTAGAGGTAGCTTTGTCATGCAAGCTGATATAATACTCATGTGACCATAGGCAACAATATTATGACAACAAAGTATGCACCATGCTTTAAATAAAAAACAAAAAAAAATATTTTTACATTCAGCGTTAAAATATGTAAGAGATGACATGATGCTGTTGACCGATGACTGAATGAATAGCCAAAACTGATCCATATGGCCCAGACTTCAAAGGATAGAATGAGTAATAAAAAGAGAAAAGATCAGACCTATAATGACATCACCATTCTCACCTGATCACCCACTGTCCTTATTAAGAGAGGAAAAGTAATGCGTGTGGTAGTGGACAAAAAAGATATTCAGTTATTTATTTGCACATGCAAGGCAAAATGTAGCTGGCTGTAAGCAAGTATTAGCTGAACAGCTATGAAACCAGGAATGGAAGGGGTAAAGACATCATTTTTGAAGTAAACATTTGTAAGACAAAGGCCACATACACACTGCAGTTAAATTTGGTTGTCACTTCACCTCTTTAATGCTTAATCCCATTATGTATATCCATGTATAACAGTTCAGAAATTTACGGTAGTGACAACTGCATTCTATAACCGTATTAACTCCCGAAAAAATGCAGGTAGTGACAACACTTCTACGCAGTGTGTACGTAACAGAAAAACTAGTTTTTAATGACATATTTAAATGCACATCAGAGATATTTCTCTCTTCTGTATGCGCTCTGCAAGAAAATCACAGAGAAAGAGGTACTAGGCTTGACTCATTCATGTTGCCAGATCTTGCTGAACAATAGCAGACATGAATAAGCCTATAATAAACGAAAATAAATCCAAATGCTTTATATTGGAAATAAGGCCTCTGTTGACTGTGTTTTAGTTAAAATTTCAAAACATAACGATTATTTGGTTACTGTAGCCTAATATTACTTTGTTCAAATATAGCGGATACCAAACATGTGAGACGCCAGAACATTACTATGGTTACCACGGTGTTAATCATCACAGGAGTGTGTTCTATACACACACAGAACGATCATTTAGGGGATTCAATTCTGTATTTAAATACAGGAATACTCCTGAAACTTTCTAGCTTGTACATGGTCAAAAGGACATAAAAGGTTAGATTTCAGTTTATTTATTTTACAATTTTGGAGATGAAACTTTAGCATAAGTATAGCAAACCATTCCTTTTTGTAAATTTTATTTTATTTTTTTTACATGGAAGGAAGCTTACCATGGGCTTTTCTGTTTTGATTGACTTCACTTGTAGACATTCATCCTGTTTCGAGGTAGCGTGGTTATACTCCCTTTGGTCTGTGATCGCTCCGAGAGGCAGTTGTCCTGGTGACCGGCTTTGTCCATTACCTCCAGGTTCTCGTGGCTGAGGTGGGGGTCGTGGGTATGTATCCCCACGCTGTTTCTTGGTGACGTGGGCTTCAGGACCATGTACAGTCTTAACATGTTTCCGTAAAGAGCTGGGGTCAGTGTATCGCTTAGTGCAACCAGGGATTTTACAGACATAGGGTTTCTAAGATAAGTAAAGAGAGAGGGAGCATCGGCATCATATAGAAATATTCAACTTAAAACAACTTAAAGTCAACATGAATGGTATAGTCACAACCCATTCTACTTCAGAGATGTGATGTGTTTTGAGTAAAAAGAATATTCATTGAGAAAATTATGTAGGATGGGACCTCATTTTATCCATCAAGAATTTATCGCATTCTGAGAGGAGCTAGCTGGTCGTGATCGTTATATGAAAGGAAGTTGGATGGGCTGAAAAATAAAATGGCATGGTGATGTCAGCGAAAATTTAAAGTTGTTTCAGAGGTGGATCAATAGGTGAATTGTTCACCATAAGACCAGGAACATAAGAAGAAAGTAAATAGGGTCAATTTTGATTTCATGTTGACTATAATTTATACTTGTCCAAACCTAACAGAGAAGCAGGCATTTTGCTTGGTACACTCATGTGTGAATTTACCTCATTGGAGTGTGTGCGATTCTGGTGTTTGGCTCGGTCGGACGCATTGGAAAACGCTTTGTTACAACCTTCATGTTCACACACATATGGCTTCTCTCCTGTGTGTGACCGCAAATGTGTCTTCAGATTCTCTAGTCTGGAGTAGGCCTTTGAACAGCCTTCAAACTGACAGAGAAAAGGACACACAGTTGCATTGATTTGTTCTAGACAGGCCAAGGCTTCTGCAGCAGGTAGGTTCGTAGAAAAAACTTTTTCAGATCAAAAGCTGTTCTACCTATTGAAATGAGTGTCTAAAACAAAAAATGTTTTTAATGTAATTCTCACCGTGCATTTATGAGGCTTCTCTCCTGTATGTCTGCGCATGTGCACCACCAGCATGTACTGGGCCTTAAAGGGTTTTTGCTCTCTTGAACATTCCTCCCAGCGACACACAAACTCCTTCTTTTCTCCATGGATATGGTCATTATTTATGTGCTGTGAGAGGAAGAGAAGGTCAAAGTTCATGTTAATGAATAATATGATATATAGTATGAAACATTTACCACCCTATGGTATGCTCCGGTAAAAAAAAAAATCCTTATGTCTACTTTAACAAGAGTTGTATATTTAAAAAATGAGTTTACATCTATTAATGTTTTACATGTTAGATTGAATGTACTTATTAATATTAACATCTACTTTGTATGCAATGCAATGACATTGTTGTGCCACTAGAGGGCTTCAGGATCACACAATTGAGGCTTCAGTAACTGCCCATCAGTTGCTTAACCACTGCAAGCACAGAGTATACTGTATACATTTTACTCAAAACAATAAATATCTATGCAATATCTTATAGAAGAGATTCTGCATCATAAAACTAGGGGTTACACTATGGAGGATATCTAAGATTATGGTGTCTCATTCTCTAGTGGTCAACAGCAGCAGTCTTTAAGGGAACTTTTAGAGAAGTTTGCAGAGCTATCTGGATCAACATTGAAATGCAAGTTGAGCATCAAAAGAAGCTACTCAGACATCTACACGAGTTTGTCTTTTCCTTGTCTTTTGTCAGGCTTTATGTGCAATTTGTATGGAAGCCCATTTCTGCACACATAAGAAAAAAGTGCTTTTTAAAATTTCAAAATTATGACATAGTACAAGATTAAAAGTCAGAATTATGACACGAGTCAAATATTTTGTCATAACTTTGACGTCATCAAGATATACTAAAGCGTGATTTTTTTCTTATGTGGCATAAAAGGGCTTGTAAGAAATGTAAGATCAGTTAGTCCTGAACACTTAATTTCAATTACTTTAATTCTTACAATCAATTACTTTAATTGGAAAACAATGCTATATTTGTGTTGTATGTTTGTGAAAAGTAATTGTTAAAAATCTCTTTATGTTTATTGTAATGTAAAGTCATTCAGACTCTATGATTCTCTTTCTTTCTTTCTTTCTTTCTTTCTTTCTTTCTTTCTTTCTTTCTTTCTTTCTTTCTTTCTTTCTTTTACAAACTCCCTGCTTCTCCTTACAATGATCTTTCTCATGTGTCAGTTTCCCCTTTTCTTTCAATCTCTCTCTCTCTCTCTCTCTCTCTCTCTCTCTCTCTCTCTCTCGTCTGTTCAGTATGCTCAGTCTGTTGTGAGTGATCATGGTTTGTGAGTCTCAGTGTCCTCATTTAAATGGGATTTCAAATAAACCCCTGTCACCTCCCATCACTATAGGCCTATGGTCTATAGTTGACAAGTCCTGACAGATGTGCTGCTGTGGCAACTTTTGAATCTAAGGTTTTAGAAGGGGTGGATTGGGGGATGTGTTGGGGGTGAAAGATATTTAAAGTTTAGTGAAAGCATTTCTAATGCCAGAGCTTTCCAACTGCAGCCCGTCATCTTCATTCGCCCCTCTTGTTGATACTGTCACCCCTGTCTTAACCAAACCAATTACTTCCTCTCACTCGCTGTCATTTGCCCCTTCTCTCTCCTACTAGCCATCAAATCCCTGTTGCGTTTCGTCTATCTTTCTCTCAACATGCTGCCTCCACCTCATTTTCTCTATGTAACCCCTTTTTTATTTGTCTGGCCATCTCTGTCATGCACACACGTGCAGCAAGGGAGTTGTGAAGGGCTGAAGGTTTCAGAGGAAAACACACACTTTCACGTAAACCGCTGAGCGAATGAGGTCAACATCTGGCATCCACACAAATACAACAGTGTGCAGCACTTATGAGTGCTTTTCCTGTCCCGAAGCCATTTGATTTAAAAGGAACAGACACAATATCCTGAAAATAAGCGAGTGGGATTAATGCATTCCAAAGCAACTGAGCATCTCTGCAAGAGATAGAACCATCTCGTATGGAATACAGGGAAGAATATGCAAGAGAAAGACAGACAGACAAGCCAAGAGAGAAAGACAAAACAGGAAAAAAAAGACAGCCTGAGTTGACTTCCCTTACATACAGAGTAGAAGAGGGGACAGACCAGACTGACAGCTGGAAGTCCAAGAAAAGGCAGAGTGAAACGGCTTCTAAAAAAGAGTGAGAGGTGGCAGCAGAGACAGCGAGCAGAGCTCATCCTTTATTCCTCTTCATGACACAAAGGCGGCCTGCATCACAGTCCTCCCTGTCACCTCGCTGCAGTTACAGCCAAACTTTCACAGAGTTTGGTTGAGAAACATGCACATTTGTGTGTGAGCTGAGTGAGTGTATATGTGCACACTCAATATTTGCACTTCATCACTAGACGTCAAAGTCGGACTGTCATTCAGATTTTTCTTTTTGACAAAGAGCTGACCTTCAATCCCCTGTCTGGGTTTATGTCAACTTATGTCAACTGATCACCATGAGAATGCCAGACCTTAATTGAGAATAACTGTAACAAATTTCCGTTTGTTTTAACATCTTCCATAAAATGCTGTGTATGGAACTGCTTTCTTAAGCCCAAAGTATTCACTTTTGACACAAACGCTTAGAGTGTAACCGAAAACATAGTCTTTTAAAGTAACTCCATTTGATAGTGTGCCTGAACACAGGAAGTCGGCACATGCACACTAAAAGTGTAATTTGTGCCTTAAATTTTGTCCAGTGTCTGTGCTAGTTATGACCAATAAAAATGTCTCTGTAAAAGGGGTGGACAGTAACAAAGTACATTTACTTTAGTACTGTACTTTAGTATACTTTTTTTTTTTTTTACTTTTTTCTGTACTTTATTTGAGTATTATTTTTTTCTGGAAACTTGTTACTTTAACTTCACTACATTTGAAAGAAAATATATTACTTTTTACTCCACTACATTTCTGTTAAGGTCCCTTGAGTAGAAAGTAATGTTAGTCAGGGCATGATTTTTTTATTTTTTTTCGTCTCTAAAACGTGATTGGATTTTTGTCTGATATCCTATCAGTAATCCCTCTTGTAGAACTTAAAGTTAAAGTTTTATTTTCATGGCAAATAAGTATTTCTGTTTTGCTCTTTGTTAAAGCAGTATTGCTGTTGGTCAATAATACAGCTTTAATTTACAGACCACTTGATTCAAATGTGCATGAATGGATACACATAGATGTGTACTTCTTTTGTGGGGGTGGTAGGAGTGTTAAATAAAATAAAAAAGACGATTATGGCTGTCTTTTTTGTCAGTTCAGTTGTTTAATTTCTATAGGTTTTGTAACATTCTAAAAGCTCTTAATTCCACAGTTACTACTTACTGGTGGTAGGTGTATTCACTATGTTGCTTCAGAGGCATAAGGTACTGTAACAATGCAACAATAATAAAACAATGCATTGACATTTACTTTTTACTTTTGATTCTCAAGTGCTTTTAAAAGCAAGTATTTCTGTACTTTTACATAAGTAAAAATTGGTCTTTACAACTTTTACTTGTAATGGAGTAATATTTGACCAGTAGTATCTGTACTTTCACTCAAGTAAGGAAGTTGTGTACTTTGTCTCTGCTCTGTACCCCATTTAAATGAGAGTTTCATGTACAGTATTTTTAAATCCCCTTCAAGTCCTCATCAACGGGGTGTTTATTGTTGTTCAGGTCCGGCCGCCCGGGCCAGTGTTGCTTACCTTGTGGTCAAACTAATTTCAGTCAGGACCACTCTGTTTGATTAAGATTATTGTAGAGGCTCTGAATGTTATTTGGCGGTAGGCTTCGCTCTGAAGGGTTCAGCTTCTGAGTTGTCCACAAGCAAACCTTGCTGAGGTTTTAACTGTCTACCAAGTTAATTATTAACTCCTATGGTGGCTTGAGCCCTTTTTTAAACAGACAAATAAAGAAAATGTTTGAATATTTTTGTCTCTTTTATCCGATTCCCTTGGCCTGATTTACTTGACCAATGTTCTCTTTTGGGGTAGACTGTATGGATTTTTGAAACAACTGGAATAATTGAGGTGAAGTGATTTAGAAATGTAAAGCGGGTAAGACTTCATAATCACCCAGTTAGAAACACCTTAGAACATTTGTCAATCAGAATCAAGAATGTAACAGTGCGGCCATATAATATAGCTTTTAAAGGGTGAGAATCAAAATTTACAACTCAATCAACTATCAATGTCTTCAGCCCACTGTCCATTAGTAAACTTAGTTTGTTAGTGACATAAATACATAATACATAAATATATCAGACTGTATAATTTCCTAAAACAAGAGTGACAAGATTCCCACATCTTGTCATCATCCCACCCAAAAGCTCACAAGTAACTACTATTTATTTGTATATTTTGGTATATTTGTGGGAAAATCTGAGAAATATGTGTTGGGAGTTGATTTCCTTTTTTCCTTTTTTTGATTAGCTGAAAGTCTTCAGATCCTTGAATGATGTATGGAAGATTTCTGCTAAATTTGTAGAAATCACAGATTCCAAACAATTCTAAGCATAGCTAAAAACCCTTAACATGAGAAGATTCGCTCGGATTAATGAATATTTGTTGATTTATTTGCCGACGACTCGATTTAAAACTATTCTTTTCATTCATTCATCCTTCCTTTTATTCCTCGCTCCAAGTGGGATTCCCTGTGGCATGTGATCTGTCTGCCGGCCCTGTCGCTCGATAACACAGAGAAAGAGCAGCAGAGAGAGATTGCAACACATCCCTGAATGCTGGTACTCTCGCTTGTACAAATGAGCTTAATGCTGTTGTGCGTGATGCATGACCTGGCCACGCTGATAAAAGGATGGAAGAGGAAGCGAGGGAAGTGTTTTGGGGGGTGACACTAATGCCCTAATGGCCTGATGTAATGGCAATGGTTATTGAGCGGATGATGGCGTTGTTGTAAGTGAACGAGGCTGCAGCCAAGGGAAATAGACTAACAGGTGCTGATGCTACACGTGCAGCTTTGAGGAGAGATCTATTCATCTTCGGCCTGCCATGGTACAGGACAACAGCAACCACTGGGACTCCCAGACTCAGAGGAAGGAACAAGATGCTTACTTTTATTTGTTTGCTGCATGCAAATACAAACAAATGCACCCTGGGGCATAGCTCCAGATATATATTTTTTGCTTTTTTACATTACTATAGAGCAAAATGGCCTGTGTGAAGTTGAATATTTTCAGATTACTGCTTTCCATCATAGCGCACACATGCATTTGGGATGTGTATAGGCAAGAATTTGGTCATACACTCCGCATCGCAATACAAGGTTTACGATACAATATATTACAGTACTATTTATTTTTTAGGGAGGAGATCAAATTTTAGGAAAACTGTCATAAAGAATACATATGCATAAAACCTGAGCAAAAATGTTTATTTTATTTCATCAGAACAGTGGGATCTACATTTGCATTTATCAGTCTATGTAACATCCAACATCATAACACCATTTAACGAAATTGAAGATTGAACTGGTGTGATGCCATGTCAAAAGAACTGCTTTATAATAGCGAGTTGTAACTCTAATTGAAAGTGACACTGTTTTTTCATGATTTATACTGTAAAGCTGCTTGCTTTAATGCCATCTATTGTGTAAAATGCTATATAATAAACATAAATTGACCTAAGTGTCGAATTGCAGAATTCGTGGAAACATATCCACATTGCTATGATCAGATGCTTTCTTAACTGCTGTTTTCTATTCACCGTCATTTTTGTTGTGTTACTCAATAAAAGTGCACAGCACATATTTACATATTCAGCTTAACGTTGCCACAGCAGAGTGGATGGCACCGAGATGTTAAGTGTGCTCTTAGATTCGATGTGTTCCCTGAGTATTTGGTTTTGGCATGGCTTATTTTGCAAACAGCATTTTTGTCAATCTCCTTAGTGCCAGAAGCCAAAATAAGTCCACACTTCTTCAGCTCTGTACACCGCGGTGGGAGCTGGTATAATTCTTTATTCTTCCAGTGATGGTATGTACTTAGATGCCACATTTGATCGCTCCAGACACGTTGATGTGCCATCTTGGAATGGTTAACATGACACTGTTCATCACTCACACTAACAAATCAATACATTTTCATCAAAATGCCACAGCATTGTGCAGCCTATGGCTGTAAAATCCACAGAGTTATAAATTCCAGATGAAATGGGATAACCTTTCAGAGGTGAGAATATGCTGGTTTGTAATTTCATGTATAACTCAATATGCAATGTCCATATGCAGAATTATCACATTAATGATAAACAATATGCGGTAAAATCAACTGCTAATGTCTAGTGCAGATATAGATATCCATACATGTGAATAACTAGGTCGCAGATACACAGTCAACTTGCTCTTGAGTAGTCACCAACCGGATTTGACCGTTCCAATATGGCGGTAGGCTGAGACTAATGAGGCATCTATGTATATATCTATGGTAATAACTAGTGAGCTGGATTTGCCGATGCTAACGTAAGCGTACAAAGTAGTGTACAAAGGAATTTACTTAAAAACTACATTACTCTTTCCCCGCCATTGACTGAATGTTCCGGCTATCCATGTTTTCACTGTTATATGGTAGGGGCGATATTACGCATCTTCTAGTACAGAATCTGGATCAAAACACAGGTGAAGAAGAAGCAAAAACAAGTGATAGAAGATTGTTTATGAAAATGTAAAATAACGGGTCCATTAAAGGGCCCCTATTATGCTATTTTAAAGTTTCCTAATGTTGTTGTGGACTCTCCTACAACATGTTTACATGCATCAAAGGTTAAAAAAAACCTGTTTAATTTCCTCATAATATACATTTGCACATCATCACATTTTCAATGACTCTCAAACAACTCGTCAAATGAATCAATCTCTTTAAATCCCTCCTTTCCGCGATATACTCTGCTCTGATTGGCCAGACAGCTCAGTCTGTTGTGATTGGCATACCGTACAGCGCATCGAAAACAAAACCGCCCATTGCCATAACAACATCAGCTATGCTTGTCCTGAGGCTTCCTTCACTGTAAACTAAACACAGTAACGAACAATGACGTCGATTTTACCATATCAATGCAAGTGCGAGTCCGATGATGAAACATTGGAAGAACTGTTATTCAACCTGAACCTCCTTCGCAAGGACGGCTCAAGCAGGACGTTTCTCAGTGATACACTACTCAGTATGAGGCACATTATATGAGATGTTGCAACTGTAATTCCTCACCATCAGCATTAACAAGTGCATGTCGATCAACAAACCGATTATTTTACTTGTACTAATTTATTTACTGAGTATTTTTCTAATATATTGCAGTGAACATGTGGAAACTATCAATAACAGTACATGTACAGATGTGGCCTTTAAAAATGCGCGTCTCAGAGAGAAGAATGCCGCGAGCACTTCCGAAATTCTGCGGGATCGTGCAGAAGGGGGATTAGGTGTTGGATGCAGGAAATACTAAAACCTGTAGATGGCAGTCCTGTTTCATGTGGCCATACTGAGTTGACGAAGTATGACGAAGACAATGTTTTCTTTTGCCAGTTACTTAAACAGTCACATATTCTTCATAAAAATCTGACTCAAACGCGCATCATTTGTCTTTTTTTTTTTTTCTGTGTACTTACAGTAGAAGAGACGTGATGTATGATAACTGAGTCTTATAACACAATAATTTGCGAAGACCTTTGAAGAGACCGAGAGCATTTGCGCAATATCATTATCTAATTTTACATTTAGTTCCTTTTTGCATCTTAACGTTTTAATCTGTGTTGAGCGAGGGACCCTGCGGAATGAACGAGCGGAGCGGAATATTCAGAAATGCGCTCTCCACTCACAAGCTCTGATCGGAACAAACCTGAACCTCACTGTCTGCTGAACTTGCAGAATCATCAAAATATAATATTTTCTAAAGAAGAATTTTAAAACTTTATTGGTGGGATTTGAGAAGAATTCCTCTTTCCATATCTAAATCATTTTGAGCGCAATATAAATGTATCATATTGTTATTCTTATTATATAAGAATAATACGTTTTTTTTTTACAACATTTTTAACATATAAAGAATATAAGTTTAGCGTGTTGTGTGTATTTCCTAATTATAAGTTTTTGGTGAAATTGCAACAAAACTAAAAGTGCATAAAAACATAAAAAACGTCATTACTTTTTAAATTCTTATTCACTCTTTGTTAGCGATGTTTATAAATATACTATTTTTTTTTTGCATTTTTTTGACAAACTGTCCTACACTGAGGCCACATCCACACGAAGCCAGAGCTTTCCCTATCCGATATTTTTTTCCCCCGTTCAAAAAAAACAAAATTCCGTAAACATGGCGTCGTCTCAAGAAATATCTGCGTACACACAAAACCACTGAAACCGACTCAAAACGATGTAGCCTAGTATACATACCAGACCAGGCGCTGTAATTCTGCCACAGACATACACTAAAAACGGAGAAGAAGACTTAAAGCATGCGCATAAACCTTGCGCGCTGTATACAACAATACTATTAGGCACAGTAGCTTCTTTTTTTCTTTTCTTTTTTTATCAAGAACTTTGTTGAACAATATGAACAACCAAATGGTCTGGTACAAAATATGAGTCATGATATTCGATAGTTAACGGACGCATAAAGCTTGCCACAAAGAACCGGCAAAAGTAATCATGTGTCAAATATAGCAAGGAGACATTTTAATTGTTTATTAATAAACTAGTGTTTTATGTGTCAGTCAAAGATGTTGACAATGCTGACTCGTCATCTTCGCAGATATTGTGAACGTGCCTGTAGAGAGAAATGCACACTTCATACGGATTACATAAGAGAGTTGTCTGTTTCTTTTCGTTTTGAATTGTTTTGTTTAAAAGTGGACATTTCAAGCTTTCTAGATACATTTCTGAGTTTCAGTTCATTTATGAGACGAGCTCAGTTCACGAGCAATGCGAGTTATATCGCGCCGGTGCCTCCATTTCCTGATTAAATCGTATTAAATGCGTCTCCGTGTGGACAGAAACCAATGTAATCTTCCTGATTTAATCACGTAAAACACAAGTCTAAACACAAGCACCACTCTTCTGAATGATGGTAACCACAAACCTCCAAGAGTTTGTAAACCAATTGTTTGTAAAACATATTTAATACTTTACTTACAAATTCAATATTTTTTTACAGTGTATAAATAAAACGACATGAAGGAAGTTATTTCCAAAATGTAATTAATTGCACACAATTGTCTTTGTTTTAGCTGCTTGTTTTAGCTGCTACCAATTGACACAGAGTCAAGAAATTACAACCACCCACCCCCCAGGTCTGCCGATTCAACCCCCAATGCTAATCGATCTCCTCTCAGGGAATCAAAAGAAAACAGGTTTTTCCTGTTTTCACTATAGCGCGTGGGTGGGTTTTAATCCCTTTGCAGTTCCTTGTTTAAATGCTATTTAAGCAAATCTACTATACATACGCTTTAAGTTATTTCAAATTAATGTTTATAACTTAATTTGTTGATAATCGCTTAACTTAATTTGACATATGTTGATATAACCAACTGACATTGTAGCCTAGTAGATTAGATTGCATGCCAGGAAGAGGCTTATGCTTTGTATTAAGTAATGAGCGTTTACTATAATATAGCCGCACTCAAGCGCACGACCGCACGCATAAAGCTTGCCACAAAGATCCGGTAAAAGTAATGATTATGAATGCGTCTAAATGTGTCTAAATATGCTGTGAATGTGAATGTGCATTATACGCCGAGTTTCGGTTCATTTATGAGACGAACTCCAGTTCACTCGCCGGCGCCTCCAATGTCGTGATTGTCTGCTATATTTACTTCTTAAATCCAGGCAATTGGTTCACGAAACATTGATTAAAATTAAGATATAATTAATACAAAAACGAAATTCAATTTAAAGAAAGGCAGCTGTTCTGTTTGAGGTCTCTGTGAAAGTTTTAAAGCAGTCTTTTAGTGCCGCTTTCAGAGCGCTCACGTCCATAACCGAGAACTGCACGTTGTTTTTCCCCTCATAAATGCAAACACGAAAATTAAAATAAAATGAATATTATAATGTTTTTTTGTTGTGTCAGACAATGATTACCAATTTTTTCTCTCATATTGCTCCTCATAACCACTGAAAACGGTCAACGGAAGTTAAAAGTGGTGGGTACAATATGACTCATGACGAAATCTGGTGGGTACACGTACACTGTCTTTGTATCTCTTTAGAATATTGCTACTTGAATAAAAATGACATAATTATGAATCAAATTATTATGAACAAATAATGAAACTGTGTCAAAATTTGACAACACAAAGAATGATCAAAAAGCGATATAACGCACATCTCAGGTTAAATTAAATAAAAAACAGGGAACATTTTGTAAAAGCAAAACTGATCAAAATGTGTATATAATTGTATTATGTGTTACCAAATATTTAATACCACTTCCCCATAATGTTGTAATTATTTTTTAAAACAACATCTGTCAAACTGTCAATCAGATACCTCTTATCTGGTCATTTTTATTGTATTTTAGAAGTCATAACTGTTGATCACCCTTTGTATGGAATTTGTGAATATGAATATTTAGAAGATTTACAAACTGTCGGCAAGACCTCAAACCAACCCCGGACATTCTGAGACTAACGTGGAAAAATCTTTATGCTTAATGCATTAAGACAGTTCAATTAAAATATTTATTAATAATGTAATGGCAAATCAGATGCGCCCAAAATATAAATGCTACGCGTTGTGCTGCAACATTACCTCACAAGAAATATCTGCCCAAGAACAATCACACAAGAAATATCTGCACGAATAAAGAATCTGGGTAAGTCGCATTATTTAAGCCTTTCATTATGTTAGGATGATTTTGTGTATATATATAAAAAAAATACTGCTGGGTTTTTACAGGCAGAGTCACGTGTATTATGCTCACACTAAATTCTCTGTTGCACTTATATAAATGCGCAGCATGAACAATCATCCTAATAGTTGTACAAAAAAGTTATGCGCTGGCAAGAACGTCACTTTGCTGTTTTGATAAAAAGCAATGTTAAATATTCTGCATGCACTCATCTCCTGGAAACCACAGCAATGACAAAGCATATAAAAATTCGTAGACGTTGTCCAATACCCCTTCTTGTCTTAAGACAACTTTGATGAACCTTTTGCATTTACAAATATTTCTGTATAATACAGTAGCCTACTGTAAATATTTGTGTCTATTACTATTTATAATTTATATTTTATTGTGGATGTTTTCTCACAATCATGACGTAATGTGAAGTAAACTAAAAAATCTAATGTAAAGTTGTTTTTTATGCGCCACCTGGTGGATATTCTGTGAAGCGAAACACATTGAGGGATTTTTTAAAGGTGCTCTAAGTAACTTTTTTACCTTAACTGAACAGCTTCGGAATCATTGGAATGGTTATATTACTTATTTCGGGTTGAATGGTGGTCGTTTCGCACCCCCCTGGTGCCCGTGAGCGGAAAATACGCACTTGCAACTTTGAGCCGGCGGGCCGCCGGCCGCCGCGTCAGAAAGTCTTGCGTGATATCAGGTCTCGCGATGTAAACAATTGCTTTACGGCCAGAAGAAATCTGCTAAAATGCTGTCATTATTGCGCTCCCTCACGCTGTTTGAACCCGAATGAAGAAGACGTTTTAAAGAATGTCCCATCTGCTTTGATGTCGTTAATCTACTAGCCTTTGGTGTCTGAGAATCGCCAACGAGTTTTTACAACAGTGTTGTCAAATATCTATTCCGAAGCTGTGGGGGGAGCTCTAGAGAGAAACCTGCGAGCAAAAAGCGAGAATACAGCGAAGAAATCCCGAAACTACTGAGCCCTGCTTTAAGTAGGCCCCCCCGAAAGCACTTGCAGAATTCTGCGAGATGAATTGCCGAATGCCGCGGGAGAAAACGCGCGTTTCTAAAGGCCACATCTGTATACATTAGCCGAGCTCTAGAGTGAATGATCTGATGTAACATAAACGTTGGTAAAACAAATATTTCCTCAAAGTAGTGAGAACGACAGACAATCTGCATTAATAGACACAGTTATAGGTAATCGTGGCCCACAACTGATTAGCAGAAGTATTTCAGTAAGACAGTAATAACGTGAGTTAGCCAGTTAGCAGGAGACCTACACAATATAAAACTCAAAACTAAGTATTTTGAACACACTGTAAAAAATGATTTTTTGGTGAAGTAAATACTACTGAAAAAAAAACAATGTAATTTACATGAAAAAGTTAGTTCAGGCAAGAATTAAAAAACCGAAGTAAATTCCATATCAGTACTTAATTCAAGCGAGTAGAAATGAAAGCGTAAATATCAACTCAATAAAATTAAGTAAAAATTACTCAGCTTTTCTGATACTGGGGTTCCCATCATGCACTGGACCTTGAATAATTAATGAGGTTAATTTTTCACTGGTTTCCAGCTGTATTTACACTGTTTTATCATTGCTTTTGTTGTCAGGATTAGTAACTTGCCATTTTGTGACATTTCGAGTAAATTTTCTGCTCAAAATGACACATTCAAACACAAAAACGATCCATCAAATGTTACCGTCATTGTGTATTGTCTACCAAGTATTGAGGTCTTTGCATTCACATGATGCTTAACATCTGACATGCTGTAGTATAAATTACTTAGATAATCTAAGTAAAGCACATACTATAAATGACTGGTATAATTCAATATTATTGTCTGAGTGAAATGTAATGCAAAGGAAATTTCAACTAAATCGATATTAATCAACCTTTTACTAGCCAAGTTAAAATTACTTATTTTCTGTGTTACTTTCACTTAACTAGGTTAAGTAAAGTTTACTTAATTCCATATTCCAAGTAAATTTAACTTAAAGATTTCTAATTAAAGCTACTGATGAATATGTTTAGGTTTTTACTTGGCAAATCTTTGTAAATTTACTAGCATTTTCTGAGTGAAAAAAGTTGCCTAGCTTTTTTCAAGTAAATCCTACTCCAAATTTTTTTCAGTGCACCATCTTTCAAGAGCAAGCGGTTTGTGAACCCTGCATGGAACTCTGAGATTTGAGAAGCAGTCTTCAGTAAAATAAAGGGAACACAGCAAAAGTTTATGATTATACTGCTGTGATATCGTGGTAAATATTAACTTTAACCACTGATTCTTCACATGCTCATCCTTGGGCAGTGAAAAAAAACTGGCTTTACCTTCACATTATAGAGCACAGCGCCGTCTTCTCGACATGATACTGGTACTGATACTGATGCTATCCAGTATCCACAGGAATCAGCTGCTGGTTTGAGGTTCAAGTTTTCCCTGGTGTCTGCACACGCAATAAGTGGGTTATGACTCGTTTGAAAAACGATTAATTTAATTGACTCAGAGTCGACTCTTACTTTTGAAAGACAATAACTTTATATATGGCGCACTTTCAGATTTAAAACTTTGCAGGATGTTTTCATTCACTTAGAGCTATGTTACACACTACATGAAAGGTCATTTTCAAAAATCCATAATAGTGGCCCTTTAAACATAAAACAGCATATAAATCAAAACTGCCTAATGTTACCAAATTAAATGTCGAACCCATGAAGAAGAAATGACTGTGAAGCTTTGGGGGTGTTCAAGGACGTGATCTACTCCATCTATGTTATGATTATCATTCTGAATCCGATCCGGATATAGTCTTTGACAAAAATGCGATTTTCTCAGCTTTTTGTTTAAAATGTTGCTTTTTTTGAAGAAGAAGAAGAAACTTACCCACATTCAAGTGTTGATTAAAAAAGCATACATGAAGCTAGAATAAAATGTTTTTAAAATGTAAAGAGTTAAAGAACAGTTAAAGGTATATTTCAAGTATAAAACATTTATACCTAAATAGGAACAAAGCTTACAAGTATACTTGCAGTATAAAACTACTAAACGAGTAGTTTACTGAGAGTATACTTCAAAGTGTACTTTCATATACTAAAAAATGTACAAGTATTAAAATAGTAAACTACTAGTATACTTATGTTCACTTGTAGTACAGATGCAGTACAAATGAAAAAAACGTAGTTGTGAACTAGTTGTGCATTTATAGTACACTTAAACATATACTTTTATATACTAAAAAGTGGGCTAATTTAGTCCCAAGCAGTATTGAAATAGTACACTTACAAGTTTACTACTAGTACATTGATATAAGTACACTTACTACATAAAGTATACTTCATAAAATTAACTTTTTTTTCGTAAGGGACAGTTTACATTCAGAGATAACAACACTGCCATATTGCATTCGGAGTTAAACCTCAAAACAAAGCCACTGCCACAAATCTTGGATCTAAACAGATAATTAAATATTGATACAGTGTTTTTGAGAATTGTGTATCAATATTTTCTTACAACCCTAACATGCATGAGTGCCCTAATTTGAAGCTCTCTTAAATTCATCTGTATTGTATTCTTATCTGGTTACTTTTTCTAGGCCATGGCCTAAAATGCAGCCACACATGAAAAGTGCCTGTTTACACGGCAATTTCACAAAGCTCCGGGATCCGCAACAGCATTTAGCGTTATCACATACATACTAATAAATCATGCTCTTTTTTTTCACGTCAGTTGCTAAAGCGCAATGAAAAAAGGAGGAAAAGCTGACAAGAGGCATAAAAAGATGGAGAGCAATAGTAATGTGTGCGGGGGGAGTCAATTGGCATGTGTAATTCAGCGCAGCTTTTCATCTCCGCATAAGATACTCCAAACAGATAAGGTGTCTAATCCTCTGCCTGATCAAAAAAAATCTACATTTTGCCAATTAAAGGGTCCTTGCCAGCAGCCAGATAGGGGTCCGCCTTCCCACTCAGCCCAAGTTTATCTCCCCCAGCACAGGGAGGAGCACAGAGCAGCTTAAAAGTGCTATTCTTACCATATACACACAAGGACATAGACCACCCCACAGCGCCACCATCAGTCAAAACCACCTTGAGGGTGGAGGGAGAGACGGAGTCAGAGAGAAAGAGGATCTAAAATTAACTCTTAGTAAAGTGTAAAATGGCTAAATATTACACTTTTGGTATTTGGTATGAGTTAATAATTAAAAATAGTAGTTTCCTACAACAAATCAAATATCAATTCAGCAGATTATGTAAAAAATTAGGACACTATATGATTCAGTTGTTGGATACAGTCGAGGAGGTCAAGACTTCTGAGGTGGGACAGGTCAAAATCACCATTTTATTGGGGTTAAAGATATTTCATGTCTCTCTGTTTCGTTTATCACTGGGTATCCTTGTTTACCAGCAAACCCACACGCATCAGCTAACATTAAAGAGCCCTTATGAACTAGAGTACCCCTATTGAGTGAGATGCAAAGAGAAAGACTGAGAGAGAACCAAGGTAACCTGATTGGGGGTAATAAGGGCCAGAGTGTTTTGTTTTGTTTTCGGGGATAAGTAAAAAAAAAAGAAAAATAATGAAATAAATCTGCACAATTTGACACTCGATTGGTATATGCTGACTGTGTAGAGCAGATAAGTGCGCTAAGTTGCAGAGATTTGATGTTTATCTTATTGAGAGCGCTAAGCTGTGCTGATAAAAAAGCGCAGCAATGTGTCATGGTGTGAGCATGTTTTACATCAGTGATGTGCTGGCAGTTTTTATATCGTTAAGATTGTTCTAAAATATCACAGTGGCTCAGTGGTTTTGTTTCTATGCTAATGTATCTTACTTTTTTCCCCCCACATATCACAGTCTAATTTTAGGTTGGGATATAGTTTTTCTGTGCTGCGGTTGTACGTTTTTTTTTTAGCATAATAAATCTACAGTATATAAACATTTATTTAATAAAACATTTGTTTTTCCAAAGTGTAAACAGAAAATGTGAACAGAACGGAATGTTTGGTATTTATTTATTTTTTTTCTCCCACCAAACAATCTTATGGAGGTCGTGGGATATGGGGGAGGGGTCTTATATCTCTTTGATATATGGAAATACACCCCCCCCCCCCCCCCCCCTCCCCACCACTCTTTGTTGGATGAGATTCACTGTGGTCCACACACTGCTCTCATCCTATTACTGAGAAAAGAGCGATAAGAAGCCTCATCCCTTGCTCAGCTGAATTAGAGGGGAGAGAATGAATTAGAGTGTAGGCAAATATTTTTATTAGCATGTGGCTATGGCAAAATAAAACACAATAATTGAAAAAAGGCAAAAGAATTGGAAAACAAGCATATTTTTTATGAGACAGAGTGATGAATATCACAGTGATTTGAGGAATATCAGATGTTGATTTAAGAAACTATTTCATTTTCAGTGCTTAAAAAAATATGCTAATGGTGGAAAGTAAAAGAGTTAGAATAGAATAAAACTCACTTTTTCATAAAATAATACTCATTGGGTTGTTAAATTAAATATGATATTTAATCTATCCTACAATGTGATACACTAAAACTATTTTAAACAACAACAAAAAAAATATATAATTATTATTATTATTATTATTATTATTATATACATTGTATATATGCATTTATATGTTTTAATTATCTGATATAAATGAAGACTATTTATACTTTATACCTCAGGACTATTAGCAAAAAAAAAGCTAAATGAAGATTGTGAAAATTGTGAAAATTTGTCGTTGTTACAATGTAACTTATACATTTAAATACTGAGTAATATTAATTAACTATATGGCTAGGGTTAGGATTGGGTTTGGTTTAGGGTTAGCTACATGTAATTATGCATAATTCATAATTATTACATGTAATTTATCTACCACTCAATTACTAAATTCAAAATTTTGATTTCAAGATTTTTCTAAAACGTATAAAAAATGTGTGATATATAGCGAACAATGTGCACATCCCTCTCTAAAATACACAGTCAAGAAATGGTCAAGATCTTCAAGCTTTGAGCACAGGCCTTCAAATGTGGGAGGCAGGCCATTCCAACTGGAGGCTTTCAATTATAGATAGGGGTTTGCATGGCCGCCATGGATTGCCATGGATTGCCATGTCAGAGTAAGGATAGACAGCCATGGAGAACTGGGAATCTTTCTATCAGATGTGTGCCTTTGGGGTTGGTGTGTGTTTCTTTGAATGTGTGTGTTTGTGTGGATGATAGGAGACAAGAGCGGTTAAAAGAATGGCTGTGTGTGTGTGTTGTCCAGAGAGAAGTGGTTAAGGGAGACAGAGTGGTGTATTTTCAACAGGAAGTGGGCTTTCATGTCCCTTCAATCTATGCCCAAGCTTGGGAGTAGCTGTGACAAATGGGATGTCTGAAGTGAAATATAGGCTTTCAAGGTGTGAATGTGTGCCTTTTCCACCTATTTAAGACCCTTATCATAAATGATTCTATTAAGAGACTCAACATTTTCATAGATTAAACACAGATGTTTTGTCCACTCACGTGCACAAGCTGCTCTTGGGTGTCGAACTCCCTGCAGCAACCTTCCCAGTGGCAATTGGTCTCATACACTACCTCCGGCTCTTGCTTGCCCTCCTCTTTATCGCCCTCCTCTTTTACCAGAGTCATTCCATCCATTTGCTCCTGCCACAAACGCATGCAGCAAATTGGTGAGGGCATTTGGGTCAATAATGAAAACATTTGAAAACACATACAAATATAACGCTAATGTGTATTACTGCAGTGTGATGTGAAGGAAATTACTATGTGTGAAAAAATTATATGTGTGGCCTGGAATATGAGAGTTATTCAACAGTGCAGATGAGACGGTGTATGATAAATGATGTTATTTGGAGTACATGACAGCTAGATGAGCTTATTTGTAATCATAAACACAATGCTAAATTTAATAAAAATGGACCTGCAATTTGGAATACCTCTTGAGAAACATTTAGCTGTATGCCTTTACAGGGATGTTATTCTTTTTATCAAGGGAAAAATGCCCTGGAAAAAGCACTTTGCTTTTTAGGTGCCACAAATTATGCAGAATTGGGGATTGTTTATAAATTCTAGAAGTGTTAACAGGTTTGAAATGGAAACCAGGTTTTGTGAATTCAGACCCAGTCAAATGTAGGTTATATAGTACATTTGATTTAGCTCTGTTTGGACCACAAAGTGAGAGAAAATAAATGAGAAAAACAATAAAAACAGAGGTCTTTTTACTCAATTCAGCAGTCGCCCAACCATGTGTCAGTAAAATGTGTCATCTAATTTTTCTTTCATTTTTCCATTCAGTTAAGCATCTGATTAAAAGAAAAACAATTTCCTTCTGAAGCTGTGGAGATCAATGGGGCTTATCGCATCTGAAGCAGTGCCACAACAGGCGACCAAATCAAACACACAAATAAATAGCTTTACAGTATGTAACATAATTGGTCCCAAAGCTCTTGCTGTGTGTGCATGTGTGGAAACCTTTTTTTGGGGGTTGTGTGTGTGTAGGTGTAGGTGTAGGTGTGTGTGTGTGTGTGTGTGTGTGTGTGTGTGTGTGTGTGTGTGTGTGTGTGTGTGTGTGTGTAGCCCAATGCATATGCATGTGCACTGGTGTGAAGATGCATACCTGCATGCTAACAGCTCCGGGGCTGGGTGGCTCCTCTTCTGGTTTGAGTTTAGAGCGTTTGTGGTGCATGGGATCACCTGTGCTGCTCACAGCCGACTCGCTGGTGGGTTTAGTCTAGAAATAAATATTTTTAAAAAACACACATAAAAATAAGTTACCAAATAAAGAGTATAATCATCATCATCATAAATGTAGGTCCAAATTTATTTTGGAGGCTGAATGATTACCATATTCATGTTCACATTCATGAGATGGTACTCCAAGGTACTTCAAAAAAACATAGTATTACCATGGTCCATCAAAGGATAACATTGTGCCCCCTTGTGAAAAAGAAGTACACTTTAGTTTACTTATTAGTAGCCTACGTAAATATTATACTTTTAAAAGAATATACTTAAAGGTGAACTGAACATAATGTTTTCAGACACTTAACTGCATGCTAATTGCAATAAAATGAAAATGTATTATAGATTAAATTTGTATTAAATGCAATAAGCTGGAGTGCTTTTTTTGACCAACTTAAGTAGGACTTATTAACTTTATAGGTAATTTTTATAATAACTAAATAAATGATTAAAGTGTATTGCCGAATGTACTGACAAGCTGTCAAAGTGCATTTAAATGTGTTAAGAAACATAGATATTGTCACCATTATGTGCAGTTTAGTTTTGTTCATGGACTTTTGGTTTGTAAATCTTCAGTTCCTGTATTCCTTTGTTTAAGTTTCCCGCCACTAATCTGTAACCATGGTCTCTATCTATCACCACAGCTGTTTGTCTATCTATTACCACAGCTGTTTGTGTATTTAAGTTCCTCTTTAAGTGGCTTTTTATTTCATTATAATTATATTATATATATATATATATATATATATATATATATATATATATATATATATATGTACTGCGATGGTAGATCAAAAAAGCTTGATTTTAACATTGTACTATTCTCAAAAAATGGATCTTCTTTGTTAGTGTAATAATACACATGCATATTACAAATCCACTTTGTTCAACAAAACCCCCACAAAAACAAATACAATTAACATGTTGAAACAGACATTATTCTCAGTTTCTCCCTGAACAGCAATATCCCCTCTTCTGACTCTATCTGCTCATTCACTGCCTCTCTCTCTCTCTCTTACTCTCTGCCAGAGGAAGTCCCTTGTGACTGACCAGAGCCAGTAAAGAAGAAGGACTCGGTGGGAGAGAAAAAAGTAACATTCCCTGGATGAGAGAGCATGATTCCTTGGCTCTGAAGGAAGGTTTATCCTGCCAGACTCCTCTAGCAAGAGCGTTTAACTGCTTTCAGCTTCCTTTGCTCTTAAATCACAAAAAAATACAGGAGACGTGTGAAAATACTTATTGACGTTATTGTGACTCTTTAATTAGCATACATGTACAAAATTGGAAGATATTACTCAAAATCAAGCCAAAAAGTAATTGTTTTGTATTGAGTATTGAAAATAGAGCAGATGAATCTGACATTTTGGTAAAGGCACAGGGATTCAGTCAAGGATTAAACCAAATATATTTACTAAGATGTTCAAAACCCTTTTTGGATTGCAAAATAATTTATTTAGCAGAGTGACCAGTGCATTAACTTGCCGAAAACACCCGTTCAAACCTTGCAAATCATTCAAGTTTTTAATGATATTAGGGTGAGTAAATGATGACAGCATGTTTGTTTTTGGATGACCTATCCCTTTTAAGCTCAAGTATTCATGTTTATGAATTTATGAACACATTTTATGAACACATGAATACATGTTAAAGACAATCTTAGGAATATATATTGTATACCATATGAAGTGTATAAAACTAAAATAAAAAAAAGTTCCTTGAGAGCTTAGAAATTCAATAAAAAAACAGTGCTCTGCTATTTCTCTGTCTGTCACATTGAGTAATGCTCACACCTTCTCTCTTTTTCCATTAATTGTTCTTTTACAACCACATGGTGAGAAAAATGTCCCATGATGACCTTCTATTAAAGAGCCTGGTGCTGTCTGTGGTCAGGCGGGGGAAATGGATGACAGTTGGGATGGAGTAGTGGGTCTGTAATGGCTTGAAAGGAGAGACTGGCATTGGGACAATCTCTGGAAACACTAAGAGTTAACTTACTAAAGTACAAAAAAAACAAAAACAAAAAACAGGGATCGATACAAAGATGGATAAAAACAACAAGATGCACTCTGCAGATTTTAATCGAGCGAACACGGTGAGTATAAATGGATGGGAGCACACTTGGGTGAAAAAACGAAAGAAGAAAAACACTTTTACGCTCATCCTTCAAAGGGAAGGTTTGAGAATGTATCTGTGTCTGATTAATGGTGGAGGTGGTGGGATTTTTGCTGTTAACAAGCTAGGTGTTATTTCTCAAAGGTACCTTCCAGGCAAGCTCACCAGCTCTCCACATCGAGACACAACATAGAGACTACGTGCACACAAGGGAAAAACTCCCATGAGGCCTGTCTGCAGCCACACTTTCTCAGCTGTTTATATATGCTGCTGTGTTGGTGGTGCATGTTTTCATGAGCCACACACATTAACAAATAGCGCTGGCTCTTATGATGATAAGCACTGAATAAATTTAAGCCTTGAGGGGGAAAATCACTGTGTGATCTAAACAAATTCTATTTGCTGTTTACACCCAAAAGCAATCATGTTAAATGATTTAAAAATGCATTGTGTTGCTTAAACTCGAGAAAGAAAAAAATCTTGCTTCATCTAATTTTAGTACTCCCAGCTTTGCATTTGTATTCTAACTGACTTGTGAAGGTGGTTAACACGTGCTCCAATAAAACCGAGATGTAGTGCTCATATGGGAAACACGAGTTCAAATCCAGCTTGCGTTAAACTGTCTCGTCTCCATCATCTCTTGCCATCTCTCCATCTTTTCAATCAATAATTCATACAGTATTGAGAACTGACCTGTGAGTCATTTAAGGCTGTGGAACGTTCTGTAGGTGCCAGGCTGGAGGGGGGGATCCCAGGAACAGGTCTCTGGGTGGCAAAGGCAGGAGCTGGGTGCACGAGGGGCGGACTGTGTCCGAACGCAGAACCTACGATACCCGGCTGCCGACTGATCAGCTGCTGATGCATTTGTAGTGCTACAGGCGTCGGAGGATATGCAAAACTCAATGCAGGGCTGAAAGACAAATAGAGGAAAAAAACAACAGCTTATTAGAAAGATTCAACCATGAGAAAGTTCATGTTGCAAATGAGTGAAATGGTGATGTGGTACATTACAAATTTTCTTTATATAAAATTTGCCATTGATTGAATATCATTAATTTAATATTATTTATAATACACTATAATTAGATTTTTAACGTTTTCTGGAAAAAAAAAAAATATTTTTTTTTTACCAAGGCTACATTGTTGTGCATAATCAAATTACAGTAAAAACATTAATACTGTGAAATATTACAATTTAAAGTGACTGTTTTATTATTTGAATCTATTTTAACAAGTCATTATTTCTGTGAAGTTAAATTTTCAGCAGCCATCACTCCAGTCTTCAGTCACATGAAATCATTCTAATAAGCTGATTTGGTGCCTGAGAGTCTATGAAAACAGTCGTGCTGCTTAATATTTTTTAGGGATTCCTTGATGAATACAACATTCAAAAGAACTGCATTTACTAAAAATAGACATTTTTAGATATTATATTTTATATATATATATATTTTTTATATGAAATGAAAAGTCTTTACTGCCAATTTTGATCAATTTAATGCAGTCTTGCTAAATAAAATAATTAATTCCCAAACAACAACAACAAAAAACTTCTGAAAGGTAGTGTAGGTAATGTAATAATATTTTATAATATAAAATAATATTATCAATAAAATACAA
The DNA here is from genome assembly GCF_963993115.1 of Abramis brama. NCBI lineage: Eukaryota > Metazoa > Chordata > Actinopteri > Cypriniformes > Leuciscidae > Abramis > Abramis brama. Next base: position 11,434,993 of record NC_139986.1, on the reverse strand, counting down.
TTATTAATATTAATAATTACCATTAGCCCAAAAATACAAATATAATTTACTACACTGTTAATCTTAATTAATAAACAAATATATAAACAACAATAATTATAAACCCTTTAAAGAAAGGTTCCAATATAGTTCATGCAAAAATTATGAATCACCTGTAGAGAATAAAAGCTGTATTTAAGCACACTATTGAACTTTCATATATCACCTCCTCCTCTATAGATGCCACAGTCTCTTTACTGACAAATCCCTGGTGCTCAATAACAGACATTCATGGGGTTTCCATTCATCGTGGGACATGCTGGCCGCTCCATGCAAGCTCATACATCTACTGGTCTTATTAAAGGCAGAGAGGAAATCAATGTAGCTGGACGCTGCGTGGCTGACACAGCTGTCTCATCACTCATTGGGCTTGGACCCTCGCCTGCCATGTCTGTCTATTCATGTATACACGAGATATGACTGATTAGCTTACAAAAAACAGTCACTGATAATCACTCTCAGTGTGGGAAAGAGGAACATTTCTGTCATCTTTTCTTTCTCTGAGACCCCCACCCAAACATAGGTAAAGTCACCAGGTAAAGGCATTTCCTAATAGTGCTGGATGGCAGATGTCAAACTGAGTGACACATAGCCAGGGATGCTAGCTATGTCTCACACTATGTCTCTTTGGTAGATACATCGTTCAGTTTGATAGAGAAGTTACAAAAACTGAATGTCAAAAAAAAAAAAAAAAAAAAAAATCTCATCTCCGGTTTAACATCTGTTGTAGTACTCATTACAAATGAATTAATAAAATTGTCTGAGGAAATTAAATCTCAGAAAAAAAAAAATAATTTCACATACACTTCAGTTGAAAGGTCTGGGTTAAGTAATTATTTTATTTTTTAAAGAAATGTACACTTATTCAGCAAGGACGCATTCAGTTGATAAAAAATGACAGTAAAGACATATATAATGTTACAAAAGATTTCTATTCCAAATGCTTTTGAACTCGAAGACTCGATCGCACAGATAGGTAATCCACAGGTAAAAGTTCAGTCTAGAACGACGAGACCAGACCCAGACCCACAGACCCAGACCCAGGTGCTGGCTTTTATGGAGGAACTGATGATGCTGATGGCAGACAGGTGTGCACAGGGGGTAGCCAGAGAGGATGATGGGAAACGTAGTGTGCTGAGGTGACTGGTCTGGTGACTGAGAAGGACATGGTAGTTGTCCGAAGGCACAGACCAAGATGGCATTGCAGGAAATGGCGAAGGGCTGACAACCTCTAGCAGAGGCAGGGCTGGAGGACTGGCTGAGCAGGGTGGTGACGGAGGCAGATAAAAAGGTAGACAGGGTTGAATGTAACAATACATTGTCCATGCGTGTGTCTGTGCTATCTAGGAACAGCGATGAAAAATCCAAAATGGGGTGGGATAGGGTGGGAGACGATACCTCTGCGCTGAAGTCAATCAGCCAGTCCTCAGTCTCAAAATCCACCAAATTTCCCTCGGCCACTGATGTCGTGGGCTCACACCCCTGGTCAGACTCACTTGGGGGCTCCTCTTCCGGGGCGAGTGTCCACACTGTTCTCTTATCTTCAGGCACTGGCTGACGTGTCACACGGTAGCTCTCCATCTGCAGGGGGTCACACGTTTCCTTAGTGGTCGATGGTAGTGGAACGGACTCTGTGTCTGGCTGTGTTCTGGACTGGGGGGTAAACATTCTCAAGACACCAGATGATAGCGTCCCTCCAGTTCAGTCCAGAGGTGTCTGGGAGGTCTACGGGGTGATGGTTATTCACCCCAATCCAGAACAGAGACTTCAGGGTCTCGTCGTCAAAGGGGCTGGTGACGGCAAAGGCAGAAGGTCTTGGTAAAAAAAAAAGTCCAGGTTCTCATGAGCCACAACAGCAAATCACGCTGCATAATACATTTTAGGTCTGGTCTTCTTTCATGGAACAGAAGAATGCAGACACAGGTAAAATCTGAATAGTTTACTGAATGACACACAGGATGGTAGCAGGTGTGTCTCTGGATTGCAAATAGTTAAGGTGAAACTGGCAGGAAAATGACTGTTCTTTTCTGTTGTAGGTGGAGATGACAGGTGACTGGAAGAAGAAGACTGAAGACTTGACAGTTCAAGATATGATCGCACAGGTAGGTAATCCACAAGTGGGTAGTCATGTTGAAGTTCAGCCTAGAACAACGCGACCAGACCCACATGTGTTTTTGGTGCTGGCTTTTATGGAGAAACTGATGAGGCTGATGGCAGACAGTTGTGGTGATTGTTGAGTGTGCACAGGTGTTAGCCAGAAAGGATGGGAAATGGGAAATGGGAAATGTGCTGCCTTGGTGAGCATAAGAGACTCCTTTCAAAAACATAAAAACAATTTACTGACCCCAAATAAACTGTACCATTTTATAGTAGTGCAAGTAGTGTGTTTACACACACACACACACACACACACACACACACACACACACACACGCACGCACGCACGCACGCACGCACGCACGCACAAACACACACACAAAAACTCAGTGAGAGCACTATGGGAACTTAGATAATGTACTTATTTAAACAAAAAATTTAAGCTTACTATTTTTGGCAGAGAGTAGGCAGTAAGTCGGAATATGGGAGTGTGTTGTGACTGGGACAAATTTAGACATCCCAGTAGCATTAGGTTGATCAGTATCTGAATATTGATTAGCCCCCATGTCAATAACAGTCTCATTGATGTCACAAACGCTTCATTATCCACTTAAAATCTGTCTGGACTCCTGCTATGAACTGACCGAACTAATTGAGCCCCATATAAGTGAGATCATAAAACATGAATTATTCAGCTGTTGAAACAGATTAAACGAGATTACAAGGCAGAGGATGGTCAGTGAACACTTAAGAACAGCCCCCAGGTTGAAGCACTATTGAATTTCAACTAAGACATACTAAGTGGGTGAGTTTTATTCACTTCATCCACAACAGATTCTCTCTCTTTCCCATTAAAGCTTGTGTTACTGTCCTCAGCCCAGACTTCGCTTCCTTCCCTTGTCCCCTCTTCATGACCCTTTCATTTGTCATTCCCCCTTCCTCTCCTCCTTTCCAGCATGAGCGATTGCATAGCGGCAGTGTTAGGATAAAGCTCTCCTCAGCTGATGGAGAGAACATTAATCAGGTGATGCATATCACACAGACGAGTGTGAGGGAGGAGGGGAGGAATATGTTCACACGCTTCCTCCTAATAGTGCTCTCTATGTTCCCTCGTTTATTTCACCGTCCAGTGTTCATTCATCACTTCACTGCTGAGGATGTACTGGAGTGTCCACTTTCAGCAGGGGTCGCTTTTCCTGTCCATCTCTTTCTCAGAATCTCTCTCGCATTCTCTTGCCTCTTGTCTGTTCCAATATACACCACTCTCTTTATTTTCATACTTGGTACAGGGTCCAAATTTGGAATGATAGGAAGGTGAATAAATAAAGAATTTAGGGTAAACTATCATTTTAAAACCTGTCAAGTGAGAGACGACGACTGGCTCATCTCAAAAGGTTGTGAGTGACACAATAATCTGTCCTGAAGGAAAAACTAAACAATTCCAATGACATATGACGTACGAAAAAAAAATAATAATAATAATGTAAAATCCAGTTTTATGGCCAGTCAGAAATAATTCTAAAAAAAAATTAAAAAAATCTTTTTTATTTACTCTTGTATGTACCTGATAGTGCCGGCTGAGAGGTGTCCGTAGGATCCACTGGTGGATGAGCTGGAGCGGGAATTATTAAGAATAGTGACTAGAGAGTTGGGTGAGGTGCGAATCATGGCCTGCAGGTCAAAACTGGGGTCAGACAGGCATGGGGAGCTGGGAAGGGGTCGTTTTCTGCTGGGCCGATTTGTGAACCTAGGACTGGGAAATCGAGAACCTGAGGGAGATAGACAAGACAGAGAGAAAAAGACCATAGTAAGTAAAACCTAATAGTAACACAAATGTCAAAATGTATTCTATCTTAATTTTATTGTATTATATTTTTTATTTCAGAAAAGCTGTTACTATCGAAGAGATATGGGAATTACCACCATTAACTGTCAGCCAGATATTTTATGGTCATGCCTGTAGAGCACAACTATATCCCTACTGACATAATTTCCAAAAATGTATCCCATTTTCATGTGGACAGTATATTGTTATTGTGAACTAACCACACAGAGGGCTTTACATATATTATTATTTTTTAATTATATGTAATTTATTCATCATAGACAATGCTTTCAACAACGATTGCATTTCCTGCATTGCATGCATTTTGAACACACTGTAAAAACAAGTTCGACTACACTTTTCCCACTGCTTTTTGGCAGCATCACTGTGATATTGAATCATGTTTAATTGGGTTGAATAGTGTGTCAACACTGAATGGAATTGCACTAGTTGTTTTTGAAAAGCTTTCTCTAGAAAGCAGATTGAACGCAGACAGGCCCCTCCACTCACGCACAATGACTGGCACCTACAGATTAAGAAATGACTTTTGTTGTCTTTTCACTGGCAGATGTCACAAACAAGAAAGAAGGGAGGGAGAAGTGAAAGGAGGAGGGGAAGAGAGGGGTGTGGGGGTAATGGTGGTCTTTTGTTGTATGGAGTGACACAATGACTTTGTGACTCATATTTTTTTCTTTCAGTTATTCTGTACTTTTTTTAACAGAAAGCATGCAAACAAAACAAAATTACGCTCTCTCTCTCTCTGACTCTCTCCATCTCTTTCTACTTTGACACATACAGTGATTACAGGGTCTGTCATTCATATTTAAATCACTGTGTGTGTGTGTGTGTGTGTGTGTGTGTGTGTATTCACACATTTGGAACATCTTTTTACATTGTTAGCATTCTGCTAAGAACTGTGATTTAAGCCTTTGAATGATTTTGGATGTGTGGAGCACAACAAACACAACGTGAATAATATTTAATTAATTAATAATAATAATAATAATAATGTAATTTGTTACATTTATATAGCACTTTTTCTGGGTACTCAAAGTGCTTTACATATGGAAGGGAGAATCTCCTCAACCACCTCCAATGTGCAGCATCCACCTGGATGATGCGACGGCAGCCATATTGCGCCAGAACGCCCACCACACACCAGCTTATTGGTGGAGAGGAGACAGAGTGACGAAGCCAATCATTATATATGGGGATGATTAGGAGGCCATGATGGACAGAGGCCAATGGGAAAATTTAGCCAGGATGCCCGGGGTTAAACCCCTACTCTTTTTCGAAGGACATCCTATGACTACAGAGAGTCAGGACCTCGGTTTAACATCTCATCCGAAGGATGGTGCTTTTTGACAGTATGGTGTCCCCATCACTATAGGGGCATTAGGACCCACACAGACCACAGGGTGAGCCGTACCCCCTACTGGCCTCACTAACACCTCTTCCAGCAGCAACCTAGTTTTCCCAGGAGGTCTCCCATCCAGGTACTGACCAGGCTCAATCCTACTTAGGTTCCGTGGGCAACCAGTCTTGAGCAACAAGATGATAGACACATGCACAAGCTTACACACCCATACACAAATTAATCCATATGTACAGGAGCACGACCATTATACACACATACAATTCACACTCATATTCAATACTATGTTCAGTCTATAAGGCCAATTTGGACTGTAATAAACTCCAAGATGGTCTCAAGTAGTTTAAATCAGCAGTTCTGGTCTATTTATGATATGAGCTGGTTAACTTAGGTAGAACAAGGAATGCAAAAAGATGGTTTACATTAATAATTGAAGCTGTCACCAGCTAAACCAGCTTATTTTTTCTAGGTTTTGATGGACTTGTTTTAGATCAGCAATGTTGTTTTATTTCTGACTATTGGTAGAACAAATAATGTAGGTAGTCAAAACCAGTATGAAAGTTCCCAAAACATACACTTTACTGGTTAATAAAATGCAAATTGCAAATTGCACACACAAAAAAAAGATTTTACATTTAATTGGTCATTTAAGATGATCACCAGCTGGTCTAGGTTTTCACAGACTTATTATTATGATATTATATTGGCAGTACTGGTATATTACTGGCATGGGCTAGCTAACAAGTTTAAACAGCCTGACTACTGGAACTATGATGGATAAACAATCAAAACCTGCATGAATGTGCCCAAAACACCTTTTCTGAAAAGGTGAAAATAAGATATTCATGTAACCAGTCATGCAGTTAACTGATCTGGGCTGCGTTTCCAGATAACAATGGATCTTAGCACTTACGAGGATTTTCTGCGAGCGACTTTACGAACGTTCGTGTTCATTTCACGTGCGTTTCACAAAAATGCACTTAGCACGATCGCACGCAGCTGTGCTTTAAGTGCTACTTAAGAGTCGCTGTCTGTTTGTCAAGTGCTGAAATGTCACCTTATAGAATGGCTCGTAATTGTAGCACACGCTTGTATTTTGAAATCTATAAAAAACACAAACCTTCGGGTGGAGACACCAGCAAAATGGCTGAACCAAAAAATATATATACATTTTCTAAAAGAGGAGATTAATGTCATTTTATATGAGGTGGAGCAAACGTATTTTCCAAACGTATTATTTTCTGCAGGTTTAAGGGCAGTCAAACAAATAAATAAAAACAAAAAATTTAAGAGGATATTGCTTGAAAACTGACTGCAACTAGAGGCATTAAAAGATCAGGGAAGGAGGTCAGGAAGAAGTGGCAAGCCTTGCTAAAAGGAAATGGGCACTGCAGAGGATAACATTTAATAAAACAGGTGGTGAGCCCAAAGAGTCCTCCCTTCTCATAGCAGAAGAAGAAAAGGCCTTGCCAATAATTGGCACAAGTGCTTCAGATGGCATTTGTGGTGGTATTGACATCCATGGAGGAGTAGGTAGGGGTAACTCAACCTGAGCCTGAGTCAGGTCCTTCATGCTCAGAGGAACTATCAGTTTCATCTGCCATCTTCCAGCACATCTCCTAGTCCTCCAAACAACCCACCCAGGCCTCAGCCTCCATCTTCTGTTGTCCAGACTGCAGCCACACACCTCAGGAGTTTGAGAATCTTTGTAGTTGTAGTCAGGACATATGAGAGTGTCCTTACTTAGGGCGGGCGTACACGGTGCGAGTTCGGACACTCGGGAGGTTGTGAGATATTGCACACGTTGCGAGTCAGTTTAACTGAAAATCGCGTCAAAGCAGCTGGTACACGGCACGACTGTCCTGCACGAATTTTATCCCGAGCCGGCAGCAATCACGTGAGCTTTCGCGCTAAACACAGAGACCGTCAATGTTGCATGCAGGCAAAGCTTCAGATAAAAAAAATGACAGAAACGTGTGTGCAAATGATTTGTTGAAAAGCAGAGAACAGTAGCCATTCCTTTCAACATAAAAACTCCCCGAATTTTTAAAACATGTTTAAAAATGATCGGGAGGTCGGGATGGTGCTCATAACGTGCTCGGCTCGGCTCGTAATTCCTCTCACACGCTGCGAGCCGCGACCATGCGAGCATCACCGATTCCACTCGATTTCTCCCGAGTGAAAAAAAACGTCTGCGAGCTCGTAAAAACAGCAAAAATCGCATCGTGTACGCCCGCCTTTAAGGCGAGCATACACTGTGCGATGTCTGTGCGATTTCAGCAAGGAACCTACTCACACTGAACGAGTAGATCGCATGCGATGTAAAGCCAAAGCTCAGGATTTATGTGCTCACACTGTACGGTCCGAACGTCGAGCTGCGACTTGACTGCTCACACTATACGTGTGAAATATGCGCGAATCAGCGCGATAAATCCTCGTGCCGGGTTGCGCCTATGGACGATATCATGTAGCCTATCCAGAGATATTGTCAAAATAAGCATCAGCTATCAATATCAAGAAGATTGAGCATTTCCAATTTATATATTAAATTATTAGTAGGCTAGTATTATTGTATTATTATTATTATTAGGGAAGGCTACTTTTATTATTAAACTGATAGGCTATTATAATTAAATAGCCACGCAACAAATTTCATAGCGCATCACCGCATAACCAACGCGCTGTGAGGATAATAAAATATTAGCCTACATATAGAAGCTTTACTTCTCCTCATTAAAAACTGTCTAAAACTTTAGGTCGATTACAATGAATTATATACATATAATTAATTATTAACAGTCTATAATATGTCCAAACACTGCAATAATTCATCAATGAAAATTAAAAACAGCTTTATTTCAAATTTTTTTTTTATATAATAAAAGAGGCAAAGTGTACATCGCCGGTGGCTTGGAAGAAGTGGGTAATGGTTAATCCATTTTGCAACACGAACTGGAGGTAAGCAACAGTAATAGCTTTGAACTACAGAACTTAAAGATCTCCCTTTTTTCGTTTTTTTTTTGTTTGTTTTTTTTTGCTGCAGATGAAACTGTTTTCGCGCAGGCGCAGTGAGGGAAAAAACACTGAGTTTAGGGCAATCGGTTCGTAGCTCTGCTTCAACTGTGCGATATAGTCACGAGGAGCGACCAAAATTTCTAACATGCCTGAAATTCATCCGACCATCCGATTGCCGGTCGTGAGAGGTTAATCGCCTCTCGTTTCCCCCTGTACACTGCACGAACACGGCACGACAAACGACGCACGACAAAGCTGAAAATCGGCCCGACCCGAAAAAGAGTCGCACGAGTCAGAATTCGGCTCAAAATCGGACGAAAATCGCACAGTGTATGCCCGCCTTTAGGGAGGAATAAGATGAAGAGGTGGTGGAGGAGGAGGAGGTCAAAGATGGCATGATGGGACCACATGATGGCCAACCAAGAAATGCCCAATACATGGTACAAGTCATTGACAGCTTTTTTTTTGTTAATCCCTATTTTTCCCAGTCTTTGAAGCATATTTCATCTTTTATAAAAAAATTTGTTCATTCATTTAATTGAGATTAAATTATTTCTATTTTTTTGTTTTTTCTGCCCTTTTTAATAATTTAATTTAGAAATTAATTTAAACAAAAAAGGAGTAATAAAGTGTACAATAAACTTAAAGTACAATCGAAACCTTATAATCACATTAAATCACATGCACTTGAATAAAGGTGTAATCTGCCAGTTGTCCTGCAGATGACCTCATAACTCTTCTTACGATGCACTTAGGGATTTACGATTATTCCAGAGCACTGGTAGATCTACGATGATTTTCAAGTGCTACTTAAATTAAGATGCTTTTGGGAAACAGACCGTAATAGATAGATCAGTCGTACGATCGTTTTTACGATCTACTTAGGCTTACAATGCTTTTGGGAAATGCAGCCCTGGTCTATTACTGGCATACACTGGTTAAGCTATAGGTAAAACAGTGGTTCTCAACCAGTTGGCTGGGGCCTACAAGGGGGCCTCAGCAAACTTTTAAGGCATCAAGATGACTTAAAATTATTTTAAATGAGACAAAACAAGCTTTAAAATAAGCTAAACTACTAAAAATGTATATTTAATTTACCCACAAACTCCTGAAATTCTAAAATGTAATTATTTTAATTTTAATTATAATTATTTTAGTTACTTAAAAATGGACACACATAATTTCTGTAAATTGAAAAGAAAGAATTGAATATTGTTGTGGACAATTGTGATATTATTGCCTTGGAGTCAATAATGTTGAGAACCATGATGGTTGAACAGCCAAAGTAAGAAATTGCCTAAAACATATATATATATATATATATTTATTAGGTTTGAAGATGAGCCAATCTTTGACAATTCCTGTGACAATTCCATCTTCCTGACAATTCCATGAGTAAATATTACATGCTTGGTCAAACATCATTATCAAAAAAGTGTGGGGGAAAAAAACAATAATTCCATCTACATCCTGCAGAGGGTCCAAACTGAGGTGTGTAATAAGTAGAATCTAATCAACACTGGCTAATTAGCAGCTAACAGGTTGAACAATGCACGGCTTGAACACACATACGCAGTACAGGTTCATTCTTTCATTAGTCCGTACTTCTCTAAATAGTAATTACACTGATGTGAACTGAGCTCTAAACTACGACTGTGCCATCCCATCCCCATTATTAACAAAAGCTTCTAGATAACGCACTTCTCCTCATTCACTTCCCTTCTCAGAGTCTATATATCATAAAAGAGAGCTTTAAAGTGTTAATTTGGCTGGCGTGGAACACACATTGTTAAAATAGGATGAGTTATTACCAAGGGCTGATCACAGGCGATTTGAAGTTGGGGGGACGCGACATCTTCATTTGAAAATGGTGGCCCTAATTGTTTTGTTTCAGTCTATTAATCTTAAACAGTGCCACAGTAGAAAGGATTTCTCCGGTGATGAATAGTGGGACATTCCAATTCCCACCTAATAGCAATTAATTTTCTGATACCCATGCAATTTTGGCTAGTTTTAATTAGTTTGTGAGAAACGGCAGAGTGGGGAAGCTGACGGGCTAAATGCATTCTCATTAAAGACTAACGGGCCAGTCCACCTGACCTCTCTTCAGTCACCGTGCCTAATTTCCTATTTACTCTTCAAAATAACTCATTTGCATACGTTCTGTGCACACCCCATCCCCCCCATACACACACTTATTTTTTTCTCAGAAAAACCTCAATTTTACCAGTTTAATTATTTGGGAATGGTTTTGAAGGAAATAAAGATGTATTATTTGTTCCACTTCCAACTAGTCTCTCATTTGACCATTTATCTCCTTTGAACACTAAAATATATATATATATATATATATATATATATATATATATATATATATGTATAGCTTTTTTGATTGGTTAAGGTTAGAAATAGTCTAAATATATAGCCTAAATCTGCCCCTCTGATAGGTGGATAGGATAGGTGGACGCTGTAGTCATCAGAAAAGAGTATGCAAGTGGAAAACTTACTTTCCATAGCCTGCAGGTACTCCATGTGCAGGGCGTTGCTCGCAGCCCCTGTTGTGGATGCCACTGAGGGAATGATGTCAGCGTAAGGGCTGCGGTGACCTGCAAGCAGGGCCATCTGGTGGTAGTACTCTGCCGTGGTCAAACCAGTGTGGGGTACTGAGGGGTCAAAAAGAGTGGAGAGGACATAAAAATATCAGTCATTTGATGAATACAAAACCATTCAAAAGTGTGAGGTGAGTAAGATAAATAAATAAATAATACTGAATTACTTTCATGTGACACTAAGGAATGGATCGCCATCACAGCAATAAATTACATTTTAAAATACAGGTATATCCAAATAGAAAAATGTTACTTTAAATGGTAAAAATATTTCACAATATTACTGTTTTTATTAAATAAATGCAGTCTTGGTGAGCATAAGAGAATTATATATATATATATATATATATATATATATATATATATATATATATATATATATATATATATATGCAAATGCCTTGAATACCAGACTTTTTTTACTCTCAAACTTGTGCATCAATGGTTTAATAAATTATTTGACTTCAGAAGACTTTGCAAGAGTCATATGGACCGGGTCCATGCGGTCTGTGTACCTTCGGATAATTGGTTTCGATGGCTACACTTGTAAGGATTCTTAAAGCGTTTATTGCAACTACTTTTCATCTCTTTCTCATCAAACAACCAGACTAATGAATGGCTTTACACAAACCGTAATGGGGCAAAACCTAGACAAGGCTTTTTTCTGTGTAGACATAAATTAATCTACGAGTTCCGTGAAATATTAGTTTATCTCACAAAACAAGACAAGTCACCTTTATTTAAATAGTGCTTTATACAAAACAGATTCTTTCAAAGCAGCTTTACAGTGATAACAGTCATTATGCATTTCAGCTTTTGTTCAGCTAAAGTCAGTTCAGTGTTGATTCAGTTCTGTAGTAAAGACCATCAATTATTAATTTGTTAATTTCATCTACAAAGCAGTTCTGCAAAAAATGATGTCATCGTCCAGCTCAGTTTAGTTCTCATACAACAGCGTCCGTACAGTCAGATCAATAATTTTGTTGAATATTAATTTACTTTGCATCTGCACCCACAACTACCCCTCACCTGCATATTTGGCACACCGCCTGTTCCCTATCAACATTTACTCTCAATGCTGCGCTGAGTTTAGTACGGTGACCGGGAGGGGACATGTTCGGTTCACTTAGTTTTGTCGTGGCCACAACATATAAACTCGTGGGAACGTGATATTAAGTCATGGGAACGTCATAATATCTCGTGTGCACGAGATCGTATGTTGAGCGAACGACATTCATTTCTCATGGCCACGAATTACAGTTTTTCTCGATTGCTTAAACACTATAACCAGGCTTTTGAACTAAAATTTCAAAACCATAACGCCATTTATCAAAAAGCACACCCATTTCACTAAACTATAAACACTATTCCCTGTTTTGACACATGAGTCAGATTTGTTGAACTGTCACTGCAAAACTCTACACACAAATCCCTTCATTTCTCATTGCTTAGACCTTGTTGTCATTTAGAAAGCACTAGCATTCAAAATTGTTCACTCAAGTCAGCACAGCTTCAGCTCAGTTAGCACACAATTATCCAGGTGGAAACACTAAGAGTCAAAATTTAACACACATCAATCAGAACCTTCAATAGATATATAAAAGGGCCCAAATCAGTTTATTGCGTTTTGGAACAATGGATCCAGAAAGACATGAAGGAAGAGGGATAAGAATGAGAAGGAGGAAGGTCAAGGACAAGAAGACAAGCAGTCTCAGATGAAATTCAAGCCACTCTAGTTGCCCATGTGTTAGTCAATGGTATGACTATGAGGGAGGCTCGGCTACGAGTAAGGCCAAATTTGAGTCGCTTTACCGTCACCTCGAGAACCTTCAGGGAGGTGTGGTGGCAAACAAAATTCTATCACTGAATAAGAGACAAACATTTCCAATAGTCTTTGATGAGGTTTATTTTCTTGCAAGAAAAGGCCAGCAGTCGTACAGTCACACAGAGTGGCTGCAGAGTGTGACAGTGAAGGGAGGGCATCCTTTCTCCTTTATAGTCTTGACTCCCAGAATGTTATCTTTCTAGGCAAATGATGGTATTTCAACCATATGTGGAACATTCTTAGACTTATCCATCATATTGTATCCTTGAGTGGAAACCCTCCTGTCACGTCCCAACACTCTTTACCATTCCAATACAATTCGAATTCCATATTAGAATATGGTTTGTGTGTGCTCTTTTACTGTCATATGTTGGTCACACACATCTTACTGTAAGTAAATATAAAAAAAAAATAGAGGAGAGAGTAAAAAAAGAAAGAGTAAAAAAAAAAAAAAAGAGTAAAACAGGAAGAAAAAAAAATGTTTGTGTGTGTGTGTTTTCTGTGTATGAATAAAAATGTGCCAATGTATCCACTGGTTGTGTCTTTTGTGTTCATCATGTGAAAAGGTTTGTGATGGGGGGAACCACAAGCAACATAACTTACCAGTTTTGGAAATGTTGTTTTGAATTTATTGCACCAGTGTGTTAGACTATGTTGTAGTGTGTGTGATTTTGAGGGCTTGTGTGTCCTGTCTGAGGGCAAAGTTTGTTTTTTCAGCAAGAGTGAATGGTTTTGAGTGTAGAGCTTCATTTTGACCTGAAAATAGGATGTTTGGGGAATTGGGTGAGACGTTATGGATTTGTGTTTATAGTTTTGAGAATACGAGGCATAGTTTCAAGAAATGTGTTTAAGCAATCGAGAAAAACTGTAATATGTTGATGGAACGACATCCTTTATTCATGACCCGAGTATTTCATTCAAGCTAGCAAATTTCCGATGAAAAAGCCCATTCAACTTAAGAATGCGCTTCAGGTGTCTTTCACTTACGTACCCATGTCTCAATGCCAGAGACCGCACTATATCTTTATATAACATTCCTAATTCAAAGTAAAATGTTATTTCATCAGTCATCCCATCTCTGACTGCTGTATATGGTTACAGTATTGACCAGTGTGGTAACTCGTGGCCACGAGAAATAGATGTCATTCTCTCAAAATATGAAGTCGTGGCCACGAGAAAAATATATCGTTCCCTCAACATATGATCCAAGGCCAAGACTTTACATCGCGTTTACAAGACTTATTATCACGTTCCCACAAGTTTATATGTTGTGGCCACGACAAAACTAAGTGAACCGAACATGTCCCCTCCCGGTCACCGTAGTTTAGTGCTATGGGAAAACATCTTTGTTTGACCGGTTGTTAAGTATGTGTGGCAAACACGCTAAAAATTGTAAATAACTTCTGACGATGCACGCTCGTGAGAGGGTGTAAACAGACGTGAAACAGTTGCACTTTCAGGTTTTCTTTGTCTTCAGAGAACCGTATTGTGTTTGTGCTACACTTTCTATCTGTCCACTTTTTTAGGAGTTAGCGTTTCAGCTGTCAGTGTGAAGAAATTTGTCATGTCGCAAACAATCAGAAGATGCATTCCTCCATGTTCACGGACCATCCCTGGTTATGATACGCATGAGTTCTGCTTTGAGCGCTTGTGTTTGAGCATGGCGAGTGTGAGCACTGTGAGCTGTTTTCCATTAAAGTGCTTCTTGCTCGTCTTGCATATCACAAGTCGATCTGGCTGAGGAGCGGGAGACGGGTCCTCCCGTCTGCTGTTGAAGACGATGATTCTTCAGAATGGGCTGAAGACGTAGGTTCTCTTGTCAATAAAGAATCTAAGTGGCTCGGATCTCGAGTTTGTCGAGACAACGCACCAATTACGGGTCCGCTATATATATTTCACGCAAATACGCATACTCTTTTACTCGAAATATTTGTAAGTGTGAACTACACTTATAATTAGAGTAAAATAGTATGTGCATTTGGCGTGCTGTCCGGGGGAGGGCTCCGAGCTCGGAATGTGGCCTGAACCCAGAGTACTCCCCCGTATCCCTGGCTGGGATAGGAACTAGCCTAAAGTGAGGAGTCAGGGTGGCAGAGGGATGCAGAAAAGACTGTTGAGGAAAATAGGTGAGTCGGCAATATATATATAGGCCTCCAAATCCAATCGTACTGATTGGGTAGATCATTTGAACATGCTCTTCCCGAACTTTGTTAATAAAACATCTCATATATATATATATATGTGGAGGGAACTGAGCAGACAGGAGATTCCCTTTCTCTCTTGTTCCTATGATCATGTGCAAATGAATTATGTCTGTTTGCAAGCTATGATTTTATGATTCTTTGTTGAAACTGTTCTGCAGCGTGGAAATTATTGCCAAGTATCTCTCCTTGGGTCTTAAAGACACAAGCATAATGAAATTAGATTAATGTCTTAAACAACATTTTGAATACAGAAATATGAAATGAATGACAAAATGAAACAATACTTGGATAATGAAATGTCCCCAGTAGGCGGCGGCAAGTCAATGGTTAGAGATGTGGCCTAATGGTTAGAGAATCTGACTTGTAACTCGAAGGTCGCAGGTTCAAGTCTCAGTACTGGCAGGAAATGTAGGTGGAGGGAGTGAATAAACAGTGCTCTCTTCCACTCTCATTACCCACAACTGAGGTAGCCTTGACCAAGGCACCTAACCCCCAATCTCCCAGGGTGCCACAGCCCGTGTGTGTGTTCAATACTGTGTGTGTGCACAGAGTACAAATTCCGAGCATGGGACACCATACTTGGCCACACGTCACGTCAATTTCACCTTCACTTTTAGGCAAAGAATTTGCAGATTTTTTTATCGGAGTTAGTACTGGTTGCAGATAAAGTCCTAATTGTTGGTGATTTTAATATACATGTAGATAACATAATAGTACAAAATAGTCCAACGCCGTGGTACAACGAGCTCACTCGGGCCCTTAAGAGAGCAGCCAGAAAAATGGAGTGCAACTGGAAGAAAACAAAACTAGACATTTTTCGAATTTCGTGGAGAGAGAGCATAATTGCGTACAGAAAAGCCTTAAAAACTGCTAGGAAGGTTTCTTCAAGCATCTTGGAGATGTTCCCGCAGTTCTTCTGGATTTAGTCTGTCTCAGTTTTTTCTGTTTCTTCATGTAATCACAGACGGACTCGATGATGCAAAATGGTGAGATCAGATCATAACGGCTGTTGTCAGACTCCTTGTGCATACACAAATCTCACTGGATTATTTGTATTATCCGGATATATATACAGTGAGGAAAATAAGTATTTGAACACCCTGCTATTTTTCAAGTTCTCCCACTTAGAAATCATGGAGGGGTCTGAAATTGTCATCGTAGGTGCATGTCCACTGTGAGAGACATAATCTAAAAAAAAAAATCCAGAAATCACAATGTATGATTTTTTAACTATTTATTTGTATGATACAGCTGCAAATAAGTATTTGAACACCTGAGAAAATCAATGTTAATATTTGGTACAGTAGCCTTTGTTTGCAATTACAGAGGTCAAACGTTTCCTGTAGTTTTTCACCAGGTTTGCACACACTGCAGGAGGGATTTTGGCCCACTCCTCCACACAGATCTTCTCTAGATCAGTCAGGTTTCTGGGCTGTCACTGAGAAACACGGAGTTTGAGCTCCCTCCAAAGATTCTCTATTGGGTTTAGGTCTGGAGACTGGCTAGGCCACGCCAGAACCTTGATATGCTTCTTACAGAGCCACTCCTTGGTTATCCTGGCTGTGTGCTTCGGGTCATTGTCATGTTGGAAGACCCAGCCTCGACCCATCTTCAATGCTCTAACTGAGGGAAGGAGGTTGTTCCCCAAAATCTCGCAATACATGGCCCCGGTCATCCTCTCCTTAATACAGTGCAGTCGCCCTGTCCCATGTGCAGAAAAACACCCCCAAAGCATGATGCTACCACCCTCATGCTTCACAGTAGGGATGGTGTTCTTGGGATGGTACTCATCATTCTTCTTCCTCCAAACACATTTAGTGGAATTATGACCAAAAAGTTCTATTTTGGTCTCATCTGACCACATGACTTTCTCCCATGACTCCTCTGGATCATCCAAATGGTCATTGGCAAACTTAAGACGGGCCTTGACATGTGTTGGTTTAAGAAGGGGAACCTTCCGTGCCATGCATGATTTCAAACCATGACGTCTTAGTGTATTACCAACAGTAACCTTGGAAACGGTGGTCCCAGCTCTTTTCAGGTCATTGACCAGCTCCTCCCGTGTAGTTCTGGGCTGATTTCTCACCTTTCTTAGGATCATTGAGACCCCACGAGGTGAGATCTTGCATGGAGCCCCAGTCTGAGGGAGATTGACAGTCATGTTTAGCTTCTTCCATTTTCTAATGATTGCTCCAACAGTGGACCTTTTTTCACCAAGCTGCTTGGCAATTTCCCCATAGCCCTTTCCAGCCTTGTGGAGGTGTACAATTTTGTCTCTAGTGTCTTTGGACAGCTCTTTGGTCTTGGCCATGTTAGTAGTTGGATTCTTATTGATTGTATGGGGTGGACAGGTGTCTTTATGCAGCTAACGACCTCAAACAGGTGCATCTAATTTAGGATAATAAATGGAGTGGAGGTGGACATTTTAAAGGCAGACTAACAGGTCTTTGAGGGTCAGAATTCTAGCTGATAGACAGGTGTTCAAATACTTATTTGCAGCTGTATCATACAAATAAATAGTTAAAAAATCATACATTGTGATTTCTGGATTTTTTTTTTTTAGATTATGTCTCTCACAGTGGGCATGCACCTACGATGACAATTTCAGACCCCTCCATGATTTCTAAGTGGGAGAACTTGCAAAATAGCAGGGTGTTCAAATACTTATTTTCCTCACTGTATATATATATATATAACCTTTGTATATATAAAACAGTTAGGTCTGGTCGGATGTATTAAATAAATTCAGATTGTATATGTTGGTAATAGGCACTGATCTAACGTTAAAAAGAAATTTCATGCCTCTAAAAAGTGCGTTCGACCTTCTTTTTGATCTGAATGGTGTGTGGAAAACACTTGAGTTTTGCCACAGATTTGTCCCACTGCCTAGAATGCAACTGAATGCTTTTTCAAGCGTCTCTATGCTTGAAAAACCACGGAAAACTATTTTTAAACAGGATATTACGGAATATTTACGTACATATTTACAGCGGTTCTATTCGCACGGGATTAGTATTACCTGAGGTAATTTTTCCGGACCTTTTTACTGAAGGTAAAAGTCGTTGTAATCTTTACTGACATTGTCCGTAATGATTACTGACATGGCACATTCGGACGGGACTAAAATCACTGAGAAGCTCTGGTAATAATTACTTTACCCCACCTCTCCATGTTAAACTAGTCCCGTCCGAATAGGGCTATAGAAGAAAACAAACACAACCCTAGGTATTTATTTGACACAGTGGCTAAATTAACAAGAAATAAAGCTTCTACTTCTGAAGTTTCCAAAGAGCATAACACTAATGACTTTATGAACTTCTTTACTTACAAGATTGATAATATTAGAGAGAAAATTATAAATATGCAATCATCTTCTACAGTATCGCATCAGGCAGTGCATTGTAGTGTCCCTGAGGAAAACTTCCATTCATTCGTTGCAATAGGAGAGGAAGAATTGTCTAAACTCGTTTAATCATCTAAATCAACATGTATGTTAGAACCATACCGACTAAGCTACTGAAAGAAATGCTTCCAGAGGTCATAGATCCTCTTCTTAATATCATTAATTAATTTTTGTCACTAGGATATGTACCGAAAACTTTAAAGCTGGCTATTATTAAACCTCTTATTAAAAAAATGCAACTTGATCCTAGAGAATTAGTCAATTACAGGCCAATCTCAAATCTACCCTTTTTGTCAAAGATGCTAGAAAAAGCAGTATCCTCACAACTCTGTTCCTTTTTAGAAAGAAATGGTATCTGCAAGGATTTCCAGTCAGGATTTAGACCGTACCATAGTACTGAGACTGCTCTCATTAGAGTTACAACTGATTTGCTCTTATCATCCGATCGTGGTTGTATCTCTCTATTAGTGTTACTTGATCTTAGTGCTGCATTTGATACCTTTGACCACAACATTCTTTTAAATAGACTCTTTAAGAAAATTATGTTGGCATTAGTGGAATTGCATTAGCATGGTTTAAATCATACTTATCTGACCGTTATCAGTTTGCAGCAGTAAATGAAGAAATGTCTTATCGATCACAAGTTCAGTATGGAGTACCACAAGGCTCAGTACTAGGACCGTTGCTGTTCACTCTGTACATGCTACCCTTGGGAGATATCATTAGGAAGCATGGGATTAGTTTTCACTGTTATGCCGACGAAACTCGCCAATTCAAGAAATTAACGGAATGCATAGCTGATATAAAAATTTGGATTACTAGTAATTTCCAATTACTTAATTCTGAAAAAACAGAGTTTCTAATGATTGGACCAAAAACCTCTGCACATACTAACCTAGAATACTGTCTAACAATTGATGGCTGCTCTGTCAAGCCTTCGTCATTGGTTAGGAACCTGGGTGTGCTCTTTGATACCAATCTTTCATTTGAAAGCCATGTTTCTAGCATCTGTAAAACCGCATTCTTCCATCTTAAAAATATATCTATATTACGACATATGCTTTCAATGAAAAATGCGGAACAGTTAGTTCATGACCTCAAGGCTAGATTATTGTAATGCTCTTATGGGTAGTTGCCTTGCACGCTTAATAAACAAACTACAGCTGGTCCAAAATGCAGCAGCTCGAGTTCTTACTAGAACCAGGAAGTATGACCATATTAGCCCGGTTCTGTCAACACTGCATTGGCTCCATATTAAACATCGTATACATTTTAAAATATTGCTGATTACTTACAAAGTACTAAATGGTTAAGCTCCCCAGTACTTGAGCGAGCTCTTAACGCATTATAGTCCTTCACGTCTATTGCAATCTCAAAACTCTGGCCAGTTGATAATACCTAGAATATCAAAATCGACTGCTGGCAGTAGATCCTTTTCCTATTTAGCACCTAAACTTTGGAACAGTCTTCCTAACATTGTCCGGGAAGCAGACAACCTCTTTCAGTTTAAATCTAGACTAAAAAAACATCTCTTTAACCGGGCATACACATAGAAAATTATACATTCCTATTATTCAAATCAGTTAAATGTTTATTAGCTGCAAAAATTAGGTCAGCCGGAACCGGGAAAACTTCCTATAACACCCGGTGTACTCGTTACATCATAAGAAGAATGGCATGTAAACTAATGTTAGTCTTTCTGCTTATTCCGAGGTTTACTGTAATCAGCTGGATCCAGGCCGTATCCAGATCAGATGGTGGACCTGCACCTAGACACGACCACAACGCATGATGTAGTCAGCCGGATCCGGGCCGTATCCAGTCCAGATGGCGGACCTGCTCCTAGACACGACCACAACGCATCCCTGAAGTGTCAGCAGAGATTGTGTCTACTAGACTCTCCCCTGTGAAGGTCTCATCGACACCTCAGCCATCGACACGGATCCTTGACAAACCCGTCTCCATACCGACGTGACTCCGATCTTCAACCAAATGGAACTGGATAATATTCTGATTTTTCTAAACCAATCTGACTTCTGACCTATAATGCTGCCTGAATCATAATCATACACCATTCGTTCCCCCGACTGAGCCTGGGTTCTCCCAAGATTTTTTTCTCCATTCTGCCATTACACCTTTGTTGCCATTGTTGCCTGATTCATTCAGGAACAAAAAATCAAGTGGCTGTCTATATGGGTCATTGAATCACTCACTCAACCGATTGGTTCAAAGACTTCAAAGACTTCAAAGACACCACTCTGTGTGCCTATGCTGAGAGTCAGTCGCACAACGGAACTGTGACTTTGCTTTGGAAGTTTACAGTAGATGGCAGATAAAATTAAACACACCATTTTCAGTGACATCAATTAATACTCAATATTAATGAAATAAACTCAGCGTATTGCAAAAGTTATGACTGCTGTATTGACACTTATAAAGATACAAGTCTGTGCTTCATTACAATGTAAATGAATTTGCTCCGCGCTGTCCAGTGCGTCGTGGAGCTTTGCACAGAGTTTGAGAGTTGTCCAGCTAAATAGAACAGGAGGTGTGCTAAATGAGTAGACTAATGGGTAATGTGGGAGCAAATGAAATACATTCATATTTCCGAAATAAACACTTATAAAAGTTTATTTCTCTGGCATGGGTAGTTAGCCATAGTGAACCTATGTCTACACAGAAGAAAGCCCTGCCTAGGCTCTGCCGTGGTACAGTTTGTGTCAGGCCATTAGTCTGGTTGTTTGATGAGAAAGAGATGAAATTCAGTTGCAATAAACACTTTAAGAATTCGTACAACTAGCAATAAATGACTATTATTCTGTTGAACAGAACTGAAGAAGACATGATGACAGCACTGTTTAATCTTTGCTTGACCAATCAGTGGTAAGGGGCGTTTCATTCCTACACGTGGAAATCGAATATTTAAGTTGTTTACCCATTTTCTACCCCCCATGAAACTCTGGAGGGCGCAGGTTGATAGGTCCTTTACATGCAAACTGCAAGCAATCACAACATTACCACATGCTGATTGACCTCTGCTGATCCTGCAGCCAATGGGACTGCTTGATATACATTTAAATAGTCTGGTTCAGTGTTTACTGCAGGGTAGTCAGATTTTCTCTGAAACTCTCCACCTCCCCCAGCTCCACATGCCTAGATCTGTTACGGGATTTATGTATGTCTATTTATGCAGCATCAGCATGTCTTAAATGCTCACAGGAGTGTGTCTGTGTATCTATTAGCAGTAGCAAGTCCATACTTGCTCTGCAGTAGCAGCAGCAACAGCAGCAGTGTATCAGATCTAGTCTGCCAAGACCAAATACATTAACAAATTCATTAACATGCTAAAACTTTTTTGAAAGTTGTCATGAATAAACCTCTTTTATGTTTCAAAGAAAAATCATGAGTTTGAAAGGACACGAGGGTGACTAATTAACAAAATGTAAATTTTTTGATAAAAAATGGTGCCAAATTTTATATGCAAACCTTTAAACTGCTTATTTTCTTTCTCTCTTTCATGTGTTCCCTCTATCTTCCTTCCAATCTTTAGCTACAGAGAGTGATACAGGTCCTAGAAATTCATCCTAAAAATAAACTTTTGGCAACATGCTTAAAATAACACACAAACACACACATATACACACACAAAAAAGGAAGGAGAATAAGAGAAAGACTGACACAGTGCTTCTCAATGCAAATACAAAATCAGTTTAGCTGCACAAAGTGTTGTGGCTAATTCCTGTCTTCCCCAGAAGAAATGAACAGAGCGGATGAAAAGATCTCGACTGACGCCCAGACTGAATGCATGGAATATGCATCTCTGATTGGTTGTGTGAATGTAAGAAGAAATTCCAAATTAATTCGATGTGGGTATTTTGTCTTAAGTAGTGAGGGAGGGGTTAGGGGGGGCTTCCTTAATTGTCTCCGTTGTTCTGCTTTGCCTCGGCTCTCGCATTGAGCCATAATGTGCCTCGTTTCCTCATTCACGTGCAGAAAGAGCTTTGCGGAATTTCTAAATTGGAGATGTTGGCACCGAATTGCAGGACTGGCGGTGGGGAATGACTGGAGCGAGCGTGTTCTGCTTGTGGGATATCAGAGTGACAGTTTTTAAGGATGAATATGCATCCTCAGTATGGTGCGCCACCAGAGCCAGGAGGCATTCTGCTGGTGGACCATGTAGGCATCTGGGAGAGTACATGAAAATGTCTTTAAAACAGGGATGGAAAGCAAACAGAAATCAAAAAACAAAATGATAAAGTGAAAGAGCAAAAAAACTAGCACCTATGTTTAGTTATTCTCAGCCACCAACATGAAGTGGAGGTTATATAAGGAACACAAAATATGATTATCATTTTTATTTTTAGAATTAATTTTATGTAACTTAAAAAAAAAAAGAAAAAAAAAAAGCCTGGTTTAATGTGAATAATAAACCATTTATCTATGTTCATGGAGACTAAAAAGCACTTCCTGATGAAAAGACTAGCCTAGAGAAGCATCTTTTTTTTTTCTTTTTTTTTTTGAAGACCTGCTAGTTGAAGTTGATTGATAAAGGAAGTTTTGCTGGTTAAGATGACAGGTGGGGACAGAATGACAGCAGAATCCAAAACATATTTTATTGTTTTCAGCATATAATTGTATTAATAATTGCATATATTTATAGGAATTGTATTACTGTTATAATAGAAATAAAATAATTATAATTCATCAACATGCCCTACAGTATATCATAGTTTGTTTTACAGAGCTATCCATAATCAATCAATCGATCAATCAATGCAACCTTTTTGTAGTCTGGGGTGAAAAGGCATTTTTTGGCAGATAAACAAATGGCTTTTCAGTTTTCACCCAAACCACAAAATGTCACATCAAAACAAACTTTGTATTTGTTTATTTTAGCCCTTAATAACTATACATCTGGAAATGTTTCATTTCTTCCTTTGACACATGTGGTACATAGCAAGACCTGGCTGACGTGAGATGGTACCGCAGTTCAATACAGCCGTGATTATCTGTGGCCTCAGAGAGGCCCCCTTTGGTATTTGAGCTTCAGGCTTCAATTAAAACTCCATGCCTGAGGAGAAGGCCAAGAGGCCAGCATACTGCAGAGACTCTTTAAAAACAGCAGGCTCTTGCTGACCCTGTAATGAATTTCCCAGTCCGCCTTCACGCAAAAGAACAAAAATGGCTCCCTGAAGTCCATCCTCTAAACCATTCCCACTTCTCATCCTTCCCTCCCTTTTCGTGCCCTCCGCCCTCAACCATGGCCTTGAACTTCACCCCCCTCTTAACTCAGGATGTGATCACTAGTCTCTGCCTGACATGCTGAATGTTCCTCCAGAGGTTTTCTAACATGAGACAAAGAACATAGAGAGTGACCCCATCCAAATGATCAAACTATGGTCTCCGCCTCCAGAGAGAAGCTAACTCCAATTCTAAATAAGAATTGTAAGAATTGTATTGTTATATATTTTGCCACATCCCAGACTTTACCAGATGGAATGATAGATAGATAGACAGATAGACAGATAGACAGACAGACAGACAGACAGATAGATAGATAGATAGATAGATAGATAGATAGATAGATAGATAGATAGATAGATAGATAGATAGATAGATAGATAGATAGATAGATAGATAGATAGATAGATAGATAGATAGATAGATAGATAGATTGATAGATTGATTGATTTTTAGTGGGCCCAGAACAGGTCTCTGAGGTACTCACCATCTGCTGGACTGAGGCCCCTTGCTGCAGAGATCATGGACAGAGAGGGACTGCTGTGCAGTGAGCGGATGTAGTCCATGTAGGGGTTAATGTATGGATGTGGGGGGTTAAAGGGCGACTCCGCCCCCACTGAAGGGTTTCGGTGCGGCGAGATCCGGATAAGGGAGATATCAGAAAATGCTGGGCTGGCTGCCAATGCAGGAGGCCTGGAATCAGAGACGAAGAAAAGCATTTAAGCACCTTATGAGTCTTTTTCAGATGGTGTATTCTTCCTCCATTCAGCGGGGTGGGATGTTCCAAGTCTTTGGGTTTATTTGCAAAATGTCATGTTAACTGTGCATGTACAAACCAAAGCATATGCATACATTTAGAATGAAGCATAGAAGAAAACAGAGCTCAGCACAAGGCACAAAAGCTCGGCATGTGATCTATTCTTTCTCGATCCCTGCTCCAGGTCTAGCGTCTGCACAGAATGGTGTAGGAGCTTGAGCAGGAAATGAATGGTGACACTATCTATCGGCCTCCATCTGCAGGGCCAAATCACAGAGTGAGCGGGAGGGAAAAAGCCCAAGCTAAATTCCAACTTCTCCCTCGCAGACATTTCCTAAGATCAAAGCCAGCTTTCAACACATCACATTTTAATCAGACAGAGACGGCCAGGAATTCTTACCGCTACCCACAATGCCTTGCCATATTTTCTTGAGATGGTGAGTGTCACTCAGTCTGCTGAGGATTTTGTTGTTGTCTTAAACAGCCCCTATTCAACTGTTTTTAGTTTTAGTTTTCTTCAAGCAGGACTGTCAGTGTGGGTTTGCATGACTTAGTATGAGGAAAATCAAATAAATTGTGTTTCTTCTGTATGAATTTAAGGAATAAGGGGCTTTTAAGAAAGAGTAAAATAAAATGAAGAAGATAATCTTCACTATTGCTGAAAAATCTGAAAATGTTTGGCCAAATTACTTATAATAATAATAATTACTGACTCTTGCAAATATACTTGACACACACACACACACACACACACACACACACACACACACACACACACACACACACACACACAGTTCTGTAGAGAACTTTGATTTCAAGTGACCTCTCTGAAGGGCCAGATGGACCCAATTACAGTCTAAAGCTTGTCCACACTGAATTGTCTCCTGTTGGCCTCAGGAGTCTACTTCACCAGCCACTAATGAAAGAGATTGGCCTGTATCTTAAAATGAAGAACTAAAGCAGAACCAACAAAATTCTTTCTTAAAGTGTCTTCAAATCATTTATTAAAATTCTGAAGGGTTTTAGGCAAGCTAAAAGTTAATGGAGATTATTTTGTATATAAGCAATACAGCATTGAATCTGATTTAATAGCTTCATTTCAAATAATCAGTAAAAAAAATAAAATAAAAAAATAAAAAAAAATAACTGATTCTTTGAATCTACATGGAATCAGCATCTACATCCAGTTCTGTTAAAGTTGATTAAAAACTAACACTATTTAGTGTTTAATTAATACTATACAAGTATTACCTCTCTTCTACAGTTTGTAATACCACACTCTTCCTATCTCTTTTACGTTATTTATATAGGGCTTTTTTTTATTTGATGTATTTATTCTTTTTATTTTGCCCCTGCAGCTACCACTTATACAAATAAAAAATAAAAAAATAACACTATTAAAAATAGTTTTCGTTGATTGAAACTAAGCTGAATTAAAATGAAATAAATATTAGATAGCTAATTAGATTAGAAAGCTAAATAGAAAAAAAACAACTTTTAACTAAAACTAAAATGAAAACTGAGAATATTAAAATGATGGCTGTCAAAATTAACTCGTTAATGCATGCAATGGTTTTTTTTTTTTCAGTTTAATGCATTTTTGCTGCGTAGCATCCATTTTTTCCATCATCCTTTAGCTAGCATTACATTATATGATCACGCTCTTATTCATGCAAATGCTTTTAAACCATTCAAGCACGACAAGACACAAAAGAGTGCGGCTCAGGGCTCAGTGCGGCACTATCTTGCGAATCTCCTGTCTGTGTGACACACACACGGCTCATGCGTACAGAAAGTCACTTCAGACAGCGTGTGAACATTGAGTTTTCTTTTGCCATTGAACGGACAAAAACACACAATATTATGTAAAAAATCCCATTTTTTCAACCTCTTCTTTAATATACATGACCATAAGATACACATACACAACTACATACATTGCTGGATACAAAAACATGACAAATAAACAAATCTACACAAAAACAACAAAAACATATACACTTAACTGTAAACTCACATTATTTAACATCTAATTTATCCGCACCTTGATTATATGCATTATTTCATGTTTCATGATCATCTGTCCTGGAACTTTAGAAGAGGGCTCCATATTTTTTAAAAAGCAGTCATTTTGTTTCTAAGTGACGCAGTCATTTTCTCAAGTGTGTCTACTAATAGATTGAACCATTGGGTAATATATATTTTTGTTCTATTCTTCCAGTTTAATAGTATTACTTCTTTTGCTAATATGGATAAGGTAAAGATAAATGTTTTTTTTTACTTTTGAAGCGCTAATATGAGAAAGATCTGAAGGGGATTTAGAGAGATTAAAATCTAGAATCACTTCAAGTTTATATATAACTTCTGACCAGATTTTCTTTATGTATGTACAGTTCCAGAAGGAGTGAATATAATCATCTATACTATTTTGACTGTACATTTATTAGTGTTGGCACGGCCCATCAGAGACAATTTACTTTTTGTGATATGTACTCAATATAGTGTTTTGTATTGTAACAACTGTACTCTGGAATTACTAGATATGACAAACATATCTTTGCAAAGTTCTAAAAGGTCTAGGTCAGTATATTCAGAATGAAGATCGTTATTCCATTTATTTGTAGGTAGAGAAATTATAGAATCATTGGAGGCTAGGCTATTATATACCTGTGATAATAATTTGATATAAGGTAAAGATTAAAATTTTTCAAAAAGTTCATGATTACTACTCACAAAGGTATTGATATTAAGTTTACTTTTTATAGCTTCCTTTAATTGTATGTAATGGTAGCGTGTGTTAGCTTTCCACCACACAAATAATGTCATTTATAGTAAGATATTTAAAACAATTATGTTTCTTAATGTTGTTGTCAATAAAAGGGATATTTTTATTTTTGTATTTAAATAAATACTGATGTTAATAACTACAGTAACACTTTAATTCAATACTCTACTTTAGATATTCTAACTACGTCAACTACCAGTCATTAGAGTATTAGTAGACTGTCTGTTTAATATCTGCAAACGCTTTATTTTGATAGTCCCCCAACAGACATTCTACTGATTATAAGTAACATTGCAAGTACATGTCAAGTAGTCATTAGAGTATTAGACCTACAGTCGACTATATTCTAATGCAGGGTTCCTCAAACTCGGTCCTGGAAGGCCACTGTCCTGCACAGTTTAGCTCCAACCCTGATCAAACACACCTAGCTGTGAGTTTATAGTGATCCTGAAGACATTGATTAGCTTGCTCAGGTGTGTTTGATCAGGGTTGGAGCTAAACTCTGCAGGACAGCGGCCCTACAGGACCGAGTTTGAGGAACCCTGTTCTAATGAGTGTTAGTTGACATGTAGTTGCAAAATATTTTAGTTGCAATAGGATTTTACAATTATAAAGTCACACTAAATGTTGTCTATTAATCTCTGAATGTCACATGACTTTGCAGTACTTTTCAAGATGAAAGATTGTGCCAGTTTTGAGTTTCACCAGATCCGTTCTGGTTCACATATTAACGAAGATGTGTTTCGCTTTTGGAATGTCTGAGTCAACTGCTTGCCATGTTTTCTCATAGGCACTACGGGCCATTTTGCACGTCTTCAATCACAAGACATGTTTATACTTCCTCCCCTAACACACACTCCCATACCCATTCTACAGCATACTGGTAGCAGGGGTGTGTTCAGGCATGCAAATGTGAGTGACAGCACCCTCATGGTGTGTGTCTTTATAATGTGGAAACATCAGCAAACTACTAAAGAGACAAAAACATACTCATGCCTTATCAATGCAGTGAAGGTGTATGGCCCCTATTGCCCAAACTAAACAAACACGTAAACACACACACACACACACACGCACACACACGCACACACACACACACACACACATACGTCTGGTTCACTATCTTTGTGGGGACTCTCCATAGACTTAATGGTTTTTATACTGTACAAACGGTATATTCTATCTCCTTACACTACCCCTACCCCTAAACCTACCCATCACAGAAAACTTTCCAAAAAAACTCATTCTGTATGATTTGTAAGCTTGTTTACCCATGGGGACCTCAATTTAGGTCCCACTGTGACACGAGTCCCCATGAGTCTGTGCGCATTCAGGTTGAAGTCTCCACTGAGATAGAAAAACAGGTACACACACACACACACACACACACACACACACACACACACACGCACACACTTTCATGATGAACCTTTTATGACAATCGTGACAAAATAACCTAGAATGATTATTTATCTCCAATCATGACACTTTACTACAAAATCAATATTTGCAATAGTAGCTTTCACACTGCTAAAAAAAATCTATCGCCCTAAGCACTGGCAAAAACAAACCTGACATCACTGCACTGAATTTACACCCCCTCAGACCTATATATTGATTGCTGCCATTTCAAAATACAGTACCTTTAGTGGTAACTTTACACACTCATTCTTAACTTGTTTTATAAGACAAATGGCCACTTGTTTATTATTTTACAAATATACAGTGTTATCAGAAAGAATGCAAGATTATAAACTGATACACTATTGTTCAAAAGTTAAGGGTTTTGAGAAGTCTCTAATGCTCACCAAGGCTGAATTTATTTGATCAAAAATCATGTTTTATAATATTGTTTCATATGTCGATATCAACACCATTGCTGAGTCAGGGCTGACAACTTTTGAGTTTAGCTTGGAGTGAGAATTATGGAAAGGAGGGGATGTAAAAAATAAATATAAAAAAAATAAAAAAAACTTGGACATTTGGTCTCTAAACAGAATTTTATTAAGTTTAGTGACGACATGTTACAATGTTCACATGGTACAATGACTGGTAGGCTACTGTTTTTATTATAGCTTGACACAAATTTCTCTATATCAATTCAATTCAATTCAATTCAATTCTTGTGATTTGATTACGATCTTGATTCAATATCGATTAATTTTGGATAACTATTAGGTACCATGTTAATTTTTCTCAAGAAAAAATAAATAAATCTCACCTAATGCTGTAAACATAGAGAGCCCTGTCAGTTGGTATTATTATTAAAGGTTAAAAATAACAACTCAAATAAAAAAAATGAATTTTTTTATTATAATAACAATGTTATAATATGTTTATGATATAAGTACAAATATAATAAATATGTAAAATAGTGCACATATTTAGCAAAATACTCCTCTCTATAGATATTTTTTCTAGCCAACTAACTGCTATGGTCATTAAATGGCTTTCCTGAGGTAAATGTAACATAATTTATCGATATTATGTATGGGGCATATACATTTCAGTAAGCTGTACTGTATCTTTCAACATTTTCTATTGTTAATTTGTGTTTATTTACTATTAATTAGTAGTAAAGAGTAAGAGATGCTCAGTTCATGTGCCGCTTGATCTGAGGCGCTACAGCGATCTGTCACATCACATTTACGAGTGCCAAAACAGTATTTATTGTTTGAATTTCGTAATAAAATCGACCAAAATCTGAGAGCTGAGAATTTGTTTCATATCAAAAATAACCTGCTCTGTCTTGTCTGTCAGTGTTGCTTTGCGATTTTTCTCTGCGTGAGAAAATGGATGTGTGGCGTGAGAGTGTGTGAAAAGTGTCACTTGAGTGAGTCTCACGCTGAATGCGAGTTGGCAGCCCTGGTTGAGTATTTTCTCCTTATGACTTCAGTGAACAAACACAGACTCAAAAAAGCAGGTTCGAAATCGCTGGTGTTTCTTACGTCACAAACTACCTTGTAACCAATCACGTCAATGTGTCGGCGGCTTTTAGCATATCATTAACATCGAACTAGCAGGGGAGTATATTATATTAGTAAATATTGACTAACCAATTATTTATTTATAATACACTTAATATATTTGTGAAATTTCTATCAAAATATTTGATCATGGAGAATTAAACTGATCTGTTTCAAGAAACAAAAATATTACTTAATTCAAATCAATATTATTAATATATAACACACTCTTAAGAAATTGATTAAGTTTACTCAATTAAAACAATGCACCCCTCCCCCACCCTCTGACGTGACAACAACTCAATGGTTGAGCGAGCGAGGGCTGTTTGAATTCTCTCCAGTCCAGAACAGTTCTCTCTTCTCAGCGTCACAGAATTGGTGCTTTTCCTCTGTGAAATTCAGGTTTGAGTATGTTTTATTTTATCTATAAAATCATTACTGTGCTTTAAATCATTTTATTAAATGCAAAACAACATACAGAGGCGTAATGTGACACCTAAACTAGAGTCGCGCCTGTCTTTTAGCGTGATTGAAACGCCTTGCATAAAACACATGACTTTATTCCTAATGATAATGAATATAATTAATTTGGATGATAAAATGTTCTCAGAACTGTGCACTGTTTGTTTATTGGCAGCTGGAGTCAGTCGCTCGCAGTATCTTTCAGCTATGAGTGAAACGCAGGATGGTGGTCTAACGTTCGAAGTTCACCCACAGAACACGAGTCCGTCTCCGGCACGAGAACCAGCGCTGATCCGGTGGAAATTGGATAACTGTCAGGGTGTGGTGTAGGTTGAAGACAAAGAGGCCAATGGATCCAATACATACGTTTTACTAACTCATTCAGGCACATACAGGCAGAAGGTTTACATACACCAAACACGTCCTGGAGTCTACCACAGGAGGGTGAACCGGAACAGAGGACTCCAGGACGGTACAGACGGTCAGGGCGGAGATGACCCTTCGGGCGGCCATGGCGGAGACTTATTGCTCCCCCCCAAAATTATCTTGGGCTGAATAAGGGGCTTAGGCGACGTGGCGGCGGCCATCTTTGCTGAGGGCCCAGGTTCAGGCGCGGCGGCGGCCTGGGATGGTGACAAGCTCAGGACTGGGCAGAACCAGTGACGAAATAGTCTCTGTGCTGGACGGGCCCAGCGGCGAAGAAAGCCGTCCTGATCTCTGTGGGTATGCCGTTAACGGTCTCTGGCTTGGCGGGCATGACGTGAACAGTCTCCGGCTCGGCGGGCATGACGTGAACAGTCTCTGGCTCGACGGGCATGACGTGAACAGTCTCTGGCTCGGCGGGCATGACGTGAACAGTCTCTGGCTTGGCGGGCATGACGTGAACAGTGTCTGGCTCGGCGGGCATGACGTGATGCGCAGGCTTGGCAGGACTGACGTGAAGTGCAGGCTCGGCAGGACTGACGTGAAGCGCAGGCTCGGCAGGACTGACGAGAAGTGCAGGCTCAGAAAAAAAAAATCAATCAAATTTACCTCGTCCGGGATCTGGACGAGGACAGGAGGCGTGACGTGAGGATCGAGCTGGTCAGATATGTTTTCTGCGGCTCCCACAGTGAGGGAGGATCCACACACCCATGAAGTACGGTCGATGAACTCGACGAACGGCAGGTGAACATTTCCCAACAGCAGCATCTGGGCGAGTAGATCGTCCATCCCGCTCCAGAACTGCTGTTTAAGAGAATCTTCATCCCAGCTCGCATCTTGATAATGGTTGAGGTAGACCTCCACATACTCTTCCTGAGATCGACCATTTTGAAGTAAACAGTCCTCCATGTTCATTTTAGTTAGTCCGTTCTTCTGTCAGGGTGTGGTGTAGGTTGAAGAAGACAAAGAGGCCAATGGCTCCAATACATACGTTTTACTAACTCATTCAGATAGGCACATACAGGCAGAAGGTTTATATACACCAAACACAACGTAACTGTGACTAAGAACGGACAAAGACTGACTGAACTGAAGGAACATAAATACTAACACTGATGAATACTGATTAACTGAACACAGGTGATGTAGATGATGATGATAACGATGAACTAAACCCAGGTGATATAGTTGAACTGATAATGAAGACACGTGACAAGACAACAGGCAGACAAGTCCAAAACAAAACAGAACACAACTGTGACAATAACAGACTGGTTGATTACACTTGATTCATTTTTACTTCTAAAATGTTTGTTAAATGAGTTTAAATGTAGGCAAAATTGTAGGCTATAGGCTACATGTTAAAACAGTG
This sequence comes from Abramis brama, assembly GCF_963993115.1. Classification (NCBI taxonomy): domain Eukaryota; kingdom Metazoa; phylum Chordata; class Actinopteri; order Cypriniformes; family Leuciscidae; genus Abramis; species Abramis brama. Next base: position 11,402,595 of record NC_139986.1, on the reverse strand, counting down.
TAAAATATGCTGTATTGCTGTACTCATCAACAATAAAGGCCAATGTCATGTATACTGGTGGCTGTATGTAATACTATTTGACAAAGGTTTAGAGGAAACAAAAAGGTTATTACTCATAAATAAAAACAGTTAATATTACTCATAAATATTGGTCAATACTCAATTTTATTTGTTAATGTACCAGATGCAGTTACTCAGATTTACTTTTTTTTTTTACTTGCATTTAGGGTGAATACTGGTAAAGTGGGACACTTTCTGATAATTTACCTTCTGCATAATGTTTTATTATGATCCAAATGTCTTAGCCCCTCATATGATACTATTCTAAATAGCTTAAGAGCTCTACTCTACTATACAGAATAAAAAAGAAAGAAACATTAAACACAGGATGGATGACTCTTCCTCAAACACACACTGACCCCAAACCACATTTTTCCAGGTGCTACTCTCAAACTGGGACACCTTTATTGGCAAACTGGGACACTTCAAACACATTAAATTGTTACTCAAATGTAGGCCCAATGAATTAAATACACAATAACAATATAAACAACAACAAGAAAAATAATAAAAATCACTTTTTTTTAAGGAGGGGTGCAAGTACAGCAGATTATTTCCACCCCTCCCTCCCTCACCTGTCCACAATATTTTGTACTGGGTTTAGTTTATTTCATATAAATTAAAAAAATAGAAATCTTCATAAACATTTCTTCTTATAGGCTAATTTTGTTCCACACAGGCTAAGTTGTTTTTTGCAAATATTGCAAATGTCCCAGCCATACAAGCTTGTATCCTCCATCTTTCTTGTTTTTTGTTTTTGTTTTGTTGTTTTTGGGAATTGGCATTGTTTTTTAAAATCAGTTTATAATCTTTGTTGAAATATGTAGCTAGCTAACTAAATTTATGAGGGGCATACAAAAAGGGAACTCAATTCCCCCATTAGAATGACTTAAATGGCTGTCCCAGTTTGCCAGTAATACCCTGTCCCAGTTTAACAATATGCTATTGGCAAACTGGGACAGTATCAAAATCACATAAAAAACAACAAAAAAGATTCATATGAATGTGATTTTTACAAATTCTGATTCACCATTACATCCTATAACAAAATATATAACAATTACAAATGATCCATGAGTGTTTTAATTTTTATAAGCTTAACAATATTCACCTCAGAATGCTATGTCATTTTACTTTACCATCACGGTTCACTGTAAGGTTGTTGAATATGGTGTGCCACACCCCCGGAAGTGATGTCATAGCCACAGAATCTATATTTTTTTATCACATACTTGCTTATGATGAGCTCAGTGTTGATTTTTAGTAATGGAATCATTTACATGTAAAGATAGAAATTAAAAAGCTTAACTGTCCCACTTTACCCATTGTCCCACTTTACCACTATTCACCCTACTCAATTCATACAGTATATTTAATTGATTTCACAGCTTTAAAATTTACTACATTTTTTTTAGTGTAAAAATGTTTCACCAAAAAAAAATTGTAAATCATAGTTAAACTTTTTAGAGTGTACTAAATGGGTGTAGTTTTCTTTGATGAATAGGAACTTCAAGAGAACAGCATCCATTTAAAATACAGATTTGAAATCCTTAAACATTAGTAACATTATACATGTATTTACTCTCACTTTTTTCAATTTAATGCATCCATGCTGAATAAAGCTATTAATTTATTTTACAAAAAAGGAGAGTAAAAAAAGAAAAAAAAGATAACTTTTGAACCATAATGTATATGAAAAAGACAGAGAATGAGAACTCATAATTTAGCATGACAGAGGTCTTTTTGACATGTAGAGAAAGATGCATTCCACCTCTTGAATAGTTATATCATGAACAGGATGAGGGAGAGAGAGGGATAGAGAAGGCTCCACATATGGAAACCATTTCCTGACCCCCACCCCCCCCACCCCCCACCCCCCACCCCCTCCCTCCTCCTCCTCCTCCTCCTCCTCCTCCTCCTCCTCCTCCTCCACAAAGACATACACTTTTCCGTTGTTCTCTGTCTCTCATTCTTTTCTTCTGCACGTTGTCACATGTTCATTCTCCTCGTTCTCCTCATGAGACTGTGCTTGCAGCTTAAATGAACAAATTTGGACTGACGTGCTTGTGTTATTCTTCAACAGGAAATGGTGTCAGGCCATGTTAATATTATGCTGGCAGCAGAACTTAACAACGTTGTGACTTTTGCGGTTTAAACAAACTGGTGTAATGGCTCCCTGCTATGATCAGAGCAGCCGGTCTGCAAATATATACTTGTGGTGAGAGTAAAATAAATATTAGCTTGCATTAGCTTACATTGTTTGAGACACAAGCAAATGTGTGTCTGATTCAAGAAGAAGGCACACTAAACTTTGTTCCTCTCAGACTGTGTAAACATAATCTGAGCTTAATTAGTGATAATGTTCAAGGTCACAAGAGCCAATAAATAAATAAATAAATAAATTACTGATTCTATATAATAGTAGAATATAATATTTTAAAATATTAACAAACATATATATTTTTTTAAAGTTACATGCTAAAATGTAATACTTAACAGAGGTTTGTTCTAAGTATGAGCAATACAATTATATATAATGATCGTTCTTAACAGCTAGGTCATAAAATAAGTAATGATCACAAAAAAAATTTTATAAAAATGGACAGTTAGTGTCATCTGTCTTTTATTTCCCAAAGCTGACAGGAAGTCTGAATTGAGCAGATCCCTGACTGATGCGAGAGAGAATGAGATCCCAGAGTTCTCTGACTAGAGCACAAGTTCTTCTTGGAGCACAATGCCAGAACTCCGGCACGGCAGCGAGAGAAAGAGATGAGACAGAGGATAGGGGAGAAAAAAGAGTGGGCATAGGAAAGCAAGGGGTGTAGGAGAGTGGTAAAAGAGAGGAGAGGACAGGAGAATGATGAGGGGAAACGGGAGATGGCCCCTGACTGCGGAAACAGCGGCTCTTTAATGTTTCTCTTTTCACAGAGATCAAAGAACAGAGACAGAGAGAGAGAGAGAGAGAGAGAGAGAGAGAGAGAGAGAGAGAGAGAGAGAGAGAGAGAGAGAGAGAGAGAGAAAGCTAAGAAAGTGTAAAAGCTAACCCGAGAGGAAGAAATAAATAGCGAGAGGGGTCGAGGAAAGCTCAGGGTGTGAGGAATGACGTATGATTCGCACGCTGGAGAGATAACATGACATACATTAAGGAATACTGACAATAAAGCACAGAAAAAAAAAAAAAAAAAAAAGCTTGTGCCAGGTATTAGGAGATATACTGCAAGGTAGTGTGTGTTAGAGTGGATGTATCTTATGTCAGTATGTGTGTAAATATTAATGGACTAATGAACCATTTGTCCAAAAGTGTTGCCTTTAGAAAACTTCTTTACATTTCTGTGACACCAGTGTCACCAAACAGAAATGTTTAGCTACATCCAGAACACTAGATTAAAGGGATTAGTTCACCTAAAAATGAGAAGTCTGTCATCATTTACTCTCTCTCATGCTGTTCCAAATCTTTACGACATTCTTTATTTTCTACTGCAGAACACAAAAGAAAATAGTTTAAAGAATGTTGGTAACCAAACTGTTTTGGTGACCATTGACTTTCATTGTATGGACAAAAAAGAAAAGAAAAAAATCATGTTCAGAAGAAAGAATAGTAATAGTAAACAACATTTTTGGAAAAAATTACTCACCCTTTAATATTTACTGTACAGTAGTGTTTTTTTTAAATAGTTTGTGAATCAGAACACATTAATAATAATAGCAATAGTAAAATGAATGCTAGTGTTATTCTGAACAACAATAGCTTACTACTTTTACTATTTCCACTATAGAAGCAGTGTTGTTCTCAATGCAGCCAATCTTTTTCAAACAGATTTCATAGACACTCCCCTTGTCTTCCATTGGTTGGACAAAAATATACTCCCGCTCCGAACACATGCCATTGTTTTGATATCTTCAGTTTTCAAGGAAATCAACCTACAAATGACTACATATTAAGTTGAAGGAGAAAGCATTTTTGCATCAAATAAATACATACTTCAAATGAAAAACATCTAACTTGCAATTATTTATGGCAAAAAACATAAGATGGCAAAATAGATTCTGCGAACCCAAGCTCTAAGTTTTATTCCTTATTGGTTGCAGACAGGATTTCAAAGAAACCATGGTGTTGTACCAGATCATGTCCTTGTGAATTTCTGACACCCCGTTTGAACTTTCTCATGCTTGAGCATCAATGGCATTGCACAAATCTCTGATAATGACAAAAAGAACATCTAAGCTGTAACCAAGCCTGGAGAGGATGATTTTTATGGGAGGTGAGAGGATTTCTGAAAAAAAGGGGAGGAATAGTGTCCTCCCTTATTTGTGAATTTATGTTCTTTTCACACCCACAGTCAATGAGAGACAGAGAAGAGGTTGAGATGAAAGGGATGAGAGGGGGAACGGGGTGGAGATAAATGTTCAACTTAATGAACAGCGCCTCCCTTTAGGACCACCAGGGACCGCCTCACTTTCCCCAAGAGAACCAGAAAAACTGTCCTCGTCTGTGGCCTTGAGAGAGAGAGAGAGAGAGAGAGAGAGAGAGAGAGAGAGAGAGAGAGAGAGAGAGAGAGAGAGAGAGAGAGAGAGAGAGAGAGAGAGAGAGAGAGCCAGAAAGATTAAGTACGGCTTTGTAGTTTATCTCTAATTTCCTACTAAAGGCATGTGTGAACTTTTCATTTTGGGTTCATCTTGAGACAAAATACCCCTATACTGCATGTATGCCCACAGCTACCCAAATGTCCACAGCTACACACACACATACACACACACACATACTCGGTTTCGCTATCTTTGTGGGGACTCTCCAGGCGTAATGGTTTTTATACTGTACAAAACTTCATTTTTACATTTTCAAAAACATATAATTTAATATGTTTATTAACCCATTTCCCTCGTGGGGACCGTTGGCTGGTGCTCACAATGTATAGGTGATCTCAGGTTTTACTATCTTTGTGGGGAAGCACACACGTACACACACACACACTGCTTACAAACCACATCTATATCATACAGTATAAACTTTATAAATACTTCAAGATATAAATCCCTTGCAAGATTTTAAAGTTTAGATTAATATAATGTTTGCATAATCAATAATAAATAAATATAAATATATATTTCATTTTATAATAGCGTTTTTTTAAGCTTATTTCTAAAGTGTGTGTGATAGCCAAAACCAAGCATGTAGTGTAAAGTGGCCTTTCAAATGTGAAACAGTAAACAAATAACCAGTTATAAAATAAACTAAAATAAAAAACAGCTGTCTTTAAAGTGTCTGCTGCATCTTGTTGTTTTAAGCATATGGTGCATTAAAAAGTAATCACTACTCGAAAGTTCCAACCCTTGAGAGCAATAAAATTGTTTACAGTTCAATAGTACTGCTTGAGAAGTGCATTTTGGAGAAGTTTAACTTATTTACGTTATCTGTGTGAGCATACGTGGGGTTAACCTCTCACTCAAGTGCTGTCCTGCTCCTCCAGTGTGCCTCGGGCAAGAGAAAACAGAAGGCGAGAAGAGAAGTGTTGTTTTGGTTTCACTTTATTTTGATGGTCTCTAACACATTCTGCTGTGCTGACTATAAGTAAAGTTGCACCTACATGTCTATTAACTATCATTAGTAGAGTATTAGTGGACTGGTAGGGTTAGGGTTAGAATAAGTTGCAAAGATACTTATAGTCAATAGAATGTCTGTTGGAGAACGTATACTAATACTCTAATGAGTGTTAGTTGACATGTAGTTGCAAAGTTACTCATAGTCAACTAAATGTTCAAAAGGGACCATTAAAATAAAGTGTTACCGTTGTTTTTTAACACAATGAAAAGAAAGAAAGAGAATATATCAGTTCCTTTTCTGAATGCAGCTCTTGTCTTCAGACTCGGGCAAAGAAACAGCACCAGGAGCCAAACACAAAGACAAGGTTATGCAAACCCTGGACAGTGTCAATATGGTACAGCATGTAACCACCTTGAGGAGTTAACACAGGCGGGACAGGCACAATGAGAGATGGTGATACTGGAGGAGAGGGAAGGATTTAGCCAGTGTAGTATGTGTGTGTTTGAGGGATTTCAGACTGTAAAATAAGATTTCAGTTGAGGACTCCATGTGGCTAGGAAAAAAATTACCACAGGATGCAGAGACAAAAAAAAAAAATTGCTCCCAAAAGTCTCTCCCATATTTTTTTTCTATGTAAAAGGCAGGCAGACAGGCTTTTGGTAGGGTGTGGGCCGCAATAGCCTACTTTAGTCACACCAGTAGATCCATCTTGTTCAACTAATAAAATGTCAAGAACGGTGTGTTGATATTTAATCATGAGTGAACGTTCGGGAGGGACTCAAACTGTGTGTTTGTTTGTGTTTGTGTTTGTGTTTGTGTGTGTGTGTGTGTGTGTGTGTGTGTGTGTGTGTGTGTGTGTGTGTGTGTGTGTGTGTGTGTGTGTGTGTATGTGTGTGTGTGTGTGTGTGTGTGTGTGTGCGCGTGCGTGCGTTTGTGTGTCACAGTAGCAGAGAACATCACATGCTATACTACAGAAGACCAGAAACACACTCTATAATAAATGTGCATGCACACAAACACACACATGTTCAGATTTAACTTTAAAAAACAAAATCAATTAAATCTTGCTTTTTTTCTATTTAACTATGAGATTTAATTGAGAACAAATGAAGACTTTAAATCACCTGCTTCTTGGATTTTTCCTCCTAAGACAAAAAAAAAAAAAAAAAAAAAAAAAACACATCTAGATACTAATGCCTGCAATATTTTTATTCAATTTTTATTTCTCCTAAAGCATGAGAGGAAAAACATTTTCTGGAAATATTAACACAAAATTTCTTTGGTGTTTCTTATTAAAGCCAAAATTGTGACAAAGAGGTCTCTTTAAACATATTACTAATTGTCTGAATATGTGATTGCATATGGTTGGAAAATACAAATATACCTCATAAATAATTAATGATTTTGACAACACAAAGACATGCCCCTGTAACTGTTATGATTCATGTCTGTGTTCTCCTGTCTTGTCCCATGGTTAGCAGTTCCCTGTTATGTTGATTAGTTTCCCCAGGTGTTTCTGATTAGCCACACCCCCTTGTTATCTTGTTTAGCTTGTTTGCCTCTGTATCTAAACCCTGTGTCTTGTGTCAGTGTTTGTGGGTTCTTGATGTTGAATGTTGTTTTGTTCCTGAGTCTTGATCTTGAGTCTGTCTGCATCTATGAAGTTCTGGGTTTATTTAATAAAGTGCTGCATGTGGATTTGGATCCTGCTTCCTCCTTTGATTCTACCTCATCGTAACAGTAACATCAATGGAGAAAACTTATATTTAAGTGCTATTATAAAAATAAAAATAAATCAGAGAAATTAAGTGACAGGAGTAGGAGAAGAAATTAATTTATTCTTAGCATGTCTAGCCACCTCATTCCAGACAACCAAATGTTTTAGCAGCTCCATGTGGTAAGGTCGTAAAATACCTCACTGGTATTACATACATTTACACAGATCTTTAAGAGAGCATGCTGGCACAAGAGAGAGTGAGTCGGAGAGTGTTTGGGACACAGAGAGAGTGGGATAGGTTTCTGGCTGGGAGCAGGTATAGGATTTATTGCTGTGTTCTGAAAAGCTGGTTGAACACTGTAACTGCCCCCCTGAGCGAGAGACCAGGGCCTGCTGCTCAGAAGTCCTTAATGGAAACTGCACATTTTTAGCCTGCTCCCCTCCGCAGGGGCCAAACGCCACAGCACAAAGATATACGGCAAACTTCTCCACATTAACTCATCCACTAATGAAATACTGTTCACCAGAGTGCAATCAGTTATACTAACACTGGAATATGAATGTATACATTTATTTATATACATGATGAGAGAAGATTAGAAGAGTAGTGCAATTCAGTGTATATAAAAAAGAATGACTTCATTAAAAAATCTATTTATAATTGTCATATTCATCAGCATAATCTGTGATGAAAAACTGGATAGATTAATTCATAAATTAACTTGACAATCAGTTGTGTGTGAGCGAGTGAAAGAGTGTGTGAGAGGGGGCGTGTCTTCTCAAGCCAATTAAAAGAGTACGTGGCCCATTGAGTGACACTGAATGACTGACTGTCGCCCTCCTTAAACTGCCTGAATTTGATTACATAGATTTAGCCTGTCAAGATCTGCAGTTCTTTTTTAAAATGCGTTCTTTACCATTCAAATGATATACCCTTGAAATATCTATAGTTGTTGGTTACTGTAAAATTAAATATACATTTAAAAAATGTAATTTGAATAATAAATTAAGCAAAATTTTAGTTATTACGTTTTAGATATTACATTTTATAAAAAAGAATCACATAATAAAAAGGTGTTTAAAAATAAGAATTATATATATATATATATATATATATATATATATATATATATATATATATAAATATATATATATATATATATATATATATATATATACACACACACACACACACACACACATATACATATACTAGATACTAAATAAGAATAAGAATCCTTTTTTGCTTTACATACAGTATAAATAATTAGTATTTAATCCGTTTAAAATTGTCACACATTAACAAATCCATATGCGTCTATTCATACAAAATGAAAAGGATTCTTGGAAGATTGAAGGCCTCAGAAAACGTAGCTTCTTTCTCACATACTCTTTTTTTCTCTATCCTCTCATTTGCTCATCTGTTACTTGTAAGTAATGCTTGAATAGCCCTATAATACCCACCTTTCTCATACTGGCTTAAAGCTATAAAAAAGGGGTTGGCCATGCATTTAAGTGATGAAACCAATGTATTACCAAGCAGTGGAAAAAAAGATATTACATCAGTCTGCTCTCATTTCTCCTAAGGAATTTATCTCACTTCTTTCCAAATCCTTAAATTGCTTGAGAAAAAAAAAGAGGGGAGATATTTTGTCCATTCTTGAGCATCTCCACAAAGTGGCATGCAACTTTCTTTGCATCCCCCCCCCCCTCTCTCGCTCTCCCTTTCTTCTCTCGCGAAAATTGAAGAGGCTTAATGTCAAATACGGCTAAAGCCAGCCTTTCCATATCATACCATGCAGTGTGAAAATTACTAGGGCGATGATAAGACGGCTAGATAGCAGAAGAGAAGAGAGAGGAGAAAAAAGAGGGAGGCTGACAGAGAAAGGAGGTAAAAGACGACAGAAGGGAAGTGACTCCACTCAATTATACTGCAAAATTGGTATGAGTGAATATTTTTCATTCAGGTGACTGATGATATCTACTAAGCAGCAATGCAGATAAATAAAGGAGCTTTCTGTCAAGTATAAACATCATTAATCATGAGGCCAGCCACCGCCTGACCGCCTGTCCTCACACCGCAGCACAGGAGCGAGGAATTAAAGAGAAAATGAGGGGGTCGGATAGAGAGAGTATAAGAGAGGAGAAAGCTAAGCTTTTAAATCTGGAAAGGGGAGGCATGAAGGGGACTGTTCTTTAGACTTAGTCTCCATGTTGGGATATTAGACATTCTAATGTCATACTCAAGATTACAGCACTTTCTTTTCCACTATTTGAAAATTATGGAATTTTACAGGATTCTAATTTACTGCGCAAGATTATCAGGAATAACTATTATATTTTATACAACATTTACTATTACCCTGATTTTAAAAAAAGAAGATACCACATTAAATAAGGCCAAATGCCCTGGAGAATCTCTAATATAATGGTTCAAATATAATTACAGTTTAAAATATTTTGAAACAGTTGTTTTGCTTAATATTTTTTCAGGATTCTTTGATGAATAGAAAATTTTAAAAGAACAAAATTTATTTGAAATGGAAATCTTTTGTATTAATGCTAAAGCCTTTACTGTTTTTATATCAATTTTATGCAACCATAGCTGAAAAGAAGTAATTTCAACTATTAAAAAATATAATGACTCTTTTGAATACTCACCCTTAAAATCTGCCTTGTAAATGTATATTTATATTTATAAAAACATAGAGAGTATATGAAGAAAGAGAGAGTGCATACATGTTTGCGTCTGCAGGGGGCTGTTGAGATAAAAGACTGTTCTTTATGCTAAACACAGCATTGCCACTCAGATTGGGCAGCCTGACAACAGTTTATGTAAATATCACAATTCAAAGCACTCGTCTCACACATACACACAAACAGTGCAAGCATGCACCAAAATTTAATGCTGTGTTTTGCTTTCTAAAATAAGCTTGAGATGGGCAGCAGTATTATCACAATCAACACAAATGGTCATCTTATTTTGTTATTTTGCTTAACTTGCATTACTTTGAAAACCCACTAACAAACAATGCCTTCAGCCAACTGCAAAAATCTGGGTTACCACTCTTAAAGTGACAGAAAAATAGCGAGGGGAGAGTGCAAATATTACAGCCTATGCATAAACATTCCTCTTTAGTACTGCAAATCACCTGAGCCACTCTGAAAACAAAGAAAACAGGAAGAAATCTCTTGCTTTGGCCTATTTGAAATGTAGTTGAAAAACATGAGACAACAGCCTGAACATTTTACTTTTGCCCACAAAAACACATCCCAGCACAGCGGCCATCAAATTTGCCCAGTTAAATCTCATTGGCTAACTGGGGAAAGACTGAAATGACTGCAGATTAATTTGACCCCAATTAGTGACTGTAAATGAACAGTTAAGGTGCTTGGAATTTCCCCTAATTGCTTGATATTAGGCTGAATTCATTGATTATCGATTGAAGAGAACACAAAGGGCAGACTGTGGATAACGAAATTATGCACTTTAACACATTTGAGGAGTTTTGATTCACCAACCAAGTTTTGATTTTTTTTTATTTTTATCTGAAAGCCATTTTTTCCTTTACTACAGTTCTTCTAAGCAGCTGTGCTGCTGAGCCAAGCCAGTGAGTCTATTAAGTATGTGAGGAGTGTGTCTGGTAATGTGTGTTATTTTATTGCTTGCTCCGAGCACAAGAGGTTCTAACTCTTGAGTAAACTCTGGTGTTGGGCAATTGACTTGCGACGAATGCCTCCGTTTGTCTAAAGCAGTCACCAAGGAGACCGAAGCCTGTCACTCGGGCTTTGTGAGTGTGTGTGAGTGTCTTTTGTTTGGCTGAGAAAGTAACACTCATGCAAAAGAGAAACTGAGTCAGTGAGTGAACGCTTACTATTAAGCACCAGACATAATGAGCAAGTCAGCAAGATGCATTTACAAACACCCTGCAGAGTGTCTATTTAGCATTTATCGTATTTGTTGGAGAAGTGATCTGTTTAACCTGGGATGAATAGAGCCAAGCTGTTCGCAGGTCAGGGCTGCCAAAAGGTCATGAGAGTCATATGATTCAATGATTAAAATTATTTTTTAATTTATAAATTGTTCTAAAAAGGAGAATAATTTTTTTTAATTACTATAAAAGCTCAAAATATTTTCTTTAGTCATTTCAATATAATTTCTATATTTGTACTGCTATAGTTTTGCAAAAACAAAGATTCAGAGATGTGGCCTGGTGAGTAGTTCATGTTGTCTGATAAATTTAATAAAACAAAACTACTCAACACATACAGTACCACTCCGTTGGTGCTTTGGCACAATGGCTGACTTCCTGTATGAATGTCTGACTTCCTGTGTAAGTCAAATAAAACAAACAGCCACATTAGTCGACACAACCCCCGCCATTTAATATTGAATACCACACCGGTGCCCTCTCCCATATGAATTCATAACCCACACGATTATCCTCTGCAGTAATTGCGCTTTTCCATGGCCTAATAAGACTGCCGCGGGAGAGAGGGAGAAAACACAAAGGACAGTTAATTTGTGATTTCCTCTGCTCATTCGGAGGCAAATTAAGTGTCAAACTGCTAATATGAAGCATATTTCATTTTATGAGCTTTTAATTTAATTCCGTCCCCTCATATCACAGCCATTAGTGTCGTTTAGCGAGCTACGCTAGCAGCTTCCACTCAGAGCAAAGAGGGCAATAAATAAACATGTTTCAATTAAAGTCTTCTCAAATAATAGGACAGGACTGGCTAACTCTGCCTCGTCAACCAGCAAATCAGCACTGGTTGTGGGAAATGAGATGGTCATTACCACTGTGTTTTTCTTTCTTTCTTTCCCTTTTTTTTTGTCATAGATGCCCACTCACAGCTGAGAAAGGCTGTGTAGATTGATAGCACTGCCGCGAGGTGAAAGCTACTGTAATTACGAGCTGTAATGAGGAGCTGCATGGGAAAGTACTGCAATAATATCCCGGCTGATCCTAGGCATATATTTAAGAGTGCTAATAACGATTAATTCTGTTCACCAAGGAGAACTTGTCTTAAACAATTTATTTTTTCTTTTTTTAACATCCACTCCAGCGTCTATGTCACTGCCTTACACAAACAAATGCTCTGTGAACTTTCTGTTCACTACAGGTGTAACAAAACAGCCAAACATATTTGATGACACTATCAAAAGTTACTTACAGCATCTTCAATTACTACAAAAAATAAGGTAACACTTTATTTCGATAGTCCACTTTAGACATTCTACTAACTATAATTAACTTTGCAGCTACATGTCAACTAACTGTCATTAGAGGATTAGTAGACTGTCTGCTTAATATCTGCTAACACTATATTTTGTTGGTCCCCCAACAGACATTCTACTCACTATAAGTAACTTGGCAACTACAAGTCAACTTGTTCTCCTAACCCGAACCCTAAACTAACAGTCTGACAGTCTATTACAGCCTACTAATATACTAATGAGAGTTAGTTGACATGTAGTTGAAAAGTTACTTATAGTTAGTAGAATGTCTAAAGTGGACTATCGAAATAATGTGTAACCAAAAATAATTTAACAAAAAATAAATAAATTAAAAAAAAATCACAAAAATGTGCACTGTTTAAAATTTTGAGGTTGGTCAAATATAAAAATATAAAGTCTTACTGACCCCCAAAAAAGTCTTACTGACCCCAAACTTTTGAACGGTAGTGTACTTACAATGGAATTAAAGCAACTGTTTTTAATTGCCCCATAGTCTTCCATTGTAGGTGTTTTTAACTGTCAAACCCTATTTCTTGATGCATTTGTCTGTCTCTTCTCTTATTGTGTGATGAAGTTTGGATTTGAAAATGTCAGAAAACATGCTGCATTGCCAGGAGACATCTGACATGTTTTCATTTTGCAGGAGTGAAATACGATTTTGCCCACCTTTACAGCTTCTGGGCTGTTAATGGTAATCAATACAATGAATTGATGGATAAATGCTTGAAGATGGTCATTTCAAAATGACAGAAATTTTTTCTTTTTCCAAAATCAAATTTAGGTCTTATTACTTTTTGATCAACATTAAATCAGATTCCCATAAAGACTACAAACCATACTTATTTAATTCACATAAAGAAGATTAAACAATACTGTTTAAAAATTTAAAACTCATTACTCATAACTCATTCAAAACTTTTATGGATGCATTAAATTGAGCTTTGTTGCTGTTCACATTAGCTAATTCTGATCAGATTTGGATATGCACAAAAATCGGATTTGATCTGACATTATACACTAAATGTGTTACTTTACATTTGCATTACTTTTTCTCACCTGGGCTGAGCTTGTTTTTTTTGTTTTTTTAAACAAAATAACAAAAGTTCTATTTTTGGCAAAGGTAAAGGCTATTTCACAGCAAAAGTGAAATGAATAAGCCTTAAGCTGAATGAAAGGCAAATTTACACCTGTATAATAGCGAGCGCAGCTCAAACAAATGGAACTGCCATGCTGGATTGCAGAAGAATAGGACACAGGAGAAGAATGTTCACCACTCTTCCTTCAGCAATAAAAAAAACAAAACAAAAAACACAAATGTGATGTTTATCTAAAGTGATTTTTGCTTATTGGTATGGTTGAATTGGATCATCAAAGTTCAGCAGCAAAGACATTGGTTAATAAATTGAGATTAAATATATAAAGTGCATTTGTATTTTTAACATATTAAATTATTGGAGTCAAGTCAATTCAAGTTTTATTTATAGAGCACAAGTTTAAAACAACCGTAGTTGATCCAAATTGCTTTACAATACAATAAAATAAATAAAATATAAAATAATAAAAAGAGTTAAAAAAACAAAACTGAGATAAAAATCAAGTATCAAAAATAATTCAATGTATATACATAACATAGAACACCAACTAATTTAAAATACATAGACAACATCGCTCGAACGCGAGAGTAAAAATAGGTCTTTAAACTGGATTTTAGGTTAGCATTTTAGGTGAGTTTGCACTTCTCAGTTTTTATTCAATTTGAGGAATACTGAATTTGTTTTGTGCAAGTGAGATGCATGCATGCATGCTCACATTTAGTCTAGAACTACAACAACCATCATGACGCCTCTGCACCTTACTCCTGATTTCTCTCAACATGGGGACAAGAGAGGTGTCAGTCAATAAATGAGAAAGTAACTTGCATTATTTGAAAAAGTAACGGTAAATTTAAAAGTAATGCATTACATTACTCGTTACAATACATTACTCGTTGCATAAAAAAAGTAATCTGATTAGTTATGTAGCTTATGGTACTCATAATGCGATACCCCCAACACTGCTTACTACCATCGGTTTACTGACAGTTTAAATAAAAGTTCTTGCCGTGTCACTAAACTATATTAATGGGAGTGGACACTGTTCTCGCTCTTTGTCATATTCAAAGATTCAAAGTAAAGTGATTTGTGGGACGGCTCACATTTTGTTAAGTATGTAGGCTACATAAAAGTATGTCTGCAAGGCAATTGTAGCAAGTCAGGCATGTACTGTGAATACAGCCCCACCTGTAATTTAATTCACCTGCTTTCCTTTTCTTCCTCTAACCCAGCCCCATTCCATGCGTCTCTCCAGCAGATGATAAACCATGGCAGATATTTGTTTGAGTCTTGTTTGAGCCTCGTGTTGCCCCATTATCTCCACATAAACTGAATGCTAAATTATATTTGTCATTTTGTTTATACTGACATTGGACATAAATCAAGCCCCTGGCGCGTGTCTCTCCCCCCTTTTCACACCTCTCTTTAGCACGCGAGTTAGAGCTAGGAGATGACATAAAAAATTCATTATTCTTAGCGGTGTAATGGGCACAAGAGAGATATGACTCTCGAGGATGGAGAAGGGGGGATATGGGGAAGGCAAAGGATGTAATGATGAACAATACAAAACGTAATATGGACCAAGTAGCTGCCCCATTCAATTTGTCCCACCATAGGGCTACGATGGTTTTGCGTGCCATGCAAAAGAGGCACAGATAGGAAGAAAAGCAGAGACAGATGAGGAAAAATGGATCAAAAGGCAAACACATATTGTAATTTAAAACGGGAACATGGTGTTCTGAAATGAATACAAAACAATCAGAAAATGGAAATGATGAGTAAAGAAAATGAAAAAGAAAGTTTAAAAGATTATAAATGCATACTCGCACATCTCAGAGATGTGAGGATGAGAGCAGGGGAAACTGCTGTGGAAATCCCCCGTATAGAGAACTATACAGAACCCGTGAGGGAACACAAACATGCACACACAAACATGCACACTTACATAGACTTTGATTCTATATAAAAACTAAAATTCTGAATATCTGAAATTGAAATTTCTCTGTCAATACAAAACACACACACAAAAAAAAAATGTATTCCAACTTTATGTCACAATTGTGACTTCATTCAGTATCTCACAAAGTGACTTTTCATCTTGAAGAAGGTAACATCTTCATACGAGTTTTTACACGGTGTACAATAGCAACACATGTTTTCCTCATTTGGGGTTGAAGTGGGGTATTGTTGTACTACATGTGACAGCTTACAGAACAGCTGTGAGAGAGAGGAGTTTGTTACATCTTCTCTGACGGGGCCTGATGAGCAGTTTTAGAGGAATCATGCACTAACAGGCTCTCATGTCTGTCTCTGTGTCTGATGCACTCATTAGCATGTCTCTTGTCAATGTGTTCACCTAGTCTTTGATCTCTGACACAGAACTACAGATCATCTGAGAGATGTATGGATCACGTCCCATGGAAACAGCTAATGCACCGTGTACTGCAATACCGCTAGACCAGACATGGACACCCCTTCTTATGACACATCTGCCAAGATGAGAACTGATGACATTATACAGATAATAAAATAATACTAACAAGTCATAATCCATATTAAAATCGAATCGAAAACGTGAAGAAACTCCGTTCTTGTTTAGATTGAAAGTCATGATACATTTAAGGCATATTAAGGCAACACTACAGGTGAATTGGGTAAACATTTTAACAGACACTTTATTTTACCCAGCTGATTAATCACATTACATTAAGATAAATGTTTTGTATTACAGTTTTTCTGAAATGTTATGTTTAAATATGCAAATTACTCATTATCTAATTAAATATGCACTAATTTGCATACATTTCCAGCACAGAAATCTGAACATTGGATAATGTCAGGTTAAAAATTCTTGTTTCATTTTTATAACATATTACAGTTAAAGGTTTTTACAGAAGAGATTTTGGATATCTCTTTTTATCACTCCATAAAAAATACTGTCAAGTTAGGTGTACTGTATGTAACTCATTTAGGGAGGCTCATTTTGAGATAACATGTTTTACAAACGTATTGTACTGTAATTGAAAGTATATTACTATATACTTTATAATATACAGTATAATAAATTAATTTTATAGTATAGTAAAATAATACAGTATAATAAATTAAAACACTTTTAATGTGTATTTTGAATGTGTTCTTGCCAGCAGCCTGAACGACAAGTTATGGAAGCAAAATAGCCCAAAATCTCTAAATTGAACAGTGCCTGTAGTGTCTTACATTAAAATTAAATCGAAGGCTAAATACATTAATGGGGCATTAAATATTGGAATGGACATAAATAAAGTTGTGAGAGTTTGTGTGTTTACTCACACATGTAGCGGTGGTACTGGCGAGGGTTCATATATGTATCGGCCTTGTGCGTGTCTATCATCGATTGGTACCGGATGATGAAAAGCAGGAAAGAACTGGGGTGCAGCTGTAAAAAGAAAAAGAAAGATTATTAAAAATGAATTGCAATTAAATGTTTAAACAAAAGAACCGTGTTACACAGTAATTTGTTTCATAAGGGTGCATTCACAGATTTGTTTTTTGCAAACAAACATAAAGCTATACAAGTACACTAACACCTAAAAAATACACAAATCTGTGTGCAGCATCATCATAAAAACACACAGTTGCTTCAAGGCTAATCAGCAACAACAACCTTTTGCGATAAGATATCCTGTATAGTATGTCCCACACGTGCTTGTGTTTGCATACTGCTGTGTTGGATTGCGTGCTCCGCTACATTTCAACAAGCTTCAAAAAATGATTCGTCACAACAGTCAGAGAGAAATGGGAAGACTTCCAGAGATAAAACATTAAAACACTGGGATAAAATCTGATCACAAACACAATCTATATTTAGACCTGATAGAGGAGCCTTAAAGTATAATCAGCGTTACCCATCAGCATAAAAATCTTTCAAAGCAACTCAACAACTCGACTCGACTTTCATCACATAAATGGCGACTTTAAAAGATCTGAAGTAGTTCAACCCCTATTTTGAATCACTTTGAGTTTAAAAGTGCTCCACTGTTTTAGGTTAACTGGAACGCATTCTGTGTGGAACTGGTGTCCTCAGCACATGTGCAAACATAACAATTATTTTGGGTAATGTGAGGTCAGTTGACAAAGTGTGACATGTCAGTGAGATCATGAAAGGGTATCTATGTCACGGAATCCCCAGATTCTAATTGTCTTGTCTAATTGGAAGATGCACAGGCATGCCTAAAGTGTGGCAAGGTGACGCAGCGTCTTGTTGACTTCTCAGGGAACGTTCTCTTTCGAGGGAACTCAACGCTGTATCATGGCATTGACACTATGGAAACATCAATACAAGCACTGCTACACTGAGGAAGAATGCCTGCCCAACAAAGCTGTGTGACAGAAACCACATAAATGTCCCAAGAAGGAAATAACCTGCATATAGATGTTCTTTGAGGATCCCCAGCACTGTATCAAGCAGGCAGTGGACTGGATTTAAGTTGCGATGTTCACAACATTACACAAAGAGCTGCCATTTTAGGGCATATAATTTCCTCAAAATTCTCACAAAATCAGTTAAGAGACAGAAATCTATGAGCTGGTATCCCTCAGAGTCCAGACCCAAATTTTCCAAATCTCCGGCTGGAGGTGAAAGGGGTGAAAGCGCCATCGAGGCAATACACCAGATCTGTGAACCATACCCGGGCTGACCAGAACAGAGCCACTAATAAGAGATAAACTCAGTCTTGGTGAATACTTGCTAGGACTCCCCAGAGCAGAGCTATCGGAGGAAAGGCATGCAGACAAAGCCTCAGCCACATATGTACCATGGCCCAATGGGGCTGGAGGAGTGAGGGCAAACGAGAGGGGATAGTGGGTCGACACCTTGGAGGTGAACAAGTCCACTTCCGCTTGGCCGTACCTCTGCAATATGGTCTCCACCACCTGTGGGTGGAGTCGCCATTCCCGGGGCCTCAGTCCCTGCCTCAACAAGATATCTGCTTTCACATTTGCATGCCACAGAATGTAAACTGCCCTCAGGGAGAGCAGTTTGGTTTCTGCCCAGAGCAGGATCCGCTGCCCCTGCCTAAATAAGGGGTGTGAATGCAGCCAGCAGATTGATGTAAGAGACCACTGTAGTGTTGTCCGTGCAGACCAACACATGGTAGCTTTACAGTTGTGAGAGGAAGTGTTTCAGTGCTAGAAACACTGCCCTCATTTTCAGACAGTTTATGTGCCATGAAAGATGAGTGTCCTTGAAAATGAGGGTCCTTGATTAGTTGTTTGAAAGCTGCCTGTAACACGGTATGTTGTTATGGGAAGGAGGAGGTGGGAACCAGAAGAGATCGCAGAGCGAGCTTCTGAATCCAAACTGGGACCCTCCAACAGGGCATTAGAGAAGGGGAAAGATGGGGGAATACTAACTGGACCTGTGATCCCCATGATTAAAGCCACCACCCCACCTCAGCAGCCGCAGAACCTGAACCACAGGGCGCAGACTTTTGACTTTCCTCCCTCCAATCTGGGAACTGAGATTTTGTATTGTGCAATAAGCCCCTTCGAGTGCTTTATCGCGCATGCTCCTCTCCTAAATAAAACACACATGTGAGTCATCCCCCGTAATATAGCTGGGACATGGTGACACACATCTCCTATACTGTTTGCCTGCCATTTTTGTTGCTCTAACTACCATATGAGACAAACGAGATACAAAATATGACAAAATATACACACACGGTACAGACATAAGGCTTCCTGAAGACAAAGAACCTGGGGATTCCGTGTCGCATTGACGAGTCACACTAAGTCACCAGACCTCATGTTGGCCAATAGAACTGGCGTGCTTGCACACATGCTTCAGGCACCGGTTCCGCAGAGTCAATGCAGTGCCATAATGCAGTTTTGAGTTCCCTTGGAAGGGAACCAAGAAACTTTAAAAACTACTACAAACCCTACAACCTCCAGCACGAGTTCCAGTCACACACAGACTGTGACACAGTGCAGCAGGAATCACAGTTCACTGATCACGTGACGATGGCGGAGGATTCGTTGCGCGACAGAGCCTCTGATAAATGTCTTAGGGGCGGTTCACACAGAATGCGTTTTTCCATTCCAATGTGCTACTTTTCCATTGTTTTTCTATGTATACACACGCTACACGGATGTGTATAACGTTGCGCTCATGTCTTGCATCTTTTGCAGCGTCTCGCGCATGACACATCATTCTAAAAATGCGGTTAAAAAAAAGTTAAAATCAGTTAAACTTTTAAAAAACGAATCTCGGGACCTTGTGTTTTTTCCCCATTCCACTGCCAGAGCCAAAAACACGTTAGGTGTGAATGGCCCCTTATCTTGTAGAATGTGCGCTCATCACCGCCACTACGGAGTACACGCGATCACGAATCGTAAAATATGAGCTCACTGATGCCCGCAAATTAGGTATCTGATATCTCCCAATATCAAACCTATCTCTGTACTGTGTAGTTGTGGCTCTGGTCTCTGTTTTCGTCTTTGTTTTGGTCTCTGTTTGCACTTTGAATCCTGAGATAGTACTTTGATTATGGTTGCACTTGTTGTTTGCACCAATAAGACTAAGAATTTTATTTTATTTTATTTGTTATTTATACTGTTTTTATTTCTATTCAATTTGTGGAAAGGAGTTCAGTTAGGAGGTCACACACAGCTTCAATCAGAAGTTCTGGAAGCTCATAATTCATTCAGCGGATGTGTTTTTAGCTTGTAAACATCTGCCGTCCTTGTGCCAAGGTGTTTAAGGGCTGTGCCCAGGGACCAATGGGCATCTGGGCCTAATGCTCCACCATGCCACGAGCTCCTCGCATTTGTAAAGCCCTGCTTTACCTCATTCCTCACCTTATATTAGGGGCTGTTAACGTGTCATAGTCAAGTCAAGTCACCTTCATTTATATAGCGCTTTTAACAGTATGGATTGTTTCAAAGCAGCTTTACAGTGATAATAGGAAATTACCGTAAACAGATTGTTTAGGTTTTACAACAGCTCTAGGATAAAGTTATTGTGCAACTAAAGTTAGTTTTGATTGATTGATTCACTTCCGTTGCGAAGATTCATTAGTTATTAACTTAGGGGCCGATAACACAACACCGTTCTAACAGGAAAACGCCTCGGTTACGACTGTAACCTCGGTTCCCTGAAGAGGGAACGAGCGTTGCATCGAGTTTGACGCTACGGGGAACGCTTTGCGTGATGACGTCTTGAAGCACATGTAAAATCAGTCCAATGGTGTGGCGGAATGTCAGAGGCGGGTGACTTCACGTACCAGGAAGCTATAAAGCCTGCCCGAAAACAGAAAATGAAAGCTTCGTAAAGTCTGAAGTAGTCGCTGACAGGCATGAAGGAGATATGGCAAGGTGACGCAACGCTCGTTCCCTCTTCAGGGAACCGAGGTTACAGTCGTAACCGAGGCGTTCCCTTTCAAGGGAACTTGCGTTGCGTCGAGTTTGACGCTATGGGGAACGTCTATACCAACTAGACGTAGCTACAAATGTCTGTCCTGTGTGAAATCATGTAGAGCAGCACTAGGATGACAGGACCTGAGACCCTGGTGTAGAGTCCAGGTCCAAGGAGTAAAACCTGACAAAGGTGTGCGGTGAGGACCAACCTGCCGCATCACAAACATCCTGTAAAGACACTCCTGATATAAGGGCCTTAGAGGCCGCCATACTCCTTGTAGAGTGCGACCAGACAGCCATAGGAGAAGGCTGCCCGGCCGCCTCATAAGCAAGCGAAATAGCCTCAACCACCCACTTGCTCATTCTTTGCTTAGACACTGGAGATCCCTTGTTAGGGGACCCAAAGCATACAAACAGCTGATCACTTTTATGCCACAGGGCAGCTCTGTGGACATAAGCGTCTAACGCCCGAACTGGGCAAAGCAAATTATTCGCCTCCTGGTCCGCATTTCGAAAGGGAGGAGGACAGAAGGCCTGCAGTACAATGGGTCTAGCCACATTAGTGGGGACCTTGGGGATATAGCCCGGTCTCGGATGTAGAAAAGCTTTAACCATACCCGGTGCAAACTCTAAGCATGACGGAGCAACCGACAATGCTTGAAGATCCCCTATTCTCTAGAGAGAAGAGATAGCAAGAAGGAACAGAGCTTTCAGAGTCAAGAACTTCTCAGGAACCTCCTCAATGGGCTCAAAGGGGGCCAGGGAAAGGCCTTGCAGCGCAATGGACAAATCCCAGGGTGGCACCCTAGAGCGAACTGCAGGCCTCAGCCTCCAGGTGCCACGAAGGAAACGAGATACCAAGGGGTCTTTCCCCACAGACATTCCACCCAAAGGAATGTGGTAAGCACCTATGGCCGCCACATAAACCTTTAAAGTGGACGGGGTCAGACCTGCAGTGAACCGGTCCTGCAGGAACTCCAGCACTGTACCAATTGGGCAGTTAACTGGGTCCAACCGACGGTCACTACACCAAGAAGTGAATACTCTCCACTTCAGGGCATAAAGCTTCCTCGTGGAGGGAGCTCTGGACTGTAGAATGGTCTCAACAACCTCAGTTGAGAGACCTGACTCTATGAGCTGGGCCCCCTCAGAGGCCAAGCCCACAGGTTCCACAGTTCTGGTCGAGGGTGAAATATTGAGCCCTCCGCCTGGGACAGAAGGTCCCTCCTGACGGGTAGCTCCAGAGGAGGCCCGTCGAGGAGAGACACAAGGTCGGGAAACCATACTCTGCCCGGCCAGCGCGGGTCTATAAGAAGCAGGCAAACCCGGTCCCTGCGAACTCTCTCCAGAACTCCCGGGAGCAGAGCAACTGGGGGAAAAGCGTACAGATGTAGCCTCGGCCACGTCTGCACCATAGCATCCAGTCCCAGAGGAGCTGGATGCGTGAGGGAGAACCAAAGTGGACAGTGAGACGTCTCTCGAGACGCAAACAGATCCACTTGAGCTTGGCCAAACTCCCTCCATATCAGCTCCACCACCTCGGGGTGGAGCCTCCATTCCCTGGGCCTCGGCCCCTGTCTCGACAGAGCGTCTGCTCCTATATTCTGGACCCCGGGGATGTAAGCTGCCCTGAGTGACAGCAGCTTCCCCTGGGACCACAAGAGGATATGGCGTGCCAGATTGCATAATGGGCGCGAGCGCAAACCCCCTTGGTGATTGATATAGGCGACTACCGACGTGTTGTCCGTATGTACTAGCACATGGTGTCCCCTGAGATCTGTGATAAAGCTCCTCAGAGCCCGGAAGACAGCTAGCATCTCTAGGCGATTGATATGCCATGAACGATGATGGTCTTCCCACAGACCTTGAGATGAGCGACCCTCTAGGATCGCTCCCCAACCCGTGAGGGAAGCATCCGTCGTTAGCAGTTTGCGACGACAAGGAGCTCCCAACACTGGGCCCTGGGACAGGAACCAAGGTTTCTTCCACATAACCAAGGCACGTAGGCATCGCCGCGTGACCTTGATCGTGCGAAATGGGTTGCCCCTCGGGGAAAACCCCCTGGTCCTGAGCCACCACTGCAGGGGCCTCATGTGCAGCAGTCCAAAAGGTATCACGTTGGAAGCTGCCGCCATGAGACCCAACAGTCTCTGGAACTGTTTGACAGTGAGTAGCTGGCCTAGCTTTACACTTTTCACAACTGTAAGGATGGACTCTATACGTGGCGGTGACAGGCGCGCCTGCATCAACACTGAATCCCAAACCACGCCTAAGAAAGTGGTCCTCTGAAGTGGAGAAAGCACACTCTTCTTGGCGTTCAGCCGTAACCCCAACTCTTTCATATGGGCGAGAACGACATCTCGATGTCGAACCGCCATCTGATGCGACTGAGCTAAAATCAACCAATCGTCGATGTAGTTCATAATGCGAATACCCTGAAGGCGCAGGGGCGCCAGAGCTGCATCCACGCATTTGGTGAAAGTGCGGGGTGATAAAGCTAGGCCGAATGGAAGAACTCGATATTGGTATGCTTTGCCCCCGAAAGCAAACCTCAGGAACTTCCAATGACACGGACGGATGGAAATATGGAAATATGCGTCCTTGAGATCTATCGTGACAAACCTGTCCTCGGACCTGATCTGTGGCACGATTTGTCTCAATGTTAACATTTTGAACTTGAGCTGCATGACTGACTCGTTCAGAACTCGAAGATCTAAAATGGGACGCAATCCCCCGTCCTTCTTTGGAACTATGAAGTACCGGCTGTAAAACCCGGTTTCCCTGTTGGAGGGAGGTACATATTCTATGGCCCCTTTCTCTAACAGAGTGTTTACTTCCTGTTCCATAACCAGAACCTGCTCGGGGCCCACCACTGTGGGTAGGACCCCCATAAACCGAGGTGGGCATTTCTTGAATTGTATCTGATACCCTTTTTCTACGGTCTGCAGGACCCAACGAGAAACATTTGGCAGTAGCTTCCACGCTGTCAAAGATTCTACTAGAGGTACCAGCCTCTCGAGACTGGTTTCTGGATTTTGTTGCTGTTGAGTAGTCGATTTGTCGCCCTGTAACGGCGCACCGGCAGGGAACGACTGAATGGACTGCTCTAACAACCTCCTCAGAGGGGGCGGGCATCCCGAGGCCACTACGTTTCCGGGTGGTCCTTGAGATATGTGCTCGCCGGAGACCGCTGCGCCCTGAAACACCGGAGGCGGCAGGGTTGGCAGAACGGTCCCCTGAGGGCACCGAAGAGAGACGGGCACCGTAAAAAGAGGTGTTAACCGCTCTGCTTCGGGGGGGACTACCCTCATTCGTCCTGAGCCCTCGGACATCAGGACTTTTTCCCAGCAGCCTTCTTGGCGGTAATCACGGTCCGCAGATCCGTCTTACCCCTCGAAGACTGCTGGGTTTGAGAGCATCCTCCGTGTCCCCGTGATTTTTGTGGGGGAGCACGGGAGGACACGCTCTGTTTTTGAGAGGCACGATGTTCAGCGCTCTTTTTACATGAGTGAGGCTGCTCCCGCTCAGCAGCCTCATAGAAAGAACGGCGGGGGAGAAGTTTTTGAAGTGCGGCTGCCTGCTTAGAAGCTTCTTGAGACTTAACTACAGCACTATTTACAGCATCTCCAAATAAACCTGAGGCAGAAACCGGAGCATCCAACAGAAAACGTTTCTCTTTGTCCTTTATATCGCTCAGATTGAGCCACAGATGCCTCTCAGTGGCCACCAGGGCTGCCATAGACCGCCCGATTGATTTAGCGGTCTCCTTGGTGGCCCTGAGAGACAAATCTGTGGCCCTACGCAGTTCGGACACTGCCTCAGGACCAATCCCCCCGCCCTCATCTAAATCACCCAGTAATTCAGCCTGATAAGCTTGCATTAGAGACATAGTATGGAGACACGCTGCAGCTTGACCAGCGGCGGAATAAGCTTTATTAATCAGGGAAGATGTGAATCTGACTGGCTTGGTGGGAAACACAGGAGCCTTCAGGGAAGATGCCGTTGCTGGAGAGAGATAGCTCGCAAGCGTCTCCTCCACCTTCGGCATCTCCCCATAAACATGCTCTTTATATTTGGAAATGGAAGAGTAGTGAGATGTTTGTGCACTGTAAACTCTGTATGACATGGGTTTCCCCCACGATCTCGACACCTCGGTGTGGAGATCGGGGAAAAACGGAAGGCTTCTGCGCTGAGGCTGTGCACGAGATGGCAGGAAGCGTTCGTCGAGCTTACTTTTCGAGCGAACGTCCTGCCTATCCTCTGGCCACTCAATAGAAAGTCTCTCGACAGCTCTAGTTACTACATCGAGCAATTCCTCAAACGCATGAGACTGAGGTGGCGAATCCTCAGACTCAGCGTCAACACTAACAACGTCCAACTCCTCAGAGCTGGACAATTGCAGTGTTGGTGCCTCCATCGGGGGGGAAGAAACCGTTATCCGTTATCTCTGCGCAAATCTCAAAAATGGGAACCGGTGAAAACGCAGATGTCGCGCACATGCGTAACCTTGGATAAACAAAGAGACTAATATTAGCGTAGACGCCATCCTTCTTAAGGCTGATTTATACTTCTGCGTCGGACCTACGCCGGAGCCTCTACGCTGTAGGCAACGCGTTGGTTTTCATTTATACTTCTGCGTCGTTGTCCGCGTTGACGCGCGCAGAGGGAGCATGTGAAACCCGAGGGAGCGGTCCTAGCAGACCAATCACAGCGCTTGCGTCCGCGTAGAGTTGACGCGTTGTTACATTTTTGGAGAGGTGCACGTCAGGGTACGCCGAAGGGTATGCGCGCTACACACAGCCTACGACGTAGCTACGGCGTGAGTTCGACGCAGAAGTATAAATTGGGCTTTATGATGTAACAAGTACATCAGGATTTATGGGGAGTGTTCCCGGTTCTGGCTGACCTAATCTATGCAGCCTAACATTGAATTATAGAAGTCTATAATGTGATATGTGTATGCTAGGCCAAAGAGATGTGTTTTTAGTCTAGATTTGAACTGACAGAGTGTGTCTGCTTCCTGGACAATGTTAGGAAGATTGTTCCAAAGTTTTGGTGCTAAATAGGAAAAGGATCTACCGCCAGCAGTCGATTTTGATATTCTAAGTATTATCAACTGGCTGGAATTTTGAGATCGCAATAGATGTGAAGGACTATAATGTGTTAAGAGCTCGCTCAAGTACTGGGGAGCTAAACCATTCAATGCTTTGTAAGTAATCAGCAATATTTTAAAATTTGTTTAATAGGGAGCCAATGCAAGTGTTGACAGAACCGGGCTAATATGGTCATACTTCCTGGTTCTGCTAAGAACTGCTGTATTTTGGACCAGCTGTAGTTTGTTTATTAAGCGTGCAGGGCAACCACCCATAATAGCATTACAATAATCTAGCCTTGATGTCATAAACGCATGAACTAATTGTTCTGTATTTTTCATTGAGAGCATATGATGTCATTTAAATATATTTTTAAGATGAAAAAATGCGGTTTTACAGATACTAGACACGTGACTTTCAAATGAAAGATTGATACACCATGTAACGGCACTCAGAAAGCTAACTGGTGAAACTGAAAGTACTGCAGCTCTCATTCCAACACTAGTCCTTGAGAAAATCATATCTGATAAGATCAAAAAGTGCAGAAAGCCAGAAAGAATTTGACACTGGACCCAAATGTGTTTTTGAGGGCTGTTGGACTATTTCTTCTCCTTGAACGAAAAGAACATAGAAATAACTCAAACAGGGATGCATTAGAAAGCTGAATTTATGACCAGCTGCATGCTGGGAAACGTCTCGGTTACTGATGTAACTTTCGTTCCCTGAAGGAGGGAACGGGAGACGTAACGTCGACGTGACGACATAATTGGGATCACTTCAGGGAGCCCTATCAACTTCGAGTGTCTACAGAACGAGCCAATGAACGTTGGCGTGCGTGAATCGCGTCACGCGCCCCCGCCCCGCACATTGTTTTTCGCTGTGGAGCCGAGATCTGTGACGGCCATGCAGTGATGGTCAGCAATGGTGGCGACGGGACGTTACGTCTCCCGTTCCCTCCTTCAGGGAACGAGGGTTACATCAGTAACCGAGACGTTCCCTTTCAGTCGCTCACGTTCGACGTAACGTCGACGTGACGACGTAATTGGGATCCCATGGAAAACGCCACAGTTGCTGCCACATCCAGCGCCCTATGCAAGACTCTCAGACCCCCAACTGCTGGGGCAGAAGACCTGCGTAGAGGGAGTTCAACTGCTGTTCCATTATACCCCACACAGTGGAACTCTTGGATAACACTGGGAAAGCGTACCTTTCCAGAGGAAAGGACGCTGCGGAGTCACATCCTGCCCGAAGGGAGGTAACATGTGGAGAATACACATATGGACTGGCCGAAGGGGCAGTGCGACATATGGAATGTCACTGGGGTGGCTCCACCCGAAGGGGGAGACTACACCGACAGTGACGGCAGAGCAGACTCTGCCGAGGGAAAGACACGGGCTCACCGCAGGGAGCTGGTCGTGGAAGAATACACATATGGGATCGCCGCAGGGATCAGCACATATGGAACCCAGCCTAGCACAAGTTACACAAACATACGAGCACTAGGCCTGGCGTCGGACGCTCCGCAACGTCCGACTGCCGAAGGGGTGCGGAGGAACTCGCAGGGTTCGCCAATTGGGGAACTCGACTGGAGCAAAAAGCGCACGTATCCATTCCTAGGAAGGGAGTGGCGCAGCAAGCCGACACTAGAGCGGGAACTTCGGTGTTACCGGTTAGTTGAAGCGAGCACACAGGAAGAAACCGGCTCAACACGTAGGCTATAAAACCTAGCGAACGTGTTAGGTGTCGCCCAGCCCGCAGCTCTACAGATGTCTGTCAGCGAGGCGCCGTGTGCCAGCGCCCAGGAAGAAGCAACACCCCTAGTGGAGTGGGCTTTCAACCTGGGCGGGCAGGGCACGCCTTGGGCTTCGTAAGCCAAGGCGATGGCATCCACTATCCAGTGGGCCATCCTCTGCTTGGAGACAGCCTTCCCCTTCTGCTGGCCTCCGTAACAGAGAAAGAGCTGATCTGAGGTCCTGAGGCTTTGCGTTCTGTCCACGTACAGACGCAGAGCGCGAACAGGACAAAGAAAAGCCAAGGCTGGGTCTGCCTCCTCCGAAGGCAGCGCTTGCAGGTTCACTACCTGGTCCCGGAAGGGAGTGGTAGGAACCTTGGGCACGTATTCGGGCCGGGGTCTCAGGATCACATGAGAGTTATCCGGGCCGAATTCTAGGCACGATTCGTCGACCGAAAATGCATGCAGGTCCCCTACCCTCTTGATAGAGGCCAATGCAACCAGGAGTACTGTCTTACAGGACAGGATTTTTAACTCAGCTGATTGCAGAGGCTCAAAGGGTGGTCTCTGAAGTGCTGAAAGGACCAGAGACAAATCCCAAGAGGGTATAGAGAGTGGGCGAGGAGGATTCAGTCTCCTCGCTCCCCTCAGGAACCTGAAGATCAGGTCATGCTTTCCCAAAGACTTACCATCAACAGCATCGTGATGTGCGGCAATAGCAGCAACATACACTTTAAGGGTACAGCCTTCGCTCCAGCCCTTCTTGCAGGAAGGAAAGCACGGCTCTGATCGAGCAAGATCGGGGGTTCTCCTCGTGAGAGGAGCACCAGTCAACGAACAGGTTCCACTTCAACGCATAGAGGCGCCTCGTAGAGGGGGCTCTAGCGGAAGTGATGGTGTCAACTACTGCAGGGGCTAGGTCACCTAGAACCTCCACGTCCCGTCCAGGGACCAGACATGGAGTTTCCAGAGGTCTGGACGCGGGTGCCATAGGGTGCCCCGTCTCTGAGAGAGCAGGTCCTCTCTCAGAGGGATGGGCCAGGGAGGGGCTGTCGCGAGGAGCACTAGTTCCGGGAACCAGGTCCGGTTGGGCCAATACGGCGCAACTAACAAGACCTGCTCCTCGTCCTCCCTGACTTTGCACAAGGTCTGTGCAAGAAGGCTCACTGGGGGAAACGCATACTTGCAAAGGCCCCGGGGCCAGCTGTGTGCCAGAGCATCCGTGCCGAGGGTCCCCTCGGTCAGGGAATAGAACAACTGGCAGTGAGACGTGTCCGGGGCGGCAAACAGATCTACCTGAGCGGTCCCGAAGCGCCTGAAAATCAGCTGGACTACCTGGGGATGGAGTCGCCATTGTCCCGGTAGCACCTGCTGCCGTGAGAGCTTGTCGGCTGCACGGTTGAGCAGGCCCGGAATGTAAACGGCACGAAGCGACCTCAGATGCTTCTGACTCCAGAGGAGGAGATGGCAGGCGAGTTGTGACATGCGGCGGGAGCGTAGACCACCCTGGCGGTTGATGTACGCAACGGTCGCAGTGCTGTCTGTACGGACCAGAACGTGCTTGCCTAGTAGCAGTGTTTTGAAACGGCTCAGTGCAAGACGTACTGCTAACAACTCGAGGCAGTTGATGTGCCAATGCAGTTGAGGCCCCGTCCACAGACCTGAAGCTGCATGCCCGTTGTACGTGGCCCCCCAGCCGGTGGCAGAGGCATCCGTGGAGACCACAGAGTGCCTGGACACTTGTTCCAGGGGAACACCTGCCCGCAGGAACGAAGGGTCCGACCACAAGCTGAGAGTTTGGCGACAGTGCGGAGTCACTTGGACCCGGCACGAGCCGCTCTGCCACGCCCATCTCGGGACTCGATCGTGGAGCCAGTGTTGGAGCGGCCTCATATGAAGCAATCCGAGCGGCGTAACCGCGGCTGCAGATGCCATATGCCCCAGGAGCCTCTGAAAAAGTTTCAGTGGTGCCGCTGTTCTGTGTCTGAGCGTGCTCACGCAGTTCAACACTGACTGGACACGGGCCTCGGTGAGGCACGCTGTCATGTTGATCGAGTCCAACTCCATACCGAGAAAAGAGATCCTCTGCCCGGGGGTGAGTTTGCTCTTTTCCCAGTTGACCCGAAGCCCTAGGTGGCTGAGGTGACTGAGCACCATGTCCCTGTGTTCGCACAACTGATCTCTCGACTGGGCCAGAATAAGCCAGTCGTCGAGGTAGTTGAGGATGCAAACCCCACGCTCGCACATGGGAGCAATGGCCGCCTCCGCGACTTTCGTGAAGACGCGGGGCGACAGGGCCAGCCCGAAGGGTAAGACCTTGTACTGATATGCCCGCCCCTCGAACGCAAAGTGAAGAAACGGTCTGTGTCGAGGGAGAATCGAGACATGGTCGGCATCCAGAAACGCACAAGCGGAATGACATCTTGAAAAAGACGCAGGGTCACGCTTGTGTTGCTCTTTTAGTGAAAACAAAAAAATAGAAAAATAACTCTCTCAGTGCTGAGGCACCCAGGGGTAGCCGCAGTGTGAATGAACACACAGGGAAACGCCCACCGAACCGACACACACACACACAGACACAGAACAATAGTGCTGTGAAAACAGCAGTTGTGAGCTGCAATGCTCGCGGCCACCGCTGATCGCGCCGTCACACCAACACAAGGAGAGTCCTCTTCTCGTTCTCAAAGGCAGTCTTTTCCTGTAGAGTTCGGAAGTGAAAGCAAAAGCTCGGCTCCGAAGTGAAAGACAATGTGTGCGTGTGCGTGCGCCCGCTTCCTGTTTATACCCGCGCTGCGGGGCGGGGGCGCGTGACGCGATTCACGCACGCCAACGTTCATTGGCTCGTTCTGTAGACACTCGAAGTTGATAGGGCTCCCTGAAGTGATCCCAATTACGTCGTCACGTCGAACGTGAGCGACTGAAAGGGAACACATATAATCAGAAATGACAAAGGATCCATTATCAAATCATTACAAAATTAAAACAACAAAACAGGACAATCCAGTGATATATTTCAAAGAGTCTAGATTTTTGCATACAAGACTGAAATTACATTGCCATAGCATTGCTATATCGTTTCTCTGAGTATTTTTAAAGAATATTTTAGTGTAATTACAACTTTTCTATCCCAATCTCTCTCTTTGTTCTCCACAAAACATATACTCTACATATACTGTACAGCACTCCAGTAAACCTCCAACTATCTCTCTCCTCGCTATCTTTCAGCACTTGTTTTATTCCACTCTGTTCCTGTTCCATCACTCATAATATTATGTTCATTCCTCACATCAACACTCATCTCTCCCTTGCTCCTCAAAAGTTGTATGCTCCCAAATTCAGCTTTCTCCACTCCATCAGTAGCTCATTTCAGAGCCGCTCTGTCAACCCTCCTCTCCCACGTTCCTCTCTGCTCCTTCATCAACTTTTTCTTCCTCTCCTTTATCAACCCCGCTATATTTCCACACCAATTCTTTCACTTTTTTTTGTTCCTTATCTCTTTTTTTTCTCCTTTCAGCCTCACTCATATGCAAGTGATCATTGTTATGGGCACCTTTAGCTGAAATATTGAAAAATCAAATAATTTTTTTAATATTGTTTGTATATGGTTGCTAATTTTAACAAGGTAACTAACAGTAAAGTAACTTGAAAACCCCACTTGTTTCCTAAAATGTATTGTGTGATGGTAATGACAGAAGTATTGGGGACAACAATTATTATTTTTTAAATAATTCTACACATAAATAAACAAATCATTTAACACGAAATCTTAAGTTCTTCGTTATCTTTTTTTAAAAAAGTTTTGTAATTTTACGAAAATTTCAATAAATCTATAAAATTCTCTTGTCAAGGTAGGGGACAAGTAAAATAATCATTAAAAAATTAGAGATAATGAGAACTCATGAGAGATTTATATAATTTAATACAAATTCTTAAGTTCTTGGTAATATTCATTTTAAAGTTTTGTAATTTTAAGAAACTTCATTAATTTATTTAAAGTGTATTATGGTTTTTCAAATACGCCCTGGAGTCCTGACTGGTGTAAGCAGGTGGTTGCAGACTCCAGGGCGAGGGACCTTGGGCAAGGAAGGTCCAGTGGGAAGAGACTCTGGAAGGGTGGTCTCGGCGGGACGATACTCTGCAAGGGTGGTCTCGGCAGGACGAGAATCTGGAAGGGTGGTCTCGGCGGGACAAGACTCTGGAAGGGTGGCCTCGATGGGACGAGACTCTGGAAGGGTGGTCTCGACTGCAAGAGACTCTGGAAGGGTGGTCTCGGCAGGACGAGACTCTGGAAGGGTGGTCTCGACGCCACGAGACTCTGGAAGGGTGGTCTCGGTGGGACAAGACTCTGGAAGGGTGGCCTCGACGGGACGAGACTCTGGAAGGGCGGCAGGGACGGAGAGGGAATCCGAATCTGCTTATCCAATGGTGTAGGATGATCCACTCACCCACAGGATGTTGTCGATGTATTCCCTCAAGGAACACGTGGTGGCAGTACATGTGGCGTAGCCGCCCCATGGTGCTTTCTACACGCAGTGGTCAAGGAGGCTCAAAAGCCTGACAACTCAGCACCACTGCGTGGTGGAGCTCTGCGGATGGAGGCCTCAACATGACAACTCTCTAAAACAAGAGGAGGCCTAGCAAAGTCCTAAGCAAAACTCTACTCATAGTGAAAGGGCATAACTAAGGAGGCTCACAGAAAGCAGTAACTAAGGAGGCTCACTGATAGCCTACTACTTAGTAAACTATCTGGCGTCCGAAAAAGCATTCACAACCAGCTTCCTTCTGAAAGCAGTGGCCAAGAAGGCTCGCAAACAGCCCAAACACAGCACTACTGCCTGCCGAGCTCTGGGGATGGAGGCCTGAACATGGCTATCGGCGTGCTATGCTCAGACCAGCTTACCAAGGAGGCTTTGCAAAGCTTAACTCTGACCCACTATTCAGGTGGATCTCTAGGGAGTGTAGGCCTGAAAGAGTGACTCTCTATAAAGAGAGGAGGCCTAACGACACTCTGCTGCTGTAAAGGCAGTAGTCAATGAGGTTCACAGAGAGCCTAACAACCTAGCTTACTGCCTAGCTGATCTCTGAGGACAGCATGGTGACTCTCTCTAGCGTGAGGCGGCCTAACAATGTCCTATGCTCAGGAGCTAAATGCACATGCTCCTCTCGCATGTACAAACAAACAGTCTCCTGAAGACAAGAAAGACGAAGACGTATTTTACAGGTGCCCTTTTATACTCACAGTCGCACCAGTGGTGAAGTCATAGGCTGCCGCATGCTAGGGCTGCACAATTAATCGCAATTTCCATGTAATCGCACTTAAACCGATTTGGCTTATTGCGATTTTGAAATCGCAAAGACTGTGATTATTTTTTATGCGCAGCTTGTCATTGATGTACGGCTCTGTAAACGCTGCTCCATCTGAAAGCACTGTGAGTTTGAGTCACTTATAACATGCATTTGAAAAAGCAACACGTGTCAAACATCTTTCCAAACACGAGAAACATTTATGAACCTCTTGTCTAACAAAAGACAACATTTAATAACATGCTTTTACTTCAAACTCACTTTATAACGACAATTGAGCATCCTTCTGTGAGATGATGTGGCTTCTTACACAGAAAAAGGCAGCCGTGTGTTTATTAGTCATGTTTAATCAATCAAAGCGTTTCAATCTTCTGTTTATTCAGCTACAGCGATGATGCCCAATAGCGATTTCCTGGAATGATGTGCATTATCGTACTTAAGCGGCGGGGCATATTTGGCGTGTCTGCGTGAGAGCACCCTCTGGCTTTCAGATGGAGCAGCATTTACTACCGATCAGCCGCACTGCACTGACAAGCTGCGCATAATAGCAAGCCTTTGCCAAATCGCGTGCGGTTTCTTTGCGATTAATTGTGCAGCCCTACCACATGCCAATGTCAAGTTCATTGTCGTGTTTAGACTCATGCTTCAGACACCAGTTATGCCTGAGGCATTCCCCATAGCAACCCCTAGGGAACGCAACTTGAGTTCCCCTTCGAAAGGGAACATGATATATAATGTTATCTGTCCATGAGAGAACAAAAGCAAACAGTTTACAGAGAACAAAAAAGAATTAAAGCTGCAAGCAGCATTTATCGGGGTTCAAGCATTTAAGGCCTTTAAGGCCTTTAAGCACAAAAGCATCAAAAGACATTAAGTTTTATTTAGCAAGCATGTCAAGTCAAGTCATCTTCATTTATATAGCGCTTTTAAAAATGTAGATTGTTCCAAAGCGGCTTTACAGTGATAATAGGAAATTAAAGTAACAGAGATTGTTTTGTCTTTATAGCGGCTCTAGAATAAAGTTATTGTCCAGCTAAATTTAGTTTTGATTGATTCACTTCCGTCGCAACGATCATTAGTTGTTAACTTAGGGGCCGCTAACATGACACCGTTTTAACAGAAAACTCTTTAAGTTCTCTCTACGCAAACTTTAAAAACGAAAACCTGTGAGAACGCTGATGGCATGCACATGCGTATTATGAGTTCAGTCTATATGTACGCGCATTTGAATAACCACTGACATCATAGATGGAAAAGACCATATACAGCCAATACAGGCAATTTAACATAGGAAATATATGGTTTTCAAAGCTTTTTAACAGTTATAGCACCACCTAAGGTCCGATCTCCATAAAATGTTGCATGCTTGTTTAGAATGCTCACCAACTTTCACCAAAAAAGTTTTGAGTTTTCGTTTAAGATTAATAGGCTTTTGAGTGTATTTTGCCACGCCCATTTTCTAAATGACCCTGTTATAGCCATTCAAATGCAAAAGTTCAACTTTTTACAACTGATTACAGAGTCGTAAAACTCGTTTGCGCCAGCTAGTGACCGATTTCTTTCAAAATTCTTACAGACCTCAAGGGCCATGAGTCAAACATACCCACTGAGTTTTGTTCTGATCGGCTTCCGTTAACCTTGTCTAATAGGTGCTCAAACTTCATTGGCCGATGGCGGTCATGTTTTTCGAGATACGCCAATGTCCTCATAGACATACATGGCACCTTTGACCAAGACACTGCATACCAATTTTCAAGTCAATCAGAAGAACGGTCAGGTGGTCATAGCCCTTTTTATGTTTTTTTTTTTCATGTTATAGCACCACCTAGTGTTCAATCGTCGCTTTTTTTTTTTTACTGTGACCTCAGATGGAACAAATACATATGTGTACCGAGTTTGGTGAAGATATCTAATTTACTTCTCGAGTTATATCCATTTTAGTAAAATAGGCTCCTCCCACAACGTACATTTTGCCTTAGTGAATTTTCCCTTAGTGAATCGAAATTTCAACTTTTTTTCGATAGTAATCCATATCCTCCTGTTTTTCTGAAGACAACTGCCACTGCTACACTTAGTAAAGGCCCAAATTGTGCATTTATAAATTGGTTGTTATTAAAATAAAGCTGCACATCTGCATAAAAATGATGTAGTTCATAATAAAGAAATTTACATACCTTTTTTCTCTAAAAATCGTCAATTGTCTTACCATGATTTAGAACTGAAGGATTTAAAGCTCATGTGAATGTCTACGATGCCATCTTGTAAAAAAATACAAAAATAAAAAAAGAGCGAGAAAAAACGCACCTTAAGCTATAGCAGTTTAATTTGCTATCACATTTTATATTTTGTGGTTTGTGTGAGTCCTAATATTTCCAAGACTACAATTTACAATCACTGTGTTACTATTTTCAGAACCATGATGTCATTTTTCACAACTCTAGACACAAAACTCTAAGACTTTTCTCAATTGCTTGGATACAATACATATAAAACTTAGATCATTTGTTCATTCAACAAAATTCACCTGTTCAATATGACACAACTTAACATCAAAGTATTCAAAAGGCAATTCACACATTACATTTCAAATGAGTGTCTATTCATTTCCTTACAATGATCTAACTATCAATTGATACAACTGCTCAAAATGATAAGTAACTGTTGCATTACTCTTAATGCCCAAAGGTTTTTTCCAAGATGTTTGGCTAATGAAAACATCCATTGTGATGTAGATGAGAACCTGTGGCCAAACCCACAACACAGAGTTGATGACAATGTAGAAGTACAGTAATCACTCCTGTTTTGTTTCTTACAGTACAAGCAAGCAAGTTGAGGAACACTGCATTTGATGTTTTACAGTACTGTCTTTTCTTTTCTATTTCATAGCTAATTATTTTTGCTTTGATTCAAATAAACCTATGTTGTGATTGTACTGTAGTGTTTTGCATCAATATATTACAAACTTTGTTCAATAATTCCACTGTGTCTGTAGTATTCTCTCTACTACTGCAGTACTTTTACAGAGATGTATTTACTGTACATGTAGTACCATAATGAAACCTGTATCACCTATTTTGTTCTACAGTATTTAATGATTGTATGGACAATGACACAGTGAAACTATCGGTTGCTTGTGTGTGGGTGATCTATAGTTATGTTTCAATGGTATTTCACAGTAAATTTGTTTTTTGAACCAATGATTGTGCTGTGCAAGTGCAAGATTTCTTTAAAGATGTGAATGCACAATGCAATGTTTTGAACATTAGACAGCCTGTGTTACAAGTGATAACCGTTTTGAGTTTTGTGTCTAGAGTTTTGAAAAATGACATCAAGGTTCTAAAAATAGTAGCAAAGTGATTGTAAAAAACTGTAAAAAATATTTTTAACTAGGGCACTTATTTTCAAAGATGTGGTACCTTGTTGTAGCACTATAATTATGCATTTTATAAGTACTTTTATATATATTTTTTTTATAGTTTTGAATTTGCAATACAGCTACTGTATTGAGATAAATAGCTTTGGTTCTGCATCCAAAGTAAAAACAGGAGGACAACCAGTATTTGGCTGAGAAATGGCCTCTAATCTCTAGTACACCAGTGCATTGCCTCCTAGGAAGTACTTCATCAGGCCTATAGTGACGCAAAACTTCCTAGAAAGGGAGCAAAGGGAGCACCCTTTCCCAAAGTTACTAATTTAGTTTAAACTTTTTCAAAAGCATGCTGTAAAATTCGGTCTACCTTTCCCAACAGCCCTGCTTTTGAACTGCCATAATGCAGAGGGCAATTTTTTGCTATCATTATTTCACAGTGCATTCATTAAGAAGCGATTATAAAGGGTTTTAATGAAAGAGCTGATTAAAGGCAAACTTTGACCAGACTCATTAGTTTCTGATGGAACACAAACACACGTTGAACAGAAAAGAGAGTGTGAAGATGATCACAATTACAGCTTATTATTTAGGAGGATGATACGCCCTGAAGCATTTACTAAAATCTCTCCCATAATTATTTTATGAACACTTACTTCTTCTTTCCTTCTCCTTTTCTCTCTTCAAGTTTTATTACACATGCTCTTTGGGGGGACTGCCGTAATATTATGTTAACTCCCTGATTGAGAGGTAATTGTATTGTGACCAACAGATCAGATTGAGAGAACTGCTTCTTCTGGCACATAAAAAGTCATAAGCAAATCCAAGAAGAGAAAACTTTCAATGATCAACAGTGTAACATTGCTGACCATCCTCCAAACACCTCTGGGTCAATGATGTAACATTCCTTTAAAAAAAAAAAAAAAAAAAAAAAACGACCAACCAACCAACAAACAAACAAAAACATACACACATTAAAAAATGCAACTATTAATACAAATACTTGAATACAGCTTCTATGATGAGTATGTTTTGTTGGTCATTTGTTTTTTGGACTGGATAAACAAAAATGTCAGGATGATACAACTGTCCTGATATCTTATGCCACATTAAAAGAATTATACATTTTTGGAAAAAAAACCTTGTGGAATGATCTTTTATTAACATGTTTTATTGATTTATTCAAATACAAATAAGATCTTACAAGATCTCACATTCAATGCTTAAAGAAAAAATGTTGTGCTGTTTTTTCCAAACCATATGAAACCAGATTGAATACAAAAACTTGACGTGTTTTATGCAACAAAAAAACAATAATGAATGATAAATTGTTAGAGAAAGGGAGAGAGGCTGGTGAGTTTGTGAATCAGTAATGTAGAACATATGATGGCTCTGTGCCGTTCTATGTTGTGTGTGTGCGCCTTGCACGTTGCCAGATTTCATTACGGCACTTCACTTGCTCATGATCTCACTGCTCAAACATGCTCGCCTGCACAGAGCTGATGACTGAGGGGCCAACGAGCAATAAAGCCTGTGAGTTTGTGCAAATTGTACGTGTCAATGGGAAAGCAAGTGCTTATTTCACCGTATATGTGTGTGCAAACCAGAAAAAAACTAAATATCACAGGCAACCAAACACACCCATTCACACCTGTGTGTGCTTGTAAGCAGTTGATAAGCTCATGATGAGAAGCATACCTTAAGGACACCAAATATTGCAAACAGCACGCGTCTGGTAAAGCATTCCGAAAACAGGCTGCAGGATCCAGCTGTGTCTGCGTGTAAACACACATGAGCACTGTTGAGCGCTGCTCTGCGGGGGTTGCTGTTGACTTGAGCATTCTGTTTAATTATAGTTCCCGATTGGTGTGACGGTAATGGGCTAATTACAGCTGTATAAATTATCCAAACGTACCAAATGTGTCTGGAATTGAGGTGGTGGAGTGCAGGCATGGGAAACAAAGCAGAAACACAGAGGGAGGGAAGGAAGTAGAGGAGGGATGGATGGATAAATATTTTGGTTGTTAAAGTGAGTGTTGTGAGTCGGACTGTAGGTTTTCGGCCCTCTCTGGTGTTCATCACTTAGTTTAAATGCTAACAATTCCACCCGCTTAGATTGATTCCATTTATTCAACATCCAACTTATATACTTGTAAATAGTGAGGTTGACTATTTTATTATACTATAATACTATAATAATAATTACTATAATAATAATATAGCGGGTGGAATTTATTTTATATATTATTTAAGAAAATAATAATTCAGAGACTATTCAGCATTCAGTTCTGTTCTGTTTCTGAATCCCCCCTTTTTTTTTTTGGACAAAATAAAAAAAAAAAAAAAAAAAAAATAACAGTGAATAATTGCTCATAAACAGTTTTTTAATCAAATAATTTGATAATATATTGTGATAACATAATATGGTCAGTCTTGCAAAAGTTAATAAATAAAGGTTACTATTTCTATTCCTATCCTTTCCCCTGTATAAATGTAGGAATTATGTAACAAAATGTATGCTGTATAGGGATGGAACATGATGATTATGTTTCTCTACAGTCCAGCATAAACTGGAAAAGGAGGGGTTGGGAGAAAAAAAGTTCTAAAAAGTCTAATTGTGGCTTTATCAAATAAAGTGCCAATCACATAACAGAATCCTTCTATTCATCCCACAGCGGGATAATTAAGGAGGGCCAGTATGGCAATAATTCCCTGTGCCTCTTTTGAACAAGGGACAGCAAGAGTGAAGAGAGACGAGTCTGCATTAACGTAATCAGTGTAATCATGGTCAGGTCTCGGAGGTAGATAAGAGTCAGCACCTCAGGGCAAATTAAGACCTGTACCTAACCGGCTCCATTTGTCTCACTTTCAAATCTCTCACTAGCTTTTCTAATCCTGTTTCAAAAATGTTAACCACTACACTTTCTGACATTGCAATTCTAAATATATTGTAAATAAAATTAGCTTTGGGTTCAACAGCTGATGTTCTCTGATACTGCTCCAACACAAGATAAATTGGCACAACTATTGGTTTTCATTTTTCACATTTGTCATTTGTTCTTTTTGTTTACACATCCACATTCTGCACTTCGCTCCGTCCCTCAGCGAATACCCGCATCCCTCTTGGCACCTTGAGAGTTATGGCCCAAAAACAAACAGGAGTTGTAATCCATTTATTCTGTCCCACCAAACAAAAACTACTCAAATAATCCTTGACAACACAGGTCTTGTCGAGAGACCAGGCCTTAGGAGAGAGAGAAAGCGCAACTTAGACAGTCAGGGAGTGAACATCTCTCTTCCTGTTTCTCGCTGTCTCTCGCTCTCCCTCGCCGCCTCTTTATCAAGCAGGTGGTGCCCAGGGGTGGCTGGCCAGGGCTGGCAGACAAAAGCGTATGTGTGTAAACTTTAAAGCTGATTAACCCGGCCCCACTGCCTTAATGAGTGCGCCGAGTAGCGGGCACCTCAGAGACCTCCGCACTGAACCCTTCCTGCGCTTCAGACCCAGCCAGTCATCCCACTCCACACACATCAAAGAGCTTCCAGCACAGAGCGGAGAGGAGAGGTGAGGAAAGTGGGGGGATGGTGGGAGATGAGGAGGGGGAGGATGGACAGAGGGATCCCTTATCTCCTCCTGAGAGGATGCTGCTCTGCAGAGTGAGATTGTCTCGAGCTGCCACCTGTCCCAGCCATCTTTGAAGGCAATGCTAAGCCTGTGATGGGCCTGACCTCCTTCAGCTCCCTTTCTTTTATGTTTCTTTTTATTTTCTGCTTAGTTACTATCCCCTCCCACCCTTTCCATCTAGCATTCTTCCCCTCTACCCCTCTCTGTCTTGGCTTTTCTTGTGATTAGTACTTGAGGCAGGGATGCGTCCCTTGTTACCGCATAGACTCATAATAATAATTAAAGGAGGGAAACGTTATTAGTGCTTTCTGTCCCTTCAAATAAAGACCTAGGAAAGCACCAAGTGGTGGTTTCACTAACATTAAAGGGGACATGATTTCCTTGCTCTTTTGAGAAATAGTTCAATGTATCTGATAGACATAATCTGACATTCACAACACCATGTATTGTGATATACCATCTAAGCAGAAAAAAAAAAAAAAAAAAATGTCATTAAGACCTTTTCAGGGTTGTGATACTATACTACTATACTATAAAAAGAAGTGGATACGTGCACTAAGTATAAATAGCATTTAACAACTATTTACACTTAGTGAAAATAACATCTGTCGCTATTTTTCAAATTTACTGTTAACCTCCCGAACATCATAAATTCATGAAACTAAGCATGTTTGCTCAAAAGGACTTGTTCTTCATATGTACATATGCAAGTTTTAAGAAGTTAGGACTTTGTGCACATAAGATATAGGCATAATAGTCATAATGGGCCATACCAGACAAATATAAAAAATGTATCTGCTAAACAGTTTAATAGATCGAAATTAATTATTAAATAATGATTTTTATAATGTACAAAGTGTAAAGTCTATCCCCTAACTCTAAAGGGCCTTTCACACTGAGTGCAATTAAGCGACTTGAATGTATGTCACAATGACTCTCTTGTACGAAACAATAGATCCCTATGGAGCTATTCACACCAGGCATGATCAATCACATTATTTTTTTCGACCAGTGTGTCGATTTTTTTTTTTTTTCATCGCCCTGCGATGAAATGAGCCGTCCAATTAGATTTGAGCTTACCCGAGCCGCTACTGTTGCAAAAAAAGTGTAAGAGTGGTGCCGTTGTTTTGAAAACCCGTGTAAACACAGAAGAAAAGTATTCCGGAATAGAAAAGAGAATGGATGTTGTGTTATCTTTGGTATCTGCATGTTCTTTATACAGATTATAATTTCTATTCATTTTCCACTGAATTATGCGATCTGAAGAGCTTGAAACAGCATACAGAGCGTTGTATTCTTCCGTGAGTCATAGAGCTCATTCGCTCTAGAGCTGTGAATCATATTATGGAATCATAACCCCTGCCCTTCCTAATGACGACATTGTGTTCCACTTTAGATAGCAGTCGGAAGTTATTATACATACTCGATGATGGTTTCTGTATACTACCAAACTTTATCTTAATTTACTGTTGTATATTGTGCAGCGGATGAGGTTAAAACCAAATGGGAAAACCTACGAGATACATACATGAGGAAAAATGTATTCTCGCCACCTACCATGCAGACGGGAATTAGCTGAAGGCAATCAATCATATCTTGTTCAGTGTGAAAGCTCTGTTCATCAGCAATTCGCTTAGCTTTATCGTGCCACGCTCAGTGTAAAAGGGCCTTTTACTCCTAAACCTAGCCTTCACAGACATTTTTTTGCATTTTTATATTTTCAAAAAAATAAATTTTGTATGATTTATAAGCTGCTTTCCTCATGGGGACCTAAAAATATCTCTTAAAAATTACTGGTATTAATATCCTTGTGGAGAAATTTGGTCCCCATAACGTAGAGAATTCCAGGTACACACACACAAACACACACAGAGAGGACTGGAGCGAGTGTAATGCTGTCTGAATACCCACTGAGGATGAGAGTGAGAAGTGGTGTGATTTATTTACACAGTAGTAGTCCACTCGAAAAAGAGAGAAAGAGAAAGGGACCTCATAGGTGTCAAGCCATTGTTGTAGTCTCCCACGTTTTTAAGCCAAAAGTTTTACAGTGGGTAGTGGGGTTACTGACAGCAGTTGTCTCTATCCTTCAAAACAGGCTTTATTAGACAAGGTTCAAAGCATTTCTCTCTATGAAATCTCTGAGATGGCTTTTGCATTATGATAATTTCAACAAAACACAGAAGCATGAAAGGAAACACGTCACATGAATGACTGTGGCATATCCAACAGATCAAGTTTTCTGGCGGAATTTCTCATACAGATAAGAAGTTTCCAAGAAAAACTGATGTCCATTACTCCAGTATCAGGCAGTGCTGAGGAACATTTCCACTCTATTCCAACATGCTTCATCCTGAACCCTCCAGGCGAAAGAAAAAAGAAAAGAGGGAAGTCAAAGAAGCACATGAATCTAATGGTACAGCCATACACGGCAAAACTCCTTTAATAACCTCTATAAAAGAGGATCATAAGATTATCTGTGGTGTACTAAACCAAGAAGGATAATAACAGTAATAGATTCACTTTCAGAATGAAAGGATCAGGATGAAGGAGAAGAAGAGACATCTTACTAGTGCCCAAAGACTGCTCCCGGCGTCTTGGCCCCTGTGAGCTCTGGTTAAGCCGTAGCAGGGCCCCTCTTTCACAAATCCAATATGGAAACAATCATGCAGACCATCCTTGCTATTAAAGTAGTTAGTGGGAGCCTCTCTATGGCTTGTATCTTTATTTTGAGGCATCATTGTATATTTATGATTTCATTGCAAAAAAAGTCATTAAAGCCATGTAAACTTCGGAGTATAAACTCCAAACAAAAAGTATGCGGGTGTTTCTTCAACCAAGGACATGCTCACTCAGTGGACTGTAAAAAAAAAAAAAAAAAATCTATAAATGATTAGAAAAAACTTCCATGTACAAAAACCTTGTTACTCGTATAGATGAGATATGCATTAGAATTTAAATGCAATGTTTTGCTGAAATGTTTACATGGTATCTAGCCAGTGAGACTGATTTTCATTCAGTCATAAATACACGTCAACTCATGTCATCAAGACCACGGGGTATAAGGTGAATCTCTCAACATCATACTGCTCTAGAGAAGTTCTTAGGAAAGGACAGAAGGTTTCATTTAAACAACAACTAGCATGTAAGGAGGTTTGCATATATATTTATTATGTCCAAGTAAAGTCCTAGTCAAACAACCAACTCCACATCTTCATTTGATATGGTTATCCAGAATACACCAGCTGTTAGATTGGTTCTGGTCATGTCTATATCTTTGACAGCAGATGTTTACAGTTCAGTGGCCAGTGAAGGTTTGATTTTAGAGGTAAGGGGGAAATAACACCCAGCACTACCCACCCAATATATCAGTGTCAAGCTCAATCTTTTTCACCATCTCAGAAAGCCCTCTACAAGTCTTTTGTTCAGGCGGCGGTGGCATGCTATGCTCCACCAAGGGCACTGAAGTGGGAATATCCTCTGATATGGTGCGCACCAATGCAGAGCTGACCAGACAGATGCAAGCAGTTTGGATGTGTATGTTTGGTGGGATATCATCAGTCCCTCCTCGTGTTGGTTTGTCTGGACTCTGGTTCAAGGCATCAATGAGGCTTTGGTAGAGGATTATAGGCTTCAGGAAACTTGGTAGATCTTTATCCAAGCAAGAACACAGGACTGAAACTCTAGCCCCACAACGCTGATCAAGCTAAAGGTGGGAGCCAGTTTGCTTT
The DNA here is from genome assembly GCF_963993115.1 of Abramis brama. Taxonomy (NCBI): domain Eukaryota; kingdom Metazoa; phylum Chordata; class Actinopteri; order Cypriniformes; family Leuciscidae; genus Abramis; species Abramis brama. Next base: position 11,358,699 of record NC_139986.1, on the reverse strand, counting down.
TGAGTGGGGACAATATTTCACACTGAGAAGTTGTAGACCGACACTAAATAGGCTTAGGAGTTGACCCTCTTTGCAGTAATGACACTCATGGGCTTGAATGTAAAGGACAAAGGGGCTTCAAAGAGCTAAACTCTCAAAATCTTTGGGAAAGTGCTTGTGAAAAAGCACAAATGCTTTAAGACCATAAGGACAGCCAAGACTGCACTGAGCAACGTGAATAAACCTATTGTTCAGTTGAGTTTACTGAGGAAAGGATATGGCTTTGCGCTGCTGGGACAATCATGTGTATGTCCAAGATTTTAAAACATTGAGGAATGGCAAGATTTCATCCCTCCCTGCTTGCCTTGTTCAAAACATTCCCATTCCATCTTTAGATTCATATAAAAGGGAAACATTCAATTCAACAAGCTTTAATTCCCATAACAGGACATGGCTCTTACTGGAGAAGGGCACATCTGTTTAAGAAAATACAAACAATTAGGAAAGAGGATAAAGAGAGAGAAGAGAAGGATCTTCCACTTCCCCAAGAGAGATAAGAAATGCAACGGCAGCAAGTGCCTCATTGTTGCTGCTTCCCGATGACCAGCAAACAATATAAACAGATGTCACAGTGTTAGCCACATTTCACACTTCCACATATTTAGTGCTCTTCCCTTCATTAATCCGTCTTTCAATCCTGCCGTCTTATCTATACTGTGCATTAGCATGGTGCTAAGCAGGATGTAGGACTCTTATCCAGTGTTTGTGTGAGAAAAGAGGATAAGTCTCAGGAATGACGGCTAATGCTAATGCTTCGACTAATGCTCACAAAGAGGGCTATTTATCCTGTGCGCTCTTTATGCAAAACTCCCGGTCCTTTATGCACTTATGCAGTGTGTGTCTACACAAGAGTTTGTGTAAATGCAGTATTAGCACCTTGACTCGCTGAAGTAACGGAGGAGATTTGTAGGACTTTCTCAGAGGTCCTTGCTGTTTTCATGCCTTACCCCTCCTCTGGCACTTGTCGTTTGGAGCTTTGTTCCTGACACCCACTCCCAGGGTGCCCCTCTGTGTGTTACCGTGGTGACCAGGTGTGCAGAGGCGGCAGGTGGAGGCTCATTTAGGCGCATTAGGCCTTGACATGCGCCAGCAGGAAGAGTAATCACGCTTTACCTGCCACTAGTACTAGTGCATACACAGCACAAAGAGCCCGACTCGCTCTCCATCACATACTCTCACACACGCACAGTCTCACACTTACACTAGCACACACCTGGGACGCATTTACGAGCTGATGGATCTCCAATGGGAAAGAGAAATGCAGGGGGCTCTGTCGAATGTGAGAGTGTGCATGTGTATTGGGGTCAAGGTTTTTCACAACTCAAAGCCTGTAGAACTGAGTGAATGGCACCAGTGTGTGTTTTAAAGCAGTGATGGTGATAGGGTTAGTTAAATGGTTCTGGCATCTCATAATCCCCTCTGGTGAGGAGTGTACACCACATCTATAATCAACGATACACCGAGCCCTTTATTTAATCATAGTTGCTTTGCAGTCTAGACAATATAGGTTTCAAACGTCACACTGCAAGAAAAAAAAGAAAAGAAAGGTTTACAGTATTGAATACCCCTGGGCTGAAGCAGTAATTCACCTTTTTAATTTTTTATGTAAACACCTTAGTCTACCTGGAAGTGTGCACTGTTTTATTTAAAAAGTTGGACTAATAGCAGCATTGTATAATTGTAATTGTGTAATTAAAGTGTAACATGTATGTAATCCTTTAAATATTTAATTTCACATTGTGTTATGCAAACTTGGACAGACAGATGAAGGACTAGCTTGACTATAAAAAAATCTGCTTTAGCTAAATTATAACTGCACAAATAAATATTCTTACAGAGCCAATAAGTAATCACCTACCGTAGCAACAACAAAACACCATGTTATTGTTGCAGTAAGTTATACGTTATATGAAAATATAAAGAAAATATAAAGAAAATATAAAAACCTACTCTGGATCTTTTAGGGATTCTCTTATTGTGAGACAAATAAGTAATGGTATATGCAACTTATGGAGCTGTAGGTACTAGTTTAACAGGACTTTAGGACATGCTCACTCTGTTGTTCAGGCCAACTTTAGCAATTTACAAAACATTTTTTATTTAATAAGAATCAAATCAAATGCCAGAGGCATGTCTGCGAAATGTCTCAAAAGCAAGAATTTCTTCCTGAAGAGTGAGACATGGGGAGAGTGCCTCGCACTCCTTCTAGCATTCATTCCATCATCAACTTTCTCCACTCCGCAGTTCATTGCTGCCCTGGTGATCCCCCATGCAGAGAGAATGGACCTTTGGACGACTAAGAGGCTCCTTTGACTTGTCCTGCTGTTTTTGAACTCCTCTGTTTCAGTGTCTGCCTTCTCCACCTGACCTCTGACCCCCCACCACCCTTTCACCCTGCACCCTCTGCCCCAACTTCCCCCTCCGGTCTCCAGCCACCCGGAACACCCCTTTTTCACTTTTGTTCTTTTTTGCCTTGCCCTTTTAGCCTCTGTCTCTCCCCCACATTTTAACTCTCTCTTTTCCCTTCGCTTCACTCTTTTTCTTTGTCTCCCTTCATGTTTCCCCTTTTTTATTTATTTCTATAAACCATTTAAAAGAATGTTATGGGTTCAATACGAATTAAACTCATAAAGCACAATGTTTAGTAAGACAGAACAATATCTTCAACTTGTGAACTTGTAAATGAAATCTGTATTTTAAATGTATTAGTATTATTTATTTGTTTTGTTTTTTTAAACATTTTAAATTATATATAATTAAATTATATATATTAATTATTTAGAAATAACAACAATAATAATAATAGTAATATCGATCGAACTTGATGAAAACTTGAAACATTTCTTTGCTCTCTCATTTGCTGGAGCACCCCAACCAAACGCTGCCTCATTGCAGGCACAGAGTGGAGATTTCTTAGAGGTCCTTACTGTATACTATCCATACCTTCCCATTCATCTGACACTGCCTCTCCCCATTAAAACACTCTCTTTCTGCCTATTTCTCTCAATTTCTCTGTAAACAGAGAGTGGCAGAATTGCTGAGGTGGTCAGGTCTGTATTAATCAATATGTGAGGGTCTGACTGCTCGGATTGTAGTTGACCCTTGTGCATTAAGACGGCTAATGAAAGGGCCTAAACGATCAGTAGTACAGTGGTAAATGGTTTTGTGAGAGAGAACAAAGGTAAAGGGCATTTAATTAAGTGCTGTGTATTAAAATTACACTGTCAAACCTAATTCAAAACCAATTTAGCGAAACTAAACAAGCTATCACATCGAATCCTCGTCCATAGGTGATGACCAGGCAATGGTGGTCCGCAATATTAACCTCTTAAAAGGCCTTGACTAGCCTCGTCTGTCTCTCTCTCCCTTTATTTATCTCTTTCACTCTATCCTGTCCATGCACAGGTTCTTGCTCTCTCATGATTATTGATTATAAAAATGATGGGGGAGTCCGGTGGACCAGAGAAAAACAAGGGAAAGATAATATGGAAAAGAACAAGGCAGGGGGAGTTTGACTGCTCTCCGCTCTGTGGCGCTTTGATCACGCCGCTGATGAGCGAGACTGGAGTTGTGTGCTTATACTCGGCCCCTAATGAGGGAATTAGGGAGCAGAGAAGAACGTCCCCCATACTAACTTCCTCCCTGAAAAAAAATGAAAAGGCAAGCGAGAGCGAATGAGAAAGAAAGGGCAAATAGTCAACTGTCAGGCCCAATCAATCCATTAGGAGCTTTGCCTTTTGCCTCGCAAAGGGGAAAAAGTTAGTGTGCTGGCCCTGCACTAGATGTTTGTCCTTGAGTTTTATGCATAGACAATATCTACATTCTATAGGGACTTAATGTTCATGGTTCATTGTGACTGTCCTATGCAAAACACATTACTGAGATAACTTCTGTAGGGATAGGTTCACCCAAAAACGAAAGGCCGGAGGCAGAAAATTTTTTGTAACAAATCAAATATCAGTTTGTTCCTCACACAAATGTCTTGGATATCTATAGAAGACATTTGGTGAACCTTTTTGTCAATATCTACTATTTGTTGCAAAGAAAGTAGCAGCCAATACATTCTCCAAAACATGTTACTTTGTATTTCACTTTTTAAGGTGGACTATGCCTTTGGGATTTAAGGATATGTCCTAACATATTTTAGGATAAATAGCCAAAAAGTATAAATTAATTGGATTAAACCAAAAAAGCTGCATATTGAGAGAGTGCTTGTCCTGAATATGCCCCAAAAAACTATGAAAAAACTCACCATAGTGAGGGTCCAAGTATCCATTGCGAGGGTCCATAGCAAACAGCGTCCCCCGATAGGGCAGGGTGTGGTCTGCCAGGTGGGGCAGAGAGCTGTGAAGTTCTTTCTTCACCAATGGGGAGCGATCTTCTGTAGAGGTGGATGGCTCCTCACTCAGTTTTCCTGATGTGCCCAGAACTGTGGTCCGCCCACTGATGGCATTACGCCTCTCGCGATGATACGGGGAACCTGAACTGTCATCCTCTAAATGAGAGGGAAAAAAGGGGAAAAAAAAGAATGAATATGAATACTTTTATTGATAAAATATGAATATTTTAATGTATTTTTACATTTTATTTGTTTTTTATTATTACTAAATATAATTTTCAATTTTGCCACTTTATTGAGTAGCAGTACAAAGTACCACGGCTAAATGTGTTTGCATGTGTGCTAACTCCTAATTCATGCTTGCAAAAAAAAATAAAAAAAAATAAATTATTCAAGCAGTAATACATAATTTGATCAATTTTAAGTTCATCTCACAGTGCAGTAATGTTTGTGTCCAGTCCAGTTATGGTCTAAATCTGCAGTTCTCAATCTTTTTTACTTCAGTCACCCCCCAAAGACAATATTTAAAGGCTCTTGTACTATTTCTTGTACTTCTGCTGTATTGATAAAAAACTGCTCATTTTGAAACTTTATTTTCAGAAACTGGAAGTGGCAATATATTAAATAATACATAATTCAAATAATTAAATTTCATATTACCCAGAGTTTCAATAACTGAATTTTATTCAGCATTTCTACCTGCTAAAACATTTTAGAGCTAAACATAACTAAATCATTATAAAACATGATGTTTTAGGATTTAATTAATTTCCACAAATTTCCAGGTCTGGAAATCACACTTTTAAAATCCCCTCATATTTCCAGGTTTTCAAAGAAAATGTTGGTGCTTACATTTTTTAAGGGCATTACATAAGAATATGTAACATAAGCTTAACAAACATATAACATATAACAAACATAAGCTTGTTTCCAAGCAGCACAGCAGTAATGACTTTATGAACTTCTTCACTTATAAGATTGATAATAACAGGGAGAAAATTATAACTATGCAACCGTCTACTACAGTATCGCATCAGGCAGTGCATTGTAGTCTCCCTATAAATTCCATTCATTCATTGCTATAGGAGAGGAAGAATTTTCTAAACTCGTTAAATCATCTAAATCAGCAACATGTATGTTAGACCCTATACCGACTAAGCTACTGAAAGAGAGGTCATAGATCCTCTTCTTAATATCATTAATTCATCTTTGTCATTAGGATACATATACCAAAAACTTTTAAGCTGGCTATGATTAAACCGCTTTTTAAAAAAAATGCAACTTGATCCTACAGAATTAGTCACACTGCCAAAAGAACCAAAACCTGGTTTAATGACCATGGTATTACTGTGTAATTACTGTGTGATTTCATGTAATATTCTAATTTTCTGGGATTTTGATTTCGTGGGTTTCATAAGCTGTAAGCTATAATCATCAAAATTATAACAACTAAAGGCTTGAAATATCTCACTTTGCATGTAATGAGTCTATATAATATATTAGTTTCACCTGTTAAGTTGAATTCTTGAAATAAATCAACTTTTTGATGATATTCTAATTTTATGACCAGCACCTGTACAGGCCAATCTCGAATCTACCTTTTCTGTCAAAGATACTAAGGCAGTATCTTCACAACTATGTTCCTTTTTAGAAAGAAATGATATCTGCAAGGATTTTCAATCAGGATTTAGACCGTACCATAGTACTGAGACAGCTCTCATTAGCAGTGTTGTGCAAGTTACTTCCAAACTGTAATACATTATACATTACTTGTTACTGTTATTTAAAAGTAATTCTTTACCTTACAATATTACTGTCTCAGAATTGTAATGCGTTACATTACTCCTGTATTACTTTTGAGTTACTTTCACCAAAATAACTACAGAAGTAGAACTTAACATTCTAAAATGACTAGGGCTGTAAAGATATGTGATATGAAACCGCGACACTCAGATCCACAAACCTGTGTCACGGTGCGCGGTGTGAGAAGGCAGAACTCCCCCTTCCAATTCCCAGAGTTATCCTTCCCGTCCAGATCCAAAGCTACCACATCTTTAAATTACTATTAGTATTATTTGAAATTAACATTATAAAATACGGACCTACACCACAAAACTAGTTGAGAATAAATTCTTTAAAATTGAGCAATTCCAGCGTGGACCTGACATTTGCTGTAAAAACCTGAAATATAAATTCTCAGAAAATGCATTTAATACCAATATATTGAAACGACTGTTTATATATCCATAGGCTACTCCCTTAATAAAGGAGACCAGATATTAGAAAAATATCAATCTACACACATGCATTTTATATTTAATATGAGGGAAATAGACATGTATGCATGCGTGACACAAAAAAATCTTTAACTTTTAGGTAGCAAAATATTTTTTAGTAATTCTGTGAATTACGCTAAGTAAACCAAAATTAATACTACCCACCGGATGAAGAAGGGTTGGCTCTCCACAGAACATAATATATTCATTTTATTTTATTTTATTTTATTTTATTTTTGTACCGAAACTCAGAGTCTACTTGCCTCACAGTCAGACATGTCTACTTTTAAACAGAGCAATTCAAAACGAAAGAAAACATAGGCCTACTGCTCTCTGGTTAGAAAGAAAACACAGAACAAACAGAGTAATGCGCATATGTCCATCCCGCGAATGTACAGTCGTCTTCTACCATATTCTCATTATTAGCCGCTTTTCCACTGGCCAGCGCGATCACAGAGACCGAAATCATGCCTCGCGGCACTCCTGCTAAACCTGTCCTACACACGCTTTTACTGGACTATGTCACACAATACAAAGGTACACCAGCAAGAGGGAGATGAATGAAATAAATCGCCATACAAATATATCAGAAGCTGTCATTTAGTCGTTATTTACAAACTTGGACACCACACGCGGCTATTGACTGACCACGAACATGTAATAACTTAGGCATTTTTCATTCGTTAATGTCTCGCGGTCTGGCTGTTTTTTCCCCCGTTTTGTTTTTTTTGAACAATTAAATTTTGGGCTAAAAGTGTGTTGTAACGCAAGCGTTACTGAACATGTACCGAGTAAAATATTACTGAAAATTGATTAGTAATGCCTTACACTACTGCGTTACAACAAAAAGTAATAAGTTACTGTAATACATTACTTTTGTAACGCGTTACTCCCAACACTGCTCATTAGAGTCACAAATGATTTGCTCTTATCATCCGATCGTGGTTGTATCTCTCTATTAGTGTTACTCAATCTTAGTGCTGCATTTGACACTATCGAAAACAACATTCTTTTAAATAGACTTGAAAATTATGTTGGCATTAGTGGAATTGCATTAGCATGGTTTAAATCATACTTATCTGACCATTATCAGTTTGTAGCAGTAAATGAAGAGATGTCTTATCGATCAAAAGTTCAGTATGGTGTACCACAAGGCTCAGTACTAGGACCGTTGCTGTTCACTCTGTACATGCTACCCCTGGGAGACATCATTAGGAAGCATGGCATTAGTTTTCACTGTTACGCTGATGATACGCAGCTCTATATTTCTTCACACCTGGACGAAACTTACCAATTCACAAAATTAATGGAATGCATAGCTGATATAAAAAACTGGATGACTAGCAATTTCCTACAACTTAATTCTGAAAAAACAGAGATTCTAATTATTGGACAAAAAACTTCCTCACGTAATAACCTAGAATACTGTCTAGCATGTCCTCGTCGTCAGTTAGGAACCTGGGTGTGCTCTTTGATACCAATCTTTCATTTGAAAGTCACGTGTCTAGTATCTGTAAAACCGCATTTTTTTTATTTAAAAAAATATATATCTAAATTACGTCAAGTGCTCTTAATGAAAAATGCGGAACAATTAGTTCATGCGTTCATGACATCAAGGCTAGATTATTGTAAGGCTATTATGGGTGGTTGCCCTGCACACTTAATAAACAAACTACAGCTGGTCCAAAATTCAGCAGCTAGAGTTCTTACCAGAACCAGGAAGTATGACCATATTAGCCCGGTTCTGTCAACACTGCGTTGGCTCCCTATTAAACATCGTCTAAATTTTAAAATATTGCTAATGACTTACAAAGCACTAAAGGGTTTAGCTCCCCAGTACTTGAGCGAGCTCTTAACGCATTATAGTCCTTCACGTCTATTGCGATCTCAAAATTCCGGCCAGTTGATAATACCAAGAATATCAAAATCGACTGCTGGCTGGCGGTAGATCCTTTTCCTATTTAGCACCAAAACTTTGGAACAATCTTCCAAACATTGTCCGGGAAGCAGACACACTCTGTCAGTTCAAATCTAGACTAAAAACACATCTCTTTGGCCTAGCATACACATTACACATTATAGACTTCTATAATTCAATGTTAGGCTGCATAGATTAGGTCAGCTGGAAACCAGGAACACTCCCCATAAATCCTGATGTACTTGTTACATCATAAGAAGGATGGCGTCTACACTAATATTAGTCTCTCTGTTTATCCAGGGTTTACCGCAGTCCGCCGGATCCATGCCATATCGAGATCTGATGAAGGACCTGCACCTGGACACGATGACAACTAGGGTTGGGCCGATAGACGATGTCATCGTCCATCGCGATGGCTGACAGACATCACGATGTTGACTTGTTATTGCTGCTTCCATAGACACCATTGTATATTTTACAAACTATAAATGTATTGTTTTGCAATAAATTATTTGTATTTAAATGTCTGAAACCTAAAATAAACATTATGTGGTTTAAACACTGAATAGTTGTGATATATGACAAGCGCTGAGCGCGTCCGTCTTTGGCTTAGCGCCAGCCATAGCGCGAAAGCACAGTTTGAATCTGGCAGTTATGTCACGTCACTGTACATTCGCTCCTTAGTGTGCCAAAATCGAAATTGCTGATGAGATGTAGAGGAAAATATCTAGTGGAAAATTAGAATGTTACGTTACGTTATGTAACATAAGCTTGTTGTCTGAGCTTTGCTAATGTCATGGTCATATCAAAACCATCATTATAGCTAGTACTACAATAGGAAAATTCATGGCCACAAAAACCGATACATAGATACACAATGCAAATACACAGAGACACTCATAGGTAGACAGACCTACAGACAGCGGCAATAAATATGTGGAACAAGTCTGGTCACGCTAAGAGTTCGGGTAGTGCAGGGAGGCATTGTTAGTGCTAACGTGTGCTTTAGGGAGCTCTTTATGGGTTTTATGTGCAAAGCCTCCTGGGCTTGGCCTCTTCCAGGCAAATGTGCAGGTTCATAGCTTCACACAAGAGCAATGGAGTGACTCTGTGTCTCTGCTTGCCGCAGTCTGTGAAATAAAACAAGCCAACATTCAACATCACAGCAGCAGTCAGGCAAGGATTTCCCACAAGCGCTCTCTCTCTCTCTCTCTCTCTCTCTCTCTCTCTCTATATATATATATATTTTTTTTTTTTATATATATTTTTTTTCAAAGACACAGAATCCCATGGAGAGGGCAGCTGAGTCTTTTCCCTGCATTCCAAACTGCCCATTAAATGGCCTCATGGGTAGTATCAACGCCCACAAGCTATCCGCCTTCTCTCTCTCTTTCTCTTTCCCTCTCTTTCCATATACCAGTCTTTTAACACTGTTCCTGCCTCTCTCTCCTATACACACACACCAAAAGAGGTGTACTTGCCTTATTTCTATGTCTGCAAGTAATCTGTTCTGGCAGACAGAGTTGGACTTGTACCCCACAGGGACAGTCTCCAGTGGTCTAAAATGGGGCAGAGAGAAGCAAGTTTACAGGGCTTTGCAGGGTTTACAGGGTTTAGTGTTTGATCTTTCTTGAAGACACATGACCCATTACCTGACCCCATCTGGGTCATGACCTCTCAGCCTAGAATAAGTAGTGGAGCAACCCATAATTCAGTCATCTAACCTACCATACCCTTTCACTGCTGTAGAACATCACTCACTGCTTTTTAACCTTCAGGAGTTCAGTTCATAACTGCAGCAGTAGGGGTCAATGAGGTCACCGATGATGTCATTTAAAGGGACTGTGAGAATTCTGTCATTTATTACTCACCCTCATGTCTTCAAAACTCATATGACTTTCTTTATGCAGTGGAACATAAAAGTGAATTCTTAAAGACTGACAAAAATATTGAAGATATTCCCTAAAAATCTTGACATCTGTCTTAAAAAAAAATTAATTTAATCTGCAAGTGTCTTGCAGTCAACTACTAGCAACAGCACACATTAGCATTTTTTACTGTATCTAGTGTAAAGTGTTGGTAGGAAAAACAACAAATAAAAATAAAGGTTCCACATGCAGGTTTTCACAACAATGCCATAGAAGAACAATTTTGCGTTTTTAAAGAACCTTTCAGTGAACAGCGAACCTTTCTGTCTTAGTGTGAAGAACAATTTAAGAGTGAACATACAGCCTTGCTTTATGTAACAATCCTCAAAATAAGCACCAGCTCCATTCTTCAGCACAAAATCCCAACATTAAATGAACATTAAATACTAGTTTCCTCCTTTTATCATTTGGCACAAAAACACATACATAAACAGTTAATATCATAATTTACCACTGCACAATTTATTATAATTGTAGGGAAATAAAATGACCAGCACATTATGTCAAATGCCTCCTTCTTTGTTCCACATTAGGAATAAAGTCATACAAGTTTGGAATAACAAGAAAAAAAAAATGTCATTAGGTGAACTATCACTCACATGTTTAGCGAAACTAGACCAGCAGACGCTGATATTTGAAGCTTTATCAGATTCTTGTATCTAAGCACTTTAAAAAAGCAGCACAACTTTTTAACAAAATACAGACCATAAGACTGTAATTTGCAAAGTAAAAGAGTGCTGGCCTTGGGAAAGCCAGCAAGAGTTGGTCTGACAGAATAAATTGTATCAGCGGGTTCTGGTGGAACGGAACACTTGTGTTTTGGCATGCGAGAGCGGTTGTGACTCAGGTCATTAAGCTCAAACTGTAAACCTCCTCCGGTTTGGCCGAGTTTAGCAGTATGCCGTTGCTGATGAGTGCTGCTCTAATGCTGGGCTGTTTTAAAATCTTTCTGTTCTAAAAACTCTAGTGTGGAGGCATGGAGCTGCCGCCAAATGTCCCGTAGCGCTGGAGCTAAGGTTAGCGCTTGGCCCAGCTGTACTGTGCTGTAGCAAGGAAAAGCCAATTAAAACTATGTGGATTAAAGATAGTATTTTATGTATCACTATGGAATACACTTTACAAACAGTCATGATAGAGAGTATTCAAGGTTCATCGATCCATGAAAAATGACAGCATCAGTTGGTTTATAAGTCTTTAATCCTATACTGCAAAGCCAGTGATCTTATTGAGGGAATAATAGCACTTATAAAGTTAAAGCAGGATTAATAGGCCTGCTCCCATAAAACCACAATATTAACATAAAGGGATTTAAGTATCATCCTGTTACCATGCTCAGACACACACACACACACACACACACAGGATTTGAAAGTGAATACTGAGGTATGGGTATATGGAAATAAGGGAAGGAACAGTCCTGACTAAAAACAACCTAAATTCAATGACTATTTTAAATTTGTTTATTTTATTTTATTTTATTTTATTTTATTTTATTTTATTTTATTTTATTTTATTTTATTTTATTATTTTATTTTTCTGTACCGAAACAAAAATATTTTTTGAAAGTTGTATTTAAAATTTACTTCACTCAAAAATGTCTTGATTTAAAAAAAAAAAAAAAAAATGTTAAGCCTATGTTTTATTTACTTATATTTTTTAAAAAAAATTGTTATTTTAAATTAATTTATATTAGAAATTAGATTACAAATCTACAGTCTACCCCTGAAGAAATCTACTTTTATTTATAGGGTGCACGTTTATGTGTACAGTATGATTCTTTGAAAGGGTACAATGTTTCTGTGCAAACCTCAGGATTCACAAGTGCTCAACTGTGAATTTAGTAAATAAACTGTCTCATTGACTACTGTGTGGTCTGTCTTAGACTCTTCCGCCCGGGGGTCCTAGCCTTCCTTACCCCCATAATGCTAATATTTCCCCCTCCGGCTACTACAGAATAGTTTTTGTTTATGGTGCCAGGAGGCACCTACCAGGAGGGGGATGCTGTAATATTTTCATTCACTTCCTGTCATGCCTCCAGTGAACCTCCTGAATCTATGCAGATCAGACAAGCCTGAGTCTCCATTGAAGAACGGCATCAAAGTTTACAGAACCGTCTATATTTTTTATGTGATCAACCTGATCATTGTTGCATTTCCTGTCCAATAAAAACCAAGGCTGAAACAACTAAATGAGTCAAAGTGAGTACAACCCCTTAATCCACACAGTTTATCACTTCCCATAACACTATGGAATGCCCATTCCATAGGCCCAGGAACATTCTGTTACAGCCTTAGTGGATTCAGGATCTGCAATGAATCTCATACATCAGCAAATTATTCAGGAATTTAAAATTACCATGGTGCCATGTTCGCATCCAATAAAGATCACTGGAGTGGACAATAAACCCATCTGAAAAGGCCAATGGGAAAGACCTGGATTAAGCTTCAAATTGAAATATTTCCTACTGAAGAACTCGCTCTGTATGTCATTTCCTTACCTCTTCATTCCATCATACTAGGACATAAAGCTTCTTTAATTATTAAAAGATTGCGATCTCGATTTGAACACCCACGCAATCTCATTTCTAAATGACGATTCGCCTGTGTCTATTAAACCTTTGACAAAATCACACCAGAACAATTCAAAGAACAATCCACAGCTTCGCCACTATGTATAAGTATGAAACACCTTTGCAAACAGCTCTACTAGGACGTCCAAGTTTATCAGTTCATGATCCACACAGATCATGAGGCACTACAGCAATCTGTCACGACACATTAAAGAGCCACAAAATGGTATTTGTTTAATTTTCTTAAAAATTTAAAAAATTTGAACTTGAATTTTAAGTAACCTGTTATATCTTGCCTGTCGGCACGTTGTCAGTGTCCTCTTTGCTCCGCGATGTATTCTTCACTGTGTGAGAACATGATGTGTGGTGTGAGAGCGCCCAGGCTTGTCGGACATAGCAACAGTAACTAAAGGGGGTGGGTCTTTGTGAACAGTCAACAGGCTGCTTTATGTCAAGGATAAGCCACGATAGGCCATGTTATGCGAAGGGCACGATAGGCAAAGATACGAAAATGGCAGAGATTGGCCGTGAAATATGAAAGCCATGAAAGACCACGATAGGCCAGTTAAGAGGAGAAGTATTTGTGAAGACCAAAGCCAATCGATATCACAGGAAAACAGAATGAAACCACCAGTAGCATGCTAATAGAAATGTACCTTGATTATTACTTGACAGTGCCTGCTGAGCATTTAAGTTAATTTTAGAGTCAGATCTTGCTTGAAACTCGAATGATGAGGATTGACTATGTACACCACTTGTCCAAAAATAATGTATTAAATTGAGATGAGTTGGAAAACCACAGTTCCCTGTGTCTGCAGTTAGGAGGATTCTAAACCACTGCATTGTGAAGGGAAGGCTGTTAGGTTTGATAAAATGATAGAAGGTAGTATTTAGGTTCTAACAGGAAGACTTGGAGCACAAGTACTAAAACAATGTCAATTTTCTTGGGCATGACTCCGGCACACAGCTTGATAGAGCTATACAGACAGAACTCCATCTAACCATCATAATCTGGCGAGAGAACCCCCAAAATAAAAAACAGATCGGCATAACAAATAAGTAAAAGAAATACCCAATATACATAGAACAAAGAACAAAGATTGATAAGCTTTGTCGTACAATAGGATGGATAAGAATGCTTTTACTTGAGGATGCTTTATGAAGATTGTTGTTCGATACCTAAGTGAAGGGATAAGCTTACTTTGAGAGAGCCCTGCGAAAGGGGAAGGGTCACGATAAAGCCCAAGTGAAATGCTTATGACCAGGCACAGAGTAACTCTGATGTTCAATGTGTGGTGCGCTGTTATGAACGCAAATCACAGTGATGGTGATGTTCTACATCTACTGCACTGTTTTAAAAAATTAAGACAAGAACAGCAATGATAAGCAATATACAGGCTGCTGCTACGGATGTTGTTTGTTTTTTGGGGTTTTTTTTCACAGGCAACACAAATGTAGCACAAGTATAAAAACATTTCTTACCATCACTGAAAATAACCAGGTAGAGCAGCTCATCACTTAAAAAGGCATACAACTGTCATATGTGTAATGAAATCGGTGTAATTATTATTATTTTTTACACCTTTACAACGGTGTTGAGCATATTAATGCAATGGCTAATCGGAGGTGTTTGTGTTAGCATAGAATCCATTCAGTCGAGATCAAAACGATTCAGAGCTTGTTCACTGCTGAGTTCTTTATGTTAAACTGGTCGGGTCAAAATAAATAAACAAATCGACTGTCTCTTTCCTGTACGTACACACACTAAGAAAATCTGATGCACGTAACAGTATAGCAGAATAAAACGCAGATAGAGATATTAACTGAAGGACATTTTAGCTGAAGGAACATGAACACAAAAGCACACAATTGATGAGTGATTGGAAGTGAGGGGGAGGGAGCGAGAGCCTGAGAATGATGCTCCAGGGTGTGCAGGGCCCCACCAGCCTGACCAGCAGCGCTCCGCTGCTAAACAGATAACAGATTGTGTGCATCAGGTGCCCTCCATGTGATGTCATAGGACTGCCGTCGGCCAGTAAGATTTCACACGTACCTCAGACACCGTCATGCAGGACGTGTCCCCATAGCATCAGCAACTGATGCAGCATTGAGTTCCCCTTGAAAGCGAACCACAATTCTTAGCGAATAATCAGAATAATGAAAATTGCATGTAATCAGAAGTTATGAGGTTTGCTTGTGTCATGTAAACATTTACTGCGATTAAGTCTTTATTCTGATTATTTGAAATAATTACATTATTGGTGCAAATGTAAACATGGTCATTGTCCTAAGGGACAAACTGAGTCTGATCCCCCAGCTGGTTGGCTTTAATCACCACAAAGATCTTTCAACAAAGTCTTATTAGTGTAAGTACTATGATGACCACTAAGCTGAGATATGCTGTTAAGTCCAGAGGCTGACACCAGTGTGAGCAAGACACATGAAGATATGACCCTTACAATGGATTATAATGGCATTAATGCAATTTTACAAGCTCATAAAAAAATAATTTAAAATATCTCAGTCTGCATCAAGTCATTTTGTTCCCTCATTTGAACTAGACCCTGAATTCCTTCAACGTTTACAATGGCTACATCTCAATAGTGGCACAAGTGCACCCCACCCCAGTTGCTATCCTCAAGAACAGAGGATTACACTAATTGACATGTACTTCTTCACAGACCCAATGGCGCTCCTAATGGCTCTGCAAACACTCAACGACAGGAGGTCAACAGCCTCTTGATTCACTCAATAGACAGCAGAGGAGCAACATATCTGATAATCTCCCTCTCTCCTTTCAGCTCTTTTCATTTACTTCATCTCTTCTCTTTATTACTATGCTCCCTACCAGCACTGAATTACATTTCTTACCTCTGTTCTTCTCACTGTCCCTAAAGAAAATGTCATTGCTCAGAGATTTCTCCCTCAAAGCTCAGAAAAGTTATTTATTTATTTAAGTATCAACTTTGTCCCAGATGTTTCTCCTAAAATAACATTAACATACAGTTAACAGTACGAGTATGAAGCTATACATTTAATCTGGATATCATAGAACAGATCATTTAGACTTTGAATTTGACTAGCAATGCTTGAGTTCATGTAGAAATGTTTGACTTTGCAAACTTTGGTCTCTTAGATAATCTGAGCACAACTTAAGGCATTGTTTAGATCTCTTCTGAAATTCTATAGAAACATTTGAGGGCCCTTTTCTCAGAAAAATAAAAGAAGTTAAGAAAAGTCTCCACTTGCACTCAAGTTTAAACTCATTGGAGAAACAACTGAGATATTAAAGCACTCATTTGTGGTTTCTCCTTCCTAAGGGACAATAAAAGTGGACAGATTTCATTTAGGTGGTTTCTTTATAAACGGATTCCCGTTTGAGCCATGTTACAGAGCAGAGTTCAAAAGTTTCCTTCAGACTTTCAGATGAAGGTGAGTGTGCTATTGCACTCTGGGCTTAGCAGGGCTCTGATGTTGAGATTACAAATGTCAGGAGGCAGATGAGAAGGATTTCCATTGCCTGACCATCAACCCTTCTTTTCTTCCCCTCGTTTTTCCCCCTCAGTTTTCTTTTATTTATTTAGCAATTTTGGCTCCACCATTGCTCCACAGATTCACCAGTCTTTTCACCTCAACACAAAAACAGCAAGCTTGTTCTCTGTGGACCGGGAGGAAAGCGTGCTCCAGTGGAAAAAAAAACAGAAAAAAAAAACAGTGCAAAAGAGGGGAAGAGAGAAGGGGAGAGAGGAAGAGTGATTGTGCTCCCTCTCTCTCTCTGTAGTGATTGAATTTCTTAACATCTTTTCAAAAATCGCTTAAATGCCTGGAGGCGAGAGGAAGAAACAAGCTAATGGTGGATGGGGAGCACTGAACAAATTTCAGAGCCCTTTCCTGCTTGCGTTTGAGGTTTGAAAGCGAGCGCCCTGCCTTTCAAGTTTCAAAGTCCTCCTTTCTCCCGTGGTGTCACTGAAGGATTTGAAAAGAAGGTAATTGTGCTCACTGCCGCCCTGATCAGAGGCACACAGCCTAGGCTCTAGTATTTCACCAGCTCTCAGTACCATAGGAATAGACTCGGCAACTCTGCTCCAACTTTCCCCCTCTCTCCCCCTCTCACTGGTTCTCTCTCTCTCTCTCTCTCTCTCTCTCTCTCTCTCTTACTCTCTCCTGTTCTTTGTGTGTCTCTTGATCTCAGTCTCTCGCTTTTTTCCACTCACTTTCTCTGAGTCTTGATCTGGGCTTCTCTCTCTACCAATTGGATCTCCCTCTGTGCATGGTTGTCCTCTGACAATCTCTCTGCTCTTTTCTGCCCTACTCTTTCCTGCTCCCATCTTTCCCTTACTCTTTATTACATTTTGGGGCAAGAATTGTAAAGTCTGCTAGAAACCTTCCAAAAACATAAGTTACACATTTTTATTTATTTTTTATTTTTTTACTATTAATTAAATTAACTGTCTGAAAGAACTGATTCACTAAAATGAATCACCAGTGTTGATGCCACGAGGGGGCCTGGACCGGCTACCTCATTCACTGTGCCCCCTTACCTCTGCTCCAATACGATTTATGCTGCTGGCTTTCTGAACAAACTGATTCATTAAAATGAATCATATTTCCCAATTCAATTTGTGAGACTTCGGCAGAAAGATTTATTTATTTTTATGGTTCATTACAATAAACCGATTCACTAAAATAAATCAGACTTCCCCAACTCAACAGATCCTCAAAGATCCAATTATACGATCTTCTGGTGAGCTATTTCTGGCGCAGATCATAGCGTGAGGATGCCTCTGCAATCTGTCCCAGCTATTTCTTTTCCTCCTATTTCCTACTCTTTTCTACCTGCAACCCATACTAGTCAAGAAGGATCAACAAGGAAGCCTCTAGCTCAGCCCTCCACGTGTACAGCCCCAGCTCGCTGGCCATCTCATACCCTCGCCACCTCCACCTCCTTCTCACGCAGTAGCCCAGGAACTTCTACCAGTATCTTCACAACTTCACTCTCTACAACTTCCTTCTCTCCTTACATCAGTTCCTACCAACGAATCCCATTGTTCTTTCGAATGCGGTCCCTTAACCATTCACCTTAATGATTCCATCCCCTCTACCAAACGGGTACTCACCTTTTTGGAATTCTGCATAGCTTCAGTAGATTAACAGAATTCATATGCGCCGCCTTTCCCACAAGACGTAAAGAGCTAAACGACTATCTCTCCATTATAGCTGAGCTCAGAATCTCTTTTAGCGGTAGTCATTTATACACGTACCACAAACCGCAAAAATGTGCCGCTCGCATTACCCATTGGAATCAGTGCCCATATTGAGGGGCTCTTGATCTCGAACTTTACAACAAAGTTTTCTTGGGCTGTTGAAGGCTCTCCTGCACCATTTGCAGATTGATCACTCACATAACTTCGTCCCCAAATAACACAGGATCCCCCAACACTCCCTGAACCGCAAGTGCCCAAGTCTACATCATAAGTCCTCCATTCCAAGGGCGAACACAGCATTCAGCCCATTAGTTTAAACTCAGGGAAACAAGTCTGTAACAACTTCAATAACTTTGGCCGTGTTAGACCATGGTGCCGCTTCCTCCATATTTGCAGTTACTGCGGTGGAGCTCACACCAAGAGTATGCCCTGTACACTGTTCTTCAGCAAATCTAAATAAAAATCTCAAAAAGAATCTCTCTTCCTGTATCATCATTTCCTCTCTAGCAAACAAAGTTAAAAAAAATGTACACATTACCACATTTCTGGTTTGAAAGAAGGTTTCGATCCTGGCTTGGAAAGCCTAGCAAATTCCAGTTTAATCTGTGACAAACTCCAGTAAGCCTCAGCCGAACCACACTCAGTAGATGCCCTCATTAAAAAAGAAGTCGATTCAGCCGGCTTCATGATCGGTCCTTTCCATTAAATTCCATGCCTCTCTACCCAAGGAAAAAATAGACCGAATAATCGCCATCTCTTCAAACTTGCTAGAAGCCTCCCATTGTAGCAAGCATGACTTGATCTCTCTATGCCCTTTAAACTATGCCATGTGCATAATTCCACAAGGCAGGCCTTTCATTTAGCTGTTTCTCCCAGAACCCTACAATCTTCCTGGAACTCCTTTAAAAACTTCCACATAGTTTATAATATAGCTTTCCCAGATTTTTCCCTCCTCTCAATAAATTATTTTATTTCCCACCTGAACAGTACCAAATCCATTCAGCCAGGATCCATTAAAATCTACCTCAGTGGTATACATTTCTTGTTTAAACTCATCCACGTCCACCTGAGCCCCACTATCTCAAACCCCCAGACATCTCTTCTTATCAAAGGCCAACAAAAAACTCACTCTACCAAACCTGATACCAGGCAACCTCTAACTAACAACCTCCTAGGCATATTTCTGACTAACCTCCGCTCTGGCCTTTTCTCTCCAAACACGACCAGAACCCTAGACGCTATGTTCAATTTAGCCTTTTTTGGCTTCCTTCGAGTTTCAGAATTCACAACCAATTCCACTTTCAACCCAGCTATCCATCCAACCTTCTCAGATCTTCAAATTTTAAACCATGACATGATTCAATTCAACATCAAACAAAGTAAAACCGACCAATTGAAACGTGGCAATTCAGTCTTCATTTTCAATCTGCCAACATCCATTCAGCCCTACCAGTCCCTTGCTGCCTTCCTAACTCAGAGGCATTCACAAATCAACTCTCCGTTCGACCCTCTATTTGATGATGAGTAGGAACAAAAAATTGTCCTCACTGGCTCAAGCATCCCCACAAAATGTTTTCCTCCCACTCTTTCCGCATAGGAGCATGTACCACAGCTGAATTTGAATTTGAATTGCAGTGTGGGCTCTCCCGTTCATCTAAAACAAGAGCTTTCACGTCATATGTTTATTGTGGGCTCCCCATTCCAATTGCAGTGAGGGCTCTACCATTCGAATCGCAATGTGTGCCCTTTGTTCGGGTGCAGTGGGGGCTCTCCCCTTTCAGCGCGATTTGCGCTGTGTGATCCTTCATGTTCTATATCATGGAGGCTGTCCCGCTCGAATCCCAGTGTGGGTGCTCCTATCCAAACAGTGGCCTGGAGGAACCTGGAAGTTGTCCTTTGACAGTAGCAGGTCCCTCGTTTTCTCATGCGATTCAGGTCCTTGCGTTAGAGGGAGGGAAGCAATGCGTCTAATACACATTGTAGGATCCCTCTTTCTGTGGCTGAAGGAGGGGTTATCACTTTGGATATTGTTCGGCTCGCTTTTCCAAGGATAAGGGCCTCCTTCCTCACTCATGACATTAGCCGCTTTCCGACCAAGTAGTTACAGGAACTTAGTTATAGGAACTGTCCACTTCTAAACAGTTCTATGAACTACTCTCCCCAAACTCGGTTTTGCTGTTTGCGTTCGCACTGGCCATAGGAACTGGTAGGAGGGGTAAAGGAGTGACGCAAGCACGGTGACTTTTATTTTGACGGCGCAACGGACCTTTATTTTGGCGGCGCTGGGAACGCCAGAGCAAACAATGCTCACATTCTCTGTGTTTTTTAGTTAGCGATCTGTTTAACAGTACTGTTTAATATGTTATTAGATAGAACTGTTATAGAAAGTAGACAGTATATGAAAAAAAGGTTATTAGCCTATGCCGTGTGGTTGATGTCCAGTGTTGCTAGCTGGGCAGATAAACATAATCATGTTTGGCTTGGTCCCCTCAAAGTTGCGTTGGATTTTCTCTTCAGCATAAAGGTTTAGAGACCCATCTATCACTGTTTTCCATGTTTGTATAGTTAGTTTCTGGAGTAAATATATAGGCTATAATCTGTGTGTTTACATTATAGCTGTTTTAAAAATGGCGGGTCAATCAGCGTACACTAACGTCACGGGTAGTTCCTATAGTGCTGGTTTAGACCCTACTCTGAAGTAGGACCTAAATTAGTTCCTCCAAATGGAGTTCCTAGAACTAAAATCGTTCCTAGTTCCTGCGGTGCGAACACGCCGACATCCGGGTACTTTAGCCAATAGTTCTAGGAACTGTGAAAAGGTTCCTCTGGTCGGAAAGCGGCTATAAGAGCTCCCTGATATCTGACTCATGCCCCTCCACTGCGAACAGCAAGCCAAATATGCTTAACCTTATTAACTTAAAGATTATATGGGCAAATTAACTCGTTAAGTGAAGTTCCAAAAAGTAATTTCGGGAGGAGTGAACCCATCTAAAAACTGCCAGAGCATATAAGCAGCCGCTCACCTGGCTCTAGCATCCGCTGTTTTGGCATCCCTCCACCTCCCCAACTCCACCAACATAATTAGGTATCTTGTTACCATACTCATCATTCAAGCATTAGTAGTCCCACTGGGGGGGTATATCTAAGCTTGAGTTGAAGTTGCTTCTTCGAGCCCCTCCACTGTGGACAGCAAGCCAAATACGCTTAGCATTATTATCTTAAAAATTATATGGGCAAAGGAACTCGTGAAACATTGGAAAATGTACATTTGTGGAAAAATTATAGGTATTTTGAGAATGGTTGAGCTATTGTCACACTTAAATTGAGTTAAGTAACCAACTAATTTTATTTAAACACTCCTCAACACTGTAAATAAGAGATGGGACAGGAAAGAGACAGAAAAGAGCACACAAGATGCCAAAAATACAGGAGAGATCATGAGGACAGGCCAGAACATTGTTCTTGTGACCAGTGAGGGATGTCTCTGGCAGTGGGATGGGAGTTTCTAAAGTTGAAGGCTGGTATAAGGCTAGTATAAGGATAAGCTCAAAGGCAGAGCTGTCTTCTTATTTTCCTCTAGCTCTCTGCCCTCTTTTCGATGCATGCCAATCATCTCTCACCCTGCTCAAAGTTGAACCGGCTCTCCTGCTGCTGAGCGGTCGGCTAATGCCAGTCAACATGCAACAGAGTAGCACAGAGGCCATTTACGTCAGAGTTGCACAGTGTTGCACACTGTTTCCGGTAAGGATGCAGGCTTTGTTAATGGAAAAAAAAATGGAGAAAGCAAAAGGTCAAGACTGAAAATCCACCTGCAGATGTTTTGAAGGGTCTGTTGTCAATAGTTGAGGTTGGTGTAGCTGGGGAACTTTATTTATTTATTTATTTTTTTGCGGTGGTGTTGGTGCTGATGTGTGGGGAGTTACGGTGGAGGAACAGAGGAGCTTGTGGTAAAAAACAAAACGTTTTTCAAAGCTTTCTCCTCCTGTGAAGTAATCCCTCTGTCTTTTTCTCTCCTTATTTCTTTATCTTGCAAATCAACTTGCAGGAGAAGCAGCCATTAACAATGCAAAGAGGACGCAGATATTCCTGTGCTTGGCATGCGCATAATAACGACACCTCTCCAAAGGCTTACCTGATTCGTCAGCCTGGCACCTGCGCTAAAGACCATAGAATCATTTGTGATCAGAAAATACCCAAGGAGAGAGTGAGAGGGGGAACAAAACAGAGAGGAAAAAAAACAGTTTCACCAAACTCGATAGAAAGAGAAGAGCAACAGGATTACTACAAGTGTGTGGGATATTCCTCCTCCTTGGCTCCCCATGCAGT
This sequence comes from Abramis brama, assembly GCF_963993115.1. Lineage (NCBI taxonomy): Eukaryota > Metazoa > Chordata > Actinopteri > Cypriniformes > Leuciscidae > Abramis > Abramis brama. Next base: position 11,336,100 of record NC_139986.1, on the reverse strand, counting down.
AAGAAGGCAAAAGGTTCTCAAAGACTTATCCTTTAACCCCCACCAGGAGAGGTTTAAAGCCAAACTAACACATCCTCAAAGATGGGTTCAACTTCCCATTGTGGAGGCCAATAATCTATTTGATACAGAAATGGTGGGTAGATTACAGAGTAGAACAAAGCAAAAGATCTGCACAACACACTATTTTTAGGGGTTATTTAGTATTCAAAACTTTGAGGACAGTAAGTTTTGGGGACTACATTTAAAATAATTTTTACTTTTATTCAGAAATTATGCATTAAAGTGATCAAAAGTAACAGTAAAGACATTTATCATTTAAAAAAAAAAAAAAAACATTTTTAATAAATGCTGTTCTTTTAACTTTCTATTCATTAAATAATCCTGAAAACATGTATCACACTTTTCAAACAATATTAAGCAGCACAACTTTTCAGAAAACAGATATTTTAAATTGACTTATATGGTTTATTAGGGGTTCAAGCACGAAGTGCTGAAACCCTATTGTAATTGTAAGGATTCGTAAAACGCATCGTGCAGGCCAAACCGTAAGGCCTAGAGACGTGAAACCTGGCCAGATGGTAGGCCTCCATTCGGGGACAACCTATCAGAGTATGACCCCAATTGGCCCATAGGTGGCGCTACAGCAACCAAAAGTACAAAATCGCTCATAACTCTTAGGCCGTTTGACCTAGTGTCTTACACCACTGTGATCCCTGGCTCAAGGCCGACAAAATGGCTATCTCCAAATTCGATTTAGGCAGGAAAAATTTTCTGCTATGTCGCATTTTGTCCAAAACCTACTTTTGCAAACTAGTCCCTGGTTTTTGGCCCGATCGGAACCAGACCAGTCTAGGACAATTCTCTGGACTCTCTAGATCAATAATTATCAAAAAAAAGTTGAACTTTTGCATTTGGCTGGCTGTAACAGGGTCATTTAGAAAAGGGGTGTGGCATATAACTGTTAAAAAGCTTTAAAACCATATATTTCCTATGGTACATTGCCTATATTGGCTGTAAATGGTATTTTTCATCTATTATGTCAGTGGTTACATGCTTGCTAAATAAAACTTAATAACTTTTGATGCTTTTGTGCTTAAAGGCCTTAACTGCTTGAACCCCGATAAATGCTGCTTGCAGCTTTAATTATTATTATTATTATTATTATTATTATTATTATTATAATTATAACTTTGTAAAACTATCAACGAATGGTTATTAGGAATACAAATGACCATAATACTTTTTTTTTTTTTTTTATGGCTAATGATTATGTTTTAAATTTCTAAACAGCTAGGAAAAATTGAAAGCTGGTGTGAAGAAAAAATATAAACAGATTCAGATGGCTTCAGAATGGCTACACCCTTTCTAAATACAGCCTAAACACTTCCAACGGAAAAATCAGATTATATCTTCAAATGAAAATCACAAAATGTTTTATCTTGAGCCACACAATTCAGGTTATGAGAGTAAAAATAGAAACGGAAATGATAATAGCATCAGGGATCTAAACACAAGATCAGAGGGAGTCATTTTAAGATTCAGAGATGCGAAATACTTCACATTTTGTATTTCCCAAAGTGATTCAGAGCTAAAACACAGAATTGAGAGTAAATTATGACATTTGTCTGTCAGCTCCTTATAAGCATCTTTGCAAATTCAACAGCTTCCACATATCTCAATTTGGTTGTATACATATCCTCCGCATCCCATGTAGCGCATTCTGCCAAGGGAAGACCAAGGGAATACTTGATGTCCCTGATTCCCTTCCCAGCAGTAGTGAGAAGCTGGGATGCAAGGTATCAAAGACAAGTCAAGGCCTCTTCCCTCTCTCCATGTTCACCTCAAATCAGCGTCACAAAGCTTGAAAGCTCCCCGGGAATCTCGTTTCTCTCCTCCCCCCAGCCTTCTGGGTGTAGCACAGGCATTATCAGAGGTCGGTCTCAATACTCAGGTACGTTCAAGAGCACATGATTGTGCTGGAGAAAGCGAATGCCGGCTGCGGAACTGGGAGTGCTATCAGAGGGGGGACAATGGTGCATTTGGGCTATTCAGAGTTTGCTTTTTCTCTGCAGCCGCTGATGCAGTGCCCATACTCACATCAAACTCAGCTAAAGCATTTGACCAGCCATTCCGAGGCCTTGATCAGACGACATAATGGAGTGTGATTGGTGCTAGCAGGTATGGACCAAACCCAGGTAAGGTGTTGAAAGCAGGAAATGGCTGCATTTTTCCTGAGCAGTGCATGAAAACTAATATGTCAAAAGTATCAAGGTCATGATCTTGTTATTGATCTACATGGCTGAAGAACTTTGAAAATCACCACATTTACATTTTATAATATTCCAACTGTGAATAATCTTGTTTTTTAAGAGCAACAGGAAAAAAAGTCTCATTTTTTTTCTAAAAGGAATTTTAGGAGGAACATCTGAATTATTTTGAGCTATAAAATTCCTGAGAAATAAAATGGCAACCAAGAAATAAAATTTTCCTTTGTGCAAACAATAAGCAATGAATCTTGTTTTAAACTTCATTTCATTTTAGTACAATTATAGATTGTCAGGGTAGATGCCATTTTAAATGAAAGTGGGAGAGATAGATGCAGGATTTGTTCAGTAGTTTGTGCGGTTGTTTTAATTAATCAGATTACAAAAATGAATAAAATAAAAATAAAAATGTATTTAATTAAACACATTTTTTCAACATTTCAGTAGACAAAAAGTCTGGAAAACATTTTGAAAATGAACGTGGCATTGGATTTTAAGACAGTAGCCTTGTAGCATTTACCAAGAACCATTGGATCAAAACATGATGGATGTAATTAACTTTGAGTTCTTTTGCTTGCTGATGATAAACTAAATGCCGAAGCAATGTTTACTCTGGTTTTTGGAGGGATCGGCACTGCTGGCTGAGACACTGGTCTGCTTTGGGTGGACTGAGACGAATGACCCGTGCGTATGCCAGCTTTACGCTGTGCTTGACCGTTAACATATCCCTCCACTCACTCAGCACACAGATCAGGGCCAAGCCTGAGGCTTTCAGATGAACTCACCACAAATCAGCTAGCCAAAATTTACACTCAGGCGAGACCACATCCTTTTCACGAGGCTTTGAAAACAATAATAAAAAAATAAAAAAATCTCAATGTTTCTTCTGAACAGCAGACTTCTTGTGATATATGTAATAAAGCTGGATATTGGAAGTCAAGTCAAGTCACCTTCATTTATATAATGCTTTTTACAATAAGATTGTTTCAAAGCAGCTTTACAGTTATAATAGGAAATAAATGCAACAAAGATTGTTTTGGCAGTACAGCAGCTCTAGAAGAAAGTCATTGTCTAGCTTAAGTAAGTATTTAATTGATTCATTTCCTTTGTAAAAATCATTCGTTATTAACTTAGGGGCCACTTGCACAACACCATTTTCAACTTAAACCAGAAAACTTTTAATGCGTTCTGGCTGTTCATTTACACGACAATGGCTTTTTGGTGGCCTGAGAACGCAAACTTTGAAGTAGGTTTCAAAGTTCAAGTTTTTGAAAACGGGCTTTGAAAGCGATACCGTTATCACCTCCGTGTAAACTTCAAAAATGTGAATCAATGAAAACGGTGATGGCTTGCACATGTTGCACAACTGACAAACAATAATAATTATAGGTACTGTGTTATGTTTGTATTTGTAATTCCCGTTTTGCTCTGCTTTACTGGATTGTGGGTAAAGATGTTCAAGCTAGCAAGACTAGGTCGGTGCAGGCTTTATTAAGACAGTTAACGGGAGCAGGATAATTAGACAGTTCAAAGGCACCTGCTTGCCATCCCATAGGGGCTGGAATTCTCTGGCCCCTTCCCCTCCCCTCTCATTTAAAAGCATGTTAACTCCTATCAGGGGCTAGCAGGCTAATTTAACTTCTGACATTTGATATCTGAGGAATGAGAAGGATCAGCCGTTTAGCCGGAACGGGATTACCCCTCCATCTACCCCCACTCTTTCCGTCCCCCACCCTTATGAGAAAGCTGCTCTCAGTCAGGCCAAATTCATTAATTTGCTCGCTGCTAAGCACTTTATCAATGACGGCGAAATGCCGCTGCATAAAGTGGAGTAGCGTCCCCTATGTTAGTGACTGTGTGGCTGAGATTTTTCAGGCCTTACAGGCCAACTGGTAAACTGCCACATAGTTAACAGTTTAGTCCTATTTGCTCTAGTTTATCGTAAATTTAAATGAAAATGAATTAAATGATCATCTTATAAATGCATTTATTATTTAGTAGAATGATATAAGTGTCACAGCCAATTGCTGTGAAGAAGCACACAATGAAGGAGACAATCAAATAGATATTTAGTCCAAGAATCAAAACAACAAACAGGAGAATAACACAGAGGAACCACAAACACACTGACATCAAATAACACAAGACAAGGAACTAAAAGAAACAGAGGGCTTATATTCAAGGGCAAACAAAGGAGCTATGGAGGTAATAAATGAAACATACAACTCAAATTAATCTGTAGTCATAGAAACAAACAGGAGAGGACTAGGATGACAGAAATAATTAGCGAAATAGAAGCAGAACACAATGTAAACTGAAACAAAAACTCAAATTCAAAATGTGTCAATAAGGGCATTTCTTCAACGTCAACTACATTTGTTGAAAATATTAATAATAATAAAATTAATAATAATAACAACAACAATAATCTAATGATCAAAATATGAAAACTAATAATAATAAAATCATAAAAATGTATAATCAAAATATATAAATCATTTTTAAATCAAAAACAAATCAAGATAAAACTTACTAAAAACTTTGTTAAATTACTGAAATATGAACTCTACAGGGGTCTTGTAAGTATATATCTTACATCAAAGTGGTTCGGATGACTGAAATTCAGGAATTCCTGATGTATTGTGTTGGATTGGCAACCTAAATCCAGAAACATTTAAACAAGCTAAATGCAAGTAAAGAAAAACAAATTCCATGATGGGCCAAACAGTGATAGCAAGACAAAGAGGAGAGAAAGGAATCGCTGGTTTGATAGCAGAGGTATTTGAGCATGTTGTGCTGCTCTGATAAATGTTTGAGCTTCGGCGTGAAAGGAGACGGCTTTGGGTGAAACTGTGTAACACACTGCAGCCCTTTGAAGGTGCAGCTGTTGATGCTTACAGTTTCTCAGCTGCCCCCTTCAGACATAAGGCCCCTTTCACAAGTCACCGTGACAATCAGAATTCCAACCTACAAGCCAAACCTCTTAAAAATATCCAGACAATCAGGATTTCAAACCTCAAATCCGAAACCATTAAATAACATGGCAAATTCTCTTTTGCAAAAAAAGCAGAGTATAACACCAATTGCTGTTGACCTGTTCAACTAGCTCCATATGTAGCGTGACCAGACGTCCCGTTTTCACTGGGACAGTCACACATTTCAGCTTTATTTTTAGTGTTCTGAGTTATAAAAAAAAAACATGTTTTGTCATGAATTTCTTCATTCCTAAACTGTCTTTGCTAGGCGGTCATAAAAGTGAGTACTAGTCTTCTGTCACGTGAGAATAGCCTAATCCAGGGAGTGGGGTCCGTAACCCATTGCCAGGGGGTCTGCGAAATATTGCTATACCGTATTTTCGGACTTCAAGTCACGTATTTTGTATACATGCTACGTGCTACGATTTATATTCCAAAGTGACTTATATAATGCATCTAGCATCAAATAAGCAAAACATAGGTTTATTTTTGACACATTCTTCAGGAAATTGTTCCCAGAGATTTTAAATAAATGTATACATGTTAAACAAAAGATGAAAACCTAGTGGATGCTGCTTAAGTGTGCTACACAAAGTTTCATTGCCAAAGTTTTTTGCCAAGCAAAGTTGTGATAGATACTTTTATATGTCGTTGGGGGGTCCTGTCCATCCCGTCCTGTATTACACCGTGAGAAATCTGGGGCCTCATTTATAACCGTTGCGTACGCACAAAACACGCCCTGAAAGAGGCGTACGCCACTTCCGACGCATAAGTTGTGATTTATAAAAACAAACTTGACGGGAAAATTTGCGCACCTGTACGCAAACTCTGACCCATGCGTACGAACGTTTTGGAGATGGAGCAGTTTGGCGACACCGATGGTGAGCTGGAGTTAAATGTCTTTTTGGTCACTTTTAGACAGAAAATCTAAAGAAAATTAAACATACAGAAAGATAATACAAATATAATTTCACTCACCAAGCTGTTACATGAAACAAATATCCATCCCTTCTTAAATGTCCGCGTCAGCGAGCGCGTTGAGCCGTTTAGTGAAACTGATAATAACAGTTTAAATAAATAAAATAATGATTTAAACTATGTTTTGCTTCTGATATAAACATTTAGATTAAATATGCCATTCAAATTAATGGAGTTAAACACTTAAACATGAAATTATTACTGAGAAGTTACAACATTTTTATATTCAATCAATAGAAATATTTGTTGTGGATGCGATGCTTTTGAACACTTTTCCTGTGGCATGCTGTGTTTTAATGTTTTAACCACAGAGATGATTGCTTATCATGATAATACCAGTTGTCTGAGAAAATAGTTTTGTGCAAATAATGCCCAAGGCCTATCTGTTTCCATTAAAAATATAAATCAATTAAAAATACAATTCGGCCAGTGGAAAATATTGAGAAAAACTTTCTCTGAAATGTATTTTACACTATTTGATTTATGTATTCAAAAACAAGGCAAGGATAGGCAACTACTTGATTTTTATTAATGTAGCCTAATGCGTCTTGTACCGTTAAACGTTATCACGTGGATGAATAATCATATGCAAATGATATGCAGATGAGGATCTGCATAGTAAAACTAGGCGTTGTAAGCTCCATATATGGTTATTTCGGGGAGGAGACGCATGTGCGCACAATCTTCCGCTGACTGGGATTTATCAAGTGAATTCTGCGCAGGTTCTGGCGTACGAACGGTTTTATAAGTCTGAATATTTTTTTGCGTACGCCATTTTTGGCTTTCAGGCGCACGTACATTTTTAGTAAGGTTCCTACGCACAGTTTTATAAATGAGACCCCTGGTCACCCTATCCATATGTGACTCATCACATTAAGACATGCAAAGTTCTTCAGTGAAGGTAATTTTTCCTTAACACAAAATTTTTTAAAAAATGAAAAATGAATTTATGTAAATAAATGTATGATTTAAAACCAATTTTTTAAAAAAAAGAAAACATATGCATTCATGAATTGTTCACAATAAGATAAATAACATGCATTTAGAAAGTAGATGGATTTAGAAACATCTGAACCATAAATGAATCATTATTTTATTTATGACTCCCATCCCTACTCAAGATGCATATGAAGATTTGTGTTTGAGATAAAGCATTTACCCTGTTTTGACGAGTTTGGACTACATTTGACCCTTTGCAAAAAAAAACCTTGGTTACTATTGCTAACTCACGCAAGCTTTACAGAACATCCTGCAAGAAAGACCAGGAGATGTTCTCTCAGTCAGCCTCATCATGCTCAGCTATTCAACCCAAACCCAGATCATTATTTCAAGTCCCTCTCCATCCTCCCTGTTAATGTAATGAGATACACTCCTGAACATTACTGGCATCCCTGAATCAATCTTTATGTCTCCAAAGAAAAGGCATTAAACTCTCCTAAACCTGCTCCCTATGAGGTTCTCTCACTGCTTTTATCTCTCTTCTTTCTCTCTGTCATTAAAGGATGTGTTTCTCAGTCAATGTACTGTCTGTTGATCTGCGATGAAGCCATGATGTTGTATTACACAGTCTTGTGCGTCTCTTTCTACATTTTTGAGTTAGCCAGTGACACTGTAACATAAAAAAGACATGGCACAAACTATGCCGGAAATTATGTTGCTGTTGTCACATCAAAATCACAGTGGTACTTCAGAAAGAGTCTTGAAAAGCAATGTTTGTATAATATTCTCTCTCTCTCTCGTTGTTTCTACTTCTTTCCTGATCTCTCGTTCTCTCTCTGGAACCATGCTGAGCAGAGGCAAAGCCAGAACCACACAAAGGTACCATTGATGAGGAGACGGGTGTAAAACAGGCCAGTCTGCCCCTCTTAAAACACAGAAAAGAAGTCATGAGGTTGCCAAATTATTCACAGGAAAGACAGAACACACTGTGTGTGTATAATTCAGCTCTGAAAGACACCGTAATTTGGAAATCTGTCACATTTCATCATCATCAGTTTCTTTTGTAAAGGATCACACATTTGCATGTTTAGTAAACGTCTAATTCACAAAATTTTAAATAATGACAGAGCCATAGTCTTGTGAGTTACGCTAAAACATATCTCTCTGATCGTGACGAAGAGTTCCCGGTTTGAGGTCCTTTCCTAATCCCATTCCTCTCTCTCCTCTCCTATCACTTCCTGTCTCTAACTCAACTGTCCTATTCAAGGGAGGAAAAAAACACTGCCATTCAAAATGCATGGTCAGTAATTTTTTTATATATATACTTAAATGAATAATGTGAATTTATAATGAATTTATATTAAAAAATATATATATTTCAAATAAATGCTGTTTTTTTTAACTTTCTATTCAAAGAACTCTGAAAAACAATGCATTACAGTTTCCACGAAAAATTAGTTTTTATAATATATATATATATATATATATATATATATATATATATATATATATATATATATATATATACACATCATATATAACATTTTAAAATAAAACAACTGATACAATAAAACTAATATTTAAAGGAGCCGTATGTAAGATTGTGGCCAAAACTGGTACTGCAATCACTTTCAAATTACTGTAGAGCGGTGTATCCCCTCCCCCTCCCCCTGACTCGAGGTTGCCAGATAGGCTGCAGGATCCAGCAGGAACGTAGGCTGCTACAAGGAGCTTTCAAGTAGAGCAGAGCTGGCAACCCGGATGCCGAAACACTACTGACTTCGTGATTGGTAGATAGGTGGAGGGTGGAGCATCAGGCCAAAACACAACATGACAACATCAACATCAGTTGAGGGCTGCAACTTCACTTTTTAAATGACAATATCCTGGCCGGACTACTGTTGTCAGTGATATAAGTATTTGAAATGAACATGATTTCTTAATGTCTAGTGACGTATCAGGGCCATTTTATGATTAATTGAAATACATTTCTTACATACAGCTCCTTTAACAATATTACTGTATATTCATTAATTTATTAAATATTAATTTACTGTATTTTTTTATTTTTTTTATTAAATAAGGCAGCCTTGGTGATTAAAAAAATAATTCTTACCAACCCCAAAGTTTTGAATGGTAGTGTAGCTAAAAAATAAAAATAATAAAAAGAATCATTTTATGCAACAATTTTTGATATCAGTACAATTTAGAATTGTTTACATTATTAATAATGTAAGTTTGTAGTTAATGTAGTTAATGTTAGTTTACATATGAACTGAGATGACCATCATTTTTGTCTGTTTGATTATACCAAAAAAAAATCTGAAACAATAAAGGGTAGCTCACTAGTTGTCAGGATATACACACTAGGCAGATATATGTATTGTGGGCACAAGGCAAACACAGGGTAAACAGAGGGTAAACTTCTCTTGAATGGAGAAGATAATAACAGTCCATTTCTCTTAAAGTGCTATTTTAAAGTCTCCTACAACAGGTTTACATGCATCAAAGGTCAAAAAACGGTTTCATTTTCTCATAATAAACATTGCACATCACCACATTTTTCAATGATTCTTTAATAACTCCATGGATGAATTTATCTCTCTAAATCCCTCCTTTCTGCGAGCTACTCTGCTCTGATTGGACAGACAGCTCAGTGTGTTTTGATTGGTATACCGCGTACAGCGTGTGTCGAAAACAAAAACGGCCATTGCCATAAGTGAACTTCAGCTCCATCCAGAGGCTTCTTACAGCTCAGTGATTGTACACTGTAAACTAAAGACAGTAACGAACGATGACATCGATTTCACCATATCAATCAGAGCGCGATTCCGAAGATGAAACATTGGAAGAACTAGTTATTCAACCCGAACCTCCATCGCAAGGATGACTTGAGCAGGACGTTTCTCTGGACAACACACTACTCAGTTTGAGGTACATTATGAGATGTTGCAACTGTAATTCCTCACCATCAGCATTAACAAGAGTATGTCCATCAACAAAACGGTGTATATATTTCTAATTTATTACGGTCAACATGTGGGAACTGTATCAATAACAGTGCATACATTAGCCAAGCTCTAACGTGAATGACTAATGTAACATAAACATTGGTAAAACAAATCTTGCTCCATCCTTTATCTTTACTCAACGTAGTAAGAACGACAGACGATCTGCATTAATAGACACATTTTTAGGTAGTAGCGGCCCACAACTAGCCTGGCTCCGCCCTCCTATGTACTTCCGCTCAATTTTTTATTTTCCTTCAGTACTCCGTCTGGGTTTGCGGTATATTCTTGGGTTTTCTCCGGACAATTTTTTGGCAGTCCAATCAGCGAACAGAGGAAGTGGCTGAGAACGATGACGTTGATGTCGTGCACTAGTTTGAGTTGCAGGGTTACGTCACGACCAAACGTTAGCGATTGGTTATGGCAGATCCAGAGTGGCTCTGGACAGATCCAAAAGTTTTAAACTTCAACAGAGTACCTGCCTTCAAGGAAGTTAATGCTTGTCAATGGAGAGTGGCCAGACTCTCTGTACAAATTAAATGTACAAGAGTCTAGTAGGACCAGGCTAGCCCACAGCTGCTTAGCAGAAGTATTTCAGTAAGATAGTGATAACGTGGTTTAGCCAGTTAGCAGGAGACCTACACAATATAAAACACAAAACAAAGTATTTTGAACACCGGTAGAAAAAAAAAAAAAAAAAAAAAAATTTATATATATATATATATATATATATATATATATATATATATATATATATATATATATATATATTTAGTCATACTTACAGGTTGTGATTCTGAGGAGCAAGTTGGTCCAAATAAACTGGGCACTGACCCATCTTTCAAACACACCTGAAGCAACCAATTAAGGTCTTCAGGATCACTTGAAAATTAACGGCAGGTGTGTTTGATTAGGGTTGGAGATGAACTGTGCAGGACAGTCGATCGGCAGGAGCAGGATTGAGCAAGCGTTTTGCAAATCCCGCATTGAACTCCCAGATTTGAGAAGCAGCCGTCAACAAAATGAATGGGAACGCAGCAAAAGTTTGGGATTATGCTGTGGTATCATGGTGAAGATTAATTTTAACCACTGATTCTTCACAGCCTCATCCTTTGGAAGTGAAAATAAACAGAATTTACTCTCACAGCGGAGAGCACAGCGTCTTGAAGACATGATATCCAAACGAACGAGCTACAGCAAGATGTCCTGTCCATGCAGAACGTAGGCGGGCATTATGCAAATGTAGTAAGTCGTCACGACTTGTGAACTTCACGAGTGTGAACTTCGTGGAAATAGATTCGAACTCCAAACGACTCATTTGAGCTGTTCAGAGTCGACTCTTTCTTTTGAGATAAACTAACTTTATTTATGATGCACTTTAGGGGCACTTTAAATATTTGTTGGATAATGACAGGTACAGCAGAGCACACACCTCAGCGGATGGCTGGCACAACAGGTGAATACTGGAGGTAGATATCCACAGAAACAAACAGGGAAACACCAAGGGAATAACTTCAGGAGAATGATCTCTGGCAACAATGGAGAACAGGTAATAGAGTCTTTCCTTGTTCAAGGCCAAACAAATACTGAGGTAGAGGTGTGTGATTTTATGTGGAGCTGATGAGGTGAGCAATTAAAGTGTGTGCAGGTGGAAGCCAAAAGGGATTCTGGGAAATGTAGTGCTGGTGACAGGAAATAGTGACAATAGTAATTTGAGTAATAATAAAATTAACTAATAAATTTAGACACTATATTTAATGAAATACACATGAAAACAGCTCTGTGGGATGATATAGAGTCAGTATTCAGGTTCAATTTCTAATGTTCACAAATCATCCACTAGACATCTGTGAAAAGACAAAATTTATCATGTATTTTCAATGTTTTGTTGTCTAAATCAACCAGACACAACAGTACTTTTATGACGGATAGATGAATGCTTGATTCTGACTCGTTAACACATGCAGAAACAGTTCCAGATTTGATTACATAATAAATAGCGCAAATTACAGATCATTTTATGAACATCATAGCCACATGAATACCACAAGTGAACATTAAAATACTGAAAGGCCCACAATCTATTATTTCTCAGATATTGAGCTTGTTCTTTTTTGTGTCAGATTATATTTGGCATCTACTCGGAAAGCAGTTGGGTTAGAGAAATCGAGAATAAACAATTGATACGAGTATCACTGTGACCTTCAATGTCTTTGTACAGAATTGTCGTGTACGATTTGGCAACTGTGGCATTGATTGGTTGCACAAGCAGGGCTTGCCCTGGTTCAAACTGTACAACCTTACAATGTTATCACAGATAGTCTGACTGCCTGGTAAAAAGATGTTTCTTTCAAACGTCTGCTGCCTCTACACAGCTAAGTTCATTCTCACTTCTTAGCTATATCGATCTCTTTTAAGATGCTCAGTTAGCTAAGTGAGTGTTGGCGTACCAAGGCCAGCAAATACGAGGGCTGAGCTCTTATCCAATGAAGACAACAAATGGATGGCCTGACACTCCCTCTCTCCGCTGGATAAGAGACAAGAGCTTCTGATTGACAAGGATACAGCTCACCATATCAACTCACTTCTTTAACTGTCAATAATAACTGTGGCTCACACACACACATTACCTGATCCATTTACAGTAGAGATGAGATGGGGAGGGAGGGCAGGGGGTGGGAACCAACCTCTGTTTCTAATCAGTCATTGAAAATCAATGTCTTCACAGTTCTTTGATACAGGCTCGCTGTGAGGGGTGCTACAGTGAGATGAGAAGTGATGGACAAAGCCACAGCAGCAAAAACAGCAAGTGAGGTGTGTGTTAGCACTCCATAGAAAATACACTGAAATGCACTATAAACCTATTTATCAACAATAAAATAAGCTTTTGTAATCCAGCATAAATGGATAATGGAATAAAAAAAAAAATTAGACTAAAGAGTGTTTGAGGAGAAAATCTGATGAGTGGCATGACATAAAGAAAGACAGAGACAGAGACAGACAGAGTGGGAGGGATACAAAAGTATAATAAATTTACTCAGCAGAGTCCGGAAACGTTTAGTTTGTTCCTCTCTGTGGGACGACACCACTGATGTTCACTCACTAATAAACAACACTCCACTTGTTTGCCTACGTTATACATTATACGTCATACATCGGGTCAGAGGTCACCCTTCCGCTAGAACTTTACTCTCTCGTGAATGCATGTGAAGCCAGTGATTATAGTTTATAAAGTTTTAAATATGGATATTTTTCTGACATAAACCAATCGCTTCGCTTCAGATGGAATTTATTAAACCACGTTGTATGGATTACTTTTATAATGCATGGATGCGCTTTTTGGAGCTTCAAAAACTCTATTCAATGCTATTACAGAGCTGGGAAGTGCCAGGATATTATTTAGTATAACTCTGATTGTGTTCGGCTGAAAGAAGAAAATCATATAAACCTAGCATGGCTTGAGGGTGAGTAAATTATGTCATCATTTTCATTTTGGAATCATCTATTCCTTTAAGGTGCTATTTCCCATTAATTTTAAGTGAACCGTGAGCACAGGTTTCCATATTTACCTTTCCAACTTCCTTAGAAAAGTGTAGCTTGGACATTCTGCTAAACATCTCCTGTTTTGTTCCACAGAAGAAACAAACTCATACTGGTTTGGAACCACATGAATTGACATTTCTGGGTAAATATTCCTTCTTCCCATGATGCCTAACTAGATATTCCAGACACAAATCTAGAAACCCTGCAACTCATCAATGGGTTTATGAAAAATATCTGGCAGAGGGAGATCTCATAAATGCTACTCTCTGTAACAACAATCAGAACATTTGGAGGAGCTGAGTCTACAGCTACTGAATCTGTACCTAATCCAAGTGTGTGTGTGTGTGTGTGTGTGTGTGTGTGTGTGTGTGTGTGTGTGTGTGTGTGTGTGTGTGTGTGTGTGTGTGTGTGTGTGTGTATGTGTGTATATGTAGGGCAGGGCTGCTGAGGGCCTCTCCACCTCTGTACCAGCAGGGCCCAAGCTAATCCCTGTCCTGAGGCCCCAGAAAGACATCACCCTCTGCCAGCCGCCTGGCCGTCTCCCTGCTGCTTCAGGAAATGAACTCCAGAAGAGCAGCCAGAAGGAGACTGGTAGACTCGAGGCCAGCGAGGAGCACCTCTGTCTGGAATGAAGAGACACAGGCATTCACCCCACCCGCTGTGACCCCAACAATGGTAAAGAATTTCTGCCACATTCTCTATGAACCAGGCCAGAGTAGCAGAGGAGACAAAGAGAGCAGGCGTGGAAGAGAGGGCAATTAAAAGGGGGGGTAAATTAGCTCCTACTTCAAAGTAGGGTCTAACCAGCACAATAGGAACTACCAGTGACATAAGTGTACTCTGATTGGCCGAACGCATGCGAAACACCAGCACCTGCCATTTAAAAAAAAAAAAAGTATATTTACTCCACGAACTAACTCCACAAACATGGAAAAAAATGATAGATGGACCTCTCAACGTTTACACTGAGGAGAAAATCCAACACAACACAACGCCATCAAAATAAAGGTCCGCCGCACCATCAAAATAAAAGTCACAATAACAAGCGCGGATTACGTCATTTCAGAGTTCCTACTGGCGGTGCGAATGCAACCAGGAAAATGGCCCTAGGGGATCCTATATTTCTCGAGGAACCACCATAGTTACTATAACTAAATTCTAAGACATACCCAGTGCGAAAGCCCCTATGACCATCACTTAACATGTTCTTTTAAGTTTGCTGATATATTAGAAGTGCTCTATTTTCATAGCGGGAAAAAATAAATACAAAGTGCTGTCATGATGCTCTAGAAGATGGTGCAGGGTGAACAGTCCTTAACCCCCAGAGGTCGACGGTATCGCCGGCGATACCAGCTCGCTTTTTTTTTATCAGTGTAAAAGAAACTCATAAATACTCTGTTGACTTTGATTTTCCATAGGAGTTTCATACATCAATCGATTCTGTTAAATGTGTATTATTTTTGTGTATACTCACAATAAAAACAAAGTGTTGTGCTTTTTGCCAAATAAAGAAAAATAAATACGAGGCGAGTTCTGCCTTCTCTCTGCCAGTGTAGTCCATTCTGAAACGCGTCCGAAAATGAGCAATAACTCAGTGAATACTCAGTCAAACAGGCATACAGACACACAGGCATGAAGCTTGAATTCTCTTCTTTTAAATGAAGTAATTTATATAAAAAACAAATATTCTCATCTTGTGAAATCTGTATTAAAAGAGAGCGATTCCAGTCGACCTCATTAGAGCTAATTCAAATGTAATGTGACACGCCCACGGAGAGCGCGCGCTATTCAAACGCAAATGGCTGAGGTAATCCGCGCAATCCTGTGAACGCCCCCATATCAGCTGAGAAAACCAAAACACAAGTTTATTCAGATCATTACTTGTTTACACCGTCTCGCAGCGCTGTGAGGAATAATGAGGAATACGAGGAATACGAGCTGAGGAATACTAGTAAGTTTTTTTTCCTTCTCGGGTTTCTGTTTATGAATGAATGAACGGCATAGATGCGCGCTGTTTACCACAGCTGGCAAAAAACAATATTACGTGACAGTTCTCCATTATGGATGCGAGCGCTCTAAAAAAAAGCACTAAAAGACTTTCAAACTTTCACAGAGACCTCAAAACAGAAAGTACAAATCCTTTCTTTAAAACGAATTTCGTTTTGTATCAATTGTATCTTAATTTTAATAATTTTTTCATTAACAAATTTCCTGGATTTAAAGTAAATATAGGCTAGCAATCACAACATAAGCAAGGTGCTTGAACTGGAGATCATCATGAACCAGACCGTAGCCTACTCGCCTCACATGTCTAAAAAATGTGAAATATATTTACAGAAAGCTGGTTCTAAACAAAACCATCCAAAACAAAAAACTATGTAGCCTAATAAATGTGCATTTCTCCGGTGTGTTCACTAGCCTACTGCGAAGATTGCGAGTCAATAGCCTATCGTCAACTTCATCTTTGCCAGAAGTTAAATTTAAATTGCGTGTGTGAATGAATGATGATGTTTTAGCAAACTGTATTGCTATACTGAGATGAGTAAAAATCGACTGAAATATGTTGAAATAAAATGTAGGCTATTTGTATAAGCAACGTATTAAACTGCAAATTAACAATATGCCCTAATATTTCATGAAAACAACGTTACAGTCAGGCGAAATATGAAAGACAACATCTTGTTGACTAGATTTGGGTACAGTTTTTACTGTAGAATATACTGCCACGTCAAATAAGCTTTTGTTTAGCAATTTCTATATATAAAATTCTATTTTTGTCAAAAATAAAGTCATCAACTAAGATGTTATCTGTTCCAATGTTGACTAAATTCAAACTAATGAATACATAGATAAAATGTAGGCCTATAATCATTTTTTTTTTACAAAGAAAGAGTACACTTGAAATATTGTTGAAATTGTAATTATTGTTGTAATTGTAACCTTTTTAATAAAATAGCAAAACATATTTACAAGATAGATGTAAGCAAAATCTTAAATGGTCAATATAAGTCTTCTTCTAAATATATCTTTTGTCCTTGCATTGTGGCTCAGTCAGTTTCACACCTGAGGTGTTCTCAGGTGTAAACCACTCCTCGTTCACGCCCCCCTCGCATATTGGCTTTCCAAGCAAAACCTGTTTTACATCAATTTAAATCAATGTATGGTTTTATGTGAACGATAAAGCAAGACTATTTTCACATAATTTTGAAGAAAAAACTCTAGGCGAGGACATCCATTAGTCAAAAGTCTTATTGACACATATTTACTATGTGTTTTGTGGCCTTATTTCAGAAATTTTAGTTTTTAGTTTTTTCAATATCCATGCATAAACATTATTCTCTCAAAAATGAAAACATGTACATACACATGGCTCGCATATTATTGTAGCCCTGTTTGTGCTTTATAGAGTGAATTTACACCTTTGCCATTAATATGTTTATAAGCAACTGAAAAAAGCACAAATGTCAGGGCATGTCAGAACATCTCAAGGGCCCCAAAAACAGCCCAGACCCCAGAGGGTTAACTCAATCTGTTTGCAATCACATTGTTCTCTTTAGGGTACAGCTGATTGGTTCCTGCCTAATCAGTAGCCAATTAACTCACTGATGAACTTTTAAATACTTGGTCAGCATTTGCTTTAGCAGTTGCAGTGCGCTTTCAGAAACCCTCCACCTTCCCCAGCTCCACCCATACAGATCTGCTATGGGTAACTCATGTATGAAATATGGTACAGAAGCAGCATGTCTAACTTGTTCACAGCAGCGTGTCATGTATGTATTGGCAGTAGTGAGTCCTGTACTTGATCTGCAGCAGCAGCAGCAACAACCAACAGCAGCATCAATAACAGCAGCAAAAGTGTACTATATCCGTATTCCGCAAAGACCAAGAAAATGTTGTTACATGAAACATGAAAATATGATCTGTAAAATCATTGCACGTAACAGATAGACTTGTCATATATCGTTGAAAAGGTCTCAACGAGGACAATACAAAATGCATATTTGTTTCAGTTAGAGACAAAACTTTAGCAAGTATTTATATGAAATGGTGCCGCTGATGCACATGTAAACACAAGATGCTTTTGTGCCACGTAACAATAATAAACCAATAGTAAACCATAGTAGATCAGATAGATAGTGATAGGGTAGAGAACAATTAGACAATGTTTTACAGCTGGTGCGTGCTTGGATTGGTTTGATCGCTCAGTTTGACAAGTCTTGATCTACCACGCGCCATAGAATCAGAGCGCATAGTTGAAACAGCGCTGGAAGACCATCACTCAACCAGAATATTAATATTACTTGTTGTTTATTCTATGTACTTTTATTGTGGAGTTTACACAAGTAGTTCTTATGTTCAGTAAAATCACTAGCTTGGAGGGTTTTTTGGACCCTTCATTAATGTTTCGAAATGAACGGCAAGCCTACCTAATCCACTGCATGGCTTGAAGACATAAATACATTTAGAATACGTAACTATTGTGTGTGTGCTCGCTATAATAGCTTTGTATAGTTTGATCAGTGGACTCTATAAAGGCCGATCAGATCGCCTTTATAGATCAGAAGGCTCGCGAGACAATTTTTCTATGCACAGCTAAAATTGCTTCACTACATTCACCGGTCTAGCAGTTCTACCAGATTTCTGAAAAGGACAATAAATTTGCAACGTCATAAGAATCCGCTTAGGGGTAAAACAAAGTTCAAAATACGTGACCAGAGATATACTGTTAGTGAACATACGACACTGCCCACTCTTCTGAGAGCGGCGTTTAGATGAGTATGTAAATATGTGCTGCGCACTCTCCTCTCAATAACAAAATAAACATAACAAAACTGAGAAAACAGCAAGCAATTTAATAAAGCATAAGAAAAGCATCTGATCATAGCAACGTGGATATGTTTGCACGAGCTCTGCAATTCGGCACTCTAGTAAAGTCATGTCACATTTATTCATATAGCACTTTATACAATAGATTGCTTAAAATCAGGCAGCTTTGCCGTATTATACATGAAAAATAGTGTCAGTGTCTTGTTTCATCAGAAGTCCAGTTCTCCAGTGCGTTCATGTTTTCACTCATGGGTCATGTCTGACTACGATGGACTGAACAGGAGAAATTAACCCGTAAAAGATTTCCACATGAAAGAAGGTGGAGCTTCCGCGCACACCTACCTATTACATAATCGCCACGGACCAATGGTAGTGCAAAGGTGTTTACCAGCTATAGCAAACTTTTTTTCGGAAAGCAAAAAAAAAAAAGAAGCTTTTTCGCTTTGGCAAGCTATTTTGAACTTCTTTTTGGCCTGATTTTGTTCTAAATGACATCACATCAGTTTGTTCATTGATTTCGCTTGAATTATATCGGGGTCTTTATCTAATGATGACCTTGCTTAATCGACTATTGATTTGATATTGAGTTTATCTATATTGATATTGAGTTTTATCGATTCAATTATTATGGACAGTTAATTGATCACCGATTAATCGTTATCATCCCTAGGCAGTTGCATACTGACCCACAACCACCCACAACACCCTAGTGGCCACCCTGAAAACACCTTGGCAACCACTCACAAAACCCCAAGACCTCAAAGAAACTGCAACTGCATGCTAACAACTACTCAGAACACCTTTACAACAACACAGTAACACCCTGGTAACCACTCACAAAACCCTAAAGAGCATCTTGAAAACATCTGTATCCTAAAAACCACTAACCAACGCCTTAGCAACCAACCCAAACACCCTGGAAACCATACCTAAGCACTAACAACCACTTAGAACCCATTTACAACTGCATAGCAACTCCCTGACAACCACACACAACATCCTAGCAAGCATATTTACATCCTTGCAACCAATGCCCAAACAGCCACCCAAAACACCCTGGCAACCATATCCAAGCAGTAAAAACCACTCAGAACATCTTTACAGCCACATAACATCACCCTGGCAACCACCCACAACACCATAGCATCATTGTGATAGGTTTTGCACCACTCACTTTTCTTCAGTAAACGGGGGAAAAAAATTGTTCTGTTAAAACTTCCCACTATGCACAGTCAACAAATCTACAAATAAATAAAACTCTGAACAAACAAAATAAAAGTGAATCACTGTGAAGAAATCTGAGCAAGCATTGTCCTAATATCAGTGCTTTATATGTGCTACAAAAATGCTGAGATCAACAGCGTAGAAATGTTTGCACTGATGTTTACTAGTTTCTGAGAAAGAGAGAGGAGGGTGGTGGGCGCATGAGGGTGGTGGGCGCATGAGGGAGGTGGAGACCAGCAGGACAGAGTGTCGAAACAGTTGATTATGAGTCCCATCAAGTGATCAATGATTTCATTAATAAGACGAATCATACAGCTGTCACCACGCTGACACCAGTGTGAGAAATGATCCCGTAGCACATTTACCAAACCCTTCCTCTCGGGAATTCCAGAATTACCCCCATACGCACAAATCCACACGTCCATTCAATAATTTCCCGTTAGTGTAACAGCCCAGCACCAAACGGAGAAAAGAGGGGGGAAGGTCGGACGGGACAGAAAAATGAAAGGAGCGTCAGGATAAACGGTTCTTACAGGGAGAGAGACAGGAAGAGGAAAGGAGAAAATCCATTTTGAGCCCCCATTTTCAATTAGGCTCCACAAGCTGTTATCACAGGTGTTACAGAATAGGCCCGAGCGAGGGAGAGTGGCTGCTATCCGCCTGCTGAAATGAACCCTTATCTGCACGCCACAAAGATGGGCCGGGACAGACTATCTGTAAATTACTTTCTGGCCGCGCTGCTAACAGGAACTTTATTTCTGTCAGATGACATTCGCCTCTATTTGCTGCTGATCATTTAAATAGCTACCTAAAAAGAGGGACGTCACCTCTGCCTCTCTCTTTCTGTTCACTCTGGCTCTCCTTTCATCCTTTTTATTATTTATTATGTTTAATAGTTTAATGAAATACTTATAAGCATATAACATTAAAATTTATGTTAACATTTTACATATTTTATTAAATATTTAAAAATTATATGTATAAAAATAAATAAAGTTTTATTACATTTTTGGTTAGTACTCGCCATGTTTTGCACTAGATTCAATGTAGTTGTTTTTTTATAAGTACCTAATAAGTATTTTTATAGTATAGTTTAGCTACTTTAAATTATTAGTGGCCAAGTTGACAAGTTTCAAAGAGGCTTCCCCGACACGGTTTACAGTGAATGCATCTCAAGTCAGTGAAAACGCAAGTTCAAACAATTTTCCTGACAACCTTCCAAAGTCTTCTCTCCTTTTTTCCTCTGTTTGTCCTTACTTTCTTACTTCCCTCCCTCAGTTATTCATGCTTCCTTCATTTTCGTTCATTTCATCACTGCCATTTCATGGCATCCATGAAAATAAACCAACAATCCTGAAACTATTTTGCACTCTCATTCTTTCTGTCTCTCTCTCTCTCTCTCTCTCTCTCTCTCTGAATGGCAGGTGCCTTTTTGCCCCTTTCTAATTAACAAATTATCCCATGACGACCGAGTTTATTCAGCTGAAGCGCACAGACATCGCTCTCTCTCTCTCTTTCTTTTTCTCTTTCTCACTCTCCCTCTCACGGTCCAGGCAGCAACAATAGAATCAGAGGACTTTGTGGTCCACCTGCCTAGCAAATGATGTGAGTTGAGGAGGAGGGAAGCCCCATTCCCTTCACCCCTTCCAAAGAGGACCAATCAGGCCATTGTGGTGGCACAGTCGGTTCCTTTGAGCTGTCAGGCCAGGGGAGCCGGTCCACAGATGAATGCTTTGCAGGCCTGCGCCAGTCTTTATCTAACCATGTGGGAATGCTCCCCACCAAGCCTGCACAATTACACACTGCGGCTAAACTTTTTCACTAACTTTAAGGCCATGTGGTGAGAGAAATAGGAGAGGAAGAAAAGTATTAGGGTGAAGGAGAAGGAAATTGGAAAAGAGAAATTTTCATCATATATTCTTGTAGCTCAATAGTTAAAGCATAGTGCTAGCAACAGCAAGGTTATGGTTTTGATTCCACCTGGTACTAAGTAACTGTGGCTATTTCAGAGCTACAATTATGAATAATATTTTGGCCAATTTATGATTTATAAATTTGTCATTAATCACAACTAACATGATTTGCCACAAAATAATGGTACGATTAATTAATTACATTTTAAAATGAATTCACATGCCTAAAAAAATGTTTTAACTATAAATCTTCCATTTATTTAATATACTACAGTGATCAGATCAAACACCTGTATTTATTTACTCCCTATCTACTCTATCTCAAAATCATTTATCTTAACAAGCTTGTATTTCATCCTTTTTCTAAACTCCAACTCTCCATATTCTCACTGTGTTATTTGGGGTTTCCCCTTCTGCACATCCTCCAGACGTGCCAGGACTGATCTAGGATCAGTTTCAGCATTTATCTAGAGGTAAAAGGTTAATGTTGCAGCTCTACCGGCCAATCCTGGGTCTGTCAAAAAAGGGGGGCAATTGGCCACTGACATTGTTGGGCTGCTCACAATTGCCTTTTGTTAGTCTTGGGGGGGTGGCCTGGGCGACACAGGTTAAAGTTGACGGGGGTTTAGGTTACATCAGATAAGAGGTTATGAGTATTGGGAGACCAGGAGAATGTTGGGTAATTATAACCACACCAGGAATGTGTAAGCTATCTTATGGCTGAGGTAAGGCCCTTCGGGAAGCAGGTCTGTTGTGATTGTTGGCCCATTATGGTCTGTTGAGAGCTTGTGGTCAGAACTGCTTATTGGAATCAGAGCTTATGAAAAAACTATGAAAAACTTGCCTACTGTCAGAATGTCAATTTAGTTAAATTTTCCACAACTTGCCTTGAAGACAAGTTCTACAAACAGTTTACTCTGTAATCATGCAAACAAGTCATAAAGCATGCCTTATCAAGATTGTCTCTAAAGGTATCTGAAAATGTCACACTAATGCTGAATCAGAAATGCTTTTGCGTATCAGAAACATAAAACACTCTGGACGAAAGACAATTTCATCTTTTTCATCGTTTTTGTGAAACATAAAACTTGAGTCCCATGGAGTGTCAAGGGTGATTGTATTCATTTAAAAGTGATCCCCCGCGTGTCTCCCCTGAGTGTGGGATTGAACCCCGGCCAGATGATCACTGCAGCAAACTTTCCAAGACAAACCTTATGTTGTTCAGAGAAGTAATTACCCTTGCATTACAGAGAAAAATCCACAATCAGTAAGCTAAATTACATCCATGCTTTTTCCACAACAGTAAAGCTGTATCCCCCATCTCATTCCCAACTCTTAGCCCCCCTCTTCTAATTAATGAAAGAGAGCTGGCCATCTGGGAATGACTAACAGTGAGAAAGAGAGAGATGGAGAGGGAGCTCCTAAGAGCAATTAACGATGCCCTCCTTCACAAAAAAAGGAAATTCTTTTTCTTTCTTCTTTTGACTTCATGCCATATTACCAGAGGCTGTCATGTGGAGTGGTACAAACCCAGACCACTCATAAACCAAGACACACACCCGCACACCATTTGTGTGATTTTTTTTTTTTGTGTAGAGAAGGAGAGTGTTTATCACAACATTGATATAAAGCAAAACGCTAATACCATTTTAAGATAGTTGTATGTGATTATTAGCTAATCCAGGCTTTCTTGCAGGCCCAAGCTAGTAATTTAAAGTCATTCTCTGGCCAAAGCTGGTTTAAATGTATGATCAACTATCTATCAGGTGATAGACCTGGTTTGACCTGGTAGGACCCTCTTGGTCAAGCTGATTAGAGTTTGTAGACTACTTTCAACCTGTAAAAACAAGGTCCAAAATTCTGGCCAGTTGATAATACCTAGAATATCAAAATCAACTGCTGGCATTAGATCCTTTTCATATTTAGCACCTAAACTCTGGAACAGTCAATTTAAATCTAGACTAAAACACATCTCTTTAACCTGGCATACATGTAACTGTCACCATTATCT
This sequence comes from Abramis brama, assembly GCF_963993115.1. Classification (NCBI taxonomy): domain Eukaryota; kingdom Metazoa; phylum Chordata; class Actinopteri; order Cypriniformes; family Leuciscidae; genus Abramis; species Abramis brama. Next base: position 11,312,418 of record NC_139986.1, on the reverse strand, counting down.
TCAGTTCATGCCTTCCTTTGTTGATTTTCCCGCTTCAATCTATCACCATGGACACTAACACCATTCATCACAGCTGTTCGTCCTTTTAGTCAATCATTACAGTGTATTTAAGTTCCTCTCTCAGTTCTGTTGTTTGTCGGTTGTTGTTTGTGTTGTGTTTGACACTCTACGCCAGTTTACCTGCTATCTGATTAAACTTTGTACATATTTGTTAATCCTGTCTTCCGTCATCTTCATCGTGTGACAGAACAACCGACCAAAATGGATTACGCCGCTAAATTTGCGGCTTTTTATTATTTTCAGAGGAGTTTTTCTGTCTCGTCATCACCAGCCCCTTCGATGATGAGACCCTGAAGTCACTGTTCTGGATCAGGGCAAATTACCATCACCACGTTGACCTCCCAGACACCACCGGATTAAGCAGTCCTCCAGCCCCACCGCTGCCGGATGTTTACAGCTCTGTGCCGTCTCTGTGGAAGCCCTGCTATGATGTCGAGCAGCAGGTTGTGTTACCACCATGAGCGTCAGTGTGAGAGGATCCTGCGGCTCCGTCTCCGGCCTCGGATCTCTTCGCTCCATCTCTGCCCGTCGACCTGTGGGCTCCGCCTTGGCTCCTTCCACCTTTGGCTCCACCGGAGACCCTCGGACTTGCGGCCCCACCAGGTTCCCTTGTCCTGCCGCCTTCCCCTTGGTCATTCGTCAAACCTCTTCCGCTACGGACTTGTAAGCCGTCCACTGCACTCGGTCTCTCCACCTCTACAGCTGCAGCGGGTTCCTCTTCACCTCGGCGTTGTCTCTGTCCTCCGTCACACCGGCTCCACCTCAGCCCTCGGGTACTCTGGCTCCGCCTTTGACATTAGTCACGGCGGCATTGCCTTGGTCTCCAGTGCCAGTGATGTTGCTCGATTCCATCGGCTCTCCCTCTGCACCTGTGGATCCATCAGCCTCGTCTCCGTCGGTCTTCCCCCAGTTGTTCTTAGCCTCCATACCATCTTGGCTCCTCCCTCCCTCCCTCTACTCCTCCGTGCGCTGTCGGCACTGGCAAGCTCTGGGTCTGTGCCACTGGGACATTTCATTGTCGCTCCCAGGGTCTTGTCATCCTCCTCCCATCACCATCCCTTCGCCTCATCCTGCCATCATCCCTCCTCTTCTGCCTCTCACCATCCCTTTGCCATCACCTCGCCCACCTCCAAAGCCCCCTCTGGCCCTTCCTATGTTGTTCTGTTACGGCGTGAGATTGCGCCTTGCCAGAGGGGGGAGCACTGTCTCCATTATCTTCAGTTCATGCCTTCCTTTCTTGATTTTCCCGCTACAATCTATCACCATGGACACTAACACCATTCATCACATCAGTAGTGGGAATGCCTACTAGCGACCTCACTGCCAGTCACTGACGACAAGTAGTGAGAAAGTGGCTGATCGTGTGAATGCAGCATAACAGGTGAGCTACCAAACAAGTTAGAAAAAGCTTGTTATGTGATGCAAAAGTCAAAATGTATTAGTTTACAAATCATGCACTATTGTAAAATTAGAAATTAGAACACTTAAAGGGAAATCATGTAATTTATATGCTGCTAGTATCACCAAACAGAATTGCAAAAATAATGACTGTTTTCAAACAAGTCTGCTATTGGTCACTAAAAGGACAGCCCTGCCCTCAACTCACATAATTGGTTTAGCTGTTGCTGTGCCAAGCTAGTTGAGAAACAAACAGCAATGTTTCATAGTGCTACAAGCCACAGCTTTTACACATTTGGGAGAAATCATTACAGTTTTTGGGGATAGTATTTTAATAAATAAAAAATTAATTAACAAAGAAAATATACACACTGTATTTACAGTGTGTAGATTTTCTATTCCCTTTATTTGTAAAAAAAATTAAAATTAAAAAATTAAAATAAAAAACAAATCGGGGGGAAAATCGATCAGTGAAGATCTTCTTAAGTCTTCCAAATTTTAACATCCAAGAAATTGTACACTTCACCTTTAAATTAAAAAAGGCAGAATGAATGGAGAATAGAAGTTTGAGCCTGACAAGTAATTAGAAGAGAAGGTTGAAGTTGAAGTGTTGAAGCTATACCATTGGAGGTTGTGCTGGAGGCCACAGCCTTCTCACTGATGTCGGCACGGGTGGATGCGCTCTTGGTGGCTACAATGGTCTCCACTCTCTTCTTCTTCTCTGCTGCAGAACTGGTCTGGGACTGGGTTTCCATGACAACTGTGCATTCCTCAGTACCTCATCAAGACAGGATACCTGCAGGGTAACAAGTGAGGAGAAGGTCGGAGGTCAGTGGTCAGAGAAATTTTATTTTTAAATCAACAACAATAAACCTCATTAACAAATAACACACAATTAATAACAATCAATGAATTAGTCCTTACACTGAAAATGACTGTGTTTTCCCAAATTTCCAACTCCATACAGAAACCATAAAAAAAAAACATTTCCTTTAAATGTAAAAAAAAAAAAAAAAAAAAAAAATTAAACCTAAAATATTATTAGTCTCTGTCTATCCATCTGAATTAAACTGCTGTAATTATCAAAAAAATAATAATAATAATTCTAATTGTTTTCTAAGTAACATGAGTATGTTTTTATATGAATATGAAAGTAGCTTTCTGGGATTTACAACACTGCTGTTCAAGTTTGATGTGCTTCAATCTCCAGAGGAGAGGTGTAGCCACGATGAATGAGGAGGGGGGTACAGACAAATTAATTTTGTTTGTTTAGGGATTTTTTTCCCTCAACCACTCAACACAACATCTGTTAACAACCATGCAGTTATCAAGAGTTTGGGTTTCATTTTGTATATATATGCAGGGATTTTACGAAGACCTGCGAAGACCTTGTCAACTAGACAGCCCTCTGCAGAGAACCTCAACGAAGACCACAAGAGCCACAAAAGTCCTCTGCACAGACCCCTATGACCAGCTTCAACTGATGTATCTGATGAGCTGGATTAAATATTTTGAATGATATCAATCCACAATCTGACTTGTGATGCAGCCTGGAATCATGATCACACCATTGTTTTTGTTTTGTTTTGACAGAGGAGAACTGGTCCCCTGACAGAGCCTGGTTTCTCCCAAGGTTTTTTTTTTCTCCATTCTGTCACCTGATGGTGTTTGGGTTCCTTACAACTGTCGCCTCTGCTTGCTTAGTTGGGGACACTTAAAAAGCAGTAATATTATTGACTTGACTGCACTGACACTATCGGATAAGAACTGAACTGAGCTGGATGATGACATCACTGCTTTATAGCTAAAGTGAACTCAATCCATAATTGAGAAACTTTACACAGTTTTTGAACCAAACTGAATCAACACTGAACTGCCTTCCACTGAATAATGACACTATTGTCTTTTTAGAGCTGCTTAACTGCAGAATTTAATTGATCATTATTTTCCCGTTTATAACTGTAAAGCTAGTTTGAAACTATCTGTATTGTATAAAGCACTATGCCAATGCAGGTGACTTGACGTGTGTGTGTGTGTGTGTGTGTGTGTGTGTGTGTGTGTGTGTGTGTGTGTGTGTGTGTGTGTGTGTGTGTGTGTGTGTGTGTGTGTGTGTGTGTGTGTGTGTGTGTGTGTGTGTGTGTGTGTGTGTGTGTGTGTGTGTGTGTGTGTGTGTGTGTGTGTCTCTGTCTCTGTGTGGAATGGTTTCAAACTACAGTAGCTCTCAGTGTCAAGTCAAGTCACCTTTATTTATATAGTGCTTTTTACAATATGGATTGTTTCAAAGCAGCTTTACAGAGATAACAGGAAAATAATGCAACAAAGTTTGTTTCCAGAAGAAAATAGCGTCATAGTCCAGCTTAAGTCAATTCAGTGATGGATCATTTTTGTTGTACAAAAGTTATTAATTTAGTTCATTTATATATATAGCCGCTCTGGAGAAAACCGTGATGTCATCGTCCAGCTCAGTTCAGTTCTCATATAATGGTGTCAAATGCAGGCAGATCAATAATATTGTTGAATATTAAATGTCCCCAACTAAGCAAGCCAAAAGCCAAAGGCGAAAAAGGCAGCAAAGGCGAAAGTGGCAAGGAAACAAAACTCCCATCAGGTGACAGAATGGAGAAAAAAACTTTGGGAGAAACCAGGCTCAGTCAGGGGCCAGTTCTCGTCTGGACAGTCTCGAACAAACAGTGTATGATTTATGATTCAGGCAGCATTACAGGTCAGAAGTCAGATTGGATTGTCCTATTTGAAATCAACCTAGTATCATGTTCCCACAAAACCCAAAAGCTGTTTGTTTGACCTTTAATTTAATCTCTAATCCTCTCACCTGCACGTCAGAGACCCTGAATCAAGCCTAAATCCCACTGTATAGAAACTGACTTGAGTTTATAAGGAATATGCAAGTATGAGAAGCATGCAAAACCTTTGGAGGCACCTTATGTTTGCATGATGCCAAGGTGAAGAGGAAAACCCTTCGAAGTTAACTAATTCAAATTTCAATCAAGCACATAAATGACTCAAAGTGTATTTTGGGTGAATGACTTTGAAGTACCATTCACAGCTGACTTTCAACTCCCTGCTTTTGTCAGCAGAGCGTATAATTTATGTTAAATTGATTTGCTTAATGTGCTTAAAATAAGATTTTTTTTTTCCTTTGGAGAAGGCTGAATTGCGGTATTTTAAACCTGGTTAATCGCTTCTCTTTTTGTGAGAAAGGATTATGGGCCAGCACGCAGAATGAAACGCCCTTTCTCTTTCCCACAGCTAATTTGGTGTGGGTCTCTGTCTGTGCAAGGAATAAGCATTAATATGAGAATTATTTTGGGAAACAACTGCCACAAAACAGTGGTTTTAATGCATTATATTGTGAGCTTCTTTAATTCAGGGTGTTTAGATAGCTGGCTTTAACATCCTGGTGCATACTTTAAGACCATAAGCTTTTCATCTATTCATTTCACTTAATTGACATTGTGTTATTGACCGACACACTAAAGTACACCTGTATATAATAAACTTAAAATATTAAATTATGAACATACTTATGGGGCAAATGAACAAGACAGAATAGCCTACTGAGCACATAATAAGTAGGACATTTTTTAAATCTCTTTAATATCTATTTTTTTCTCCATTTAATCTTAGAAGTGAGATTAAATTGAGACTTTTCTTTCAGAAGAGATCTCAAAATTTTCAAGGAAAGCAAATCTAATATTTTAGTATGAACTCAAGAAAGAAAAGTCACAAAGTAGATTCATATCTCAATTGTTTCTCATGAAGCAGCAATTAAATTAAATGGCGACTGAATGGAGGCATTTGCTTTAGTCTCCTGCTTGTCAGATTCTTCTCCTCAGAATAAGTTACTAATAATCACACATATTCCAGAAAAGATTTCAACAACGTATCAAACTATGCTCCAAAAGACTAATATGTCACAAAAAAAAAAAGACATTTTTTTAAAGAAACATCTCAAACAAAGTTTGTACTTCTCTTGACTTTTCCTGAGCTATGAAAGTGCAACATTCTACTCAAAAATATGTTATGCAAAGTGTTATTGGAGAGTTGGGTGAAAAAGCATGAAGAACAAGGAATTTGGGAACACCTATGGAATGAGATAGCACATGCCAGGTCAATGGGATTATGAGTGAAAAGGTCCCGGTCTTAATTGGTGCAGATGACTGGCCGGCTGCCCCATAGAGCACACAAAAGACACGTCAGCTATGCTTGAGTGGACACAAGCTTGCCGTATTTGCTTGTCCACAGGAATGTGTATGTCCCGATCTCTCTCCATATGTTCCCTTCCCTTTTACCCTTACTTTTTCAGTCCATGTCAAACGGATTACCTCATAATTTTCCTCTTTCACTCTTTTCCACTTCCTCTTTTCTTGGGATTTGAGGAAAATGAACTGAGAAGGGAAAAATTGAACAAGCATTCTCTCTCGCTCTCCCAATTAATTTTTTCCCAAATTTTTTGTACTTTATTGCTTTATTGGCTCTTACACACACACACACACACACACACACACACACACACTCTCTTTGTGGGGACTCTCCATAGACTTAATGGTTTTTATACTGTACAAACTGTATCTCCTTACACTAACCCTACCCCTAAACCTACCCATCACAGAAAACTTTCTGCATTTTTACATTTCCAAAAAAACTCATTCTGTATGATTTATAAGCTTGTGTACCCATGGGGACCTCAATTTAGATCCCTACTGTGACACGAGTCCCCATGAGTCTGTGTGCACACACACACACACACACACACACACACACACACACACACACAAAATCTTTTTTAACTCCAGTTAAATTCCAAAAATTCAAATACTCCATACATAAATATAAATAATTATATACTATAACTATATCAGTGTATTTATTAATGTATCTTGATAAATACACTGATCCTAATGGAAATTTGGTGCCAGCTGCCAGGTGGTGCCAGAAAATATGCACTAACTTTAAATTATTATTATTATTTATTTATTTTTTAAATACAATTAAAATGTATGTAGAATTAAATTGGTTTAGTACCATGTACCGGTATGTATTTTTTAAACACAAATTGTTAAAAGTAAAATATTTGTATACCAAAAAAAATTCAATATGCTTTACAGTTTTTTTCGATTGCTAAATGACAGTGGGCACAACTGGAGTCACATGTGCAAAACTCTAACTACAGTCTGCACAGCAGCAGTTCATGTGGACCAAACTCTAGTTCGTTTTTCATTGCTTGAACACAGTTTTCAAAACTCTACACACTTATCCCATGACTTTAACCACAACCTGCACAACACTGTGGATTTACAGCACTTTGTTCAAATGCTAACACACTGCTGTCAAAACTGTGAACCACACATTCAAAACAGAATAGATTTCAGCCTTGTGCCTTTCAAACACTGCTGATTGCAATTTCAGCTGAAAGGCTCCCATACACAAAATAAATATATTTGAATGAAATATATTTTTGGAATATATGCAAATATTCGAAATTGGCCCAATAAATATATTTTAGTTAAATATATGTAAATATATGTAAATATATTTCACACTTACTATAACATCATATATTTTTGTTATATTTCAGAATATATTTCAAAATGATAAATATAAGTGACCAACAATGCAAATATATTTCAATGTATTTGGAATATATGCCACATATATTTTCGACACTTTACGTAAAATATATTTCAATCTTTTTTTTTTTCTGTATGGGTGGAGGTGGAAAGTGTTTGGTCACCATCCACATGACCAAATGTCTCTTTTGGAAGCCATGCGTGCCGGATGTGAGGACACGACTGCCAGGGATGGATAAGGCACTCCAGAAGGTTCTTCCCCAGGTGCATGGCAAGAGAGAACATTAGATGTGATGTTGATGAAAACCTGTGGCCTGATGCTAGAGAGAGGCAGGATTAGCCCCTCAATTATTTGTTTGAATTACAGTATGTACTTTTAGTTTCTACCTTTTATTTCTCATTACTGTAATTCCGTAAATTACTACAGACTATTGAAGCAAACTGCTAATTTTCATTTACCTTAAAGAATTGTTATGTTCTAAAAATTTAAATAAATCATGTGAAAGAATGTCACTCTTTTCTTTGAAGAAAATATTACTTTGTATGAAGTCACTGAAATTGTTCAAACTGTAAAGATGAAAAGTTTGTATTTTCTGTATTGGTGTTTGATGCTAGTGTTTTTACTCTCAGTGTGTTCTGAGTGACAGTGTGTGTTATCTCAGTGAGGGTTGTGCATAGTGTTTGGCTGCACTGAGCCTGTTTTGAGCCATGTGTTCAGAGTTGTGTTGCTTGGAGTGAGTTTAGCAGGTGATGTGAACGGTTTAGCTCAGGTGACTGTTGGTAGTGCAGACTGTAGTTTTGCACATGTAGCTCCAGTTGTGCTCACTGTCGTTTAGCAATCGAAAAAAACTGTAAATAAAAATATAACATTATATTAAAAAGTAAATGCATATGAATCTGTACATCACTATGTATGTAAACATTAATACTGAGGGTTACTACTCTGTCTCTGTGCTCTGAGAAAGACTGAATATCTCTTTGATTAAGGGAATAAGCTCATTTACCGGCTCAATTACAAAACTTTCAACAGGACATTACATTAATTTTTAAACATAAAGAAGTAATAAACTCTCTGCAATGACATCCTAGTGATCCATCACCCCATAACCAGCGTGTTCATATTGGGGGGAAATATCTACCGATGGTGAGGCAAAACAGGAAGGTGTTGGAGGAAAAATGGGTAGTTTCTACAACCTTTTCCACTTAAGATGTTTAAGAGAAGCTGGAGAGGGACTGGGAATGACTTTCACTGCTGATTGAGCCCGCCACATCTTACATTCCTGTGTAACAATTGCACAATGATGTAATCTTAATGCTTACACAGTGTCTCTTTTGCTCTTGTTGCTCAGTAGATAAGAACGGAATAAAGAACGTGCAACAATACCAAACCTCTAGTGAGCACCAGCTCCTTGGCTTATTAGCTGCCTTGTTTGTTTGTTTGTTCTGCCCCGCGTTGGTTTGTAAGCTGAGAGAGAGAGAGTGAGTGGAGAGATTCAGAGAACAAGAGACCCAACAGACGTTGCAAATGAAGGACTGGCTTTTTCATCTTTATTCTTCCCCCAGAGGAGAGAAGTTTTTGTTGTGTAGTCCTCTCGCAAATGCTCCTGACAAGACTCATTTCCATGCTATACCACTGAGCTCCTGAGTCCTGTCTGATGGATTGCATGCTTTATTCTCTTAGACAAGGGATGGGCAATTCTGGTCTTGGAGGGCTACTGTCCTGCACAATTTAGCTCCATCTCTAATCAAAGATTACATGTTTGTAATTGTCAAGTAATCCTGAAAACTTTGATTAGATTTTTCAGGTGTGTTTTTGTTAGAAACAAATGAAAAGGGGGAAATGCAAGTTCAACTTTTTGCTTAAAAGCTTCCAAAATCTTCAAATCTCAGTCAGGGCCTAACACACAGACAAATGAAATGAAAACACACAAGGTAACTTAGTTCCTATACAAAGTAGTCAAGTTTGTGTGTGAACATAGGGGGAAACAGGTGTAGTTGTCAGGGCTATAATCTGTTACTCTCTCTCTCTCTCTCTCTCTCTCTCTCTCTCTCTCTCTCTCTTATATAATTTAAAATATATTATTTTATATAATATAATTTATTTTATTTATTTATTTTTGTAAATTATGTCGTCACCTTTATTTATATAGCACTTTATACAATTCAGATTGTTGCAAAGCAGCTTTACAGTGATAAACAGGAAAATAATGATCAATGATGCAAACAGAATTCAATTCTGATGTAAAGCAGCTCTAAAAAAGTGTCACTTAAGTGTTGATTCAATACAACTGTGTAAAGTTCATCAAATTATGTAATGAGTTTATCTCAGCTATAACCAGCTCTACAGAAGACAATAGTGTCATTATTCACTTCAGTTCAATGTTGATTCCATTCAGTTCAATAACAGTGTTGATGCTGCAAAAACGTCAACCATGAAATATAAATATCTATATAATATACATACTTAAATAATATATTTTAAATAATGCAAATATTAATATAAACATATATACACTTCAGGTAAAAAGTTTGGAAAAATTAAGTTTGTTTTATTATTTCATGATGTTTTTGAAGTCTCTTGCTTGCCAAGGCTAATTTTACTTGATTGAAGATACACAAAATCTGAAATACTGTGAAATATTATTATAATTTAAAATAACTGTTTTCAGTTTTAATATATTTTATAATGTGATTATGTCTGTGATGGCAAAGCTCAATTTTGAGCATCCATTATTCCAGGCTTTAGTATCAAAGGAGCCTTAAGAGATCATTCTAATATGCTGATTGGTGTTTAGTTATTATCACAGTTATTTTAAATTGTAATAATATTTCACAATATTGCTATATTTACAGCATTTTTGATCAAATAAATGCAGCCTTGGTGAGGTATATAGATATATACAAAAATAAATAACTAATTAATATAAATAATATTTGTTACATTTATAAATTTTGTTGAAAAGGCTATAATAGGCTGTTTAATGGCAAGTTCCATCATAGCAACTTATACCATGGTGTGACAACATGCCCCAATAGCATCAATACATATATTGAACTGTATCTTTTATATACATATATGTACTGAGCAATAACAGGGTAATGTTAAATTGCTTTTTTTTCTTCTTCTTTTTACCATGACTATATATATGTAGTATTCATTACAGTAAAAACTGCCCCTGTTTCCCCTACAGTATGTGTCAAAACACAAGAGAGCCACATGCCATACACAAATCTGACATCTGACAGCACACTAAGCATCTGGAAGTTTGCTGGAGGAGAGACACACCCCCACCCCCACCCCAACCCCAACCCCAATTTTCCATCCAGTGTTTGTGTTTTGTGGTGTGTGAATGTGAAATTCAGGAAGCTGAGGAGTAAGTAAGAGGGTTTCCTTTGCAAAGCATCCAGCCTGCCCATCTTCCCTTTTTTCTCTCCATCTCATACACACACGATGCTTGCATTGACTGAGATCAAACATAGCTACGGTAAGGCTGCTAAGGCTTTTAGGGGGGGTGTCTTATGCTCATCTCTCCAGGGACTCAGAGCACACCTCAGTACCTGTCACATCTAAGTACCTCACAGTAACTCACAACAGGTACTGTACCTCTGAACATCGGCTCACTTACAACTAGAGACCCACATACTGTACATCTAACAGCTCTACTCTGGCTATACATCAGTTGATCTTAACTAACTTGCTAACTAACTAACAAACTAACTACCTAAATAAATAAATAGCTCAATGTTGCTCTTTCATATAGCTCATGATGAGACTTAAAATTTCACACTGCAAAATAATGTCACATGTTTTATTTATCAATTATGTAAAAATTATTATGTATATATTATTTGAAGGAACATCACCTGCAGCTCAACCTGGCAACGACTGAGCTTCTCGTCCTCCCTGCCAATCCGTCTCTACAGCACGACTTCACTATCCAGCTAGACTCATCATCAATCACCCCATCAAGGTCGGTCAGAAATCTTGGAGTAACGTTTGACGACCAGCTGACTTTCACAGATCACATTTCAAAGACAACCCGATCATGCAGGTTTGCACTGCACAACATCAGGAAGATCAGGCCTTTCCTTACTGAGCATGCAACACAACTTCTGGCCCTGGTCATTTCTAGGCTTGACTACTGCAATGCTCTTCTGGCTGGACTTCCATCATGTGCAACCAAACCTCTACAGATGATCCAGAACGCTGCAGCTCGTCTTGTCTTCAACGAGCCCAAGAGGGCACACGTCACTCCTCTGTTCATCTCTCTGCACTGGCTACCTCTCGCTGCTCGCATCAAGTTCAAGGCATTGACGCTTGCTTACAGATCTATCACAGGCTCAGCTCCCTCCTACTTTCACTCACTCCTACGAGCCTACATCCCTACCAGAAGCCTACGATCGGCCAACGAGCGACGTCTCGTGGTTCCATCACAGAAAGCCACAAAATCTCTTTCCAGAACATTCTCATACACAGTTCCATGCTGGTGGAACACTCTCCCCACCCTCATCCGGAATGCAGAATCCCTGACAACATTCAAAAGACAACTGAAAACCCATCTCTTCCGTGAGCACTTAACCTCTTAAAAAAAAAAAAAAAAAAAAAAAAAAAACCTTCCCTTTCCCTTTAAAAACCTCGCTTACCGGGCTTATGCTACTCTGAATAATGCCTGAACTTCGTATTTTGAGCACTTCTTGCGTTGTTCATGATGCCTCTTCATGATGACTCGCTTAACTTAGTCCTAATCTGTAAGTCGCTTTGGATAAAAGCGTCTGCTAAATGACTAAATGTATTTATTATTTATTAAAATGATTGTTTGTTATTAATGATTAATTTTCAGTTTTTGTACAACATTGGCATTTTTTGTTTAAACAACTTCTATAACAAATTTATTTATTACAATTTTTTTAATATTATTATTTTTTTTTTATTTTTTTTTTTTTATTATTTATCCATTTTTGATATTAATATCTGTTAACTTTAAGGGTTTTTTTACAACATTACTATTGTTGCTATCCTATTGATATTTTGTTTAAACAACTTATACAACATTTATATATAACATTTAATTTAATTACTATTATCTGTTCTATGATTATTTCATATTATTGATTATTTTGTTTTATTCAATTAGATATGCAGATTTGCATTTAGATAGCCGTTTTAGTTCATTTTAACTATCTACTGAAATTTGGGAGGAGATGCACATGAAATCCCTTGGCTCTTAGGATCAGGAGAAGCAAAAGACAAAAGCAGGTTCATTACATTTTTTTCTTATCGGACAGTGTCAGTTACTCCTCAAACCAAATTTCACCAGATATACATGATTCATCATATGTTCACACACACACACGCGCACGCACTTGCCTATCCAATCAGACAGTCAAAGAAGAGAGGCCTTATTTGGTGTAGAATCAAGGAGCAAATTATCTATCTCATGGCTTCATGATTCATCAAGCCAGAGCCCAGTCTCTTAACAGCCCCACGCTGCAAACAGCCTCCCTGGAGAAGTCATAATGTTTACTTAAAGACAGGCTGCTACCCCCACAGGCACGCTTTATTAGCTCTTATTAATTCCTATACAAGCCCTGCCAGGCCACGCCATTTACAGCTTATTACAACCCAGAAATTAGACTAGATGAAGTCATCCTACAGTATAGGGCTCTGTCGATGAAAGAAAAAGGGGGTGGGGGGGGGTGAATGCAAAATGAAAAAAGTGGAAGCGAGATGGAGGGAGGAAAAGATGAATGGAGGAGACCAGAAGAGAGAGGAAAGGTCAGGAAAAAGGAATGCATTAGATTTAACATAAACAAAGATAAAGAGAGTGGAAGAAAAGCTAAAGTAGGATGGCAAACCTCTGAAAATTAGACCTGATAAAGTTGTCGAAAATTCTAAAAGCGGGATGTTGAGAGGTTAGAAGAGAGGGTGAAGAAAGGAGCATGAGCTGAGACTTTTAGAAATTACTTCATGTCTGGAATGGGCACTTTTTCAAAATCTATTCAATCATATATCCCAGCAATTAACTTGTACTTGTACAATGTACTTCCATAAATTAATGTATACTGGCGTTCATATGCTTATATGTTGTTTGCTTAGTTTATATATTGTTGCTTTCTTTGTTGACTCTTATCAAGCAAGCTCAGTTTATTTTTACTTTTATTTAATTTTTTCAGGTGCTACATAATAATGAAACAAAAAAAGTGAAGACTGCATAATGAGACATGGATGGCCGAAATATACTGTACAAAATTAAGAGTATGTGGCTAAAAAATATATCTACATATTTTAATACATGTTATATTGTGAAGAAGGTTAAAACATATAATATGTATATGCATATTTCTTTTCAAGCCAAACAGTCATTGTTGCCAAGAACTCTAGATTCAAAATGTTATGTGTAAAATAAATAAAATAAATATATACGTATGTGCATGTATATGTTTATATTTAAGGTTATATTTACTGACATTTTAATAAAACTAATATATGAAAATTTGTCACACTGGGACATCAGTGAACATTTCTGAGTGAAATGAAAAATGTAATCATTATTTTAAATTGAATTTAAATTGAATCTGTTTGATTCACAGAAATGAATCGAACTCTAACAGGACTAACATTATTGTCCAAATCTATACTTTAATACAGTAAAGTTGTACAGAAAATAGCTTAAAAAAATTACATTTTGTGTAAGTGACCATGCATTTAGTCTCAAAAATTAAATGAAAAACAGCTGTATATTTTTCACGTTTATGCCGTTTAGTTTGATCCTTTGTATATAGTTCCCTTTCAGTCGTTCACGTTCGACGTAGTCGACGTCGACTGAATGGGATCACGCATAGGGAGCCTGTCATCTTCAAGTATTGTTAAAACGAGCCAGTGCATACATTGGTGTGCGAGCTTTGCATCCACGCTCCGCCCCGCAGCGCAGGTATAAATACAGAGGTGGATGCACACACCACTTGTCTTTCCCTTCGGAGTCGATCGGTCTTCATGTCGATGTCTCTGAAGAGTGTTGTTATATTACAACGAGCGAGTGTGTCGGTGCTTCTTCAGGAATTCTCTCCCGGTGCTGGTGGTTCTACAGCGCGAGTGCAGTGGTGGTCGCAAGCTTTCTGAGCTCTCAACTGCTGTTTTAACAGCATCACATTTCTGTTTGTGTTTGTTTGTCTGACGGCCGGTTGAGGGCGAAGAGAGAGTGCTTCACTGGTACAGGCTGCACCATCCCTGTCAGTGTTGCCACGATCATTCCCCTGTGTGCTCCGGCACTGGTGAGGTTTTTTTCATTTCCTGAAAGAGCAACACGGGTGTGTTTTGCGTCTTTTTCAAGATGTCATTCCACCCGTGCGTTTCTGGATGCAATCATTCCCTGTCCTCCTCTGATGGTCACAATTGTTGCATCACGTGTTTGGGCTTACAGCACGCTGAAGAAGCTTTTGTGGATGGTTCATGTTCCCATTGCGGGAATATGACTGTCTCGGTGTTGAGGTCAAGGCTCACCTTCGTCCGCGAAGGTGCAGCCCCCATTACCACGCCCCACCCTAGGGTGCCTTGTGGGATGGTCAGACACTGCCAAGCCAGGTGGCAAGTGTAAGACTAAACGTCCCTGACACAGGCCAACCAGGGATGGGGGGACGAGCTCTTCAGATGGTTACCATTCCGCCGCTGGCTCTCCGGAGTCCAGGGGTACCCGAATTGTCAAAAGAGCAAATTCCTCCGTTCCTGGGTCCCAAGAAGGTCAGATTGGCGGTGTGCGACCCTGTAAAGCCTTGCACCCCTCAGTCCCCTCTTGTGTCGCCTGCCGGCAGTTGGGTGCGGATCGAGGACCCGACTACGCCTTCTCCCACACCCCCTGCCGACCCGTGGAGACAGGTAAGTGTTGCATCGCACACTCAGACCTCGCTTCGGGCCGCCCCTGGGCCTTCCGAGCCAGGTCCCTGTCCTCCACCTCACTGCCCCACCCCGGGTACGTCTGTGGTGCCCTTGGTCCCCCTGGCCCAGTTTGCGGAAGCCTGGAGAGTGCTTCCCAACCGGTCCAGCTGGCTCCTCCATACCATCAGACTCGGCTACACGATTCAGTTCGCCCGGCGCCCGCCCAAGTTCAGCGGCGTTCATTACACTTCAGTGCTGAGCGAATATGCCCCTGTCATGCGTGCGGAGATCGCAGTCCTACTGGCGAAGGATGCGATAGAGCCGGTTCCTCTAGCCGATATGAAGACCGGCTTCTACAGCCCGTACTTCATTGTACCCAAGAAAGGTGGTGGGTTATGGCCAATCTTGGATCTGCGAGTCTTGAATCTGGCCCTTCACAAGCTCCCGTTCAAGATGTTAACGCATTTTCGAGTGCATCCGTCCCCGAGACTGGTTCACAGCGATCGACCTGAAGGACGCGTATTTTCATGCCTCTATCCTACATAGGCCATTCCTGTGCTTCGAGTTCGAGGGTCAAGCATATCAGTACAAAGTCCTACACTTCAGGCTGGCCGGGTTGCCCTGCGTCTTCACGAAGCTCGCTCGCGGTTTGCTCCATATGAGACCGCTTCAGCACTGGCTTCACGACCAAGGTGGGCGTGGCACAGCAGCACGCTCCGTGTGACAATCACCCCGGCCTGCTGCCAAACCCTCAGCCCGTGGTCAGACCCTTCGTTTCTCTGACCGCACAGCAGAGACCACCCTTTGAGCCACTGCAGGCAGCTGAGTTAAAAGTCCTGTCTTTAAAAACAGTTCTCCTGCTTGCTTTGGCATCTATCAAGAGGGTAGGGGACCTGCATGCATTTTCGGTCGACGAATCGTGCCTGGAATTCGGGCCGGCTAACTCTCATGTTATCCTGAGTCCCCGGCCTGGATATGTGCCCAAGGTTCCAACCACTCCCTTTCGGGACCAGGTGGTGAACCTGCAAGCGCTGCCCCCAGAGGTGGCAGACCCAGCCCCGGCTTTTCTCTGTCCCGTTCGCTCTTTGCGGTTTTATGTGGACAGAACACAAACCCTCAGGACCTCAGATCAGCTCTTCGTCTATTACAGAGGCCAACAGAAGGGAAAGGCTGTCTCCAAGCAGAGGTTGGCCCACTGGATAGTGGATGCCATCATCTTGGCGTATGAGTCCCAAGATGCACCTTGTCCCCTGGGACTGCGAGCTCACTCCACTCGGAGTGTAGCCGCTTCCTGGGTATTGGCGCAGGGTGCCTCGCTAACGCCCATTTCACACATACTCCGTTTGCAGTGTGTATGCGGTGCGTGTTGCAGTGCGTATGCGGTACAGGAGCAGCACACGCTATAGTGCTTTCACATATGCTGCGTTTGCAGTGCGCAACTGATCCGCGGCTGTATCACAAACACATTTACTCACTATTTGTATTTCAAATCCAGAAGTTATCAGCAAATTTTATTTAAAAAATGTTTTGTCACCAGTGCGATTCTCTTTTTACACATACACTCTTTAATAGACGTATTCAAGTTTAAAAACAATTTAAACAAAGTATTATTCAATACAATACTTCTATATATAGATTATATATTAATCTGCTCAAGCAATTGGTAACATATTTAACCATGTAGGCTACTTATATTAAAATAGCAAACATTTTAAATTAAAACTTAAAATTGACAAAAACAGCAGACTCATAGCTTTTCTTTTGCATAATTTAAACCTGTGTACAATAAATCTTGCATGTCACAAAGAACTTGTTTCTCCACCTCCACGAATGAGACGAGTGTCATTGATCGCCTTGTTGAAGTAAATGTTGTTTTCCTTGCTTTACCCAGGTCTTAAAGTAAAAAGATGACTGTGAAAAATAGTAGTATTTAATTAAATGCATTTATGGTGAGATTACTACATTTTATTTAATTAAATGCATTTATGGTGAGATTATTATATTTTCATGTCAATCTGTGTTCATTTTGACCAAGAACCATACGCTGTCACTTTTTTTTTACTTTTACTGTCACTAATTTACTTTTAATTCACCGCACCTGGAACGGATCGCCGGACCGCATCCGCATGCAGTGTGATAGCTCTAACCTGTTAACATGGGTACGGAAAAAAATACGCACCGCATACGCACTGCAAACGGAGTATGTGTGAAACGGGCGTAACAGATGTTTGTAGAGCTGCGGGCTGGGTGACACCTAACACGTTCACTAGATTCTATAACCTACGTGTCGAGCCGGTTGTTTCCCGTGTGCTCTCTTCACATAGAAGCCAGTTAACACCGTAAGCCCCGTGTCGGATAATGTGTTGGCTTGCTGCACCATTCCCCTCCTTTGGACTGGATATGTGCGCCATTCTTGCTCCAGTTGAGTTCCCCTCTAGCCGAACCCTGTCGAGCTGCTCCACACCCCTTCAGCATTGGACGTGGCGGAGCGTCCGATGCTAGGCCTACCACTTGTATGCACTGGTGGAACTTGTGCTAGGCTGGGTCCAAATGTTGTGATCCCTACGGCGATCCCATATGTGTATTCTCCAAGGTACGGCTCCCTGAAGCGAGCCTGTGTCTTTCCCTTGGCAGAGTTTCCTCTGCTGTCGCTGTCGGTTGAGTCTCCCCGTTATAGGCTGGAGCCACCTCATTGACATTCCATATGTTGTACTGCCCGATAATTCGCCCAGTCCATATGTGTATCCTGCACGTTACCTCCCTGCGGGCTGGATGTGGCTTCCGTAGCGTCCCTCCTTCCATCGAAAGGGGTATGCTTTCCCAGTGTTATCCAAGTCTGAGTGGGTCTTGCAGAACAGCAGTGACTTTCCTAGCCTAAGCCCTGTCCTATCTCCGCCTCAATAATGCGGGGAATCAGGAAGCTTTTGTCTAGGCACTGGAAGGTGGCAGCTCTAGTGGCGTTTTCATGGGTGATCCCATTCAGTCGACGTCGACTGCATCGAACGTGAACGACTGAAAGGGAACATCTCGGTTGCGTATGCAACCCTCATTCCCTGAAGGAGAGAACGGAGTCCCTTCGCCACTATTGCTGGACCACCACTGACTCCGGGCTCCGCTTGGCTCCTCAGCGAAAAACAAGTGGTGCACTTCCGTATTTATACCCGCACTGCGGGGAGGAACGTGGATGCAAAGCTTGCATTTTACTCGAAGATGACAGGCTCCCTAAGCGTGATCCCATTCAGTCGACGTCGACTACTGAGGGTTGCATACGCAACCGAGACGTTCCTTTTTTTGGTTTGTCTACATTCATTTGGTTGTCGTATGACCGGTACACATTGTATGATTTTGGGCTGTCCCAGATGAAAGATGACCAATCGTGGCTATTTCTGTGGTGGTGCTATGTCGTACAGTGAGAGAGGTTCAAAGATGGTCCTTGTCACGGTCTTGCGACCAAAGATAGCCTGCGATAATTTCTGTAAAAAAATGTATCAGAAATTTAGCTCGATCATCTCACAATGTGTTTGCTGCCACGACCTACATCTACTGACTAGCCAATAAAAAAACACAATTGCCAAAGTGCGATTCATCTTGCTCAATTTGTTTACCACCAGTGCATGCTGATGACATGCTGATGACACTATTCTATACTAACTTGCGTTGTAGCCTACGATTCAATATGTGTCATCATCATACAGTCTACATACATGTAGTATCCAAGTTTATTACATCCATGTCGTACAGTGTGATTTGTAATGATCTTATAGCATTGCTGAAATCGCACAGTTTGTAGCAGGCATTAGTTACTGATTTGGTTTCCCTCGTTACTGATTATGTTCACATGTGTCTTGTTTGGTTCCTCATTTATCCTTGTGTGTATAAACCCCTTAGGTTCAGTTGTAGTTTGTCTGTTCTTGTTGCATTATGTAGTTTTCCATATCTCCAGCTTTATCTTGTGCTCCTGAGTGTTTTGTTCCTTTTATTAAAATTAAATATTATCCATCAATATTATCAACTTAATATACTGTATATTTTCAACACCCTAAATGTCCACATCTTTGAACCAGTAAAGTTTTTGTTACTTAATCCCATCTGCATGTGACTGATATTTACCATAATAAACAGAAGGATAGTGTATGTGCATGTGTGTAAAAGTTGATTCACTTGCGCTACCTGCGAGTGGAACAAAGCATGTGTACCTACATGCACTGGAGTGTGTGTAATCCTCTGTAAGTCAGAGGCAAATAAAGTTGTAGAATCCGCCAGAAGGAGGGCAACTAAGATGTGGAACAAACGCACTGGGAAGGCAGGCACAGGGGGAATTCTGGAAACTTCTAACAGCTCTCCGTCTCCCCACACACACTCAGAAACATCTTCCATCTGCAGGTACACAGAAAGACACGAGCAGCAGCGAGGAGGCAGGAGCTGTGTCTCACTTCACCTGTGTTCTCAATATCAACCCCTCGTTATCTTCACCATCACCATCCAAACCACCATATTATGGTGCGTTCAAGTGCTCCTGGGACGGCAGGTGCATTCAATTTACTTTTTCGTCTGAGCAAGATGGCGGTGTACCTTCTCTAATTTAACCACACAAAAAATACAGCACGATTTTTTAACTCTACTTCTAGAAAATTAAAAACAAAGAATGTGCATCAGGTTTTTATATTTTTTATTAATTTATGTAGCCCCTGTAAACTTTATCGTTACATCTTATATTGTTATATTACAATGCTATCATATTCTGTGCAGGCAATTAGCTTATTTTTTGGGGAATAAAAAAGCCTGACAATGTATTGTGATGTTCTGCCTTGTTTCTAACTGACACACACCCAACTTGTAAACTCGGGTCTTAAAGAAAATCCTTTTCCCACTTGTGTTTAAGAATTTGTGGTGGCATTCAGGTGCATTCAACTCGTAAATATGATTTTTCTGACATGACTTGAATGCACCAATAGTTCTCACAAACATAGGGCCTGTTTACACCTTAATTCATACGTTTTTACAGCCTGGAAATCCAGACCTAAATCTGAAAGATTAATAGTCTGGCATCGACTAATGAAAATCGCCCAGCTCGAGGGGCGGCACCAAGCATGCATTTGAAAATCTCACTGCACGCAATTGGATAACACTACGACCAATCACAACAAGCCCCATACACTTAGCTACGAGCGGAGATAAGATAACTGGTAGATTAGACTCTTGCCGTATCTGGTCGGCAAAACAGCAAAAACGCCCTTCTTGCAAAGGAACGATTCCAGCACCATCTTCTGTTCCTCTTTTAGATAAAAAGCCAAGTCTAACTCGTTCACTGTAGCGGCCAAAGCCGTTTCAAACAACTGGTGTTCATCCATAGCCATCTTGCAATGTTTACTAATGACTTCGACGTCACAGCGCTGTCGTCATCTGTTTAGCTCGCCTCTGGCCCGCCTATATCAGATAACCCGATGTGATTGGTGCAGCTCAGATACAAGGGCATATTTAATGAGCATCATTACTCGACACCAGAGTAAACTCGCTGAGCAAATTTAACTTGTGCTCTTGCGAGAACTCTGGATTTCCAGGGTAACGTTTTTACTAATTGGATAGCTATCTGATTTGTTTAAACTGTTCCATTAACACTTGGCCACATACATTTGTCTCCACATAATCAATATGAATCCGATCTTTAATTCCCGCCCTAAATACAACAAAAGCAACAGATATGAGCTTCATTCAGGTCTGGATTTATGCATAGGCATTCTAGGCACTTGCCTATGCTCGCATTTTTTATTTACACTTGAATGTAAGTAAAAGTCCTCCTCAGTATTTTGTATCAATCACCTGGTTTTGCTAATTAGCACAGTTTTCAGCCAGGAGATAGAACTAATTTGTGTTCATGGGTGGAATAAACATATGGCAGGACTTTTACTTTCTGACCCATGGATTTTACACCTCTGTAAAAAAGCAACATTTTGAGCAAAAAGCATTTTTTGAGAAAAATGACATTTCATTCCGTAACATTAGGCAGTTTTGATGTATATGCTGTTTAATTTGATAATTGCGTTATTTTACATAGCCTATGCATCTGCTTACATATGATATCGCTTATTTCTGCTTTTCCGTCACATGTATTTTGATCTGGAGATTAAGTACTTTTTCAGAAGATGTGTCATAGCGCCCCCAACCGCATAAAAGTAAAAACACGAAAAGCCGTATACTTCCATCAATGGCGGTGAAGAATTGTCTCATAAATGACGGACATTTCCGTCAATGGCAGGGAAAGAGTTAGTAAAGGTTAACTAATTAGAATTTACCATGTAAAAGAACCTTCTAATGTTACACTAAGAAATTCTCCATAAAACCACTTACAGTATATACTGATGCTCAATAACCCAGAAACTTAAATGTTACATCTTTAAACTTTCATCGCCAAAGATCCAAACAACAACTCAAACCTCCCACCCCTTGTTAAGAAAAGAACCTACAATGCTGTAAAGAACGTTGAAGAAGGTTTATTTTTAATAGCAGGAGAACATTAATTTGTGAATACCAGCCTCTGAATATGCACTTTTAAACATGAAGTTACCAAGCAGTTCAGAACTGACTAATTACTCAATAAATCACTGACTGGTGTGCAAAACATTTGTGCAATGATAGAAACCCATTAATCCCAACTATCCCTTAAACACACACATGTAAACCACTGTCTCCATACACACTTTGACACAATCAAATTAGAAAATCACAGACACCCACTCACACTCATTAAAACGTTAACCTAATCTCACACATGTAATCTCACTGATTTGCCACGTTTGTGTGTGTGTATGTATGTAAAACCAGGGACAGGTCTCAGCGAGTTAATGAGTTTACATGGCTTGTTGAGCAGGCGAGAGGCACTTTGCATTGATCTCCTTTCGCTGTGTGACAAGACAAATCACTCTTGCTCAACTCTCATCTCGACCTTTCACTCGCTAATCATATAAACACACTCCCAATATCTACGCCATTAACATATGCCACTTTTGCCACTGGATGCCCAGCGTTTAACCAGCAGGCAAATTTTATCCGCCATTTAGGCTTTTGCTCCCTCACCATGATGGAAAATGTTCACATCTCCTGTCTCCAGGATTTAAATATCACATTTGAATTGGTTGTATTGTGATTAAAACAATTTTTTATCATACAATTCTTTTTCTTTCTTTCTTTCTTTCTTTCTTTCTTTATTGCATTTATATATCACATATATAAGAACATAGTTGCCCAAAGTCACAATTTAGTTAAAAAAGTATAAAATAAAAAAATATTTATTTGTTTCTTTCCTTTATTTTTATACATGTATTATTACATCATTTAAATGTATAATAAATGTGTTTATTTAAGGGTTAGTTCACCCAAATATTATCTCATCATTTACTCACCCTCACGCCATTCTAGGTGTATATGACTTTGTTATTTCAGACAAACACAATCAGAGTTATATTAAAAAATATCCTGGCTCTGCATATCAAGCTTTATAATGGAGGTGAATGGTACCTTGTTTTTTGAAACCCAAAAAAGCACATCCATCATAAAAGTAATCCATACGTTAATAGAGCCTTCTGAAGCGAAGCAATGCGTTTTTGTAAACTATTATGACTGGCTTCCGGTAACGGCCGTATGCGAGTCG